>NC_085049.1:61630345-63013978 GCF_963662255.1 Cinclus cinclus
AAAAACAATAATAATAATATCCACTGATGAACATACAGACACATATGCAGATCATAACCAAAGAGCTTGAATTCCTGTAGTAGGTATTTTTGGAAGAGTCAAGAAAATAATTTTCTTGACCAGATTTTTATACTGGGTTCTTTCTCCAAGCAAGGACCTGCATAAAAGTACTTATCATACTGAGAAATTTCAAAAGTTGGCTGATCAGACTCTGAAAAGTGTCTCCATTTGATGATAATGGCCTTTAAAATACCACCACACCTACTGAGGCTGGGGTTAGTTCCTCATATCTTAGTCCTTTATTGAAGTTTAAAGAAGTTTTTCTTCTATAGAAATATTTTAAGTGCATCTTGGACATAGTGATGGGATTAAGTGTTCTTTCAGAAAGAGAAGTTATTTTTAAAACCAACTTACTGCCTAATTAGCAGCTTCAGTATTTCAAGCTCATTCAGATGCACAGATCGTTTTCAGACATTCAACCATTAAAATGTTGGGTATGAAACAGAAATAAAACAACCACAAATTTGATTATTTATTTGAGCTTTCCAGGTTTTTATGGACTTCTAATATAAGAAAAAGAAATTCTAGAAATGTCACCGTTAAAAATCCTGTTGGATCTCTATAATACCAAAAGCACAAGGAAATGAAAATAGAAATCCTTAAGTAGTGGATATCATTGAAACTATACTTGTAAATGCATCTCTACAGGACACATTCATACATACTGCCAGCCACTGCCAACAGTAATTCAAAACAACCTTTTGCTAACAGCTTGCGTGCCCCTGTAAAATGCCTTATAAAAGGAGCTCAAAAGAACTGGGTTCCCACCAAGAAACAAATCTAATCACGTGGCTCTTAGGACCTAATGCAATGGACAAAACACAATGAAATTAGTATCTATTTGTGACAAACTCAGTATTTTGTGTGTATTTACTGATTACTACCTCTTTCTATGCTGTGATGATACATAAAACCACAGTATTTTTAGACCACTGTTGATTCTCCAGTGTAGAAAGAGCCTAAAAATGTCAGCACAACAGTTTCTTCAGCTTGGCAGGTAAACTGAAGCATTACAGTGAGGTGAAGAAGACAAAGGTTTTCTGAAATATTTTTACAGATTCTTCTGGCTTGGTTAAATGAATAATCTTTATGGGATGGTGTAAGCTAGTTTGACTGAAGCAGACAAATGCTTTATTTGCTTCTTGCCTTATGAAATCCTTCTATTGATTTCCTCCCTTCCCTGTTCATTTAGATGCATTTCCTGTTTTTTAATGTGGGAAAAGAAAATTGAAAAAAACTGAATTTCAAAATTGTTCTTCGAATTTTCAAAGTATATTTTTGTAAGAGAGACTTTGTGAAAGCATGTTTGCAGTGTAACACTGTGCTCTGCCATCCAACTTCAATGCCTATACTGGAAGCTCAGTGGGAAATGAGTAAACTCAGGACACCTAGAAGCCAAAGGTACAGTACAATAGTTCCTGCATGTCACCACAGATCTGCTGCTTAGACACACAGGACTAGTCTAGTAAGTTTTGGGAGATCTGTCACGTGTATAAATTTTAATCTATGGGGGGAAAAAAGCACGCAAAATGTCAAAAGTTTGGGAAATATCTGTATTTCCCAAGTGGAGCACCCCAGTCTGAAAGCATGAGAAGCAAAAAGGCATTGCAACAGTTCTGCTTGAATAAGACCATTCACTAGATTTCTTCTGTATGCACTGGTTTAGTTCCCATTTGCCCTCTGCATACAAACACACACATCCAAATCCCTTCTAGTGGTGAACTTATAGTTTACTATTTTCATAATATTTTCATTGTAACTGCTGTTATATTTAATTTAAAAATATTTCACCCACTCTGGAGTGCTTTCTCTTTTGTAGTGAAGAAAAGGAAGAAGCACTTGCTGGCAAAAGGGAAGACACCTACACATCGATATGCCAGCCCTGGAAGACAGAAAAAGCACCAAGTCCTACACAGTTCAACAGAAAGATTCAGGAAGAAAATCCACATGTAACCCAACAAAGCTGTTCCTCTAAGGACCTACAATGAATTAATATTGATATCTGGAGCTAATATTGCTTTAGGTCTTAGGCAAGAGTTGCCTGAGACCCCTATAAATTATATACAAGGAAAGAAGATTCAAAGGACTTAAACACCCCTGGTGGGATAAAGCTGTTGTGTTACTCAGAGATTTGATAACTGCTGCTATGACATGAAACTAAGACTGGATGGAAAGATTGCTGACCTGGGTGCTGAATACTCTGCTGTTAAAGCATTGTGCAAGCAGCAGTGTCCAGCTGGCACTAATGATACATCCCAGCCCTCCATCTGCAGCTCCCCCAGCACGCTGTGTGGGAATGTCCTGTGCAAAGTGCAGGAGGTAATTAGGCAAGAGAGGCTAGAAATACAAACCAAATAAACACCACTTGATTATTGTGATTCACCCTTAGACTCCCCAATGCTACCAAAGAATGATGGATGACCAGTGCACCCATGGAAGCACTACCTTCCATTTATTATTATTTTGTTTTTTCAACTTAAATATTACTATCATCTGAAGTAAAGCACTATTTGAAGACTCCTGAAAGTGGGAGAAGGTATTGTGTGCAGCCATGCTCTGCTTCTCTTTTCCTGTCATAGCCTGAGAAAGACTCTTTAAAACCAAAAAATTCTCCGTATTGATTTTTTACATGCTCCATGCTTCCTAGAGCCACAGATTCAGAACAGCAATTTTCAAATGTTGTTTGTTTCCCCCTCATTTTTATATGTAAAATCTGGGATTTGAGTGCTATTGTGGCCCTGAAAGAAGTAATGGCTTGATTATTCAGATTAATCCCCATTTCCCCACTGAACAAAGACCATCAGGAAGAAAGTGACTTAAGAAAATATGATCACCACAAATAGCTGTAGAGCAAGAAGTAATGACAAGACAGAAAAGAGATGATTTTTCACCTACACATATGGAACACCAAATGAGACTTATCAATCGGCTGAAATAATCTATGGCATGCAGAAAATCAAGCAAACAAATGATTAATATCATCTTTTGCTACAAAGCTATTTTTCTTGCCTTTCACCTTCCTTCCTCACATTTCTGCCACTTCATTGCCTGGGGCTCGGAAAGGAAGATTTTGTTAAATTTCCATAATGCAGCAGATCCATTAGTCTCAAAGCCATAGACTCAGGAAAAAAAAAATAAGTTTCAAGGAAGTAAAACTCAGTGTACAGTGTTAAAGTCAGAAAAACAACTTATATTTACAGTATCAAATGTCCCCAGGACAACGCGGGTGTCAGGCTGTCCTGACTGTTGCCATTATAGAGCAGACTGCAAGGAAGTGAGATGGATTTTGCTCCCCTGTATCTTCCAATTGGTTTCTCTTTGGAGAGCTAGATCAGGTGATAAATTCCTGACTAGATGAAACACCTCAGTTTTCTTGTCCCAGCAGGGATTTGACCAAAGCAATAACAGAACAACCATCCATCATTAAGCCGGGTGGGTGAGGAAGGTGACTGGGAGACCACATCCACGACCACATCCATGGGCAGACCCCAATGTCCATGTTCTGTTCCTTGGCTGAGCTGAGCTTTCTGCCCCTTGCATGTGCTTGCATCACACAGTGATGGTGAAGGAGACTGTCATGGATCAGCCTGCAGCTTTCATTGAGGCAGCGCCGGGCTCAGGTCACCTCAAAAAGCACTGCTGCTCCTTCTCCTGTACAGTCCATCCTGCCATGCTGGATAGATTGTCCATGTCCATCCCCACGGCTGCTCTGCTCTGCTGAGGCAGCAGCACATTGCCAAGGGGAAAGGGGCTGCAAACCACAAACCCCACTGGCAAGATCACAGTGGCTGCGTCAGAGCAGCACAAATGACTCCTCAGTGCAAAAGTCAAATCATGACCAGCATGGAAGCAAAGCAACTACAGCTTCTACATCACCCTTTTCAAACACGACATGAGGCACCCAAGAAAGGATTGAGCTGGTTTTCCACGACCTCTGCTTATGAGGACATACTAATCTCTGCCAGACAGGAAGATTTCTCCCTGTAACTTGGCCTTTTATGATACCAGTCCTTAAACTGTCCTTGCAGCTTGGCAGAAGGTGTCTTTTTTTTACTCCCAAGTGGCTGCCTATACATACTGACTGTAATTGCAGGAATAGCGTACATTAAGTTTGCCAGTTTCATTGGGATTAATTTTTAATAACGAGATTGAAAAGGTGAAAGCAGTACAATTTGATTCTGTCAGAACCAAAAGCTTGTTTCTGATGACAAAGTTGCAGAGGAGAACAAAAGAACCAAAACCTATTTTACGAGATGACAGAACCTTCCCTAAGCTATCACCTGAAACTCCCGAAGCACCTTTTTTTGCTGTAGGGGAAAAGAAATGGGGCATCTGCATTCCTCCTGAGCTGAGCCCTGTGGGCATTCCAGGGGCTGCTGCATCAAAGCACTCACCTCCTGCCCAAGCAGAGCCTCCCAGCTCCCATATCCACATTTATTGGAAGCTTCCTGACATTCTGTTGCTCTCATCGGCTTTTAGCAAGCAGCAAAGCCACTCCAGGCTTCTCGTTCCTTAACAAGCAGAGCTACCATTTCCCAAGTTTTATCCCCAAACTCCAGAATATGAAAGTGCAGGAGTGAGGTCCCTCTTGGCCCTCCAGGCCCCCTGATCACACAGTGCCATCATGCTCTCTAATACCTTTCTCCAAGCTTAGGTAACTTTTGAGCTATTTTCAGTCCCCTAAGGACCATCTCACTTTTTGATAAATAACAAACAATCTGGAATATTTGTTGCATGCTTACCTTACAAAATTTTCCATTTTCAGTCTGTTTTCAGTCGTCCACTGAGATCAACCACATTGCAGAAAAATAACACAAGATACAGGTCTGGTCTGTAAAAGAAGCCTTCCAGGTGTCCCTTTGATGCCCAATTCAGGGAAATTTCTACTTGTAGAAAATTACACTGAATAACTATTTACTTTTTCTTGAAGTGCTCTGCATAAAGATATATTAATATAGAAAATAAGCCCAGCTTATTAAATTATATATTTGTCACCATCTTGGAAAATTCTAGCTTTATTAAGCAGGAGCTTTTTTACTTTGTGCAAGCAAGGAACAGATTGAATGAAATATATGAATTGAACACAAAAATCAGGGTCTTATATACAACAAAACAAATATTTTTGAAAAGCAAACCATTGTATACAGAGCTGGAGGGGCTTTTTCATTTTTTAAAGACAGCCATGTACAGGATCTGCAAAGTCAAATATCTATTTGTCATATAAATGTTGAAACAAGATTAATCATGTTTTTAAATGAAATACTAAAATATCAAAACTGTAACTAATCATGTATGCAAACAATTTCGAGGCACTGACGTGCTTGAAGTGTCATGCACTGTTAAGTTGCTTCAAAATGAAATCTAAATCAATGTAAAATGATATTAAGAATAAAATTCTTCTACTAAGTCTTTCAAGTCTATGTCAAGACTCCTCAGTTGCCAAAGAAAACTGTAAACAGTATGCCTGAAAGAAAAAATGAGGCTTTTTTCTCTGAGCCAAACTCTCCTCTGTATATGCTATATTTTGAAGAATTAAGAAACAAGGTTCTAGAGTTTTCCACTAAAAAAAGGTTCCATCAATAAAAGTAAAAATGTAGACATAGTGAACATAGATGCAGTTCTGATCAGCAACATAATCACCTGGCCAGGAAAAAGTACACCAAAAAACCATTACATTAAAAGCAGTAAAACATAGTATTAAAACTATAGTATAAATAGTTAAGGTATAAATACAGTAAACCTTGGTAAAGGAATAATAGTCAGTAATAAAAATTCCTTATTTAAAAAAATATATTATCAGTCACATTTATGTTCATGAAAATTTAATTTTTTTCACAGTTGGTTTTACTATTACTTTAGTATTCAATGAAGCTGCTCAAAATAAGAATGAACAGTGTGTTCATGATGCAGGAACATTATCACTTTATTGTGATTCTGAGGACAATATAATGATTGTATCTGAAAATATGCACCGAAACTACCTCAGTCCTGGACCAGTTCTCCTCTGTACATAAGCCCATTAAATGAGAATTTCCCACTCCTGTGAAGACGACCTCACATGATGTTATTCTGAAGTGTCTCATAAGCTGTTTTACTGAAGGTTACATCAGATTTTTGTGTAAAATCATTTTTATTCATTCATTACAGGTTCTTCTGGTTTAGCTTTAAGTACCCACTGGCTGATTCATATACCTGTGCTCAGAAAAACCTCAACTGAAAAATTTCAATAATATTTTTAACAAAAGCTTTTAACATAGCACAAAATTCAGGGTTGGTAAGTTATACAAGATAGTGTTTCTGGACTAAGAGCCCACAGTGTGCATGAATAACTTCACTGAGATCATGAGACTGTGCTGGATGTCTGGATGTTTATAAATGCAGAGGCATTATTTCTGCAAGTGTCTGGTTTTGGGCACTGCTTTATTGACAGAATTTTCTCCATATTCTTTGAAGCAATTGGCCTTTAAGTTTGATGCATGTCCAGACAGTTAAGTCTTAAATCCCTTTGCCATCACTTCCATTTGCATGTTCTAACATTACATAAAAACCTTGTTTCAGCAAAATGGATTCCCATTTTGCTGAAGTAAGTATTTTTCTGTACTTTAAAAGCAAATATCTTATTTTGCAGCTTATTCCTTTCTATCTTTGAAAAAGTAAACTATGGAGCAGAAGAGAATGTGAACCAATTAAAATAAAAATGTAGATTTTTGTTGTAATCAGAACTCAGTAAAAAGTATTACCAGATATACAACCTCTTCATCAAAAGCCTGGTTTCCACGGTGACCAGCACAGCATCTGCTGGTTTGTTTTAGTTTTTTAAAAAACTTGCTTTTTAATGTCACCCATCCCCAGAATTAGGATAGAAAATAAGCTTAGAGAAATGTGATTTTTTTTTTCCCCTACAGTATCTGAACCAAATTGAGGACTCAGATGCCCACACAGTACCAGCATAATGCATCGTTCTTTTTCTCTAAAGCTTGCTCATCCAACACAATTACTAGTAGCTACTCTCACAAAGATGTTCATAAAGGATTTTTTTTTTAAGCCATTAGGATGGATGACAGTGACAAGCAGGTGAACCACTGCTCAATCTCAACATGCTTTGCCTTAAACTGTGTAGGAACCAAACCTAAAATTTGGTGTGCTGAATCAGGCTAGAAGCCTTCTAGTCTACTGGCTGAAGCACTGTGTTCCCAGTAATAGCAAGAGGTCATAGTTTCTGCCACCTTCACAACTAGAAGTGATCACTTCTTCCCTCACCCTATAAACTGAACCACTGCATCCCCTTAGCCATGAGAGAAACTCCATTCTAAACAGACATAACTTGAAACCAAGCTGAGCTCATGATTTTTTTATAATACCAAAATAGCTGATTTTTACTTTCACTATTTCCACTTGGCTTACACAGCCAGTTCTCCACTTGCTACTCATGATATTCAATATAAATAAAGACTTAAAAGACTTGTGCCTCATCTCCCTGCCTGGGAGCAAACACCTATCAATGGACCAGTCAGATGCCTTCCTTGTTCCTGCAGTCCCTTTCTTGTGCCTTTCTTATCCCTGGTCACTATGTGTTTAGGTAGTAATCAACATTTATGTAGTATAGACACAGTCTATTTCTCACTGCAAATTTCGTTCTCTATTGTGCTGCCCAGCATACTCAACATTTAATTCAATCCCACATCCTATTTTTAACAATGACTCATTTAATTTCATCCTCACCCTCTTGCAGTCTCAGTTCAAGACTATTATATAACTCAAACCAGTAAAATATACAGCTACAATTTTTTACTGTTACAGAGAGCTTCATTGCTTATAATTTCTGCGAAAGATGCCTTTTATTTTAAAGTAAAATTGGATGTTTACTAATACAGGTTCTCAACAATCAGCTGTACTGATTAAAAGAGATAATACTTTGTTTAACCTGCTAACTTGAAGATCACCTAGAGACATCTGATTTCTGCTTTGACTCGATAAACACTACCCTTGTGACAGTGCAGAATAGTTGAATAATGGCTCCACCTTTCTGTTTCTTTCTCCCTTGCCTACTATGCACAGAATGGCATAGTGTAATATCTACCTAAAGAAAAAAAATAAAATAAAAGCCGGTTTTCAGCAAGCCTGATGTACAGCATGTTCTTATATTTACGCACGGACTTGCATGAACACTTCCCCTTCTCCCACAAAATTAATCTCCAATAATTTATTTTCACTCTTCAATATTTTCATCTTAAAAGCTGAAGTTCTTCAAGGATATAAATGACTTTATTTTTGGCAAGGGAAAAAAAGGCACCCAGGGGAAGCACTTAGAAGAATAAGAAAGAAGTATGTAGGAGTTTCTGCATGAGGTGTGTTTGCAGGTTTTAGTCCTGATGTGGAAAAAATGACTGGGCTTTGAGAACACTTGAAAAGCACCAGTTACTTCTGTAAACCCAGAGTGATGTCTGATGTGCGCATTATTTTTTTTCCTATGCAGAGAACAGAGAGTCAAGCACCCATTTCAGAAGATTACTGCAGCTTTATTTCCAGGATATTGGCAAGATAGAAGGGGAAAATGAGATAGGAAACAATGGACAAAAGGAAGAAAAGACAGAAAAGAGAGCAGCAGTAATGTGTTTGAATAACAATTTTGTTTGTCATAGGTTAAATTGCCTTATGCCGCAGTGCAAGTGAGTCTTTTCATTGATTCCAACAGCATTTAAACAAAGTCCTGACTTGCAAGATAAAACTCAGGATTAAAGGGGCTCCAGCAGCCTGGTAATCAGGATTCAACTAGAAGCATGCCAGTAGACTTAGGAATTCTGCCCAAGGGTTTTTTTGCCCTTCACAATGAATGCTACTCAGTCTTCTAAACCAAAAGACGTGGCTTAGACATAAATGTCATGGCAGAACTGAAAGCAATCAGACACAAGCACTGAGGAGCAAATAATCTACTGGACACCAGATCAGCCCGTGCCAAATAAGCCCTCTGCTTACCCGCTATAGGAATAGGCTCCCAGCTAGAAGCTGGCCATGGAGCAGCCCTCTGGAGTGAGGTGATCCACTCTTCCCTTGGCCCTCAGCAGCAGCCTGCCACCTCCATGGGCATCCTCCATCCTGACTCAACGAGAGGTACAGGGAACACAGTGGCTCGCTGTGTTTATTGCTCTCAGTTGAAGCCAAGTGAAGCAAGAGCACCTCGCCTGTGATCCAGGCACAGGAAACCACAGGCAGTGCGAGAGGAAAGCTACATCCATGGAGCTGCCTCCAGCTATCACCTCCTCAGAGCTGGGCAGAAGCAGGCTGCACACAAGCTGAGACGCATATCTGGAAGCTCCTTTTCCCTGGAAACACTATAAATAAGGAATGCAAAATAGGTAGAAAACGGGGAACAAATTCACTGTGTGTACAGAGAACAAAGAGGTGGGCACGAAAGAGAAGGAAAACAGGAAGATATTTTCAAAGGCATACAATTAGAGGAATGACTGAAGAGGAAGAAACGTAAAAAATGAACGTTAACAATGATCAGAAAGAAGGAAATACAGTAGTTGAAAGGGTAGACAGGATCACATTTTTCAAATTGGCAGCTCCAGGTTTTTTTCTCGAACTTGATTACTCTTCTTTCAGTGAGGGGAGCGATGGGATAGAAAGCTTGATTACCTTAAACCAAGCTTTAAAGACAGAAGAGAAAAATAAATAAGGACTTTACGGGAGGTATTGTGTATAGTTCATCCCATTTCAATTATACAGCTCCTGCTCTCTGGCTCAGTCTTGTACTGCAGTGCTACACATCAACACTTCCCACTTGACATCTGAAACTCTTGACACATCCTTTCTCTTTTAAAGGATAAAGACCTCATTATCCACAGAAAAATTAAACAGCTCATTAAAAAATCATGGGAAAAAAGTAAACAAAACACATTAGATATTTGGGTTTTTTTTGTTTGTGTTTTGTTTTGTTTTTTCTTTTTGTTCATGCTCTTTAACGTGACTATCAAAAGTAGATTATAAAATTGGGGGTTTTTTGGTAGTTTTCCTGATCAAGGATATATCAGACAAAGAACACTTCAAGGTTTAATTGTCTTATATTCTCTAATGAGAAACAAAATAAACAGCATTCCATTGTTAGACCCTTATTTTCTCTGGAAGTAAAGTTGAAAAAATCCTATTTTGATTCTGTAAAGTTAACAAGCAGATATTAAATAATAATTTTATGCTTATCTTGTAGTAGTGTTTTGGCTATAAAATATGCAAGATAAGTGCACTGTTCACAGGGAAAGGCATGTCATTGACAGGAGAATGAAACAGATTTCTGTTTCACACAACATCAGTAAACCCTTCTTTGATTTAAAGAACTAATTAAACATTTCCTTCTCGCACTAAGCCCTGAAGATCCTTTAGCATTAGAAGGCTGCAATTGGAAGAGAGGTACAAAGACACATCCTTTGCTAAAAAGCAGCTCTAAAATTACTGATTCAACCTCCATCGTAGCCCTTTTCCTCATTAATTGACTAGCTTACAAAACCAAAATATTGCCCAGAGAAAAAGAATCTCCATGAAATCTGATATTCAAAATAATCCTTATTGCCCCAACTGTTCTCAATGGACAGTGCAGAAATATATTCAAGGGAAAAAAAATAAGGCTATCAAAAATAATTAAATCTTATAAATGTAAGTCTGTATTAGCTAAGTGGTGATGTGAGGAGGAGATTGTGTATTACAGTCCCTCCTGAGGTTAAGTTCACACAAAGCACCAGCAGTAAGCAAACAGGGATAACATCAGATTCCCGTTTAAACTTGTGCAATGATGTGCCAACCTCAGATCAGCAAAAAGGGCAAATATCCACATTGTAGATGAACAGTAAGGTCAGGCCTTGCAGTTAGGTTCAAAATTAGCACAAATAGAACACAGGAGAGTAAATGCACTTCCAGCTCTAAAGATGCTCTCTGAAGATAAGTTTGAAGCACTTGGGTACAACAGTACAGGAGGCACATGTTAGCATTGCCAATCTTAAAAGCCTTGAACCAACAGCATGATCAGTGCTGGCTGGCATTTCCAAACACATTTTTACAGGAACTACCAGCCCATTGTATTTAGGCAGATTTTAGTTTCTCATTCATAAGTGGTATGAATAATTAGAGAAGCTGATACATTGATCTCCATGGCACAATTCTCAAATCCATTAAGCATCCATTTCATTGCTTTGCTGGGTGAGAATCAGGAAGTTCAGCAGCTTCCAGACTTCATCCTACAATAAGGTCAGAAGTATAAAGAAATTTCAGTGAACAGTTTTTATTGCCTTCCTTTTAAACATGAGTGTTCTGGAATGATCCATGCACTTAATGTCAGCCAGAATTCTGAGGAAATAATCTTACATTTCTTTGAACCATGAAAACAATTCTACTGGTAGCCAGAGTCTTGAAACTGATTAAGTACACGCATTTAGATATTTGGAAGTATAGATTTAATGGCACTCTCTGTCCCAAGAGTCAGCAAGGACATTTTTTGTCAGATCCTAATTTATCATACTTATTGAATGCAGTATGTATTTCAGCCACTTCAGGTTTAAACTTCAACACATTTAGTCTCATTTTATTAAGAGGAAAAATGCATATACTGCATTTCAGGAACAAAAGATGACATAGAGCTGGAAGAAAAGCATTCTGTAACAAAGTGCACTCCCCTCATTTTTGAGAAAAGCAGTGAACTGTTGCCTTTCATAACAGTGGAAGACTCTGCTGGTGGCTGGATGAAAGAACTGAGAAGGAGAAGCCTCTCCTCTTCACGGCCACAATGCCTACTGAACAGAGACATGATGCTTTTGCAGGCAGACAGGACAGAAGGGTAGGGAAGGCAGGCTGTTCTCAGGGCAGTGAGGTAAGTTTATGTAGCTGTCAGCTGGGCTTCATTGTTTTTCAGGTTCAGCTGACTACAGTTTCCTCTCTATAAAACCCACCAGGAGCTCTCCATTCTGCAGCCATAAACTGCAGAAACCTGTCTCTCTTTCACTCCTTTTAAGATGCTGCACAGACAATAACAAACCAATTTCCCAAAACTGTCCCTGCCTTGATGTAAGCACAAAAAGAAAAGAGGCAGAGAAGCACAGGCAGTCAGCAACACTGTGGGCACAGCAGATTTTGTCCTTGACATTTAAAAACATGGAAATTCAAGTGAGGATTCTAATCGGAGACAACATAGATGTGTTTTCTCTCTACTTCTCAATCTCATCATTTCACCAATCACTCTCCAGCTGAAAGGCAAGAAAAATGGGTTACAACCTCACAAATAACCATCCCCTTTCTAATTCCCTTCATTCCTTCTTTCCTTCTTTCCTCCAATATACTAAGAATGCATTAGGACTTTTTCCCAAAAATCAGTGCTAACCACAAACTGTAGCCTGAAGTGATCCACTGACTTTATTACTTGTTTGCAGGTTAATACACACCACACTCTGTGGAAATTTTGTTTGGTTACACCCAGGACACTGCATATTCTGCTAAATCTCTCACAACGCCTTCAACCACAGTAAGGAGTGTCAGCACCATCTTGTGGCATTCACTTTTGTGCATAATCCCCAGAAGTTGGTCAGTTTATGACCCCTCCATATTAAGACTTGCAACTGGAACACAAACTGTAAGAGTTAAAATAAAGACTTGCATCTCTAGGGTCACTTAGCAGTTTCCTCAGACTCTGAAGGCTGCTGGTTAGGATAAATGGATGGATCAGATGACTGTTCTTCAGGCTCAGCTATTTCCCCAAACTTTACAAACATTAGATTACTAAGTAAACAGAAACTTACTGTCTTGTGTTTTACTTTTTTCTTTAAATGGATTTTGTTTTGCTAGTCTAAACACAGTAAATTTTTTTTACTCTCTTCTCCCATATTCTGGTAGTTCTTCCTCTGCTTAAGCTCCAGTAAATCTCTACTCTCTTTGAAAATAAGCAGGCAGTTTAGGTAAAAATCTTTTATCTCTCCCTCTGCAGCAAATACTTCACCTGAAACATCCCAGGCCTCCATTTGCCTTTTTCAGAGCTGCAGCCCACCTTCAATTAGTAGCTGAATTTATCCTCCTCTACTATTTATAGCTGAGGATGTGCAGCTTATTTGAGAAAAAGAAAATGTCCTGCTATGCAGAGTAGCAAAACCTGCACCACTGTATCCCATCACTTTTCCTTTATTCTGTTCCCAAAAGCCATCCATTTCTTCCTGACATTCTGAATATCCTTTGCAGTGATGATGTCCCCTACCTTAGACTCATCAGCACATCTTATCAATGCCCTCCTCCTTTCCAGGCAGAAGTCATCCATAAAAACATTAACCTTGTTTCCAAACCAGTACTGTGAAATCTCCACTATTCATCTTCCTCCTGTTTAGCACTCCCCCTCCCAAGGCTGTTGTCATGTCCCCCTCAATCATCTCCTTATTCACATTATAATTCTTCCAAGTATCACTTTTCTTCAGGGGAACAAATTAATTCCTAGGCAGGCCAATATTTCTCCTTTTACAGAATCCATTTAACAATGGATCTACTTCCTTTGCATCTAGCTTATCAAATAGATATTACTGGAATCTTATACCACACAAGAAATTAGGCAATGTCAGAAATTATTTCATTATATCGGTTTTTACTGTCATCACACAATTTAAAACTTAAAAGCTGTACAAGAAAAGACAGCTGTAGAATCAAAGAATACATGTAAAGTATGCACTTACCTATAAATCAAGAAATACATATAAAAATTTTATTTTTGTCTATGTCAAATACAGCATTCACAGCAAGTGCAATGTCTTGCAGTGTAGTAACAAAAGGCAAAGGTTTCATGCCATGATTACACATGCAAAATAAAATGAAGAGGGCACAGGAATTTATGTAAATAAAAGAGGGGACACGAGCAGCAGTCAGACTTCCAATATATTTGAGGAATAAAACTGGAACACTCTTTCAGGTTTACTTATGGATGAAAAAGTTGCATACTACAATCATAATATTATTTTTTACCAAAGCGTGTGCTTCTAACTGTAAGACTGGCTCAAATGTATCCCTGGAGAGGGTCCATCTTGAGTCTTCTGTGTTTTCCCTGTCTCTGCTGTGAAGTACAAGCTCTCTTGAAATAGCTCTGTTCTGGACATTCACACACCAGGGACCAGGCACAGACCAAGGAAAATAATGTAGCTGCCTCCTTTACCTTTCAGTTGCTTTGCTGGGATTTAGCAGCCTAAATGAATTTTTGGGATTGTTCTGTTGAAGTAAGGATGGAGTAAGGTCCCATAACAGTAAAGAAGGGCAAATAAAGTAGTCCAGGTAATTACAGCCCAGTCAGCCAAACATCAATATTTGAAAAGAGATAGTGACAAATTAGTAAGTAAGCAATAAATCAAGTTGCCTCTAACCACCTTGAAGAAATAAGATGATAACAAAGAGTTGACATATTTGTCAGGAACAATTCATGGCAAATCAATATAACTGCTTTCAAAAGAGCTGATCTAGCATAAAAGGGGACAGGTCCCTGTAATGAACAAACAAGAGAAATACACTCTAGGTGAAGGTGCACTAATTTCAGGTCAGAAGCAGTTGAATGAAATTACTCAGATTAATGTTGGAAAAATGGAAACATTTCAAAAAGGCACAGATTTCTTGTAGTATTCAATATTTTAATGAACTATAGTATTTTGTATTTCTTTAAAATTTGCAGCTGACACAAATTTGACAGGTATCATTCAGTTCCTGACTCATTTCTATCCAGTGCAAATCTATTCATCTCAATCCAGCTGTTGCTGTCTAACAAATCTTCTGGATATTCTGGACTATAGTGTTCAGTGTAATTAAGCATCGAACAATGAGCATAAGAAGAGACAAAGCATTGAACAATGAGCAAAAGAAGAGAAAAGGTTAATCAACAGGAACTCTTCATGACTCAGATAAAAACCAATATATGGTTATGAAATATTTACCAAAATGACCTTCCTCTCTGGTACTGCCTCACTAAGTTTCCAGGTTAGAGAATGAGCAAAGAATAACTCATGTTTTGTCTCATTCTAAACAGAAGCATGGCTGTTATTGACCAGAGCAATCCTCTCAAAAGCCCATTATTTCAAATCACAATGCTAGAAGTTTAAGAATTCCCTTCCACAGTCCATGAAATTGATTGATTTTGGCGTCTATTATATTCCGGTATCCAAGGACAAAATTTGACACTATGTAAATTATCTAGCATTGCAAAATGCTGCAAAACAACAAAAACACTAAATTGAGACTAATGTTTCAAGTAGGGTGAAAAGCACCCACTAAAACCAGCTGCAGATTTATCTCTTTCATTCTGTGTATCAGAATACACAGAGGGTTTTGCATCAATATCTTACTTTCTGCATCACTATCTTTTGAACACTGAAATCCAGCTCAGACATTGCTATACAGTTTATTACAAGGTCACAAACATGCCCTGTTGAGTGGAAGCAAACAGAATTTTTCCACTATCAGTAGTTAAAAAACAATTATTTTCAACTAAAATGTGTGTATTGCGTGCATTATATACTGGTGCTTTAGCATCATCTATTTTTTAAAGAATTTGCAACTAAAATGTTATTGAGAGTATAATTGGAAATGCACAGATGAGAAGCAGCACAATAAGCCTGTGGCATGGTATTCTTCTGCATTTCAAATTCCTGTAAATGATTTGATCAAGTAGTCTTGGACATAAACGAGCTTGTACATAACTAAGATTTACCCTACCTCATTAATCTAGCCCTAAATTACCCTCTGTCTTTTCAACTCCCCCATTTCAGCTGACACTGTGCTCTTGCCTGAGCTTCCACAGATGTGCTATATGCTGCCAACAAGCTCTTCAATCATGGCAAGACAGATCCTGAAACTGATGTAGTTTAAAAAAACTTGGTGAATCTCTGCATTAAAAGGGTCACAATGAAGCCCAGGGATAGGGTTTAACACTGGAGTTGCAGACATGACATCCAGCCTTAAGGAGGAGCTGCTGACACAACATTGTTCTACCCCTGAGCAATAATGGTAAAACACCCTGGTTACATGCAGTACCCTCTACTCTGCTGCAGGATTAGATTCAAAAATTAGATGTTTAAAAATCCCACAGATTATAAATAGTTTCATTGGATACAGAAATTAAGACATTAACTATTTCTGTACCTATTGGATACAGAAATTAAGACATTAACTAGTACCTCCTTGGACTAGCGGTTGTGCTTTGAACAAGGACCGCCCTGCCCTGCTGAAAATGGACATTACTTCAGTGCTAACCTGACACCATGCTGCCAAGCTGCTTTTCAGTATGACATTTTCATAAACATCTCAGTGTGAACTCTTCAAAGACCTTGTAGCTTCTTAAATTAGAGTGAAAATTAGGGCATTTGTATTTGGCTCGCTAATATAATATCCTAATGTCATCTTTGGCTATATGCACCCATACTTTAGAATTTGGGAAATTGTTCTGCAATGCTAACAGATCCTTACCAAGGTTTACTATTATTTTATTGTACTACTACTATTTTCTTTTAGTTTAAATTAACATTTCTTCCCTTCTCCACAATATTAACTCTAGGTGACAAGTGCCTCCTCACTTGCCACCACACTGTCCCAAAACTACTTCAAATTTAAACCAGAGTTGTTACTCATGATGGGGAAAAAGCATTAAGTGTCTCACAGCAGTATAGTATTTGTGTCAGTAAAATAGACTGTAATGTAAACCAAGATGCAAATTAAGCCTACAGAATACAGTCACAGAGTTCATACAATCAGCACTGCATTGAAGAAGGAGGTGCATATGTACACGGTTCTTAACTGGAAGCAGAAAAAAAAAGATAAATGAAAGTCACAACATTTAACCTTCCTGAAGCTGTTCAGCATTTGCCCTAATACTCCTGCTTAGCAAGTGTCACCAGCAAAGCAGGTATTAGGATTGGTACTTGGAATGTTGGAGCCTGAGATTTCCAGCTGCCCTGAGCTCCAGTCAGATTCAGAGGATGAGCCATTTAATCAGAAAGTTCTGGGAAGGGACAAATGGCCTTTGATTTGCTTTCAGCACCACCACAGTTTCAGGCCTATTATTTTTTTGGCAACATGCAGTAATGTCTTCATCAGTTACACTAAATTACAGTAATATACTGCAATACTTGAAACTGAAAGAGCAGTAATACAAATTACATTAATACAAATATACATATTTGACTGTCATTTTTACTGCAGATTCTATTCAGCCACTGTTACCAAAAGCTATTAAAATTTTAAGAACAAGGTCAGCACTAGGTATTCATACCAGCTCTAGGTATTTAGATTTTTCCAGCATTATGTCTTTCAGTACTGGATCTAATACCTCACTCTCCATATATATACCATTCCTTTACCTGGCACCTAGATAGAACCTTCTCATTCCTTCCACTTAGCAACACAACACAGGCAGCAGGAATTAAAATCCTTTTACAGGGGTTCAGCTAGGAAGCATATAATGAGAGACTCATTGATGGCCAGAAAATTTCACTGAGCTCATGACCCATTTCCATTGTCACTAAGAACTCACAGAGACAAATGAAACCAGACTGTGGGTCAAGCGATTTGTCCTAACACCACAACTCTTCATCGGCTGTCATCTTTCCATTAGACCCTGAGACCTTCAAACCTCAGTAGGAAAGAACACCAGTGATCAATGTGCTGCCTCTGATAGATGCCAGCCTTTTAACAGGGTGGGAGCACAAGTGCATTCCCATGGATGGAATTGGATGCTCCTTGTACACCCTATCTTGTGATTAGCCAGGTGCTAGTAGCATTTTGAACACCACAGGCATATGAGGGTATCCTCCATCACAGGAAGTTTTTTGACAGGCACAGAAGAGACAGTCCTCAAATGTCTCCATATGATAACATGAATGCACCCTCATCTAGCAGCTGGCTTACCAGTTTTAAAGAAAACAAACAGTAGTGGTATTATTGCTACTGAGAACTTCTTTGTTTCTGAGACTTTGTTTCTGATACTTTTAACTAACCCATGAGGGAAATTGTTAGATTAAGAATTACTTTACATAACCATAAACCCTTTCATGATGTTTCTGTGGTCTGATCCTTATTTAGGAGCAATCAAAGCACTCCGACAACAGAAACAGCTGTTTACATTGACCATGAAAATTTCTGATTGAACTAAGCTTGGACATGTAAAAAACAGATGATTGCTTACCTGTGGAGTCTTGACTCAAAGTTTCTTGACTACTACTGTTATAGGAAGGCACTGGAGTGATTGAAAGTGATGCTGGACAGGACAATGGACATGAGAAGTCATTTTGTGTAGCAAAACGTTGACACACAGGAGCACAGGCATCTTCAGGGACAGTGAGACCAAGGGGAGGCTTCCCATACACACACAGATTTTTCCAGCGAAGCAGTCCTATTGCAAGAGGGCCAACAGCTTCAGAACCTGATAACAAACACCTGGAGTTAAAAACTGTGTGTCCTTGTATTGCACAGCTCGCTATTTTGGACAAGGAAGTTATAGCAAGGTAATATTAATTCCTGTTTTGATCACTATCTGTCTCCTGGAAAAGAATACCATATTTTATTCTGGTTCACTCTCCGTAATGTTGTTAAATGCTGATGCAATGCTGAAGAATACTTTGAGTATGTGTCCTTGTACTGAACAAGATACATTAAACATTAAATAAACCTTCTAATTTCAATGCGAATTTACAGATTGTGGTGGTCTTGCCTATACCAGGATTTCTGCAAGAACTCACTCATACATTACAATCTGAAGCTTTCTCAAGTAAACATGGAAAGCCAGTGTTGAGTTTTTAATTATTGTTTTAAATCAACAACTCGCTGTGATTTTTTGGATCCCTGTGAGGTTCAGACCTCAGTAGAAATCAGGAAGTGGGAAATGGCCATCCTGCTGTCACAATGCACTTCTCTGCTCCTATGCTACAGTCATCAGCAATTCTCTTATCCACCAATCAGTGGTTTAAGATTTCTTCTGTCTATTTCAGATTTTATTTTTGCCCTTTCTGAAGATTCATATTCAATCTTACTAAAAGCTCAACTGCAGATGATATTGTGACACAAAACATGGGGCTTATTATGACACTACACCAGAAGACTGCGGAGGAAAGACACCCCGAAGAGATTATTTTGCTGCACATGATATTTCCTCTGCTGCTTCACCAATATCACATCTCAAAATACAGAAAAGGAAAAAAAAATTACTTATAACTGCAAAATAAGGGGACTTCTGTATGTCTCTCCTACAAGTAGTTTCTTACTTTTTAACTCTCATGTTTGTGATATTTGCAAGACTAGGAGCATCTGAACACAAAATGTCCCATCCTCAAAACTGGACTCTCAAATGCACACAAACCAAACCTGTGATGGTCACACAAGCACCCTCAGGCTATTATGGCAACACTCACAGGACTACAAGTCTGATGTAGTCTTGGCTGCTCCATCAAGCCAGGACTGAAATACAACACGGAAACTCAGACCTCAGACATGATCTTGCAATGAATTCCTGAATTCACCTGCAGAAAATCAAGTATGCAACAGCAGAGGAGGCCTGAATGGAGCTGGTGACTCAGAACTAGCTCACAAGTTCTGCAAGAGCAATATGAGAGGATGTAATATAAGAGTCATTTCAGTTGTTCTAACCACATTTCTGTCACTTACTCTAAGCATCAAACTGAGCACCTGAAAAGCAGTAGTTGTCTAATGGTAGAGCCCTTAAAAAGGAACAGAGATTTCTCTAAAAAGAACAGAGATTTTTCATCAGTTGTCTCAGAAGAGGAGCCTCTAGGAGTTAAGAAACAATCCCCTTTAAATAAGTTTGTGTGCCCCCAGAGCTATTTGCGTTTCTCACTAGACCAACAGATCCATACATCAAGTGTGTCCACCTTCAAGTGTGTCCACTCCAGAGAAAGAGCTCAGTGTCAGTGCAGCAAGTTCAGTGAACAGTAGAAAAATAATATTCAATATTAGCAAGTATTGCAGTAGACATCACGTTTAACAAAAAACTTCCATCCTCCTTGCTTTCATTTTTTTTTTTAATACAAAATTCTGGCTCATGTTTTTTTTTTTTTTAACATAAATTGATGGATTTTTTTTAGGGAGCTAGCTGCAAATATACAGTTCTACTTCTAATGCAAACATTCAGCACATTTGAAACCATCAGTTTTACTGAACATAGATCTTTGCCTGACTAACTTAAAAGGACACAGGTTTTAATCAGCTTTCCCAGTTGTAATTTGGGTTTATTTTAATACAGATACCCGTGGACTAAAGACTGTGATCACCCCATGGTGCTTGACTGCTTTATCATGAAGGCTCAGGAAAATGGGAGAATTAAAATACATCTGTGTATACAGGATATGAAATTTCTGGCTGTTTTTAACTGTCGATATATTAATGAAAAAAGATCTTTATGTTCAGATTTTTAAAAAACCCTTGCAGTCCCTGTGTCCAGTATAATTTCCCGTAAACATTGATTTTCACTTTTAGCAATAAAGATTCATTCTATAAAGTCATTTGCAAGTACATGGAATTGACCATTTCTGAAGAAAAAAACCAAAAGACAAAAACCAACACAGAAATATTATATCAAAGAGACTTTTAGTTGTCTTATTTATCTGTTCACCACTGCAAGACCATTTTGCCTATACTAAAACTATCAATTTAATTTTTATTTTTGTCTGTAAGAGAGCATATGATGCAGCTGTAAACATATTATACACAGAATGGGATGCTGCAAAACTAAGCTAGACTATTAAAAGTTCATAGATAGAACTACTCAGCACTCTTGAGTGAAGACAAGCTGAGTTTTTGACTTTGTTTAATCTTATTTGTCACATCAGTCAGGAGCAGCTTTCACCATAACCACTTCTAGTAGCCACATTAAAATGAATGTCTAATTAAAGCAACACATATAGGAATGTGTATATATCCATGATACACATAAGTGTACTTAGATATGAAAATATATGTATAAACACACATACCCAAGCATGAAAGTGTATGCATGAGAAGTGAATTCATTAGTTTTAAATTCTTGGATTGCAAAGCCATATCTGTTTCCTTTGCAGAAAATTTTATTTTCAGTTGTGTTTTCTGGTGTTTTTGTTGTTGTTGTTTTGGGTTTTTTTTTTTTTTTTTGGAAGGGGTGGGAGGGAAAGCTTCCTGAAAACTTCTCACTCAAAACAGAAATAGCCACTTGAAAAAGTTGTCAGAGTTCAAAGAGACACATCTTTCAATGTAAGTGCAACACCAGGGATCATTGCAAAATGCAAGGAATGCTGGCTAACCCTGCAGCAGTAGACACAGATGCACAGACTGTTTCTGCCTCTTTTTTCAACTGACAGCAAACCAGCAGCTGAACTAGAAGGATCCAAAAAAAGAGACTTTTGCAGTGGTGACATACCTTTAAAGTTGTAACAAAAATTTCAGTGTTCTAACAGCAAAGGAAAGCAGTATATAGCTCTCAACAGAACTTCACAACATCAAGGCAGGAAAAGGGTTGCCTGGACTGTGCTGCAGGAGGCTCTTTAGCAGCCTAATAGAATCGAGTTGGAAACAAGAGGACAACTATGAATCCACAGACAATATTCCAGCCACAAGCTTAATTACATTCCCAGGTGTTTAGATATGCTTTGCAGAAAAGCAAACATATGCACCCTCTGTTAACAATATAGAAATTAAATTGTATACCTTGGAATAGTTTTTCCAAGAGAAGAGGATTGAAAGGGGCTTGATAGTCCCTCAGAGCATAGCAGAAGCAATGCTCTGGAAAGCAAACCTTAAAGCTTAAACATGGATACAAACCTGGCTACCAGGTTATCTTGTAGGGTATCCACTTTTTATGCACTTGCTCCACTGTTAGACAGGTTTCCCTTTCTCTCTTCAATTTTCTCTGAAGTGGTGGATTTGTATCTCTGAGTTTTCTCTCAGCTGGATTGCCCCCAGACTTTCTTTCTCACAGACATGACCACGCTCAAAAATTCTCCCTAAAATAAAAATTTTTATATCCTCCTGAAGCAGTAATACTCAAAAACAATCCCCTAATGCTCCTCTTACACCAGGAATGCAGTAATGCTATACAGCAAGCGCATAACTCAGTGAACTCCTGCTTCTGCCTTATAACAAGCCAAAACCAGGAGAGATGAAAAAATAACATACCTTGCAGGGTCCACGCATTTGCCCTAGCTGGGCTCCATGCTGAGTTTGCTGCAGAGTGACAGCAGACTGTCTGTCGTGGTCTGTGCACCCCCAGACCTCCCCAGTTTCCTGCTCTCCTGCAATCCCCCATCCTGCTGCGATGCTTCTCTCTGCTGCTGCCCAGCCAGTGCCTCTCTCATCTGCGCTCCTGCTGCCTCCTGAGCCTGTGTGGTACAGGCTGGCCACATGTTGGAAGTGCAGTCTTGCTATTCAAAGGCTTGGGTTTGTTTTTTTTTTTTTTTCTTTTCCCCTCCCTCCTCTCCTCTTATCTCTTCTCCCACTTCTCCAGTCAATCCTGATCTTCTCAATCAGACACACCTTTCCCCTCCTGCAGCTGAAGTGCAGCAGGAGCTGCAGTCCTTTCACATGGCTGCTGCTCCAGTCAGGCTGCTCCATGGGGAAACAATCTCCCTCAGGGAGGTGGGAACAGAAAAAGGCACAAACACATTTGTAAAAGCACGCATATATTTATTCACTTAACTCCTTCTCGCTGCTAAACCCTCCCTGAGCTGAGGTGGCAAAACCAGACACAGCCCTTGCATAGAGAAATGAGGCTGCTGCAGGGTGGGCCAAATACATCTGCACAAAAGATTGGACATTAAAAGGAAGTGTTTATATGGGGAGAAATGTAAACACTATAACAAAACAAATCCAAGCCCAAGAGACTTCAGTGTCAAGTTTTACTGCTACATTTCCACCTGAGATCCTGTCACAGCTCACCTGCTCCTGTTCAGAGCAGGAGGCAGAAAACCCAGCAGATTATGTGGGCCTGAGTTTTACTGCAGGTCAGGACCCACCCAGCTCCTCTCCTTCACCCATGCCATGGGAGGCAGACCATGGCCACCTGAGCCACACACCCTAACACTTCTCTCCAAAAGCTTAAGCTGTGGGAGGTCAGCATGCTGGAAACTCCTAAAGCTCCCAGACCATCCTACTTAACCCCTATAAGAGTAACCTGAAATGCCTCCACATACTAGGGAGGCAAAGCAGAACATCCCTTTTCTCCCAGGGTAAAACTCCTCCAGTTGTATTAACTGTTCTCTTTATCTTAGGACTCTGACTAAAAGCTCTGCAGGGCAGGGAAGGAGGCAGAAGAGAGACAGGACCAATCCTGGCACCAGAGCTTGCCTTGCCATCTGCTCTGCTTGCTTATCTGCCCTGAAATACCAAATAGGCTACCTGCTCTGGAAAAGGTTCTCCAAATTCTTTCATCCTTCAAAGCAGTTAAAAGATCGAGACATCTCATTCCCAAATTTTGTTTCCTTTTTTGAAACAATCAATTCTGAATAAACCACTTTATTAATTTCTTTCCACTTAAAATATACATATTGGAAATAAATTACATATAGCCAGCATGGCAAAAAAAAAATTCTCTATAGCTGACTAACAGTACCAGTCCTTAAATAACCCTTCTCCCCAAAAATATTAAGTCTGTATCAGCACTTTCTAGTATTACATACTTCTGGTATGTTTATAGGTGTATTTAGCCAAATGGTACAACAATAATTATTTTCAAGAAATTCTGTTCTAGCTAAGCATATTTGACATTCACACACAGCATAAAACTGAAAGTGCATACGTGGGATTTTTTCAAAGTTTAGCTTAAGCAGAAAAACAGCTTTCTTTTCAGCTTTTTATTATCTATGTGTGTCCCAATTCAAACTTTTCAGCTTAACCTCTCCTTGGCCAGCTTTCAAATGCTGCTGCTAGATGGTAATTGGCTAACACATAACCAGATACAAGAACAAGTTGTATTAATAGGGATTTGACATGACTAAATTATTTTACATCTTAGCAATAACTCTATCCTTTCCCCTTTGTAAAAAGGGAATTATCCTTTAGCTCCCTCTCCTTGGAGGAGATATGCTTCCAAGGGTGAAGCTGTTAGGTTTCCATGGCTGTTATTAATTCATGTCTGGATTCGACAATAACTGATATTTATATGAACATTTAGTAGAAAATAAAAACACATAAATGAAAGCATTATGTGCAACGTGTACTCATGTTGCATCTTCTGACATGTGAGTAATTTCCTTTGGTTCATGTCAAGACTATAGATACACATCCAAGGTCAGACTTTTGCACTCAAGGGCAGAAAAGATGCAAGCAGACCGTGTCATACAGCAGAAGGGCATATTCTCACTGCTCATCTTCACTTAGCTGCTTTAGGAGGTGAGCCTATAATTTCTCCCATAAATGAAGAGAGAAGGATCAACTGGAATGACCTGTAGGAAAATCAGAACTCCAGTCTGTGGATAATTCTTGATAAGAGCCTTGCTCTCATTTACTATTAAGTAATGATACAGCACAAGGAAACTAGCTACCTAATTTAGCTGACCAAATTAGTTTCCTGAAATAGCAACTGTAAACCATGACCTACTGTATCCATTTTGGATTTTTCTGGATTCAATAAACACTGATGAGTTTTTTTCTGGGGAGGCAATTCCACAATTGTGTTGTCTGCTTCTGTGGAAAGGAGCAGTACCAGCCTCCACTATCACAGCTAGTCTTCCTCTACACAGGGAATGCATCAAGATCAGTACAGATTACAAATCATAGGCAGATGCTGGAGATCACACTGGCTCTCTACAGGTCAAGGCAAAAATAATGAATTATTAAGGACAAGGTGTTGCTTCTACCTGTATCACTGCAGAGCAGGGGGTAGAACACACAAAGTGCTAAAAACTGCAAAGGGTTTCCTTATTTCTTACCTAAGGATTTTGAGACTGCTTCCTGTGGAAAGAAGGAGTGTAAATAACAGTTTTGGAAATATCTAGAAGAAAACAACAAGACTTTTGCTCTGCTTACACACATAAGGATCTGTATCACTAACAAAAGCCTTGATTTTCAGCTAATCACCTCAAATTGCTTATCTGTCAGATGATTTCAACTTGACTGAGAGCCCTTGCTGTGACTTTTCTTGTTAGGGCAATAAAATACACTGCTATGGATGTCCACTTCATCAGTGTTTTTTTAGCTACACAACATGAGGTAGGAGCACTGCGAGTCACTGCTTTCGACATACCATAGCAGAAGGGCTGGGGAGAGCTGGTTCATACTGCATGGGAAACAGATTTAATTTACAACAGTAATTTATATTTACACTAGGGACAGCAACATCGTTAAAAAAACCCACTGTAGAAAAAGTCTGGGAGAACAATGATTACAAACATCTCTCCTGAAAAACCTTGATGCAAGGCACTGAAGGCCAATCTCCAGCAGAAAGTATTCAGAGTGTGGAACCTAGATAACTCAAGATGAGGAATTAATAGTTGTCCTCTTTCCCAGGAGTGCACTATAAATTTTTAAGTAATTATTAATTTAATTTTTAAAAAATACATACTGGTGATATATAGTGGCATTTTAATAAAAAGACAAGTAGCTCAAGAAGAGCCTAGCTTGCTGCGTTCTACAGCCTACACATCTTTAACTTTAACAGCTTCTCTTCCTGTCAGTAACTGTGATATTCCAGCTGAATAAAAGTTAAACAAACCCTACAAGCTTTAACTTTTACATGGAAGTGTAGAATAAAAGATCAGACCTCACAGCAGCAAGAAATTCACTCAGTCCTCTCTATTTAACTAAGTTTTCATATCTAATAAAGAGACCTCTGTTCAGAAAACAGCTTTGTTGCAAGTGCTGACAAATGGATAACACAGGGCTTGCTATAGACCTTGACAAAAAATAATTGAGAGCATCAATCACAATCTATTTGGAAAACCTCACTGTGTATTAGATGCAGGTTATGGATGTCTCTTACTAACTCAAACATTCAGTCAGCAGGGGTGAAGCCTGAGATGCAGAGTGCCAGCTGCCTGAAATACATAACCTACCATCATCATCATTCACCAAAAGGGTCCTGTCCCAAGAGCCTTGGCACTGTAGGTCTCACCTTTGCCTGAATGTGTGCATGCTCAGAGACACAGATGGACTTTGAATTCCACTGCAGGGCTTCCTTGTACAAGATACAAGAGACAGAAGTACAAGTTAAGCCTTTAAAGAGACACCTCTTCTCTGCAAGCAAAGCAGACTGAATAAAGCCTTCGCATTGTGCAGAGTCAAATCCTCTCAGCTCTGCAACCTTCACCAGTTTCCTGCCTTGCACAGACCCCACACAGACCCCCACAAGCTCGTCTCTGTTGCTTCCAAAGACCCAGAAGGCTCAGGTATATCTGCCCCACCTTTGCAGATGCTGACATTGGAATGTAGAGTTACCTTGCTCCTCTGCAAGAGGAACATACTCTGAATGCAGTGGGCTCCATCAGATGCCACCAGGTTTGTTAGAATAAAATGAACAAATTGATAGGTGGCAAATGGAGAAGCTTAGTTTTCATTATCAATGGGTAACATAGTCTTACTGAAAACTTCATAGAAATATGAATATTTATTCTCCTTTTCTGAACCCATTCTTGACTTCAGCACACAGCCACACACAGGCTACTAATGTTTTCACTTGTTTCAAAACACATATTTCTGTCTTGTTATTTCATCATTTAGCCCTTAATACCTGAGTCATCAGCAGTTTTCATTGTTAAAAACAAATCAAAGGATTGTTTTCTAGTTCTTGGTATAGGATTATGAGCAAATGAGCAGGTACAAAAATAGCTGTTTTCAATTTAACAAACTCTCATTTGCCATTACTGAATTTCACTTGTTGAATTGAATGGCAGGCATGCTTTCACTGCATTTTATGATGTTGCACATTAAGGTATATTTTTGCAACTTCTTAAGCTTGAGCTTAGCTTTAGGATCCCATTGGCCTGAGTACAGCTTGAGAATTCCTGCTGTATAAGAATAAAGCATGCAGACAGAGAGCCTAAGCATTGTTTCCAAAGAGCCTCTCAAAACACCACTACATATCCAGCTCCTCTTAAAATACTGAACTTACCTTGCTTTGAGAGACATCATTACATCTCACGTTTGTCTTATACTTTATGAACTGCAGAAATCTGTGAAGACTCAGGCAATGTAACAGCACATGCCCTTGAATTTTTATTAGTCTATGCAGAATCTGATTTTATAGAGAGCAGTACTTGTTCAGCTAAAACCAAACACTTTATTGTCACAGTACCACTTTGTTTATACAGACACTGCAGTATTTCCCAAAACCCATGTTTCTAATTTGGTTTTAAAAAGCTCCTTTGTGTTTATCCATGTGCCAAGTGAAAGGCAAACTAAGCCAAACACTACCATAATTCATTATCTAGTAGAATATTTGGTGATGAGAATTTCCCAAGAACAGCATTCTCAGAGAAATAAAAAGCTTAGCTGAGTACAAGAGTGAGCTCACCTGCAAACTTTGCTTTAGAGAGATCTTACTGAATCATCCAGCACACCAAAGGCAATGTCCCTCTCATCCAACCTACTGGCACTCAACAAGTCACCAGGTTGTTCTTGGTCAAAATTCCTTTATTTTTAGGAGATAGATACAGCTTTTTAATTTTCAAGGTGTGACAACGCTGCCTGTAGGTGGTTGTAGGTTGTGACTGGAGATCTGGGGGGTAAAGAGGGAGAAGGGAAGGCCTGAACAATGCTGTTGTAGAAACTTCAGCAAAGGTTTTTGGGACCATAGGTACAACTTCATGACTGCTTAACATAAATTCCTTATTGAGGAAGGGGGAAGCAGTAAAAGACCTAAATTAAGCTTATGTGCTTTTTTGGAAAATCAATCACACAAGGCCTTTTTGTGCAGCCACAGCAAGAGCAATACTCTCTCACAGTTCTCCAGGCACCCGTTTCAATCAGAAAGTTCACAAGAAGTTTGTTGATCAAGCTGGTAGTGACTGGCTAAGAAGATAAATAATAAGAAATAGTAAGTAGTGAAGCATGAGCTGTATGTTGTATGCAGCTACTCTTTCTTGTTTTCTTTCCTTCACCTTTGACATTATACTGTTAGTTTATAGCCCAAATCCAGCTGCAGAACTCACCGTTTGAATCTAGCTGCATCTTTCACTAGCACAAGCACCTATTTTTGCTTGATTTGAACAGGAACACTTGCGGTGGTGACAGAGTAGAATAGCTTAACTGGAATGGACCTATGCCATTCATTTAGTCTGATGATACTTACAATGTGGTCCAGAAGCTGTAGGACAGAGAGACTTTAGGTTTCATTCTACAGTGCGACATACAAAATGGTCAAATAATTTTGGAGGCAGACAGTGTAGGTTTAGGAAATAGCAGAAATATATTGGTCAGAATTTCTTGTAGCTTCTGAACTCAGATCCATGACATGAGATGGGCTGTAAATTCCTGAAGCTTGGTTCTGCATCCTTGGGAGAGATAGATGGGGAACATGCTGAAAGAATACAGGAAAGCTGTATTAATCTCTATTGATATTCTCAGGCAAATAATTTTTCTCTCTGGGAACAAGATTCATATGCTCCCTTTTTGTTTTCTACCTGATTGCAGGATATTAGACATCTTCCACAGATGAGGCAACCACAACTTCTTTGATCAACCCATGCCTCATCACTCTCACAGTGAAGAATTTCTTCCTAACATCCTATCTAAACCTATTTTCTTCCAGTTTGTCCTATCCCTCACTACACGCCCCCATAGAAAGCCCCTCTTCAGCTTTCCTGACAGGCTGCAATGAGGTCTCCCCAGAGCTCTCTCTTCTCCAGGCTGAACAACCCCAGCTCTTTGAGCCTGTCTTCATTAAGCCCTGTGATCATCCTCCCAGCCCTCCTTTGGACTTGTTCCAATAGGTCCATGCTCTTCTTATGCTGAGGCTCCAGAACTGAACGGTTCTCCAAGTACTTCAAGTATACTAGTGAAACAGTTGCACATACCCATCTGAATTACAGCTTTCTCTAAACTGTGTTTGACTTCAGAGATCTAATATGTCACTGCTACACACCAGTGTAAATAGACTGTGAGTTAAGGACCCTAGTATTGGGGAAACTGATGGGGTTTTAAGATGGAAATCATAAAGAAACTTATCAATATTTTTCATTAAACAATTAAGCCCATTCATAATCTAGCAGACATTCTTATGCTCATTGTCATGTAGATCACCAAAAATGCTTCTTCATGGACATATCTGTAAATAATTTGCCAAGACTGTTTTAAAATCCAGATTATACAACTGTGTAGTCAGAAACCCACCCCCCCCCCCCCCCCGAAATCTAATGTCTTGTACAGGAACTTAATTCCAGGACTATAGACCCAGACACAGACATTTAGTTTGATTTTTAAATAAACTCATTTTGCTGCTCTTTTCTTTGGATATAGCAATAAATAACATCATGGTACTTCAAGGGTCAACATTGCAATGTGTATACAATAAAAGCAATTTATTATAGTTTTGTTTCACAGGTGTCTATAGAGCAGTGTATTCAGCAAAAAGGGGGGAAAAAAGCTGTGAAGCAGCATATTGTTCATCAGGATGACACATCACAGTAATTATTTCTGTTCTTCTGGGAATATAGGTTCTGCTACAAGGCAGTTTTTGTTACAGCAGTAGAGCTTCAGAAAAGTAAATAATAATATTTATGTTAAAGATCAGCAAATTAGAAGATTCTCAACCTGAATTTCAACAATTACTTTTATTTTAAAATACAAGGTGTAAAGTATATGTTTTCACTGTAAAGATGCATGTAACTGACTTTAATATGGTTCTTATGAGGTGCCCTGTCTGAGTATTTTGACAAACACTAACGTATTCCACTTTTCCTGTGTGTATATCCTAACAGGGTGTTTGAGGAAGCATGCAAGTTTGGCTTTGTTTAGTAGGACCTCAGCTTTGTGCAGTACTTTCTGACTCAGCACTAAAGGCCAATTTTACATCAAAGTTCTATGCTGCAATCTTACCTTCTAAAAACTCCTAGCACAACAAATCTGTCAATACTTTCTGCCTAGCTGCATTCTTTGGAGAAATGGCCAGCTGCTCCCATCCTATAAGGTTTTTCTTCCATCTGGAACAAAACATTTCACACAAAATGCCATAATAGCATTGCTTTAGCCATGAGTACCCCTCCCCAAATAGAAAGCCATCCAATGCTGTCATTCCCACCAGGTGACACACCCAAAAGTGCATTTCTCAATGGGGATTGCTGGCTAGCCAGATCTGAACTGTGGGCAGACCTCACCCCTCAAATATTTTAATGTTTTATTTTTTATTAAAATGTATGAAATGTATAAGTGTTGAACTCATTTACATTTCAAACAATTTATTTTTCAAAACTTTTAGTAAGGAAGCGATCTTCAATCTTGGCTCTTAAAGAAAATAATGAAAAGGAAGTTTTCAAGAATGTATTTGCATGAAATTAAGAGGTCTTATAGCATTAAGCATCTCTTGCATTATTTATTTCATGGCAAGTCTGGATTTTGCAAGCCAGAAGTTTTATTTGAATCAAAGAAAAAATTTTGCCCGTGCATTTCTAGAGAAATTAAGAGGTTTACATTGTCAGAGGAGTCTCTATAAAATTAATAGACACCAGATGGCCCCATAGCACTCAGTCATCTAACAGATTTCATTTTCCCTTTAGGGAAAAAGAAACAGTTTGATGTTCAAAGTTATGGGTGCTTCAAGTTTCAGAAGGAAAACTGCCCTAACATTTACTGCATATATATATAATTTACCATATATATATATATGGCAAATATTATATACATATAGATATGATTAGGATATATAAAATAGGGTTACGATACTTATCTAATAAAATCTTGGATGCTTTTGCCTTTTATTAGACAGCTGTAACAGCATCTCTTAAAAAAAAAAAAAAAAAAGAAGAAAAGAGCTGCAACTAACTAACTAACTAACCTATGCAGAGCTCAGTCCTGTAGGAACAAGGATGGTAGATGCCACTTGCATGTTCTTACTAGACATAGCTGAAGTGGAAGGGCAAGTCTATGTGATTAGGCACCAGTTCCAGACTGGCAGGAACTGAAGACACTTTGGAAAAGGCAGACAAAGGCAGGCATTTAGAGAGTTTTAAAAAATGAAATAGGGAAGGGAAACACAAAGTTAGTTAGGTGGGTTCAGGGAGAACAGCCAATTCTCCACTCAACAAAACTAATTAAGTTTCTGTCATTAAGGCAACAGACACAGAGACAAGTCTTCAGTTTGTTGACAAGACATAAGCAGGGGAAACATTGTCACACAGGTGCTATATATTTCAAGTAGAGCTGCAAACACAACTTTCAGAGGTATATCTGAAATTACTTAGGCTCACCTAGGAAAGAATAGGAAGCCCCTTCTACACAATTAGCCACATTGATACCAGGGTCAGAATAAAAATGTCTTGAGCTCCAAACAAAGCAATAGATTAGGCACAGCTTGTTTATGCCAGAGATGGAATCTATTACTTATGTGGTGGTAGAGAGAAGAAATGAGCCTTCTGAAATGCATTATCTTTCCCTCCCTACAAAAAAATGTCAGGAGAAGAAACGCGTGCACATAAAAGGTGCAGTATATGTTTATTTTAAATAAGTACTCATACAGAGGACATCAGTATCACTTGGAGAATTCAGTCAGATTCTTGCTCCAAATTATCTTTCCCTCACAAAAGATAATACAGAAGATTAGACTCGCTATTTGGCAACAAACACTGCAAAAACAGTATGTATTTCCATTAGGTTACTTTGTTACTCACCTCACGTGATATGAATATGCAGTTGTCCACTACAATTTTCACAGAAGTTGGATCACACTCAAATACACATTTTTTACAATAAAACCAAACCAAGTCGACCCATGTGTAACCTTAGATTAGCTGATTAAAGTTTCAACTGTAACAGTTTATGCATTTTTATTTCACTTCAGACTTCATAATTCAGTCTATTACATGACATCATATATCACAAAGATGAAGCCATTTGCTTCATCTTCTCTGTAGTTCAGGAAGGTAGGTGTTGATGTTGCCTTACACAGAGGAGAGCCTCAGTGTCCAAATTGATGCTAAAAACCTTGTAAATGGGTTAAAAGGTGCTTTGGGTCGACCCCACTCAACAGCCAAGTGCCAGCTGCTCACTCCCCTTATGTCTCCTCCATCTCCAACATGATAGAGAGGAGCAGCAAAAGCAAAACTCCCTGGCTGAGATAAAGAGTTTAATGAATGAAGAAAAGATATGAAAAGTAAACCACCAAGTGATGCAAAGGCAATCCTTCACTATTCCCACAGACAGACTGATGCCCAGCCAGCTGGCAAACAGCCACCTTAGAAGCCACATAACCTGCATGCCCTTCTTTCTCTACCTCTTCATTCTTTTTATTGTTGAGGTGATGCTTTATGATATGGAATAGCCCTTTGGCCACTTCAGGTTGGCCAGTTCCCAGTCACACCACTCCCAATCTCTTGCCTACTCACTGTGAGAGTTGTAGTTTTCACTGACAGAGCAGGAAAAAGAAAGACTTGACCCTGGAAAGGGTTGTTCAGCAAAAGCCCAAACATCAGTGAGTTATTAACACTAGTTTAGATTTTAAATCTAAAGACACAGCCCCATATGGGATGCTATGAAGAAAGTTAACTCCATCTCTTCCAGACCCATTACAGTAAGAAAATCCCAAGAAGTCAGCTATTAATCTGCATGAGATATATCACATGTAACTCATCATCTGGAAGCTCAAAAATAAAAAACAAGTCATCTACTGTAAAATGCTTTCAGCCTATGAAACCATGTGCCAGATTTATCAAACCTGACAGAAATCCACTATAGTCAATACTCTGCCTAACGTTGCAGCAGTGGATTTGACCAGTGTACACATAAAACAAACAAGACCAAGGCCTCCCAAAAACATACAACTTTGTATGGGATCTTGTGGGACTTGTCCAGACCTGTTTTTCTCCTACAGTTTGGATACTGGCACCTACAGCTTGCTCCCAGCAGGTTGTGAGCAGTATTATACAGTAGATACGCATAAATAGAATCATAAATTAAATAAAATACGCTAAGAAGCCGCTCAGAAAAGCAGCTCTGTGACTGTGTAACATCACATGAGAACTCAGTTTATGATGTTTGCTTACTCTGGTTCCGGGGGTGGGGGGAGGGGGAAATCAACAAAATAAAACACTTTAACAACAGCAACTACATATTCCATGGAACTCTTCTCCTTTTAAAAAAAGACTTCCCCGTTGCACCATCCAGGAGCCTCTATGGCAGTGACACCCACTCCTGCCCATAAGTAGACTGAGAATGGAGGGCAGAAGCCATAGTTTGTGGAAAACATCAATATGTCTTCAAAGACCTTCAGGGCTCCTCAGTGTCTGTAGGGACAGCTGTTCAATAACTCCAAAATAACCCAAACAGCACTACTCCCAAAGACAGTAGTCGTCAATCTACCATGAAGCTCATTCCTCAGGGGTAAAGGTGTTGAGCACCACAGATGTTTAACCCACTGAAAGACTTCTGGACCTGGGTGTAAACAGTGTATAGATCTTTAAAGGCAAATGCAGACTATATTCCTCTTTAGGAAACTACTTCTCATCTCCAGAGAGTGATAGAGGAGAGCCAGGAAAGAGATCCCAAAAGTAAAACAAGAAGGGCCACTGCAGACTAGAGTGCCAACAAAAATTAACCTGTAGCACTGAGAAAAGTATTTAGCTAGCAATTCAGTCTTACATGCAAAGGTTGCTCCTGCAGAGCAGCAAAGCTCTGCTAGAGCAGGTCAGTGCTTGCAGCTCAGTGTTGCTGCAGCAGGAGCTGTTTTGGGACTCCCACCCAGAAATAGGAGCTGGTGTGAGGCTCCAGCCCAGGGGAAGGCGTATTCCCTGGAACTCTGGAGCATCTCTCCATGCAGCAAGAGCTTTCTTGTCAGCTTTGAGCATGGAGCAAGACACGTTAACTGCCCTGGGTTTTAAAGGTAATATTGCTCACTGAAGAGTTCTGTTCTGAATTTGAGAGGCTAAGGCACAGTGAAAGGAAGAAATCAAGGCCATGATTATCAGTGTCCAATTTAAAACAAACCAAGCTCCACTTCCAGGTGAGCTGAATCCATTTTAAGGCATTGGGGCGGGGGGGGGGGCACAGGCACAATAAACACTGATAACAGCATCTGTCAAATCTAAACAGGACTAGAAATTTCTTCTCTTTCAGAAACATGTGACCCAGATTTGGGTTCTGGGATACTAATGAACAAAACCCACAGTTTTGTTTGAGGTATTAGAAATTTAACAGCTTGTGCACAGCTCTGTTGCTTGTCACACACCTCAGTGCAGATGTGCCAGAACCACCAGAGTCCTGCTGCAAAAACATCAGCCTTAATTTCCTTTTCTTCTCCCACACTTTTCCACAGCAGATCAAGGATATTTGCCATTCCACAGTGCTACACAGCAAGTAAGCTCACTTTTAAACATGTCCAAATAGAAGTTTCTGAACAGCAAAATAAACACAGTTCTTACCAAAAAAATAGGCAGCAAAAGGCAGGTTATACCTAATATTTCATATAAAATGTAGAGTTACTTAACATTTTTCCTTGTCCTCAGTGTAGCAGTTACAATAGGCCCTTTTGAGCAAAACAAAGACTTCCACAGAAAGTAAGAAATTAATTTACTTTCTGGCCTTTTTAGTCCCTGTCATCACAAAATAGTGATCATCTTGCCTGCTCTTCAGAACAGGAACTTTTGGCACACCAGGTGTTCCTTTGTCATATGCCTGCTCCTTTGGGAGTGGCTTCTTGGCTGATGGGACCAAGCTTTTGTTTGTTAGCAAATTTTTGGTTGAATGCTGACCTTTTGTGGAAGGCTGCGCTGGCTTTTTGGTCACTGCTGCTTTGGCTGAAGTTTGAGGAAGCCGTACAACAGACAAAGGTGTGCGTTCAGCAGGTTTGGATACAGAGGGTCCAGCCTGGGGGGGATTCCTGCCATTTGGCTTGCTGCCAGCTGATGACACATTTTTGCTTGTAGGTAACAATGGAGGTGGTGACTTCGATGCTTTGCTAACTGCAAGGGAAGGTGCAGAAGCAGAAAGTTTTAGCCCGGAAGCAGTTTTCAAGTTCCTTGCTAGGTGAGAAGTTGTTTGTGGGGCTTTCTGAGGATGCTGAGACCCAGCACTTGAGATCTGGACATCATTTTCAGGAGGTTTCGCAAGGAGTTGCTGAGAATGTGCAAACTTGGCAACAGTGTGCAGATTTGTAGCCGGCAGCCGAGCAGCCCTGGGAGCACCTGAATTTGCTTTGGTTTTAGAGGCAGATACAGGCTTGCATTTAGCAGGGACACTCTTCTGTTTTGAAGTCATTGTTCCAGCTGTCCCAGACAAGAGAGATGGTTGTTTTTTAGAGGGTGAGAGGGCAGGATGGATTGCTGGTGCTGGGGAGCCCCGAGGCAGGGCAAATTTCACCTTGGTAGCATCAGGGGACCGAATACGTTTGCGCAACGTTTCAGAGGGAACAAGAGCTGTTCTTGCTCCTGCCCGTGAGGAACTTTTGCTTCCAGGCTGTGAAGGAGCAGAAGCTGGTGAGTTGCATGCAGGAGACTCCACTTTCTTTGAGGTGCCAGCTAATGGTTTGAAAGGAGAATGCACACCTGCTGCAGAGGACCCTTGTAATTTGGACCTGACTGTTGATGACTTGGCAGTGGAAGATGGGGTCACTGGCACTCCTGGTGATGCCAGGGCAGGGGACTGAGGACGTTTAGATAAAGCCTTCTTGGCACTGGCCCCAAGACCTGAAACAGGAGCAGGAGTTTTTGATGGCTGCTTTTGAAACATATTGACAGCTGACATTGGATTCATAAGAGGAGGCTCCTGATTTCTTGCTGACAAGCTGGGGACACTGTCACTGGTGACCCCTTTCTGAAATGCCAGGATTTTTTGTTCCAGAGTTGCAAACTGCAGCACTCGGCATGGATCGTATTTGAGCAGAAAACCTTGAAGAGTGTCCCAGCCTCCACCAACACGTACCATCACATGCTTGCCATGTAGCATCTGAGGATGGGGAAGAGAGGATGGGAGCAGAAGAACAGGAGGTGTTTTTATCTTGTTTTGTTTTCTTTCATCTTACATTACCACCTATTGAAATTGACTAAAAATGGCACTTCCTTTCTTACAGAAAAACATTTTAAACCAGAGAAATTATGTGATAAACAAGGCTTATGCTTCCCAATTATTTTATTAGATAGCTTCTCCTGCAGAGATAGTAATTCTGTGTCAGGAGATAATGAAAACATCTTTCCAGAAGACATTTTAACCATTCCGTAAGAATCTTTGTTTAATATATAGAGTTCTGGCCATGGGTTTAATTTAAATTATGGGTGTCCTTGTAACACAAACTCTTATGATTGCTGACAAGAGTACTCAACTACCCCGCAAATTATAAATCCCAAGAATCCAAGTTTTGAACAACATTCTCAGGATAGTCTATGGCATTATCCTTTATGTTGCAAGCCATTTCTGAAGTTTGAGACACCACAGAGAAACATTACCTTAGTTTAGTGCGCTTGTAAAATCAATGTTTGTGGATCAAAGAGGTAAAGAATGGAGTAATTCCAATTATTTAGAATAAGGGATTGGATGGCAAGTTGTCCCAACCTTAATAATTTTGTAATTCTAAAACAACTCCATAAAAATGAGGTATTTCACTTAAAAATATTTCCCTCCCCAAAACAAACATAAATTTGAGTTCTAAAAAACTACTTACTCGTATGAAGAGTATTTTATCTCCCAGCCTATAACGTCCCTCTGATAAGTATTCAATTGAAAATCGATGGGAACAACTGCAGGGAGGATCTTCTGCTATATGTTTTACCTGGTTATTAAATTGAAAGCATTTGTTAGTATTTTGACAGAAGCACAAGTTTAACCATCTCTTAAGTTAATCTTTTATTAAGAAAGAAGACCCGAGAAGGAAACATTGAAAAAAGGGGAAAGGGAGTCCCCAAATAAGTGCTGAGTTAGAGAAGATCTGCCTCTCAGAGCCACACAGAAATGCAACAAATTGGAAGGGTGAGACTACTGCCAAGAAGGAGAAATAGTCAGTTGTCAGAGAAAGTAAGGATCTGGTGGCTGACAGTCCCAAAGAAACAGAATTTGTACATTACAAGACAGGGGACCTTTCAAACAAATTAATCCTTAAGCAGAATAGGAAAATTTTTCATCATTTCCTCTGGACCAGTTCACAAATTGTACAAATCATTTCTTTTTCTGTATACATATTCATTTCTAATTGGTACAGCTACAAAAGTTTGATTTAAAATCTTCTTTCAAAAGACTTTCATCAAAGCCTATTTTAACATCTGATGAAGTTTTATGAACAGATCAAATTGAAGAGAAACATTAATTGCAGTCAAAGAATATTGACACACCAGAAAAATTGAATGAGAGCATTTCTTATACTCAATGAAGCAAGGAAAAGGAAGAGGGGAAAGGAAATCAGTGTAGATTATACGCACTCCAAAACATATAGAACAGTATTATATTTACATTTTCAAAACAAAATTATAAAAAGAGGTGCATATTTGAGGAGGCTCACACATATTAGATGAAGACCAGACCGTCCTTACTGAGACAGATCATACAAGTACAAAATTAAGAGTTTAATTTACAGCCCATATCACACTAAGCAAGTAGCACTTACTGCCTCATGTAGCTCGCCATGGTGACAACATGACTTTGGTGTGCTAAGAGGGGATGGTGGCCCAGAGGTCATCAGCAGGGTTTCTTCTAGCTCAATTTCCTTCTCTAGTTTTACAAGTACAGGAGGTTCAACTCCATACCTCAAATACCAAAGGAGAGTGTTTAATCACAAATTTACTAAAGAAAACAAAAATAAACTGAAGATTACAAACTTGCAAAATTATAAGTGTCTTGACAGACAGGGACATCTGAATCAGTCAGAGGAGTAATTGTCTTGATAATCAAAAGAGAAGGAGCATCTCTGAGTTTCTAGCAGAAGCTCTTCCCAAAACAGCCTTGGTGTTACCAGAGGATGCAGTAAAAATACTTCCAAAACTACACAGCTGAGGCCACAGCCAATTTAGATAGACTATCTTTGAACTTCCAGCTCTGCACTAGAAATAAATTAAGTCTACATTTAGATAATAAAGAGATACCTTCCAAAAAGCTGAAAAATTTAAACCTTTAAAATCATATTTAGTGCTCAGTGAGCTCTTCCAAGAGGTACACATTATCTATGAGCTGAAGGTATAACTTAAACACACAGCCATAGAAACCAGCATGGAACAGCATCTCTCCATAGAATGAGTCTGATAAATACTTGAAAAAATATTCATATTGTATGATGGTCCTAGAAAAGCTACTCATTACTTTTTGCAGAGAATTAACATCCACTGCATTGCAGTTAAGATCTGCAAATAATGTCCTAACTTCCTCTTAGCTTTTACTTAGTAGGATGTGTCCTTCAATTTCATGTTAGGAACATGGGTGGAGCACATACCTGGATACAATGCGCCCAATTTCCAGCAGACAAAGATATACTTGTCTTGGATCCTTGTGCAACACTAAAAAGGAAGAGAATAAAGAGGAGTTACAGTTCATATTTATTGCAGGAGACTTATGCAATTAGGTCCAGCCAAAAGAAGGGAAGATGAGATATCCATGACTATAAGTTTTCCATCATCCTATCCAGAGGCAAGGTACATTATCATTGATAAAGCACTACATTCTTTACAACTCTAAATTTCTATTCTGTCAAGTCTCTAAACCCATCCTGGCACTCCTGGCACTCTTCTCTTCTTCCTAAGAGAAACATGTTTTATGATCTTCCTTCTTAATAAGAACAGGAAAGAAAGAGACATGAACGCTTCCCCTTCCCTACCCCCAGATACAATATCACAGTCTTACAGATGAAAATCACTTAGCAACTACAAACAGGAAAATATATCCATCTGTTCATGCTCATGCCTGCAGACACAGCTAGGTACATGCACTCTGGAGGTTACCTTCCACAGGAGGATGCACTGACAAGTGGATGGCTACACAACCAGTCAGCCTGAGTGGGTTTAAACCTTGGCTGGGAAAGAACAATCTGGGTGACTGTTAGCAATTCAGCAAGCAACAGATCTATTTTCTTATCACTACTTCAAAAGCTTCAGCTCTATATTTACAGATGCAATCCAACATCTTCCTGATGCTCAATTTGATATTTAAAACTTCTTTGCTTTAAACATTTCCTAAAGTACAATCCAAGTATGAAATCAGATTTTCTTGTTTACATCATCTACTCCAGTTTCTAAGTCTGCTTTTCAAAAGATGCAATTATGAAGGGCAAATCTATAATAGAAAGTTGACACAGCCATAATCTAAAACGTACTTTTAAATGCCAATTAATGTCTGTTTTAGTGTAAGAATATACATTTAGTGCGTGCATATGTGTGTGTATTTTCTATCTGTACCAAAAGTGTTTTAATTTGCTTGATCCAAAAGGGAAAAATCCAAATATACCCCTAGAAAAGATCAAGACATTTTACTTTGACGTGATGTCAAAGGGTACCCCACGATGCCTACTCTTCCTTTCTGCTGTCTCAGGAGCCTCTTGATTTATTTCCTTCCCAGTCATCTAACACTTTTCAGGAGGTGCTGCTATATGTACCTGATGGGAAAAAGACAATTGTCAACTTATCCTTCCCCTATTTCATTCATGAAGAATGGTTTGAAAGAATGATTTTTCCATCAGTCACTGACGGAAAACATCAGTGGAAAGAATGTTTCATCTAGCAGGCTGCAAGTCTGCTTATTTCAACTGCCAAAAAGGCTCACAGAAGATATTTATATCACAAAGCAAGCTTGTGTCAAGAGTTACAGACTTCAAAACACTTCTTTGCTATGAGTGAAAGCCACAGCACTAGGAAATCACGTCTGCTTATCTCAGGGAAGCTAAACAGGTTCTAATTACCTGTCCACTTACAGGAACTAATATGTTTAAGCAATAAAATTCATACAAGGAACTTATAAAAAAAATTAAAATATTCTTGTAACCCAGTTCTACTCATCTGTATTTCCTGGCACTGAAAAAAGATGTACTCACTAGTTAATCAAAATGAGACAGATGCAAATCATGGAGTTTTGTCAACTGTTTTAAAAGATGACTTATCCAGTAGAGATGCATGGGCAGTCCAGCCAGCATGCAAATAGCATTTAATGGCACAAAGACTTCAAAATGCAGTAAATATTATGTTATTATATTTTATAGTCTGCTGACAGGCAGATATTTTGCTTATTAAAAAAAACAAAACAAAACAAACAAACAAACAAAAAAACCCAACATAATTGGGCTTGCCATAGAAAGTTTTGCATTAATTGATTTTTAGTGACATAATAGCTGGTAGAAGAGCATTTCCTTATTTATTATGTAATAGAAGTATATCCTCTTAACTAGCACTCAAAAAAAATGTATTTCATGGTATCAGCCTAGAAGATGCTATACAGCACCCGTTGTGCACTGGGGCAGGCATGCTCATAGTCAGTAGTATTTATTTTTAGAACTATCTTATTAAATGGGAAAATATAAAAGGTTTAGATCCAGATTAAGTGTGTCCTGAAGTAAATGTTCGTTACCAACAGGCTTTTTCCATTTCAGACAAAACACCCTGATGTCGTTACCAAATTTAACCATCACAAATGTATTATTCTGAGGGATTTTTGCAACAAGAATTAGCTCTAATACCAAATAAAGGATCTTATTGTGAGTTGACTCCGCAGCCCTGTGGTCCTCCCACACACAGAAAGTGAAACCACACTTTTCTCCTCTGTTTTTCAGTGGCTCTTTTTACTGAAGAAAAACATGACATTTTGTTGCACAGCTCTCAGTGCCCACTTCATCCCACACAAGTAGCTTTCAGAAGTTTGGAAAAGCATCATGCAAGTTATATTAGTTACTGAATGGATTTTTCAAGGCTTTTACTTGGACACTCCCTTAAAATAGATAAAAATTTGCACGAGACATGCAGAGTCAAGAGGAAAAAGTTCAAAAGCCTATAACAAGGCATCTCCCTGGTGAGGTAGCTATTCATACAGAGATCAAAGCAAATCTTACAAAAAGAGGGAGTTACCTAAGCCTTCAGATTCAAAGAGGTATGTCTCATCAACTCCAATGGCTCTACACCAGTTAAGAAAGTTGGCTGTATTATCTCTGGCAAAAAAAGATCCTGATGGAGCATCCTTCTTACATGGAACTTTTCCCATAGGAAAATTCTGGCAAGGGAAGAAAATGAAAAGTGCATCACTGACATCAAAATTGCCAACAGATTTCAAAGCATATTTGCAAAGGAAAATACACCCTAAATTCAGAGTACAGAAACAGTTGTAACTATTTTGTGTTCACCTCACTATGTATTCCATGAAAAAAGCTACACTAATATAGAAGGCATTCTACCTTACCATTGTGAACAGTCACTGAGTGAACAGTCCTCAGTTCTGCAGCTTTTGTAATCCAAAGCAACAGAGACTTGCTTAAGATTCACATTTCAGCCAAGCATTGCTTCTCAATAAAAACACTGAAGCCTGTCTTCAGGCTTGGATACATTTCTGGCTGACCTGTACACGTGAATTCAGCCACCACTTTCTGGCATAAAACATACTGCCAAGTGCCAATGGATATCTTATTAACAACCCATGCTGATGTCAGGGGAACAGACTCCAGACTTGGACTAGATTTTCCTCTGGCAAGACGTCTACTGAAATCAAACTAAAAACCTAGTAAGGACCTTAGGATGTGATTAACAAAGCAAGTAATTTGTCAGATGAGTTTACCCATCTATAAAGCCACTGCTGTTAATCAGTCTCTTGATACAAAACACTTATTTGGGAAACCTCAGTCACCTGCTTTCCCTGTAACCACTACTTAAAATTTAGGATTTGATATATCTATTTTAAAAATCATTATACAACTCACCCTTAAGTTATTTGTGCTACAACATTTTTTAACTGTGTTTTGAAGAACTTCAATCAATTGGCAAAGCAGTACCCCATTATCAAGTTCCTCTAGGAGTTGTTCGGCTTTGACTTCCATTCCTTTAAGAAAAAAAAAAGGCCAATATTAGAGTTACTTCACAGAAGTCATATGAATTTAGAGGCAACTCTAACAGCATTCCAGTGTTAAAGACTGAAAAACAGAGGAAATATGTAAATAAAATAAAACCAAATATTTGTTTAATTAAATTTTAATTAGACTAACAAGATTCAGAAATATAAATTAGAATAATTAATCATGCAACCCTTAAGAGGTGGCAGCTAATAAAACTGAAATCAAAGCATGCATTTTAATGCAATTCTCCCAGCCATTCAAACTCAAATACACCAGATCTTAATAGTACTATAGGCATTACATGCCAGCGCTGACTAGAATATTGGACGTGCTTTCAAATTCATTAGAGAGTGATTTCTTTTTAAGCTCACCCAGCAAGCCAGACAGCCAGATGGAGAGATCTTCTTGCATGGGCACCAAAGTGGCCTCATGCCTCACAGATATCCACTGGTCATACAGGCACACATCTGCCAAACCCGGCCCGTGTCTCGGAGTCAGAGGGCTTCGGGGACTCAAGGGAAGCTCATCTCCAAACCACACCTGCAGAAGATTCCAGCAAGCTGAAGACAGGAAGCTCTAATAGTTGCAGACACATGACAAAAACTTGTGGTTCTGAATTAGACTGAAGAACTATTATTCAAAGAGCAAGTGTTCGCTTCCCTTTCAACAGATACAGCAAACCAACAGAGCAACCAAATGGTTCTGCTCTTGTTAGTAACTCCTGCATCAATATACCACTGCATTCACTCCCTTCACTCCTTTGGATTTAAAATTACATACTTTCCTCAATACAGAATAAAGAGAACATGCATTAAATGCTTTGGGTTTCTTTAACTCAGCACATTTTAAGTCATGAAATCTGCAAATTATTATATAATTTACTACAGACTACCGATTCCTTGATCAAACATTTCAGAGGCATTTTGTGCTTAAATCGTTAAAAATTATAACATTTAAAGAGGAAATGCTCCCATGCAAAGGCATAACATATTTCTTGAACAAAAATACTTAGCATTTCTCTTCAGGACTGCGTATTTTGTAGATGAGAGGTAATTTACAAATGAGAGATCCTTTCAAGAAAAGGCCCACACAAATTTTGTGAAGAAAAATTTATGAAGACAGAGTCCTCTGGTATTCTTAACTATTTTCCTTCAGTTCAGTGTGCATGTAAAATACATTTGTTTATTTATTTATACTTACGTGACTAACTAGAATACAAGGGTATTAAAAAAAGACTTTTTAATCACGATGGAAATTTTTTTAATAATCTCAGGCTTTGACTTCAAAGCCCTCTTAGCTAACAGCACTAAGAAGTGAATGGGTTACCTATCTGATAATAACAGTGGGTTATCCTTGTCACATTGTTCCTTGTAAAAGGGGAAAATTACTTTTTTTTTTTTATCAGAGGCAACTGGGGAATCCAGTATTTCATGTGCTTCAAGGTAGACTTTTGTATATATATAAAAAAATAGTATTATACATGTATACCGGATTTAAACACTTGAAAAGGCATTTACCTGAACTGCATTCTGCATGGTCACCTGCTTTACATTAGTTTCTCCTCCTGGGGTGGGGAAAAATAAGATTTTTAATACAGTCTCTTCTGCTTTCATGAAAATCCTGAGAAAAACCCATCAGTGCTGTTTTGGAAAAATAAGAATGAGTCTAATAGGAAAGGAAGGGGAAAGAGGGAAATATCTTAGTAGCTAAGGTTTTGATCCAGTATTCATCTAACTTCAGTTCTCTGCCCTTAGATAAAAGTGCAGTTATTACAGCAAAAGCAATAACTAACTTTGTATGCACAAACAATGCTCCAAAGTTGGCAAGATTTTTAGGAGCTGTATGACATTTATTTTGCCAAAGAGTAGTACACATACTTCAAGTTATTCTTGGATTTAACACTGCTGGCACTGATTTTTTTCTTCAAAGATATCACAAGTGTATCTTGTACACGTGTGCAGACTGAGTTTACATTAAATACTTGGAAGATCATGAAAACCTTAAAGCAAAGATTTTGATGAATACTATTTTTCTCTTATAGAATTCTTATAGAATCATAGGAGGGTGTGGGTTGTAAGGGACCTTAAAGATCATCATTGTAGCATAGACACATCAGAGAAATCAATGTTCTTATAAATCCCTATTGGGATTGTGAGGAAGCATGCATGCACTAAGTTTTCAACAAAATGCTGCAATATAGTTATCAGTACAAATCCCTGGCAAAACAAACATTAAGGAAACCTTGAGACAATCCAGTCAATGCTTTCTCTCCTGAAGCCAACAGTGTATTTTCCAGCAATGCCCTCAACCTTGGGAAAATCCAGCACAAGCTCTACACTGGGCTAAGGATTACTAAGCCTTTCCCTGGAGGCTCCAGGTCTAAAGATGTGCAGCATTGCCAGGTTAGCTGCATGCATGCATACAGGGTGTATTTCTCCATAATAATTTTCCAGTGGTATTTTCCAATGTCAAAAAGTTCCTAACTGTGTCTTGAAGCCTGCTAAAAACAACTTACTCGCTCTGTTACTTCATAGCTGCAATTAAATTTCATCATACTGATTAAACTGAAAACCACATTGCAGACATTATCAGACATTATTAACCCATCTCTTTTCATTTAAAAATAAGTACTTTTCCAGTCCTGTCCCAGATATTTAGGCTTTGTACGTAGATGGCATTTTCTCTCCTGTGCAACCCAGCCTTCCTATGACAAATGGCTGAATAGTCCAGCACAGAAAACAAAATTCTTGTAAAAATTCTCACCCTTTCATCCTACATAGAAAGCAGAATGGTGTCATTTTCTCCCCCTTATTCCTTCCCACTCCCTTAAACCTCACAGACTACATAGCAGCACATGTATCAGGAATTTCAAGCAACTTACCTCTACAACTGGCAAATGAGCAACCAGTTTGGTTTCAGGCAAAGACACTTCCTTGTACCAGAACTGCTAGCACTTCTCAGACCTTATCACAGACACTCCAAGTGATATCTTGCCCCTTCCTTTTATTTCTAGGAAAGAAAAAAAAAAAAACAAACAAAAGAGAGACATCCTCTCCTTGATGTCATTTTTCCTCCTATGAATGAACAAGGGAAGGGAAGGGTATATACCAAGCATTACTAACGAGCATGTTATGCTTCCCACAGCTTTGTCCAGGGGAACACGTTTCCCTTTGACATAAGAAAGCTATTGTCCTAAGAGAAGCTCAATAAGAGGCTTCATTGATTAAAAAGAAATAAATAAAACAACAGCAGAACAGCCAGTAGAGAAGTTGGTCTCATTAAAATAAGGAGTTCCATATAGGCTAACAAGAGCTCTAGCATATTAACTGCCAAGGGAAAACAAAAGACAGCCTAATTCACAGGGAGCACTCAAAACATGAACAAAGCAAAATATTCACACTGCAGCTATCACAGGAATGCTCAGCATCTGCAGTTTTGTGGCATGCCTAACAAAAACTAGTCTTGCCAACAAAAAAAAAAAAAAAAAAAAAAAGAGAGAGAGATTGAGGAAAATTGTGACACTTGAACTTAACTTCAAGGGCCTGCTCTTCTAATATAAGTTATTTTGTAAGCCCATGTCAGAGCTCCCTAAAAAGTCAAAAGGCTTCACTTATTATCAGAGCATCTGAAAAACACTTAAAAACAAAAACCCCTTCTGATGAGGCACGCTACAGAACATGAATTTTGAGCCGAAAAAATAATACAGTAACAATTACCCATTTTCAGACGCCAAACGGTTCAGCTCAGAGATTGCAGGGAATACAGATAAATGTTAGCCTTACCACTCACGGGGAGAGGTACAGGTTAAGACCCAGAACTGCCACCTTCAAGTAGTCAGCCTGCAAATGTGCAGAAGGTGCTGTGGTGAGATGAATACTGCAGTACCAGGCAGAGTCATAACCAAATCTGACTTCTAAAACCAGTTGGGTTCCCTGCATCAAAAAGCTGTACATAATGAATGAAGTAAGCATCTGATACTGAATTTTGGCAGTTCCAGATAGGACTGCATTAGTTTCTACGCATGCCAGTTTCATCAGCTCTCATTCAACAGGCATTTGATGTTCAGACACTGAAAGAAAGGACCTCAGAATAAAAGTACACTGTAACACATCCCCCACATAGCTTCTGGCCATGCCATTCTCATTTCCAGGCAGACCTTGACACCCTCAAGGTCCCTTGGGACAAAAGACCGAATAAGCCCATCTCAGTAGAAATAATTATTTTAATAGTTCTTCCCCTTCCTCTTCCTGATGTTGTTTCTTCCCCATTTTCCCCTCCCTGCTTCACCCCTTAAAACGAGGAAAACACCAGAAACTTGTGATCATTTCCAAACCAGGGGGCAACCAGTCCAGTTCCAAGTTCAGTAAGCATAGAGGTTCCACACCACGCACCCTGCTTTCGGGAAACACCTAATTTCTGCTGCTAATGGCTCTGTGGGATGGAAGGAGAGGAGTTGTCACCTAGCCACACCTTACAGCTGGATCAACACAGAGACACTGATTTACTGGGAGACAAGCAGTCAGCCCCAAATGATATATCAGGAGGGGCAAGAATTGCCTTCAGCTGGTTGAGTGCCAAACCTCCAGTAAAGGACTAAAGCAATGGATCAACACCAGGTAAGAGAGATGTGGAAAACATCCCTATCTATGGACATGCGGCATAGGGACAGGCATTCCTCAGGAAAGGGGGTGCAGATACACCCTGGACATGACCTACAGACTTGTGACACCACAGTCTGCCTCTGCGTTCCACAGAGATGCACAGCTGCCCCCAAACACGGAGGAACAGCAGAGTCAGCAAATCAAAGCTAAAGCACTTTACACAAATACTTCAGGGTATTAACACATGCTCTAAGATGCCACATGAGATAACCGGCTTAGGATCAGTTGTATCAGGATTCATAGATCACTCACTGGGGCCCAACCAGCAAGACATGCTACACTAATTACAACCCATTCTGTAGCACAAGATGAACCGAGTCCAAATCCCATTTTACTTGACTGAACAGTTTACATATAAACAAACAAACAAACAAACAAAAATCCACAACCCTACAGATAGTTAAAATATTGATGAAGCAGCCATTGGCATAGCTTAAGTGAAACCTAAAGGGATTCACAGGCTCATTAAAATGCCTTCTGTTAACAGGCTCATTAAGAAAAAACTCGGGCAGAAACACTTCTAGAGCTTCACCCTATATTTGAGATATATAACATCATCGTCTATTCCATCAAAACTCAAAGGCAGTCACAACAGTCTAACCCCCAGCAACTGGATTAGTCTTGACAGTACCGACTGAAACTCATGTTTATAAACATACTGAAATGAAAGGAGTTGTCATGTCAGTATCTGTTGAAACCTACTACAGGATAGTCAAGATGTTTTTACAGACACATCCACTGACATGCAGAAGAAAAGGGGTAGGCACAAGAGACACCCACTGAACGAAACGCTACTGTCTTCACCACTACAGCAATTACAGAGCCTTTTTGTTGAATTACTGAGTCAGCAGGAGCTCTGCTTCCCTGGGGAGGCCTCAGAGGCACGAAAGAGAAAGAACCAGACTAGTCAGTCCGAGGTGATGGGCTTTAAATTGGCAACCAGCTCGTTACACTAAGGCGGCTGACTGCTCTCCTCAGACTGCCTTTCCACACCTGTCCGTGAAGTGCGCACCAGCAGAGGCAGTGAGCACGCTCTCCCGTACCAAACAGCAGCAAAGGCCCTGGGTACACCTGTCAGGGCAGAGAAACCCACTTGAAATCAGGGAGGGAGGAGCACTTCGTCTCCGCAGGAGTCGTGCAGACGGCTGCTTTCCCACAGGAGCATCCAGTTTGGGCAGAGGCTGGTTAATACTAGACACGCTCCCTCCCATTTCTACTCCACACTTCTTCCAGCAAAGAAACATGGAGGGCAGCATTTTTTTCCATGCCCATGGAAAATAGCAGACTGCTGACTGGCCACAGATAAGAGCAGTTTATTATGACTTAAATTTAACATCGTGTCTTATTCTGAAAGATCCACCCGGTATAATTTCAAATGCATAGGCCACCTAGGCCTTCCAGCTCCTAAAGGAATAAATGTACTTTTTCCTATGTCTTGATCTGATACTGCGCCTGATACTGAAGGTGACACACAGCATCCCTGGAACACGGCCAGCTTTTGGGCAAAGAAGGGAGCCAGGCGCCTTCTGGCTTACTAAGCAATATGAATGAGTGTTTTTCCCAAAGAGCACTGGGGCAAATTTCCTGCAGAAACAGCACCGCATCCTCAAACGCTTGCGTAGGGCACGGGAGAGACTGGTTTGAAGGCTGCTATGCAAAAACTCTCCCCTCTCCCTTCCCCAGGGTAAGTTTCGAGGCACTTCCCTTCCGACAACAGTGACAGAGACGCTAGACGGGTGGCCGGGGGCGACCCCGGTGACGGGGAAGATCCCGGTGGCCGGGGGCGATCCCGGTGGCCGGCTCCGCACAACGCCGGGCTCTGCCGAGGCTCCCCGACACGCGGGACTCAGAGCGTTCCCAGCGCTGCCCCCGCACACAGGCGGGACCCTCCTCCCTGCTGCCCCTCAGCCGCCCCGCACCTCCCCCGCGGGCCGGGCTGCCGTCACACCCACCGCTGTCCCGTGCCGTGCCGTGCCGTGCCGTCCCGTCCCGTCCCGTGCCGTGCCGTGTTGTGTCCCTAGGGCACATCGGCACCGCCGCCCCGGCCCGCGCCGGCCGCTCCTTTCGAAAGCGCCAATCGGCGCCGGGGGCGGGGCCGCGCCTGCCGCACCTGGCCCGGAGCCGCGGAGCCGCAGAACCGCGGAACCGCCCCGCTCCCGGGACACCTCCCCCCCTCCCGGGACACCGCCCCCGCTCCCGGGACACCGCTCCCGGGACACCTCCCCCCCTCCCGGGACACCTCCCCCGCTCCCGGGACACCTCCCCCCCTCCCGGGACACCTCCCCCGCTCCCGGGACACCGCTCCCGGGACACCTCCCCCCCTCCCGGGACACCTCCCCCGCTCCCGGGACACCGCTCCAGGGCACTCCTAGCCGCAGGGCCGGCCCCTGGCAGCCGGCGTTCTGACCGGAGCGCTGGACACAGCGCTGTCCCCGCCGCCTGGGCTCGCCCGGCACGAAGAGTTTCCCCCTCCCCAGCCTCCTGCAGCCCCCCGCACCTCCGCGCACGGCATCCAGACACGCTTACCCGTCCCGGGGGCGCTGCTGATGGTGGTACTCTTGAGAGCCATTAAGCACCAGCAATCAAAGTCATAAAGCAAAACAACCTGTGACACACTTTCCACAAAGTAAAGATACTCTGTAATCTTTACTTCGAAATAATAATGCAATTGAAGTTACATGTTATATCATTAAAAGAGTTTTTGCGTATGTGGTTTTCGCCCATTACATAATTTTTCATCTTGTGAAGAAATAACATCTTGTGCACCTTGCATCAACACATTTCAGAGTTGAACAGCAAATGACTATGACGTTAACCATTTCAACTAGTTTATTACTGTAACTATCTGGAACATATTCTTTGACAGAGGTAAAGAACAAAAGAACACTGCAATGAAAAATTATGAATGGAAACTTGCATTTCCCCATTTCTTTGCAGAGGATCTGCAACTGCATCAGCTTAATTGAAGCAGGAATTAACTGGGCTCCTTGGAAGAGCTGGTGGGCCCTTTCTGATCAGAGGGTATAAATACAGAAAAAGTTATACTCACGTGTGAGGATCTGATAGCTATACAAAACTCTGTGCATAGTGAATAAAATTACTTTTATGAATCCGTGGCATGTTTCTATAAAAATGCAGTAAAGAAAATATGCACTGTGGGATATTTTTCTATGAAAATAAGTGCTATGTGGTCCTTTAAAAAGATATTTCTCCTAAAATAAAATAAGTATCCATCACTGCACATCCCAGATCTCACAGAGAAGAGGTGTGAATTTGTGGTCATTCACTCTCCATGACATCAGCATCTCTGCGTGATGATGGTTAAATGTCCGTAATTCTGTGAGACGACCCAGAAGACATGCAAAATGTTGAGGGTTATCTGGGTGGTGAAGTTTGCAGACTTTTTGTAAAATATCGAGCAGTGGTTCTTGAAGCCTTTCCACAGAATCTCTGTCCTTTATGTATTGTCGATCTGATTATGGTTTTAAAGAAAATAAGTGATTAGTAAATATATGCTCTGATACATTTCAATTATTTACACTGATAAGTTAATATAAAAATATTCAAATATATATACTGGCCACTGGTGTTCATACCTACTAAGAATAGTTATTTTCAAATTAATATGAAACAAAACGTTTAATGGTGTATTTTTGCTTTAGGGTTTTCTTGTAAGCTTCCCACTTCTAGCTAGAGAAAACTTTCAACCTTCTCAAAAACTGAAGTGTTTCAACTCTGCAATGCTTCACTGGAGTTCTATCATCATTTCTCCATGTGGTTCTGCACCAGAATTTGTCTTGCAATGCACTGCAAAAACTGAGCAACACCCTAAGTTCTTGGAGATGTAGTACACCTGGGGAATTCAGCCAGTAGAGAAGAGTGTACAAGCAGGTCACCAGGGTGAAATCAAACGTCTTCATCCTCAGATTAAATTTCTTTGTTAGAAAATACTTGTCTTTTTATTTTGTTCCTACAGAAACATGTGTCTGGATACTTGGATTAGGAGGAAAAGCAAAGGATGGGATTTTGGGTATAAAAAAATTTCCTGAGACACACTGACTTAAAGAGTGATTGAAACACTTCACCTTCCTCTCTTTCATGAAACCTGCTTTGGAAACCTCCCAGTAAATTCTGAAGACCTTCATTGCCATACCCTATTCTAAATTACAGGGTTTCCCAATTTCCCTCTAAAATATGTGGCATTCCACAGCAGTCAGCAGTGATGTGCATGTAGCCACATCTGGAGTTTTCTGAAGGAAAATGCCTGTTTTGCTAAGCAGTGAAGAGATACCCATAATTTTTAGAAGCACATTATTTAAACAGTCTCTTCCTTGTATTCAAAACCAAATGGTGTAGCAGGACATTCGGAGTTTGTATTTATGTGCTTGTTTTCTGGTTTAACAACTGAATATACAGAATAAACACACATATTTACTTACTCCATATAGAATGTAAGTTTTTACAAATGTCACTTCATGCTCCTCATGCTTTCTTTCCAGAAGCACTAATATTTAATTCTGGATGAAAAGTTACCTGGAGACAGGATAACTATGGCTGTGAGCAGTGCATATTCTTCCTGTGTCATCTTCAGCTCTCCAATGCTCTTATAAAAATTAAACATGGGAGTTATGAATTCATCTGAGATACCTGTGAGAGTGAAAAAATAGTCATAGTATGTCTTAATTATTGAAGCACTCTGGTTTATTGCTACACAGCAATTATTTCATATTGACTGTCTTGGTGGTAGAAATCTACTACAGAAATCATGACGCAAGACAATTAGTTACAAAAGTACAAGCACATTCTTGCTTTCCAGAGCAAACTAGACACAGGCAAGCACAGGAAATTTCATTTTGCATGGTTTTAAAGTCTTTATTTCAAACATTTTCTCTGCAGGTTTGTCCATCTGGCTCTTCAGGACAAGTCTCATACTTGGTTTCCTCATTGTCTGCTGATAATCCTCTTTGTGAAGCAGACCCTGTGTTCCCTGTCTCTGCATTAGTTACCTGGAAACCTCTCAGGCTGTATTGTTTAATTCCAGCCCAACTCTACAGCTAACTGCCTTGGGCAGCTGCTTCAGTTGTCTCCATAAAGACACTTAATTACTCCTTTTATGTAGCCTGAAACTTTCATTAGGTCTAGGATTACCTGTAGTCCAAGATCAACTTGTTTGCAACTACTACTACCTTAAAGCATAAAATAATGCATTATGAAATACAGAGCCAAAAATAGCTAAAAATCCAGGCCTATTTAAGAATGGGATAATGTGATTCTCTCACCATCAGCAGACGCCTTTGGGGTTTCCAAACCAAGGCATGCCAAAGGGATTTCTTCTTCCTGACTTTATCATCAGATCACAATGTTCTTAGTTAGCCTTAAATTACAGATGTATTCCATCCTGATCTTTGGGGTAAAAGAGAAGTCCTGTGACATTAAAATTATTCCTTTTTTAAATGGTATGTGAGTCATTCAGAGAAGACACTAAACTATTGACAGCAGCTGCTTACTGCTCTGAAGTAGTGAAGACATCCAAAGGAGGGGCTCTGCAGCAAGAGCCTTTTGGCCTTCCTTGGCTGAAAGGATGGAAAACTCCTCGGAGACCATAGATGAGGGCCATAGGATATCTTGTAGATATTCTGAGCTGTTCTAGGAGAAATCTTTATAACTCCCTTTGGAAACCACATGAAATAATGTGGGTTTGAGTGTTGTATAAAACACAAAGATGAAGTCCAGGGCTAGTGAGATTTGGAGTGCCTCCAGTAGGCAAAATTCAAACTGAAACTCAGCAGGTGGAACTCAAAGAAGGGAAGCATGAAGTCATTTGACTCAACTGTGAAACAGTCACATGTTGCTGTGACAGTGAATTTACTTCAAGCAGTGGAATAGCTATGTGTCCCAACAGTGAAAGAATGGTTTTGCAGGGTGCGGTTTATTTTATGGCTGAGTCATGTGTTTAAACACATGGCATGTGCAACCTATGTTCACTTCAGATTACAAGCCACAAATCTTGTTTCTGTGATGAGTTCAATAGTATTGAGTCTAAGGCAATTAAGGGGATATATATGATGCAGGTCAGCTCATCCTGTAGAAGTTAGTAACACAGCTGGACCTTCTTACAGAGCAAACAATAGTCATAGCATCTAACGTGCTACGAGGTTTATGTTGTTAGTCATCAGCGTAAACTGCTGAAATTTTTGAACTCTTGTTATTGCTAACTTTTGGGGAACTACCTGTCTCTCTCAGGTGGTTTTAAATGCCAAGGTTCCTTACAATATGTACATAGCACATATATATATATGTGGCACACCAAAATTTTAAAGTCTGTATGAAAGAAGAAAAAAAGAAATAAGTAAAAAGCTGGGCTCTAAAGCAGAGCAAATTAATTCATTCCATGAAAATTAGTAGCTCAGCAACAACACAAGAAACATCCAAGACAAACTTGATATGCTTAGCAGTCTCTGTGCAAGGTATGCTGGGCACAATCATCTTAACAGGAAACAAGAAATAATAGGAAGTGGGTTGTGACTAAGACTCCCGTCATTTGTTTCTCATATTCATAATTTGAACTTTTTTTCTCTCTTTTTTTTCTTTCAAAGGTCAGGTTAGCTTTCAGCTGTATTAGTCAGCTGAACTATTTCTTTTGGTGACCCCAAACTCCTCAAATCCTGTTGTCTATATAGCAGAAGTAGGATGAAAATGGTGCCAGCAAACAGGATGTGGAAAAACTAATTAATGTCTTCACTGGTCCAAATAATGCCTAAGCATGCAGTGAAACAATCCCTGCCCAGAAAGCTTATAAACTAACATTAAGTATGGAAAGGTAAAGCAAAAAATGAGTATAGATGTGAAAGCAAATGAAATTACTGCAGACAACTCTGCATTAGTGTACTGTGAACAGAGAAATAAGACCACAGAGATGAAAGGGAGTAAAAAAGGAGTGTTTGAGCAATGCAAGTAGATTTACCACTTTTCCTGAGAAGAACAGAACTTCAAAACATGGAAACTGATATTTGTCACAAGACAATTATGAAAAAAATCCGTGAAAAATGAGCAATTTTGGAACTAGGATAATGGAATCTTTTCTCTAAGCAGTTTTGCTGTCATCCCACCTGTGCTGGAGTTTTCCTGCTACTACTTCATCTTCCTGTATGCGCGTTATACACATTGCTTTTCTGTCACAAGAGGGGGCTGTTTTCTAATGTGATTGTAAACTTGTAAACTCTTCTGTTTGGAATTAACAAGCTCCAACATAAAAAAAAAAAGAAAAAAAAAAGAAAAAAAAGGCAGGAAACAGATGTTTATAGTTTTTACTTTTTTCCCCTAGCTACTGTATGAGATGCTTCCATTTCAATTCAGATTATCAGAACAAGAATTAAAGCTGATTTGGTGCTTGAAACTGGAAAGGCTAGGGAAGAAAAGGCTTACATGATTTTCCCAATGTCGTTACTACAAGTTATAGCTCAAAAGTGAAAAATAATAAAAATCAAAGAGAGGAAATTATATTTCAATCCTCACTGAGAACAGAAAAGTTCGTTCCGCCTAACCTTCTATATTTAGATTGGACAAGAGCCCTGCGCAGTGCTGTCAGGCAGGCAGAGCTTCCTGGTCACTGCTAGCTGTGCCTCCTTCCTAATTTTCTTCAAAAAGGTTTCAAAAACCTTGTTTCATGCAGCATTATGGCATGTTTATCCTTCATATGTCATTGGGCATTTTTCTGCATTATACAGGTTCCTACCTAACCCAACTCAGCCACATGCAGAAGACACTGCAGATCATTTGATTATTTCATTATGTTTATTCATGCCTGGCTGCAAACCCAAGCGGGGTCAGTGGAAATTATAAGCTTTACTGAGTGCAGCTTTGCAGCATCAAACTAGAGCAGATTTACCCGTGAAAATTATTGATTCAACATCCCTTGCTTGCACAGGTTCATCCCCATCTGTAGCTCAAGACACAGCATTACTTTAGACCTTGTCTTCTTCAGAGTGTTGTTGTAATGATTTCTCTTTAATGGCAAGATGACTGATGCCTTCGTAAGGGTTGCAGTTTCAGGCCATAATCTGTTCAACATGATCCTGGAATACGTGTATTTACTGTGATAGCAAGTCAGTATTTCCAGCTTTTTGAACCATCATTCTCTTATTTTGGCCATTTTGCAAAACTGAATAATTAATCCACTGCAAGAAGAAAGCTTGAGACTAAATGCTAATTAACAGTAACTAGCACTGTGTTATTAATATAGATAGAGATCATTTTTTCTTGATAAACATTGAGGTGCTAGTGAATATGAAACCAAGCGTATATTAGTAGCAGCTTTATGCAAATAAAATATTCTAATTACTCACAAACTTACATTTTATCTTTCACATTATTCCATCTACTAGAGTTGCTTTTCATGCTGCTTATTAGCCCTCCCTTCAGAGCTATTCAAACGCATCAAATGGACCAAATTCCCCCCCTTGATACTGAGTGCCAAAGCAGGGGAAATCTAGCCAGGAGAGAAGACACATCAGAGCATGGGCACATACTTTTCAGTCTGCCATTACCTTGTAGGTATTAAATGGCCAACTTAAATGAGACATTAGCATGTGTTGAGCAGGACTCACAACCAAATACCAAACCCCCACCTTCTTTAAAGCAATCCACAAGACCTCTGTTAAGTCATAATTTCAAGCAGGGAAACCTTAGTTTAAAAAACCCAACCAAACAAACAACAAACCAAGCCTGTAAGGAGGGCGCAAATGACCTTTCCACGTGCCCTCCTTTAGCAGTGGCCTGAGTGCCTGCAGTCAAGAGCGAAATGTCTGGCACACAGTAGCAGCATCTGCACTGCCTTGAGCTAGTCTTCACAGGCAGAGTCTAAAAAGGTTTTTGGCCAGAAGAAGTATACATACATAGAGGAAAAGAGATTGGGCCCCTGACATCTGTTCTTGCTTTCATGGGTATAGCTCTCTTCTGTAGATATGATTTAAATCATTTTAACAACTTTATTTGTACTTCAGGTACCTAGCACTGGATGACTCTGTGTGGTAGATCGTGCAGGAAAGGTGTGTGAACAGATTTCCTTTACTTTGCAATTTAGAGTGGTTTAAATTTCTAAATGTTTTGGGCACTGTGCCAGTTTTGCCTTGAGTCACAGGATGATGTGTCTCCTTCCACGAGGATGCACATGACCATTTGGAGGGTTAAACACTTTGGACATGTGAGTGAAGATCATTTTGTTTCTCTGCAGCAGCCCCAGCACAAGGGGGATTTGAAGCACCACCCTTGTTCAGTACTAATAACCAAATTGGAAAAGACAAGGGCAATGGAAATTATTAGGTATCCATGTTCCAATACTAAACTTTACTTTAGGTTGCGGGAGCCTCTTATCCAAATCAATGGGAACTTTGTATCCCACATTCAATGGAAAAAGGTGGCCTCTTGCCAATGCTTTGAAAGTGCGGCTATTTCTTTTTTCCCTTGGATCTGAGTGTACTTCAGCACCTGTAACCCATCCAGGAAGACAACAGTGTATTTCACAATGTCAGAGATCCTGCTGCCAACTAAAATTTGGGTCCAGATTCTTCCCTTTCTGTCAATATCAGTATTTTATTTCCCAATACTTAAATTCCTAGAACTGCTTGTAGAGTAAAATGACAATCTAAAAATCTCTGTCTTTTCATGACTACTGAAACCTTCAGCAAAACAAACTACAAATGCTCACAGAGAAAAATTTCTGCATCTTGGCTCTGTTTTTAAAAATACTGTACTGCTCAATAATGAGGGGAATTTACTTTCAAAATAACAAAAAAAACCACTAAGAATTAAATTACTAGAATGTCAGCCTTTCACAGAATGAGTCAATCACAATATGGTTATATACATAATGAAGCATCAAATAAGATGAGTATATGGCACCAAATCTCAATAACATGAAACAAAAGTCTGCATTTCTCATTAAGTCTCAATATTAGGGTGTGTAGGGGAGAATTACAGTCCCAGGAGTACCTACTGTGAGAATTCTCACAATGGCTTATGGAAAAAAACCATCAGGGCTCAAACAAAGGCAGACTCTGAGGTGCAGCAGGACTTGAGCAATATGCACAAGCTGAGAAATAAAAATACACCTCATCAGCATGAGAATGAAAATGAATGCTGATAATGCTCAAAGGTCATCACCACCAGATCTCTGACTTCTTTATCACAAAAAAACCCCCTAACATTCCATACAATCAGACTGGAGAAGACATAAATATTAATAGATGAGAGCAGCTTCAAAGTGGACATGGTGGCAGGTGACAGAAGTTTGGACAGCTTGTGGCTTTTAGGCAGGATCACCACCACCCTTCTCGATGTTATGGATAAGGCATCAAAGCTTGACAATAGAATTTATGTGATATTCAGGCATTAGTCTGTACCTAAAAATATACAGGCAGAAAGAAATTCTGACTGACAGCAATAATTGATGGCTGCTGGCATGATGATGTTTAGGACCTCACTAGGAGCCATAAATAATCCTGATGCTGTTTCTTCATTTGTTACCTTTAAACTTGACTTTTAAACTCTCACTCAGCCACCACTGATTTTCTTCAACACTCTCTATTGTCTTTGTATGTGTCACTTTGCTGCATTTTGCCTTTTTAATTTCTATGTTTATTTGTTTGTTTTCCAGTGAGGCATATGGAAAAAGAGGGGTTTAGTCTCTTCTGGCCATTCTTATCTCTTGGACCAGTCTATAACATGATAATGGGCAGCTGCAGCTTTTAGTAGCATTTGTCCTTACAGGTTAAGGCTGGGAAAGATTGCTTACATTTCTACTTTAATGTCTCATTTGGTAGAGGCTACTATGAAACCTAGAGCCCTGGTACTGATTCCTTTGATATGCAGGGGTGTGAACTGCATAATTCTTAATATTTTTAATATTGAATATTTGTAATATATTATATTACTATGATTTATATTACTTATTATTGAAATAGCATTGAAAGTTGTATGTGTAAACAATGATAACAGAAGAATTTGGATGCTTTCTTTCATTTTGTTTGAACTTCTACAAGTGAAAATGATGAGGATTTAAACCACAAAAATAAGCTGTTTCTATAGTAGATATTTTAGAACTATTGCAAAATTTCATTTATTTAAAAGTTAAATAGGTTCAGTAACAGTAATTAAACTACAAATGCAAATTTACAAGCTGCTTTTTTATTGTCACAGCCTCATTAAATGCAGCAAAGGAAAATCTTTTAAAGTAGGTTTGAATTTGCACTAAGTAGGGAAATAAAATATAAGGGAAAAGTTATTTTATTCTATATTCTGGCTATTAATAGAAGGAAAAAATGCAGTCAGCAGCAGTAAGCTGGATAATACATTATCCTCCTGTAATATGTGGAGGGGGAAGTTCTAACATCAGTATTTCCTCTTATGTCTTCAACTTGACCCTGGCTTGAGGGAAGATGTTTTAGAAAGCCTCTTCCAAGAGCAAGAAGATACACATTTGTATTTATACATGCATACATGTTTAAAAAGTTACTGTGTTTCATTTTTTGGGAACTGTTCAGCCCGGGCTTTCCGTCTAAGAATTTGCTTTTAATTTATCCTGGATTTTTCTCCGCGACATTAAAAAAAAAAAAAAAAAAAAAAAAAAAAAATTGCAGGAAATCTACATTTGTTACCTGTCTTGAAATTTCTAGGCAATTTTTTTCTAAACTGTTCTACACACAATGCTTTTCTTTAAAACATGCAGTATGACAGGTAAATTATACTAAGGCAGGATACAATGAAATATTCCAGCCAGTTGTGTTATCATGAAGTCAAGCACAAACTTGGAAATATAATATTGCATCTCATCTGGATTCAATAGATGCAGAGAATTAAAAAACTAAGGAAAAAATATTGATATGACATAATGGCTTATGCAATGTTCCGAATTAAAGTATGTTCTGCTTTTGGTGTTTTTTAAATGAACAGTTGATACCCTGAACAAAGAAGCTTCATACTCATTTTACAGATTAGAGGAGAGAAGCTTTCATTAATCATGTTGCCATATGGATTAATTTCTCTAAAACCTATTTTTATCAAAAATGTGGGTTATAATCCAGTGAAAAAATCTCTTAATGAAGACATTTGGATCTGTGACAACTCATTACAGTTTCCAGGAAACATATCTGGCCTTCTTGGCATAGTTCTCTGCCTGCAGAACCTGGACCAGAAGCTATTCATATCACTCTGGAAGTCACTGTTTCCAGTCCATCAAACAGTACCCTCTTACATTCAATCAAAACGAAAAAATATAAAAACCTCCTAACTATAAATGAGTGTGCTAGGCCAAAATAAATACAGATGTTTAGCTAGTGAATTATTCTCAAGTTTTCTGACTCTTTTTTAGTGAATCAAATATGTAAGTACTGGCTTAATTTTGCTTACATCAGTAGTATTTTCTGAACTGAGTTCCAGCCCATTCCCATGACTGAGGTTACATGTTCTTCTGTCTCTTCTCCTTCTGATCCTTAAAAAGGAAAGTCAAAAGCCAGAATCTATAGACTGACTCTCTTATTTAGAATTGTTGGTCCATTTGAATAATTCATGGTAGGTATCTGAGAGCTGGGTAAAGCTTGCTGGTCAATACAGAAAAAGGCAAAACATTTAGTATTGCACTGGTGGAGCACAAACAATGCACACTATTGCACAATACAACTTCACTTTCTCTAAGGAACAAACCATATCAAACAAAACCCCACCTGGCTTTTCACAATTATTATGATTTATGTCTAGAACCAGTGGAATTTATCAGAGTCATTGAGATTTCTATGAACCTTAAGAAGCAAAAAACATACTGAGAATATGCTGCATTTATAATTCTTCTATGCACCTTCTTAAGTGTGATTCAATTTTACCAGAACAACCCTAAGATAGGTGCTTGCCTTCAGTCATCTTCAGTAAAATCCTAAAATCTTTTTTTCTTTTCTTCTTGTAGGGATTGTCTTTGAAAGTATAATTGCCAATACTTTACATGAACAATTTGAAATGGTAATAGTTCTTCTTTGTCCTTCTTTCATACTTACCATTGGAGACATGCACTAGGTTTATTTGATGTAGCATTACTCATAACAGTTGCAATGTACCTGTAAAGAATCCTTTACCTTATGAACTTTAGACTCAAGGCTGAGTTAGATTTGTTCTAGTTAATGTAAAGAACAACATTCAGATACATGTATCTCAATGCTACTAAACAATCTTACCAGCTTCCCAAGGGCCAGCTACTGACACAGAAATGCAATGGTGTGGTTTGGGTTTGCCACACTAAACAAGATACCTACCACTATTGCGAATTCTTTCTTCTAAAAGGACAGTGTGTCCCGTAGGAAGTTTCTTGCTGAAAATCTCAGCTGAACGGAGGAACATGGCTTCTACTGCTGAGCCCTTCAGCAAAGCAATCTGGTCTTCATGATCAAGGGTTTGGAAGCCTGAAGACACATTAGAGACAAGTCAGGCAGCAAAAGAAACAGCTCCCACTTCTTTCTGTCCTGAAATTCCTGCATGTGATGCGCCACACCTCTGAATAAACTCATTGCTGGTGTCAGTAGTGTTGCTAAATGCTGCAGACATTCAAACCTGCACTTCAGAAAACGACACTGATTTGAACCTCCCTGAAGTTTATGAGGATTACACACGTATTTCAGTGTCCATGGTACTTTTAGAGGATAATCAAATTGTGGTGTAGCATAACCAATAGTGAGAATTTTATCTAGCCTGATGCTGCTCCATAATATCTTCTGTCATGTTTCCACCAGAGCTCTCTATACTCCTTTCCCACTGCCATGGTACTTTCAGTGTTACAATCCACCTTCCTTAGTTACAGGGGACCTCTACCATATATCCACTATTCAGTCTTGAGGTAACATGAACTTGAGAGTTAAAAAATTGTAATAAACTCAGATGTTCAGCACTTGTCCATAACATACTATGCAAGGACCAAAATATTGGTGTCACCAACTAGAGAAAGTTCTTTTGTGGGACTCACAATTCAGTGGATGTTATAACCTAGAGGCATTTATAGAAAGGCAGCAAAGGGAATGAAGTAGAGTCTAGCAAGTGTTAGTGGCAATTTAGATGCAGACTATTTGGCACTGCAGCAATATATAAAAATAAAATCTTTCTACAGACACAATCCCTTCTCTGAGCATTTTCTTTGTCAATAGCTAAGGAGTGCCACATCTTGGAATAGCAGAGTTTGGATTGTTCAGTCTACTATTCTTCTGAGCACAAAGCACCTTTTCTTTGTATAGTATCTAAACAATATGCAGAAGGATCAGGCACTTTAAAATAGGCTTTGAAATATACACAAAGATTGCCAAAACACAACAGAAAGGCATGTAAGCATTGCAATATCAAAATTTTCCCCAACATGCAGGACATACCTGGTAGCTTTTTAGTGAATTCCACAAGAACCTGCACATGACTTGTCGCCATTTCTGTTAAAATCAGAAAATTTCCTTCAGCGCTGAATTCCTCATTCAACTGTTAAAAATCAAACCAAACAAAATCTCTTCATTTTCACTGACATTTCATGTTTAAGAGCATAAAGTACAAGAACTATTAGACTGGACCAGGCAAGAGTTCCACCAAACACTGTAGTTTGTCTCCAATATTGTCAAAACCAAGTATTTTGGAAGGCAGCATAAGAAGTAGACAGTGTCTTTTACTCTAGAATATATTTTCAAGATCCAGGCTGGTGTCTTTACAGAAAGGAAGTTTGACAACAAGTCAAACTCAAATCACTGCCTACAATGGAAATGGAGTGGAAAATAGAAAATGGAATCACAATGGAAAAAACAAAGCTCCAATCAGCAGAGGTTAGATTTGATCATAAAAATCTTATTCTTGAGTTGAAAGATTTCTCTTAACATTTAAGTTTAATGAAGATGTGGTCCAATTGTTGACTGAATGGGAGAGGTTCTGCCCCACGTTCAGCACACTTTAAGTGTATGCCCTTAGTTTGCTCTACTTACTACACCTGCTTATGCTTACTACAAGTATTTTTTGCCTTGTAATCTTCAGCTTCATTATCAGTGTTTCAAAAATGAATTTGTCAATATACTTACTAGCTTTTTTGACACCTCCTGGGGTATTTGTTGTTTACTGTATGAATCTATAATATAATCAAGAAGTTTCTGCTGTTCTGGGGTAAGTTCTACCTTCTCCTATACTGGCAAGAAAAAAAAGAAAAAAAAAAAAGCTTGTCATAAAATGCAGTCATAGTCATGATGTAGCATCTCTTGCTTTAGACAAAAGCTCAAAAGCTATGCATCTATTTTTCACCATTTGGAGACCAAGGAGATAAGAAGTTTGCTTGTACAGAGGTGTATAATGTTTTTAACCTGTATAGGTTTGTGTGGTTAATTATCAGAAATAAAGAAATATTTAGCAAATAACTAAGTATGTTCAAGTTTTATATAACACCTCACTTTATGTGATATATGTACCACAGAAAAAATACTGCATGGATCTTACAGATGCTTTACAGGGTTTGACTAAAAACATCAGAACTACTACACTCAAGGTATTTCCTTGACTTAGTAGAAGGTGGAGTTTTAATCAACACAGGTAACTCCAGAGGGTTTTCAATACTCTTTATTCACTCTATTAGACACATTTAACAAAAATCACATCACCAGTACTGTATGAAGAATTACAAGGATTTTCTTACCCTATATGTTTTAGTTGTAGAAGTGACTTGTTTTACATCATGGCCTTCGTTGTCGTCATTGACTGTCTGATCTGGGGGCTGCTTCACATTTTTCCGTAGCCTCTTTGACTTGCACTGTATCTCTGTTAAGAGACCTAGGACACACAAAGCAATTGGATTTTTATATGCCTGAGGCACTGAAGAGGTACATAAACATGCCCGTGAATGCCCTTTACACCAACAACCCCACTTATCTGTGCAGATCATCTCCTGAACACGTCATTCTCTTTGGATGCAAGTCTACTGAGACAAGCTAGGCACACACTGTGAGCAGTCTACCCCACATGGAGCTGATCTGCAGAGCAGAACAGTTGGTTCTGCTGACCCAGAATCCACACACTGAGCATGTCAGGGGTCTTGCTTTGGACCAGGTCTAACCTATTCTTATAGACAAAAAGCCCATTAGTGATGGCAGTACACGGAATTGTGCCTTTGATTCAGTTTTATGCAAGAGAAAAACCTTTCCTGTGCCCCAAGACCTGAAGCAAAGTGCAATAAATAAGAACAACTGGAAGATATAAGATAATGCCCTTTTGCTCTGACCCAAAACAGTGATTGAGGTGCAGCTGTTCTTACACAAAGGGTATTGAATATTTTCAATAATCTTTAAGCAATGTTAAGTCTGTTGTGCAGAATCTTTGGAAAGAAAGGCCATGCAGAAGAATGGGGATTTTAGCCATTACTGCATCAGGTAGACCAACTGCTGAAAACGTGGATTCAGAAGTAACTCAGACTGGCAAACGTACCTTTAAAATGTATTTAATGTATTTATGCAAGAAGTTACCCAGATGGTCTTGGTTTTCATTGTATTAGAGGAGTGCATAAAGCCCTGGTTTTACTATAGAGTTTCACATGCAAAAAGGGATTTTTGTATTTGTGGTTTGGGATTTTTCCTTTAGTTTTTTTTTCCTAGGCTACACTTAAGTATCTTGAAAAAGGAAACACCCTTGTGTGGATGTCACAAAAAACTATCAATTTTCTTGTGCTAGCAAAAGGAAGGAGCAATATGTACCCTACACAATCTGTGGAAGACAGTCAGAAACCACAAATGAAAAAGTAAACACCTAAGTAATCATCAAAAAATAAAAATATCACTGCAGAACTTCCTTCCTTCCTTCCTTCCTTCCTCTCTCTTTCTCTCTCTTTCTTTCTTTCTTTCCTTCCTTCCTTCCTTCTTTCTTTCCTTCCTTCTTTCTTTCCTTCCTTCTTTCTTTCTTTCTTTCTTTCTAGTATTCTTCCCATTCTTCACCTTTAAAAATGCAGAGCAGGAAAAGAGGCTTATTCAGTGAGTATATGATGTAGAGGAAGATACCATGAAACCAGTGAATCTTGTTGTGAATGTTTTTAATTTCCTGTTTAAGTCCTATATAAAATGACCTACCTGAACTGCTGAGAGAAGAGGAAATTTACATGATTAAAATAAGACCTGCAAAGAATACCTTGAAAGAAGGGAATAGGAATGATGGAGATAATAATTGGTATCGAGCCATGTAATTTGTGGTGCCACACAGCACCGTAGATTTCTTTTTCTAAATTATTCAGTGCATCCTTTGGTGCTGTTAATGGACTTGTGCTGTTTTCCACCAGCTTAGTATCTGGTCTATTGCCTTCGTAGGGAAAATTTGCTTTACATTTGCCTTAAGCATTAAGACAGATTTTTCTCATGCTTCTTTCTACTAAGTATTACCTTGATTTCTTATTCTGGCTCCATTTAAGACTTCTGATAAGCTTGCGTGTGTGACAGGACATCACTTTTTAGCTCAGAAATAGCTAGGTTTCAATGGGTATGAAATTCCAAGAGGAGTGGCAGAGCCTGGGTCTCCCCTAGGTAGACATCTCACCCAAGAAACTTGCAGTTTAGATCCAAATGACAGCAAATGACAGAAACTGATGGGTAGTAATTTTGGTCTGTCTGCAGTTTGCACATAAAGGGCAGGAGAAAGATTGTTGAGCAGCTGTGCCATAAATATTTATAATACTTTAGCTCCTTGTTCAGAAGAAAAAAGAATCCACAGAGCTTGCAATTACAATCCTACAAAATGAGTAAGTGAAACAAAGTTCAAGGTAACCTTTTATTTCCTAGTCATATTTTTTCAAATAAATTCCCTATACTACTAGAAGTTTCATGTTTTACTGTCCTAGATTGCCTTGAACTAAAAGCAATTATATGACACACTCCTACTTTAAAGCCATTCAATGGTGCCTTGCCAAACATCCTCATTGCAGTGCATTAGAGCACACTTATGGTTAAGTCATAAGCAACACAAGATACCCTGTGTTTCCATTGCAGGGAGAGAGTCAAATGGCAGCAGCACCCACTGGCTTTTATTTCCTGTATGCCAGCCTGTGAAAATGATAGGCCAGTATAAAAGTTTCATGTGGTCCCAGTCAGTATTATTTACGCTGACCTGCTTTTTAGTTTGTTTTTTTTTTTTTTTCAGCAGTGGGCTGTTGAGCTTTTTGCTGCACTGAGTGACTGAAGCTATTTTGAATCCTCAAAATTCTGAAGCAATGGATCAGTGGTGAACTCCATAGGGAAATTATTTTCCTCTGACAATGCAGGACTCATAGAGATCTTCCATCAAAGTGCGGTGTGCTGATATATTTATGCATTGCACAAGAGTATGTCTTATCTCAGGATCTTTGCAGCCTGTTCAATTTGCAGAATGAAAGATTAATTACGTTATGCTGGCAACACCTTCAAAATATTGATGGAGCTTATTGTTTCTCATATAAACAACAGTTACTAAAGCATCTTCTGATCAGATTGAAGGATAGAAATACATTAAAAATTCCAAGTAGATTAATTTCCTGTATGAACCTAAATTGATTTCACACATATGTGTATGCTAAAGTGACTGGAGCCATCAAAAAAAAAAAAAATTTGAAGTTTTATTCATGGAAGGCAAAAGAGCAGATATTTACAGAGTGTTTTCAGGAGCAAGCTTACAAAAATAGTTTAATAATGCAAAGAGCAGCTTTAAACATGTTAAAACTCGCACTCCAGTATCCCCACTGTTCTAAGTTACCCAGTTTGTAGCTCAATAAAGTTAATAAACTGTGAGTCTGAATAGGATATTTGTTTTAATATGAAACATTATTAAAATCCACTGGGTTCATTTCTGGAGACCTATATGTCTACCTATGTGCCTATATGCCAGGTGGGAAAATCTATAGCACCATGAGAAAAGCTAATGAGACTATAAAAAAGGGCTAGCCCTTACCCAGCTTTGCCTGATTGCTGGGTGAGGTCTGGGAACATACATTTGGCAAATCCACAAAAACTTCCTGCTAGTAACACTCCTGCTCTTTTCTTGAAAACAGCATTGTGTATGTGCCAGAACTTCGACTTGGCCAGCAGGAACTTGACTGGGGGAGCCCCAGAAAGAGTAGGAATGAAAAGTGCCAGGACTTTCCTGCTCTGGCTCCCATAACACTGCAAACCCCTCACTCCTGGGGAGCCTCCCATAGGCTCACTTCCCCTGCTCCTTCCCACTCAGGCAGACTAATAGCTGTCATCCAGTGCAGGACTGGCCTTCCTTCACCATTTGCTCTGCTCCCATACCCTCGCATCCCTGCCCACCAATTAAAACCCACTCTGTAAAAAGTGCATTTTTCTTTCAACAGGGTTTGATGCACAGGTATGGAAACTTCTTTCCTAAACCTTCCACCTGCCAAATGACATCTTTTATAACTTCATTATCAAAACCAGACCACTCAAGCAAATATTTAACGCACACTCTGACTAGATGATGCAAATACCTGTATACATACATTCAGCCAACATGCCCATCTGCTTGCATTTCCTCAGACGGCACTCCTGGCATTTTCTCCTCATGTACATGTCCATCTCACAGTTGCCTCCATTTTTACACTTGTATACTGCATTTTTTGTGATGCTTCTTCTGAAGAATCCTGCACAAAACACCAGTGATGTAAATGAAAGAAAACACTCAGAAACAAAGTCATCAAGGTGAAGTTCACCTCCATCTGCACTGAATTTTTCTGAATGACACATATTCTGCCAGACCATCAGTTTCTTTTAGTGCCTGGATGACTTCATTCTTGATACTTGTACTGACAACAGTATCCAAGTCATATAATTTAATAAATGAGCCCAAACACTAGACATTAGTCCAAAGTAAAGTCCTGGAACTGTGAATGTTGGGAAAATTCAGATCCAAATCTGAAACCTGCCAGTAGCAGGCTGAGCCATAGGGTGATACCATACAAATAGCCTGTGAAAAAAGTCTCTTGAGGTACGGAAAATGAAGAAAAAGAGCTGAGTAACTCTTGACCGTTCCCCCAGCTCAGTGGAGCAATACAAGCTCCCCATACTGGTCTGCTCACCTACCCTCATGTTTTATAAAGAAGCTGCACTGTATCTGTTTTGTGTGGCCATGTCCTCAATCCCTGTTTACAACATACTCCAGCCTTATTCACTGAGTAATGTCCACTTGATGAGTTAAATAGTCACCTAATTTCACCTGCACAGGTAGTGACTGGTATCATCACTGGATTCACACAAAAATTGCACAATAATCACTGCAAAAAGCAACTGATATAAGAAATTGAGAGGACCCTTCCTAAGTCTGTCCAAATCTCCTATATGGCTGCTGCCCATCTGTGAGAGCGGCGCTGTGGGCAGAACTTGGGGTATATGAGATACTAAATGTGATTAAATACATAAAACAACAGAATCTTTGCTGTCTGTGTTCCCTGAATTTTTGGTGTTACTCACTGTGTCATTATAATCTTCTTACATTGCCCTTCACATGGCAGAGACTATTTAGCATCAGCTACAGTGGGAATCAGTTTTCCTCCCCATGTGAGGGCAGGTTTCTGAAACAAATTCCTGGGAGCGTCTGCTGCCACATCACTGATTTATACTGTGCTTCAAACTACAGCTCTGTGTACATTTATATTAACCACAGCTATTCAAAAAGCTTTTGCTTTCTTATCACCTCTGCCTGGCACAATAAATCTATTGTTTTCCAACCTGGCACTCTGATGCATTAAAAGAGGGACCAGATAAGAACCAGTCTCCTATACTAAAATCATAGAGCAAATGTGGCTGTGAATCTAAAGAATTGTGTGTGTGTTTGCAGAATCGTGCATTGTCAGATGACAATTTCCCAAATTTGACCCATGGTTTTATAGGTGCCTAATCTCTTCCAAGCACCAGTGTGTAGCAACCAGTAAAACAATTCCACTAGCTGGTCACAAAAAAATCTGGCATTTCTCTGAATCTTCAGTAATTCCTGCTTGAAATCTCTTCCATGCTGTCTGTTTTATTGGCTGCTCTTCAAAGAAATGCAGTTGACTGACATCAGTCTCTTTTGAAATGCAGATTACTTAGAACCTCCAGAAGCCCCAGGCATTATTTTTATTCATCACTCACATGGTTTTAATACATTACCATTTACTGGTCAGGAAAGGGAAAAAAAAGCCTGGATTTAAGCTGTAAATTCTGTCAATTAAAGGCAACTGCATCTGCTTTATATAATTTATAATTTTATTTGTAAAATTTAAATCCTATAGTTTATGATACATTAATTAGTAGTAAATGCTGAAAAGTTCTGCACAAATACTTATAACATGCTAAGACTGATGATTTTATCACTCAACCTATTCACAACCTATGCATTTACTTCTTCATGATGGAAGAAAGGAAAAACATTTTGATAAATAATTTTTTCAAGATGTGCAAGAAAGTAAAAGGCAAAGACATGGATGCAAAATCTAGGAACCAACAAGTAGTCAAATACTTTCTCTTGAAAAGAAAGGTTTTGAAAAAGTGAAATTATCTGAAATGAAAAGTAAAATATTTTTTTCTTTTTGGCAAACACTAGTTTTAATCCTATTTTTCTTCAGTTTTCTGTGAAGTGACTCTTGAATCGCTGTCTTTTTGAACAGACTTCTTCATAACTAATTTTGAAATTAGCTTTTGGTATTAATGAATTTCTGGATATATTATTCACTACTAATTCGATATGAACTTACACTTCTGCAAATACCTGTATGTAACTTTCTATAACAGGAGGAGTTTTATTAAAATTTAAAGGTAAGTCAGAAACAGCATAGGTTAAACTAACAAAGTGTTAGAAAACTCAAAAGCTGAAGGTTTTTCTGTCACAGTCTCATTTTCATCTGATCTCGCCAAATTGCAAAAAGCTTATGTTGGCTGGAAATGCTGAATTCCCTTTGTTCTCAGATAGTCATGAATATGATTAATTATGGTAGAGCTGCTCCAATGTTACTGATGTTGATTTTTTCTTATGGATATTATGAAAGTTGTAAAAAGAGTAGATGAAAGCTTTGGAAATATCTCTGTTTGGCATCCTGATGGCTTTTTAATTTAAAAGTATTTGAAATTCACAATTGCTAACAAAGCACCTGCTCTGCTCTGTCAGGCTATCAAGACATCTTCTGGCATTCCTTTGCCCCATGCCCCCGTGGTGGGTGTTAGTGTGAGGAGAAGATTAAAGAGGGACCTTTCTTTGCAAGAAGAATTCTAGTCTGGTGTGAGACACATCAAGCAGTAAAGGAGTGTTTTGAATACTGCAAAAAGTCCAACTGCAAGCCTGCATGGGGAGGGATGTGTAACTGGCTTTTCATGGAGTCATTGAATGGCTTGGGTTGGGTGGGATCTCGAAGATGGGCACCTTTTGTTTCAACAGAACTTATTCTGTGGCTCAGTTAAACAAGCACAACTTTATGTCTGCACCACCTAGCGATGGCCCTTAAAACCCAGGATAACTATCCAGGCTGAGGCTGTACCAAAATGTCTTTGATGGCAGTCTTTAAAGACTGTTTCAGAAATGGTCTCCACAGTAGCAAGTTTAAACACAGTGCATTGCTCCTTGTTTTGTAAATATTTTGGAAAATGCTAATGAAATAATTCATATATATTTGTTAATGGATAGTAATGTATTAATAAATAAATAAATAAATATATATATATATATATATATATACACAGATATATAGTCCTGAAAATATCTTCAGGTTAATATTCTCATGAGGACAATAGATAAGATCTTAATATTCTTCCATCTGCCCAAGAAAAAAACCCAGAGAGAATGGAAAGTGTTTCCTTGCATTGCCTAAGGAAAAAACATTTTTAAAAAGTTAACATATTCTCACAGAAGATTGAATCCCATAAAAATATGTGCAAAGCTTCTTCATTTGAACAAGAACATCCACTGCATCAATGGAGCCAGGGGTGCTGCAAGGTGACTACTAGTTCTACAGAAAGGGACCTGCACATTATTTTGGACACATATTGAGCAGGAATTAGCAGTCTTTTTGCCAAAAAGAAGGGATGATCTCATACTGAGGTGCAAGACACAGACATGTGAGGTAATTATTCTACTGCACTGATAAGAACACAACTGAAGTACCTAGCCAAATTTTGGTCTCCATGTTTTGAAGGTAATGTAGATCCATGTGAAAAATTCCACAGATAGCAAGAATGATCAAGATATTTAGAAAACATAGTATCTGCTTTGCCTTGTCAGGCAGAATTACTGTCCTCAGCACATCTCTTTACTGAATCAGCTGGTACTTTAGTCACCTTTAAAGTTTATTGTAGAGACAGAATCAATTATCCTTAAGTAATTCAACTTTTACTATGTTTTATCAAAGGTACTACTCTTTGTAATTGATATAGCAGTCTTGAAACAGAACAAAAACATAAAATATATTATCCCAATAAAGCAGTAAAATTATGGTTACATAGAGTGATCCAAACTGAATCAGTAGGGTAGTGGATGCACTTTTCCTTTAACCATGGGTTTCAGACTGAATATTCACCTGATAGCTTTAACCTCCCTTCTAGAAATGTCCTATACAAATTTCAAAGTTTGTAATTTTAAGGCTTTGAAAAGTTCCTCACACGTTTAATAATGAAGTTAATAAAGAGAAGGAACAGCTTACTATAAGAATAAATTCATCATTACTTGGAGTCATTACATCAAAATTGAGTTTGGCCTGGTTTATGACAGCATTAATACGAGTTAATTCACAGTTTTTGACTTGGAGACTATTCACTTAGACAGCAGAAAGAAATTTATCTCTCATTTATTGGAATTATTGAGATAAACTGTGTAAGCCTTGACTGTATTCATGTTTGGAGTGTTTGACTATTGTGGTCTGTTTTTAACTCACAAACGATTTTGAGACAGATAAAGCAAAAGCCCCAAATTAGATCCGGGTCCACTGCCTATAACAGTGAATTCCACATTAAGACATTTCAGTAATTCAGTAGTGACCATGCTTTAGTCTTTATCCATAAAGTGTTAATGAAATATTTATTCACAGAACAGGATGAAAAACTATTTTTTCTGTCTGTAATGTACCTCAGTCCTGTCACAGATATATTATACCTCTTCAGGTATAATAGTTGACACAACCTCTTGTCTCTCTCTGCTAAAATATCTGACAATCATATTTACCATAACAGAAATTATTTTCTACATCACATTTATCCTGATAACAATACGTGAATAATATTCTTCTAAGTAACAAAATATTGTCTTACAGATACAACCTTCTTCCTGAAGAAGCTCTCTCCCTAGAGATAGGGGCTACCCTTAGAAGAAAGTACAGAACTAGAAATCCTTTCATTTCACAAACATCAAGATGCCCATCATCTACTTTGGGAACTTGGGGAAAGAGAGTCCCTGGGAACAACCTGCAGGTGAGGGCTGACAGCTTTTACTTCCCTTCAGTGCACACTACCAGAGGCACTTGGGCTGGTTTTAGCTGTTTTCTAGGGCAGCCTAGCACTCAGCTCCCAGGGGCCTCCATGGGCATGTTCCTTCCACAGGCAGAGCATGGCATGAACAGCTAACACAGAGAGCAGAACCAGGCTGGCAGTCTCCACAGAGAAGCTGTCCTTTAGTTCACCAAAACCTAATGGTGCTCAAGAGCCATGGGTTGCCCTGTTATGCTGTAGAACCATAGGGAAATAGTAGAAGACATTGCCAATCTGTCTTGGGGAAAGTACAGGATAGGAAATCCAAATGCAAATCTCTAATATGTTTGATGATTTGGATAAAATTACCAAGAAAAGTAAAAATAATAAAAAAACCCAAATGACCAAAACCAAACCCTAAAAACCTGAGAAGCTGCTGTGCCTATTAGCTTAATTGATTTCATCCTACCTTTGCATCCTTCACAAGTAAGGGCATTATAGTGATAGCCAGAGGCTTTGTCACCGCAGACCACACAGAGTTCTTCTCCTTTCACTCTTCCTGTGGAGTGACCCAGTCTAGGCTTTTTGGCTGCAGGAATATCCATTATCTCTGTCTCCCTTGTGAAAAAGGTCTCTGAGGGTAACCTCCTGAGTTCATACATCCCAGGGGAATACCATTCCTCATGCTGTGGAGGGTAGAAGCCTAGGTTGGAGTAATAAGGTGGCGATGAGATCTGAGGCTGAACTTGGGGAAATGGCACATTGTTGTACTGTGCATAAGGTGACACGTCTGCCTCTTGCACTGGAGAACTCATTGGGTCTGAAAGGACACCTGGAAAACAATAATGCAAAACCAATTTTCTATTACTATCATTAAATTGTAGTTATCAGAGAAGTTTCCACTTCCAGACATCTATCTCAAAAACCAGGCACAAACAGAGAGAGTGCATTATCTAAACTCAGATTTGCTACACAAATACAGTGCAAGAAGTTTATAAAATAATTTATTCATTCCCAGACACTCATTTATAATTGGTGGAAATGTTCTGCACTGGCAGTTACATAAAAATGTCTTGAAAAATATTGTGCAGGTAATCGGATAATTGTTCAGTTTACAAGAAAGAGCAACCCCACCCTAGAGAAGTTAACAACCCAAATTAGGGATAAAAGCAGAATGTAAGAAATTAAAAGAAAAAAAAATGCAAAAACCCCACAGTACTGGGGAAGGCTAAATCAAGACCCAAACATCATGCTAATTTGCATTTAATTCTTAATGAATACATCATGACAGACAAAAACTGCACTAGGGAAAAATGACAAGGGTGAAGCTTAATTAGAAGATTGAAAACATGAAATAAACCTTCAAGAACAGCCTGAAATAGGAAGGACACATTACCAGGAAAGAACAAGAAAGATATTCCTAATGTAAGTGGTGAAATGCAATCTTCTCAGCATCCAGCCTCCAGTGGCCAGCCAGCCTCTGCAGCCTGGTCCCCAGCCCCTACAAGCCTGTGCCATTCAGTGCAGGGGTGCAGCTCTCATAGGAAACACCTCTGTAAGCCAGCATCAGTCACCTCTGAGCCAGCCACAGACCTGGCTGTGGCACAAGGACCAGCAACCTCTCCTGTTGGGATCAACACGGTATCTGGAGATCATCTTAACCTTGCTCATTAAATAACATATTTAAAATTGCAGACAACTGAACTCTCATTTCATTTATGTACTCCAAGCACAACAGCATCTAGCAGGCCTTGGATGGTGTAGGTAAAATCAAGTTTATGCCAAACAACTGAAAAGTTGAATTTAAAACTTATTTGCATACTATTTCTTATTTTCTGTTTGAGAGAGCCACATCTTGCTGCTTAATGAAAACACTGACTCAATTCCTTCAATAGTTCCAAGAAGAGAGTCTGTGAAAAATAGTGCATATTTCCAGGAAGATGACCAGTCCAGCTTTGTTTGAATCAACAGCAGTATTTACAAGGAAATCATAGATTAATGTTCATTGGTGACCATCACTTAACAGTGCTTCAGAAGAACTCCGAAAAACATTTTTGCTGACATAAAATTGGTCCCGGACAAGTGTCCTTTTGTGAGGAATCAAAAACAATGCTGACAGTTAAGAAGAGGGAGCATCTCTAATGACAAAAAAACCTAAAAATATATAGCAAGGGATTCTTCACTCTCCTTTGTCTCACTTCAGTTAGTGCCAGGAGCTAACCTTTTAATTACACCTGCTTTTTCACTTTCAAGGTTTCACACACTTGTTCTGCAGCTTTCTGCCCTTCCTATTTTACTGTGCTGCAGAAGCCATGCAAGTGTTTTGGGTTTCTGTGGTCCCTCTATTATTGCCCACAGCACATTTTTGCCAGTAACAAGTGTTGAGGTCCCAGTTCCAGAATAAGCAGCAAGATGAACGTCTGGAAAAACGTGACACAAAGCTGTATGGGAATAATGGTGCCCTTTATTACCAGCAATTAGTTTAATTATGGTTGCATTTTGTTGCTCTGCAAGAGGCCAGGGCACCAAGTGCTACAGTGGCAGAAGCAAAGAAGCAAAAGGCACTCCCCAAATCCAAGGTTATGCCATTTAAACAAAGAGTATCGACACACAGAGGGCATCTGGGGACTCCACAAAAGAGCCTGGGAGTCACATTACAGCTTTATGCATCAGATGTAAACCATCGCTGATACTTGCCAGCCACAGTGGCAAAACAAGTGAAGGGTGAGGACAACAAAAATTCGGTATCCAGTATAGGTTAAATGAGTGGTAGGTCTTTAGCTGTATTAACCACTCGTTGGGACTGCTGCTCATGACGACTGGTCAAGGTATTTCAGGTACAAAAGCTGGGGTTAATTGTGGGATACACAATCATTCAGTCTCTCTTTAGGTAGGAATCTGTTCACTGTGGAAACCTAAGTTTTTATTTTCTAGTTAGTAATTGGTTGATTGAGTTTGCTAAAAGAAAGTGGGACAGTCCCAAAATGAAAAGGAAGAAACTGCTGATTTTTTAGCTTTCTGCCATACGCAGGAAACTCCACAAAAGCTGTATACCAGCTTCTTGAACTGCTTGGGCCTTTGAAAGAGCAAGAAGGCAACATTCCTTCTGCGGGAAAAAAATTCTCAGGGCTTGTTAAAAAACTCAGAGCTACTAAAGAAATGCAGCACATCCTGAGACAATACTGGGGGGTTATTTAAACAACTGTAGAGCCATTTGGGTTACAAGTATGTTTAGAAAAATCTTCCCCATCATTAATTCTACTCTGCTTCCAAAGGAGAAACAAAAAAAAAAAAATCTTAATTAATTAAATACAGGAAAAAAGCCAAACAACCCAAATCAGCTCCTTTTTCCTTCCCTCAAACACAGTGTTAAACTATTTAGCTGAACTGAGTCCATTCTCAGATCAGTGGAAGATAAAATGAAAAACAGACATATTTGAGAGAGACTGAGAGAGCATGGTTTTTTATGTAAAACAGACTTACAGCTTAAACTCTGAGAAGTGCTCAAGGAGCAGTATTAGGTTGCAACTATGTAGGTTTTCCCACTTTAGATGGAAGTTTTGGGCATTTTTTGTTTGGTTTTGGTTTGGTTTGTTTTAAGTAGACCTGAGCATGGTCTACCTGTAGATGTGAGAGTCTAGACCAAATAATTTCTTATCACAAAAGAAAAGTAATCTTATCTTACCAAGCGGAATGTACATAAGCTTTTCTCCAGATATACATATATAAGTATGTATACACGTGTATATCTATCTATCTATCTATATATATATATATGTATATATGTAGAGGTCTGAGATGGACTGGTCTCATGCAGCTAAACCATGAACAGCTCAGTAAAATCACTGCAGTAGTTGCAGTAGTAAAAAGTGAAATTAGAAATGATCTTACTTTCACATGACTACACAGACATTTTGTTTGTGTGGTCTTAAATGTTTTGAAACATTTATCTCTTTTTCCTTCTGGAAAGATACCTTCCAGAATTTTAGGGAAGAAGTACTTAAGCACAAACAAATGTTAAGTTACTTACAGCTGCAGATTTTTTCTGTTTGCAAATCTTTTATTTTGTAAATGTTTTCCAATTAAAACCTTAAACAAAAATATTGAAAGCTTACTTAAAACAAAGTGAAACTTTCACATGAATGTGATCATTATTTTACAAATATTTTTTCTACTTGCAACTGAAACTTATTAGAGAGGTTTATTTTTGCTACTTTAAATTTTACACAGAACATTTTGCATGAAATTTCAAAAGAAATTTTACTTGTAGAAATATTCCTTGTAGGAATAAAGAAACTGTTTTCTGTTCACAGAATTATACTGAGATTTTGTGTGAGCTAAAGGAGATTTTATGCAGAATATTACAGAAATTACAATGAAAACATATTTTAATATAAAAGTTATTGTTCCACTATTACAAAGTTCAACAAAGAGAACTAAATTCTAAGCATGTTTAAAATATGAACCCCTGACTCTCCTTCATTATTCATGAAGGAAAATTTTAAAATAACTATTCAGAATGAGGTAATTCAGAAACCATGGCATAGCCATTAACAAAATTCTGGTTTAATTCCAAACAACTTATTTGCATATCTTCTAAAGATCACTTGGTTTCAAAAACCTAGCATCCTACAATATCAAGGAAGAGTGTAAGAATAGATAACAAAAATATCCAAGTCAGAATATGGCAATATCCTACCTCAGGCTGTGTTCAGTCTGACCATATCTTGATGAAAAATACTCTCCTTAAGGTGCCTCGGTCCTCATTTCCCTCTCTTTTTTTTTTTCTTTTTTTACCTTCTAAAGTCTACATATATATGAAACTTCTTAATTTTGCTCTGTCTGTGTCCTGTTCACTTCTTCACTGTGAGAACTTTCTTTAAGATTAGGAGTGACACAGACCAGAGGTTATATAGTTTACTAATTAACTTCAGTATGAGCAACTTGTTTGTAAGTGCCGGAAACAATGTCTGTTCCCAGTGTGGATTTACCTGGGTAAAATTTGGTTACCAGTTTGAGGGGATGCCTCCAAGTAGCTTAGCCATTGTTTTTTTGTACCTATTGTGGTTTAGTTACAATAAAATTTTGTATCAATAAATATTTAGTAAGGTCAGGTGGTTCTGTGCAATAGATTAACCACTCCAGTATTACAGGAAGCAGGTTTTTTAAGTGTAGAAATGTTACATTCTCAAAAAAAGGCCAAAGTGCTCAGACCATACTGGACATACCTGTATGACAAGATAGAATGGTTTGGGCTGGAAAGGACCTTAAAGACCATCTAGTTCCAAACCCTGAAATAGGAAGGGACACCTTCTTCTTGAACAGGTTGCTGAAAGCCACATCCAATCTGTCCCTCTCATTAAATTTTTTACTCACAATGCCACTCTGTTTGGTTTAGCTCTCCTAATAATTATTATGCATCCAATGTTTTCTGTTTTAATTTGTGCTGGTTTGTTTCTTTTTGATTTGAGGGTTAGTGATGAGCCTAATTATCTTCTCTGCAGGGATGAAGCCAGATGTTGCATTAACTGCCGGGTGGTGCCAAAGACAAGGAGTTATTTAACATATCTTATGATCTTGAAGCTGTTTAATCAGTTTGGACAATTGACCCTACTAACTTTTTATTACTATTATGTTTTTATTTAAAAAAACCCAAAAAACTCAAACACAAACCCCCCCCCCCCAAAACCCCTAAACAAAACAACAGTAGCAAATTAAAAAAAAAAACAAAAAACACCCCCACAAACCAAACTAAACTAAATGAAGAAAAGAAAATAAAAGAAAAAAAACAGGAAAAAAAAGCAGATTTACCTAAAAGGAGTCAGCCTTTTAAGCTCCTCTTAGGCATTGTTCTGTGTCTACAACAATTTTCAGTAGTATTTTTTATTTTTTCATTAAGAAACTTAGATGTATTGCTTCCCCCCCCCCCCCCCCCTTTTGCTACATGTAATTTCTTCTTCCTATTCTTCCTCATCCTTTTCAATACAGCTTTTAAGAGTGTTCATTTCCCCCAGAAACTTCTTTCCCAACTAGGGGCATGTACAGTGAGGGTGGCATTTCTTGTCTTGTTATATTTTAATGTCACATTACAAGAAAAAAATTTCAGGCCATCAAAAAGTACTTTAAATACTTGCAAATACTTGAAATAGTTCTTAATTCAAATTAAGCATATCATTTTCTTTTAAGGTTCTTAGAAATAATTCCATTTCTGATATCTGAAGTTTTGCACGTAGTATCTTGCATACTAACAACTTCTATATAAGGTGCTTTCACAGAAAATGGAATGGAGCTAGTACTTTAGAGGCCTGCTACTTACTTATCATAGAAATAACAGTTTGAATCACATACTGTATTTATTCCAGGTGCCACACAAATATATAACCTTTCTAAATCACCTGAGTAGAGAGTTAGAAAAAGAAAAGCAGTTTTGCAGGAAGACGGGATGGAAGGGAAGGACCCTCACTTTAATTAGGTTAAAGATCCTTCCTCACTTGCATTTTGAGGCCCTTTTCCCAGGGACTCGTAGCTGCAGAAGTGGAAAACTATGGTTAAAACACACTAAGGCATACAGAGATACCTCACCTTAGATATATACTGCTAAAATGATGGCATACAGTTTACATCTACTGAAAAGTAGAAAACCTTTTTTTCTGAAACCTGCTGCATAGGGAAGTCTTGAGGCTAAGGTTGTAGAAGGGCCCTGGAATTACCATGGTGATGAGGCTCGAAGCACAAGCAACTCAGAATTGACAGCATTTCTTTTGAAAGACCTGAACCTGGAGCTAACGTGTGGAGATGCGTTAGATTTTCTTCTGAAGGTCTCCCTGTCGACTGAATAAAGCATAGTGAAAACAAAATGCATTTCCAAGGATTTTTTTACAGAATGTGAGTATGCATCTTTGAATAAAGGAGACTGGTTTGCATAAAGGGTAGTATTTGTAAGCCAGCAATTTTTAACTTGTGAGCTGCAGTGTATGAGAAGACCTAAAAGAAACATGCATTATAAAGACCATCAAAAGGAAAAGGTTTCTTCCTGTTCTCTGGGGTTCACAAGTCACTTCCTGCCAAAGCTGAATGTCAAAAATTGCAAATAATTTGTCAAGATAAAGAATTGAAAAGCAAAACCATTTTCTACAAATGTTTTGCAAAGATGGAGTCGTATTTTCACAATGAGTAACTTTCTCTGCACTCAGTAGCCTGTTAGTTCTGATAGGTTTTTTTTCCAGACACCATATTAGAGTGACACCCCACAAAACAAAAGTCAGCTTAAGTGAAACACAGCAGGAGTGCTAAGTTTTCTTCCTAATGGGACCCCTGATTCAACTCCTTAATACATTATTTCTTTCTGTCACAGAAATGTCAGTTTGCATTAAATCTCTATTATGCTAAACTCTGAACACCTATAATGAGAGACACAGTCCCTCTTCTGAAAGCTTCACAGTTTGTAAGATTACCCTGTGGAGGGAAAGTATTTTACAGTAACGTTCGTCCTTGTATTTTCAAGCAGCCTTATAATTACTCCTTAAAAAATAATGAAATAATTAATGAAAACGTAGATATTTTTAGGGGGGAAATTTCTTGACAAAAATCTGAAGTAGCTTAGGTATGCAGTTTTGAAAGATGACTGGATATAAAATTTGACACCCTAGATTTGAACAGCGTTCTCCTCTCTGTATATCATAGCCTGACATTGGAATTCAGAGGTACCAAAGGAGTTTTTTGGCTGCTAGCATATATTTTTTAACAACTCCAAAACATTTCTCCAATCAAACCCCAAAACAAAGAGGGATAAAAGCCAGTAACACACCATTTCTACTTATCATTAATGATCATGCTTTATTTTAGCTGTATGGAGCCAGGACACTGCAGGTGGTCTGACCTGTAGAGATGCTCCTGACTTCCAGATCTCTGCAGCTGGAGTGGCTCTGGGTGCCAGAGTCCTTCATTCCAGGCCCCAGGCACTACTCATGTTTCAGACAGGTGAAACTAGAACGTGTTCAGTTTTTCCAGCACTCAAAAAGGCAGAATCTTGGTCTTATTTGGACTGTAAACTTCTCAAGTGTTGCAGCATTTTGTGGGGGTCTGTATTGTGTGTGAGGTCCTCGATGTATCATAACTTACTCTATGAAGGACCCACTCTCTTGTCAAATGAAAGGCTAAAAATGTATTATTCTCTGGTTTGTTTGGTTTTGGGTTTTTTCTGAGCAGTACATATACCAGAAAAGAGCTTACCCATGCTTATTATTGACCAAGAATTTTTCACTCATTAACAAACTTATGCTTAGCCTTGAAAAATTCAGTGGAACTGGAGCAAGGAGAATCTTCCAGCCTGCTTTCTAAATTCTCTTGTGCAGTGAAGTTATTGGGATAACTTTTTAATGGCCTTAATAAGACAAAGATTTTAATTTAGGTGAAATTACTTTCATAGGTTTGCATAATATGGCAATGCAAATACATTGCACTATAATTTCATTACAGATTAACTGGAAACATATCTGCTCAGCTTGTTTTAAGTGACTCACATGAAGGTAACATCCAGCCTCCATACAAAGGTCTGTTTTTGCCAAATGATCTCCAGTACTAGAAGAGTGTCTCAAAAGCAACCTACAGGTTCTGCTGTGAGCAGTGATGAGAGCAATAACGTGCAAGATTACATTAACACCACAGATCTATTGTTTGTTATTCCTCTTATAAGTACTGAAGACTCAAGAAGGATTGCACATTTCAGCCACATACCCTTGATTTGAAATATCAGTCCATTTTCAGCTATGTTTCTGAGTATAGAACACCTTGCTATTTCAAACTAATTTGGTGACTTACCGAACAAATGTGGACCTTCAGCAAGAGGAAATCCATCAGCAGTGGCTAGCTGATGATGTCCTATTAAATTCATTTCAGATCCCATTTATTCTTCAGTTCAGGAGGAATATGCTGATTAAACAGGAGGTTGAAAAGAGACCCTGAAACATATGAAGCAAGAAGAATATTTAAAACAAGATAACTAACTTTTGTGTACCTAGTGTAAAGCAGGATGCAGGAGGTTGTTTCAATATTTGCTGTAACAAATATTGTACTGAAATTGCAATACCTAATTCGGCTTTTAAATAAAATGCTACATCCAGCCTGTTTGTTTTTTTTTTCCTTGCTGCAGCATATTTTATTTGCTCTCTTTCTGTTCATTTTAAATAAATAGTGGTTCATACCCAAATTTATTAAAATATTCACACTGAAGCACTGGCCTGACCTCCTGAGGGTGTGCTGCCCAGTCCCCCTGCCATGCAATACCAATCGTTTGCATTAATTTTCACCACCCTTTCATCATTTCATTGCTTTCACTGACTGAAAGAGTGTAAGCTTATGGTTAGATCAGAAGAACACAGACAGGAAACTTGAGTTTAATTTCTAGGGACCAGCTCTTTATCTTGTCTTTGCTAATTACTGAGCAAGATAAATGGTGACAAACGCAGAGAGCCAAGCCTTGCTCTGATAACCAGGCTCGCCCTTCCGCTCTCTCTGTGGTCCCAAGCAGCCACAGCTCCCACTTAGGGAGGCTGGGAGAGCTGGGAAAGGGGCTGAGGGATGGGAAATGGGCTGAGGGATGGGAAATGGGCTGAGAGCTGGGAAAGGGGCTGAGAGATGGGAAAGGGGCTGAGAGCTGGGAAATGGGCTGAGAGCTGGGAAAGGGGATGAGAGCTGGGAAATGGGCTGAGAGCTGGGAAAGGGGCTGAGAGATGGGAAAGGGGCTGAGAGATGGGAAAGGGGCTGAGAGATGGGAAAGGGGCTGAGAGCTGGGAAAGGGGCTGAGAGATGGGAAATGGGCTGAGGGCTGGGAAATGGGCTGAGAGATGGGAAAGGGGCTGAGAGCTGGGAAAGGGGATGAGAGCTGGGAAATGGGCTGAGAGCTGGGAAAGGGGCTGAGAGATGGGAAAGGGGCTGAGAGATGGGAAATGGGCTGAGGGCTGGGAAATGGGCTGAGAGCTGGGAAATGGGCTGAGGGATGGGAAAGGGGCTGAGGGATGGGAAAGGGGCTGAGGGATGGGAAAGGGGCTGAGAGCTGGGAAAGGGGCTGAGAGCTGGGAAATGGGCTGAGGGATGGGAAATGGGCTGAGAGCTGGGAAATGGGCTGAGAGCTGGGAAATGGGCTGAGGGATGGGAAAGGGGCTGAGAGCTGGGAAACGTCTCCCTTGCCCAGCTCACACAGGGGAGTGGGCTAGCTCCACACTGCGTTTGCGGCAGAACCAACAGGAGAACACAGAGCTCCAACAAGTTGATGTCTCAAGGGCTTCTACAGACACCAAGAGGATTCTGCATAAAGCTGTCAGCAAGCTGTTTTACTTTGTTTTATAGTCTTAATTCTTTATTTGGTTTTATTACTGTGGGACTGTCCCTGGGACTGCCTTTCCACTCACTGAAGGCATTTGAGAGTTACAGCCCAGTCTGCTTCCCAGCGAGGGCTCAGCATGTTTCTCCAGGAGAAATGAAGTCATCTGACAAAAACGTGAATGCTGCAGGAGGCCCCAGTGCTGAGCAGGCTGGGAAGTAGTTTGTGAGAGTGGCAAGCACAGTCTGTAATTATATTCAGATTTGTCCGCAAGGATTCATTATATTCTTTCTTAACATAAACAGAGGCCCTCTAATTAGATAGATGAATTTTAAATGCCTGCCCACAGATAATTTAAACAGTTTACTTAGAAATGCCAAAAGCTACTTGTATCAACAGACCAGATAGAGTTCTTGTGGCAAATCACATGTAAACACAAGAGTCTCAAATCTAGCACAGAAACACAGTTTTGCAGCAGCCAGAAAACTCCACGTATCTTGGATGGGGTTTGGCAACTAGCCCAGCCACCCCACTAGGTCCACGTTTACTTCCAACCATTTTATTGCCTTGCTGCCTCATTTTCCAGAGAAGTTATCTGCTGAAATCAAGAGGTGGGGCCACCCACATGGCCCTAAAGTCTTAAAACTCCTGACAGATGGATTTCTCATTAAATACCCAATGTAAACCCTTGGCATGGGATTCCTCTTACAGCCCGTTGCAAGTGTTCTGTGATGGGAGAAGACAGCAGCACAGTCAGGACCACTATAAATTCCAGCAAGACAAACATCAAAAGGAGGTATTTTCAGAGAGATAATGAATATTTTTCTGGATTTTCTTGTTGAAGACCAGAAAAGAGAGGCCATCAGGACTCTCTCCTCATGTCCCAACCCTTTAATATCTTCCTTACAGCCCATGGGAGTGCAGCCCTTGGAGCTCCTTGCAGGATCAGCTCTCCTTACAGCCAGACACAAAGGCTGTTCCACCACCACTACTTCTTCTCACATCTTCTCATCATGTTTGAAGGCCTAACACTGCAACACCTAACATCAGCACTGGGATTTTGAATTTCTACATGTCTATACATAGACATATATAGAAATAGATAGCCCATACATATACCATCTATATGTCTATACATATAGACCCTAGAATTTATCTTCTTAGGGAACGTCAGAAGTTATATCAAAATAATTTAAATACAGTCCCAAGAAGTCATATGTCTGAAAGTATTTATTGCCAGTATATGGTCAGATTTTCAATGCATAGCTTCTTGGCTTGTAAATTTTATCTTCTGCATCCTGTTAGTTTGTGCTGCAAATTAGAAGAAAGTGGGCAAGCTATGTCTCTAAAAGCTTATAAAGTGTCTGTTTTTACAGCCTCTTTGATATGTCTATCAACTTCTTTCTCGTTTCTTTGAGGACATTCCCATTTTTAACATATCATTGTATAATACCTCTCTTTAACCTCAAGGTGGACTCTTAGAATTTATTATTCTTTGCATACAAGCACAAAAAGACCAAACCTTCATGTTAATAATACTGCCTTGTTGATAGTAAGAATCTTGAGTACATAATTGTAATAATCTGCATTATTGTAGGACATTCAGGTTTTGTAACTCTACACCTCCTGCCACATAAGTTTTTGTCTGGATGGATTCAATTCAAGCCGAATGTTCATGATGATTTTACAAATCCCACAATTTTAATACTTCATTTTCTGTAATATATCCAGCTGATGCAGACCGTTTACTAGATTTCATTTCAGAGATGACTTCTATCTTCTCGGGGTTTCTGCAAGGCACAGGACCACCATAAGAAAGGCCAGAAATATATCTTCCAATGCATCTACCTTTGGTACTGCAAATTTCACTGAACACCAAACTCTTCATTAAATACTGACTGATATTTGGCTCTGATTTTCTCCTGAGTCCAGCCTGCTGTGAGCTATCTAACCTACATTAGACTTATCCATATAATTAGTTTCACATGTATTTAAAAGCATCAGGGGCTGATTTCCAGCTCTAAGTACTACACTAGATGCACAGTACAGAGCATTTAAGCTACACTTACTCCATACATTGTTCAGTTCTGGGAAATAATGTAGGTCACTGTATTGGACTGATACTCTATCCTGAGGTGTAACAACAAAACAGAGTATCCGACATGTAAAAGCTGAAATGAAGGCAGTAGAAACACAGGAAATCAATATTGCTCTCCAAAATAAGAGCCCTTCAAGAGAAAAGAAGAGGCATGTGATAAATTAGAAAGCTTCTTTTCCCAAATAATTTTTTTAGTTAAATAAATAAAATAAAGCAATTTACTCCACCACCTCTGGAGATTATTTTCATAGGCCAAAATATACAGCAAAGAAAAACAGAGATCAGTATGTACAAAGTAAAAGAGGTGCCCAACTGCTTGAGATTATTGTCTTCAACTGCATGTTAAGAGCTCCAAATTGCATAAAATTTTATTACATGCAGCCTTCAATATACTTCAGATCAATCAATGTAGGTTTACATGATCTATGTTTAACTAGGAAAATCTACATGTATACTATTATATATGGGGCTTTTTTCCCCCACTTTATGGATGTATATCCATTTTTATTCAGATTTCTTATGGGATATATGTTCATCAAGGTATACAAATATGTACATACACACAACTGGGCTTATTATTGAACTCTAGGTTTCAGATTTATTGTGGGCTTTTATCTGTGCACTACCCCTGGCCTTGCTATGGTCAACAGTAAAGCTTTCCCTGGCTGCTGTGTAAGCAAAGCGAAGTCTCTTATTGAAAAAATTAAAGTTAAATCAACTGAGGTCACTGAAAACAAAAGCATAATTGAAACCACAATTTCAAGTAATGTAAAAATACATTTGATCATCAGAAAAGCTCCATGACAGTCTAATTGTCATTCAGAAGAATGACTGAATCTAGTTCAATTACTCAGCAAAGGAAGATATATCAAAGCACATGCAAAATCTTCCACAAATATTAGTGAAGTACATTTCCTTCCATTTGTCCCATAATATTTTCCTATTCTTCACACACCTGACTGTCTATTGCTCAAAGAGAAATTTCAGTAACATCATTAATCCATGGCCCAATCCAAACACTGCTAACATCAATAGGAGGATAGATTCCCATCTCCTTCACAGGCTTTTGATGTGGCCTCATTGCCTTTCTGTAGAATATTTAATGCAATGCCTCGATTATTTGAGAAGCTGTTTCATTTGCTTACCTGTTTGTTTTAAAGTGTATCAAAGGGACCCCAAAGCATTAGGAAGATTCATGCTCTTTATTTCCAGCCTGCTGCTCTCAGGTCATTTTGGCAAGTACAGCACTAGAGGCAACTACACAGTAGCTGTTGCAAAATGCAAGCAACCATACAAGAAAGTTTGAGAAGCAGAGGCAGTACTAGTATCACTGCGTTTATTTGAAACTTTCTGTTACATTTCTTAATATCAAGTTTAAAATCAGAGCAGGAAAGAGATGCAGGACACAGGGAAAAAAAGGAAAAATTAAAATATTCCTTCCTTCTTAATTCTGAAGCAAAACCAGGTGTCTGAGTCCCAAGTAGAACTAAAAATGCTATCAGAAGTATCAATGACATTTCTGTAAGCAGGTAAATGACTTCAAGGAGTGGGGCCAGCTTCTGACTCTGCCTGGGATTACCTCCTAAACACCATTTGTGTGTTTCTTGCTTTCTCCAACATCTTTTTCATGTCTCACCTGAAAAGACTGCAAGCCCTCCACTACTAACTTGGTTTTGGACAGCCATTTAGACTAGTGCAATTCCAATATAATTCCCAATCTCTAGGTTTTCTGTAACACAAGCAATAGCAATAAAAATAACAAAAGCAAAACTTCCGCCACAGTTATAGTTTTCTGAAGATAAATGAGCAGCAGGAACACTCAGAGTAGAATAACATTTTCTTAAAATCTAGCAAAGGATTCAAATAGTAATCACTTGAAATTTGAAACCCCCTTTTACTTTTCCTAGTTATGTGAAATATGTATTAAAGTCTTCAGCTTTGGAAGATGCATTTGGAATCTGTACACAGAACTGTCAAAGAATAAACTGTATGAAACAAATACAATTTTACCTTTCTGAATTTTTCTCTGTTCTCCCATTAATCACATTGAAAATATTCCCTGTTTCTAAAAGGGCAAAAAATAAATATATATATCATTTAAAAGCTAATGCACACGATTAATTAGATGGTGCTGTTGCAAGAAAATCTCAATATCAAACTTGTGCCTTCTGTGACACACAGAAGCCAGCTTTCTAAAGACAAATTTCAACATGACCTTATTTTTCACCCTACCATTTTTGCCAAGGGTAATTCCTACCATTGAGACAACTTAATGATTTATTACGTTATTCTTCACTTTAATTTTTTTTTCCTGATCAAAAATCCATTAACATCCACTAAATAATTTGGGTGATAAAATTACTTTTATACTACACAACAGCAAGAGCTATCAGTTTAAGGAATTTTTACTTACTGTTCTTTTCTGGAACACTGCAGATGGCAGGATGTAAGACAGTTCTGCACTCAGTTCAGTATCCTAATGATTCTCACATAGGAACATTTTTGTTTTGTTTTCCTTTCATGTTTAGCAGAAGCCTGTAGTGATAACACAATGAATCAAAGCTTGGGTTTACTGGCTCAGTGCCCTAATGGACAAGGATTACTCATTAACAATTCTTTCTTTGCGAAACTCTCCAAACATGGGCTGTATTAAAATGTTGTGAATTCCAGCCTGACCATCAGCACAGATATTTGCACAGAGCACAGAGATGCTCATTAATACTCTGATCGGGTGCAGAGGAGAAGTTAACTCAGACAGTGGGCTGATAACACCTTGTTGCTAATTATAACACCTTCCTTGCGCATGTACGTTTTTATGACATCCTCAACCTGTTTGTCTTTCCCATCCAAAGAGCCCAGATGTTATTCCAAGACATAAACTTGATGTTTATTTTTTATTTATTTTTATTCTTTTACTTGCTCTTTTTCACGCTTTTTAGGGAGTCTGAGCATTACACCAAGTACTGAAGCAGAATAGGCTATAAATTACAGCATCACAGGGATGTGAGGGCATTAAAGTTTAATTCCTGTATCTGCAACTATCTCTAAAAAACTGCATCATTTTGATTTGGGCTCATCACATAAAGCTTTAGACAAGAAACTGAGGCCCCTAATTTTAAATCTATCAGACTTGTGCACTAGTTGTGCACAGGGGGAAAAAATTGGTACATGTAGATGGAAAAACACATTGTTGAGTGGGTTGTACTCTATCTGAAAATGCTGATGTGTTGTCACTGACAGAAAGGGACCTTGAACTACCACATCTCTCCATTTACCCTGCAGAGGAAATTCAAGTGAAGAGGAATGGACTGAGGCTGTTTTATTTCAACATCCCACCTACACAGGAAGCATAATAATTCCCTGGTTTGCATTGCTAAACATATCCAGAGGGCATGAGTTGATCTGGCAGTGGTACCGAGACAAATCTCAGTCAGAGGAGACTACTGACAGCATCACTCATGGGTAGTGAGTTCATGATTGCCACACAGCATATGATGTCTGTCCTTCCCTACATATTTGCACTGCCTGAGCAAGGCTGAATACACAGAGACACAGGCTGTGCCTCCTACTTGAGCAAAGAGAGGCACTGGGCAGCACAGACAGTCCTTTCTCTGAGGAAGGTGAGAGCTGCTGGCCCTAAAATCACCAAGAATAAAATTCCTTTACTTTTAAAATTCCTCATTTTAAGAGAAAAAGATTGCCCTTTGAAAATGTATATTAATCCTCAAGCTTTTAGCAGGGAAACTCAATTCTCTATAAATTCTTTATACTTCTCATGAAAATATTATTAATAATGAGTCTCTTTTATGTGTTCTGTCCCTTGCAAATTCACCTGGTAGCCACCCAAACACTTGTGGTGGGACAGATTTCTGCAGAGAGCAATGGGAGAATGATGCCATAAGGCTGTCACTGGACACTAACTCCCAAGGGTCTACTGTTTCCAGGGATTTATGCCTACAGCTCATTCCAGCAGGCATTGGACATTTCTGATTTCTGACTCTCTGAACACCATCTTGCTCCTGTAAACGAGATTTTTGTTTGACAAATTCATGTTTAGCAAAATCAGCAATGTACTTTCAAATAAGAGCATTCTTCCAAAACAACCTTACCCACAGGAGACAGGTGGTCTCTTCAACCCAGCATGCCAACAGCCCATCTACACTTTCCACTGTATGTCCACTCCAGTGGTGCCCAGAAAACACATGCCAAAAAAACACTTTATTTGGTCATCTTGAGGCCAGTGATGGGTTTTGTCCCACACCAGAAGAAAAAGCAGAAGGGAAGCCAAGAAGTCCAACAAATGTCATATTATGTCTCACAGAGCTTTCAGTCTCTTGATAAGTTCCAAAGAGCTGAAATATCCTTTTCATCATTTAGCTTCCCACAGCATTGGCCTGATATAGTTAGTGGCACAGAGCAATTGCTTTTTAGAAGTCCCTAGAGAATACCTTTCAACAAATGTTCTTTCCCAAAAGACATTTTCCTTTGTGTGGATGTTGTTTGTCAGACAGCTAAGAGTTTAGCACAAAGGAAATGAAATTTAATGCCCCTATTCACCAACACATTTGTTGCATTAAAACATTTTTCCTTTCCTTAAAATAATAAAGTGCAAAGTGGCGCTTTGTCCACCAATCTATACATTCAAGATATTGTTGTAAAAAGCAAAGAAATAATCCACATGATCAAAAGAGGAGATGTTGCCTATAGCAATGACATGTGGCACTACTGGTTAAAGCCAGGTGTTCATATTTATTGTGGTTCATGTACAAATTAGAATTGAAGAGAAAATAATTGGAGCAAAACAAATATATCCTCTGTACTGTGTCGAGAGATTGCAGACACAGCATCAGGGAAGAGAATAGAATGAGGAAATATTCAAACACAGATACTTACATATGGAATATCTTCTCTAAGATAACATTACATTCTATAATTTTTAAAATTTCAGAATGTTATCTGACATCCTGAAACTTTTCCAGACAACAGTAGCATTACTTCTGCAATTGACAAAGAGCATGTGTTCTATACTGCACCTATGCCATTTTCACCCCAAATACAAGTCCAGCAACAAAACCAGGGATATAGATAACATTCAGAGCTAGAAATTTTCTGCCTAGAAAATACTACTTCATAAACTTCACAGTCCATAAAAGAATGGGGGTGTTTGCCATAGCTCATTTGCTTCTCCTCCTGCTATTCCACATTTTCATCACTGAAATAAATGCCATTCCACACTTCCACTGACAAGGTACCTCATGGAAAGGAAAGACAAATCCTGGCAACAAAGTAGTTTGCTATCAAAAGTTTGGATGGGAAAAATGTAGTACAGAAAGAGATAAGGGGGAAAGAAGAAAAATGTAGGCTGGGTGTTCACCTTCAACATTTCCTTCTCTCCACATCCCAATGAATGCATCATCACACATTAAAAAAAACCCCAAAAATATTACACCCACAGATAACCAGTACCTGCTCCTTTTTGCTCAGAATTTTCTTCCAGCAGCTGAAAAGCTTACTGTCTACTCACAGCCAGTTTTCTGGAGCTCCAACAATGTCGCACACATTGCAACTCTAGAACCATTCAGGCTGAAGAAAACCTCTAAGGTCAATGAGTCCTACCATTAACCCAGCACCACCAAATCCATCAGTAAAACATGTCCATAAGTGCCACATCTACACAACTTCTGAATACCTCCAGGCCTCGTGACTCAACCACTTCCCTGGGCAGACTGTTCCAATGTTTGAAAACCCTGGTGGTGAAGAAAGTTTTCCTAATATTCAATCTCAACCACCCCTGGCACAGCTGGAGGTAGTTTCTTTCCTGCAGTAGACAGTCATTACCGCAGGGAAGGTAAGGAACAGATAGCTAGATCTCTGCCAATGGATTAATTTTTCTCTTCCCCAAGATGCAAAGGGAGAAACGTCCTGTCTTGCAAGTGGGGAAACATATCTTCTTGGCCTAGGGATTCCTGGGAACGTCTTGAGGCAGGCGGGAATTGCAAGAAGGAGTAGATCTGGTTTGGCTAACAGATAAATCAGTTTTTCCAACTGGCACCTGGAGCTGTCAATACCCTGAAAACACCTGAGCATTTCTGACAAAAGATCCAATTTTCAGCAGTCACAATGAGTGAAATACCTCGGATCTGTGTTGATTTCCTAGGACAAGGGACAGGTGTCTTGACCAAGACCTACTTGTCCTCAATGACTTTTTTTTCTGTTCTTACATCTCCTGGAATGGATGGTACTCCAGACACCTAAGGATCATGTGAACTAAATTGTGCCTCAACACAGACCACCAGTATCAGCACAGAAAGTGTTCACAACATGACCATAAAGAGTTGCCACTAAACAGCAGTCACCCTCAGCTCTTCTTTCATCCCTGTGGCACGCCTTATTTATCATTGCTACCCAGAGGATACACATCTCTACACCACTTTGGGCCATGGTCTGTCTCCTCAAACCAGCCATTTCTTACTCTCAGGCACCCTCACCTTTTCATTTCTGGAAAGATGTCCAAGATTACCACAAGCTTACAATTAATTTTATCATCGGAAGATAATTAAGCAATCTTAAAAGATACGGTTATGTAAAGGTTAAAGTAAGGAATGGGTGCAAAGTTTCAATAAATTAACTCTAATGTCTGTTAATCTTTTTTTATCTCCTGCATTTCAAAAGTAGAGAAATAACTAACATTAAGATCAGTTTAATTTGTTGAATAAGCCTTTCATTAATCAGAGCGTCTTCATTATAAGTTGCTATTTGATTATTCAGTTTCTGAGCACGGCAAAATTTATTCAATAATCTTATATTTTGACCTAATGAAATAATCTGTCTTAGTCACTCGCATATTTTAAATGGAATGTCATGAAGGCTAAAATGACCACAGAATAATCTGTCCTAAGAGGGGGAATTCCTCCCTGGTGACAGGCAGTTAATTGTTAGCCAGCATGCTCTAGTGAGACCATAAATGTAAGATACCATCTCAGAGCTGCCTAGGTGCAAGAGGAGAGCTGACTAAATGTGGAATCAGCTACAGAATCAAATGTTAAGTAGGGAAAATTTTGTCTACTTCCCTCTAGCTGATTTGTGGTTTTCTATTAATAATTGCTGGTATTCCATGTTAGATTATCTCTCATTATTTTAAATTTTAATTAAGACACTGATATTGCATGTTCTTCCCCACCCTTACCCCCTTCTAGAGGTTACAAGTTCCTAAAGAAATCACAGCTCTAAATTAAACATGTTGGTACAGTATTAGCTGATAAGAAGTGCTCCTCGGACTAAATATATACTTTATTCTTACTTTTTTTTTCTCTTGACATTTTGATGCTTTACAGTGTGATAGTGATTGAGTTCAATAAGGGTTAGCCTTCATTTGTGTAAATATTTGGAAAGATAAAATTGTTAAGAAATGTTGATCTATTCCAGTAAATGAAAGCACTGTCCTTTCATTAATGAGTAGTTCTCTTAAACTAAATGTCAGTGGTGACAAGTGAACTATTTTTAAGAAATAAATATTATAATATTTTTGGATGGGTTTTTGAATCGTTAAAATAATCACACTAAGTAAATTCATTCTGTAAACTTTTCAATCGCTACTTTTTTCTCATACTTTGTCTAGTGTCAAGGAAAAGACAGACGTTTAAAAGGACTAGTTCAGTATCTAGAAAGAGACCATTTTTTCCAGGAGGAATTGTAGACTAGACATCATATGAATGGAGTGTAAAGCATTGGAGGTGCAGGATGAGCTCGGCTAATGCTATCAGGCAAGGCACAGTCACTGTTTACCTCTTAAACCCTCAGTTCTATGATTTATTGTTCTAGAGGAGGCTCCACCATGCCCTGAAGCATTGCAGGCAGACAACTGCTCTCATTATTCATTGAGATGGAGGGCTACAGAGCCAGCATCAGAGGTACCAAGAGGCAAAGATGCCCAAGAGGTACCCACAGCAAAACCTGGGGCAATCTCCCCATCCTGTCTCAAGGAGTCCAGGACCAGCCAGGGAAAAACGGGAATACTGCACACACAGCAGCTGATGGAGATGTCCTTACATCTGCCTCCACATCCAGAAGTGAATATCGGATTCTGCTGTAAGTAATACTGCAGTGCTCAGTTTGGGAGAAGCTGCCTTCTTCCTTTGGCAAGGTGGGCACTTATACATCAAGAAGGAGCAGGAGCAGGACTGTTCCATGAGGGAATAAAACTGGAGCTAAGGACAGCTCCACAGTACCTGAGGGGCCACGGTGCTGATAGCAACAGACCCAGGGGAGGCAACATGGTAAAACAGGATGAGAAACCACCCAGGGATCAACCAAGAGCAGCAGGAAGAGGTAGGGCCAGATGGAAACACACTGCTTGCAGCATCAGCCCAAGGTCCTTCCAGCAGGAGGGGGAAAAACCCACTCATTAGCCAGGACATGAGAAGACATTACCAAACACGCTTCCAGAAATTTAACACAAACCACAACTAGAAGGCCAGGTTTGAGCTTAGACAGCTGAAACTCACCACCAGGCAAGGTTCCAGGTGAGGTTGATTAGGTTTTAAAACCTATTAATACCTCAGGACCCTAATGCAGAGCAGCTCTCAAAACTTCTGTTGACTCTTCCTTGCTCCCTAAGAGAATTTGGACAAAAAATGAACTTGTGGCAGGCAAGAGGAGTAGCAGCAGGACTAGACCTTCAACTTGCACAGAAAATACTGAGATATGTCACAAGTTTAGCTGAAGAGTACTCATGACTCCACACAGCTAAGAGATGAAAGGGACTGGAAATTAGATAATTTTGGGTCTTGGGTATAGCTATTTCTAAACTCAGAAAATGTACCAGGGCCCAGGTCAATCTGATTAGCTTCCACCTAGTAAAGAGTTGGTACTAAGGAAAGAAAGAGATTTGAACATCAAGGAAAAGTGTGGTCATTGAAGGGAAAGTTAATGGGGTATTGAACAACAGATCTTGGAATAATTAGTTTATTTTCCTTTCTTTTCTAATCTTCAGTTGACATCATTGCATTCTGAAAACAAATTACTTATCTTTTTAGAAGAAAGAAAATAAATGTGGTATAAAGCTTATTAAATTTAAATAACACATATCAGGAAATGGAGAGGTTACTTATCTCATAGCAGCATTAGCTTGGGCTCAATCTGAACAAAAGCTTCATTTATCAATATCTAATCTGAATGCCAATTTTTGTCCAACATTTGGTCTGTGTCATCCCAAAATATGGGATCATTTGCATTGGCAGATCCCTTGTTTATGTCAAATCTCACCTGCCTGATGTATTTCATCTCCCCATGTCATCCCCAAACACAAAACATATAACAGAACCAGGCTATCTAGAGTAGATTGCATGCATGGGAAGTTTGTCTCGTTCTGTTTCTTGTCTTTTGTGACCCCCTCCAACAAAACCTTCACAAGGGAGGGAATCTTACAAATCTGTGAATTTTAGGCATTAACTCTCTGAGTAGGTGTGTAAGATAAGAAAATTCACGAGGAAAAGGGGAAAAAATCAATTCAGAACATGGCAGCTCACCTATTCAGCAACTTAAGTTGTTGTTCCACCCTATACACTGGCTCCTCACAAATATGGACACAGATTAGAGTTTTCTATCCTTTCCCTTGAGGGTTCCTCAAAATTCCACAGATCTCCTCAAAATTCCGCAGATCTCTGAATTTACAAGCCTTCCACTAAAACTTGTATTTCCCTTGGTCAGTGGGGTTGCCTACCCAGAGAATGTGCTGTGCTCATAAGGAGATGGTCCTTTCTCAGCTGATAATCCATGGTGGAATAAATCCTCTCAAGCCTGCAGGATTCATTCCTATGTATCACAGCCAATTGCAGCCATATTTGTATTTCTTGGACATAGAAACCGGTAACCACAATGGAAATGGGGAAAGGAAGGTGTTATCATTACAGAAATACCAGCTAGGAAGTTCTTCAGAGAAGTGACAGAATTGAGCAGCCAGCCCTGGTGCTAGCTCCTTTCTCCAGCAGGAACTAGCAAAGAACTGGGCTCCAGCAGGATTCAGGAGCCTTTCTACCAACCTATTTGATGTACAGAACTGCTTAAGAAAAACATCACCAGTCCACATGAACCAGCTACCACGTAGCATGGAGAGTACAGTTCCAGTTTCTGATCTCTTAAATCTGAGTGGAAAATTAAAAGAAGACAGCAGCAATAATCGGAGCTGCTGTTCCAGTTATCGTGAGGACTACGACTAAGTCTTCAGCTGCAGCAAAATTATACATGGATTTTTGGGGAGTGAGGCATGTATATGTCCATGTGTAATTGTTTTTATTTCTACTCAAAGGACAGAGAATCTCTACATGTGATTAAATTGACATCACCAACAACTGAGGGGCACACCCTATTCTTTTTCCAGTTGTCTTTCCCCATAATAGCTGCTGCTGATAAACTCAGCTGCAGAAGTGATGGAAACATCAATGGTAAAAAATACTGGAATAAAAGTATAACAGAATAACAGTGATTATTAGATGCAACTAATTCTTGTTCTAATATTATGTAATGTGTACCTTCAGAAAGTCATCCTCATGTAAACACAACAACAAAAGGGATTCCTTCCTGTATGCATGAAAACTACCCAGATACAGGAGGATGATTCTGTTTCAGATTGTGTCTCACTAATGTGCAACTGCTAAACATGCATACTGCCAAATAAAAGATTAATAGAGGAGAAAAAAAAATGCATGTAGCCACATTAGTTTTTCAAAGCAGGATTTTTCTCCTGGATATGTGATAGCAATCTGAAAATGTACATAAGCCCTGAAACTGCATTATTTTTTTCTCCACATCCAGTTCATCCCAGAGAGAGCAAAGGAAGAATAATACTTAGCTCTTAACACTTTCAATTTAGTTCAAGGGTGGTAAGTCAAAGTTAGAAAACGTGAGGGAACTGCTATTTTCCCAATGACAGAACTGTTGTTCAAATAGGTGATGAACTGTAACCTCAAAGTGTGCAAGACCTTTATGTCACTGCTATTGCATGATACTGTTTATATTCTAAGATACTTGCTCTGAAGAAACGTTAAGTCTTAAATCTTTTTGGAAAACTGACAAAGCATAACCTTGTTGTATTGTAAAGCTGATCTATAAATGGAATTTGAAAAAAATACACCTCTCCTCAAACATTAAAAATATACAAAAATAAATTGCCTGAGAAAGAGGATAATTAATAAATATCAGAGACTTTAAATGAGCAGAACAGAAAAAAATAGTACTTCAAATTTTTTTACAACTCAGAGAACTGAGAGGTTATTTTCATATTTTCTAAATCTTCTTAAACTAGCAGAGTTGATACCCATTTTATCCGTTTAATCATTGACTTGTTGCCTAACTTGTCTTGTTACCCAGGCCTTTTAAAGTCAACAGATAATAATATGAAATAAACAAAACCTTTGTCACTTATTCCTACATCAAGTTTTATGTAACTCTCCTGAATATGAGTTGCAATAGAAACCTTTGAACAGCATGCCAGTAAAATGCACTGTATTGCAAAGGAGCTGATAAAATCTTGTTTGGAATACCATCAATTTATTCCAGGAATTAACTATAATTAACCAGATATTTTAGGCTTCTTGAATGTAACAAATCTCTGTTCTGTTAGTATACTGTTCCTTGCTTCTTCAGGTGGAAAATCTTGATCCATAATTGCCTGGATACAGTTTTTTGAGATTACCAGTAAAAGTGGGCAGAGACACATGATTTCTCTAATCAGAATGTCAGCCAGCAGGTGCTAAAATGAAATGAGACCTTGACTGCCTTTACACCTGACCTTGGATTATTTCAAGGCAATAACTCTGGTATGGAAAAAGCACTCTTTTCCTGTACCTATGCTTGATCTCTCCATTTAATTTCAGAATTCAACAGTATTTTAGCAATCTACTTCCCATCTGAGAGTTTTAGAAATTAATTCAAAATTTGGTATGTCCCCATTATTTGCCTTTAGATGGCAGACCATAACTCTGCACACTTCAGCCTGTTGAGGACTTGCATGGAAGAATATAGTGGGATATGGCCTGGAGAGAGAAGTGGTCCAGAAGAGCTGGTTAATATTCAAAAACCACCTCCTCCAAGTTAAAGAGCAGTCCATCTTTAAAGCATGAATCAAGAATAGTCATCGGGTGGCCCACATGGATGAACAAGGAGCTTCTAACTAAAGTCAAACATAGAGAAGCAGCGTAGAGGTGGTAAAAGCATTGTTACAGGATCCAGGAGGAATACAAAGCATGCAGAGATGGTGTTAGCAAAGTTAAAGCTCAGCCCATTGCACATGGCAAGAGATGTACGGGCCAACAAGGAAGACTTTTACAGGTGTATAAGCAGCAGAAGAAAAATTAGGGAAAATCTGAGTTTGCTGCTGAATGGAACAGGGTACTAGCTGGCAAACATAGATAAAACCAAGGTATTCAATGCTACCTTTGCCTCAGTCTTCACTGGTAAGAGCAGCCTCTAGGAATTCTAGGTACGTGAAACCAAGAAAGACTTGCCCTCCATGGAGTAGAATCAGTTTAAAGAGCATCTACAGACTGGACATGAGTGGTCCATGGATTCTGATAGAATGGACTAAGAGAGAGATTTTTGATGTCTGGGAAAAAATCAAGCATCATTCTGGTCTTTAAGAAGGAGGGAATGAACCTGATAGCCTTCTATGACAAGACAGGCTTAGAGAACAAAGGCAGAGCTTGAACTTAGCAAGGGTTTCAGCACTGTCTTCACTGACAAAATCATAAAGCACATAATAGGTAAGTTCACAGTGAGTTTGATTTGAAACTGGCTAAACTGCTTGTCTCAAAGCTTTGGGATCAGCAGTAGGAAGCCCAGCTAGAGGAAGTGATCTGTGGTATATCTCAGGACTGAGAACTAAGACCAGCATACAGTCATTAATGACCTGTATGATGGGATGGAGCACACCCTCAACAGCTTTGCAGATTATGCAAAACTGGCAGGAGTGATTGGTAACTCACCATGCTGCCACTCAGAGGGACCTTAAGAGGTTGTAGAAATGACCTGACAGGTATCCTACAAACTTCAACAAAGGGAATTTCAATTACTGCAGCTGGGGAGGAATAGCCCTGTGGAGTAGCCAAATTGACCAAATTGACTGAGCATCTTTCACTAAGACACTAGCTACAGAAACCTATTTCTCCAAAAAAAATATAGCATCACTTAATAAATTAAAATATTAAGCCACAATTTGGGGAGAGCACCAGGTGTGGAAACTCAAACTCTACTCAAGTTTGGTGCACTTTAGTTACTCATTCTTAGATATTTCATAGTTTCCTGGGGGAAGCACTAACGAAAATATTACCAAAGGAAATGCTTTTCTTCCTAGTAGGGTTTGTCCCAGGTATTCCTGGTACAAAATCTGCATGTGTGGTGTGTTGGGCTGGAAGCCTTGCTGACCTTCAGCTCTTGAAGTAATTTGATGGCTCAAGAAAACATTTTGTGCTATTGTTTTTCAAACTAATATGTTTCTGCTGTGTCCTCTGAAACCAATTCCAGCCATTGCCACAAACAGAGAACAACCTGTTAACAAACTTCTCCTGTGTGCTTTTTTAAAGAGGCACATTTTTTGAGCAAAGTTTTTCCCAATAATTAGCATGAGTCAGCACCGTATCTTTTCTGAAAGATATAAAATTGCCCAAGAATCATAGAATCATAAAATTGTTTGGGTTGGAATGGACCTTTAAAACGCAATCTAGTCCACTCCCACTGCTATGATCAGGGACATACTAAACTAGACCAGATTTCTCAGAGCCCCATCCACCCTGACCTTGAATGTTTCCTGGGCTGGGGCACCTACCACCACTGTGGTGAAAAAGGAGGGGGCAAGAGGGGTGCATGGACAAAAGGTACAGCTCAAGGGCAGTGAAAGAGGGTTGGACTGGCAGCACTGATGCATAATGAGCTCCAGGCTTGGGATACATCTTGGGAGAAAGAAGGAATTAGCTGAGGGTCTACTCCTTGTCTCAGGTAAATACCAAAGCAGAAGATGCCAGTTGACAAGGGGCATTTTAAGCTGCTCACAATTTTCCATTAAATTGGAATAGAAGTGGTTCCTTAGGAATAGTAAGACTGTGGATGAGGAAGCAGAAAAATTCTTGGATACACCAGATATTTCTCATGGTCTGACAATTCCTGTACCCAGGCAGCCAACAAGGGTGGGGGACAGAGATCCTGACTGCAGTTCCCATGCCAGCTTTGTCAGCAACTTTACCCTTCAGGCCCCTACAAGTGTGACAGTTTGCTGTGTGCTCTGGCAGAGCAGAGGGAGCAGGACAGGCCAGTATGGCCTTGACCTTTGGCCAGCCAGGGTAACATTTCAGCTGCCCACCAAGGACCGATGGCACCAGCCTCTGCTGCCAGGAACCTTGGCACAAAACCTGCCTCTTCCTAGAAAAAATGAAATGAAATGAAATGAAATGAAATGAAATGAAATGAAATGAAATGAAATGAAATGAAATGAGGAATATGCTAAAAAGTAAACCCTTGATAATTTTGACTTCCAGTTGCCATGGTGTCTAGTGCAGCATTCCATCAGTTAGTAAGGGTCAAGGAAAGCCATTCATGAAAACAAGAAAATACAAGATAAAGATAGAGGTCTGGTGTGACTGCAGCACTTTTCTACACTCCATCCAAGCAATGTAACAGGCAAACCTACAGCCAGTGTGGGGCATTGGGAAATGGAAAGTGAACAGTGCAGGCCAGAGGTAATTCCATTGCACTCCCTTGCTGAGGGAAAACCTACCTGCTGGAGTTACTCCCAGTTGCCCATGTCTGCCCCACACAGCAGCATTATTCCACAGAAGTACTTACACCCACATTACATCCATTCACACTGATTGCCCTTCACTTGTTCATCCTTAATGTTAATCTCTTTCACATCAAAATTTAAGTTTCATATTAGTGCTATAATTTCTCCGTGCCCAGCATAAATCAGCAAATGCCCATAAGCCACTTCCAGCCCCCTGAAGATTTGTCCCAGCACAAACCACAAAACTGATCATTGCCAATAAATAAATGGGGTCATTCACGACCTCCAGACATTTTTCTTTTCATTACACACCAGAGAAGGAGCAGGGAACAAGCAGATGGGATCAAAGTCCCCTTCGTAGAAGAAGAGAAAGTCCCATTTTCCTTATCTTAAGCACTGTACCAGTAAGTTTCTCCCATTAATTCCCCTGCTGCTCATTATAGTTATTCCCAGCCAAGAAAAAGTACCTGGCATGATGCTTCTGGTAATGACTGCTGGCTTCAGAAAGCAGAAGTATCTTTATTGGGGGTACTCAAATACTTCCTGGTTTACAAACATTGGTGTCTTCCTGGTTGGAGCTTCAAAGATTTGTCAGATGCCTCTGGGCAACCAAAACTCTGAACCAATGGAGATGTATTTTCCATGAGTTCCAGTGTTTTCGTGACACATATTTAACAAACAGTCATTACCTGCTCAGATGAGTTCTGAATTTGTTCTGCAGACAGAACTAAGTCTAAAACAAGAGGTGAAATAGTTGTCAAAAATTCGTACAGCAAGTGTCTGACCACTGACTTTATTGAGCAGATAAATATAGTTATACATAAAAAAATGTAGTTTGTTAGCTGCTGCAGGTAGCCAACACAGTAATTAAATTGAGGGGCAGTACATGACAGTATGGGATGAGGACAAGAAAATAAATGGGTCAAGTTTTTATTGTGACCAAGACTTAAAATATGCAAATATTCTGTGGAAAAAATATGCTGGCTCTTATTATGCTATAGATAGTTCAACATGAAGAAATACAATCTTACCACATTTCTTACATAATTTTCCTTCTTTACTTATGTAATTTCACATGCAGAAGAGCTGTAAAAATGAAAAGCAGTATGAATATAAAAACAAAGAAGTTGAAATAAAAAAGGGACAATATTTTCTGTCACAGCTAAACACTGTTATCAAATGGAAGTTAAGAAATAACTGATACCAGTATGTAAGTAGTTAAAAGCATTTTTACTAGGAAGCCTGTCATCTGCATGGGCATATAGAGCTGCAATAGTATTAGTAGTGTTACCATTCCAGCAGTATTATCTAATCCAACATTAGCATTTGGAAGACGTAAGAATGAGGAGGTTTTAATCTCTCCATTTGTACCTGATTTCATGAGACTTAAGCTTTGACATGAGACCTGAGTGAATTCCCTGGACCCTAGGATGATAGAGAATAATGGATCTTGGCACGTCCTGTAGGTTTTTAACTTAAAAATCTAGAGAACTCCAAGTTCTGTTTCCAGGATTTGAAAATTGATTTCTCATCCATCCTCAGCCCTCTGTCTGCATGGCCTTGTGGCTGCAATTTGCTTTCTCTTTTTCTCTATTCCCATTTCTACTCTTTAAATCGCAAGAAATACTCCTCTCTCTAAAAATATGAATAAATTAAATAGCAGTCTAAAATTAAGATCTTCAATGAAAAAAGAAAAATAAGATAGCAAATCTGGTGGTTTACAAATTTTTCCTTAAAATAATTACCAAAATTACAGATCTCTGTAGCTGTCAAAAGAAGTTGGTTGGAAACACACATGAGAAGTCTTAACGTGTTTTGCATGGCCTTGAGTTCATTTTTACCTTCCTGCTTTCAGTTAATTATGTTATACATAAGACTCCTCCTGGCACTTTGTTAACATCTGGATGCCCTTGTTACATATTTTACCCCAAAGTCTGTACATTCTTTTAGACAAAGTGATTATTTCCCTGGAGAAGCTCCTACTCAGGTGAATTTGTCATAATTTCTGTCATTAATTTGTCCTTTCTCCCAACTCTTACAAAATATAAGAGGAGTATTAAAGATCATTAAATATCTACTAATAGTGCCTAAAAATACAAGCCTTCAAAGAAATAAAAGCTGCAGCTTTCTTTGTTAAGAAAGATCAGTAGATAACACCGAAGAACATATTCCTAGGACTTACTGTACTGCTTTTCTTCTCAGATTTGAATTCATTCCAGTGGACTATCCTACCATTTTAACTTACAGAGAAGTGAATCTTCCTCTGGCTTATTTAAGATTTTTATTTCAGTGTAAACTAAATTTTGCTTCCTTCTGCAGTCAGAAAGCCATTTCCAAATCAAACTCTGACTTGTATGAGCACCATATGCAAAATTTATTTTGGACATGGGGACAGAAAAGTACTGAAACAATGAAGTGTAATCAAGTTACTATTTCTCCATAGAAAATATAATTTGAATTATTCACATCCACTACCATTCAAGACATGACTTTTTGGAAGTCTGAGTGGGATATGCCAGTTTCGCTGGTTGTTGAAATATTCCAAGTTCTGACATATTTTAAGAAGTCATTTCATAGGAAAAACACCCTCAGTGACTGTATTTCCTTAGATTCCACAAGAAAATTCTATTGGAGCATGTTGCAGATAGAAACAACAGAACAAAACTGGAGTTACAAAGTCAATTTGTTCTCAACAGGTTGTCTTTATTCTTTGTCATACAGGATTTTGGAAGCCACTGTGTAAATCAAAGAGTTGATTAAGTACAGAGATTTCCAGGAAAACAACCTTGTTTCCACCCAGTGCTGATATTTGCACTTCATGCAATGCACCTTAAATATTTAAACAAATGAAAAGGAAAGGGAGAAAGCCCAAACATCTCACTGTGAGTGCCTGGGAAAAGCACTGTGGAATGTATGTAAGTTCAACTGGCAAGAGTTGATATATTGGGTTAGTGGAAACAGTTTAATTCAGAAAAGAAAGAAAGGGGGGTTTTAAATGCAAAAGCTTGTCCAGATGTTTTTAAGCCATTTCTTTAAATGTATTAAATAATGCTCAAATGTCACCCCAGGACACCACTGAAGTCAAACTTCCACTGAACTACATCAGTGCAGTCCATTTGTGGATACAAAATGATCCTGCTAAACTGAGCTGTGGCTTGTCACTTGTGACAGCTGTGGTGCATCTGCAAAAGGAAAAAATAGCAGCTACGCTCACCAGAGAGGCAACTGAGCTCTCATGGGCCAGTTGGCCATTTCCCAGACTGCTGGGATGTTTGTAGCTCTTTGTCATAACAACAACATTCACTCCCTTTGTTTCCTCTTAACGACAGGAAAGTTACCCTTCATCATTACTGGGAAAATGATGCTGCTTCTTAGCAAATGTTACTGTTTCTAGAATAATACATTGTCTGGTCTTCTCTTTCCTCCATCAGATTATACTTACACAGATTCTTATATTAAATACTTTCATAATATGGATTTCCCTATTAGACTTCCTGGAGCAACTTTATGAATGCTACATTACTGGAGAGAGAGGAAGAAGCTGTTTGCTTTTCACATATGCAAAGTGGTGGCCCTCTTTCTTTTGTAAATTGTGGTGAATGTTGCAAAATAGTTTGACAGCAGCTGGTCCTGCTATTGTGATAGACTGATGAGAATATTTGACCCAAGTTCCTGCCAACTAAATCCCCAAAAGCTGACTATCACCTGAAAGAAATAAGATCTTTTCTTATACCTGTTCTAAATATCAGTAGTGAAATAAGCAACTCTAGTTTAAAATGAAGTTTTGAATTGAAAAAAATTACTATTTTCTGACTAAACAAAGTAACAAGAATTTTTTTTAATAGCCTATTAATAATCATATTTTTAAGTAGGATTGAGCTGTACCATAAAACTACCCCTTTCACTAAATTATCTGCTCATATCAATTAAAAAGTCTCCACTGTAGTCAAATTAGGCATGCATCCATTCAACTCACTTTCCTTCTTACTCATACACAGTTGCAGACTGGATTTTGCTGAGTAGAGGAGAAACAAGAGACATGAACAGAGAATTAGCTAACTTCCCAATATACCTGTTTGTAGGGAAGATAAATCATCCGTGGATTCAAAAAAATGTACAAGTGTAACTGCACTTGTACTATTCAATTGCACTTCAATAAAAGAGCAAAATATGTCTGAGAAGTGTTCAGATCTTGAGTGCATCACAGGGACTGCATATGGTACATGAGAACAATAATACTGAAACATCACAAAGCACAGCATAGGCTAGACACAATATCTTTCACTTGAATTTAATGAGGCAGTAGTTATAATGAGAGACAAATTAAATCACAGCTTACTGAAATTATCCATTCTGAAAAGAGTATTAATGCCACGATGAGTCTCTGAGTTTCAGCTAACTGTCTGAGATGATACAGCATGCTCCACTGTTTGATTCTAAAAATGGTAGAAAAAGGCTAAAGCCACTTTATACTGTCAAATATATATCAATGGCAGAGGATAATTATTTTTATACATAGGTACCCCATTAATTCTCAAATGGTACAGTGCTTCATTCATAGCAAGAACAAGACTGAGGCATTGAAAAATTACAGATCCAGAACTAATGACTTTAGTCCTGTAAGGAAGCTCATTCACCTAAACAAGGACTGCTGTTGTTGAGACCAGAAACTCTATTAGTATAATGCTAGAAAAATATATTCAAATTACTTCACAATAATGAATTGAGTGAGAATCCTAATCAAAACAGGGCTAAGATTTCCTTTCATAAGGATTATTAATATTGCATCACTAACAATGATTTTGTATTCAAAATTATTTCATGCCAGCACAAAATCTTTGGAAGGGAAGAAATTTTACAAGTATCCATTTTATTGTCTTGTCACTCTGTGATTTGTGCATATAAAGATATCTGCCAATCGATTTGTAGGAACTGTTGAAGCAATCCTGTGCCACATCTGCCACCTGTTCCTCTTCCCTTTGTTGAGTGACTATTAGTAATTAATTACAGCCTACTGGTCATAAATCTGCTTTTCCCTCTGCTCTGATCTATTAGCATGAGCTTGAGGTTTGACATGGATTAAACAGCTCAAATGCCACCCTTCGGGAATCCTAAAAAAGCAAAGCAGGGCTGCTCCTTACAGACTGTGACACCACTGGAGACCCAGGGATTACACAGATCACTGTGGATCCACCATCTGATATTACTTGTCCTTTCTCCATTCAGATGAGATGATGAGGGAACTCCTTGCTCCTACAGTCAGTTCTACAGCTTCCATCAGACAGGAGCCCTGCCAGGGCTGGTCTCCCAAGGTCATGCTGGCTGACCGACCCATGCAGGCTGGGAGAGGATTTAGGATCACTTATCCCAGTCTCATTGCTGTTAGCCTTCTTACACACCACTGGGAGGGTGTAATCTAGCCTCCCAAATCTAGCCATGTGGCCAGATATTATATAATTGAGTAAGACAATAAATATGGATACATGTTGTTTTGGGGCAGCTAGGAGTCATGGGAGTAGCTGTACGAATTTTACGGTTTCAAGTATTAAGACAAATCCTGAAAATTTCCATTTTCATAATGGTAAGAAGTCTGTTCCTCCATGTCTTGAGTTACTTGCTTTTGCTTCCTCCATTCCCTTCTCTGTACTTCACTATTTTGACTGGTAGCACCATATGTTTTCTTGGGACTTACAAAAGTTTCATTGTTCATCTCTGTTTCTTCAGCCAGTTCATCCTGATCAATTATGCCACACTTCTCTTCACTGAGGTTTTCGGGGTCAGCCCATTCCTGCTTCTCCCCAGAAGCAAAGATAGCATAGAATATCACACCACTGTAATGCACCAGGGCTGCAATCAGAAAGACGTTCTGCCATTCTTCACGGGTCTGAAAAAATGGTGCAGGTCTCATTAAGTTTCCAGTAATAAAAAATATTGCTTTTTTTTCTGGCAAATTACACCATGAATTAGCACATATTGAGGAATGACCATGATCACTGATCCTTGATGCTGAAGATGGAACAATTTATGACAACCATTGCAAAAAATTTGTTTTTTTATATATAACTACAGCAAATATAATAAAACTTAGGTTTCTTTGGTTTTTTGTTGTGTTTTTTTTTCCTCACAGTAAAGTTTCTCTCTTGCATGTGAAATATTTGTGGAGTTGGAAATGCAGGGATTTTTCTAACAACTACATAATTATTATTGTGTATCAGTGTTTGCTTAGAAACTCTACCACGGGGTATGGATGCATTGCAGAGGAGTTTCCCAAGTCCTACAAGCATTGCAGAGTTGTATTGAAATATTGAAAGATTCAGGCTCAGGTGGTATTAAATAATATCTGCCTGCACAGATAAAGAGTTAAAATAGCTGAGAGCTAGGCCAATGTGGTATTTAAAATTTTAAGACATGTTTAAGACAAACAAAAAGCAGCTGCAGAGACAGTGATGGGATGGCATCCCCAGGAATCTTTGAAATGCCTTAAATTTGTTGCATTTCCTAACCCTTTTCCTAGAAAACATGGAGAAATGTTACCTTATGTTTTGTCATTGCACCAACAATGAGTGGGCACACCATTCCCGACAGCGTCCCCACACCGTTGGAGATCCCCATCAGAATGCTGGCATAACGAGGGGCTATGTCCAAGTGATTCACATTGAAGCCTACAAAACATAAGAGAATCAATTTAGAAAGTAGAAGCAGTAGAAAATAAAGTTTAGTCTGGCCCTGTTTAAAGTGTCTGTACTTTTGATTTTCTCATACTGAAACAGTGAACTCAGCAACTATTTTAAATTAAGGAATCAGTGCCTCAAATTAGTGAAATGTCTTCCATCTTTTTATTTATGTAGTAGTGTTTTTAATTCATTTATTTTTGTGTTTTAAGTAGCAGTTTAACCACATGATAAAAAAAATAGAATTTTAACCAGTAGGAAAAATAATTAACCTTAGTATAGTGTGTCGTCTGTGCACATGTTTTATTAAGCAATTAAAGCAAATACTAAATATCAGCTCAGATAATTATCATTACACATGTAATGAAAATTAGTCATATTAACTATGGTTGATAACAAGAAGTAATGATGAATTCCAAGTGCATGGTAACAAATAAGTAAGAAGTAGACTACTGGGAAAATCCTGAATTAAAAGTTGTTTGACAGAAATGGCCAGCAATGCAAGGGCCTCGTAACTGAGCAGCAAAAACACTTCCCATCTGCAGAATCCTGGAATAACTGGAGACCAACAGTGACTTTGCTGGTCAATTTTGTTCAATAGATCTGTGCTCTTAACAGTCTTCTTGGAAGATGTTCAATCTTCTTAACAAAATCTTTAATCATCATTACAAAAGGGCTTTTTATTCAGTGATGCTGGCACTGATGGTACCACAAAACAGCTTGAGACTACAAAACATGGGTGAGACTCATGGAAGTGTCAGAAACAACATCTGAAGAAGGGCTGGTTGTAGAATGAAACAGAGGGAGGGCTGACATAGAAAGCAAAAACCAGGTGCTAGGGTTGAGGACAGACTTGCAGCTGATAGCCCTTGTGCAACTATTCACTGAAGAGGAATTCTGTCTCTCCCCCTCTGTCTTTCTCTCTTTCCTTTTAGGCACACAGGATGAAAAGGTGACTGATGGTATAAAAATATATTAGAAAATAAAAGCAAAAAGCTGATGCAAACTGGAATCAATAATGAATAGGTTCTTTTTAAAGTTTCATGTCCTGTGTGAAACATGTTTCATAGTTACTGAAGTAAATTAGTTCTGATGTGGGAAAAAATAATGAACACCTCATAAGTTGCCACATTAAGAGCAAACAAAATAATAGAAATTATGAAAGTAAGAACACTGAGGATAAAAACATCACTTTTATCATAAAGAGTAAAGGAAGGAATATTAACTCTTACCTGAAATTGCAAAGCCGCTGAAGCCTACTGCTAACACCAGAAAGGAAATAGCTACACCTTTTGTGTGAGAATAACCAACCACCAAAAGCAAGGTTGCTTCCATCCCAAAGCCTTCAAATGAAAGACATGAGAATGAATTACATTTAAATTTCTAGTTGCCATGAAAATACTAATAAGCACCATCCAGGATAGCAGCTTATAATGAGAAGAAATTCCTTTGTATCTTTCAGCTATTTTTGAACACATTTGGAAGCTTTGTGCATTTGCAGAAATATTTGTATATTTATTGTTTGAGAATATATTTTATTTTTTTTTCTTCTCGTTCACTGCTGTATAAATTATCCAAACAGTTGGTGAAGTTAGTTCACTGCATTCACTGAGCAATACAGGAAAACAATTGAGAAAGTGACTATGTTCAAAGGGCAGAAAAATTCACAAACCTACAAACATTATAGTGAAAGAAGAAAAACACTTGCCTTTAATTTCTCATGGTTGCAATGATACAAGATGTTCTTGGTAAATGGAACAAAAGAGTGGTTTACATACAACTGTGCTACCAAGACAACAGGACATCCCTCAGCATCACAGGGAATTTCCAGTCTCTGCCATTACTGGAAATTAATATTTTCTAATATGTAACATTACAATCCTTCAGTTTTGGTTTGTTTTAATGACACTATTAATATGCCCTGAAAATACAATGAATTTGACCATCCTTTCTGAAGATGCATAGCCAAGTTATGTGGTATCACTGGCTGCAGGTATCTCTATTTCTAGGAGCCCATGCCATCTATAAATAATGCAAGCCACCAGCTGGCAGTGGGCAAATAACTACTTCACAGGCTGCCTGGCTTGAAATCTTTTCTCTATTTCAATATCAACTCTATATGCTACTGATTTTTCATTTCAGTGACTAAAATGGAAACAAATTATTTTGTGCCGAGTTAAAATTGTCCTGTCCATCCTTCATTTTTTATCCCTTGCCCTAAACCTTTCAGCCTAAACTTGTCAGTGGATTTTGCTGGACAAAGCAAATTGGAACATAGCCAGTTATTTCAAGAATATATCCACTGGGAGGTGGTCTCTCCAGCACCTTGGTACAGGGTTAACTTTGTCTATATGAGTTTGCAGAATGAGGCTTATTTGATCATACTATGCTATTGCCCATTCAATTATTAACCAGGCTTCTTGTCTCCTCCCTTTTTTAAAGCATTCTCATATGAGTAAGGATTTATGTCATGAGGCATCAGCTCTCCACTTAATGCTTCAGATTAATCAGCTATAAATGCAATCTTGGGTAAATTGTCTTTTGTTACAATTAAACATGAACGAAACTATGATACTTGCATCAACTGCAGCACACAATTGAAATGTCATATTTTCAGAATCCAATAGTACCTCCACAGTTCATGACCTTCCTTACAGTGGTAGTGGTTAAGATCTTCCTGCTCCGTAAGAAATCAGCCAGCTGCCCTCCGATGGGCACAATGATTGTCATGACCATGTGAGGGACTGCTGACAAAAGACCAACCTGCAATTAGACAAAGGAGTACTTAACTGTCATTCATCCTTCAAGATTTAGGGGTGAGAGAACAGGAACCATCATGTTTCTTCACCTCTTTTCCCTTGCATCACTTTTTCTGATTACAGAAGATGCTCAGATTTGGGTGAGGGAGGAAACATCTCCTTGTGGCCCAGGAGGAAAAACCAGAGCACAAGCAGTGTGAATCTCACCTTAGAAATGCCATGCATATCCCTAATACTCATGGTCATTCTAGAGAGTTGCATGGAGGACTCTTTATATTAAATTCTGCAAGAATGTTTATATTAAATTCTATTGTAGACATCACAAAGCCCTGTCATATATGTCCTGATACTGGAGTGCTCTATCTTGGTTTTCAGCTATGTTTATGTATTTTTGTTATTCATATTCTCAAGGACCTCCATCCTGAATAACAAATCAATCCCTGTTAACTGCCTCTGTTGAAAGGAAGGAACCACCTGCATATTGCATAGGGACTGAAGACCATACAGCATAAAACCTGACATTATGACATAATTTTACAGATTCTTTAACAGTCACATATGTAAAAAACATGGATTTATTTTTATTCTTGTGGGACTACAGCCTAAAAGCTCATGTTCATCTTATTTTCATTTTCACAGAGTTCCAGAATTCCAGAATGGTTGAGGTTGGAAGGAGCCTCCTTCTGCTCAAGCTGGATTGCCTAGAGAATATTGCCCAGAAATGTGCCCAGACAGCTTCTGAGTATCTCCAAGGATGGAGACTCCACAACCATTCTGGGGAGCCTGTTCCAGTATACAGTCATCCTCATAGCAAAAAAGTGTTTCCTCATGTTTGGAAGGGACCTCCCATGTTTCAATTTGTGCCCAGGGCACTACTGAAAGGACCCTACTTTTGTCTTCTCTACACTCTCCCTTCAGGTATTTGTACATATGGATGAGAACCCTGCTGAGCCTTTTCCAGGCTAAACAGTCCCAGCTCTCTCAGACTTTTCTCATAGGAGAAACATTCCTATTCCTTCATGGTCCTTCATTTGACTCTCTCCAGCATGTTCATATCTCTCTTGTACTGTGGAGCCCAAACTGGACACAGTACTTCAGGTGTGCCCTCACCCGTGCTGTGTAGAGGGGAAAGACTGTCTCCTTTTACCTGGCGGCCTTTGCATGGTGCAGCCCAGGATACCATTATTCTTTACTGCAAGGACACACTGCTGGCTCATGTCCAGCCTGGTGTTCAGCAGGACCCCCAGGTCCTTTTCTGCTAACCTGCTTCCATCTGGGCAGATCCCAACATGTACAGGTGCATGGGCTTGCCCCTCCCCAGGTGCAGGACTTTACATTTTTCCTTGTTGGGCTCCATGAGGCTCCTGTCAGCCAGGAGCTGGCTTTGCCAGCCTGCCAGGGATCCTCTGCACAGCAGCACAATCCTGCAGTGTATTAGCCACTGCTCCTAGTTTTGTGTCATCTGCAAACCTGCTGAGGGTACACTCTGCTGCATCAAACAAGTCATTAATGAAGATATCAAATAGGATCTGACTCAGTATGGCCCCTGAGGCAGAGTCTTAGTGATCAGCATGTCATCTTCTAGAAGCTTTTCTTTGAAGCAGTAATTTAGTGAGAAGTTTGAGTTTCCTTTCTGGGGTGTGCAACCTCGTTACATTGACAGTTGGTTTTACACTGGTTTTAAATTACTGAGGTTCACAGAGATGCAACTGTAGCATTGATGAAAAGCAGCTCAGAATAAACGGATGTAATTTTTCTTAATACCCCTTTTCTTCATCTCCATGCTGTACTTGGTCATTTAGAGTGTCATTGCTACCATGCCACAAGCATTGCTTCTCTTGCAGAACCTGGGCAAACAGTGTTCCCCAAATAGATAAATAATGATGTTCTTTGCTATCAGCCTTAGACTCGCTTGAAAATAACTACCACATAGCAAGACTTTCATGTTAAATGAAAGACTTCTTAAAAACTTTTCTAAAACAATTATTCTGTATTCCTCATTCATGCTTTGAGCAGGGAGTGTAACAATTCCGATTTTAATGAAATGGTGGTGGGACAGAATATAAATCTATAAAGAATTTGATCTTCATCGCTAATCAAAAGTCACAAAAAGTCAAGAAGATCATAAAAATGACCTGGTTAAGTGCTAAACAGTCAACATTAAAAACGTGCATTTCTATTTAATTACTTACTTAGTAGTTTTTAATGATATGTGGGGAATTTAATCAACTATTCAACTCAATCAACTAATTCCCAAAATAACTTCTCCATTCTTTTTCCAATAATTTGATGCTCACATACCTTTATTTCTATCAATCAGCATTTCTATTCAGGTCAGCAGAGGTATGTAATCCCAAATACTGGGAATAATCTACTGTAATGATTCCAGGTCTAAACCACAGCACTAAGTGTCATGTCCAATTATTTCTTGAACATCTCCAGGTGTGATGTTCACATCCTCTCTGGACAGACCACTCCAATATTTAACCATCCTTTCAGTGAAGAAATTCTTCTTGGTATTCAACCTGAGCCTCCCCTGTTGCATCTGTTTATTCTCAGACATTTACCTTGCTAATTGCAAATCCAAAGACTTCTTCAAAGTAAGCAGGCTGACTTATAAGGAGCAAATAGAAGGTCCAGCTTCTGCAGAAGTTTGCCACAATGATTGCGTAAACTGGCATTGAAGTAAAAAATCTCTTCCAGGGAGTACTAAATTTCTAGGGGAAGAAAACACAAAACTGGGTAGACAGAGGTAAAATAAAGAACTAGTATCTTCTGTTATCAAGCCTATTAGGTACAATGCATTCAACTTACATCACTTAAAATACAAGTCAAATATATCTCTTGAATTACTGGCAAAAAAACCTAGAGAAATTTTCTTAGAACAGCTAGAATTTTTAAGGTGGATACTGCACTACTATTGTCCTAGTTACCAAAATTACATTAGGTCTTCTGGAATCCTGCTATTGAGATAACAGGATTAGTAAAAGAATCAAAGAAAACTACAGAAAACCTTGTGCCATTCCCCACTTTTTGGCATGATGCGGTTTGAGACATTCTATTGAAAGGAGTGGGGAAAAAGGCTTGCCCAAGCTAAGACACATGCAGTAGTGCAGAAAAAAGCAGATACCTGCTTCAACCTAATTAATTTAATTCAGAGGAAAAAAAAAAGGCCTTAAATTATAGAATTTACTTTCTATAGCTTGGTTTCGACATTTTCAATTAGTATTATGGTCCAACACTCTATACAGCAGGAAACATACTTCAGATACCTATTGATTTTTAATAGAATTCCAATCAGAAGCTGAAATCTGTAGCTATGGCAGTACACATCGACATTCTCCTTATTTTTGAAAAAGAAAAATGTTAATTTTTTTCTACCAGCCCCTATATGCCTGCAGTTGTGCATGCAGCCACGAAGTTGGTACCAGTTTCCTCTGCATTAAAACCATCATACTGCAAGGAAAATCTGTGACCTGGAACAAGTTTGTGTGTGTCTCCAGCCAAGACCTGATCAGACAAATTTCAGATGCATGTCCAAAAAGTCTGGTATTTTATACTCCTAGCAAGGCTGCTACCCAGAACATGTAGAGGAAAGAACTGGAGTTACTTTGTTCCAGAATGTTCAAAACTGAAAGCTAAGAAGGAACAGTTTATCAAGAAACACATTTGTTTTTTACTATTGGCAAAAAAACCATGCCAAAGGAATGGAGGGAAGTTTGATGGGAAAATGGGTTTTAACACAAAGTTTCCAGGATCTTCCAGGGTCATCTCAGAGAGAGGATGAGAAGTCTTAAAGGACCTGAGCTGCTGTGAGAGTGAGCAGGGCAGAAACCTAGTCCTTAAGCTATTAGATTTGCAATCACCCCTAACAGGAGTTCAAAAGGTAGCTGGATAATTTAACATCTGCAGTCAGATTCCTATTTAGTTAAGTCAATTAATATTTTTCAGCACAAGAATGACAGTTACTCAAGAGCAGGAGACCAGAATGTGTGGTTCCCCCTCCCAATCCATCCCTTCCCTCCCTAGATCAGAGAAGCTCCATAAGCCAAGATCTTAAACAGCATTATGTGTTTTCCCACACTCATCCAGTACAGCTGCAAGAGCCCAGTTCTGAAATCTTCTTTGAAAAGAAAAGCCCCTAGTTCCACCTCTCTTATACAGATAACAGTATCCATCCAGTCATATGCTCATCTTCTGCAAAGTGCTCACAAATGACAGCAAGGGAAGCCTTTTTTTCACTTACACTAGCATTAGCTAGGCTGGCTCCTTCTCCTATACTTGTTTCTATATATATCCTTTCTTCATTGGTTATTGTTGGATGTGCAGCAGGGCTCTCATAGGCGTGAAGCAGCCAAAACACGTACCAAACAATCCCGAACATTCCTGAAGAGGCAGGAAAAGCAAATTGGTTTTCAAAGCAAATAAAGCTACACTTCAGCATCTGCAAGCTTTGAAATTTGTTTCAAGTTAAACAGACCTGCATAGAAGTTATGCCCAGGAAAGTAACAAAATGTGGCAACTAACTCCGTGTATATTGTATGCCTGCTTGCAAAGCATTTGAGCATTTTGTCACTTTTATTATGTTATGTATGGGGCAAAGAAAAAGCAGGAGAAAAGCTCTCTGCAGAACCTAGGGAAAGAGAAAGCAGACAGGCCATAACGTGGTTGCAATCTGCATGAAGGGATTTCACTATAAGATGGCAATGGCAAATCTTGTGGTGTGTCCTGCATCTCTGGGAAGACAGAGAACAACCTCTTTAACTGGGCTGCTGATGTGCAAGGTTGGTTGGAGATACTCTGCCATACAATGTGAGGGGAAGAATCCACAGATCAGCCACAGGGCCATACCCATGGGACCACTTTGTGAAGATGGCACTGCTTTATTAAAGATGGGCAGCATGGGGAATATTTCTCAGGGCAGAAGTTTTCAGGTCCATTTGGCTCCCTGTCAGCAGCATTTGCTGTTAGTGTGCACTCCAGGGCAGGTCCCACACGGGTGTTTGTGCTGCAGAGGAGTCTTTGCAACCACATCCAATCCTGCCACTGGGTGACCATGGGCTGCAGCGTGGTCTTTCCAATTTTACAACATTTTATAACAGATGATTATGAAATGAGAGTTCTCAGAATCTGCAGTAAGTAGGGAATAAATTGGAGCACCTATTTGCAACCTTTTCATTCATCAAAACAGCTTTGATCCACCCTTGTTGGACAGGTTTTCGTAAACTGGCAGTACTGATGTTAGGCAACTCACCATAAATATAAAAGACTGATGACCATCCTATATACTGTACCAGCACACCTGCCAGGGGCATGGCCACCACTGCACCTGCGTAAGACCCTGAAGAGAAAACAGATTAGTAAAACTTGTCAGCTGTGGTACGTGTGCTCAGCTTTCAGAGCAATGATCCAGACAGGTGCTCATGAGAGCAGAACTGGAGGGATGTGTTTGATTTTTTTATGAACATGGAGAATGGGATGGAAATTGCAAAATTTTGACTGGGGTGACAGGAAGCACTGACTCATGGGTTACCAGTCTCATTTTGCAGAGTTGTGCTCTGTAGGGAAATAGGATTTGCAAATCCAAGACTGATGACAAACCACTACAGAGGCATAAACTCTATGTGTGCACTTGAGTTGGAAATCCCACCTGACACTGTGGTGTATGAGGTGAGTTTTGGAGAAGATAAGGGACCAAGTTTCAGAAGCTTCATGGAGGAATCCTGATAACTGCAGATATGTTGGGATGCTCTTGTCATGGCCCTAGACCCATGACCACACAAGCACCAGTAGCAGAAAAGGTGTTCAAACCAACCCTGAGTCTGTGTAACCATGTTTAAATTATATCAACAGCATTAAAAAACAGCTGGAATAAATAGGGAAATGTTGACAGGGGAATAAAAGAGGATAAAAATGTGGTCTGTGCCAAGGTTCCTGATTGGGAAATACATAATACTGGTGAAATGTATTTCTAAGTGCCTTGTGGAAAGAGATGAGTATTTAAGTGCAGTCTAGACAATAGGTTCCACTGCAAGACAGTGCCAATGGCTTTACATGTGAAGAGTGTTGCTTTGAATTATTCTAGGAAATGAGATACTTGTGGTTTCGAGAGTAGTGCATGATTTGTTAATAAACATTTATTAATGCTCTACTTACTAGCAAATTCTTCTCTGAAACAGTTCACAGTGATCCTTCTCCCTCATCTTCATGTAATTCATTTTTCCTACAGCTTTCCTACAGAAAAGCCCTAGACCAGAATGTAGATAGAAGAACCAGGAACCTGCTCAACCTGGATTTTTCCATTGCTCCTGTGCACCTTTCAGGTGCCAGGATCAGTGATCTGTAGCCACTAAAATGGGTGTCAAGCTGAAGGATGGATCTTTCTCTAGAGATCCCATGCTAGGAATTTCAAGGAGGGAACACTGAGGCTGGAGAGGCTTTTCTTTGGACCTTTTCTTCTTCAGGAAGTGAAAACACCTGAATAATTAAAACCTGAAGCCATCTGTAATAAAAATAAATTTCCCATAATATACAAACATAGGACTTTTCCCACTTGCTTTACTCCTCCTTTTATCCTTTATCTTGTTTTTTAGTGCTGTATTTTCCCCAGCCATACAAATCTACTGCTGATGGACAGAATTTTTTTCCTGTAACTTTTACATTTTTACTAAACATTTAGTCCTATGGACATTCATCTTCAGCTGTCAGCATTGAAAAGGGAGACAGAGAAGAGAGCAAAGTACATGTCTAATCATAACTCAAAACAGAATAAAGCAGAACAGCTACTGGCAAGAAGTTACATCACCTCCACTGCAGTATATTGAGCAACCATCCTAAAGTACTGAAGTCCTTTTCAATTTATTTTAAAGTGTGTGCTTGTTTAAGAGCATCCATTGAGTATGTATAATAAATGAAATCCCTAAGGATGAAGCAAGTAAAAAAATACAACATAAGTTCTCTCATGTGAACCTCTAGACCCATTCCAGTTTATTATGACATCCATTTTGAGTGTCAGCTTTAAATAATAAAATTATGACATATTAAACCAAAAAAAAAAAAAAAAAAAGGACGCACAAGTTCCTAAGCTTACGTTACAAGCTGATTGCAGCAAAGGGTAGAGGGTTTGTGTATCTCCTTCAAATAATGAAATTAATAACATAAATCTAATAGGGACACATGCTTACATAAACCATACAAGCCCTGATATCAACTCACCACAGAATGAAGTGGTAGCCAACCTGCTTCTCTCCAGCGGCGGAGCCCACTTACTCCACATCCCATGGCAGGCTGGGTACGTGACACCCTGGCAGATATTTCACACATCACATGATTTACTTCCACTGCATTCCACTTGAAGTAGCTGCTGATACTATCCCTACTGCCTAGCTGTTTGTCACCATGGAATGATATAAAAGGGTTAGCTAAGTCTGGAAGAACTTGATTGTTCGAGTATGAAGATGTCAGACTAATATGAATTACCTGTTACTTGAATAGTAATATATTCTGAGGTAAAAACATTGTTTACATATGCAGTTGGTGGCACAAGAAAACTAAAATAACTCAAACTGCTGCTCCAGAAACATACACTTTTCCTTACTTTAAGTAAACCTAGAAAGATAAATCAGTATAATTTTAAAATTATCATCTCAAAATCAGCAGTGACTAAAATTATTGATCAGAATATTATAATCATATATTGATCAGAAACCCTGATCGAAAGAGATCCTAGAACTTATGGAACCAAGTCTCAAAATCAAACTCTATTTGAAAGGACCAAAATAGTATGTGCTCCTACCTCCACCAAACCTTGCAGAATTCTTACAAACATCACACAGCCATAATGCACTCTTGCTGCAGAAGGGATGATCATGTTCAGTGTAGATGTTAGAAAGATAGCTGCCCCAAATACCCTATGGAGAAAAGTAGCATGAAAGGGAAGACAATTATTATCTATTCTTAAGAAGTGTTTTCATGTTCCACTTCAAAATATTTATAAACTTATTTTAATTTTTTTTTGCAATTATTTTTTAATAAGTATTTAAATTGTTTGCATTTCAGTCTCTGAAAACATTTTCACAGGAAATATATGTGACTTCATTTTTGTGTCTGGTCTTATTCACAGTAGGATTGATAGTTGTGTTATAGCATGAAAAATTTACAGTCAGAGAACAACACTGTTTCATCTAAATTCTCTACACCTATCTAAATTCTCTACACCTATTGACAAAAGCAACAGCCCATGCCTAGACACCTCATCATCTGAGTGACAAGGAACCACTAAACAGATGAGCACAAAAGCAAAGAAGCTGAGTAGGCTGGCAGAGAGAAGTGACAAAGGAACTGATAGATATAGAAAACAGTCTTTAAATATGAGTTGGAATACAAAGCCCACAGTCATATCTTGACATTTAGGAGACTGCTTTAAAAGCCAAGTAAACATTTAACTGAGAAGTAAGTATTACTTATCTCTCTGTTGTGATCCCTGAAGAAAAACTTCTGCCTTTTGCTTTCTTACCACTAATAGAAATATCAGGTCTCTTATCATAACACTATTGACTCAGGGAACTACAGCAAATCATGTGAATTAATAACTATGTGAAAGAAGAAACTGTAACAAAGAGAACATGTTTAATTATCCAAACAGCTACCTCTAAAGATTGAGTTTCCAATCTCTGCTACTTATTTTAATGCCAACTCTTACTATGCCTAGGTTGTAAACATATCATTTATACTGAATTAGAACCAGTCAATCTTTTGCTACTATTCTAAGGGTCGAGTGTTTTTTCCACAAAGGCAGCATCTTTGCATCAATTCACTGCCTTTTATCCCAAAGTTGGTCTCCACTTTGACAAGAAATATTCCAGGTTTTTCAATTCATTCACATATTCTTCTGTCCTCTCTACCACAATCCCTGGGCAGCTGCTACTTTCGGATCAAAACAGACTTCTTCAGCTATGGATTCCTCTGTCCAGCAGGGTGATCTTACTGAAAACTGCTATCAAGAGGTGCCACATGTTTCATGCATCCACAAAACAATGCTGAAATCACATTTAGATATGTGTTTGAGGATAAGCAACTAGTTAAAGGGATGGTGTCAGTAAATGGTTGATGAACTTTTTGGTGGAATACAATTTGGATGAATGCATTGAGTAAATTATGCAGTGTTAGAGGGTTTTAGTGAAAACCCATAAAGCACTCAATACTTTCAGCCATTATAAAACCCATTGGAATCCCACACTATTACAGATAATTTGTGTATTAGAGAAGTGCCTGGGGTGGGTCATCCATATGTCTGCTCAAGGTTGCACAGTTTAAACAAGTGGCAAAGAAGTCTTTGCCTAAATCTGTAAGGTCAGTAATAGCATAGAATCTCATTTCCAGAGTGCAGCTGGGACAAAAGAAAGTTTTTCCTCTTTCTAGGGCTGGTAGGTTCATTGGCCACAGAACCCCTGTTTTCCTGCCCTGTGTCTTAGCAAATAATCCCTCTGAAACTGAAACTTGGCACCACTGGTGAGCCTACCTAAGCTGAAATTTGTTGGGTAAACAAAGAATAAAGGAAAAACATGGACTTAGTGGATCCTAGAACCACAAATAGAAATTCTCTTTGATCTTAGCTCTTGAGCTATTTTTATTCCTCAGCAAATTCTACTCCTAAACCCAGTTATGATGGGCAAATCCATAATGTGATGCTGGAGTATAGCATTAGATTGTGTTGGAAACTCTCACAGGGATAAATGCAGAGCTTTCTGTGCTTGTGCATAGCCTCTGCTTAAGGAAACACTCTGCTGATAGAACACATCATGTTATAGTGTAAACATGGTTGATTTTACTGTTTGCAAGTAAATTAAGGAAACAAAAGCTACACTAATAACATGCTGAATTATTCAGCCAACGGAGTGAACATCTGTGTTTTGGAGCCCTTCTGCTGCAAAAGCTGGTAGCAAGACTAGAAAGGCTGGAGAAGTGATTAAGCCTAGCTAATTTGTTTGGTTTACTTGGCAGATGGAAAAACATTCTGCCTAGGCATTGTTACATAGTAGAGAAAGAAATTACAACTGAGGATGTGAACAGTGCTGAAGAAGCAGTGCAAACCAAACTCTGAGTAACTTTTGGTTATGGACAGAAGAGAGTGGGACTGAACAATCTGGGCAGCTCTGTGGGATTAGTCAGTTCTGGAGGAATTTCCACAAGGGCATTTGAGTGGGAAGAACATCCAGGCAGTCTTGTAACCCCTATAGGTTTTTTGCAGAATGTTGAAAGCAAAGTACTTTGATTTGGGGCAATAACTTGTCTTGAAGACATTTTCTGTTTCTGACACTATTTGTAGATAAGTCACATCTTGTTTGCAGAGAATGAAGTTAGCAACAGCCATCTTTTTAAAATTTTAATCTGTAGATCCCAAATCCCCTTAATAGGCGCATCTCTTGAGCTCATTCACAACCAGTCTTCAAAAAACTTCCCTCTCTCTTGTGATCATGTTCAAAGTTGTGAAAATCTTTTGAAGTAAAGCCCAAAACCAAAGTTAACATTGACAAAATTAGCTACTTATTCACATTTTTTAAAGCGATTGAATTAAAAAAAACAATTGGCTGAAAAATATATTGATTGTAAAAAAATCTCTGCAGATTCTCAGACTTCACCAAGCAGATATCAGGAGGCTCTATTAGAAATTCTATGCATCTTAATTACAGTCAGTACTGTATCCAGCCACAGCAAGGATATTTGTGTGCTCGAGGATATTTGTGACCTCAGAATAATAAATAGTTCTGTAATTCCCTTATGCCCAGCTTCAGTCCACAGGGAAATTTTAAAGGAGGAAGACCAAATGCTGCTGGAAAACTACTGTTTGGTGTTAAGTTGAGCTAAAAAGCACTAAGGCAACTACTTAAAGACAAATGCTTCAACCATTGCTGTGGAAGCACTAGGTGTGATATACCTTGAACTCTCCAGAAAGCATTATTGTTTAGAAAAGAAATAGGCAAATATTTGAGATGAACAAGTTAAATTGAAAGAATCAGCAATAGACCCACAATGGAAGTCTTGTCCTGTGAAATAACTTTGGATTACAGACATAAATACTGAATATTCAGCTTCAGATGTGCATTTCTGAAATATATTAATTCACTATTTTATTCTCATTTGCATGGTGTAAAACAGTTGTCAAGCCCTAAAGCTTAATGTGTTTGCTTGTTGTTTTCTTACCTGTTAGCAGCCAACTTGTTTGAGATGAACCCTCCTGGAATTTGTGTCACAATGTAACCCCAGAAAAAAGAGCCATGAATGAGTCCTACAGTCTCTGGATCCCAGTTGAATTGGGCTGACTGTAAAGGAAATGGGACACATGCTGCAAGATAAGGCATACTTATTGTAAGGTAACTATTGCTTAGAAGTCACTCAGAAATTGTGCTCCCCTTGCTCCAAATCAAGCCTGTTTACACTGGCAGTTCAGGATTGTTGAGCTTGAAAGCCCCCAGTTAAGGAAAAAGGATATTCAATTGCCCTGTGAGATTACTGCTTTTGCTCTTAGGAGCTCAAAAGCTTTCAGCCATAAAGTAGCTCATGCTGGACCTTCAACTTTGCCACTTGCCACTGCTTCCCCTGGGCTCTTTAAACTTGAAACCTTTGCTTTCAATACTGCTCAGAGTTATAAGAAGGACCTGGTACCTTTCAATGGACATATCTATTTTCCTAATACTATCAAAGTTGCTAAGTCCTTTGAGCTGATTTGCTTCCTGGTCAGATTTGTTCATGGTTTTCCCTGTCAGGACTGAACTGTGGTCATCTACTGTCAGCATTAAGTGGCATGGGAGCAGAAAAGAGTTGGGGGTGAGGAGAACATCTGAAGACAAAGCAATCTGAAAATAAAACCAGGTAACACTAGCCAATGACTAGTTTATCTTTTGTTAGAAGTGATGTCAGTTTTAGGGCTGGATTTGGACACAGAAGGACAGCCATAGGCCAGTCATAGGTGGTTCCTAGTCAAAAATGCCTGCAGCCAAGAGAAATGCTTTTACTATATACCTCATCCTTGAATACCAAGGAGTTTCAGTCTTCTTGAAGTTCTTCCTAAACAAGGATTTTCCTATTTTCTGATGACATTTTTTGACATACCTTGCCCAGAAGAGGGATAGTCAATGCCCAGGGCAAAATATAGAGAAGATAAAGCAAAGAGAGAATGCCCTTTCTGCCCTCCATTCTGGGCCTGAATCTGTATAAACAGTATTGTAAGGTCAGTGCTAACTTTTTGTCCATGAGCCCTCAGCTGTGAAGAACTCTTTTGGAGCAATAAAAGAACATTCTGTGCTTTATGATCATTCTCATGTTAATCACATGTCTGGGAAAGGTGGCTAAGCATTCTGTGAGGAAGCAGCACAGATATTTTCTTAACTCAAAATTAAAACTGTTGCTAAAATACCACAGAGAACTGGCAACTCTAGTGATAAGCCTTAACATCTCTTTTTTTGATATTACTTTCGGCATGTTAAAAGGAAAACAGCTTTTCCCACCACATTGATTTTTTGCTCACAAAGAATTAAACTGAAAAACAGCCCGTTTTTTGACCTACAGCGAGATGGCATTAATTAGCCAGACATGTTTACAGAAGGGTAAACGGTTTCCCTCCCCATCAGTATGCATTTTGATGTGTCCCACTTTCCTGTGTTGAAGCATTTCTGTAAACACCTAATTTTCAACTAGCAATTCCCAGCTGAGTTTCTAGGTAGTGTTAATTTCTGAAGGCAGAAACACCATGAGATATAGAAGAAGGTTCCTCCTGATTCAGGAGGTGCTTGTGCCCAAACAGTATGAGTTTAGATTTGTGGAAGGAATTTACTCCCATTTTCTGAAATTACCTCTTCTGAGCTTCCCAACCTATGCAGGCACATAGTTTCTCTTGCTTGACTACAGGACCTGGAAGTCCCAGCAGGACCATGGGGAGCAAGGATTGGACTGAATAAATATGAATTCAGCAGGAAGTCTAAGCATGGCTTCTATGTTCATGACTCATGGAGACAGGCATACATTTAACAACGGAAATTTATGGCAGACATTTTCTGCACTCTTCCTTACCGAAGTTAAAATATCTAGGAGAAAAGCTGATGAATATTTGCACAGCATTTCATTCTGGAGCCAAGATTCTTGTGAATTTTCTTAGGACAAAAACATTTAAAAATTTTCCAAAAATAAGTCAAGAAGTAGAGTAAATTTAGAGATTCAAGCATAAAATCCATAAAGGGGCAGCTGACATCACAGCCAAATGCCAAGGGCAGATGGGCAATGCTAAGGTATGGATTGAACCTGCTGGGTGCATTGATAAAACTATGTAGGATCTTCTGTGGACCGCTGCAAATTTGAAAATAGCTTGGCACCTAGCTCTTAATAGCTCCAGACAACAATCCACATTGTCAAAAACCTGATGTCTTATTTACAGTGACTGCTTTAACATCTTGAAAACTATCCACTGATATGACAGTAGTGGCTGCAGCCCTACATAAAATAATTGATAACTCCTTCTGCAGCAGCATCAGAGCACTTTTCCCTGAGAGACAGTAAAAAGCAGAAGTTTCTACCACCACAGCAAAATCTGTCTACAACTGACAGATCAGGGACCTGGGAGACATGCAAACTAACTCAGTTCTCATTTCTGGTACTTATATCCTCTCTATGACACTGCAAATCCTCAGATCTTAAAGATTTTTAATGTGACTGCGTCACATAAACAGGAATTAAGTGCCTGCACATCTACATGCATCAAGAGCGACATGTGTCCTTCCTCCTGTATTTTTAATCTGCACACACACAGGACTTTGCCGTGCGGCATTCGCGTGATTTTGCAACGGGATCCGCTCAGAGGAGCGGAAGGAAAACGTTTTCTCACCCGCAGCTCTGGCTTCCCGTCGACATAGACAGTGTTGTTGTTGACCATCTCCACGATGGCCACGCCCAGGTTGCACCTGATGCCGAAGGAGATGCAGAAGCCCAGGCCGCTCATGATGGCGATGATGTAGCGCTTGGGCAGGCCGCAGCAGTAGCACTCGCACGGCGCTGGCCGCCGGCTGCTCGCCCGCACCGGCCGCCCCTCCGCCGTCAGCTCCAGGGGCTCCTCCTCCACGTTGGTGCCATCGATCTTCCTAAAGAGACGAAGAAACAAAAAATTGTGCCCTGTTGTCTCAGTAAAATTTGGTGAAACGCGGATGGGCGGTGCGCAGTTCCACGGCAGTTCCATGGGCAGTTCCATGCTCTGGCCGCCTGCTAACTCCAGTGGTGAGGTGCTTGGTGAGGTAGTGAGGTGAGTTAATGCTCACTCACCTAGACCATGAAAGGTTAGCAGAGACTACACTTTTTCCCTGAATGACTTCTGAAGTTTGTATATCTGAGCCATCTAGCCAGACGGCCAGCTACAAAAATGTGCACAGGCTATTCCTGAGCATAACTATGAGAGCTAACTGGAGGTCTGTTGTGATAAATTTCATTGATTCTTAGGAAAATGTACATATTATTAAATCAACCATCATTTCGAACTAGATCTAAGCACAGCTGCCAGCAGGTTTCAAGAAAAAGGGCAAATACAACACAAAGCATAGTTTCACTCTGCCCCAAACTCCCTGGAATTTTTCTCCTGTGAGACAAAAATCAGGACAGTACAGCAGAGGAGAAACATCTCTGGCATCAGATCCCCTATTAAAGACACAAAAGTGACAGGCCTAGACTTTCTCCGCCTGTAGGCATTTGAAGTAACACGTTCCCTCTACTCTGATATATCCTGCCACTACAAGGACTTCATTTACTCCAAAGTGAACTCTTGCAATATCTCCTGTGGAATGTGTTGCCCTCCAACAAGTGTTGTAAAACACTTACTCTGGAATGAGATCTGAAGGCAAACAGGGGCTTTCTGGGCAGTAGATTCACCATTCTTCAGCAGCGGAGGCTGAAAGGGATCAAAACTGGTGTGGCAACTGCAGTGCAGTTGGGAAGAACTGGGAGGGTAGGTGCCAGGGATAGGGCTTGAATGGAAGCAAATGGCACCCAGTCATACCAGCCTGTGAGAGGTTGTCCATCAGCTCCCAGCTAACACAGGAGTGCAGCTCCTCAGGCTCTGTGTATCCAGCCTTTCCTTTTCCAACAGGCAATCTAGCTGACATATTCATATTAAACAAAATGGCACTTCCACGCAATCTGGAATTGCATGATAGTGCAATTAAAATTTAATTTGGTCTCTCAATCTGATTAGGTCTATTACATCGTGCTGCAGGACCAGGCAAAGTCTGTAGTAGGAAAGGTGAGAAAGAACTAGACACACCCACCAGAACAGAGCTAGATAATTCCTTTTCTAACATTACCTGTCCAGGCCTATTTTAAAATGCAGATTATGGTTTTTCTGACGTGCTGAAACACTTAAGAACATGGCTAGCTATGAATACATGACTAACCCACTGGACACTAACAATGAGTTTAAGGTTAAGCCTTTGCTAAGACAGGCCTTGATCAGCAGCCTTTCAGTTTTGGCATCACTCAAGCACTGAGCTCAGGATCCAGCTCTTTTTGTGCTTGCCATGGAGTACTGTGAAAATATGAATAGTTAATTAATCTAAAGGAAGCACAGCTTGCCATGTAAAATGATGAAATTATTTCATTCACTCTTTTCTGATAAGGAATAACTTATTTCCTTCTTTCATGCATCTGGCTGAGTGTATTTGAAATCTAATGTATGCATTTCAAATGTATTTGAAACCTCAGTTTTCAGTATGAAAATCAGCAGTAAACAAATGCTGACGGAGCTTACGTGGATGGGCTACATCTGAATGTGTTGGGTCTTTTGTGACAGTGTTGGTTTGATCACAGCTTTCCCCAGTTGCTGTAAGTTTAATGTACTACCCATAATCTAACAGATAGTACTCTACAGCAGACAGTTTGCAGATACAGGTGGTAAGTATGGCTTCTCGTGCACTAAAATATATCTTTCCAATATAAATGTTCCATTTAAAAATCTCTTCATTTTTAGGCTCTAGAGCTAACTGGAACATCATTTAGTATATTATTCCTTTTTATGTAGCAATATAAACCAATTATTCCAGCCATAGTCTTAGCAAAAAGAAAATAAGCATGCTACAGTCCATCAGCTCATGTTTTCAAGAAACACTAGAAATACAGCCAGAAGGGAACTCCTGGGATAATTTTATTTAATTCCTTTCTCAAACCAGTGCTCATTGCAAAGTTAGATCCTTAGCTCACTGTCAGACTAAACAAAGACTTTCCATTGAAGCAAGGTAACACAGAGAATGTGATCTTACTGTGGTGTTATTGGGGGTGATTGAGATCTTATTATTCACCTGCAGGGAAACAGCATTTGTTAGTGAAATGGGAGTACTGAAACTAATTCAGTCAGGCACTTTAAAAAGAAGACACCATACATTCCATGCTCTGTGTGTTAATAGAGGTGTAAACAGAATGAGACATCAAAAATAAAGACATCAGGAGGTGAAAAAACAATGAATAATTATTTTTTGGAACTGTTGTCGTCTCCAAAGTGTTATGAACAGAGCCAAAAGAAATAATTTGTCTTCCTCTAGCAGAATATAAGAAAATGATGGGATTAAATCAATCAAATTTTTTTCCAGTTATTTGTACCTTTACCAGGGCCTATTTATAAGAGGGACATTAGTGGGTGCATTATTTTGAGCAGCTGGCAAAGATTAGAGTCTTCATGCAAAACATCTGGACATTTTCAACTGGCTGTCAATTCAGATAGGCATGAAAATATCCTTCTGCTCCAAATTCAGTGCTAAAAGTGGTGACCTAGGACTAGAACTACAGACCAATACTGTCTCTGCAGAGAAATTAATTATTCTGCTATTGTATTTGACTAAGTAAAATAAGCAAGTTGAGGACTGATGCGTCACCCCAAATCCACACAGTTTATTTCCCATGCCCAGAGATTAATTTCAATGCCTCTATACCAGGTTTGTCTTGGAGAAAACTATTTTTCAGTAGCAGTCCAAACACATAGGTATTAGAGAAGTGCGGACATTCACACAGCCAGTGTCTGCACTGGCTTTTTGGTTTTAGTTTATTGAACAGGTACATAATGAAGATATGGCAACTCCATTAAATTCTCCATGAGAAATTTATTTTCCGATTGATCCATGTATTTTTGTAGTGTCAGTGAAAATTTTTACTACTTGTAGACAAATGACTTAAAATTGCTTCAGGGCCAGTGCTCTCCTCTAATTATCAGCCTCATGCAGGAAATACAGGCATGCATTTTCCTGCACAGGAAACGTTCACTTCTTAGACCTGATTTTCCTTTTTTCAGCAAAAGTATGACACTTGGCAAATAAGAAGAGCTAAGTTATTTGAATCTGCATCCATATTCTGTGCCCAAATGTAATAATAACTTCATGCAAAATTTCTCTTTTTTACTGAATGCCTACTCTGGCACATACAGAATTTTGAAATAATGAAAGGAATTTTGAAAATCCCTATCAGCAATAAATAAAATTCCTAGAGCACATATACATTCAGCACTCTGTATTTAAGGGGGATTGAGCAGAGGAATTAGTTCTTTCTTTAAATTAGATAAATTAGATGCACTGGAATTTAATTTCATTTTATTAAAAACTCATTGATTCTCCAGTAACAGGCAAATGTTAATATTTGTCATGTTAAAACAGATTCTAGAATGTATTTCACCAGATGTGGCAGTCTTTCACAGGCAGCTGGAGCACAGTCATACACAGTGTTCAAAGCTCACACCTACAAATCCAGTAACTACAATGATCCCTGTGTAACTACAGAAACCTATCCGGTAATTATCAAAAAGTATCAATGATCCAAAAGCAGATATAATCTCCTAAAATCTCATTAATTCTTCAGGGATTTTTTCCAGGTGATAATTTTCCATAATAAACCCTGTATTTGATGCATTGGTACCAAATCCCAGCACAAATATCCAAACTCTCTTGAGTTACTCAGGTCATGGGACATCTCTTGTTGGTTTTTGCATGGTATTTACATGAAACCCACAACAAGTCTCAGACAGCAAGGGACTGCATGTCCCAGCTGTGCACTCCCAGGCTGCAGGGCAGTCTCTGCTCACCACAGTCAGGAGCACTGGAGGGATGTTTGCCCCTGGGGTGCTGCACGAGTGCACCGTGCCCTAACACTGGTACAAAGGCACGACTCCTACATCACCTGGGTCTGGGCAGCCCAAGCTGTGTTCACAGCACTGCACAGTCGTGGAGGCACTAAACTCCCCCTGCTTGGGTGCAAAGGGAAAATCTGAGAGGAATAACTCCATGATCCAGCAGAGTCAGAGGAGCCCTGTCCAATGCAAGTGTCTCACCCAGCTTCAAGATGCAGTTTACAGCAATTTAGGCTAATTCACTAAGGGACACCTACAGCAGTCAGAACTACACCTATTGGGGCTTCACTTCACACTTCAAACAGCAGCCATGTGGTGTGTCTTTTTACATTAAAAGTGACAATATTGGGCTGTAAACTCACTTAGATACTTCCCACTTCATCAGGAAGCCTGCAGTTGCCATTAGCTGGTCCAGGACTCCTGAAATCCTTAGAGTAGGCAGAGGCTAAGATCTTACTTCAGCCTTTGACTTGCTCCTTGACTGCAGTAATTCACAGAAGGACCTAAGTGTTTGTGTCTATCAAGAAGATCTGTATGAAATCTTTCTTTTCTGAGAAACATAAAGGTGACAGAGCTACAACTCTGATATTCATTCACCCGAGCCTTTGTCTATTTTTTTTTACTGTCCCACTGTATAAAATTAATCAAGAAGAAACCACTTTTGCATCAAAAAAAAATTATGCTGAGCATTTACAACATATTCTAAAACATCTTCTAAGATCTCACAAATTAAACAGCTGCCAACAGTCTAAAAGAAAGGATGGCTCTTGGGTCTCTCATTTCAGTCCCCCCTGCCCCCCTTTCAGGATCCAGACACCCTAAAGTCACCTCCTATGAGCAGGCTCTCATTTTGCAGCACCCACAATAAGCACACCTGTGAGGAGGCAGTAAGTTGCTTTATGCTGCTTGTGCTTTAGCACTTGAGCTGGACTGTGGACAATTGCTACAGAGCAGCTGCTCTTGCCAGGCATCAGCTTCTGGGTCTGCTCTCTTTGCAAGACAGAGGAAATGTAGCAGGAAGGCATAGACCAGTCATATTCACCAAAGCTGAGATGTATTTTTCTACCCACTTTGCCAGTTTTGACATCAACACACCACAGGCAGTGAAATCTCACTTGGAGGTCTAATCAAGGATGTGCACTATAATAATTCATCAAACTATGATGAATGCTAGAAGAGAAACCAAATTCTTTGCTGATTCTCACCGCATTAAAGACAATTGGACTGGATGAAGAGCAAAGTCAAGGTTGCAGCTGGTATCTAGGTCTATGTACCACCATATAAAACACAAGTGTATGCTCTCACCTGTAGACTAAGCTGTAGAGAATGAAGTTCATATTAAAAACATGCATGTTTCATTCATTTATAGAACCTTTCAAATCTGACTGCATATTTCCTACAACACTGCACAAGTTGCAGCAATTCTTACTTAGATCTGACTGCAGAGATAATAAAAAGGTTTTATAGTTTGGATTATTTCCTCTGCTCATTAGTAACTCTAAGGAAGGCTCTGAGATACCTATGTTTAAAAAAGAAAATAATTAAGTTCAGCAAACTTTCTTGTATCTCAAGTGATATTTAGGCTAATTTGATTCGGGAGCAGTGTTGCTGAAGTTGGCTGCTTGTACTATCAACTGTGTAGGAACCAACATGACATCTTTAATACAAGGCTACAAGAGGAGAGCAATCTGGATAATCTAAACTGAGCCCAGTGTACTGCCACATCACATATTCACTAGATACAAACCTTACAGGTATTTGGTTAAATTGGCCACCAAAACCCATAGCAAATAAATTTTATCACTGAATAAATTATTTGAATCAATGTTCCAAAAGATAAACAGATTTCCTGGAATTGCTGTAGAGTATTGTAAAAGTAAAAATATCAGGCTTCATCTGTAACAGTGTAAATTTTAAAAAGTTAAGTAGAAGCTGTAGAACACAGATGCTGTTTTCACATGATAAAGAAATAGAATAACTGCAGTATGATATATGTAAATTCTTACACATTTTCTTGTGATCAAAGATTTGTTTAGATATAAAAATAACTATTTCGTGACACAAAATAGCATTCCCATTAGAAGACAAAAGGGTGGATATGCAAGCAAACACAATTCAGTCACTAGAAACACCTTCAGTTAAAATGTTGCCCTGATCAACACAAAGATTTAGAACACAACATCAAGCATAGAAGAAATGCCACTAACCCCTCTGGCTCTCATCTATTGATTACACAAATAAGTGCTGTCAGTAGCCATTACTAACAGAAATAATCTTCTATTTAAATGAAAAGTATCTTTCACTCTATGAAACTGGTCATTTGTTACATCAGATTTTAATTTCTCTAAAAATAAAAATCCTCCATTTCTTGCTTCATAAACCCATCTGGTTAAGATTACAATCTTTAATCTTTTTTCTGCTTTTGCTAGCAAACAGCTGCTTCTCCTTATTCTCTCTCTAATTTGCTAGTGTCAGTAAACTCACACATACACATCTCTATTCAATATATTTTCTCTTACTGATTTGAAACAAGTTTTTAAAAACCCCAAACCTGTAATTTAGGAACATTAAGTCTAATTTCAAGAGTGGCATCATTGGGAGTGTTAATTCCCATTAAATTATTGCTTTTTCTCATGCAAGCTAAACCACAGAATTAGTCATATTTAATTATTTAAAAGTTTTTTTTAGTTAAACACTTTTTCAAGCTCATTTTTTAAAATATTAAAACATTATTTCATAACTTATTTTCATCTTTTTTGTTTAATATAAATACTCTATGATCTATGTCGTATGCTGTTGTAACTGCTCCTTTTACATCTGTCTTACAGCAAGCTGGCTTGCTCTCTGTACTCAGATAGTAATTTTGCAACTCTATATTCTGTTTTATGTTTATACATTTTTTCTATATTGCATTTCTCTTAATAAATTGAATCAATGGACGTGTCTGGGAATTTTCTGTTGGATTTTACCTTCTCAGATTCCCCAGCGAGTCACTAATGGTGTTCTTCACCTCTTCCTTTCCTGGGTTAAAAAATCTTTCTTTCAGTGAACCAAGCCCTTTGAAAGGCATTTTGTCTTTCTTCTTCAGTAAATCCCTTATGTTAACGAGCATTCACTTCTGCTGTCATGTTTCCCAATGCCAGGGTCAATGCCAGGAGCCTCCACCAGTCCCCTCGGTGACCTCTGCAACAACAACCAGTTGCTCAAGAAAGAAGAGGGTAAAAAAATAATAATAATAATAATTAAAAAAAGAGTCAGGTCTTGCAAAGCCAGAAGGGAAAAGCTGTGGAGTGAAGCCCCCTCAGAAGCTCTCGGGGACTCGGCGTGGCCCCGGGAGCAGCTCAGCCCTGCTGGGTCAGTACCTGCGGGGGCTGCACTGGGAGCTGCAGGTGCTGCTGCTCCACAGGCAAACCTCAGCCTGCCTGGCTGGGGCTCATCCTCAGTGCATCCCTCCCTCCCTCCCTTCTTCCCTCCCTCCCTCCCCTGCCTCTTTCACACCGAGATCCTGTGCAAGGTGGTGCTATAGTAACAGACACAATACCTGTCCTCAAGCCACTCCAGTTCGCTAATACAGACCTCATCCAGGGCAAGGGCCAGAAGTTTATTAAATATTTACGAGTCCTTTCTGCTGCAAGCTACAGTTCCCATTCACTGTGTACCCCCTGCCCAGGGGAGGGCCCCCTAACCCAGCATGCTTGCTGGTTTGAACCCAAAGCTGCCTTCCCATGCCTGGTCATTTATTATTGATGCTGCTGGCCCCAAGGGCAGACAGACGTGGAGGGCATTGGCGTGATGCTGTTTGAGCAAGCAATGGAAGACCTGCCATAAATTGAATCCATTGCATTTTTGAAACACAGGTTGGCCTAAAGAGGTGAATCAGTCCAAGTCTGTGAGACTTCATGATGACAGCACACGTCTTCCTAGCATGGCAAGTAAGTACTTAATGAAAACTTGTGGAAATGTAGCCTGCCACTCCGCTCATCATGCCTGCACACTGGTTGAAGTCAACTGAAGAATTTCTGCCTTTGGCAAGGCCTCAGATATTGGATTTGAGTTATGGAAAAGTTAAAATTAATAATAATAAAAAAAGCAAAAAACAGCAAACCAAAGTCACAAATCACTTCATATATTCCTTCCCCTATCAGTTTCACCCTTTAGGTGAGAGGAAAGGCAGAAACTCTGTAGATTGTTAGAAAAGTAGAGAGCTTTGTGTTTGGCACATTACCTCACTCCTACAAGGAAAGTTAAATTAAGAACCTGTCAGTTCTTTATCAGGCCACCAGCACAAAACGAATTGATTTCCCCTGAAAGTCCCCAGCTGAGAGTTGCCATGTGGAGTGCAGGCAGCTGCCCAGCCACCAACCCCAGCTCCTGGTCCACAGGCCACCTGGTCCCTGAGACAGTGGCCGTGGCTCTGAACTCTCCTTCCTGCCCTACACTGCCCTTATCCTTCCAGGCTCAGGGGCCACACTCTCCCCCTAAGTTCTGTTCAGAGCTTGGTCTATCCAGACTCTACAGAGAGAGAGGAGAAAAAAGAAACCCAGAAAGCAATTCCTCCAGAGAAACAAACTGGATCTGAGTTCATTTCACTTAAAAACTCATCATTTGGGTGTTTGAACTGAGTGAGAAGGTTTGAGTGGGATGTAAATCCAGGCCAAAGCTGTGCAAGGACTACCCATCCACCACTCCATTACTCTCCTGGTTCCTTGCACAGCCCCCCAGTCTCTAGGTTTTAGAACTCTTCATAATACAAACACCAAACATCTGGACTGACCCAGCTCCACTTTGAGGACGGCAATGTTGGAAAATATATTTTCTCAGGGTTATGTGAGGCAGGCAAGCAGCTCTCACTGAAATCCTTTATTCCTAGTATGAACTAGGAGGAAAGAAGAGAGTGAGAGGGAGCTGAGAGCCTGGCTTTGCTGCAGTCTCTTTTGTTGCAGCACTGGTTAGAGTTTCTTTCTCCTCTTTGAATAATTCATGTGATGTAGAGAAGTGTTGGCTCGACACATCCAACACATTTGTCCTTGCAGAAGAGTCCTCCCGTAGCAAGCATTTAGAGCATGGGTACCTCCAGATCTCAGCACTACCTATCCACATGCCTCTAGCAGGGCATCTCTGGGTATGTTTCTCTCCAGATGGGTTGAACAGCAGCTGCTGTTGCTGCCAACTCAAGGACTGACCAGTGACCCTCCCTGCAGCATGTCCCACTGCCCTGGGAGCAGCTGCACCTCCTCTTCTTCTTCTTTCTTCTTCTTCTTCCTCCTCCTCCTCACACTGCTCATCCTTGCATCTGGCCATTTCCAAACTGAGCAAAAGCAAGGAATTCCTCCTGGTTTCTCACTCCAGACCCCTAACCCTGGTTTATCACTGGGGTGTGAGGACAAGCAAAGCAGCAAGGTCACCACAATGGAAAGGCCCAACACACAAACATGCGTGCATTGAAACAGCCTCTCCAATTTTCACCAGGCACACAGAAAATGAATCCCAGATGGCCAGACCCCAGAGGTATGTATGGGTTTGGGAATATATACATGTGAATCTACACAACAAAACTGTCCTCCATGTAAACAAACCTATTTGCTGGCATTTAAGGTGGTATCCTTACTGTCCTTATGGCAGCTGAACACCTGAAACCATGGAAGACCCCGGCTCCAAACTGGAAATGACGCAAACTCCAGTGCAAGGAATTCACTCTGGAAGACTGGAACTCAGCCTGGGAAGTGGTGTTCAAAACACATACCTGCCAGCAGCTGTGGAAAAAAAGGGTTTTATCTCGCCCATCTTTCTGGACTTCTGGTCCTGGTTTGCATAAAGAGAGCACAGAGCAGACACAAGAAAGGAGTTATGCTTAAAATGTAGTGGTTTTTTTCTCTTTTCCACACATTCTCTAGTTGCATTTAGCACAGAGGTCTGAAGTCTGTCCTCCATGCATTTGGGGCTGATTCAAGTGGCTCCCTCAGAGATCTATCCTGGCTGGCCCCTGGCAGGGTACGAGCCCCTCAAGGGTTTAGGGGTCTCTCGTTAGCAATATCACTTGCCTCACCATTAACAGAATTACACATTTCCCACAGCGGGTTTCCTCTCTCCCTCCTCTTTACTCTGCAATCCTTCACTGCCTGCACTTCTGCGGTGCTACAGCAGCAGCTCCTCTTGAAATTCACTGATCCTTTCTCTAAAGTCTAAAGAAAGTGTCACTCTTGCTTCTCTACAGACAGGCAGCTCGACAGCAGCAGTGCTGCTTCTCTGTTTCCTCCTCCTCAGGCTCACAGAGTAGCAAACTGCCTGGATTCCAAAACTGCTGCAGAGACTGTCACAGCAGCTTTGCAGTGCCCTGCTCCTGCTGGGGCACCACCCAGAGGGGCACTACCCAATTCCCAACAGGAATGCACTGGATGAGGCCGTGGCAATACCTGCAGGACTAATCCTGATGCCCAAGGCATCAATCCCAGCACACATTTCAGAGCATCAGCTGAGGAACTTTTCCTTGGTAAGACCTAGCATGATAGCCCTTACAGACCCAGCCGTCATTGTCACTGCTTTTTTTTTTTCCTGTTTTAATCTATGCCCTGATTTTCTTTTTCAGAAATTATACCAAATTATGATTCTCCTTTTGTTATCTCAGACCTCCTTAAAACACAATGTATTACATAATTTCATTTTTAATCTGCTGTTTGCAAGCTGGAGGCCAAGTCCAAGACAGCATTTGTAAGCACTTGTAAGGGAATATTTTTCCTTACATAAAATTTAAAAAACTATACGGCTTACATAGCTTTAAAATTAAAACTATATGGCTCACATAACTTGTAGATACTACTGAAACTATAGACTCCTATCCCCAGAGACCACTAGTAAGTGTATTAAAACCACATTTTAGACCCAACACATACCTAAACCAGCATGCAGACAGCCACTGCTGTGTGCTCATGTACCATCACTACTTCAGGTGTTCAAGAGAAAAGGGAGCTGCAACAAAACTTGAAACTGGTCAAGTGCACATGCAGATGTGCCTTTCTAAAAAGAGCTGTGCCTTGCAGACACAGGGCTTGATTCAGAGTTGTAGCAGCCCCTTAAGAAAACCAAGCTTGCAGATATCAGAATTAGCAATAAACATAACTTCTGTGGAACAGTAGTTTCTACAGGTACAAGTAAATGTACACCTAGAGGCTATCTAATTTGTTACAGTCATTTCTTTTTTGAAAAGCCTTGAAATACCATCTTTATGGTGCTCCTACCAATGACTACTCAACATAAAGGACGGGGTAAAGTCTTTGCCACATTTAAAAGAGATTTTTGCTACTGGTTTCAGTGCAGACTGGATATACTTACACATCTTATATGCTGATCGTCTTCCAAGCAGTCACTTCTCCCAGTGCTTGTAAAATATAAAATTTTGATCTCTTTACAAATACCTAATTATCACAGTAATTGACATTCTGACACTAACATCCTGAGAAAGTAAATTTACCCTTTTGGTGTCCCTGCTGAATTAACATAAAGATGCTTCACTTCGTGCTGAATGATCAGCCTTAATGATAACCAGAGGTTGCTGGGCTCCTCCAGAGGAAATACACAAGAATAACTTTGTCAATTTTTAATCAGTTTCTTTTTTCTTCAAGGCTATGGGATCACATCCCTGGTGCTTGTGAGGTAACTTTTGGATCACAGTTTGCTCTTGTTATTTGGAGGAACCTTCTTTTCTTACAGTGAGATGACTTTGTCTTTTTAGCTCTTACCAAGAGCTCAAAGGCTAGAAAGTCCTGAGTGACCTCTCTTCCTAGCTGAAGATTTCTTAAAATTAAATTGAATTAAAACATTTTGATGTTTCAAATCTGTCTTTGAAAGTTTTAAATGCCTTTCTTGCAAATGGAGCAAAGTAATGAAGCAGAGATAATGAATATTGGTTTCACCTGCACATAGGTCCTAGGGTTGGCAGACTTTAATGTTTACAGCACTGTGAGTTTGACAAGGCCTTGGTAAAAGTTGTCTGGTAGATTTAATTGAATCATGGAATCATTCTTTCAGAAAAAGACCTTTAAGGTCAAGTCCATCTGTTAACCCAGCACTGGCAAGTCCACCACTAAACCATGTCCTTAGGTGGTGCCTAAGAGGTTCACTCAGATGACAAACATATTCCATTTTTAGGCACGAAACTTTGGACTGAAGCCAATTCTTCCTTTGTATTTGTGGTGTCGGGAGACTGTCTTTCTGTTGGCACCTGTAAAAGTCATTGTAACACTACATAAAAAAGAGGGTACTGTAGGAATGCAGCCTTCAAGATCTACAGCATCTGATGTCAAAGATAAAAGAGGTGACCTGGGATCCCATATTATAAAAAGGTTAAGAGTAAATGATCAATCTGGTCCTTCAGATTTTGAAACCTATGGCTTTACATCTACCATTTTCTGCCATAAATGAAGACGGATTCAAAGACTTCAGAATCCTGATTTCTGTTTTACCATATGTGAGAACTGAGTGCTTTCCTTAAAAACGCTTCATGTTGAGTCAGCCCAAATCACATTTTCAGATGCTATGTTCATTTTCCTAACTGCAGCAAAACCAGCACAAATTCCAAATGGTTAAAAAAACTCCTCTTTAGTTTCTAATTTCTGCTTCCTGATCAGATTGCTGGTAGGAAAGACATCTGATCACAGTTGGACACAAAATAAAAATAGTGGCTCCTGGGATGCTAATATATAGTACCACAATGAAAGTAAGAATTTCTATTTATAATTTTCCTCACTGAAAACTGCTAATTAAGTACTCATTTCTTACCTTACACTGTAAGAGGACTTTTAAAGCATTTCTACGTGGAAAGTTCCTATGTGAGGTATATCTGTTTCTCCATAAAAAGAAAATGGGCAGAGTTTCTACACCATTGCACTAATACAGATGCATTCGATGATGATTTCTCTGCATACAGGAATACAGTTTGTTAATTAAAAATATGCCTTTTTTTACTTTCACAAAACCATATAGGGAAAGTCTTGTAGCTGGGCAAGAGCATTTCTATAATGTTAGAAAATTAATTGAAAGTTTCTTGGGTTATAGTGACACCTTTTGGCAGTTTTACTGTATCTTGCAAATAATTTTGAAATTAATATCTCATAACATTTTACAGCCTGTCACTGTCAGTAATGAAGTGCTTTGATGTTTTCAGAAATCTTTTAGTTAGAAGCTATTCAAAAGATCATTCTACCTCTTCAAAATTGTGTTTTTCCCTTTTCCTCTTACTAGAAAAATGCATTTTAAAGGGGAGTAGTTTTTGGTATTATCTTCTCTCCACATTTAACAGATAATCCACACCAGGCAGTACAGTTATAACATATTATTCATAACTGCCTACGGTGATACCCAATTTGTGAATAGTCTCTTGATTGATTCACTAAATTATAGCATGTAGTTCATTGTGTTTCTCTAATCCTTGATCTGAACTCTCTAAAAGGAAATATAATTATAGAAGTTAATGAAAATTTTTTTTCCTTTTAAATTCTGTTGGAAACTGTAGGACATGAAAATAAAACTCACTATTACATGAAGATCAGAATTTATAAAACCTGCCTTCCTGGGGCTCACCCTTACGTGAATTTTCTAGTGCCTAACCTGAGCAATCTCTACCTACAGCCCTTCCCTCACCTGAATTGCAAAGTTGGTCCCTTTAATGAGGCAACAGTTACCATAAAACTTACATTAATTATTTCTCTTTGATGCTTTCATCAACAAGGGTTGAAAGTGGGCAACAGGTTGGAAGTTGCAAAGGCCTGAGAAGGAATTAGGGAGAAGGATGACTAAAGAGTCACACTAATCTGAAAAACAGAAATGGAAATCCACAGATGCTCAAATTCACTTGAAGGGGGAGTTGTGTTTATGCTGAACTGCACTTAGGACTTAGTTATCTTAGAATAAAATAAGCTCCAGAATACCTTTTATGTACCCTTTTCTTGTTTAAAAATTGACATAGAGACAACTTAAAATTATAAATATTTTTGTCTTTGAGCTAAATATTTAAAATTAATAGTTTAAGTTCTAACAGACATCAGTGACTAAATATTTCATATCTCTTACAATCTATAAATTAAAAAAATTAAAACCCACATGCTTTTGCCATACTTTTAAAGGTATTTCCATTGCTAAGATAGTTAAAATCACTGATTAAACATCTTAGCATCACTTGCAGCTTTTTTGAAAGAACGGAAAGCAGTTCTATTTCAATTTCAAACCCCTAGTTTTTTCAAAATTAACAAACTGAGCAACCCAGAAAGCAAAACATCTTCCCTCACAATGCCTTCATTAAAAAGAACAGGAAAAAAATGAACTTAAACAACTGTAGCTTCTTGAAAGACACGGTGACCAGTAACTCACTGTTCAGGACAGTATTTTTACTTACTTGAACTTTTGTCAAATAAATTTTGTTTTTAAATACACAAATTTAATGAAGTTCTTTTCCAATGTCTCTAATCTTTATGTATATTTATATACTGACTATTTGACCTACCTTTCACCTGAACATGTCTGCTACAGCAAAACAGGGAGCGGGGAAAAAAAGATGAATTACTCAACTTCCTAATCACGGTCATTGAATTTAACACAGTAGTCATTTCCAACAAAAAAAAGAAAGGTGGACAGGAGGTAAAATTTCAAAGAAATAAGTCCAACCCTGTGGGACAGGCACTAGATATTCTGGCATTTTTCAGATGACAGTTTCCACTGTCCTTCCTTTCTTTTTATTTTTTTTTTATTTTTTTAAATTTATTTATTTCCTCAGCAATTCCCTGAACTCTGCCTCTCTGCACTGAAGGGTTGCTGTATCACTCTGGTGTCTGGATTCAGTAATCCTTTGGATCACTCACTTGCAGCTGCTTTTAACATTCCTACTTCAGGTTCAAGTTTCCTGTGGAATAGACAACAAGGAAAACACATTCCTACTCATCAGCCCGTTCCACTGGCTTGCCAGGGCTGGACCATCAAGCCGAGATGCAGAGCATCATGTTAGGTTCCCTTCTGCAGCCACTCATGGCACAGCAACAATCTCCAGCTGAAAAGCAACAAACACAAAATTCAGGCTGTCACTGTCATAAATTCAGCATTCATTACCAAGCATCACCAGAAAAAAAGAAACTGTCAGAAGCCCATGAGGGTTTTTTTTTTGCCTTTCCACTTCTACAGTGTTTGGGAGCACTGATGCAGGCAGAAATTGAAGAGAAAGTAGATGCAAAAAATGGCTTCACCAGAACGGGTCTGGAAAAGTAGCAGGCACATGGTCAAAAGGAAGATTCTGATGAACGAAGTGCTGTGTGTGGGATTGAACTCAGTTAAATTGGAAATTTTGTGTGAAGAGACACACATAATTTAAGATACACTTATTTAACCTCTGCAACATGCAGAAAATCACAGCTTTGTCCTATCTACATCATGAATAGAATAAAGGAAACACTTCCTACCCAGTTAATGATCTGGTTAGCTTAAGAAACATTTAGTGTTTAGCTGTTTAGCTAAATCAAAGAATTTCAGCTGTAAGGCTCTGTTTTTCAAAATGTGGCAATGAGGACATTGCAAGAGGCATTTGCTATTTCACTGCAAATCTTTTACTTGAAATGGCTGTAAAGCAGTAAGACTCAAGCAATGAGTTCTTTAGGAAACATAAAACCAATAAGGACAATCAAACTACAAAAAAGATCAGCTAATTTAACAATTCCCTGCTTGCCAGATAATAATAATAAAAGAACCCCAGATAAACAATAATTCAATCCTGCCTAGAATAATGATGAAATATGTTAAGTGCTTCATACTGAAACCACCCCAATTTCAGAAATGACATTTAGTATCTATCAAATCAGAAAATGAAACAGAAAATACTTCTGTTGCTAGTTTTACAGAACAGATCAATAATTTAAGTGGAGCTTGCATCAAAATTGTATATAGTTGTACAAATCCTTTTTGTATCCAAGTAAAGCCAGGGTTTGTAGCATAAGGCTATTTGAGGAAGATCTGCAATTGAAGTTCCCATCTAACAATGGAAGTATGAAAACTATATTCTAGTCTAATTTATTTTTTCCCGATTCTCCTACTTTGATTTTCTAAGATACAATCATTGAAAGACACAATTATTTTCAGAAATTCTTAGAAAATAAAAATAATATGCATCTCGTGCCAAGTTAGGACAGATTCTTCAAACAGCATTTACTGCTGTAATTACAGAGGCATCTGATTGCTTCATTAGCATTTTTCTTATTTGCAATATTTGAAGCCAGTGCTGTGATATTGGCTAAAAATGCTTATTCACAGCTTTGGTGCCATAGGTGTTTATTCCATCAGAATGGCAACAGCAGGAATTGCAATTCTACTTTTTTTAGTTCTCTGCTCTTATATTTGATTTTTTTTTTTTTTTTTTTGTTCAGAAAATAAGCAGTTATTCTTCTGCATGGTGTTTGGTTCTGAAATCACCTGCTGGAAAGCAAGCTCTTCAAGGTTTTGATTTTGTATACCCTTACAGGCATTATGTTGCATCAGGGAGAAACAGAGACTGACATAAAGAAAGGCTGCCTGTGTCATAACTTCAGATCCCAAACCCCTCGGTTCTCAGGTAAAAGATAACAATGTTTTTACTGACGTAGTTAGAAAAGGAGATTCTTCTTTATGTGGCTAATTATTTTGCAGGAAAGTGTAAAACCTAGTCTTGTGATGTTGTGCAAAAGGTAAAGCATTTTAAGAAATTCCATCATAAAAGGTCAAAAAATAATTAATGCACAAGCAAAATGATAGGGAAAAAACCCACCCTTTTAAAAATCGGTATGTAAATATAGCTAGGTCATTAAACTTCTGCTTTTTCTGAGTTTCCAATCATCCCTCACCCACAACTGCCTTAATTTGCAGAAAGAAACTGCATTAGAACCGTAAGAGATCCAATAGTAGTTCATAGGCAGCTGTTCTACAGAGGAAAAAAAGAAAATACTTTTTTAAGTCCAGAGTTTAAATTTTATGTCTAGAATACTTAGCAAATTACTTCAGAGCTTGAATAACTAGTATTTATTGAGCTGCTCTTGGGTTTGTGCATGGGTAGGAGCATGAACTGCATTCCTGCTTTGTCAGTTTGGCACAGGAAATCAGAATTCCCCCTTGTTACCTTATGAACCATTTCCCAATCTACTGAGCAACTGCAGTGGTCTCCAGCTGGTAACACAAATGCTGATATAAAGATTTATCTGAAGTTTCGGTGTATGACATATTTAAAGGTTGGACTAGAGATATTTAAGAGATGAAATACAGACAATTAGCTGCCAATATCAAAGGATTCCAGACAAAGAAAAAAACAACTGCAAAGATCTCCAGCTTCCCTGTTTGAAGATTTATGCTACCTGGATTCATGAAAGAGTTGATAAAAATGTCAACTTTACTCCACAACAAACCAATCCAGGACACCTGGATTTCAGCCCTTGAAACCTTCTTGCTTAAGAAACAGGCAGGAGTTATGGATCCTACCAATATCCAGAAACAGAGAGACAAAGAGAACATTACCAAGGTGAAGGACATACCAGTCAGATCAGGACTGTACTCACTTGATGGATACAAGAGTGGAAGGAAAGGGGCTGCTGTTAATCCTCAGCAAGTGAAAACGATGAGAGAACTGAAGCCACCTGATGTAACCTTTCCATTTTCACCTAATCCATCTTTTTGTTCTTTCACCCTCTTCTCCCACATCTCTGGCCAACAATGATGCTTCTAATCAGATCAGACATCTTGTACTTGAACAATTTATACCATACAAAAAGCTGAGAACTACATTCCTTCAGAGTGCTGGCAAAATCTAACCTAACAAAGCAGTGTATCTTGAAACTCAGGTTCAGAGAAAGAGCTCGTTTCTGGGTCAATGAGCTGTGAAAATGCAAACTGAGATCACTGTGTGTCATCAGAAAGAGTAAATGCTAATTTTAGAGGCATCTAGTGTGGCAGTTTTTCCCAGGAACTTTTATCCACTGCATGAAGGCAGTGTGTGATGACATTTTACAAATGTCTGAGCAGCAATCTCTAAGAAATGAACTCAAAAGTACATGGGATAACATGTATTTCAAACAAAATGTACAGGGAAGAAGTTTTCTATAGAAGTTACTATTAGCTCATTTAATGAAAATTATCAATAAAAATGTCTTCCAGCATGAAAATATGAAAAGTTCATTTATTTCCATAGGCAACCTAATTCAGAGTACAAAGTGATGTGCATTTCTCAAAACTGTCACTGTACCTTTTACATAGCTTTAAAGTAACTGATCTAAAAGTTGATACAAGAATAATTTTGGTTTTGAAGAGCTGTCCAATAAACCAGATATACACTAATGCCATGCTATGACGGCTCTATTTACGAATCACAGCTGACACAACATTACCACTTTATAAATCTCATGAGAATTTTAATGTTTTACAATCAGAACATAAAACTGCCACTAGCACAGACTGTACAATTAAACAAATAAACAAGTACTAAATAATTTGCACAAGGCCTGAGTTCACTATAACACATTTTGATTTACAGCTTCATCTCAGAAATCTGTACAGCAGTTAGACCTGTTTCAGAGAACTTAAAGACAATACAACATCAGGGCTTATTTGTTATGTTAAGTGTGAGGCCTGAAAGGCAAGAAGATTTGGTGTATGAATCCAGGGTTATACTGCCTGGGGTAATTTTCTTGCAAAACAGTCAAAACCTAATGGAAGGCAAGGTACAAGGCAGAACCTCACCTGAAAATCAGCTAACTCATCTGAAATTCTCCAGACAGTTTTCCTCACAGCTTTCCAAAGGAAAATTTTACATTGAATATATAAAATGCAGCATAGCTCTTAACCAAGAAGGTTTACATATACAACAGGGTATTTTTTTTTCTGTATCCCCCTCCCTATTTCTTTCATTGGAAATGGCACAAATCAGCAATATCCCACCCAACCCAATTAAAAAACCCTAGTCAATAAGGAAAGGTCACTCCAAAGTCCAAAAACTTCACTGCAATGCAAGATCCAGTAATGCAAGATCCAGTGTTCATAAATTTACATATTAAAAACTTTCCTTTTCTGCTCAAGTCACACAGATGTAGGCAGACAAAGCATGTATTATTTATAATAGAAAACACAAATATCATATTCTTAGCCTCTATGGAAGCATTATGGAATTTGATTCAAATCTAGCTTCTCATTTAGTAGCTTTGTTTTTTGGTGCAGTTGAACTGAAAAATCCAAAAATCCTATAGTCTAGGATATAATCACACTTATCTACCTACAGACACAGATAATATTATAACAGGGACTGTAATACAAAAGTCAACATACATTTTTCATAGTTTAAAAGGCAATCAGGGTATTTGTTAAGGTTCCACATAAATGTGAACCAGCTGTTGCAAAAACAGACAAAACAGAAAAGGGAAGTTTTAAAGAATAAGGCTTGAAACGTTATGCACCTACACATCCAGAAATTCAGCACTGGGGTACTCAATACCTGTGTAAGGCCACAACTTCCCCACAAAATTTCTTACTCACAGTGAGGAGAACACAGTATCTTCATTAAAACAAACTTGGGCATTCTACCCATGCTCCCAGTAAAATTTCTCTTCCCATCTCCCAGACAATGGATGGACTCCTTTACAGAGGACTCCTCTGGTACTGCTGCCCTCCTACATAAGCAAGTTCCAGGGGCTGTTCTGTGCCTTATTCACACCACTTATATGATGAAAAGGAACAGAAGATCAGCTCCCTCCTCCAGCGACACCTGTGCCATTTCATTTCCAACTTCTCTCAAGGGTCAGAACTAGAGGTTTCTAAGCTGATCTGAAACTCAATAATTTTAAGGTTCTCCATCAGCCCAAATAGAGTTTTTCCAAGCCTCTTTAATACAATCCTTCTCTTTAGCAGAATTAGTTTGCTTTCTGCAACTTCTGCAACTGAGTTTTGAGAGGATGCTTCAAACACTTTCACACTTAAACCCAAATGGAACCTAGAACATTAATATGGAAAGCACTGCTGTCTTGTGCACTCATGCTCATATAGCATACACCAGAGCAGCCAAAGCACAAGTGATGCAAGATATGCAGCTATTTTCACTTAGCTTCTCCTTTTGTAGTCAATAACATATAGATGAATCACTTAAAAGAATAGGAACTTACTCCCTTCCCTTTACCTCCCCTTTACAAATGAATGTAAACTACATGGGCTGGGCACTTCAGCCCAGACCCTGTTCTCATTTCCACAGTAGAATGAAGACATGCTCATCGTGGGTGAGCACAGTGGGTGCACAGTAGGTCCTGTGATCATCTGACAGGCTTTAACATTTTTTCCTTTAAATTAGGTTGAATATGAAGGGCAGAAATTTAGTGTAATTTACAGTCTTCCTCAAGGCATTATAAGGAATAATTTATTACCAGGTTACTATTTCAGTAACAGCATTTGTAATTTTTAATCAGGTAACAACTTCAAACTTGTGTTCTCCATTTTACTTTACATGAGGACTAGGTAGACCCTCTGCTTCAAGCCAAGCTAGATGTAGCACTGTTTTCCATCCAACTTCAGCCATAAGAGGCTCCTGGAATACCCATATTTTGTAATGTTGTCCCTTCCCCTTTGTCTTTCCCAAAAACTGACTTGGATGTGAAGCACAATTACTGCTCTCAAACAATTCACTCTGGTCACAAAACAAGTCTTCCAGCCTCTTGCAGGGCCTCAGAAGGATGACTTGTAAGTGCAGAGATCAGCTGGCCAAGGCTTCCTAAAGAAAAACTTTAGCAGGAGCAGGAATCAAGCAGGAGCCAAGTGGCATGTGGCCATGGTGACTTACCTCTTGCAAGTCCTTCTTCCTTTAAATTAAGAAGAAATAATTTGAGAACTTCGAACACACTGAGTTTCCTGCCACACTAAGCAGGAAGCATTTATGTGGAAAATGGACTGGACTCACTACTTTTAAATATAGTTTTATATATATACATATATATATATGTATGCATATATATATACACACACATATATACATATATATATACACACACACATATACTTTTTTTTGTTATTGTACATTTTTAAATAATTGGAAGATTTTGTTAGAGCTTTCATAAGCACCCTTTTCAATTTTCTTTGTTGTTGTTCTACTCTGGGCATTCTGAAAATGGCAGCAAACAAGAGAAATCAAAGTTATGTTCTCAAATATAAATAGAAAAAAGTTCTATTGCTTGAGTCAGATAAAGACCTTATTCCATTGCATTACCACTTCCTAAAAGAGCCTATTTTAATTTGTACCTGTAGGATTTTTTTTTTTTTAATGTTGTTCTTATGAAATAGATTATGTTCTTGTATAGCCCATGCCAAAAGCACATACCCCAAACCACACAATTTAGGTCTAGTATATGGAATCAGATCAATTTTTTTTCCACTTAACTTCCCCTGCAATAGGTTAAACTAAATCCAGTTCTGAAAAGCTCCCGGTCCAGAGAGATCAGTGACTGAAACCCCAGATCAGGACACTGACTTTTAAGACTGCCTTTGCCATAAATGTATTAATTTAATACATTGTAGAGTCCTATGAGATGTTGTTTTTAATACAAACTTCTTTTCCAAATAATTTAGAGGAATACAGATTCAAGTAATTCTCCAAAGGCTTGCCTTAGGCTACCCTAACAAAACACAGCTTCCAAGAGCTGACATAAAAGACATTAGTGTGATTGAGAGTACAGAGTGCCAGCAACTGTAAATGAACTCAAACAGTTCAACAGTTCTAGTATTGTACTTAAATTTACATGGATATTTTAACATAACCTACAGTGATTACCATGAATACTACCAGCACATAAGCATCACAATGTATTAGGTCTTGTTTTCTAGACCATGAATTTATTGGTCCCAGGTACTTTAAAATAATAGGATTAATGCAGCAGCTATAATACATAAAGGATTATTTGAGAAATATGCTTAATGCTATCACTGCTTAGAACTGTGGAAGTATAACAAAATACAAGTCATATTTACAGCATAAGGCCCTTTGGTTTCTTAAGCAGCAAACAAAAAGAAGAGTTTCTTCAGTGAAAGGCTTTGAAAAATAAAGCAGGTAGGCTTTCCATAAAAAAGGTAACTAGTTCTTTCCTTCTCAAAATAACCATTTATAGTCTTCAAAATACTAGGTAAGAAAGCTCTTAAAATTCTTAGGAAAAGAAAGTTAAAACCCAACAGTAGTATCGGACAGAGCAGAGATTCCACCATGGGCAAGCTGAACATACACCTTCTGGAAGTAGAAGAAACTACTATTTGGATTTCTGGAGGCCTTTTATTGATTTTAGAGTAATACAATAAAAAGGATCTGAAATACCTGTGTATTTATCATACACTCTTAGAGCTTACAAATCTGTATTTGAGAAATCACTTCGTGTCAATCTATCCTTCATAAGGACTTGATTTAAGCCAAAATTAAAATTAAATAGTTCACTCTAGTCAAGGCAATTTATGGCAGTCTGCTTTTTCACACGACCCTGTGCAAAATGTACAAGGTGATCCTTTTTCATCGTCTCAATTGAGCCAAAAATTAATTCAAGGTATTTCTGTGTAACTATATTGTGTGTTTACTTACACAGCTGGGGCAGTCAACATGTGAATTTTACATTTACATTCATTTTGTGAGGTTTCATAACTACACTTTTTTTTCACATCAGTAAGAAGTAGTATCACATTAGGCAAAACAATGGAATATATAGTAAACGTGATGAAATCACCACACATTTTAAAATCCTGCTTAAGTGGTATGTTGCTTTTGCTATGGGGCTTGTAACAAAGATCTGGCATTATAAAAGATTATAAATCAGCATGACCTTTGAAGCAGTGTTCTTACTCTGTCCCAAACTTGAACCAAATTTTAGAACAATTTCTTATCCCTGATGAAGCCTGTTATAGTTTACTACCACATTCATTACATTAGCTTACATGAGAGAAGCAAGTCAAAATATACTCCCCTCTTATTCTCACCCATAGTTATTGGTTAGAGTTCTCTCTGTATAATTTGGCTACCAAAATTTTTGGGCCAGAGTAAGAATTTTCTTTTTGCAAACTGTCATAGGAAAAAAATGACAGCTTGTGACAAATTCAGGCAATGTGACTAATTCTCCAGGTTTGCATCCAATAGTGTCATTATCCCCTCAGCATTTTTGCTCAACTTAAGAAACAAAATTTTGTAGGAAATTTCATAGGGCTTGACTGAGTTCACCCCTGAATAATTTTGATACACTTCTTCTTTTTCAGTTGAATATGCGCATCCTACCTTCAGCACTCTCATGCTGGCAAAGAGACAGGAAATCTTTAGCATGTAAGATGACTTTGCACTTACACAATTCCACTGTAGTATCAGGTGAATGAAACATCAGCCTTTTTTCCTGTCCAAAAGTCTTTACTTTGCTGGGTTGAAAGTTTCCCCAAGTCATGCTTTTATTAATCAAAACAAGATGTTAATCAGCTTACCCATGATCCAAATTTCATCAATCTTTGAAAGAAGAAAAGGAAGCATTTTACCCAAAAAGATCTTTTAAGTCATTGCTAGCTGAGCTGCTGTTTGTCACTGTGTTTGCTGGTTGTGCAAAGTTCTGAGGAGAAAAGAAAGGATTACCCTGTATACCAAAGCCTGGCTGTGCTATCATGTTCATCTGAGGTCCCAAGGCTGTATTGCTCACATTCGGGGACCCTGGTGGTGGCACAAACTGATTAACCCACTGGCTTGATTTCTGTTGAGCCAACTGCTTCATGCTAACTTTGGGTTTTTGAGGACCAAAAAGATTATCTAAAGCAGACATATCTGGGGGTCTGTTTTGTTGTGTCAGTGGAGATATTGCAGATGCAGCATTCATAGGACTGTAATTTGGCATACTGGCAGGTGGTACAATGTTCATCTTGGTTGCCCCTGTTGCACTTGGACCACTGAAGAAACTCTGAGTAGCAAGACCTGCTCCCATAGTGAATCCAGCAGTCTGAAACCCCATACTTGTATTTAGTCCATTGGTCATATTTCTCTTTGTGCTGTCAATGGGCGATGAAAATCCCATTCCAACACCCACAGAAGGAACAGAAGAGAAGCTGTTTGAAGATGCAACTTGAGTTTGGTTCATAGGACGGCTGGTCAAAGATGACATATTATCTATCAAGGTATCTGTCAAGTCTTTTGTCTGCAAAACACATAAAATGCAGTTAAATGTTTTTCACACTGGCAACAGTATTTTATCATTACCCCTGCAGACCTGGCATTAATTTTTCAGAAATAGAATTCACAGAATTGGGCATGAAATGTAATAACACACAAGAGAAATGACATTATTTGTGTTCTTCACTATTTAGAACTAATTGTTATGCAGCTTTAATTTGGCATCTAAGACTACATACAAAGTACTACTGTGACTGTTTGCTTAAATGCCTCATTCCTATCCCCAAATCCTTTATGTATTTCCCTAATAAACTCTTCAGAGAAAAGCCTTTCCTAGTATGTCCTTTTTCCTTATCTAATACAATAACCTTCTGGTAATAACGATACGCTTGGAAACTCTAGCGATTTTAAAAGTGGGACTACTGCTAATGATGCAAATGGAAGGCACATGAAAATTCAATTTAGCTTTTCTCAGCTGTGTCACTGTACCACCAGAGAAAACAAAAGTGACTCACAGGAGGAAAAAAAATGCTGAATGCATAAAGCCCTTGAAAAAGCATCAGAGCTCCATAGGAAACAGTGCAGTTGTTTGTTGTCTCTCACCTGCTTCACTGGAGGTGTTACTGTAGTTGCTTGGGGCTGAAGAGGTTGCTGGCTTTTCAGTTTCTGTGCCTGTTCTTGTTCTTTTGCTAACTTTTGCTTCTCTTCCAGTGTAAGTGAGGCCTTGAAAAGGGAAAGTACTGGTAGTAAGTTGCACAAAATGGTTATTCTGATATTCATATTTTTATTTCATACTAGCACTGTAATTTCAATAATGTGTGGTGAACAATACAATTATTTACACAAAAGAGAAAGCCAATAAGTGAAATATATTATAATATTTACCATATAGCTAGAGAGTACTTAAAGCAAATAAATATAATATTAAGACCAGCATAATGAGGAATCTGGACAGATCTCAACTAAAAGAGATAAACCAACAAAACTATTTCAGCTTTGTTTCCTTAATATTGGGCATAAGAAAAAGTTTTCGTCACAGTTTTTGTTTTTATATGGTTACTAAATTGATCTAGAAATGCAACTGACCATGAGGTTGAAAATGGAACTTCATTTAAAAACTGCTCAAGAGTCTTTTGAGGATTTTTAACTCCACTTTTGCTAATAATGAAGGATGGAATAATTAAATCATTCCTCCTTAGTCTAAAATTAGTGTGAGGATTCAGATAACTAGAAAGAGAAATTATAAAATATATAGACTCTGGGGAGCCATTTCCATAATTATTAGCATGAAAATAATTTTACAATACTTAAAGCTTACGTTTACTGTATTACTGCTTATATTTTATGTTATGCTATGTCTTTGCTTCTTGTATTTTACCACATATTTACTGTTTTTACTTAACTTTGAACGGTATAGTAAAAGTCTCTGCTACTACTTAAAATTTTATTTTAAACATTTTCTCTTCGTTTCTCTTTGTCATTTTATCATAAGGATCCCTATTTTGCTTTTCCTACCTAAATCCAGTGGTAAAGTTTTAGTTTCATTTAAATCTATAATTAAGGAGAAAGAAAATTACCATAAATGTATAATCCTAGTTGCTGCCTACTTTGTACAAAGCTATTTTCGAGGAAAGGTTTACACAGAAATTGAAGGATATGATCTGAACATTTTTCAAGGACCTTCTCATGTGACAATGTATGGTGGTGTGCTATAAATAAAAGCCGTTTGTTTTTCTACTATAGCTTTAAATATGGTACATATTTATACATACTCTTTTACTGCAAACGTATCAGCCTTGTATTTGACAGAAAGACAAAGAATTAAAAAATAAAGCACACCTTTCTCTGTATTGATGACATCTCATTCTCTTTACTATCAGATCCACTAGTTAGAAGGTCAGTTCCATTATTAAATACCTTGTCAATCTGTTTAGGTTCAAAGAAAAAAAAACCTTCATTATTCGAAGTACTGCAATTTAAGGCTATGTAAATATTAACTAAGTGATTTTAAATTTCAGTCTTCTGTGTGTAAGTTACACATTGTTGCTTACCTGATTGCCTGTACCACTAGATCTTGCCTCTTCAGACCCACTCATCTGGTTGGCTATGTCCAAGGATCTACATAGTGCAGAGTGTATTACAACAAGACAACTTTGCAATCACATCCACAACACCAATCTGACAATGCAGATCGTTCTTCTGCATTTAAATAATACCAAACAACTGCATTATGAGAGCAACCACTCTTATATAATGCCTTCAGGAGACTGGCAAATGTTCCTTTGAGAAATAGTAAACGTCTCCTAATTTCCCATGGTCTTCAGTTCTTCCTCTGAGCAGGGTGACCCAGATTTCAGATATTCCAAATTATTTTAGCTCAGAAATCTCACCTCATTATCAAGCTCTATAAAATAGCTCCAAATACTTTAAAATATCACAGTCTTCTAAAAGGCTGAAGTGTTTATGTTTCTCTGATATGGTTTATTTCTTCAGCAACTGCAGGAAAGCAACTCAGCGCACAGAAGCAGATCTTCTGACAACTGCGCTTATTTGAGGTAATTCCCAACTACTGAACTTAGAATTACCCGAATTTTTATTGCTATGGCTAGACTTGCCTAACCTTTCCAAAAAAAAAAAAGAGACTACTTCTCCAACACAAACATTAACACTTACTTCTGTTGCTCTTGCATGACATGAAGTTGCTCAAGTTTTGTTTTATGCTCTGCTTCCAATCTATTGAGCATATCTCTTATAACACAAATAAAAGAATTGAACTGGAAAAGAAATACATGAGAAGTTTGGATTTTGCAGTGATAGAATTCAGATAGGTGTAACTCAGCAGATAATACCTCATCAACCTACAATACATAACATCAGATAAAGTGCAGACTTTTAAATAATTTATACTCCACCTTCTTTAGAGTGCATTAAATAGCCAGTAACAATCAGAGTGCATACTCAAACAGGGAAAAAGACAGGCCACAAAAAAAAATAAAAATAATTGAAACGGGGCAATGCAGACAAAACCTCCACATATGAGCATTACCAGATTAATTTTCAAACAAACAAACTGACCTATTATTCCCTTTCCAATATTTCATAGCAACATAGCATTTTATTTGAATATGTTAGTAGCTAACTGCTCTTGCAGGGTATTTGGAAGGTGACAGTATTAATTTTGAAATTTTACACCAGATCAGTTAAATACACTGAAAAATAACAAGCTTCAACCACAGAAATACAGTAAAATCGGGAAGGGTTTTGGTATTGCTTATTTTTACAACAGACAGAGACATGCAGCAATGTATGAATTTTTTTACGACAACAGTTTAAATTTATTCTCTGACAACTGTCAAGGAAAAGCATGCAAAACAGTCATCATCCTACCTGATTGAGATTAAGATTGTTCTCAATACTAAGAGGAATCAGATGGGGCAATACTCTTCCTGCAAGCTGTTCTTTGGTAATTCCCAGCTTCTTGTGAGTAAATGTACATTTGTAAATACCTAACACAGAACATCAAAATAGCAAAAATTGTTAAGTTTAGTACACAGTGTGAACAAACTCAAAGTAGCACACTCATGTATATACTGATCACCTGAACAACCACTGTGTTTGTGTGCAAGCAAGGACAAACATGACCAAGAGAATCTTAAAGGTTCATACTGATCCACAACAAATAGCAAGAGGCTTTGCTACAGCTCAGAACAAGAGGATGTCCAAAGTAAACCTGGTATTAGTCATTGCATTGTTCTGGCCAATATCATCTGAGAATATGCATCTTTGAATAGATCACGTGCAAGTGATTTGCCACAAACTGCCACTGCCACTTGAGAAATCAAGCTGCATCAGCTAAGTGTGTGTTCTCTCCTGGCACACTACAAGTAGCTAGGATTAATGTTATCCTGCTCTCTGATTTTTTTTTTTTTTTTAACAAAGACTGTTAACTAGAAGGTTTGGGCTGTTACACATAGTATCAGAATTCATGCAAAATCTTCTATCTGCTTTAAAAATCACTGAAAAAAATCCTGACAGACTTGAGAGACCCAGTTTTAAGCCCAAATGTTCTGTAGTGTTTCTGACAGGAAGAGTCCTCTGCTTTAATAGTCCAGCTTTGGTGGCAAACACTGAACATACTAGCATAAAAGAAACAGCAGCTTTTCTCACTTTCCATAGTAGTTGAACAGAGCTGTCACCAAGATAAAGAGAGGAAGGATGGTATTATGATTCTGGAAGAAAGAGGAACCTGAGTATATAAAACTGATTTCAGCCCATTATTTCCAAACTAGGATTCACTTTCTCATTGTATCTGAGCAGAATTCAGACTTAACACAACTGAAGTAAAAACCAGCATCCCTTATTCTTAGGCAGCAAATACAAGTCAAAGCTGCAAGGATTAAGGGAAACAGCTTTAAATCAGTACAGATAAGATGCCTTCTTGGTGCTTTTGAGCAAATAAAAACAATGCTGCCATCACGTATTAGCACAGTGTTTAATGAGGGTTACAACCAATGCAGCTCAGCTGTTACAACTGGTCTACACCACTTTGGTGTCAGGAAGAGAAACAGTCACTGTATTCCAGACTTGGCCAAGCAGTCACATCTCTTTCTTGGCAGTGGTTCAGGTCATCTGGACTCTTAAGCCCATTTAATTTGCTAAAATCACATACCCTGAGACAGACAAGCACTAAGTGGCAGTAGGAAAGCTCAAGTGAGAGTGAGGTCTCCCAGAAGTACCAAGCCATTAGGTTTTGTTAGTCATTTTGTGAGACCTCACCCAGACTGTGTTCCATTTCTGCACACGGGCACAACTGTGTGCCTAAACAGCCAACAAAACGAGTCTCACAAAGAACAGCAGATTTGTACACCATCATTTATAGCATCTGCTATGCAAGAGTGGTAGAAGAGGGCAACAGCAACATCTCAAAAGCTCCAGCATCTGAAAGGTAACAGTTCATATATTCTTCTGAAGAAAACACTCTCTCTGACCCTGCCAAGCACCGGGTCCATGTAAGTGTCACAGCCCAAGAACTGCAGTGAGGACTCAGAACTGCACTGGGCCCCGAGGCCAAAAATATATGTACTAGTGCTCAAATGTCATACATAAAGTAACTGAACAGGGACATACTCAAGAACCAGAAAGTTTTTAATAGTCATTTTAGGGATACACTATGTAAACATGTTCAATGATAACACAGAAAGCTCTCAGATTCATAGTATCAAAGCACAAATGAGAAAGATGGAAGTATTAGTTACCTAAAATTCCCATGAGTACTGCAGGTTCCTTTGATGGAATTTGTTGTAAAAAAGGTAAGATATCATCAAGCACAAACCATTTATCCAAGTACTCCAAAATCTTGCCCAAGCACACTAATGAGTTTACCCGGACCTGTGAAGTATGGTAAGAATTAAATAAACTCCCTATTTATAGAAAAAAAAAAGTAAAGCAACTTTACAAAACTCCTAAGAAAATCCTTATACTGAAAAATTCAAGACAAGTTAAAAATGTTTTTGTATCATGAAAGAAAAACACTTGTTTTTATGTTCACAAAAACTTGGCTTTTCTGCAATTCAGTGATTTTTACAGTATTATTGACATGGTAAGTTGTTAACAACTTTAAAAACTGTTAGAGAAAAGAAATAGTGCTTTTGCACTTTTAAGAAATTTTAAAATAAAATTTCAGTAAGAAATCAGAGCACATTAATGGGCTTTTCTTTAAAGACACAGCATGGTAAACCTGAAGTAATTACAGGTTACAACATTTTCTGAACACTAGAGAATGTTACTATGATACTCACAGCAAGAGAAGAAGTTTGCAAACATGCATTTTTAATTCTTGGAATTAATGAATTTTTCATTGATGGGTAATCTATTAAATTGGCAAACGTGGGAATTATGTTTAGGCAAAGTTCCTAAAAAAAAAAAAATCCACACAATTTTAAAAAGAAACATACATATTTATTATAAAATTAGTACTAATATAACTCAGTATCAGTTAATTTGAAATGTCTTCCTGAGCTTTTCTCTTAAGGAAATGTGTTCAACTAAGTTGCCCTTATTCCATCAGACTCACTCAAAAATAGCTCACGGTACGCATACAAAACCTTCAAAAATGGATTTTTAGAAAAAAGAGTATTCATAAATTCATTATAATTTAACCAGCAAGAATATCTTGCATTTTCACAAGGCACCTTTATATAAACTCATGCTTTTACTACATGAAACTATCAATCTCTTACATAAATCATGAAAACTTCAGTGAGCACTATCAATAACACTGCAGTACAATGATAGGACTGAGTGATAAAATATGACCAGGTTAACCATACTTTAGCAACAGAGATAAAATAAACACAATTTCAGCCCAATCTCAAAAATAAGAGACAGTAATACTAAGTATATGTTGCAAGTAAACACCTCAGTAACCAAAGTACTGATGCAGAAAGAAATTCATGACAGGTACTTAGAAACAAAAACCTTTGTCCCTAATATTACAAAGGCTTTGCAAAGGCAGAAGTCACATCTGATTATCCAAAACTGTCTTTGAGAAATACTTTATCTCCCACATCTGAATGATTTTGGGTAATTGGAACTTAATTTCAGTTGAATGATTAAAAAAAAAATCCCCCAGAAGAACCTTAGAAAGATAGAGAAAGCATAAGGAAAAAAAGAAAAAAGATATATAAAAACATCACAGGAATGTAAATTAATATGATTTTACAGCACATCAGGTCTAGTGAGGTAAATGCCAGCACAGCTGTTCTCACCAGTAGCAGCTCAGAATAAGCCACCTCTCACTGACTGGGAAGAGCATGCATGCCTGCATGGTTTCTGCTGCACAGGCAGTGAAATATAAATGCATATCCTACTTTCTGCTATGGTGGCTAGCAAGAATTTAAGATATGAGCATTAGAACAATAGTCAAGTGTTACCCTCCTGGAAAACAAGGGAACTAAATTTTACTTTACCAGAAACAAATGTTCTTTAATAAAGCATTCATAGCATTCATCTCTTTCAACATTCAAGCATATTATACAGTTTAATCTTTTTTTTTTAAGTAAAAAAATGCATGAGTATACAAAAAGTTGGCATGTCAGCTGAAAGAGGAAAGGTTTTAAATAAAGGCTGCAACTACTACTACTACTACTACTATTACAACTTACTTGGATCTGAATTGAAGGTGCTTCCAAGGCTCTATAAACCATCGGTAGAACGCTGTTCTTTATTTCATCTGGTGGAGTTTTGGTTAGAAGTAAATCCATTTTTTGCAGGAAGATTAACAATATCTACTCAAAGAAAGACAATTCAGAAGTCAAAAGTTTTAACTGCAAAGGATACATTTACAATTTAAAGAGTGTTGTATCGTATCAAAAAAGCTTCAGAAGTTTTCTTATAACTCAGTAAATGTGGTCACTTACCATGTTGCTTGCCTGAAGGCATGGAAGACAAAAAACACTTTGACATGTTATTGCATTTTAAAAACAGCAAATACAAATCAAACAAAATATTCGTGTTCTAGACTGACTTCTGAAATAACAAATCATAATGACTCTGTAAGGAGTTCTTGCTTCTACTTACAAGATCTTGTAAATAGTTCTTGTTTTTCTTTATGGCCTTTTGTTAAAATACACCCACAGAAAATCTTTATAACACACACCACTGTTGAAAAAGCTAAACTTCCAAAAAGCTGTAACTCAAATTCTGTCCTCAAAGCACTTGATCAAAACTCCGCATATACAAGTATTCCATGTGTCTAAAATCAAAATAGGGACATAATAAAAATAATATTATGGCTACTAGGTGGAGAAAATATGCCTTTATTCTATTTAGTATGGAAATTGTTTATTTTATGGTACACAATCTCAAACAAAATATTCATATCACATCAACTTAAAAAGCAACACTAGAATAGCACATAAGCATAGTGGGATCCATCTTGCTTAAGATTAGCCATCTAAAAGTTAAACACTATTCTAAATCACTCAGCCAGCTCAGTCTCAAATACAGAGAGTGATGTAACTCAAAATTCATATCACAGCATGGTGCTAGAGGGACAGTGAGTATCCACTGACATCAGAACTCCTTTCAGAAAATAGGTTAAACTATGGATAAATTATGTTTAAAAGTATCACATCTATTACAAAAATCAATGTATTTTATAGGAATACTTAAATTTTTGTCTAAAAATACACAGCAATCAGTGCTTCTATGTCAAATAAACAGAAGCATTGAAGTGTAGAAACAGAAATGTACCAAGATCCCATTACAAATTTCCCCCTTTTATTTATTCCCCCTTCTCTTCACAGAGAAGAAAAGCAGATTTTTACAGTGCTGCTAATATGTTTCTTCTTATTGGTTATTTATCATTTCCCAACTTGCACACACACACAAAAAAATCATTCATTCATCCCATGAACATTGATTCTGATGCAATATTCCCATATTTTGGACAATCAGGGTGAAATAGACAAGATCAATTTTTAAAAGCCAGATTTTATAGTTTTCTTCAATATACAATCTTTGTCCTAAACTTGAATTTTTAAGACCTACGCTTGCTCTTCATACCCGTTCTTCTCTAACAATCCTAATTATGTAATATTGTGGAGTTACAAATTCTGTGTTTAAGCTTCTAGGAGTCTATTTGATAGTTTTTATCTATTTAGATAAAAAATTAAGAAGGTACAGTCACAGATTCACAGACACATCATTTAATAAGCAATTAACAGCAGTTGCACTCTAAGCAATAATGCTTCATTCATTAATGCAGAGCCCAGTACTTGTCAGGGAAAGCTTCTGTGTAGTGAATTAGAAAATTAATTTACAGCACATCTTATGCTAACTGTCTATGGAATCCTGTAATAAAAGATAAAAATTAAGGGTTTGTCTGGGAAGCCATGCCAGAGTTAGCTAGAATGTTAATGTACAGCACATGTTACTCCACACTAACCCCAAAAATAAATTTATCTAAATATTCCATTAATTCCCTTACATAAAGACATTGTGAACACTAGGTAACAATTTCTTAGTATTGAATTAGAACAGTTTTCCTATGATACATTCATTTCCTAGTTCAAATATCCTACTGAAGTCAAGCAACAGGCCCCACACATAAATCTGTAACATCTTGAAAGGATGTTTGGAAGAAACACTGACAACTTCCCTGAATGCCCCTCTCCAGGAGTTACAAGCACACATGAACTAGACATTTCTGCCTTGCACAAAGGCCGTCAGACCTGGGATTCTATCCTCTGGCACTCCAAACCTTTGTATTTTTTTCCAGAATTCCTGGTATATTAACTTTGAAAACATGATCTATATTATTTAAACTTTTCCATACTAAAAAGACCGTGGAAATAATAGTTTAATAAGCCATGTAGTACTTTTCATTAAAAATACCAGTGTAAGAATTTAATAGTGTCTAGATATTAAAAAAAAAAACAAAAAAACAAAAACACTTTGCAAAGCTCCATCTTTATGAGCTGACTCCAAGTTTGTATTTTGCTTCCTTCATCTCTCAGGATATAAATCAGTTTTTGTGTCCATTATGCTCCAGATGTATGCACAAACTTTTTGTAGCAAGGATCATGTCACAAATCTAATGTTAAAGGCAGCAGAACACAGAGTTACGTTTTAAGGTGACACAGCACAAATTACAAAGTTCACTGGCTTTTGGATGGTTAAACATTGACTTTTTCTCAAGACAAAAAAGCTAACATAAAGCTTCAGTGTACCAAGTATAAACAGCATTAAGTAGTTCAAATTCCCTGAGTATTCTGTTAGACAGCTGTCCCCTTCCCCACCTCCACAGTGTAATGACAATTCTCTAGTCCAGTTTTCTGAAACCCAGAAATAAAAGGTCTGCTATGTTTACCTTGCCCTTTAAGTGCTCTGCAGAAATATAATGGTACACAGGAGTGAGCTAGAAGGAATGCACACCTGTTGCTGTGGAGGCACAATGCCCCACTTGTGACAGATTTCTCAGGAATCCTCATGATGATGACAAAAAGATGCAAATTTTTGCCCTTTACAGTAGCGATTATGTCTTAATACTTTTATACATTTAAACAGTAAGGAAAGCAGCATATTTCACTTGTACATTACACTTGTCAAATAAAAATTAAACAAATTTCACTAATTTCTGCACAGTCCTCAAGCAAATACTGCTCTTCATATGTATAAGTAGCACTTCTTAAGAGACTGTCAAAGCTACCATTTGTCCAGCCCATGATCCCCATGTCAGTAAACTGGATACAAGAAAAAAAAATAACAAGCCCAAAAAACCCCAGGTTCCATCTACTGGTAGAATATATGCAAACACTGTACTGTACAGTGCTCAGATTGCCCAGAGAAGTGTCAAAATGCTTACAAATATATCTTCTACCATCAACCAAAACCAAGTGGTAAATGAAACCTTTTTTTGCAAACCTCATCTCATCTATAAATGCAATATACCCTCAGAACCCATCTAATCAAGCAGAGGTAGAAGCTTTTAGAATTTCCTGGAAAAATCTGTTTTGAATGAATCAAGACTGACTGCCTGGACAACTACAGAGCAGACTGGGCAATGTGTGTGAAGCAGGAAAAGGGAAATAGAACAATTAGTCATTTTTTCAGGGAAAACAAAACCAAAAAAGAAAAACTGTAATATGAGTAATATTAACATACCTGGATTGGTTCTTGCTGCTTAAAAACAGGACCAAGATCAGGTAGAATGAGCTTGATATATTCTTCTTTGGTGCACTCCTCAGCAATTAATAGAACATTAGGCAAGACAAAGGGTACCATATCAGGATTCACAAATTCAGAAGTCAAGCAAGGTAAAATTCGCTGCATTATAACACGCTAAAAGGAAAAAAAACCAAATAAATATGAATCATGTATTGTACTGCAGTAAGTTACCCCGTGCCAGTTCAGCAGCTTTTGTATCAGCCTGGTATTTACAATAAAGTAGACAGATAATTTTCAGTTTTGATCTCTTATTTGCACAGTACACTACAGGTAATTTACACTATGCTATTCTGCTTAATTTTCGCTGTTTGCACACAAAACATAAATGAAGCCTCAACTGTGAAGATCAACAAAAAGCAATTAAGTGTACAGAAAATAGGACTGTGAGCCACACACGAGATATGAAAACCATATTCTATATGCTTTCTATAAAAAGACCCTAACAAGACCCCTCAAAATACCCAATAAACCCTTCAAATTACTTTTTTTTTTCCTGTACCCCATCATTCACTGAACAAATAAATAATTCTACTATACCTCAGTGTAAAACTCCAGACACATTCCCTAAACAGGATTCTGCTGATGAAACAGATATTTAAACTGTCTACTGTAGCATTAGACATCCTTAAATGCTTTTGAAGTCAATAAACAGAAATATATGGTTCAAGGGCACAGTCACTTCCCTCATGAAATATACTTTCAAGACAGAAAAAAAAAATAAAAAGAATGCCCTAAAAATGATTTGGTAAATCAGTGGCTGTCTAAAGTAAGGTGAAATTTGTGCAACTTACTTCCAAATTCAAAGCAGCAACCATTTCTGATCAAAGGAAAAAAAATACTAAATTAAAAAGAATAGAGTACTAAATAGATTCTAAATGCTGCACTGTGTGTAGTGCAAAACAGAATTAAAAATAAAGAATTTTAATGCACTGGTTGAGCAGCTCAGTTTTTCTATTATGTACTAAACTAATTACTACTTTTCTATCACATATGTGTAACAGCTTATATAAATTAAAGTATGCCACAAAAGGAAAGGAAGCCAGTCTAGACATAGTGCTTAACACTACACAGAAGTATGTACTGACAAGCATTTGCCTTTGAGATTTCTGAGCTCTGCCAGCATAAGAAAGCACTTAGTCTACTGAGAGAAGGAAGCTTTGCATCACTCAACATTAAAGTTAAAAAAAAGCAAAATAATCTTATAGGAAGAAGAAGTGGCAAAATGGCTTCAAAGAGCTATGATGGCATCTAGAAACACAGGGAAAGCCTCATAAGTGGAGAGAGCTCCCTGTCAAAGTGCAATGAACTACAACAGGACATGCAAATGATGGTTCCTTATTTGGCTCATTTGCCATTTTCCATTTGAACTATTGCTGATTACTGAGGAACACTTCCAGAATAAGTATGTTCTAACCTCCCTTTATTTCCTTCCACTCTAACCTGACAGTCTCCTGGCAGTCTATTTTGGTACAATGCTACAGAAAGTCCAGCATTCCAAGAGTCAAAATGCTAACAGATGTTCATATATTTCAAACTTGCTGTTTGAAGACGTCATTCAGACATACCTTAGGTAGTTTTGGCAGAACTTTTGGTAATCCTTTAAAAAACTGTGATTTTTGCAGGTTATCCCTTTGAAATAATGAATCAAAATACTGAAGCGTCATTGCTCCGACATCATCAAAGAATGGTATCTACAAATAAGATTGAAAGGTTGTGATCTGGAGGGGAACAACACTGACACTGCTACAATAATTCCAAAATATAATCATCCATCTACCCTTTCAGTGCATGACAGTAAGCCTTTACAATGACATGTCTGCAACAAACAATTAAAAAATTAGTACAGTATAGTAGTAGTATACAAGTAGTATAATATTCATATACAGGTTGATTATTAAGACAGAATTTTCCTAGCATTTTTCAAAAACTCATGCATGTTATGTGGATCTAAGTTAACATTTTATTTCATGTACCGTGAGTGCCTTACCAAAAATGCAATGAAAAATAAAAGCTTCAAATATTCTTATAGGAATAATTATGCTATGTCATACTACAACAAAGAATTACCTACTAGGTTATCCACATCTGGCTCCCACCCCTGGAATCCCAGGGAAGACCCTGGAAGCTCTGGTATCTCTATTCTATGATTCAGTGTGCAGATATAGTTAAAAAGACTCAACATCTTTTTAAAACCATACTGCTCAATACAACTACTAACAGATCAGTTTGCTGTAGTCCTTCAGACAACTGAGTTGATACCTGAGAAATATCTGCCAATGCCCTCACTCCCATCTTTCAGCATATAGGTGGACAAAACCATCAACTGCTCCTGCTCCCTTCTTCACCCAATATTTCTTTCAATACTTAAAACACCGATTTCTATCTCTGCATAACATTGTTTTACACCACAGCAAAAGAATGAAATCATTTAGCAAAACAAATCTAAGCAGCAATCTGAAAGGCTATCTAGATTGGAGAAAATAGGGCATGAGACAAGGGAAGAATGATGATTTAAGTTCTACTTCCAGATAGGAAGTGGAGCAACAGTTTTGCCAAATTAAAACAGACATTATATCCTACTTGCAATTAGATTTTGCTTTGTTAGGGCAAATAATTTCCTAACATACTTTATTCTTCTGCATACTTAAGAATACATCCAAAATCCTAAGCCAAAAGATAATTGTTATGTTTATTGCCCTTTGTAATTTTCTCACTTTCAAATCCTTCCAATATAATTTTGAAGACTGAATTGTATAAATTCCTAGCACAGAATAGCTTCCAACTATATGGAAAGGAATAAAACAGTGTTGCATTGAATAATGTTTGAATAATTTAATAGCTTTTCTAAATTGTGTCTCAGCACCCACTTTTTCCATATGAATAAATGTCAGCATAAGGATAACTTTTGGCATCAACTAACGTTACATCTAAATGGCTAAAAGATATTTAAAATTTCAGCTAAAATGATTAACAGAAAACACTTGACAATAGCTCTACAAATCAAACACTAATTTCTCTCTTTCCTATGGCTAGTGTATTTTCCATGGACTGACCTTAGTCATTTGATCTGCATCTGGTCTGACTGCTGGAGCTACGTTTAGGAGTAGCTTTACATGCTCACGCACCTCCTCGGGTATGTTCTGAAGAGTACTGGAGCTTAAACGGCTCAGCTGGGGAAGTAATTCAAGCATGCACACCATGAGGTCAGAAAATGCTGCATGTAACTATTTCCAATATACAACAGGCCTATACTTTGTTCTCTTGATGGTTTCTCTACCCCTGCATTTGATATCCCTCCCTTCTTGCTCACAATCTTCCGTTTCCCCAGAGCCTTCCTGGTTTTGGTCCCACCCCATTTTTTCAACTTCCCATTGTAGTTCAGGCTATCAGAGAACACAATCATGATATTTTAAACAGGCAGATATCATTATCTGAGGTGTTGTCTACACATATTAAAACACAGTACATACTGTGTGGCAATGGGCACCCAAAGAAGATGCAACAAGGAAACCTGCATATGAAGAGACGTATGTCAGCTGATCCAATTAACTGTCTTCTGTTAATATTCACAGTCCACAAAGAATGTGAAATAGTGACACAGCTAAGTGGATACCAACTACCATGTCAAGTGATCAAATCACTCTAAACCCCACCCTCTTCAATGGCCCTACATAGGTAATTCACTGCCAGGTGTTTCATACTGCTCAACCTAAGTATTATTTCAGCTAAGCATTATTTCACAAGACCAGCATTCAACAGGTTTACAGAGAAATCAGATGAAAAATGCAATTTTTAGTTTATAAAGTTGGTACATGTAACCTCCTCTAAACGTATTTTTATTTCTCATATTTTGCTATGATTTTTTTTCCTTGTTATAACAAGAGTATGTAGGGTAAGATACCATTATCAGATGGTTTATGTTTGAGCACTGATAGTGTTCTCAATATTTAAATCTATTTTACAGTAACAGCTTTTCAGATATGAAAATAAACAAACAACAGTAATAAAAAGAACAAATACCTGGTCCAGCTGTCTACTAAAGCTTTTATAAATATCTTGCTTGTTGACTTCAAAAATTGGTTTCCCTTTATTAAACACTGCATACATAACAGCTCCCAGAGAGTACATATCACTGGCTGTCTCACAGCTCACAGAGAGAATGTATTCTGGTGCCAGATACTCAGGATTTGGAAGACACAAGGATGGCAAGTTTGGATCCCATTCTTTACAAGGGAACTTCGGCTACAAGAGAAGTATGAGAAGTAAAACAAAGTACATTTATCAAGGATTTTTAAAAAAGCATTTTCAAAAAGAAACTCAAGCAGTGAAAAATAATTAAGCCACTCAAATTCAATTATGAATCAAACAGGAACAGAGTAAGGCAAAAGCGTTAAGAATCTCTGCAGTTTAAGTGTGTTTAGCTGCTTCAGTTTTATCAAAATATTAGAGCTGGGAAGCATAATGTAAAACCAAAGCACTGCTGTAATGGGGAAACATGAGCTATGATGGAATTCATTTTAAGAGGCAGCAACCAGGCACTGAGTGGGTACAACACACTAAGTTAGGTAGGCTTACATGGCATCCAGCATGAAGGGGAGCAGAAGTGCCATAGGCTCTGTCTGAAACCATCACTAGTCTACTGTGACCCCACTGAGCCCACTCAGGCTCTTTTTCTGACACAATCAAAGGCAGCACTTCAAGCCAGACCAGTGCCATATGTTCTAACATTTGGCCAACCAAATACAGAGGTGAATATTAAATAAGTGGTTCTATACTGGAATGCAAGATCACGAAACCGGTTTCAGGCAAAGACCTGAATTTGAAATTGAATGATGATAAATATAAAGATTATTACCTCCTGTTCAGATGGATTTGTTGATTGGATACAAAAATCAAAGCCCATAATTTTCCATGCTCCACTCTTATTCAAAATTATATTTTCAGGAGTAATATTTCCATGGACCATTTTGACACTGCTATGCAAAAATGACAAACCTTCAGAAACCTGTCCATAAAAGATCATTATTTCAGGTTAAATATTTCCCCAAGCATCCTATAAGACGTTTACAGAAATTCTGTTCCTATGGTCACAATTAAATTCCTAAGTTAACTAAGAAACAATTTTTCATCACTATTTTAGCCTATGCCTTAAAAACTATGCATAAAGGAAATTAAACACAGATGGGTAACCAGCAGGTGAGATTACTAATGTCAACTAACTATCACAGCCTAAGTGCAGTGGTGCATTCCCCTCTCCCCTCAGGCCATATAATCTCAGAAGAACAAAAATGCTTTATGAATCTGATAAACATATTCACCAAACTAAACCTGGAAGATTATGGCTCTCCACAGAATGTTAAGAAAAGATTCACATATGGAAGAGGCAGCTGTAGCATAGACATTTACATGGAAAATAAAAATTAACTGAATTTTCTATTTTACATGTCAGAACAAACAGAAAAAGAGCAGCAGCTTAGAGCTTCTAGCGTTTATCTTCTCTCACACTTAGGGCACTATTATTTCTCATCTCACTATTAACTGATTTACCCTAGACAGACAAAACTTTGGCAGTGTACTGACTTCATTAAAAAAAAATCAGTAATACTAAAAGCAGAAAAAAATTATAAAGACAACCTGTACCATACCTGAAGCAAACCATATTTGGTCTCCACGTCATAAAGTTTGTATTCTTTAATGTCTGATGGTAAAGGAGAAGGTAGATTGTCCCAGCTGCCAAGAACATTAGCTAAACTTGCACAGACTGGTTCTGTACAAAATGCCAAGCAATCCCTGTATAGGAAATGCATTAAAAATGTCTTGTACATAAATGTTAACATATCTCTTGACTGCAAATAAAGAACCATATAAACGCCATGTTATACATTGCTAAAGCACCTGGTGCTACCAAAAGTCATGTTATATTTCAGGTTTTGAATTCTTTTAATATTATACTAAAGAGAAACACATAAATGCCAGAAGTTTAAAAAAATATTAGAATTAGGTTATTTTATTCTTTAACATTTGCATAAATCACTAATTATTCACACAATGCTTCATAAAATTGTTTTTAAAAATAATGCTTTTCTTGTCCTGATCCAGGAAAAATTGATCAAATAATTTTGACTACTATTACAACTTGCAAAATCAGACTTCTACATATGCCTAAAATCAATGTGTCCCTGACTGAAGCACTACTTAATGAGGTTAGACAATGATCAAAAACTAAATTAATATAAGGGAGCACCTGAATATTCTTTTACTCTGACAAAGGATAGAGAAGATCTGCAAACAGAAATACATTTGTTATATGAACTGCAGTTTGCATGTGAAGTGATTGTTCTCTAAATTATTTTATTGATTTTTTTTTCTCCATGAAAAATTAATGGTCTTGCTTATGCATTTTTGTGTTAATTGTGTTTGAAAAGCACAGAAGAAATAAACTTCTACACATAATGACTGGTTGTAACACCAGTGCAAAATTTCAAATTTCAAAATTGGTCCTGAAACCAATACATGTCTCAACTTCATGAGCTCCATGCAACACAGACATCCTTTACATCCACATTCTTCATACTGCTCTGCACAGCAGTAGAGGCCCTGGACAGCCATTGCACTTCACTCCTTAATTGTTTTAAAGGGGTTTTTTTCTTTTGAGAAAGCACTACATGGATGGTAGCACCCATACCTGCTTTAAGGATCATTAACTCTTGAGAACACTAAATACTACTTCAGTATCAACACAGAAAACAGAAACTGAGTAACAGTAACAAAGGTAGATTTCTGAATATGAAGTTATAGGCAAGAAGACAGATCCTAATTTTTTGATCACCCCATAAAAACATCAGAAAATAGGTCTCAGCATGCAACTAACACATATTTTTAAAGTATTTCAATAATTAACAAGTTTGACCTTTGAAGTAAAATAAGGTCACTGAAACATGCAAACCTCTTATTATTCATCCCAATTTTAGTTTTATCTACTGCCTCTCTAAAAGAAAAGCAACTGAAAAGTAGAATACATTGAATGCTAAGTGTCAGCCAACCTGAAAGAATTTTTTTGCTAGGTTTGCTCCCTACCATTCTGTTAATGACATACCTTTCATGTTTCTATTAGTATGACTAGAGCTATAAAACTTGTTCCTGTTATAAACACAAGTCAAAATGAGAACACAAAGCCCTTTATATTCAGTCTGACTTCAGCTTTACCACAGAGCTTATCCATGTAGTTATAGTTAAGGCACGGATGATAGAAAATACCTAAGGAACAGTTTTCATAACAAACTCTCTGATTACTGCTGTTTTGAGGGAATAAAAAGATGGCTGTTTGTTTTTCACTTTTGGAGGTAAATTAAAAAAAAAGGGCCCAAGTCACAGTATTGGAGGGATACTGTAAATCTAATTAAAACAGGAGAATATTGCAGAAGCTGATGTCTGCTATACAGTGCAACTGCCTTAATGGTTTCCTGAATAATATCAACACGAAAATCAGAATAGTATGATAAAAACATTCTAGAAATAAGACATGAAAGCCAAAATACATATGCTTTCTAGAGGGAAATAATGCAACAAATGCAATGTCTAGTAAATTAATAGGGGCAATTCACACTACTACCATTTTCAAAGAGTAGGAATGATATGAGTTAACCCCAAATTTGTTATTTTAATCTTTTTTTTAAATAACAAGCTAAATATAAATTAATATTTTTTCCAGTGCTATTAATGGAATTCAAGGTCATTTGTAAATAAACTCATATTACATATAAGGAGTTACTTATACAAATGCATGTTAAGAGGTATACATCATTATATGTATTATGTACATTTATATTAAACATAACTGGATATGGATAACAATAACTTTTAGTAGAAACATTCTATTCATAGTGGAAAAACTATCTATACACTAGGGTCAGAAAGCTATGGCCTTTATTTCCATATCTACTTCAGCCCTCCAGGTACATCAAATATTTATTTGCCTCATAAAGGATGAGTAATGGGTGACATGCAAGCAGTTCATTACAACTGTATGTTACTTTGGGAAAACACACAAAAAAATAGATCAGGTACAATCCGGCCAGAGGCCCACAAGGGATTTCTTTAAGAATAAGCACTCTGGAAAGACCTGGAATCCTAAAGCAATCTTACAGCATGCTTGCACAAGGTTACACACACACGTATTCTACATAAACATTTCTTTAATTTATCTCCTCCAAAAACTGTTACATCAGTTTTCTGGCACAGCAAGCAACTGCACAGGTTTTGTGCTTCTGATGTTTCTACCAGCAGCTGAGTGTGCTGAGTATGGAAACAAAAACTGCAGAAGCGAAGTGTAAGGCATTATTAAAAGCTCACAAACAAGAACTCTGATGTAACTACACTGTTCATTTTACTCAAAAGGCTTAAACGCTTCACAAGAACACCACCAAAGCTTTCTTAAAGGTATGATACTTAGACTTTTCTTCTGAAGGGCAAAGTTCAGGGGAAAAGCTGCTGAGTCAACTGAACAAATGTGACAATTTTAGGAAGAAGCCAGAGGTATACTCTGGGATTCGCTTGCATACACTATAATTTGAGATGACCCTAGGCCATTTAGCATGCAATAATTTATTTATTGCTGTAGAGTACTGAGAGCTGTGTTCAACCACCTCATTAATTCTCTTTAGGCCATTGTAAGGGACACACTAGATCACAGGTGCAATGACAGCTTTGAACACCTGTTAATGTGAAATGTGTTTAGAACTAGAGGAAAGATAGATATGAATATGTTAAGTACAATTTAATCCAATAAACCAGTCTCAAAGCAGGCATTGCAAAGATGGTGAAGCATTCCTACAGTATGCTCAGCTCCCAGAAGCCATTTGGAAAAATTCAAGACAACACAGAAAGGAAGGACATAATATAATGAATCTTTATCAGGCTACCATTTAGGATCACAGAATGGCTGGGGTTAGAAAGCACTTCTGGAAATCATCTAGTCCAACCCCCTTCCTATTTTGGGAAAAAAAGCCCTAAAACCTCCATTACCTTATTTGGTAGTACTAGGATCTTCTTCCTATTTTAACGTGAAACCTTGATTTTCCTTGTTAGATTTTAGTGTGCTGTTATCCCTATAGCTGAACAATAAATCTGCAAGACTAACCACTTATTGTGCCTAGTGACCAACCTTTCATAGATCACTAGAAGAACATGCTGAATTTTGTCTCCCTCGACTGGCACCTGAAGGTCTTTTCAACACGTATTTAGCTACAACACATACAATTTACCAAAAAATCCCTAATCTCACATGTACTACATACATCTCATACATGGAACAAAATGTATGAATAAATTTTTGAGATAAAACCATTTTAAGAGCATTCTTTAAAAGCAAAGTTAATTAAAAGCACCAAATTTTCACGCTGTAATGGTCATGTGTAGCCTTGCAACTACAACTGGACTAAAATCAAGCAATAGATTATTAATTAAGAGTCACAACAGAACTGCATTCTATGGTGGGGCAGGGGGGGAAATATGGAGGTAGGGTGAATACCTTGTCTTATGAATAAATACACTAAACTTAAATCTCATCAGATATATGTATTGAATGTTCCAGACAGTTTACATCCAATACCAAAATAATGATTAAAAATAACTGTTCTTCACTTCACTACAGCTTACCTGGATTCTTCTAATGGATGTTGAACAGTAAGCAATCTAGGGTGTCGAAGCCTAGTCAGCTGTTGAACACCTCGTTTTAAGGAATCAATAATCTGATCTTTTTCAAATTTTTGGTACTTGTCTATTAGCTTCTTATCAAAGACAAAAACAGCCACTTCCTGAAAATAAGCAACAGAATTCACTCAGTATGTAACACAGCCAAAAACCTAAGGCTACACATAATTATATGCAAAAGTGTTTTTTGAATCAACAGTACAATCCCACCAATACAATAACCAGACAAAGAAACTGATTTGTTTTTACTTAGTCCCAGTCATGGGAGAGGATACTGTATATAAACTCTGACATATACATGTTGAGTTAAGGTACTAATGCTCCTTTACTGTATAAACAGTAATGTGTAAACTATAACCCCTACCTACACAGTGACAAAGCAGCAGATCCACAGTCAGAAATCAGCTTGATTTTAAGTAGATGAAAGCATTTATATCAATTATGAACAGTTAAAATATTCTGAGTATGTATCAAGTGTTGCTTTATTAAACCAGGTCCTGCCTCAGTGTTCTGCTCCAAGCCAACACAACCTGACAAAATAGTCGCAGTAGTCTATTAATCTGATCAGACTATTCACATGATAAAACATCAATAATTTTGTAATGTCTAAAGATAGTCAGTAAAAAATAGCCATAAAAATGTTAAAAACAGAAATCCTCTCCAACTTCTGCAACTGGAGCAGGAGAAAATTAAGAAACTTGTATGAAACTTTGAAATTACAGAGGCTGATGTAAAATAAAAAATTAGATTACATCACCACTTGAGAAGTCCTTAATGTGAAATGTATCAACTGATGGAAAAAAAAAGGAATTAAAAACTTTTATCACGATACAGACTTTTATATGCTGCTACAGCAGCATTATGAATAATAATAAAGGTCAGAAAGCAGTAGAAATGGTATGAAAAGACAGTTTTTGGTCCCAAGAGGAACTTATGCTTTTTTACTGCATGTTTTATAACCATTACTCTAATTAAAATCTCACAGGAGCAGATATATTATTAATTTTAAAAAACCCTATAAACTTTTAGAAATAGGCTATACAAAATATGAAATTCATCCCAATACACAAAAAACTGTTTTTTAGCTATTTTCATTAAGCTGTTAGCAGGTGAATTCCTGCCACTATCCATACTGGCTCCCTGCTCCAGCTTTTAAGTGTGATAGATCAAACAGTAACACAAGGCAGAGAAGAGCAATGACAGGATGGAAGACATACACTGAGCCAATAACAAAATTTCAAACAAGACAGCACTTGTGAAAAAAACTTCTGTTTGATGACAAGTGAAAAGAATTAGAAAGTGAGTATTTCAATCAGCTATGGTTTGAATATTTTGTGATAGGTCTAAGTAAGTTCTTTTGGCACTTGCTGCAACCTTGCATTGTTTGTTTAAACTCGGAATTCCCAGCACCTGGCAGAAGAGAACACAGTTTGTGCCCCAGATCCTTAAACAGCTCACTCAAGGCCAATAGGTCACTCTTGACTGTCTGTAGCCTTTCGTTGGGACTTACCTTTGGAATTCTGCTAGCTTTACAACTGAGCTGGCAAGTACTCTGTGACCTTACCCTATCTATTTATGATTGCACTTTCTAAGCAGAAGGACAAGTGCCATATTATGCCAGAAAAAGTATAAGTGCCGAAAATCTAAGTTAATAAATCTAAGATGAGCTGAAATACATACTGTGAAATTATACACCTATATAAAACCAGAGAGACCCATAAATCTTACAAACAAACAGCAGCTATGACACAAACAGCTATGAAATAGCACCAGACAAACATATGAATACAGATAAGTAATTTCCTCACACTCTGTTAGGCTGTTACTCAGTCATCTACACAGTAAGCAAGGAAAGACAAGGTATATTAAAAAAATAATAGCAAATATACATTCAGAAATACTGGAAAAGCAGCAAGGCAGGAACCAGGCAGAACTCAGAAAAGAAGAATAAAGTTATAGATATCTACTGCCACTAGAGATGGAATATTTGTAACTGTCCACTCACTTTAAAATAAGAAAAAAACTATCCTGAGAACAAAGATTTCTGATGGCATCTACTGCTGTAATGTTAAAACTTCCAAATTTAGGTGTGTTATCTGGTGACAGTGACTTAAACTATTACTTGTACTGTGGTAAAGTGACAACAACAGGGGTAATTATGCCCTTACTTCCTGCTTGTCTGATTACAATACATGCTGAGAGACAAAAAAGCAAACAAACAAACAAAAAAAAAAAAACCCCATAGCTTCAAGTTAGGTATATACACTTGTAATACAGCAAATATGTGCAACCTCACAAAAGCGACTGCTATCACCTAGAAAATGACAACCAGCCCAAAGAACATTCAGAAGGTACACAGGAGAGAAATAAAAAATAATGCTAAAGAACTTACATTGCAATACAACATACCATAAGCTGTATTGCTGCACAGTTTTGTTTTGCAATGGCAAAGTGAATGTTGACATGATGTTACCTAACTGGTAATATTAATAACGAACAATAACTACATGTCAAAACACCAGCCTTCTAAAATTCCATGCAGCTCAGCTGCTGCCTGGATTTTAATTACTAATGAGGCATAGAACTGCACAGACGTCAGTCAGGGTTTACAGAGATGTTGCACATGGAGCACCTGAACTAAAACTGTGAAATTACTGGTTAGAACAGCCACTCAAGGCTTGAAAAACATGAAGGACAAGAACCTAGTTACATATACTCTGCCAACTATACAGTGAAGGAAACTTGTTGCAACTCTCCATACCTTAAGGATATACCTGCTATAGGTCATATTCTTACTGGGCACATGGATTGTAAAGAACCTATAAAAATTACCATGCTTCCAATGTTACCACTTCTTTGTATAGCTGAGTAAAACCAAAAAAAAAGAGCCCAAATCAACTGGTCTTTTGGGTAAATTCAGTAAATAAAAGATGCATAGAGCTCTGCAACAGCTAAAGAAATGCATGAAGACATGGCAGAAGTACCTGATTAAACATTATTCAGACTGTCACACAGAATCGGATCACATATTCTTTGCAGATTATTTATTCTGTGTATTGTATTTATCTATTTGCTACTGTTTATTTGCCTATGATCTAACAGACTGTATAAACATTTTCCTAAGTTATTCCTTTGTGTCCATTTCTTTCTGGTACATGCGCAGCAAGTTGACACATTGTCTAAGTGACTTCACATCACTTAGTATTATGTTTAACTAAAGACTTAATTTATTAACACTTCAATTTACACTCTGAAAATTGCATTTCCTCCCCAAATTTGAAAAAAGACTTTTCACGTTTCCAGTGTAACAAAATAATTTTCTGTAATAACAATTCTTAAACTCTGTTTTCTGTAAACCTTCTTCTGAAGTCATAGTCCCATATTCATTTATATGTATGACTTCAAATGAGTCAAAAGCATTGAGTATTAGTGCTCTAAACCCTAATATTTTAAGAAAACTAAAAGGGAACAATACTGATTTGCAAGCAGCACAGGGAAAGGATAATTAACTTCCTTCACAATCTCCTCCTCTATCCCAAGCCTTCCTGCTACAGCATCTCATAACATTTCTAATTGCTCACTTTCTGTATGGTAGCTAAGCAAAAAACGACAGTGTTTTCTGCTGACAACAAATGATGACATACTTCATAGTTATTTTAAACTGTAAAAAAAAAAGTAAAAGTAAAAAAAGTTAAAAAAATTGCAAAAGCCAGAATTGATAACAAAAAGTTGCAAGATGCAACAAACCAGGGAACCAATCCATGTTAAAGCAAATTTCTTGTCTGATCACTTTTTAACTCAGATGAATTCTTGATCTTGGTTCCAAACTGTATGCTATGAATGCAAAACCACTTCTTTCTCCAATAAAAAAGGGTTAAAGCAAGTAAAGCTGGGAACAATATACTTACATAGTGCTGAGTTCTTTGTGCCATTTCACTACCCTTAACATTAGTCTGTCCATCTAGATTTTAACTACCACTTACCAACTGCTACCAAACAATCTGTCATCTCATGTTTATAAATGTAGGTATTTACTTGACAACTCACCTGCTTTGTTGATTTTTTAGTTCCATTAAATATCTTCCAAGCGAGACCATTACCTCCACTGGCAATATGTCTCCCAACATCAAATTCTCTGGTAACTGGATTTCCCATGACTGCACTGGTGACATCAGCTGTCACCTTTGTGACAGTGCTCTTCAGCTTATTCAGCATGGACTCCATGGTTTCAATTTGCAATTTTCAATGGCTTATCCTACAAAGACAAGAAAAGAAAGGCTTCACAGTCCTTTCAATTAGACCGTTTCTTGGAAACAGTAATCAAATAATGCATAGGATTTATAAACTTCCCCCCCAAGAGGAAAGGTTCACACCTTGTGTATTCCTATCTATCAAAAAGATAAATCTGAAGGAAAACAGACTCTTAATTGCAATGCTCACAGAACTAGTTACTTGTCTGAAGAGAAGGACTGCTTAAGGTCCCAGGACAGCAAAATAATGGACTTGTATTATACAGACAGCAAGTACAAAACAAACATATTCTTTCCTACACAGTGCTTTTCAAAATGCGAGCTCAAAGTTACCATCCAATTGCTAACATTGCCATCTGAATGATTCAACTATCAATGAACTTAAGTAGTAAGTGCAAGGGAAGGAAGCAAGAAATCATCTTTTTATGCTTAACCAGAATTGTACAAGGAAGCTTTTTTCACATCACCTTTCAAATTTTAGAGCTAAAAGACTGTGGCAGCTTCCAATTTACTTCATCTTGCCCTGAAGTGTGCACTGTCAGAGTTTTCTACATTTTCATAATAAATCTGCCTTGCCTATTCTGCATTCTGCCAGATATAAGTTCTGAAGCCTGTGTCCCATTTATACAGTTGTTTCTCTCAATGTCTACACAAGAAAGAATGAAGGCAGCAAACAAACAGCAAAGAAAAAAAAAAAAGAAAAGAAAAGATATAGGCATTTATCTTCCTTAACTGTGTAAGGAAAGAAAAAGAGAATGCAAGGAGAAATTATTTCCTGGAACCAGTATTACGCAGTATATTCGAAAGCAACACTTAAGGATATTTCTTCACTCTCTCTTTCAAGTAAGATGAAAAGACATCTGTATCCTTCAGTCAAACCTCAGTCACCAAAAAATCAAACGCACTGAAGTTACCTGGGCATGCACTCCTCTCCCTGGTACTATGGATTTGATTCCACTACAAATCAGGACAAATAATCTGATTAGCTTTCAATTGCAAAGAAAGACCTGTAATAGAGGCATGCAAATGTCAAAGAGGTAATAAACATACTAAACAGAATTTAATAAAAAGTTCCCTGTGTTATGGAACAATTCAGTCCAGTGCAGTTGTGTGCAGCAGTAGTAGCCAAGCCCCAAGCAAACCTTAGTACAGTGCTGCATGCAGAACAGCTGTGCTGCTCTATCCTAACTCTTGGAGCAGTTGTATCCCACCTTCAGTACTCCACCTTAGGGAAATGCAGGAACACACCAATGCCATGGCTCCATAGCTATTTCTCCAACTTCCATGTCAGCTGAAGTGACACAACTTCATACTACTAAACGACAAACCCCAGCAGGGATTTCAAGAAAATGTATTTTAAAAAAAGACAAATCCAGCTGCACAGACCTCAATCTCTCAAATACTCATATTTAAATCAGATACAGTAGTTAGGACTTCAACAGGGCAACTCAGGAGCAGAATCAGATGTGACTACAAGCATGTTAAGGGTGGAGTTTGTCTCAATTATGGGGACTGTGAGTTTTAGATATGAGAAGCTGATTCTGAGATCAACAAGACAATCTTACAAATAACTACAAACTTGTTTGGTGTCTAGTTAGTGTTCTGTTGAGAACATACCTTGAAATAAATTATGGAAACACAGAATTCCTTTATTAAGCAATTTTATTTCAGTATCTGAAATTTTATTATTACAAGAAACTAATTTTACTTGATGATTCATGATATGGAAAGACATATGCAAGTCCTAACTGTGCAGCCCTAGACCAAACTGCTATGAAGACACTGGCTAATATCCCTGTATAAAGGAACTTTTCATTAAATAAATAGGCACAAATGAGGATCATGTATTATTCTAAAAAAGGAGCTATAGTCATTTCCAGCTCTCAGCAATCAGCTATTCTGTGGGCAAACTCTATATGCTACAGGACTATAAAATCAATCCTAATGAGTTTAAGATAATCCCAATCTAATTTACTTGCATTTAGATATTGTGCTTTTTCCATTGTTTTGTTCACTCGCAGCCATCAAATCTTCTCTAGTATCAATGCAACACCGCCTTGTATTAGGACTCTCAAAACCAATAAAACACTTTGCAAAATTAACTGCAGAAATATTACGAAGAAAATGTACGGGCATACATGTTCAAATTCCTTTGTGGAAATCTGAAAGGAAGCTTCTCTACACAGATGGAGGAATGGTGTAGTACTCATTAAATCAGAAGTGCCCTCTGCTGTGGGTGACAGACTAACTGCAGTGAGTAGCCTGGAAAAGCCACTAGGTAAGAATGTCAACAGCATTCCAGTATTTGAAGTGCCAGAATTTAAAATTCAAGCCTGCTAGACCCTGTCCAACCTGTTCCCCTCCAGCTTGACAGTAGGCAAACTATTGTTCAATTTAGCTTCTGAGCAAGTAGTACCAAGAAACTTATTTCTCAATAAGCAGATGGGGTTTAAAGTTTACATCCAACTAATTGTAAATTTGTAGAAATCCTCTTATCAACATTTCAATGTAAGCCAAAATAGTATATTTTGCTTTATAGAAACAATCGCTACCACCAACTTCATTAAAAAAATTCTGTATGTCAACAGGAGCAATGTACCTAGAAAATCCACGCCCCACCAAAAATATCTGTTTTGGAGAGTATCTGTAATACCACAATGATGGCAAGTGAACCACATCTGAAATACACAAGTCTAGTTCACAACTGTAGGAAAACTTGTTAAGACTGGTCTAGTATCTCCTAAAAAAACCAAAAAACCCTAATAACCAAGTGGCAATAAAGTCAGTCACCCACAATGAAATTTGAATTTCAAAGCATTTCAAGTTAAAAGGTAATCAATGAGGCAAATGCAAAATCTGAAGTGCAACAGTGTTTGGACAAGCAACCCAGGAGATGCAATAAATGTTTAAGAACTCTTCCTGTTTGAATTTCATATGTAATATTAATGCTACTGATTCTGAGTCCACAAAACCCGGAACCAATCCTAAAAACTTCTCAATGTTCAATATGTTTTTTAATTAATTCCCCTCACAATCAGTAATGCCTTTTATGCTGATGCACATACATCATATGGCTGCATGAAGTGAACTATCAATTAGCAAGGCAGTAAGCAACAATCAACACTGCAGTTAGAAAGGAGGCAAAACATTCAAAATGTTGAAATCCCAAACAAGGACTGCCCACCATTTTTCAGTTTTCATTCGTATAAAAAATACCTGCATAATGCAAACCTGTTCATTTATCCTCAAACTAATTCATAGCTTCATCTGATGTACGGCTGTGGGTGCACACTGTACAGCAGCACAACACACGCTACCACTACTCTGAACGATAACAAGCTGCAATTCCACTTTGGGAGCCAAGAGCAGCAGGCTGGTGCACAGCGGCTTCACGCCACCCAACCGCATCCTATCCACCTGTCCCGAGCCAGCATCAATCCACAGAAGTGCTGGAACAACTGAGTCACGGAAAACAAAAGGACAAAACCCCAGCATTTTTTCAGGCACAATCACTCTTTGCATTTGTTACAAATAAACCGAGAGGGTAATACGCAGTGAAGCACACACAAGGCTGCTGTCGCCGCATGTCACCTTCTTAACTTTCATGCATCACTTCGGTACTGAGCTTCAGCTAAATCTCTCCCAAAACCTCACGGAACGAAACCCACGAACAGGGTTCCGACTGTCGCCGGGTGACAGGTGAAACCCAGCCCGTGCGCCGCACAAACCCCGGTCAGCCTCCTGCGGGCCAGTCCTCCCGGACTTAGTATTGTTAATTACAGCGAGAGCGGACCCGCTCCGCTCCGCAGGGCCGCCCGCTGCCTACGCTCCCCCCTCCGCGGGGCAGCCGGGAGCTGCGCCCCGGGGCGCGGGCGGCAGCTGAGCCGCGATCCGCCGGCTCGGGCGGCTCAGCGGTCTCCGCCCGGCCCTGCCCGCACGGCATCGAGCCTCCGGGGCGGCCCTTCCCGTTCAGCCCACGGCACCGGCACCCGGGACCCGAGACCACCGCCCCCGCGGAGCCGGCCGGCCCTGCCCGCCCCGCGCAGCGCCACCAGGCCACGGGCGGCCGCTCTCGACCCGGGCCGCGGCCTCTCACCTGAGCCCGCGGGAAGCTGCCGGCGCAGCGTCCGGCTGCCCGTCGCCCTGTGGGCCCGGCGGGCCGCCTGTCACGCCGGCTCCGTCTCTCGCTCGGGCCCCGTCCTGCCGCGGCTACTCCATAGCGACAGCGGCAGCCTCGGCGGGGGCGGCCGGAGCTCGGCTCACTTCCGACCCGCAGGGGCGGCGCCGGGCGCGGCCGGGGGCGGCGGGCGGGAAGTGATGCGCTTCGGCGGCTTCCGCCAGCGGCCCGGCCTCGGTCATGGCGGGGTATTTGACTCCGCGCTTCAGGAGGATCCGCAGCCGGAGCGAGTTGCAGCCGCGGCGGGGGAGCGGGCGGCGCCGAGGTGGGCGAAGAGCGTCATCCCCGTCTTTTCGCTGCGGGAGGTTTTTTTCCCCGCCGTGTCGGCGGGGCCGGGGAGTGGGGCGGGCTGCGAGGGGCGAGCGCCTGCCCGTTGTTTGTGTTGTCACCCCGTGCCGCGGGAGTGCCCGATGGCCGGGCGGGCAGAACGGGGCTAGGGCAGCTGAACAGGGGGCAGGGCAGCTTCCTCCGGCCGTACCCCTGGAGCTGAGCTCGCGGGGAGCGCCGCTGGTGGGGCTGGGCGCGGAGCTGGGCTGGCTGTTCCGGCCGGGGCGCCGCGCGGTTGATGCGCTGCCAACGCTTGTTCGTCGTCTGCTGAGCTGGGCGTGATGCGTGAGGATAAACCGGGGGATTCGGAGCGCCTCCCCCGGTGAGGCTGGGGCTGCTCACCGGGAGAAGAGCAGCTCGGGAGGCTGTCTCTTTTAAGTATCTAAAGAGGAAGTGCAAAGAGGATGGAGCCAGGCTCTCCTCGGTAGTACCCGAGAGGTTGTGATACCGTGTGTGGACATCTCGGCTTCTGGAGATACTCAAAACCTGTGTGTTCATGGTTCTGGGTGACCAGCTCTGGCTGGCCTTGCTTGAACAGGGAGGTTGGATCAGATAGCCCCCAGAGGCCCCTGCAAGCCTCGGCTGTTTTGTGACGCTCTAATGATTTAATGTGTACCTACACAGTGCATGCGTACAATGTGTGTGGTCTTAACAATGATCGAAAAAACCTTCCTCGCCTGTTTTTAGTGGATTTTCATTCTTTTGACTCAACCATAGTGGGAGTGAGTCAGCTTACGACTGAGTCGTGAAATGTTATCTTTGTCCTTGTAAAATTAACCTGATTTCTAAATATTTTTTATAGATATAAAACTAAAATCATAGTACATTTTAAGTATTAAAGTAAAGCTTTATAAATGTGTAAAACTTTCATACAAATATTTTGTAGGCTGTGATGGTCCTTTTCAAGCAACTCAGCTGTGGAATAGCATTATACATGCCCTTCACAATCAAGTGGAAATCAAAAGACGTAGGCAACACCTGAAAACATACAGAAACTGTTTCACTGGCTCCAATGCTGTTGATGTGGTACTGAGCCATCTCATGCAAAGCATGTACCTAAGCTGCAATGATATTTCTCGACTGAAGGGGGTCCGTGTATGCCAAGCGTTGATGGATCACAAAGTGTTCGAGCCAGTTGGAGCCAAGCTTTACTTATTCAAGCATGGGAAAGAAACAGAGTTTGAAGACACAGACACTAGTCTCTACAGATTTGTAAATAGCAGTCTTGATCCTCTTCTTCCAAGAAAGAATAAGGACAGTGAAAGTTTATCTCCTGAGCAAATCTGCCAACAGAAAACAAAAATATGTTTCAAGTGAGTTACGCTGAGCTATTTGAATATTTCTCCTTTTTTACTAAGTTAAGGACGGTTACCTTTAAATGAAGTTATGTATGTCTAAACCAGTGCCAGTTTTGAGAAATGTCATGTCTAAATTGCAGATGCTACCAGGTGTATTTGGGTAAAGTGTTTTGGTCTGCCCTTTGTTATTTGGAATAGAGTTTGGCACAGTATCATAAGCCTAGGAGTAATTTTGTTTTGCCATCAATTGTGCTGAAATCTGAGAATTAGTATGAACAAGTTGGTTACTGAGAGCTGGTAAGTTAAGTGGAACTAGCAAACAGTATTTGGAACCAATATCTTTTCCACAAAGCAGGTGTGGATGATAGAAATTCTAGTAGCAGGATAGACTCCAGATATAACGAAGCCCTAAAGTTCTGATTTAAGACCAATTTAGTTAGTAACAGAAAGACAAATGTGTTGTAATAGTATTTGTTATACATCTACCTTTTTTTTTCCCCTCCCTAAGCAGAACAACATGTGACACAACACTTTCAAACCCCTTAGCATTGGAAGCAGCTGATAAAAAGAGGGTTGAGGAGCTTCTTGGATCAATATATGTTCATACGTCTTTACCTCCAAAGATCATGGTTAATGAACCAACTCGCCTGCTCTCAAAAGGAGGTGAGGATTGAATTCTTTCTTTTTAAAACTTGATTGTTCTTCACTGTATCTGGGAGTGAGTGCCCCATTTCTCTTAAACAATGCTCCACAGAGACCTAAATTTAACCTGTCACTAATGACAAAAAATCTGTATGAGTGTTAAAGGGGTTAATGTTTATAGTAACTAAACGGAAGGAAACACAACAGAGTTATGCTTTTGCATGATGGTATTATTTACAAAAATACTACTTCAGAAGGAAATAGGTCTTAAAATTATCTTTGTGAATCCTTTGCTTTTCACTTGTCTCTTTTTTTCTACTAATTAGTTTATTCTGAATCCTGATATGATGAGGGAGACTTTTTTTTTTTTTTTAGCATTCCTATTTGATCACTTCTTGCCCAATACAGCAACTGCGCACTAGGCTGTTACTGTGTTTTCTTTGAACACTTAGAAGATTCTTGAGTGGGTAAAAACAAACGTTAGATGTTTACATGTGATCTTGTTTCTGAGGGTTTTTTGTTTGTTTATGGTATTAGTAATAGAAGATGTCTGGAAACAACAAACTCTGCTACGACTGCTGCAGTTAATTGATGTTCCCCTTCTAGAAGATATCTTGGTGTCTTCAGTGAAGACAAAATCAGACAGTTTTGGCAAAGAAGAAGACATGGTTATCTCAAATACTTTCCTGGACAGAGAGGTTATGTGTAGCTTAAACTTGCCCGAGTAAGTTATATATCTATGAAATGAATTTGTTAGCAAATGCTTTATTTTACTCTTGATCACAGATTTGTGTTAAGTGAACAAATAGACATTAATTATGCTTGTATACTTGTAGACAGGGGTGGCATTAGTGTGATCGACTTCTTTTCAGAAGTGGTAAGTGATTTCACAAAAAGTATATATTTAGAGTTGGACAACTGAGCATTTTAAGTAAACATTAAAACTTTAACCTTGAGTGTCATAAACACTCGTAGTTTCTAGACCAGATTCTTTACTCTTAGGTCTCTGTAACAGACATTAGAACTGGGAAAATTTTATTCTGAAGCTTTTTGTTTGTTTGTCTCAGTTCCTGGTGGCCATGGTGTGAAGATACAAAGTCAATAAGGCATCTATTGTATTAAGAGAAAAGGAGAGACTAAGATGTAGCACTGAAGAATGCTTATATAATGAGAATATAAAAGTGGCTGCATAGTGTTCTTTTCTTTGAATCTTCTCTTACTTTGGTAGTGTTCCTGTTTAATGTGCTTAGGCTGATCTCTACCTTGCATATACTTCTAATGAACATGTCAAGGCTCATGTGAATGTCTTAGGAGTGACTGTTTCTGTCAAATTAATGCAGTTTTTATCTGCAGTTTCACAATCTTTGTTTCTGTTATCCATGATAAAAATAAGATTCTGTGGATCTTAAATAATATTTGTAACTTGTTGTTAGTTCAGATCAAATTATTTTACATCCAGAATCACAAAAGCAATTGTCTCTCTGCCCCACACATTTCTATGATTTTATATTCCTTCTCTGCAAAATGGTTGAGACTTTTTCCTCTTCTGGCTTCTTTCAACAGGAAATTATACACCCGAATTTTAGGTGCATAATTTTCTTTCCTTAGTTAAGACGTTGAGACAACAGATGCTTGTGAAAACTCATGCCTTTATAGTAGGTTATATAATAAACTGCTTCTGTAGTCTTCTGTAGGTGTTTTTTTTTTTTTTTTTTAACCTGGTTAGCCCTGGTGAGTCCTCAGTGTGTCTGTTGTAGTAATGGTGGGGTGGTGTTTGGTTTTTAAACACTAACTGAGTTTCTGGGGTTAGTGACAGTCTGGCATGATTGCAGCTTGTTTTGAGCAGGGTTTATCTCAGGTGTATTGCCTTTAGCATAGGAAAAACATGGAAGTTGCTTATTTTCAGCTGGTTCTTGAACACTGTTGTGAAGTAAGTTACACAAACTGCTTAATAAACCAGTTCAGCATTGTAGTTCATATGTGACAATACCTGCATGGTTATTTCTATCTAGTTTTCTTTAAAGGATTAAATGGACCTTGAAATAGCTCAGTTATTTAGAGTATGGTGCTAATTACAGCAAGGTTATAGATTCAATCCCATGTACTTAAGAGGTGGATGCAATGATCCTTGTGTGTCCTTTCTGACTCAGAATATTCTATGAATCTGTGAAAATAAAAATAGGTAGAGCATTTTAAAGCAAGCACTAAAGCTACCTTTTCCTTCTACAGGCTTGACAGATGGCTCTATGCTGCAATTGAATGCTTGGAGTATTTTCCTGACCAATTCCTAGTGATGGTTAGTCAGCAGCTACCTCAAAGCACTAACAACCCCAGCAGTCTGAATACATGCAAGAAGATTCTTTTTGATGTTATAATGAAGTATTATAGTCAAAAGAAGGAGTCTCTTCTTGCCACTCAGGATTTTGATATTCATTCAGGAATTATAGAACTTATAGGTAAGAGCAACCTGGAGCAAAAAATACAGATGAAAGCTGTGTAGAGGCTGTCACTAAGCATCAACTGACCGAATCATGACACCATTTGCAATGCCATTGCAGATGCACTTGTTAGGCTGGAAGGAAATGCTCAAGATCATTATTAAGAACCTCTACTCAAGACAAGGACAAATTTCAAGATTAGATAATTGGCTTAGGGCCTGGTCCAACTGAATTTTGAAAATGTGGAAGGCTAGAGATTCACCAACCTCTGTGGGTAACTCTTTCAATATGTAACTACTCTCATTGGGAAAGTTACTTACCCCAAGTCAGAATTTGCCTTATTGCTACTACTAAGTAATAACATAAAACTAAAATCATTGCTATGAAGTTTTTCCTGTTAACCAGAATAAGGTTTTTAAAGTTGTGTATGTAGGGTCCTTTTTAGTAATAGAAGTTATTTAAAACTATTTAAGGGACTATTGAGAACCCTCCCATCATATGCATGCAAGCAAGCCAGAAGAGTTTCATTTAAATACAAGCTTAAGATTAATCCTGCCTAAATAGGCTTTGTTGCTGCTGCTTCAGTCCTGTTGGGCTGTTGTGCCTTAACCCCAGCTGCCAACTAAGTACTACAAAACTGCTCACTCACTGCCGTGGTGGGGAAGAAAAAATTAAAACCTGTGGGTTGATAAAAGAATCCTTTAATAATGGGAACAACATGAAATTTTGTTTGGAAGGAAACCCCCCCAAAAGTGGAATTATTATTGGGATTTAAGTAAGTATTCATGACTCTGAAAATGAATAGTAACATTAGATATGCTGTTTTATTCCACGGCAGAAAAAGGAAAAACACATCAAGCTCTAGAGGCATTACAACTTTATTTAAAGTTATTAGCACCAAATATTAGTGATGAACTTCACAGGCTCCTTACATTCCTGGCCATTGCATCAGAATCTGAGGGCTACAGATTGCAAAAACAAGTAAGTATCTGTTCTGCTTACTGTGAAAAATAGCATTTTCTCCTAGTAAAGCTAACATTCTTGTCCAGTTAGAAGTTTTCTGTTTACTGCCTTTCTGTGTGATCTGTTTCCCACTGATAGCATCCTGCTATACTTAGACTTTGCTAGCACACTGCAAGTCAGTCTAATGCTAGATCTGGGTACTATTTTTTCTAGTTTGAGAACAGATTTGTGATCATCAAGACTTGTACAAAGTTCATCTTACAAAATAGGACACTGTCAAAACCACAGGCAGAGCTGCTGACTCAGTTTCTGATTGATAATCACTTGGAGCTCTTCAAGGTATCATTCTCTTTACATCATTGCCTTTGTCATTTTAAATGTTAAATGCCATGAATTGCCTTTTTTTGGAGTGTGACAAGTCTGAGGAACTGTGTTTAATGTTCTGTTTGTTACGGTTTAATAGTTCAGCTGAACAGGGTGAGAAGCTATTTCAGACTACGGAGGACAGATTTTTGAGTGCTTTGCAATCCTTTATGAATTATAGTCTCTATTTATGTACACAATTTTTATTAGGAAAATACTTAAAATATTTATCATTTTTATAGGGTCATTTTGGCATCTTGTTGGTAATGAATGCCTACTAAATATTTAGGTATCTTAGTGTGTTTCTCCTTTTGAAGTTCACTGGCATACTCTGAGTGGTAGAAAAATGGCATGCTCTTGTACCCTAGTGTATGTATATAGCTTTGACAACTCTAAAAGATCCTTCAGTATTTTGGAATGTTAACTTCTAAATTGAAAAAAACAAACAGTACCACAAAATGCTAGTAATCTTCCTATGAAACTTGATGAGTTGTGTAAATATGCAGGCTTTTTATAATCTCCTTAGTTTATGTTCCATTATATTGTCACACATGAAAAGATGAAACTTTACCCTATACCCTATAAAAATAAGCTTCACAGAAATTTGGTTTCAGTAAAATACTGTTTTTTATTTTTATGCAGCACATCAATTTCTACTTCTGGCTTCAGGTCGAGACATGGGAGTTTTTTTTAATTTTATTTTTAATTAGCTCCAGTTTAGTTTGAAAGCATTAAGTGGTTAGTGAGGGTTTTGTATTTGTTAGTACACAGCCAACCCCAACTTTTTAGATTTGTAGGGGCTCTGACATGAGAGCTGGGGCTTTGATTCCCCACTGGAGTTAGGGCCAGAACTCTATAGCAGTGACAGCGAGTGGATGGTGGCTCACTCTGACAGCTGCAGTTGAGAGCCTTGTGTGAAAGCTGAAATCAACTTGGTTTACAATGCAGTTTTTGCCATGTAAAACAACATCTAGAACTTTTTGATTCCTATTTCTTTGGCCAGAAACACCAGAAATTAACACTGTGTGTTTTAGTGCAATTCTGTCGGAGACTTTGAATGTGTATCTAAATAAACGTGGGCGTAGATTCTTCTGCACATGTAACTATGATTTTTAATTGGTATCAAAATACAGAATTACTGCTTTTGTAATGTTTTGGGTTTTTTGTTTGTTGTGTTGGGTTGTATTTCCAGGCTCCTTTAACTCTTCTGGAACTAACAAGTAGGAGACTTCAGAGTTTGATAGAAGGGCAAGATCCAGATATGAATTCAGGTAGATGATGGGATAAATTTTTATATTAATTATTGTATACAAGCTGGTTTATCATCAGTTGACTATAATTGTGCATAGACTGTTCTTCTCCTTTGTTAGAAGTGAAGCACTAGGGGGGATTAGTGGCTAATGCACTAAATATTAAATTATATGCTATCTGCAAAACTGGTCTGAATATTGGATAACAAGGATTCTATTGTAATCTAGTTTGGATACATTGTAATTTTTTCTTGTTTTAAACCAAATAATTACTTCGGGAAATAGTGGTGTAAAATGTGCTTCCTGGAGTGATTTGCTGCTAATGTGGTATGTGAATTTGATGGGACTTTGTATTTAGGAACAGTATTCTTTTCTTTTTGACACAAGACACAAATTCTCACAGAACTCAGTAGTTCAAGCTGCTGATAGATGACTTGAGCACAGACTTTGATTGTTTAGTGTTTTGACTGTTAAGTATTTTGAAGAACTCTCTCCTTTTTCTGGATAAGCATAAAGTTTATTAAGATCTTAGGCCTTATGCACCAGTGTCAAATGCCTTCCTTTTAGGCTTCACTAGGGATAATGCTTTTAATCTTCCTTCTCTTGAGCTAACATTCCATCTGGCCTTGCTGCCAAAAATATCTTGCAACACTGATTAAAAGGGTTGGCTTAAATAATTGAATTTCTTTCTGACTTTATTTTGCCAGTGCATTGTGTGTTTAAACACTGAAGAGAAGCCACTTGGGAACCAAATTGCACTAAATTATTTTGCTGTGTAATATTATATTTAATACAGCAGCTGTTGGAGTAGTTTGGTGCAGAATCTCTTACCATCTGTGTTGGGTTCTGGAATGAGTCCAAATTCCTTCCAGCTCAGTGTTCTGGGAATCACATATTGTGAAGCCAAAGAATACAGAGATGAGCAACAGTGGAAAGAGCTGCCTGTCTGTAATATTCTCAGTGCCTGTGTGATCTCCATTAGCCCACTGAACAGACAACTGAAGTACAAACCCCATACTCCATTTTTCCTACTAAGTTTTGGTTTCCAGTCTGTAAATGCATATAGCTTCCATGTACTTGTTGAAATAGTCAGTTTGATCTAATTGTAAGCTCTCTGGCATAGCATATTCCTGTTTTCCTCATATTCTGGTGTTGTTTTTCCCTTTTCTTTCCAAAATCTTACCTATGAGCTATTGAACATTCTTAGCTGGTGAACTTAAGCCCAGGTGGGAACATGAGGGAAGGCTGGGAGACCCAGATAAGAAAAGGGGTCTGTGCAGGAAGGTCTCATCCTTTGGTCTATTGGAAATAAAACAGACTAAATCCAGTGAGAACTCTGGGGTTGATTTTGATAGAGTAAAACACTTGAAGCCACAGGACTAAAGATCCATGCTGAAGTTTTAAGAGTTAATGTCTTTGCCAGTTGTTAAGCTTTCCCTTTTGAAAGAGCTGTCTTTTTTTATGGTTTAGTAGAATCAGATGAAGAAAAGTATTGATGTTTGACAAACTTACTAGAAGGGAAGGACAGGTCCACATGAAAACTCTGTCAGCTCAGGTTAATACTAGTCTCTATGTGAAGCCTAAAGATGATGCTGTTCGTAAAGGAGGATTACTTAGAAATTTTTCCCCTTTAGGCAACTGACACTTGTTCAGCCAAATTGCTCTCTAATATATATATGGCAATAAAAAGTGTCTGTGGAGTAGCTGAATGCCAGTCTTTCCTCAGGCCAGAACTCACCTGCCCAGTGAGGGGGCTTGAATCCTTGCAGGGCAGTACTTTACTGCAGAGATTTACAACCTTTTTCTAGCTAAGTTGTGCTGAGTTAAGTATCTCTCTTGCATCACCTCTGCTTCTGGTGCCCCAAACCATGCTCAGCTGACTACTCATGTAGAAACTCCTAAATTCTGTTCCTCATTTTTTTGTAGCGTTGTTTAGAGGCAACTGTTTCTCTGAAGTATTTATTCACTTACATTAGGTACTGACCCTTGCTACAGATTAGATATACTCACAGGGAATCTTTGGATCCTGACAAATGCATGGTGCCATTTCTTACTGTGTGATGTTCTTCAGTGTGGTTTCTGTGTGAGAACTGGATTTGCTCCTTGTCTTGCAGGCCTGTTTGCAATACAGAATCTTCTATGATACTGTACTTGTACCACTGCTTTTCCACTATTTTTACAATTAATGCTTAGATTTCCACCCATTCTCAGTGGAGAACTGTATGTTTCACATTGCTTGTAGATGTAATCACATGTGAACTGGAATATCAATATACCTCTGTTTCTTATATTTTTAACAAGGCTTTTACATAATGCATGAAACTTAATCTGAACTTCTGATTTCTTACAAAGGCTTCACCTTCTGTCAGCACATTACAACTAAAGAATATGAAGATCAAAAGCAGCAAACCAATCAGTACCTTCTAGCACTGATTCACGACATGGACAATGACCCTACTATTCCTTTGAAACAAAAGAAGAAATTAATCAAAGAATTCCGAAAATACCATTCTTTTGTCTACTGTACTGGTTGTAAAACTACATGTGAATTTTGTACTCCAAATGGTTAGACTTTAATAACCTTTTATTAATCTTTTTTTATAAGAGTGGAAGAGACGCATGAAAATTACTCATAAAAAATGTTTTTTTCTTACGTCTTTACATCTTCAGTTTCAGGAAGCTACAACTATCAAAATTACTATGCTGCTAAAAAGCATTAAATCTAATTAATCTTTTAAGCAAAACATACTTAATTACATGTAAGTAATAATAGCACACTGCTTGGGCTGCCTTTAGTTCAGGGTTTGGTGCTTTTTCTCCATCTGTTCCTCAGTCCCATGGCTTTCTATCTAAGTCACATCTATGTTCTGAGCAATCCTTGGGTTGATAATCAGTAGGGATTTATAATTTTTTCTATCTTTAATAGTAATTTAATCTCATCTTAAACTGTAGGTTATGACTCCTGTGGGTACTGTAAAAGTGTACAAAGTGTGTAAAAATGTTGAAAGCAGGTCAGTGGATTTTGAATCTGCAGCAGGAACGATTTATTAGGCAAGGGAGCTGTGTGTGCTTGCAGTCAGTAATTACAGCCTGTGGGTACTGCTGCTCTGGCAGACTGAGCTGCTGCTAATGCAAGTAAAAAGTTGCATTTTGAAGAAACTTAAGAAATAATTACCTTGTTTTAGATCTTGGTGTACTTAAGTAATTTATTTTGACATGAGGGTATTTTAACAGTGTCCAGTTATTTATCATAAATACTTTGGTAATGTTTATGAATTCATAGGGCAAAGCTAGAAAGTATATTGGCCTGTCTTGACACACTGATGGTTAGCACTACATCAACAAGGAAGTGTTGATTTAAATCATGGCATTACAGAATGGTTTGGGTTGGAATGAATCTTAATCTATTACCAAAACCCCTGCAATGGGCAGGACACCTTTCACTAGACCAGGTTGTTCACAGCCCTCTCCACCTTGGCCTTAAACACTTGCAGGGATGGGGCATCCACAACTTCTCTGGTCAATATGTTCCAGTGCCTCACCAGCCTCAGAGGGAAGAATTTTTTCATAATATTGAATGTAAACCTGTTCTTTCACTTTGAAGCCATTCCCCCTTGTCTTGTCACTACACTATGCCCTTGTGAAAAGTCCTCCAGGTCTTTGTAGGCTCCCTTAAGGTACAGGAAGGCAACAATTAGGTCATCCCAAAACCTCTTCCTCAGGCTGAACAATCCCAGTTGTCTCAGCCTTTTTTTATAATAATTAAATATGTGATCTGGTGTGATAGGGGTTACATTATTTCTTTCATCCTTGCAACAGACATTTAGTCATGTATTGGACAGACTTGGTATTGGAAGAGATCTCTGGTCTAGTCTCACCCCTCAGGTCAAAGGGGAGTTGATCAGTGCGGGCTGCTTAAGGACTTTGCCAGTTGAGTTTAGAAACAGATATGCCACAGTTTCTTGGATGAGTCTGGTCCAGACTTTCACTAGTCTCACAGTATTTGAAAACAAGCAAACAAACCCTACTGCCACACAAAAAAAAAAAAAAAAAAGGCAAAAAATCCCCCACCAAAATAAACCACTTTATGCTTAGGCAGAATTTCTTGCACTGCCTCCTGTCCTTTCACTGGCACTGCTCAAGTGTCTGGCTTAGTCTTCTTCATTCCCTCCCATGAGCATTCTCAGGGCTAAACAATCACAGCACTCTCAGCCTCTGCCCTGGGTGACAGGTCCTCTACTTCCTTATCATTTTCTTGGCCCAATGCTGGACTACTTCTACTATAAGCATGATTTTTTTGTTGTTGTTGTGAATGTGCTGCTTTAGGTATCTCCATCCTCCTGTAGGCTTCAAACATAGCCAAGTCAGCAGTATACCAAAGCTTTCTTAAAACAAGTGCTGTTTTGTTTTTAAATTGAAATAGTTACACTGTAAGATATTAACAAGATATTAACCTGTATACTTAGTTAACTTGCATATTTGAAGTAGCCTTGTTTAAATTACCTGGTCTGATTTGAAATCAGGGAATGTAGTTGAAATCTCTGTCCATTAATCCCTGTATATGCACTTGCTATTTAACTGTGACTCACCCGTGTGAAATGAATAATTTCTAGAGGAGGAAGGCTGTCCAAGTTTCCCCTTTCAGAAGAGAATGCCCTAATTCCTGTAGTACAGGGCCATGCATTCTTTTTCTAGCCATGTGTGGGGTTTTGGTCATTCTCCCAGAAGAGGGGGCATATACAGAAGCAAGTAATTGAGAGTTGTAAACAGGAAAGGATTTCCTGACTTAAGTGCTTCTGGTATCGAATAGTAGAAGGAAGAGATTGTAGTTGGTTTTATTTTTCTAATCTCTCTCTCTCTCTGTTTTCAGTCCCTTTAGAGTGTCTTACTCAAAATACTAAACCTGGTAACAGGGAGGGGTGATAACATGGTAATTTGTAGGCTAGGTGGGCTGGGAATTCCTTTGGGAAAAACTGTTGGTAAAAAGATGAACTTGCACTTTGTGACTTGATACAGAATTTTTTTTGTGCTAATTTAAATATAATAAAGAATTGTTTGAAAAGTGCTAAGTCTTTCATTTCATAGTGTGTTCATATGGAAGAGGCAGCTCAGGGGGTGTACAGTCAGGTATAAAACAATAAGGAAGTATTCCAATCAGCAGTTCATAGCTGCTCTGTGGTTCCCTTCAGTTCATGAGACAAGAAGCTAAGACTGATCTAGTTCTGCAAAGGTAAGGAAGAGCTCTTGAGAGCCCTATTTTATTCACATACCCCAACAGAAGGATCTATTCACCTTTAAGCTCCTGTCGACAGAAGCCTGTTATTTTTACATCCAATGGCCCACTGAACAGAACAGGTTTGGTGAACTATAGACTACAGGTTTTCAGTTAAATTCCAAAATTAGAAAAATTTTATTGAGCTTTAGGAAGTTCTGTAAGGTATTTTAAACAGTATTTGACACAGAATCATGAGGTAGGGAAACTCGGGACCTGTCTGTCATTTCTGTTTTATGATTTCTTGCATAGAGCTATCAAATTAATTGCCAGTATGTACTTGTCTGAAGTGGAGGATATTCAGAGTGAAGCATTTACTCAAGGTACTTTTACAGTGCAGTCTTATCAAAGCACAAGTGATGCCATCTTCAAAGGAGGCTTGCTTCTATTCACAGAGCATTCATGTTTGCTCCTACCAAGGAAAAAGTTCATTAGTGCTTTCATGAGACTGCATATATTTCTTTAAGTCCCAGCTTAAAGTATGCTGATACTTTCACGAAGCAATTAGTAAAAAAACTAGCTTTTCCATGTGGCTATCCAAGTGACGGTGTCCCAGACTTGCTAATGTCCTACACAAAGTCATGCAATCAGTGTCTAACAATTTGTAGGTGCTGGTCTCATGGCTTCATACCCTAGCTGCCTCCTTTGTGGCTCACATAGCTGCTAACAGCAGAAGGAAGGCACCCCTTTCATTCCTTTGAGCAGATTAGACTACAGGATAGCAGTCATGAGCTGGCAGTCCAAAGTAAAAAAGATCATATTCAAGAAGAAAGATCATCTCCCACTTTCTGAAGCCCTGGCTACTCTTTGATGTTGCCCTTATGCAAGGTAGCCAGGTAAGTGCACTGCTTACAACCACTTACTGGTTTTAGGTTAGGGCAGATGAGAGAGGGACTGTGACACACAACAGGATACTCCTGTGTCCGTTATCCACCCTGCCTGAGCACCTGTCTGTCCTGGCAAGCAAGCGAGCCAGGTGGGGCACCCCCATCTAGCCTGGCCCTCCCAGCCTTCTAGCTGGCTCTTAGCCCAGCCCTCCTGCACGCCATGCTGCACAGACTGATGGCAAAGTAGCACAGCTTCTGATGCCAGAAATAACAAGTGCTGGGGTATTTGTGTTTATCTAGGATGTGTGGAGAGGACTCAGATGGGTCATCACCCAGAACACAGCTGCAAGCTTTGTTCACCTTTGTGGCACTTTCTTTTCAGAAAGATGAGGGGAGTGGTAGGAAGCTTATTTGCTCAGGCATTGTTTAAAACAAAAACCAAACAAAAAAACCCCTCAACCTACTAAATTAAAAACCCTTTAGAAAATGAATTGTTCAAATTACTCTTTTCTCAAAGCCTAAGTATACTGTTAATAGCAGTGGTCACATGTCAAGTATATTTTCTCTCATAGCTACTCATTAAAACAACAGAAAATAAAACTCATGTAATTCTTTTCAGGAGAGGCAAAATCAAAGGCTCCTTTTGAGATGTGTTTAATGCCCTTTTAGTGGAATACTAATGAGTGAGAATAATACTCATTTTGGGAAAAAGAAAACCAAACCCATTTAGTCTCACTATGTATCACACCAGTACAAGCATTTGATATTTTTATTGCCTCATGCACTGAGGTGTTCTGCAATAAAAAATACAATGAAGCTATCAGAAAAGATACAAACGTAATTAAATTGCAATGAACATATTACTTCATAGTATTACACTTGTAAAACTTTATTTCTAAACTCTTAGAATTATTTTTTCTCAACCCAATTCAATACAGGAAAGCTAAAACACAATCCTAGCTGATGAAAAAGAGGTTGGAGTTAGAGGAATTCCATTCTAAGTAAATCAATGGAGTAACAACATATCCAACTATGCTACCTATATATCAAATTTCTCTTCACAGATATTGTGTCCATGTTCTTCATAGTCTTCTCTAGTTACTATCATGTCTTCAAAATCATCATTTTCAGAAATGAGCTTCCCACCTTCCCAAGAATAAGTAATAGGGCTGGAAAATTAATAAAGTTATTGTTACTCCTCTGTAGATTAATTTAAAATAGAAATATGCCATGATGATTTCTAAGACTTTTATTTACCTGTACCCATTTAAACTATGGTTTTGATTGCTAAATCAAACCATCCAGCTCCAGAGAAGTTATGAGACAAAGTTTGAAACTTTAGCAGGGCTAGCTGACTTGGTTTAAAAAAGGGCCTCTCTGAAGGCAGGTGTGAAGACAGAACAACATGGATATATCATTGTATTTACTTTGCACAGATAATAATTCTTTAATAGTATTTTTAAAAACTCTTTAACAATACTTTTTAAAAAGTAGATTTTTTTTATATTCAAAATATACTTGTCTCCACTCCTGCAAAGATGTTACCCCTTCCTAATCCCTGAAGTTCTACCTTAAAAATGACACGGCATCATTCAGATGCTGAAAATTCTAAGTAAAAGACTTAAGTCCTAATCTTACATACTTACTCACCTCATGACAATACAGTCTTATTTATCTCTTTACAGTAAAAAGGATCTCCTTAAAAACACTTCCTTAACTTTATTAGCTAAAGTACAGAGCAAGCAGGTGATTTCTAGTTTATTTGGTTTGTCTCAAAATACACTGATTTACAACATCCTTCTTGCACAATTTTTGTTCACTTAGTATTTAAATTAATGCCTTTACTCAATCTACCTTCTTAATCAGCAAAATAAACCCCACTTTACTGTTTATTCTGCTAGAAAGATAAAGCCCCTTCTATTTAGTAGTTTAGGACTTACTTTTCAGGAAGAACAACAGAAACATCGTAGTCAGTTGGAGTAAGACATCGAACTTCAGAATAAACCCGATCTCTGAAGCCTGGAAAAAGGGTGTTTCCCCCAGTCAGAACTATGTTCTTAAAGAAATGAGGCTGCATTTCTGTAAAATAATTAATTGAATCTGTAGTTAAGAGACGGAACGTGTATCTAAAGATTAAAGGTTGTAATTTTTCCAATTTTGTTATGAATTTGAACAGAAGTAAGAAATATGCATACAAAAAATTTATGATCATCTAATCAGCATATCAGTTAAATAGAAATAGGAGAAGGTGATCAATCATCCTCCCTGATTTCACTGTCACTGTGTTCTCCCTGATTTCAGAATTTGGCTTTGATAACTACTGTTTTCTTATATTTTATTAAATTTCACATTTGCCAACACAATTCCCCTTTCAAAAGGGATTTTAAGTGACACAGGCTTTTTAAGAGTACATTAATAGCCTAAATGCTGCCATACTTACATGGCATAATAAAATCTCTGAAATTCTCCTTTGTAATGATAACAATAATTACCTGTACATAATCTATGAAATGAAAGCCTTAGGTATTACTTCTGATAAACAGCAGTCAGAAAGGTTTTACTCTTTGATGCTTAAATTACTGACTTTTGGTCATTTTCACACCAAATGAAACCAAGCCATTACAACATCCCTCCTCTTCCCACCCCCCCCGTCCATTTCAAAATACTTTCAGGATATACCTTCAGGTAAATTCTGAATAGAATAAACAATGGCTTCAGGAATTCCCATCTCTTGAATGCCAATATCTGAAGGGTGGAAAAGTATTTCTGGAACTGCAAATCTTTCATTTGTAAGACGAAGTATTTGTTCACCAGTCTTGTATTTTCCACTTAACACCATCTCTTCCCTTGGCTAAATTAAAGACATGAATAGTACCCACTGCTTAAGAAAAGAAATCACATCCTAGAATATTCAGCTATTCTATTTCATGTCCTGCAGAGGTAGGCAGTGTATGCTGGCATTGTCATATTACCTATCAGCAAATCTTTTAGGAATAATGCATGCTCTGGTACTAAATCTGAAATTACTTTGCTGTTACCAACTGCAGTTTTGTCCAAAGCAAAATAAAACTGGTACACATGAGAGTGGCCTTAAAATACAGGGCTGCTTTCAAAACTATGGCTGGCTCAGTAAATGAGATAAAACTGTTAAATTGTCTTCACTGGTATTTCAGGCTCTTCTATAACATGACTTTGAACTTTCAACCTACTTGGGTGTTTAAATGTAATTCAGAGAAAATTACGAAAAAAAAAACATCAAAGCAGAGAAAACATTTCCTAACAATGTTAAAAAAACTTAATAATAATATATGGATAAGTTATATGACAGAGCACAGAGAAAGCTACAACTGTTAAATAATAGAACATAAAAAGCTATGCTGGAAAAAATTTGTTTTAATCCAAATTTACTGAGGAAAAACCTTACCAATTAATGCATAGCATGGAAAGATGTTACAATACAGCATTAGAAAAAAAAAAGGAGTATTTTTAACCTCTCCACTAGACTTGTGCAGGGGAACAGTCAAAAAAAACTTTGTAACTATCATTACCTTACAAAACCCTTTCTTGATTGTGCTGAAGTCTGGCAAAACATAATCTACCATTACAGTATTTTCCTCTCCTTTCAATCTGAAAAAGAATACAAAATGCAACAGAATAAAGAACAAGTTATAAATTCCAATTATTTTGTACTGACAAGACTTATTTAACCGAACTGGAAAATTTTCTGATTGAGAGTATAGTTATGTTTGTACAAACAGATTATTCAGAAGTACCAACTTTTACATTTAGTACCATTGCATACATACTTGGCAATGTCCATGTCTTTGTAAAAGTCTTGAGAAACATAACACACATCTTCTTTCACTTGATTAATTACATGGGTTTCATCCATAACATGTAGCTGCCTGTGAACAACAAAAAACAAAACCACAGAAGTTTGAGAATAATTAAGTCTTCCCTTTCCAGTCCAGTTTTCCACTGGAGCTGAGCAACCATTATTGTTCAGACACAGGAAGCTACTGTGTCAATATCTAAACTCATATTCAATTTACAAAAGCATTCCTGGCCTACTGGAGCTTAGTATCTTCCTGTTTCACAGTTCAGTAAATACCTTAACCTGCATTTGCCCATTGTCTTGCTAACAAGCACGTATGTAATCCTGCCAGTAGCTCTTTGGTGAAGACCTTTACCTAGATAAAGTTCCAGGCTAAAGGATCCCAACGAAAAGTTGATCCTACTGCATTTTATTTGTGGTATTGATACAATCAGTCAGCAAAATAACTGATCATCTACTGAGACACCTCAGAAAGTATGTTAAGACTTCTTTAATTGTGAACACACAGGTAACCTCAACAACTTCAAAAGCACTGGCACTTTGAAAAAATAACAGCCTAATTCAATGGGTTTAAACTCTTCCTAATTCATCTTCATCTTAAGTTCAAGATGGTAGCTAGCAGATTATAACTGACAAAAAATTCCCTTTTCCTTTAAACAGCAATTAATCTAAAATTCATAGAACCAGTAAGAATACCCCATAAACTTCTAGCTCATTTCATAGCAAGTTTCAGAGTGAAAATTAGTGTGCTTTACCTGTAAGAGATGATCTCCTTCAGATGGTTTGTTAAGAGTTTCCCTCCAACATTAATCCTACAGAAAAAGAGTAACATGAGAAACTCTGTCATTATTGACTTCAGGCACAGCAGAGTTTTTCTAGAAAAATATATACTGCAATATACCTGATGATTGCCTCTTTTTTCTTTTTACTTCTGCAATAAGGTACAATGTGGGTAAAAGAGTACCCGCTATCCACGATGATACAACACAGCTCAGATGGATTATCTCGGAAATACCTGTGTGCACTAAGAGCTCCAGCTGAAATACAAAACAATTAATTCCATTTCTAGATGAACATTTAGAATTTACAGTGATATGAAAGTGTACTTGCTTCATATTTTAAATGCCTTTGATCAACTTTCCAGACCTCAATGCATAAACCACTGCATTAATTCATTTTGGCAGTAGATAAAATTAAGTGTTATATCTGGCCCTATTTGATCTTCTTCAGGAGTTCCAGTCCATGTTCTGTTTCCTCTAAAGTCGAATCATACTGATCATGCTTCAAACTTATCTGAAGGAATATCCTATGTCCAGTTATCTTTCAGAAGGGTGGTATTGTTGTTTACATACTCCCTGTGAGACACAATATATTTCATAATTGTAATGCTGCATTTTATTTGCTAACACAACAAAACCAAACAAAAAACCAATCCTACCCCCCTAAAAAAGTAGAACTACCGAAGATTTCATGCAAATTTTGGTAGATTTCTTTAAATGCTATTCTGTTTCAAAATCCATCTCTTATTTCTGCCATCCTTACTCTCCTCAAATTTCTTGTAATTATATACCATGACACTCTTTAGGAAGTAGCACAGGAGTACAGCTGGAATTTGTAAAAGAAATAATTTTTAAAATGTTTAATCCACTTTTGATCAAGAGCCAGGAAGCAACTGAAGTAATTTTTTTATGACATATATGTATGTGTGTGTGCATGTGTGCTTGCTTATTCACTTATTTAAAGGGTTAAGCTTCAAAATACATAAATGCAAACTAGGAGACATACTCACCATTTACTCTAAGAACTGCTTGAAATTGATATTCTTCAAATAGAATTTCATTCATAGATTCTTGTATTGAAGTGAAGTTAAAATAAGGTTCAGTGATAATAATATTGGTATCTACAAAATCCACCTAGGAAAAACACATTAAGCTTGTCATTGCATAAAACGTTGAAATTAATAATTCCTTACCATCTTTTGCAGCACTGGAAGGTCATGCAAATCTGAAGACATGACTATGACTTGCTGTATCTGTTTGCAGAAGCTAGACTTAGAATGTTTTTGCTTTTTTAAAGGCTTCATGAGCAGTGATACGAGTTTATCTAATTAATGGGTAAAAAACACACAATAGAAGGGAACACTTTCATACATATTCTGTTCCCATCCTTGCAAATTCTAATCCAACATTTTAAAGAGACACTCCAAAGGGATACTACAACTTTAACATGAAACATTTTACACTTGCACCACGGAATTACTTGTTTAATAACCAAAGTCCTGTACAGTGAAGAACTAATAATAAAACTCCCAGTGACCTCTCCTGAGGCCAGCAAAAGATCCTGGACTTTCCATGTTTACCAGTATCTCAAACACTCTTTTAGAGAGGACTTCATAAGATTACTTCAATCATAACTGGACATGGCCCTAAAAACATTACAAGCTGTATCTCTCTTCACTTGTGAAGAAGAGTTAAATTCTCAAAACCATGACTACATTGAATATGGTTCCAAAACTAAAATGAAATTTATGTATGAAAAGCCAGCACTTTATATTTTTACTAGAAAAATGTACAGAGATTAAGCTAATTTGAGGCATTACTTTCATTCTCAGTACACAGGTGTTAGAGAAAAAATCAAGAATTTCCAGAGAACACAGTACTTTTAAAACAAAAAAAAATGAAGGAAAGTCTTAATACACTTCCTGGGCTAAATCCAGCTTTTGTGAAATGAAAAATAAAGTATCAGATATTTATATTTTATACATTTAAATTATTCATAGGTAGAAAATGGCTAGCCAAAGATAATTACTAAATGTGTATGTATTTTGGCCTACTGACCCAGCTCATCCCTCCCTTTTACATTAGCTATTTCTTGATCTCTTAACTATATTGTATTTGTCTATCTTATTTTTTATTAACATGAACTCTAAATTATATTGGTATGAATTTCTTATGTGAGCTGCACTCAGAATCAGTACATACCTACAAAACTAAATAAATCTTTTTAAAAATTCAACATCAGAACTCATAAATGTTTGTAAAAACTTAAATCCCTCTGATTTCTAATTGAAGGCATTTTGAAAGAGAACTGTAAGGTCACCTGTTCTACTTTAATGTTTGTTAATTCTATTAGTCAGTATTTAATCTACACAAAAGATGTAATTAAGAAAAGGCTCTTACTTGATACATTTCTTTTCCAAAGAGATAATCCCAAACCTGTCTCTGAACATCCCAGTTCACCAAATAACCCTGTAGGAATTCAGAAACATATTTACACTACTTAGAAAAAAAAATTATACTTAAAAAAAAAGTCAAACAACAAACAACTGAGATAGTTAATATTAAAAAATTGAGAGTTAAAATTCTAAATTTACATTTTTAGGCTAAGGAGTAAATGTTACATAGGATTAAGGTATGTTACAAATATTCCCCATTGATACGTTGATTACTGCACTACAAAAACAATGTACATTGTGTTTTCTGTATTTGTTTTGGCAGAAGCTTGTCAGTCATCCTCAGTGCCAGGGAAGGTTATGGAGCAGATGACCTGGAGTGCCACCACCCAGCATGTACAGGACATACAAGTGATCAGGTCCAGTCAGCAGGGGTTTATTAAAGCTTGACTAACTTTTTCTCCTTCTATGATAAGGTGACCCACTGAGTGGAGGAGGGAACAGATGTGAATGTTGTCTACCTGGACTTTACCGAAGTCAGTAAAGTCTTTGACACCATCTCCCACAGCATTCTCCTGGAGAAGATGGCTGCCCATACCCTGCACAGGTGAACTCTTTGCTGGGAAAAAGACTGGCTGGATGTCCAGGCCAGAGAGTGGTGCAACATCCAGTTGGCCTCCCACCACCAGTGGTGTACCCCAGGGCTCAGGATTGGGGTCCCTGTTATCAACAGCCTGGGCAAGGGAATCAGGTATTGAGGTGTACCCTCAGTAAGTTCACAGAAAGCACTAAGTTGGGTAGGACTGTTCATCTGCTGGAGGGTAGAAAAGCTCTGTAAAGATTTCTGGATGGGCTGGATTGATGGACTGAGGATAATCTTACGATGTTCAGCAAGGCCAAGAGCCAGGTCCTGCACTTGGGTCACAACAACCCCATGCAGCACTATGGGATGGGCTTGGGGCACAGTGGCTGGGACATTGCCCAGTGGAAAAGGACTGGGGGTACTGGTTGGCAGCCACTGAGCATAAGCCAGCATGTGCCCAGGTGGCCAAGAAGGCCAAGAGTATCCTGGCCTGTACCAGCAATAGTGTGGCCAGCAGGACCAGGGCAGGGATTGCCCTCCTGCACCTGGCACTGGTGAGGCCATCCCTCAAATCCTACTTTTGCTTTTGGCTCCCTCCGAAAAAGAAAGACATTGAGGGACTGAAGTAAGTCCAGAGAAGGGCAACAAAGCTGGTGAAGGGTTCAGAGAACAAATCCTATAAGGACCAGCTGAGGGAGGCTGTCTAGCCTGGAGGAATGGACAATAAAGGGAGACCTTATTGCTCTCTGCAGTGACTTGAAAGGAGGTTCTAGTGAGGTGGTGGGTCTCTTCTCCCAGGTAACAAGTGACAGGACCAGAGGGAATGGCCTTCAGTTGCACCAGAGAATTTTAGATTGGAAATATTTTCTCACCAACAGGCTGTCAACCGCTGGCACAGGCTGCCCAGGGGACTGGCTGAGTCCCCATCTCTGGAGGTATTTAGATGTGCAGATGTGGCACTTAGGGATATGGCTAAGTAATGGGCTGGACAGTGCAAGGTTCAGTTTCGGACTTGATGATCGTAAAGGTTTTTTTCAACCTAAACAATTTTATGACTGTTAAAACTTTTCACTGCTGACTGATTCTTGTATGACACTACATGTAACTCTGCAGTCGGGACATACAGTATGAAAACTATTTCTTAGAATTGTTTAAACTTGGCTTTAACTGAAGATATACTTACTTTCTGAAAGGGAAGAATATAGAAAAGACCAGAGGGATCCTTAATTTCATCCAGTTGATTTGCCGTAAAGGTTTTCAAGCGTGCAGTCTTTGACCTGAACTGACAGTTGGGAATAACACTGGAAAAGATTGGGAAGTGTCCTATTAAACATGGTCTGAGACACAGTCACTTTCTTTATGCCGCTTTCAGAAACAGTGTACTTTCAGTAGTATTTTTGCTGCTGTATTCTGGTTTTAGTCCATTAACTGGAGCCACTTAAGAGGGAAATCTTTAATATCTGACAAGTCCAGTGCACACAAGACACTTTTTGGAAAACCAAATACCACCCCCTACCTCTGCCGCACACTGCACTGAGACACAACCGCCACCCCGGCACAGTAAGAGCGTCAGGGGCTCTCCTGCCACCCTGGCCAGTGGGGCACGGTGTGACACAGAGGGAGGACACCGTGTGACAGAAGGACAGGGTGCCACACGGCTGGACACGGTGTGACAGAGAGACACAGTGCCACACAGTGGGTCACGGTGTGACAGACGGACACGGTGTGGCACAGAGGGAGGACACGATGTGTGACACGGAGGCACACGGTGTGACATGGAGGCAAACGATGTGTGACACGGAGGCACACGGTGTGACACGGAGGGACACGGAGGCACACGGAGGGACACGGTGCCACACTGCGGGTCACGGTGTGCCACACTGCGGGTCACGGTGTGACACGGAGGGACACGGTGCCACACTGCGGGTCACGGTGTGCCACACTGCGGGTCACGGTGTGACACGGAGGGACACGGTGCCACACTGCGGGTCACGGTGTGCCACACTGCGGGTCACGGTGTGACACGGAGGGACACGGTGCCACACTGCGGGTCACGGTGTGCCACACTGCGGGTCACGGTGTGACACGGAGGGACACGGTGCCACACTGCGGGTCACGGTGTGCCACACTGCGGGTCACGGTGTGACACGGAGGGACACGGTGACACACTGCGGGTCACGGTGCGCAGCGCGGCACGCGCCGCAGGGGCGGGGCCAGGCCGCGCCTCTCAGGGGCGGGCGCATGCGCGCCACGGGCCCGCGCGCCAGCGAGCGGGGGAGATGCGCGGGGCCGACGGGGGGAGGAGGCGGCGCGGAAGCCGTGAGGGGACGCCCACCGCCCGTCCCGTCCCGTCCCGTCCCGTCCCGTCCGTTCACCTGACGTTCGCGTGGCTGTAGCCGATCTTGGCGTTGTAGGCGCCGTTATCCAGCACCAGCGTCGCCATGTTCCCCACGGCGCCGCGGCCGCCGCCGTCCCAGTATTGATCCTCCACCGCCGTGGATCTCTACGGTGACCATAGAGCGGAGGAGCAGCGCGCGGGGGGCCCGGCGGGACGCGGGAGTGCCGGCAGCGCTCCGCCTCTGCCGCGGGGCGCGCGCCCTGCCGGTGACGCTGGCGGAGCTGCGGGAACCATTGGCCGGGCGTGACCCGGCAGCGCTCGTCACAGGGGTGGGCGGGGAGGTGACACGGCGTCACCGCGGGCAGCGCCCGGCCCGGCTCGGCCCGGCTGCGCGACTCTGCCGCTTCCCCCGCGCCATCAGCCCCGCGGGGGTGGCACCGATGGTGGGGGTGTTAGGGCGAGAGCCCGGTGTGGCTGTGGTTTAAAGTTACGGACTACCTCGGGTAAGCCTGCCGGCTCGGGACGCTGAGGTGCGGGAACCCCGCGCCTCGGGAGAAAGGTGATGAGTGACAATCTCATGGAGAAGTGAGCAGCAACACGGGCCTGGGCTGTGCAAAATTGTGACACAATGGAAAGGGAGACAGTTCTGAATTCCATCATCATCATTTTACTGTTACAGAATCACAGAATTAAGTTGGAAAAGATCACCGAGTTCATCCTATGACTGAGCACGATGTAAGCTAGACCATGGCTCTAAGTGCTGTGCCGGGGCTTTTCCTTAAACACCTTCAGGGATGGTGACTCCACCACCTCCCTGGGCAGCCCATTCCAATGTCTAATCACCCTTTCTGTGAAACAACAACAAATAAAAGTTCTTCCTGATACGCAACCTAAACCTTCACTGGTGCAGTTTTAGACTGAGTACTCTCATCCTGTCCCTGGTTGTCTGGCAGAAGAGACCAACCCCCAGCTGACTGTAACCTTCCTGCATGTACAAAGTTTTTCAAAGCATGCATCATTAACACTTTCATTATAAATAGTATGGAAAACAGTGCTACTGGCATTCTCTGTTCCTGGCCAGCTTTTGTTATACTGAAGTCTGTGTAATACAGCACACACGTTTACAGAATTACAGAGCCATAGAACAACAGCAGGTGGAAGGACGCTGAAAGATGATCTGGTCCAACCTTTCATAGTAAAGGGAACCATGATGAGATAATCTAACCCCCTGTCCATCACCATCTTGAAAACCTGTAATGGGAACTCCCTGATGAGAGGTTTTCACAGTGATTGGTTGTTCTAACTTTGCAAAAGTTCCCTATATCAAGATGAAAGCTCTCCTGGTGTAACTTGTTGCCTTTTGTCTTCTTGAGAAGAGAGAGCCTCCATCATTGTAGCTGCTCTCTAGCTACCACTATACTGTGATAAGGTCCCCCTGAGCTTCTCCAGGCAGAAAAAACAAAGTCTTCAGTCTTTCTTCAGGATACATTCTTGAGTCTTTGATCATCTTTATAGCCTTAATTTGGATGCTTTTCAGTTGTCCACAATTTTTTTTTTTTTAGTTGCTGGGAGCAGAACTGGACACAACACTCCACGTGTGGCCTGAAATGCACAAAGCAGGGTGGGATGATGAAGTTTCTGTCTCTGCTAGCAATGCCCGTGTGGATGCAACCCAGGCTCTGCTTTGCACTCCTTCCTGCAGTGGTGCACTGCTAAGTCCAGTTCAGCCTGATGTCCATCCAGACCCCCAGGCCCTTTTCCACAAGGCTGTTTCCCTGCACTGGGCTCTGTGGTATGTCACCTCAGGTGCAGCACCTTGCACTTGTCTTGATGATGAATTTTGCTCTATTTATGTTTTACTTGCTGTCACTAGTTCCTTTGTTGTATTCTGGTAAAACAAAAAGAACATTACAGTTTTGTATTTATGTGTAATTGACTTTCCTTAAAAATAACTGCTACTCTGTATGATGACTCTTCACTCTAACAAATATAAAATGTCATTCCTTGAATCAGGATGTTCGTTGGAATGCATGGCAATCTGCTTTTAGACAAATCCTCTTTATGTGCTTGTAAAGGAAGTGTGTCTTAAGGACAGCTTCTTTAATCCTGACTCTAGCAGATATATTATTTGATTCTTCAAAAGAGGTCACAGGAATTATCAAAAGCCTGTTTTTCAAGTTCAGGAGTTCCTGAGTGCTTTTTAAAGAACACTGTTCTTCTCATTCTCTGCCTACTGACTCATAGTAACTTTTGGGTTTGTAATTAAATCCAAATTACACAAAATCCAGAATAGCAACAAATTATTTAGGTATTCAGTGTTAAAGAGAAACATAAAATACTACTCTTAAAATTGTGCAACTTTTACTTTATCCTTTTACTAATGTAAAGTTCCTAGAATAATTGTTTAGATTCAAAAATGTCCTAATATCTCTTGCTAACTTTTACCTTGTGAAAATAAAAGTGAAAGCCAGAATTTAGTAAATTACTTTTTGCCTTCTAAATACTAGCTCCAGCTCTATAAAGCTTCATCTGTTACCATCCAATGACTTGTGTTGGATTTGGAGTTACTTTTTTCTTTTTTTTTTAGGATGTAGGACAAGTGCCAGGATTTTAAGAGTTCACTTAGATTTATGTGAAATGGTTGATATACATAAATATTTTAAATCTCTTCAAACGAAAGTTGGTATATTTACTGTCACTATTACTTGAGGGCAATTCATATGTATTTATTGAGATTGTTTACACATTCACCCATATCTTCCAATGGCACTTATGATAATACTTTCTGTTATTGTTAGAGTACTTAACACAAAGTCAGCCACACAGCAAGGACACATAAATAGGATTTTCAAAAGTCTATATTGCAGCAAACCTTGTACATTGCCCCTTACAATAGTGAGAATTGATATTTTGTGATGTGCTTTGAATAATGGTCTGTCAGACTACAAAAGCCTTGCACATCTGCATTTGAAGACAGACCATTATCTTTGCTATTATCCATAAGAAGGCATGCCAGATTTCTCATTCTGCAAGTTTGATACAAAGCACTCACTGAATCTTAGCTCAAATTTAGTTTGTTCTCTTACTGTATCTCCTACTGCTTTATTTAATGGGATAAACAATTTTAGTTTTTAATTCTGTGACCTTTATGTTTCTGAAGTTGCTTGAGCTCCAGTTGGTTTTGGTTTTTTTCCCCCCTCTCAGTTCCAGTCTTTACAGTTAAGAAATTCCCATGAACACATGAAACTGAGAGAGTCAAACTTCTTCTGCACACCCTCTAAAAGGCACAGGTGCTTTTTGGCTCCAGTGTGTGGGAATGAGCAGCCTCAGAAGGACTGAATGGTGCTAAGTACAGAATTTCCAGGTTGTTCAAAGCATCCAAAGAAAGATATCCCCGAGGAAGAATTAACTGCACCCTTTGACTGGGGCTTGTTATCCTGGACTTCGCATCAATGGACTGTACTCCACATACCTGTATTTGGGTGATGGTGAAAGGCAGGCTGGTGGCTGAGATGACTGCTTGATGGAAAACTCTACATACACAGCTTCTTGGGTGTTCTGTTGAATTCACAAATTCTGTTGTGTTCACAAATAGGCCCTAAAAATACATATGGCAAATAGAAATTTTTTTTCTTTGAGATCATTTCAGCATCCTGGATAGGCTTACAAGCAGGGTTCATTCTTAGTGACATGAGTGCCAGCTGCTCTGAAAGGGAGAGAATCCAGGTGCTAGGAAGGATACTGTGGCCAGCAGGGTAGGGACTTGCTAGCCAGGGCCTGTCCCACCACCCCCAGGGAGCATGGCAGACGTGTGGGAGTGAAGCCCAGAGCCCAGGTTATCAAGCAAACGTGATGATGAAGCAGGTGGAATGTCAAGCACATAAGACAATCCTCAAGCCACAATCAGGATCAGGACTGGTGGGATTAGCAAGGGCCAGACACAGTCCGGGGATCACCGTGCAGGTCCATGGTGACTGGGAAGGTCTAAAATCAAGGTGGAAGGTCGGTGCCCTTCTAATTCCCTTCTGGGTGAGGAGGATGTGGTGTGTGGTGTGTGTTGATCTGTGCATTTTCCTCCATTCCTCCACACAGTATGCTCCAGGACATGGGGATACAACGTGAGGTCACAATTCTGATCAATCCTGCTGGGCATAAATATTTCTGGTTTTCATTTCTGACATCAGTGAACAGTTTCAGGACTTTCCCTGTTCTTCCAGGGCTAGACTTGCAGGACACTTGAAAGAGAACACATGCCATGGGTCTTACTTTCCTTGCACCTTATATTTTCTGTCTTGATGAGAAGCTGACCCATCATAATGATGAGTATTGTTTCTTCATGATACTGGTAGACTATTTCCTAGGTGAGAAAACCAAACATAAAACAGGCATAAAAGTGTTAGCTTCATACACAGCTAATTCCTACTTCTTAAATCTCCTTAAGATTATAATGAGGTCAGTATTACACAACTGACTGATTTTTAAATGTCTGGAAAAATCAATTGGAAATGTTCATCTCCTGACCTACTTTTTCTATTACTGCTTCATATTTCTGACTTAAAGGTCCTTAGGGTTTTGGTTCATTGCTTGTAAATTATTAATGTTATGTAAATGAGAAGCAGAGAAAATAGTATCTGTTGTCTTTCCTCTGCAGCTCAGGACTCTATTACAGAGGCCCATCCTGCATATGGAGGTCACATATGAAAAACTTTTTAGTTTTCTGATTGCTAACTTTTCTTTTTTCCTTTTCCAGTTAATATTTTTGGGGTACTTGGTTACCCAAGTACCACTGAAATTCTTCAAGAATGCCTTTTATGAACAAGGGAGTTCCAGAGGAAAGGGTTACTAATACAAGACATAAATCTCTTAACTGACTTGGAGATTTTGCTACATCATGAGAGGCTGTTCTTTCGAAAAGTAAAATAACTCATAGTTGCCACAGATACCCAGCAAAATGTAAGCATCCAAGGAACAGCCTGATTTTACAAGTCTCTGGGTTTGAGCAGTTCGGGTATCGGGTATATGTGTGTGTGTGTCTGTGTCTGTGTATACATGTGAATTTCTTGCCATGGCATTGTAAGTTTCTGTCAGTGAGCTCTTCATCTTATCTAGCCTTGTTCCTTTCGTGCGGTGCTGTAGAAGCTGCGGCTATTCCTGTCTTTCGGTCGAGCTCAGGCCCAGGCGAAGGTGTGATGGTGTTGGGACACGCTCCACAGGCGGGGATGCAGAGACATGCTTCTAGAGTTTTGGAGATGGGAAGGCTGAAGAGGGATGAAAGAAACAGCTGGCGGAAGAGAACGGAGAAAAGGCGAGCGGTGGGGCTGAGGTGGGCTTTGAGCCCTGAATGGGGACGGAGATGCTCAGCAGGCGGGCAGGGCTCTGCGAGCGAGCGAAGGGCGGAGGCGGCACTGCCCTCGCCCGTGGCCCTACGCGTATCCGTGGGCCTTCCGCCGTACCCGTCCCCCTCCGGTGCGCCCGTCCCCGTCCGCCGTCCCTGCCCCGCTCTGCCCGCCGGTCTCATCGCGGGGCGGGGGCCCCGGGCCCGTCCCGCCCCGTCTCTCCCCGTCACCAGGCGATGCAGCGGCCAAGATGGCGCCGGGCGTGGAGTGAGCGCGACTGGGGATAGCGGCTCCGCTCCCGGCGCTCTCCCCACCTCGGGCAGGGGCGGGCGCAGGGATGAGGCGCGGTCCTGGTCCCGGCTGGTCGTCGTGAGGGGCGCGGGCAGGCAGAGACCATGGCGGGGATTATCAAGAAGCAGATCTTGAAGCATCTCTCCAGGTTAGTGGGGCGCGGTGCACCGGGCAGGCTGAGGCGGTGCGGGGGCGACTGCGGGTCCCTGTCCCGGAGAGCGACCCCCGAGCTGGGCGCTGGGCGGGGGCACCGGGTCCTTTCTGCCCGCAGAAGGGGGAACTGAATCCGCCTCCTCGTAGTGATTTGGAAGCGGAGGGGGCGGCTGGGCGCTCGTGTGGGGCTGTCCGGCGGCCACGGCCGCTTAGCTGGCCCCTGGCCCCGGCTCCTTCCCCCGCTGCCCGGCGGCGGAGGCGGAGAGGGGGCTCGCTGTGCTCGGCGCAGGAGGGAATCGCCGAGTGAGTCACCGCCGGGCTCCTGCCGCCTCCCCGCCGGGCAGACGGTGCCCGCCCCCGCTGCCCGAGCCGTGCGGGCGACAGAGAAGCGGGGGAGAGCCCGACCCTCGCGATTCCCGGGGGCGGGGGCGAGCAGCGGCCGCCGCTGTGCGCTGGCTGGCCGGGGCCGGGGCCGGGGCCGGGGCCGGGGCAGCTCGGCCTGTGCTTGTCCTTGCCGCTCAGCTCGCCGGCTCCGAGCGCTTGAGACACAGGTGAGGCCCGGCGGCAAAAAGGTGCACGCGGAGGGATGAAAATAAGTTCGTGATTTTCTGGGTGACTGAAATCATGTCTAAGGTGCCTCGCGGCCTGAAACAAAACAAACAGACCTCCTGTAAATTTCTTAGCTGTCGATATCAAAGTGTGCTTGAAAGATGGAGAAATCGCAGAAAGTACGCGATCTGATTCATACAGTTTTAAAAAGCCGCATCAGATTTCTCCCGTTTTCTAAAGAGAGGCAAAAACCTGCTAGGTACTTAATCCGTCATAACACCGCAGCGTTGCTAATTCTTCTGATCTTATTTTTGCATCTTAAAAAAATATAGCATGGGATACTTCAATTTTTTTAGGTTTTTTTCTTCTTTTTTTTTTTTTTGCCCAAAATGTTCTGTTCCAGTTTTGTGTGGTATTTCTGGAAACTGCTTGAAGAGAAAATCAAACAAAATGAAGTGACAGATTGTCATTTCACTAATCTGTTGTCAGTGCATACAGAAAACATAATTCTCATTCCAAATCCTTTGGTATATATCTGCTAAATGTGATGTATGGAGCAGTAGTAGAATGATTTTTCTTCTCCACCCTGCTCCTGAGTTATGTAGCAGGGAATGCTGACAAAGAAATCCTTTCTTCACATGAAAATGACAGAGCACTGTGTGAATGGAAATGCAACGAGAAGATGTCATCAGCCTTGAGTCAGTTTTCTAATCAGCAGTGTGCTTGGATAGCTGGATGTAGCAGCTTGTTTCCTGTAGCAGTATATAGTGAGCTGTATGGAAAGAGAAGTGAGCTCTAGTCTCTGTGCTACAGGTTAGCTCTAAAATGTGGGAACTAGGCATGATGAGTTGGTTTTTTGTCTAGTTTTTCAAATGAGCAGCTGAATAGATTAGAACCAAGTACTTTGTCATTCTGGTAAATTTGTGATTTCTTTCTTGTGTGTTGTGATAATGCTTATTCAACAAGGCTCTCTCAAATGATTTTGACAAATTTTATCACTTTTGGGAAGTTTATGGGCTATATGCAGTAGTCTGAGGCTTGCAAGTTGAACTTGATGCTCATAATCCATACTACTCAAAGAGTGTGTTTGCTACCTAAAATGTAGACAGTTATTATTAAGCCCCTTGTTATCGGTGTTCTTCATCACATATTCAGATAATATCTTTATTTCCTGCAGAACAGGTGTTTTAGTGGTTTCAAAAGTTGGTTACTCAGAAAAACAGGATTCAAATGACATGAGCTTAAATTTCAGGACCTTGATTTTTTTCAGCAAAAATTATGGAAGTATTAATTCAGGATTTTCTTTTATAAAAGTTTTGTGAGACTGTGACTAAGGATTCAAATACATAAGGAATTTCCTGCAATAGAGAGGGGCCAAAGGACACTTTCACTTTTTACTCTTACTATAGTAGTTGCTGTTCTGCTGTTTTTGTAGTTTCTTGGAACTGCTACTGCTTGTCATCTTCAACTAAGCAGATATTAAAACTTATTGGAAGAGGTCTGTATATTCAAAGCAATAGTGGAAAGAATTATCCTCTTATCTTCATTTATTTTCATTTCTGATTATTTTAGTTCCCTTTATGTTTGATACCAAGGTACGAATTTGTACCCTAAGTTACAGAGAAGTACTTTGATTTTTTTTGCCACAAACCACAGAGTAGTTGAGGTTGGAAGGGGTCTTTAGCAGTCATCTTGTCCAGCTCTTCCAGTCATCATTGATTTGGCAATGTTTGCCATGAAGATTACTGCAGTATCTCTTAATCATGTGTTTACTCTTTTTCCTATCTAGGTTCTGTATTTGCAAATTTGAAAGCATTTTTTCATTCTGCAGTTCCCATCTAGCAGTTCACAGTGCTTTTATTAGATGAACTGATAATGGACACTGGTGTAGAAGGAGCCTCATCATTCTACATTTGTTAGACAGTGAAAATTTTACATAGGTATGATTCTTTAAGGTCTGAGAGCAAGAAGATGATCCAAACTGCATTTTGAAATGGTTCTGATAGCTAAATTACTTTTTTACCTCTGTGAAGGGCTTTTCTTATTGCTGTGTTACACTTTCAAAGCAGTGAAGGTGATAAAGCCTATTTTATTCATCTTGTAACAAGTCTCTATCTCATGTCAGGTTGTGGTGATGAGTTTTTTGCTTTTTCAGTCTTTTAAAATTTTAAAAAATATTTTCTATCTTCAACGTGCATTGTTCTTTCCCAAGGCTGTGGTGGAAAATGAGAAGGAGGGAAGGGGTAGAACAAACTACGTGTGTTTTTGTTCTATTTCACATTATTTGCTTGGTGTGGGATATGAAACTGAATGTATCAACTAAACTGAAGAGATGAGTTTGCCATTTGGAGGCTTGAATTTTTCTCGTGTCCATGTTGTGTTAGGTGTGGTTCTACTGAACGCAGTTGACAGCGTGTCTATTTCAAATGTCCCTACAATGAAACAAGTGTCTGGATAACAGCAGTGTCCTTTACAAAGGTAGGAAAGATACACCGTGCCTAGGAGAAGTCTCTTCTCTGTAGTGTTGGGATCACTTACTCCTTCTATAAAGGTCTTCCCCAGTGAACTGAAACTTGTGTTGAATCTTCATTTGTGCTGTTACTTATTTTCAGTGGGTGAGGGATTTCCTGTTGAGCAGCACCTTTTTATTGCAAGAGTTTCTGTTCAGTGCTCTGCTATGATTGCAGATATCCTTCAGCATTCCTTCTTTTTCCTCAGACTTGGTGGACAAGTGTGTGAAACAATGGTGTTAAAGATTTCCAATAGAAATCTAGATTGCCTTGTGCAAGTTCGCTGTGGTGTTACTGTAATGCTGTCTCTGGTTGTGAGGGGATCATCTCCATGGCAGGGGTTTCAGTCTTGGGTTCTTGGCATGGAAGGGACATACAGAGATCAGGTATTACTAACTCAGACTTGTGTAAGGGTATTTTCAGGTGTTTTTTAGTTTTGGCCTTTAGACTCATTGAAATTCCCTTTCTAGTTAATGAGCAGTCTGAGTCTTCTGTGTATCTGCATGATCCATGCCTTTCTGTAAAAAAACCAGTTTTGTTTATCAAGATATGTGTAAGAAGCATAAAGGCGAGCTTAAAATCTTCACCTGCCTGATAAGTAGCCACACTGAATATGACAGTCTTCACTTCAATTGATATTAACTCTTAAGTTTATCAATGATAACACATAGTTCAACTTAAAAAGTTACAGTTTGTATCTTACTCAGTGTTTTCCACCAAGAAAACAGTAAGAGTTTTAAAGTGTTTGGTATGGCAGAAATTGTTTCAGCTGTGTCATTAGTTAATGTTCTGCATGAACTTAGACCTTTGCTTTTGCTTATCTGAATCAATAGATGTGAACATACTAAGATTTCAATAGAAGAAAATTGCAGTGAGTTTTGTTACAATTAGTTTCATCTCATAGTTGGGAAGTTATTCTAAAGCTCCTGTGAAGAATGGTTGTACAAAGAACAGCATCCTAATTGCATGGCTGTCAGGAACCAAGTGGTCCTGATCTAAACAGTGATATCCTACATCATCTGGCACAACTTCACTGATAGGCATCCTACGGAAGTATTCACCCTGCATGTCGACCTACTTTTACACCAGCTCAGACTTGCCTGATTGGTGAGGAATGTTGTTCTCTCAAGAGATCCGAGGTGACTCCTTTGAGAGTAGAGCAGGGCAACACCTCTGTTGGGCTAAGAATGGGCCATTTCCTTCCTGTAAGTAAATGACCGAAATTGTTTGGATGAACTTTGAGAATTCTGCTAGTAGCAAAATAAGTCGTTTTTTTGGGTTTTTTTTCAGTTTTTTTTATTCCACTTCTGTTACTTTAGTTTTGTGAAAGTTAGTCAATTCCTTTAGCCAGCCAAAGAACACAGTGTGTGCTCTTCCCTTCTCTCTTTGTTTGTATTAATTTTGCAGAGTGTCTTCTAGGTGACTGACTTTATCGCCTTGTGTAGTATATGAGAAAATTGCAAAACACAATGTAGACGTAACAACCTCTGTTGTTCTGAGTGAATCTGTATCGAATCTGAATGCTTGCAGAAAGTGCTAGCATTATGTCTGTCTAAAGTGCTGCACCTAGGGGAAGAATAAGCCTAAAAAACTTCAGATAGTAAAGCAGAAGTGCTTGAGACAGAAGACAAGGAGGAAGAGAAAGAGCAATTTAAAGTTTCACTGTAATCCTGTGCTTCTTGAATTCCCTTATGTTTGAAAATCAATACTTTCAGTATTTAAGTGGAGACTTTATGCCAACGATTTCTTCTGTGTGAATGTGTTGGTAATGTTCTGATGAGCATGAAGGGATCAATAAATGCTTTTTTCAACAGAAATAAAAAACTTTCACTTTCTTCTGTTAGTAGCTTCCTGTACAATATTGCATTTTAAGATTCTGTAACAGAACATCGTCCAAAATTTAAGCTGAAATTGCTGGGGTGTTTTATACATGCATTTTGGAGAGAAATGAGCAATACTGCATTTTCTGACAAAATTCTTAATTGTTACCTTTAATAAGATTTGATATTAAATCTTGTGTTACATCTCAGAAAGATCTCTTAAGCTTTCAGTGGCATTTGGGTTAATAAAATAAACTCACTGAATTTGACTTCTCCTTTTCAGTTTGTTTTATGTTACTTTTGCAAATTATTATAAATCTAAATGCTAATTCTGCAGACACTGTACAGTTAAAGTTCTGATGAAGCGTTGTTGAAGTCAGACAACTCTAGTGCATACATAATAAAAGCTAATGCATTTGCACAATCAGTAAAAATTAATCAGCAGCATTTTAGTTGTGTGTGATCATTTTCTTTAAAAAGTTCTCAAAATACTAGTAAGTTTCACAGTGAAAATGATCTTGAAGATTGCTCTGTTCAAGTATCTGATACACCAGTATGAAGTATTCCCTGGGGAAAAAAAGGATATTTAAATAAAGCCTGTAAGGAATAAAATTGTGTCTTAAGGTCAAGTGATTATGGAGTATGTAAAAATCAAAACTAGCCCACAGTTAAATTTTTTTTAAATTTGTTATTTCTCCTGCCAAAGCTTTTTTTTTTCTTTTTTTTTTCTTTTTTTTTTTTTTTTTTTTTTTTTTTTTTTTAGTTTTTAGGCAGAATAAAAGTCTGTATTGAATAACTCCAAGAATGGGAGGTGCTTTTTAAGGTGTCTTGTTTTATTTTTAATTTTTTTCTACAAGAAGATTGGATGAAGATCAGATAATTTCTGATGAGACATTAATGGAATTATAAAAGCTTACATGAGGTGATTTATTTCACATTTTTTTTGCAAATAATGAGAATACTTGCTAACAAGCAATTACTCAATTCTATCAAGAGTGTCTTGGGTTTGGCCACTTACACAACAACCCAGGTTTCTCAATCCAGTAACTCCTGTAGGGAGTACACCTTTGTGGAGCTGGTGCTAACCACAGTTCAGACCTCTTCATTGTCTTCTTTTTTGATAAGGAAACACAGGAAAGGAAAGAGCTCCAGCTAGGCTGTACTTTTTAGCTCTTCCAGCCTCCCACCGATGGATGTACAAGCCTTGCTGGAAGAAGAATGTCCCCAGCACAGATTTTGTGGCAGCTTTGCCATGCATCTTTACCATTTAGCTTGAGAACACCAGAGTTTTGGGTTTTTTTTCCCTCAGAGATGCTTGCCCCTTCTGACTCCCAAAGAAGCAACACTTGGATCCAGCTACTCAGGAATCTGAAAGTTATGTAGTTTCTTGCTTCTAAAACAGTTTTCATGTTGCAGTTTCTTCCGTTGCTGGGAGTCTGGAGACTTGAGAAGAATAATTTGTAATTAGGTATCTGTAATTCACTTTAGTGATGAATCTCTTAAATTCTGTTCTGATATCCCAACAAACTGCCTACCAAGGTCACTCTCCAAATGACTGGGTTTTGTTGCTCCCAAAAGGATGTAAGTGTAGGAATTAATTATATTTAAGATGAATCATCTCTTTGAAGTGAAGACAGCAGAGAACTTTTTTTGGTGGGAGCTTATTGTACTAAAATTTCATAGCCTGCAAAATCAGACTGTCAGACATGTGTGGGTCTTTGTAGCAGTGCCCCAAACACAAAAACAAATCTAGAAATCCCATTCCCCTAGATCTCTAGAGTCAGGTTTCTTTAGTGTGAATTTCAGATAGCTGAGGTTGAGTCACTGTAAATAGGAACAAATAATGTGAGGAATCTCAGGCTAGGCAAAACAAAACTGAAAAGTCATCTTCCATTTAAAAATAAAATAAAACCCTCTTGTGCTGCATCTTTGGGCTATCTTCCTGTCATCTTCCAAATGTACTTACTGGGTATTCCTAAAACAGCTTGGCTGCTTGGCTACAGATCTTTCCTGCATGATTAAAATTTTCTTCATAAGCTGTTTATTTAAACAGGGCTCCAGTACTGCAGTATCAGACAGCAAAGGATCCTCTCACAGGAATCTAGTGTTTCAGGCAGGTCTGTTTCCTTTTGAATTCTGTAGTATCATGACATGTAACAAACTGTTGTAACTGCAGTGATCTTCAGCTAAAACTCTCTTACATTATTGTATCACTCCTTTTTCCCTTTGAACTTGATCCCTTGTGTGTCCCCCGTGTCCCATTCCCTGCAGTGATCCCAGCTGGCTCATGGAGATTGGTTTGCTGTGAATATCCTTACTACCAAAATGAGTACCAGAAGCTTCTCAGAAGCCGTGGCAACTGACCACTTGCTTTCACCAGGAATAGGGGCCTTATGTCTGAATACCTTGCCCTCAGGTAACTTCCCCTCTCCCACCTTTGTAGAGTAAATTAAGAGGTGGTATGTATTTATATAAATTTAGGAGTGAAGCGAGTTCTATAAAATGTTACTTGGGTTTCCACTCCTGTTTCTTTTTGTAATTTAAAATCCTGCAAAAAATAATTGTTTACTATGAAGTTGTGTGTTTTGGCTTCTTTGGGGTTTTTGCAAGTCCTAAATTAAATTTGCAAGACGGGTTTGTGAACTGAATCAGCAATCCCATTATAAACACACCTCTGTGTGTATTTTCTAAATGCAGTCTGGGTATTTCCCAGTATCTTTAGGCCATATGACATTTGCTGTTTATTATTTGCATCTACTTAATTATTTTTCATTACTTACTGTGTATTACCTCTGTATTGATATATTTAAAGTATCAGTCAGCTCTTTAACTAGCTTACAGAAGAAAGCGACTGATTTTATTTCTTTCTTTTTTAAATTAAAAGAGTTCTTATAGTTAATACCTTATCAAAAGATCTTATTTTGTTGTGAGATCTGATCAGTTAGCATTAAAAAAGATATCTGCTAATGTCATATAAATAAATGATACTGTTTCCAAAAAGCACGGTATTGTTATGCTTTTACACTGTATCATTATTTCATGATTTTAAATTCCTGAAGTTGTATTTCATCAAATGCTTTTTTTTTTTTTTTTTGCATTAGGCATTAGAATGTTGTATTTTAAGTGGAGTTTAATAGTTATCAAGTATAAGCAAATTGAGGTGTGTTTTTTGCTGCCTGCAATAGGGAGGTTGTATATACATTGCCACATATTGTTTGATATATTCAGGATTTTATGTTACCTTGTACTCAGCATATCATTAAGGCCTGATGCATAGGACTGTCATGTTTGAGCAACATGATTATCATTTGTGCAGTGCAAGCTCCTCATTTATGCACAGTGCTTGGCTGTGTCTGTGCAGATCTGCTTCATGACACATAATTAGATAATAACTATTGATGACAGCAGCTGTCTCAGTTTTCTGCCTGTACCCAAAAAGCAAGCAATATAGCTTTTCTAAATGGAAAGAAAATAATTTCCTACATGTGTTATTACAGAATTAACTAGGGGAATCATTATGTACCGTCAAGAGACTTGGTGGGGCTGTCAGTACTTGAGAAAATGTGGACCAGGTCTTGAAGAGCATGGGAGTGTACTAAGATGTCTTCAAGCAGTCACCTGGAGTGGGAGCCTGTGCTGAAGTGCTTCTGTGTTGTGATGAAACGGAAGCAATTACTTGTAAAGTGTCAGCAAAGCAGATGTGTTGTTCAGGGCTCCTACAGTGGGATGGATAAGGGGATGGTGTGACACTGCACCAGATGTGTTACACAAATAAATACAGGTTGCTCGTTGAGCCAAGGTCCTAATTAGTGATTTCCCTGGAAAGGAAGATCTGTCTTTAGACTATGATAGGTGAAAAAGCACGGTAAATGTTAGGTGCTTGAGGTCCTATATAATAGTCTGAAAAGTACACCTGAAGCTGTAGGGTTGCAGGTGGAATTTTGGACCTGCCTGGTGTGCTATAACCCTTGGTCAGCCTGAGAGCAGTAGGTCCAGGCTGGGTGTGTAAATAAGGAAATGCCCTGTCCTGTTCCAGAGGGTTGGGCAATGAGCACCTTCACAAAGTGCTTTGCAGCAGGCAATGCAGAAATCCAGCAGGTCATGGAGGGTTCTCCATCTTGCACTCAGACACCAAATACACACCTGACAATCCTGCAGATATTCAAGGTGAGATTAGATAAAGTATGTAGACATATGTGTGGAATGGCCACAATACAGTTAGGTAAAGGGGTGACACCTTTCTTGTGTACAGATTGATGTTGGGTGGTGTAAGAAGGTGCCAGTTGGGTGTCACAGACAGTGAGGGGTGTACTTGACAAGCCAGTTACTTAAAATCAGCTGTGGTTTGTGGTGCTATGCTGGGTGAGAGGAACTCAATTTTAACAGTGCACATCATTCCCAATACTTTGGTTCTGTGGCAAATTTGATGGAGAGTTCCTTCTGTTCTTCTTCTACTTGAAGTCTTAAAATTTGAAGTTGTATAGTGAGCTGAATGGTACTAGAGCTCCTTCGCTCCATCACTTAGAGTGATAGGAAGGAAACATCTTCCTGAGAAACTCAATTGAAAAAGACCATTTTTCTTGTTTCAGAAATGCTGTAATATTCCTTAGTGCTCAAATAACATGGTTCAGCCAGATGAAACAGTAAAAAAAAAAAAAGTTTTCTTTGTGTTCCATTTCTGATGTTCTATTATTGATCCAGTTGACAGTGCTTAGTAGGTCATGCTTCCCTTTCTCAGGGCTTGTTGTTTAAGCAGTTTTTTTTTCCTTTCATAACAAGGAGATAAGCAAAACTTGCAGCACATACATAATGTGATTTAACAATTTGTCATGATTAGAGTCATATCTCTGAGGAAAATTTATTTAAAAAGCCGGGAAGACACATGGTAGAGCTGAGGAAAGCGGTTGTATGTTCAGGAGGTGTGCAAAGCAGCTGAGAATCTGAGTCCAAATGTGATCCAGACTTCTCTTATTTCTCTACTGAATCCAGAGGTTGGGAGTTTCTGTTGTCCAACTTGGCAAGGCACCTGGTATTTGCTCCGAACCTTTGGGGATCACTGCTCTAAGCTTCATGTGATTTGTGGCCTTCCATATACAAACCATAAGCTTGTGACTTCAGAAAAGTGTTTTCCCATCCTCTCTACCTGTTTTTGGGGTTTTTTTGTTTGTTTCTGTTTTCAACTTCTTGGCCATCTTCCCTGCCAGCATGGTGGAGTTAGCTCCATTCGGAGCTCCTAGCCTGTGGAGCCTTGTTTGTTTGTGGTGTTACAAACAAACCTTTAGAAAATAAATATCTTAGGCAAGGAAATAAATGCATCTTTTATGCAGGTTTTGAGTTATTTTAGAGGGAGAGAGCTGAAAGAACATTGTGGTCCTGACAAAATACATTGATTGTAACTTGTTCCTCTTTGATTCTTAATACTGCACTGTTACTGTACAGTTTTTTATGCTTTTCCCTAAACTCTTAGTCTGTACTTTGTAAATTAAAGTTGCACTGTCTATCTGTAACTGCATGGGAATGTTTAGTGCATGTGTGTAGATGTACCCAAAGGGAGATGTCAGGCAGCTTGTGATGTTGATAAATTCATATTTCTGGATTCTTGCATTTAAACTGTAAGTGTTTTACAGCATTATTGTTGTACTTATGCAATTCACTATTAAAACTGTATTGAAATCCATACTATCGCATAGTAATTCAAACCTCAGATATGTTTTGAGAAAGAAATGTAGTTTGTGAAATTGAAGCTCAATCTATGAAAACTGTTTTGCTAAGAATATCTTCTCATGGCTCATCTCTTGAGAGTTTCCTTCTGTGACTTTTGACATGAAGGGTACAGTCTTAACAGGTAGAGATCCTCTTAAGTCTGTCTCTTCTGAATGAAGCAGCACTTAGAGCATTTTTCCTTTCACTGACTGCAGGAGAGCAAATATATTCAAAGCAACACTCTTGGAGGAACTAAAAAAACAGTATATAGAAAAAGTGATGGTCCTTCTTGAATTTTTTCCCTGTCCTTCTGCACCCTGTTGAGAGAGACTGGCTTCTATTTTGTTTGTTTGAAAGATATTGAAAGTAACCAAAAAATGGCTTTGCTGTTACCATTCTTCTCCTTAATGGTATTTTGGTATCTTTCTTGCTCTGAAGTTTGAAAACCTCTTTCTGTAAGTCCTTTGTGTTTCATTGTGAAGTGTCTGCAGCTGTGACCAGGATAATGCTTAGATCTGTTTCCAAGCTCAGAGGTGTTTCTGGTGTGGCTGAGCAGCAGGGTACTCTGAGGGGAGACTTCTTTCACAGAGTATGAGTCTCAGGAGACGTGTGTGCATGTGTGTGTGTGTGTGTGTGTGTGTGTGTGTGTGTGTAATGGCAGAATGGTTTTGCATTTGGTGTGTAAATGTGACTTGAAAATGACATCAGTTTGTAATTCTTACGTCGATCCCTATCTAGAAAGCCAAGAGTGAGAGGTATTGCCAGGCGACTGAAAACACTCAATGGCTGCTTTTTTTCTTCTAGGAATTTCGTATGACCTGAGTCAGATGAGACTTTGCAATGGTTTCTGAGATAGGAAGTTTTATATTTTGCAGTTACTTACAGGTTGTTTTAATGAGGAAGGTTATTTAACTTTCGTCATTATTCTTTCTTGTTGAAAGCAAGAAAAAAAGGTAACCAGAAAACAAAATAATTCAAGTCCTTTATTCCCCTCATGTGTCTAAACAGGGCATTTAGAAGTACATTAGTTGCCAAGGAAAATAATTTATCAACAGTCTTATCTCAATATATTTTTAGTACTGATATTATGGAACTATATTTTTCACAGATTAAATCTCATTGTTTGTGGATAATTTATTACTCTGAGCAATACAGTAACAACTGCAGCACTTCTGTCATGAGAAACATGTCTAGTATTATTTGCAAATACATACTGCTGGCATTTTGTCAGACTAAGTAAATGCATTTTCAAAGCTAACCATCCTGGGAAAGAAGTAGGGCAGTTAGAGTCAAAAAATGCCTGCTTTGTTTCAAGCTGTACCTGGAAACTGTTAGGAGGAAAAGCTTGTGGAAGAGACCTTCTTCATCTTCTTCCACCATCTCCCCCAGTATCAGACTTAAGGAGAACCTTGTAGTTCAGTTAGAAGTTGGTCTCTTGAATGGGAAGGACATGCTTGAATTGCACCTCCTGGTCCTGAGGCATTGCTTCAGGGTGATGTTCCATCATTGAGGACAGACAAACCCCTTAGCTCTCTGCCTGGACAACAGCAGCACCAGGAGATTTTGGTGGGAAAGGTCACAAAGCATAAAGCCAACAGCAATATTTTCTACTGTTTAATACTGTAAAACTAGACTCAGCTCATTTTCAGAAACAATTTTTCATGGCAGATTGAAAGTGTGGTAAAGTCTAGCCTGTTCTTAGCTTATGGTAGATACAGTGCTACAGTTGTTGGCTTGAAGGTAGAGAACCCATGGGCTCGCAAGGATGTGGACCATTTGACACAGTCACACAGATTGTTTCATTGTCTCAGCAAATCCTAGTGCATTTGAAATATAAAGTAATTTATATGTATGCTTTTAAATAGTTACACTTTGTACCACATGGATATCATACTCGGCTTCCAAGTTTTCATCCAGTGTTTTATATACCTCATATTGCTGTGTGTGTGTGTGTATTTCTATTTTGTTACTAAATTCTATAACTAAATCTAATTAATATCATTTTTTTTATTATTACAGGATTTTAACTAAATATATAGGAAGGTACTGCTTATGACAGTAGTTTTAGGGGTTTGGGATTTTTTCTCCTTTCAAAAAATTACAGTGAAATACATTCAGCTCCACTTTATATAGTTTAAAATAAGTACTTTAACTGCTTGAGTCGAGTTTCATTTGTTATTCTGGGTGTTGCAAAAATCAGAAGATATCTCACAATATATATTTTTTATATATTTATAAATTGAGCTAATGAGTTGAAAAAAAAATAGAGGGACAAATCAATTCCATCATACCATTTCATTCCAGGTTGAAATTTACTGAGATTTCTTTTCCCCCAGACCATTGCTTTTAGTTAAGTTATCACTGATATGCAGGATAGCTTGGATTGTTTTATATGTATTTACTTGAGGTCCGTTTGTTTTTAGGTTCACCAAAAATCTGTCACCTGACAAGATCAACCTGAGCACGTTAAAGGGGGAAGGTCAGCTGACCAATTTAGAGCTGGATCAAGAGGTACTCCAGAACATGCTGGATCTTCCAACATGGCTGGCTATAAACAAGGTGTTTTGCAATAAAGCATCCATTAGGGTGAGTGTTTTGTTGTGCTGGAACAGTAATTAGCCAAATCTTTCTTCTTTTCGTCTCCGTAAACTTTCAAGCAACTTTGTATTAGTAGGAAATGATGATAAGTGCTTGATAAAATTTTAAAGAACAAAAATTTTATCAGCAATTATATCTTCATTATTTTTGTTTCTCATGCGATGACAAAAAATACATCTGAAATAATGAAAATAAGAGCGATTATTTTTAATTTTCTTTTTTCTTTCTGAGTAGAATTCATTCCTGAATGTTTGAAAATGAGGTAGAAGTAAAATTTGTATTTGTCCATGGTAATTAGTCTATCATAATTATTTATTATTCTCTTTCTTGTGTGTTCTCCCTCCACTCATCTTCATTTATTGCTTTCTCTCTTGTTCTGTTCCCATTTCCAAAAATACCTTTCTGAGGGATTCTGGTCTCTGTGGGAAATGTGGTAAACACAGTAAATCTAGTAGATACAGTGTTTTTGGTCATTGTGGCTGCTAATAATTGAAACAATGTACGTCTTCTGTACCACATTTTACAAATGTGGCATTAAGCGATGAAGGATGGCTTGTTCTTGACTGAAGGTACAGTATGGTCAAACATTAGCACATCTGTAGTCTCTTGGTGGGCATTGTTTATGGTGTTTTGGTGTTCTTTCTTTGTTTTTTTTCCACTATGGCAGCTTGTCCTGATTTTTCTGAATGTGAATTTGGTGTTTTCTTGTAGGCATCCAATCAGTTGTAGATCAACAAAGGAAATGTAGATTTTCTTTCCTCTTAAAGGAAAGAATGTATAAGGCAGTGATGCTTTTTCTGATGCTTGTCAACTCACTGTTAAAGCTTTATTCCTCTGTTTTTCTGCTCAGTGATAAGTAGATTCTGAAGTTACAAGTTTTTAACACCTAGTGTGCACGTAAAGTTCCCATATAGTATGATCAGATGAACTTAATATTTTGAAAGTAATATTATGCTAAGTTCAGAAGTTGGAAATATAATTTGTGTGCCTAAAACACATTCTGTGTGATTTATTTTACTGTATTTTTAATATTTAATTTGCTTTAGAATAGTGTTTTCTCTTGCAGATACCATGGACAAAATTGAAAACACATCCCATCTCTTTGGTGAGCTCTGAAATAAATTCTGAAATGTACTCTAGCAGTATCTATATCAAATATTTATATAGTTCTCTTGATGTGATTCTAGAAATAACTAACATTAACTGGCTTTTACTGTGTCCTCTGGGTAGCAGCAGATCAAGGTTAATGTTTTCCTTGGTAGGTTTGTTCTCTTAATCTGTGGCTTAGTGAAATCACTGTAATGTTTTACCATTAGCTCATTTTAGTCATTATATGTTCATTTGGGTTTACCTGAAGGATAGTTATTTGTCCAAGTAACCCCTTTTACAAGTTCCTGCCTTTCTTTTGGAGCTGTCTTTTCTGGGGCTTTTCAGTTCTACATCTGTACTTTACACAGTGATCTCAGCTATAGCAGTTTTGACATACATAGCATTTATAGGGTTTTTGTAACTGCCTAGGGTTCAGTCTGGATATAAATAGGAGGTAAAATGTGTAAGTAGGACACAACAACAATTAGAAGTCATGTTAATTCTTGCATTTTTTTCCTTTGTTCTTTATTTTTAAATATAGTAACAGTTCGGGCAGCAGCAGAAGTAATTTATTTGATATCTTTCTCAATTGCATTTGCTTAAGAGTGAATATTCCTTTAGCTGTCATGTTTCCCAGTCTTGCGATGAATGTGCTTGTAATTCCTTCATTCTGAATCAGACTTGGGAGAGACATGTTGTTTTAAATAATTGATGCATTTGCTAGTGACCCAGTTGGAATGTACTGATGTCTGTACTGCTTCTTCCTGACACCCAGAACTTTAAGTCTGGTAGTGCTGAGGTGGGATGATTCAACCTCTTGGCTGTGAGATGCAGCTGCCAAATTAGGAAATCGGTTTAAGTTGTGCTATTCTTAAACATGACACGCTTTGACCTAAGGTAGCAAGGCACTGTTTGCTTTGCTCCTGTTGAACTTACATTAGCACTCTTTGAGGCTAAGGTAACTCTGAAGGTAACCTTTTTACATAAAGGTTTGCTTGAACAAGTGTGTTAAATAGGTAACAAAAGTTTACTATTCAATGGTAGATTGTACAACAGCCTTTTTGATTTCTAAAGGAAAGTGAATTCAGTGGCCTAAGTGCCAAACCTCAGCCCTTCATTACATCACTGAACTTCTGCTGTTTTGGCAGGGGCAGGGAAGGGGGATATTTTTGCTGCTGAGAGTTGAATTAAATTGGAATAGCATCCTCTGTTAGACAGCTTATTGGGTAACTAGAATGAACTTGACTAGCCAAAGGGCCTTTCACTGAGCTGAGTTGGCCTGAGAATCAACCTGTTAACATAGTGGCACATGTACTGTTATCTTTGTTCACAACCCAGTTCTGGTTTTACATAATAAACAAGATTGTTTTGAGGAGTCATTTTGGGCCCCAAGGATGATCTGCAGCAGTTTTTCCTCTATCCAAGTACAGTAGTTGCTAGTGAGAAAAAACATAGGTCTGCATCCAGGTATTCTTTAGCTCTTTTTCTGTATTGTACAATCTCCTTGAATCACTGTCCTTCTGTTCTGTGCACTAGTCATGTAATAAAATGAATTCTTAAAAGAGTGGTCAAACATCCAGAACTGTTAGGATAGCTAGGAGAATTCTTGGCTTCCCCCTACCATCCTCAAACTAAAGAATTGGTTTTTTTGGTTTGTTTTTTTTTGTTTTTTTTTTTTGTTTGTTTGTTTGTTTTTCTGGTTGGTTGGTTGGTTTTGGTTTTTTTTTGTTGTTGTTTGTTTTTCTCTGTTGTTTTCAAGGCAAGAAAATAATTGAGACAGCTAAAAAAATTACTTTAAAATATCCAAATTTACTGTTGACAGCTGTTGCTTCCCTTTAAGCATCAAAACAGAGTGAAGTATAAATAAATCCAGACTAGACAGTTCATAAATTTTTTGGTTGTAGACAGGTTTTCATGGACAAGAATAGCACAGAAAAATGAGGAGCAAGCAGATCATAGCAACAGGCATGATTAACACAACATGAAAATAATCTAGTAGCTAAGGCAGGTTGAATAATTAAAAATCTAAAATTGAGGACAAAGGGGTTTTTGGTGTTTGTCCGACCTAAGAGCATAAATGGGGGAATTCAGAAAGTGTGGTAGAAAGTTATAATTAGACAGGGAAAAAAAATCTTAACTGCTGTGCTTTGAATCATCTTGCATGAAGTATTTCATTGAGAGAATAGCCATATGGAAAGAAAATTCAGATAACTACACATTAAAGCATGTGCATTTTGAAATGAGATTTTTGAAAATGCATGTGTTGGAAAAATAATATTCAGGGATCAAGAATTTCATGATACAGTGTTTCATGACTCAGTGTTTCATGGAAACACTGGGAATGTATGTTAGAACTCACAAAATTTTTAAAAATATAAAAAAGTCTAAAAAAAGATAATTCTAGTGCATTACAAAAGTTTCTGGAAAAATTGACATGGTAGAAAATGTTTTATGTATGTGTCATAAAAAGTTCTCAAGTGACCTTTTTTGTTTGGATTTTTGTTCTTCATATGTCAGCTATTTACTTTGTTACCTCTAAGGTCTCTCTGTTTTGTTTTGTTTTGTTTCTCAAGTCCTTGGATAAAGTTGTAATGGAAATGAGCACATGTGAAGAGCCACGTGCCCCTAATGGACCCTCTCCTATAGCAACTGCATCTGGGCAGAGGTCAGTGATGGTACTTATATCATGGTACTAACTGGTCAAAAAAGGTTTGGAATTATATAAAACAGATTGACTGCAAATTTTCAGAAGTATATATGGTTGCAGCTTGCCATTCCCATCTCCTCCAAAATTTTCTTTTATTGCCTGTGTGAAGTAATGTAGTGATGATGGAGCTATCCAGACCCAAGCCTGGAGAGAACATGTGAACTAGGTATGGAGCCTGCAAGGTATGTTTCGTAGGGGTGCAGCCACCATGTCAGATATTTACTGAGTTTAATTGATTCTGAGTTTCATAAAGGTGAATGATATCTTGCCTTCATCTTTTTTGTAAAATGCATATAATGCTCATGTGGGTTTTAAAGTTTTTTCTTCTTTATTTGTTTTGTCTTAAGAGTTTTAAGGGTTGTTTGTTAATGCAGTGTTTTAAAGTTCTATTTCTTTAATTTTGTCAGCTGATTCTTACTGAGAGATTTCATGCACACTGTGTAGTCCAAAACTTAAGTAAGAGAGTACAACATTACATCAGTGATTTTTGTCTCTCTAAGCCCCAATCATTTCCTTTACATGGACTCAAAACATTTTTTCTGTGGTCACAGAGACCTATATACAGAGAAATAAATTTGACTGTACAGTTTTTTTTCTTGCTGTAACTTCTGTGCAATGCATAGAAGTAGTTCATGGGCCTCTGTGTCTCCTGAGGTACAACTTGAAAACCACTGTCATAGAGATTTTGTGTAGAAAGGAATGACAAACCACACAAGTGGTTTTTTTTAAAACAGCAGAAAAAACCCTAAGAAAACAAAAGGGTGTAAATTTTTAGATGTTACAATAATATTTAATATACAATTTTCCATACACTAATCTAATACATTCAGAACATACAAGATTTTCATTTAAAAATTATTTGCAACAGCTTAATCTCTTTTAATACTGGGATACATGTTGATTTGCTGTAGAACTGTAACCACCATTTAGGATGCCTTTCTTTATGGAATGAAATAAAGCAAATACTTTATGCTATTTTGAATATATGAAAGTTATTATTTTTAATGGACAGAATAATTTGGCTTATAGACATAAATAGACTGGAATTGTCAAGTAATTAATTTTACATTAATTACTCCTTATGTATGCATAAAGAAGAGTATGCTTTTTGCATAATAGTGTAGACTGCTTTTTTATGTATATATAATAGCATATAATACATACATCCATATAATGTAACATGGAAAGATTGCATTAACTGTTATACTTTGTGTAGATTGATCCTGGTCAAATATATGTTCTTTAACTATGTAGAGATGAGGCTCACAGAGTGAAAATTGTTGTAAACTACATCAAGTAGATTGAGCAAAAGTTGCTATCTTTAGAATACGTTAGTAACTTTATTTATTTTAACATCTGTTTCATAAGTTATTTAGTCTGTTTAATTTTGTGCCCTTTCACTCGGTTAATATTTAATATGTTGGCATTTCACTTTTTAGTGAATATGGATTTGCTGAAAAAGTGGTAGAAGGCATTTCAGTTTCTGTGAACTCCATTGTAATAAGGATTGGTGCAAAAGCCTTTAATGCTTCATTTGAACTTTCCCAGCTGAGAATATATAGTGTAAATGCAAACTGGGAACATGCTGACCTTAGATTTACCAGAATACAAGAAGCTCAACGTGGAGAGGTAAATAATACCTTTTACTAACATTTTTTCCCTTGTTTTTTTGTGGTAAAGGAGAAAGTTGAATTGCAGCCTTCTACAGGGTAGAGAACATGCCATGACTGGGAATGGAGACATTCTGTGCTCAGTAATTTCAGTTGTCCTCTAGGAATGCAAATATGTAAAAATGGTGTGTGTGAGTCACATCAAATGGCCAACGTGGATGCTTAGGCAAGAACAAAGACTGGGGCAAGCAGGTGTATGGTTTCCCTCTTACATTCTCCAATTATGTGACTATTCTGAAATGCACACTGAGCCAGACTTGGAGAATACTGAAAGAACAGAGAACGATGTATTAAATATGGAAGGATAAGAAGTTGTGCTGGTTTTGTTATTGTTGTTGTCATTAGTAGTAGTAGTAGTAGCAGTAATAATAACAAGAACAACAAGAATCACATTTTAAAAGTTTTAACTGGTTATTTATTTGCTTGTGAGGATTTGCCTGGTAAGGATTTTCTTTTTCTAATACAGTTTAAAATGAAATTTAGTTAAGTTCTTGTGCAATTATTTTATTGGAATACCTGAGTCATATGTATATATAAAAAAGTAATAGCAGTAAAGTGTATATGTTTCTATTGCCCCAGAGAATAGCACTTTCCCACTTCTTTTGCCTTTTCCCAGCTAACCAAATTTAAATGTATACTGAGTGCAAGGTTGATTCTAAATATTGTATTCAGGGAGACTTATTTTAGCATCATACATCTGGCTGGCTTACTCCACAGTTATGGAGTCTGGTAGTTGATTTTTATGTAGGAAGAGAAACCCCAAGAGAACATCAGTTAAAAATACCACAGAATTAAGAAGCTGAAAACTATTTTTCTAAGAGTCTTCCTTTCCTGCAGATGATGTGTAGGCTTATGCTCCCATGTTAATGAAGTCTGAACGGGAAGAATTAAAGTTTGACTAGATGGAGTTTTATATTGGCAGATTTTTTGATTTTGTGGCTTTTAGGAAGAATTTGATTCTGCACAGTTGACCTGTACACAACAGAGCTTTCCTTGGGAGAGTGTTCCTTTTAGTGCAATTAATACCAGAAACAAATTTTGAGAAATTAGTGAATGATTTGTTAGCAGCAAATTGTAGCTACATTCTTAATGAAATAAGGAATCTCCTTAGAATATTTTTAGAAGTTTTTGATCACGCTGCATCTTCTGTATGAGGAGGATCGGTGCTCTGCTTTTCTGCAAATAGTGTTTCAGGATGCTTTGCACTACACTTTCCATCTTGCTCACTTGACAGAGTGTACCTCCTGCAAGGTCATTGAGTCCAACTATTGACCAAACGTTACTGTGCCCGCTAAACCATGGCAATAAGTACCATGTTCAGTCATTTCTCAAAACTCTCCAGGGATGATGACTCTACCACTTCCCTAAGCAGCCCGTTCCAATGCTTAACCACCCTTATAGTGAATAAATTCTTCTATCTCAACGTCCCCTGGTGCATTTCCTCTTGTCCTGTTGCTAGTCATGTCTCCTGCCTGGGAGAAAAGACCAATCCCTGTCTTTCTGCAGTCTCCCCTCAGGCAGTTGTAGAGAGCAATAAGTCAGAGTCACCTCTGAGCCTCCTTCTCTCCAGGCTAAACACAACTATCTTCCTCAGATGCTCCTCATAAGACTTGTGCTCCAGACCCTTCACCTTCTCTGGACACGCTCCAGCCACCTCCCTGTCTGTACTGAAGTGAGGGGCCCAGATCTGAACAATCACTCTGCCCCAGCCTGTGGTGCTGCCTGTGGTTGTTGGGACCTAAGTGCAGGACCTGGCACTTGGCCTTGTTGAACATCATGAAATTGCCCTTGGCCCATCGATCCAAACTGTCCAAATCCCTCTTCAGTGCCTTCCAACCCTCCAGCAGATCAGCATTCTCCCAGCTTAGTGTTGTCTGTGAACTTACTGAGGGAACTTGATCCTGTTATCCAAATCATGTAGGAAGGAGTTTTAGGTAAACTAGAATAACTGTTTTTCCCCATTGATGTCTGGTTCATTTGATGTTCTCCATGATGTTCCTGCTAGACAGTAATTTTTCCATATTTGATTGTCAGTATCCAGCTGTGCTTGATGCTCTTGTATCATCATTCTAACATTTGCTTGCTGTGTCTTCTAGAAATCCATGTAGTGGATTCAGAATTTGTGGGGTCTACATGGCATGTAGTGTGTTCAATGTTTAACTTTCTCTGTTAATTGAAATAAAACACCCAAAAAAACCCTCTCCTGTCCTGTAGCTTTGATTCCCTTCCTTCCCTGCTCTTTTCTTATTTAACATTTTGAAGCTAAATGACAGAATCATTTTTTTTCTCCTCTCCCAAAAGCAGCCTAGTATGCAGTAGTTGCGACCTTTATTTTCTTCTGAATATTTTAAATGCTGCTTGTTACCTCAGCCTGCTTGGAAGTAGCTTAATGTTTCTGTGACAAGCAAGGTGAGGGCTTCCAGCTTTAGGTGGAGTAAGAAGTGAGTCGTATTTGTTGTGTTTGTATGGCTCATGTGAGTTTGTGTGTAGATATATAGAGGTGTATACATACACATGCACAGGATTAGGTGCAAGTAACTGTTGTATGACATCAAGATGTTTTTCTTTTTTTTTATGTCTTTAAAGGTTTTGACTTTTAAAGAAATCAACTGGCAGATGATCAGAATAGAAGCTGATGCAATCCAGAGTTCTAAGCATGAAATCATGAGTGCTCCAGTTCGACTGATTACTAACCAATCAAAAATCAGGGTCACGCTTAAAAGAAGGGTAAACTTGAAAAGTTTGATGTCTTATTTTAATTTTTAATTTGTAACTCATGCTCTTAATGCATACATGCACATAGTAAAGATTTTAAATTTAGGCCATATTGAATGTAGAATTCCCTGAACTAAAATTATAATCACATGTGACTGGTAAGACTGTAGAGTTTACAAGAAATACTGCAGGCAGGTTTTAAAAATGAAGACCTTATACAGTTCCTATTAATAAAGTGGTTTAGTCTGCAGAGCTTTGTTTATGATGATGCTTGTTCTTTTATCTCTCTAGATTCAGGTAGTATTTACACTACTTACATTCAGAGAAATACAGCAGTTTAATATCTGGTGTATGCCAAATACATAGAGTGAGACATAAATATACTGTGTCTTAGGTACTTCTTAGTTAATGAGAGGAATAAAGTTTAAAATAAAAAATGTTTGTTACTGCTTTTTGCATGCAGCTTTTTTTTCACCCCATGCATTTAATATAAAAAAATATAAGTTCTTAGTTCAACTTCTTTAAATGCATATTTTACAGTTAAAAGACTGTAATGTTGTGGCATCCAAACTGGTTCTGATTCTGGATGATTTGCTATGGGTTTTGACTGATTCCCAATTGAAAGCCATGGTGCAGTATGCCAAATCTCTTAGTGAAGCCATAGAGAAATCAGCAGAACAGAGGAAAAGCTTGGCTTCTGAAACAGCCCAGGTATGACAATTGATTGTCTCGCTGTATCATTATCAGGTGCTCTACAATACAACACAGTGTGGTTAGTTGTATTAATTTATTTTAGAGAATGTTCAGTTACTCATTTTCATTTAGCTGTGTATCTTAAATTACACTGGGAATGAATCGTAGTTTAAAATAGTCTTTATTTTGCAAGATTTTGTGTATGATGTTAACTGCAGAAAATAAAAGAAGTTTTATTTCTTTATCCATGTGTAGAGTATTTATACTTCTATATTTACTTAACTCTTTATTGACTGTTACGTAAATTTGTTCTCCAAATATTTTCTGGTTATGAATTTAAATAATTAAGACACATTAAGGTAATGTGTGGGTGATGTGTTTACTATAATAATTGAAAGTGCTTCTCCAGTTTGTTCTCGTGGTACTGAAAAATTAGCTTTTATTCAGAGCTTACCTTCATGCACCTCTCATTGGAATATATAGTGAAAATCAGTTCTACTTTAAGTATATTTCTGCTGGCATATCTGTGCTGTTGATGCTGCATGTAAATCTTGGTGTTCTTCAGCACATAGAGCAGGCTAGACCAATTGGGCTTTGTGAGTGTTGAGAGGAGGCACCTCTTCTTGTCTGTGAAGAGGTAGGACAAGTACACTGATAGAAGACAAGTGCTATAAAATAAAACATGATTGATTACTGAGTACAGTCAGTTGTAGAGAATCTCTTAGAGTAAAGCCAGTGTACTGTAACAGGGAGTTCAGTTCTTGTGCTGGCCCTGATGCCCTATGCTGGGGTGTGAAGGTTTAGCCACAGCAATCTAATGGTTACCTGCTCTTGAGCAGGGAGGTTCTGATCCTTCAGTGCCCTGTACTTGCATCTCATCTCTTCTCTGACACCGACTCATGTTTGACCCTATTGTGATGTAGCTTGAGGAGCAAACTTGGCAGAAAGAAACCCGCTGTTGGTTTAGTTCCCTGAGCAGCTTGCAACAAAATTTACAAAAAATACCAGTGCTGCGAGTGACAGGAATGTAAGGAAAAGTGAGGAACAGGGAAAATGGGGGGTGCACTGGCACTGTGGTCCAGTGCACACATCCATTAGCTCAACTTAGCTTTATTCTAAAACAGTACACTTAAATCTTAGTAATGATCCAAGGGGGAATGCATGTCATGCAGATTTTTCCTTGTTTCAAATGCCTGTTTTGTGTAAGTAGACAGACATTTATGCTTTAAAGAAACAATAAACATTATAAATGTATGTGATTGTCTAAATACTTTTTTCAGAACTCGGCCCCTGCCTCCAGCTCCCAGCAGGTGAAAGCGCATCAGACAACAGCAGCACCTGATCAAAACGATGCAATAGTAAAATTATTTAATGATTTTGATGTTAAGGAAACTTCTTATCATTTAGTAATTTCCCACTTGGACCTACATATATGTGATGATATCCATTCTAAAGAAAAAGGTAATTTTTTTTTAAAATAGCATGTCTATGAATCATAATCATCTTTAGGGGAGACATTTTGAGGAATACAATAATGAGAAAATAATAATACAATAAAGTCAAGGGACTTTAGTTTAGAGGTATAATTAGAATTGTCTGCAGTGTCTATGGACGCATGTAAAATTATTTAGGTGGCTCTGTTGGGACAGCATTTCATTATTAAATGTAATTATTTTAGAAATAAGTGCAAAACCTAAGAGTGCTAGTAGCTTCTGTGGTTTTTCTGTCTTCTAGGAACTGATTCTATCAGTCTGATTGTTACTGCTGAGTTTTTTTCTTTTATAAGTTAACTGGGTTATGAAGAATGCAGTGGCAACATTTTTGTGGCTTGAAGGGGTCACTATACAATCTGCTTCTGTAATACTCTTATAAATTCAGACTAGTAAAAGAGCAGTCTTCTTTGTATTACTAATTTAGACAATTTGATATGGTCTGCAGCACATGGAAAGAATGGAACAAGTGTCCTGTGACCTTAAAATTTTGTGTGTGAATTTTGTACTGCTTCTTTTTAACAAAAGCCTATTGCATGTAGTCACATTTAGAATCAGGAAAAAAGAAGACAAATAAGGGCACTTTTTTCCATGCCTTTTAAATGTGATCACAGAGAGTGAGATATTAGTATATATCCAAGAAGCTGGCTAGTTACTGAAAAAATTATGGAAACATGCAAGGTCTGCTGAAGAAGAGTATGAAAAATGTAGGGTTTAAAAAATGCATTTCCTTGGTTAGGGAAGACACTTTCAGAACACTGGAGCATAAGATTCACTGGCTGGAGATGTATTTCCTTACACACAGTGTGCCTACTGCAGTTGGAATTTATCATTCCAAGTGAGATGTTTTTATTGGTCATTTATTTTTGGCTATGGAGTGTAAATTCAAGAGTGGAAAAAGTCAGAAGATTCTCAGAAGACCCCTTCACTGCAATATTTGTCAAATAAAATTATATTATATAGTATTTATGAAAGTAAATGTTGACTTCAAAGACTGATCATAATCATATATTCAGTGTAAAAGGTTTTGTTTCAGGAAAACTGCAATAATGTGTTTTCAAAGTCTTGTCTTTTTAGTAGCATTGACAACAGCGCATAATTTGTAAGTAGTGACTGAGTACAGTATTCTGCAAGCTGATCTTTAGAAACCAGTGAAGGCTATCTGAATGAAAATTTTTAGGGAAGGAAGCTGTTAGGTGTTTAAAGGATTACAGCAACATGAGAACTAACATGCTAAATGCAATGTTTGCAGGGCCAAGCATTGTTTTGTTTTACAGACCCAAACAGACGTGTTACAGGAGGGGCTATGCAGCTTTCCTTCAGCTATTTAACAGTGGACTATTACCCATTTCACAAAGCAGGTATGAAAGCCAGTGGTTTATGAATTTCCTGTGGCTGTAACTATCTTGCTTGAAAGCTAAAAAAAAAAAAAAATCTGTGTGTACATGTATACATCTTGGATAATCATGCTCAAACCATTTGAGATGCACCTTTTTACTTCCTTCTATATGCAAAAACAAACAACAAAAGCAACAACCTGGGAACCAATTTAATTTATGTGAATGAGCTGTTTTAGGCCAAATGCTTTTCATTGTTTTGTTTGGTCAACAAAACAGGGTTTACATATTTCTGACATGAAGAGAATTTTGTGTTGACAGAGGAAGGCAGTATTGCATACTGAGAATTCAGTATGCAATTGGATATTAGACTCAATCTCTTAGATGTTTTTTCATCTATAGAAATCATTTTATGTGCATTTCCAGTCAGTGTTTTCTTTTTTACATTATTTTGCTGATCAAGAATCTCAGTGTGTAGAGGTTCAATTGTGTAGCCTTTTGTTAAGAAATGTTATTTTAAAAATGTTAGCCATTTCCAAAGAAGTGTTTCTTACAGATAAAATATTTCTCATAAACAATTTATAGTAGAAATCTAAAAAATTTAGAAGAGGATACATTACAAAGCATGTGACGATAAACGGGGTCTGATCATCTTCCTAATCAGATGGTCTGGAGCAGAAATCCATAACATCATCATCCATGTTGTTCTGTCCTTTACGCCCAGCCTGTGAACACTCATTTGGCTGATGATCCATCCCAAGGCTGAGCTCCATCTGTTCCCACTGGTCTCGCCCTGCATGCCCTCTCTTGTGCTCCCCAAAAGCCTGCATTCATCCCTTGCAGCATTTCAGTTGTGGGTGCTGTCATCCTAATGAGATCACAGATGTACAGCTGCATGCAGGGCTGTGGTTGCCCTGCTCCCACATGATGCTGCATGCATTAGTGTTCATACACTTCAGAGAGGCACTTCCCAGAAGGGGTGTTAGAGCTTTCTCTATGGTGTTGCTAACATAGTCCTGTAGGTCCTTCAGAGTCTGTGTGCACGTGCTTGAAGTAACCCCATGCTAGCCCTGTATTGGAGAACCCCAGTGTCATGGGCTTTAGTCTAATGCATCTTTGTCCTTTGGTTCCCTTTCTGGTTTCTTCCCTGTTCCTTTATCTTCTTCTGTAGCTGTAAACATGATAATAACTGACAACAATAAATGTGAAGAAGAAAGGTGGGGAAAAATGTCATCTCTTGTGATAGGCCCCATCCTAAAGTTCCTTTAATGCTGCAGTAGTTGCATTTAGACTTGAAATCACATTGTTTTCTAAAATAGCTTTCCTATTTTAATAGCAAACATATTTGCTCATCCCCAGGATAAGTATCCAAAAACTCATTAAGTCCCAATAAAGTAAATTTTCACATGGTAGTATTTAAAGAGTGATGTACCAACTGATAGAAGTTATTTGTTATTATATCCTTATTATTGAACAGGTTAGTAGAATGTCTTTACAGGGACTACTTGAAGATATCACAACTTCTTTCAGATGTTTGAGTGCTTGACCAACAGAAATATGTTGGACTTGAAAACAGGAACAAAAGAATTTCCAGTGGGATTGATTTTTAAGGCTGTGTGTGCTGCAGCACTTCTTGAACTTACATTGTTGTTTGTGTGCCATAAAGGTGCTAGAGAACCAAGACAAAAAGAATACATTTCTGGAAAGGGACCAGGAACTTCTTAGGACACAGTTCTGGCAGGAAAGATAAGCTTGGAAAAAGTGAGCATGAGAACATCGTTCTGTTACTTGCTCTCACTTTTTTTTTTTAATTGAACATTTTTTTGCATGTTCTCACATATGACATTAATGTGTCGTAAGGTTTCTCTGAACTGAAAATACTCAATGATGTTTTGAGTGTTGGTGTTATAAGGCAGCTGGCAATGCTATATTCTGAATGGTTTTGTGAAGTGCTGAGACTTGGTTTATGGAATATCTAACTTCTGTTTTAACGTATGGTATGACTGCTGTTGTTCTATAATTACAGCATGCAATGAGCTTATAGTTTGAAGAATACTTGTGAAATAGTGGAAACTTGTTACCCTCTTAAAAGCAAAATTTCAAGTGGGCTAATATTTTCCCCACTTCTCTTATTTGCAGGAGACAGCTGTGATCACTGGATGCATTATAGTGATGCCACTAAAACCAGAAGTGGATGGGCCAAAGAGCTATTAAATGAATTCAAAAGCAATGTTGAATTGCTTAAGCAGGCTGTGAAGGATCAGGTCATAGATTCTCCTCCCAAATCACCACCTGCTGTATCTCCTCAGAACCTACAAACAGGTGTTTTGTTTGCATCACTAATTCTCTACTTCCATGAAATATTAAAACTATGAAGAAAAAAGACTGTTCTTTTCAATGCTTCCATCACTATTCTTTCTTACAGGCAAGGAACAGATACCGAAAGGAACATCCAGGGCTTCTTGTGTATCTTCCCAACAACCAAAGGGCAAACTGATGTCTAGTCCTATTGTGGTTAGACTTGCAGATTTCAATATATATCAGGTACATTTCTTTAAGTTAGTAAAACTGGGGCTAGTCCACTCTTGACTGTTATGTAACTGTGCTTTTTAGGAGCCAATATGATGCCCCTTGAAATTAATGAGTCTTTCAATTTGTTATTGGATTAGACCTTTATGGACCTGCTTCTTCTTTGTTAAAATTGTGATCCTGTCAGAATTATGTGTTGGATCTAAGTTTTATTGTGCTCCAAATTATGAATTTGGAATTCAAATTCAATCCTTTCATTGTACTATCTTATGTGCCCAATATTTTAATACATGTTTTTGTGTATCATGCTTTTCGTATTGTTATATTTTTCAAAGTACATAAAAACTGTTAAGAGGTTTTATTAATCTTTCTCCAGCTGTTCCTTCTCCAGTGATATTTTGAGCAGACTCTTTTACAGTTTCCATCCCCCTCCCCTTTGTTAGAATGAGTAGTTTTAGTTGCTGTTTATGATCCAGATTGACTGTTCTGAGGCAAGTGAAATAGAGAAGGAATGTGTCTCCATTAGGCTGAATGGTAGTGATAGGGGAGAATCTACTCTGAGTTTCAGGTCTTAATAAAAACCTTTAGTGTCCTTTGTCATTGTGATTTCTGCTTGCTCTTTTTCCAATTTCCAGCACTTTTCTGCCATATCACTTCTGCTGTTGTGAGAAATTACAGATTGCTGCTAGGAGCCTTCATCTGGATCTGAAGTGGTTTCATACTATAGTTTTGTACTGTTCATGTTTCCACTTGCCTCTGCTCTTGTCTCCTCCTCTCTATGCAAACACGTTTTCAGTTATTAAATTGTCATTATTTCTATACAATTTCCTAAAAGCTGTTTTTCTAAATAGATCATTTTACTTGAATTTTTGTGTCTGTTGATGCAGATATGTTTGCCTCTTGAAAACAGCTACAGAGAGTGAAGCAGGCTTATAAAGGTCATGTATTCATTATTTCCAGTGAAACTCATTCTAGTAGATATCATCATGTATTCAATATTAATACATTGGGTAATTTCAAACTAGCAGTTTGACCTACCAACTGTTGAGTGGAAAAGCTTTGTTTCGGCAAAAAAAACTAGGACATGTTCAATGAAATTTAAGGTCAGATATATATTAAATGTTGATTTATTTTTTGTTTTATAATTTACATTGTAAGGAAACAGATTATTGTTCCACTGTGTCTTGATTCTCCTGTGAAGCAGACCTTCAGGCATATCCAAGTATACACATCTCTGCCAGGTGCATGCTGAACACCTTCCTTCACATACAGATTGAGAGTTGGCCTGTGTACTGGAAGTCATGACAATACAAGAACTACCTAACATGTGTAATAAACTTACCTAGCTTATTTATCCCTTATCTAGACCAAAGTGTATGGAAGTGCACTCCCTCCAATCATAAATGTTTAAAGAGGAGATGTTGCATTTGCAGTTAAAAATCAGATCATTCTAGGCTTCAGCTGAGCACCTTTGAAAGTGTCCTGCTTCTTCTTGCCTCATGAAAGAAGGGGATCCAGTACCTTTAACACAGTTGTCTTGTGAAACCGTTCTACACGAGTCATTTTTGCTACAAGGCAGTGAAGTGTTTGTCACTGTTTGTCAGCACTTGGTGTTGTGTTGTTTGGGGGCCTACACCCAGAAGCAGTGCAATGTTACTTTATTAGGGACAGTTCCGTGTGACTACAAGTGCTTAATCATTCATAAAAATATGTTAATGAAATAATCTCTTACCATTTACAGGTTTCAACAGCAGACCAGTGTCGTTCTTCCCCTAAAGCTTTGATCTCTTGCAATAAAAAGTCACTTTACCTTCCACCAGAAATGCCAGCTATTCATATTGAATTCACTGAATATTACTACCCAGATGGAAAGGACTTTCCTAGTAAGACTTATTTTTTTAAATTATTTTCTTTTATTTGTACTGAAGCATAAGTTTGGTGTGTTACTTTCACCATCGTGAAGCTTAAAGCTTGGAAATAGGTAATGGCTTTCTAAAATGGATAGAGCATAAGACTGCTCCATTTCCACAGTGCTTGCTCCTGGCAAACTCCTATTAGTACTGTTTTTTATGAACATGGTTTTTCAGACTGAAAACACTTGCAGCATTTTTACTGGCACATGAATTATTCATTCTCCAACATCCACATATTGTTTCTGCAATTTCAGTGGCTACATAAAAGGACTCAAACTAATGCAGTAATACCTAAAGTGCAATGAAGAGCTGCTGATGTTATTTGTAGAAATATGCTCTGTGGCTGGCTTTGTTTTATATACAGAAAAGTTAGTGAATTTCTTGGGGATGGAACTTGAGGACAGCAAATTTCCATGGTCTTACCCTTCCTCTGTAATGAGAATATTCTCCCCAGTTCTTCAGACTTAATTCTGTTCTTAGGTTTTTTACACTCAAAAGTTCAGTTACTTGCTTGGAGTGAGAAAGAAGCATCACTTTGGGTATCCTGAAATAATTAATTCTTCCTTAAGACTAAAGGACCAGGTTTCTGTTCTTTCTCTGATGAAAAGTACTGGTGAAAATGTAATTTTGAAATAGTTTAAAAACTGAAGAAGACCCATCCCATAAGCATTTTACTTACTCTCATGGTTTAATTTTCTTTTCTCTTTTAGTTCCATGTCCAAATTTGTATGGCCAGCTGAATGCTTTACAGTTCACCTTGGATCAGAGAAGTATTCTTTGGCTAAACCAGTTTGTGTTGGATTTGAAACAGAGTCTTATTCAGTTCATGGCCATGTACAAGTTAAATGACAATTCAAAATCAGATGAACATGTTGATGTGAGAGTGGATGGACTAATGTTAAAGGTACAGTGTCACTGAATTGGGGTTTTGTGGTTCCTTGGAAGACTATTTATTTTCTTACTCTCTTACAAATACCTAAATGAATGAAAAAATGCTTCTCTAAAAAACTCTGCAGAATATGATTTTTTTGAAGACAGACATCTTGTTTCCTGTGCTCCTTCTTCTGTGTCCTGCTATTTTTGTTTGGGTATTTGGGTATTTTTGTTTTGTATTGAAGACCTGAGTAGGAGTACTAACAAATTATTTTCCTGTGGTCATTGAACTTGATGTAGCAGAACTAAAAAGAAATTGAGCATTAAAGCAAAAATAAATAGTGAAAAATTAATACTTGTACTCTATATTAATGCAAGGGCCCTCCCTTGTTCCTCTCATTCTTACCATTTTCTGTTTCATGCTGGCTGCTGGTGTAGTTCAGGTACATAAGTTCTCTGTATGCTTATTCCAGAAGAGCAGTGCTTGTTAATGCAGCTGAACATCAAGTTTTTGCTTCCCTTGTCTTCTCCTTCTTTCTAAAAAAAGGATTGTTGAGCAGATAGATTTCCCACCCACCCAATGTTTGTATTGGGCATTTCATTGTATGGTTCCCAAGATTCAGAGCTGAACAAAACGAGTCTTTTCAGTGGTGTTCACAGGAGAGTTTTGAAGGGTTCCAAAAAGTCAGCATATGGAAAGATGGTTATCTTTCTAAACACTTGATACGTTCTTAACTTTACAAGGATATGGCTTGTACTGAATAAAAATAGTTATTAAGAGCAAACAACTGGAAATCTGCAAATATAGATTGATCTGATATTGAATTATTATATGTGAATAGCCTACTAAACTATGAGAGGATAAAAGTATTCTTATAGCCCTCAAACCTTGATTCATATCCATTATGTCACCCCTGTATTAACAGCATTATTTTTATTTTAGCAAATGATGAATTGATGTTCACATTTCATATATTTAATTATTTTATATAGTTGTTTTTTTTCTGAGTCCTTGTATTTATATGAAGAAGCTTCATTACCCCCATCTTTAAGTGCTTTTAGGGATGATTTTTTAACTCCTACTTTCTAGATTCAGAATGGAGATATTGTGATAGAAAGCAGTGTCACTGATATTGGCAAAACTAGACTGGCCGAGGTTCATGTTAACAATTTAAGATTCAGGATTTGGCATAAAATATGTTTACTTTAAAACGTGCACTAAAAATATGCAAGTTAAATACAGTGTGCTGAACTATTTTGTTGTTCTTTAGGGATTGAAGAATATTATTATTTTCCAGATGAAACAAACATATTATGAATACCAGATAATTCTCAAAAATACCTGATCTGTATTCTGCAATGTTAAGAATATTAGCTGCATTAGCACATCTGTTTGCTTGTATCTTAACATAGAAATAAAATACTGTACTACTTGGTATGGTGAAAAACCTATCAGACATGCCAGATTGAACTCCAAATTATAATTCTCTGGTTTTCAAAGCTGTAAGCTTTGGAAACACTTTAAGAAACATTCCACCGAGCTGCTTGAGGGGAAGAAATTAGCCACTTCAGCCTAATATAGCTGAACTAAATTTAAGATCTTCAGATAAGAAAAGCCTAAGACCCTTATGTTTTTGTACAAATATTGATGCCACAGTATATCCTTCTTAAAAGAGAACATAAATCATAGTCTGTGAGCCCAACTTACCCCTGTTCTGTGTCACTGTACTTGATTTCTCATAAAACTATAATTATACTCCTTTGTATCAGCTGTCATGGGTATTATTTTGTTTCTTCAATTGTATACCTTCTTAATCTATATATTTTTAACTAGTAAAAATGTATTTCTCCCTTGCAGATCATCATCCCATTTGAAAACAAACCTGAAATTCATAAAGACCAACCTCGTGCACTTTCCATTCAAAGTTCAGAGATGATTGCTACAAATACCAGATGCTCACCAAATTGCAGACACTCTGATCTAGAAGTTTTGTTTCAGAACTTCAAGGACTTCGAATTTTTCAGTAGAACTTTCACCACTTTTCCTAAGTCCCCAAAAAATTTTAATCTTTTACATCCAATCTTCCAGAGACATGCTCATGAACAAGATACCAAAATGCATGATGTTTATAAAGGTTATATCATCCCAGAATTGAATAAATATGCACTAAAGACATCTGCAGCTACTGATGTTTGGGCCATGCATTTTTCCCAGTTTTGGATAGATTATGAAGGAACAAAAAGTGGGAAAGGTCGACCAATAAGCTTTGTGGACTCTTTCCCGCTTTCACTTTGGATTTGCCAGCCGATAAGATTTGCAAAGTCACAAAAAGAGCTCGCATCCCATAATCAGACAGCCTTGAACATTCCAAAAAGTGAATCTAGCGATCTCTCTAATAGATTGCAACGTAAGAAACTTTTAAAGGAGTATTATAGCAGTGAGATGGAGCCCTCAGCCAATGGCATTCAAATGTCTGAGACTTCAGGAGTGCTTTCTGAAAGCTCTTCCTCTGATGCAGATGTACATGTTCTTGTCCATGTTCAAAAACATGTAAGCGTGCAGATCAATCACTACCAGTATCTTTTTTTGCTGTTTCTCCATGAATCTCTTGTATTGCTCCTGGAAAACTTAAGGAAGGACGTAGAGGCAGTGACAGGAAAACCTGCAAAGCAAACAGATGTCTGCATTGGGATTCTACTGAAAAGTGCAGAAGTAGCCTTACTGCTCCATCCAGTGATTCAGGGAAACCCTTGTAAGTCTCCTGTTGAGAAAGAGGGAAGTCCCGTGACATCAGAACTCTCCCCTGTGGGAAATGGGGAAACTCTTACTTCAGAGAGTAAATTAGTTGGTAGTAAGATAGTGGAAGCTGGTATTACTAATTTTGGTTATGTAAATGAATGCAAGGCTCTGAATGCTGAAGTTAATAAAGGAATTTTAATGGATCCTCTTTTGTTTAAATCAGATAGTAATATGGATTTTCAGAAAGCAATGTCATTTTCTGATGATGCATCAGATAAGGGTTTGGGAGATACAAGTGAAGGAGGAAGCAGTGGACTTTTTAGTAGAAGTGATTCAGAAGAGGTCTGTGGACCTCTAAGTGAAAAAAGTTTGAATCCTAGGGATTTGGTGTCCATTCTAAATAAAAGAGAAGATTCTACTGAATTTTTCATCGATAAAGAGGATGACAGAAACATATTCTCAAATAAGTTAAATGAACAGGAAGGCACAACTGAAGGCTGTCCTAACCAAGTCGCTGACTTGGAAACAGAAACTGCCTTAGAATCTGAAGAGCTTGAAATCAACAAAGACAAAGTGACTTCAGTTAAAATGTTTGCATCCCAGTCTTCTTCAAGGTATAGATTTAATACTAAATCAGTTTTCCTACTCTTTGAAAGTATTAAGCAATCTTGTTGGCCACAGACTTCTAGAATTTTTAGCAGTCAGGAAGGGAACATCTTAAGAGTTGGACTCGATGAGCCTTCCAGCTCATGCTGTTCTGTGATTCTGTGTCCTAGTAGATGAAAATTTTTAAAGCATGTAAGAAGGTATGCAGAATCCAGCATTCAGTGGAAGTTAAAATGAAGTATTAGTTAATCGATTTAAGCTATTTACTTTTAGTTTAAATGTTAGGAAATATATATTGAGAGAAGTATCAACATAAATACTTAGATGAATATATGTTGTTTCTACATTTACCTCTTCTTGTCGAAGGATAATTGAATAATCAGATTTTTTCTTTTATATCTTGCTTGATTAAGAGGAAATTTTAAAGTAACTTCTATGTATTATTTAATTTAAATTGTAATTTCCTCATATCTTTATATTTTAAAAGTGCTAAGCCTAAGGAGCGCTGCTCATCCAACCTCCCTGCATTCTCTGTTTCTTACAAAAATATGAAGAGAAGTCCTTCACAAGTCTCTCTGGATACCATCTCTATTGATAGTATGATGCTAGAGGATCATTTGATAGAGAGTGATGGAAGTGATAGTCAAAGCTTTCTGGAGAAAGGTAAATAGGTTTAACAAAATATTTTTAAGCAATACATGAAACTGTTGTTTGTTATTAAAGTCATGCTTAAAAGGATTCTAGTCCAGCAAATCCTGGATACGTTACAAGACTACTTCTGTTAACCTTCACCAGTAATACCAAGTGCATTCATCGTATATCATTTCAAGGGAAAGCAGTAATGTGCGCTACTTAAGCAGCACTATTTAATTTTAACACTGCTTAATTTTCTTCCCTTAAGGAAAGTAAGAGCATTGGAGTGCTGTGCTGAAAATCTGAATTAAGCAGAACTTGTTCCTTGCTATGCTCAAAAACAACTGCTTTGGCTGCAAGTACTTAAAAGTTGTAGTCTGAATCAGTGTTACGCTTGAAGTGGTAAAGAAGCTTTCATTTTAAAAGTGGATGAAAGGGAAGTGAGTTTTCACTAATGCAGGAAGATAGGTTTGGTAGTCTCCTTGCAGCTCATCCCTCAAGGAGCAGTAGTTCCCAGCTACTGACTGTCTAATAGCAGGTATTTGTCCAGTTTTTGCTCATCTGTGCAAACTGATGAAATAATTTTCCCATGTCAGGAAATAGAGTAAGAAGACCTTATTGCTACATCTTTTCTGATAATTTTAATTTGCATAAAGACTATTTTTTTCTGTAGGATTTCTCTTTAGTCTAGAGTAATAATGAGAAGACTGCTTCGCTTGCAAGCCTCTTACATATTTGAATTGTAGGAGTATTCCTGCATGTGCTTATGTGGGGGTATGCCATAAAATACATCTTCCATTTTAAATAACCTTTATATGTCTTTTTAGCTTGTTGAACAATATTTAACTGCAGGTTCAGTATCTATGCTTTCCAGATGTCGAGGAACCACTATCGTGATTGCTGTAATGAAAATACGTGTAGCTTACTTCTCTAAACATACAAGCATGTGCTCTAAAAGCACTGTGCAGTATTTTAGATGCCCAACTTGGAATTTTTTTTCTGGCTGGATCACATTTATATTATTTGATTTTGAAGACTAAAATATGCCTTCACAGTTTTTTTTTAACAATGCATGTAGAGTGCTGTTTTGGTTTTGTCACTATATCCTGCTTTACTTTTGATTAGCATCTAGAACTTTCAGCTCTGTAAGAGGAATGGATTTGGCAGTTCAATCGTAAATATTTGTTTAATAAGCCATTCAACTCATGTTAAAAATGAGTTAATATGCGCATACACTAACAGACACTGACTTTATTCTGAATGTAGGAGTGATTCAGGTTATTGCTGTGCTAACTTTGCATTTTTTCTGATACATATATGGAAGGTATTACAGCCACAAACTATCAAAGTCCATCAGAAAAAGTCCACGAAGGAGGCACAGTGATTGAAAATTGTGATGGGTCATCTCCAGATGCCATGAGTGCTGCTTCAGAAAATGCCCATGAGACTAGTGAAGAAATGGTAATATTATTGTATTCAATTAGAATACATGATTGTATAAATTAAACCTTAAACCAATACTAAAATGGCTTCTTTTAGAGGTGATTTTTCAAGTCATTAGAAAAATGAACCCAAAATAGTAGTAATGATGATGGGCACACATCTTCTGATACCAAAGCTGACTTAAAACTGGCTTCTTTTTTTTTTAAATACTGCCATCCAGTGAAGAGAGATAAAGGGCTGAGTACTGTGCAGATAGCCAAAGTTTAGTAGCCTACCCTAGCTTTTCAACCTGGTCTGATTCAGCACTGCAAGTGCTTGGTTGTGCTTATGATATGGATAAAGTTGAATGCAGTTATAGGTAATGTCAGATACCTGCCATTTCAGGTATCACATAGGTAATGTGCTTTTCTGTCAGAGTAAGGAAACTCTATCTCACTTCCATGGCTTTTCTAGCCAGTTCTGAATTGGTGTCAGTGTATAAATTCAAGTGTCTGTCTTTGGACAGGCTGTTGAGCAATTCATTATAAAGCCAATGTGTACAAAAAGAAAATAAGAAGAAATGAGAAAACTTTGTACTTCTCTGTGAGCAAGGGTTTTGGATACAAAGGGTTGTTTTCCTTTTGTGATGGAAAAGGTTTAGACATAACCTTACAAACAATAATCACTGTAAATTCATTTTATATCTTTTATTGTTTTATCTGGGTTTTGTTGACAGATGTCTGTTGTGGTTTTTCAAGTATTTGGTGTTAATGGTGAAATTGACATCAGAGGAGAAGACACAGAAATATGCTTACAGGTCAACCAAGTGATACCAAACCAACTAGGAAATATTGGTGTTCGACAATATCTGTGCAACAGAGCTCCTGGTAAGAACTAACAATTCAGTGGGGTGAAATTGGAGCTGGAAACATTCGTTCTAAGTAAATAAAAATGCAAACACAGTTTTATGTTAGACTAGCATCCTTTTTATGCTGGTTTATTTCTTCATTTTTCTGATTTATTTCATTGCCAAATATAAAAAGGAAGAACAAATAAATAAATGGAACGGTGTATGATTATTTGGGTAAAAAAGGTACATTGCATTGTATTCTGGTCATTACTTTGCTTTTTTGAAGATGAAGTAAGCTGCATTATGTGCTGGTTTTGGCTGGGGTAGAATTAATTGTCTTCATAGTGACTGGTATGGGGCTATGCTTTTGGATTTTGTTGTCCCTATTAAACTGTCTTTGTCTTAAGCCACGCATTTTCTGACTTTTACCCTTCCAATTATCTCCCTCATCCCACTGGTGGGGAGTGAGCAAGAGGCTGTGTGGGGCCTGGCTGCTGGTGGGGAGGAACCACACATGACACATTGCATTGTTATTGTTTCATGAAGATGGAACTCCCTTAGGACTCTAATAGTACTTTGCTTAATGTCCCTTCCTTTGAAGGAGTGTTTCCTTTTTTTCAAGGTCAGTTTCACTAGATTAAATAACACACACAGTTTAAACAGACTTATAATATATGGTTTAAGATTTTTTTCAAATTTCCTCTGTCAGGAAATACAAGCTTTAAAGAAAGACAGCTGGTTTTGGTTTGGGTTGGGTTTTTTGTTTGTTTTGGTTTTTGGGGGTTTTGTTGGTTGGTTGGTTTTTTGGGTTTTTTTAAGCTTAATACTAAGAGTGTCGTTTCATGCCAAATATTTGCACAGCTAGATCAACCAGTGTCTTGTCAGAGCTGTTCTTGGGCATGGGTACAATATATACATTCTTTGCCAGAAAACTGAGTTCTCATGGACAAAGTGTTTTCCTTGGCATGATGTATTGGTATGGCAGCTCATGTTACAGTCTGCTTTGCTCCCCTCTGCCAGCCTTCTACATGGATTGCTGGATGTAAGCTCTGTTGCACTGTAGGGTTTTTGGGGCAGATCCCTAACACACCTGCTTCTGGTTCAGCTCCTTTCCCAGGAAATAGCTATAGCATCAGTTGGCTGCCATTTTTTTATGCCAACATTCTATCAGCATGGCTTTTGTTCAGGAGGTGCTTCAGCTTCAGAGGTGGTATAACCTCTGATCCCTGGCTAAAAAGCCCATTTACTAGTAAGCTGAGCTGTTGCCAGCAGCTGCTGCCTGAGCAGCTGTTGCACGATGTTGTGTTCAAGCAGCTGAAGACTAGGAGAAGGCCCAGCAGGGAGAACTCATGGCTGACCTTCAGTTCATACAGCAGGCAAACTGATGTCTGGTTATCTGCTATATCCTCTGTAAAACGTGGAGGGAGTAAACAATATGAACATGCCACCTTCCTGCTCTTGTGTGTATCTGCAGCTTGAACCTCTCATAATGATAATGCTGATAATGACAGGCTTGTACACTGTCTATTTACTTTGTGCATAGAAAGGATATAACATGGTTGGAATCTCCAAATACTTCCACTTCATATCTCTTCCTTTCTCTTTCTGGTGGGTACCTAAATGGGTGAGCCAACAACACTTCTGTTTTTTTATGCATTGCTGGTCACTTCTAGTCTGTAATGTACATCTTCTCTCCACTGATCTTTTCTCTCCACTCTCCACACTTCTCTCCACTGTGATTTCTGTATTGTCAGGAATCTTTGCAGTTGCTGCTGCTCCCCATGTCCCATTTTCATTTCTATTAGAACAAAAAGAGAAAAAGGTTAGAAAAAGCTTGAGAATCAGATTGAAAGAGACTGTTTAAAAGAGTTAACTGTAACAAAATACAACTAAAAGAACAGGTGAGCAAATGTGTACGATAATATCCCAATAAAAGCAACCTCCCTCTTCAGCACCTTTAATGAAACCTTCTCAAGTGCTGCATTAACAATTGAAACCAGTCACCTGAGGAACCAAGCAACAGAGTGAATACTGAAGTTATAATTACAGTCTACAAAACATTCTGGATGAAAATAACCATTTAAAATCTACTATACTGCTAATGCAGTAGATGTAAAAATGGAAGACCGAGGCTAAAAGCTGGACTAAGTTGAGGGCTATATGGCAGCTGTGCAATTCCCTGCAGGGCTTGATGTAGGACTGCAACTTTATCCACTCTTGAGTGGCAGCAAAACCAAAAGAAGGCGGGATAGAGTACGGCAGTTATTGTGGGAGGGCTGTGCTTTTACTGAGATATTACCATGCTGAACATGCTTGTGAGAAGGCAACAGCAGTTTACAGCAGCTTACAAATTTTTGAACGCATTTTTTACTCCATCTTCTCTTGAGGTTGCCCCTTTCAGGTATCTGCAAGGTAACTAAAATTGACTCAAGGCTGAGACTGAATGTGTGGTCTTTTCCTCTGCTCTTTTTCTGTACTTTGGATCCTTCCAGCAATGATGCAGGCAGTCTTTTCAGGTGCAGAAATACTTAGGGCACCTACTGCTTGTTTCTTTATCTCTGTGTGGGAAGTATGTGGATCCTTGAGGGAAACTTAAGTTTCCCTAACCAGTTGCAGAGTTTCATTGAACAGAGTGGTCATTGTTCTTCTGTCTGGAGAGTATCCCTTCTTCTCCTGGGCTGCCAGTAGTTTATTTACTTCTGTCTGGACTGAGCCTAAAAAAATAGTTGATACTTGCAGTATGGTTTTGGTTGGTTGCTTGGTTTTTGGGGTGAGTTTTTGTGGGGAAGAAGAATATGAGATTTAGCACTTCTTAAACATTGGAAAGATTGAAGGATGGAGTCATGGCTGTTGGTGTTTCCAAAACAATTTCTATTCACAGAGGTTACAGAGAGGTTCTGGTTCACAGCAAAGGCTGAAGATTCTCATGTTCATCTTGCCATGGGTCTCTGTTGGCCCAGATCGACTGCATCCATCTACCCTGACTCTAGTGCCAGTAGATAAGTGCACAAGTCCTGACTCTGCTGCTGTGCCAGGTCATCCATGAACTGTCACACTATACAGGAAGCAAGAGGAACTCAATTAATGTACAAATAGGAAAGCAAAACAACGTTAGCAGCCTACGTTGTCAGGCTGCTGTAGCTCTAGGCAGTGTCTGTTGCATGATGAATTGACATAATTCAGTTATTTTTTCTTGAGTTGCTTTCTTGAGGTATCTTTCAAGTTTCAGTGCTTGTTTTTTCTATAGTTACTGTGATTGTGCTTCTTGTTGTAGAGATAATTTCTCTAGGTCAGCCATCATAGTGATGACTTGGGAATCCCACAGGGTAACTATTTTGTACAAGAAATTTATACTGCTAATGGTTCCCCCCCTGCATCTGGTTACCTTAAATTTTTATTTTAGTTTACTTTAGTTTAGTTTATTATGGTTTTTAGAACTTTATAAGTTGAATGTTGCAATTGTCCTTACTGATTAAAGATACTGAAATTAGCAAGAAAGTGCCAGTTTTTTTAACGTTTCAAGTTTATTGCCACTCAAGTAATGCTTATGTGGTCATACTCCCTATCTTACTGCATTGATGCTTATGGTTCTTAAGTCAGCAAGTTCAGCCTTTCCAAGAAAATGCCTGCTCTCCTGAGAGACCAAAGTGACTTTAATGTTTTTCTGAATTGAAATTTAAGGACTTAGTGGAAAAGCATGCAAAATAATTGGTTTTCCATCATCAAGGCACCAAGGAAACACAAATTCTTTTTTTTTAGATGTTGATATTTCTGCACTGTCCTTTCTCTTGTCACAGTGAGGTACTAGCCCTTATATGTACTCTTTATTTTTGTACTTTGAAGTGATATACTTAGAAATTTGCCCTGAAGTTCTGTATTTGCAACACTGCCTTTTAGGAATAATAACTCTATGGTACTTTTTGAAAAATCATTGGACAATAGAGGTGGAAATAATTACATCGTAATTGATTTTTTTGTACACTGCAAAATTTTAATGCAAATTTGTTTTCTTTTTGCAACAGGTTCTGACTGTAAATCTGTGGCTGGACCTGTTAATTCATCACCTGAGATTAGTCTGAGATGGGAAAGTGGGCCTAGTGCTGTTGTACATTCCCTGCTAGCTGTAAAAAATGGGTTTCTTCAGTGTCATGTGGAGAACTTCAGTGCTGAATTTCTAACATCTTCTCTCACAAACATTCAGCATTTTCTAGAAGATGAAACTGTCGCAGAAGTGATGCCTATGAAGATAAAAGTTTCTAATGCAAGGATTAATTTAAAAGTATGTTAACAATGAGATACTTGGCTCCTCTAAAAAATTGTGTTCTTGTTTCTTTGATGATAAACTACTAATCTGGATACAGTTAACTTCAAAGAAACTGCTGTCATACTCTGGAAGGTCTTTAGATAACACTAAAACAATTTAAAAATCCATAGATTTGGTTAGCTCTGTGGTATGCCTGGAGGGGAACTATCTGCATGACCAAGCTATTTGTATGAATTAATATTTTATACTTTTTCCTGCTCTCCCAGATCTTTCTTGTAGAGTGACAGTGTCTGGGATTTTAATATGTAAGGTAGATCAAGCTTCTGGAGGCACAATGTGGGTTTTTCTGGTTGGGCTTTTTTGCTTAGCAAAGGATATGGTTTTCTAACTACAAAACAATAATTTTAAAGGTTATTTCTCTCTCATAGTTGGAGGATAGTTCTTGCAATGAAGCTTCTGCAAAAAATAAGGAAAAAGGTTATGGAATTCCAGTACAAACTACTTGAACACTGTGTCATGTTCTGCTCTACCAGAAACAGATACTAAACAACACAAGCATTTTTCAGCACCATATCTTAAAATAGTAACATTAAGAAAACACATCTGCTCAAGTTTCCTAGGGGACTTTCTTTCAGACATTTAAAGAAAATGGTGAGTTGTGTGCTGCACAACCACTGAATGTAAAGATAACGACACTTTTTTTGGGGGTGTAGAACAACAGAAAAACAAACAAACATGAAGATAATTATTACATTGCTTTGGACAGTAATAATCACCCATACAAACTTTGAACAAGGTGAGGATTGTAAGAGCAGCTCCAGTTCTACATCTGGGGCTAAGGTCTTGATTCTGCCAAGATCATTGTTGACTGGAAAGGTAACTGTCTTGTGTTCTACTCAGAATGCATCAGGATTCCTTCCCTCAGTGATACAGCCCTTCCATCCCCTGAGGATCTTTGGGTACTCTTTTAGAGCTGTTCCTCCTCTACAGGATTAGCATAAGCATTTTCTGTAAGAGCTGTGGATCTGTTCCTCAGATTTCAGTGGATCACAAACACGAATGCCCAAATGCAAAAAAGCAAAGTCTTTGCATATAGTCATTTGCATTTAAAACCAGAATTGTGCTGGTTTATTGGCAAGAAGGCAGACTTAAGCAAAATGTTCTTGTGAAAGCAGCTGCTTGAGATGGGGAATGTACAATAATAAACTGGCAACAATATTCGGCTTGGCAGCAAAAGCACCAAAGTGCTCACTCAGCAGTGCACACAAGTCATGGTGAAGTTACTCATGATGGTTGACAAACTGAATTTGACATAGAGGTGATTAATTTCTGTAGAGTTGCTGGGTATTACAGAGTGAGAAGATATGGTTCAAATATGTGCTGCATTGCCTATTGCAGCAGTATTTCTTCTGCATGAGACTTGATGCAATGTGTTTCATGGCAAGAAAGGAATTTAAGAAAGATTATTTTATTGTTTGCGTTTTCTGCTGCAGTCTCAATGCTTCTCCAAGAAACTTTGGAAGCTATATCTCAACAGCTTTCTTGGTACATGTTTAATGCTGATATGTACAGTTTCTGATTATACTGGAGGCGTTATTCTGTTAGACGGGGATAATGAACTATAAAGACTTCCAGGGGAGGCCCCAAAGAAGTAATTTGTGAAGTTTTCTCTTCTGTTAAATACAGTAGTATAACTAAACTACAGCTGGTGTCATCCCAAACTAAATTCTGAAAAGACAAAATCTGCTCAAGAATGATAGCTGTACCCATTCAGTCTTCAAATAGTTCAAGGGGAAATCAGATATTATATAGCACAGGCTTCTTATCTGTGACTCAGAGAGCTCCTGAGCTAACAAATGTCTTGAGTTGGGGTATAATCTTATTGAGATGTCTGTAAAAACACTTTGAAGTATTTTAGTCGAACTATATATTAAGTTCAGCAGACTTACTCCAGAGATAATTTTGAGCCTTTAATACAATCCCTGGAGGAAAAAAAAAAATTGAGCCAAAGTTTAGTGGAGATCCTGTTAGAAAATTCTGTTCTGAAACATTCTCTTTCAAGTTTCATTAAATCCACTTTTGTTCACATAAACATCCTAATTATACATTTTGATTTCCTTGTAAACTCATTTTTTATTATGTGTATTTTTTAGGATGACAGTCCACACGAAAATCTTAAGGCATCTGAGCTGGTACCCATAAAACTGCATATTGACATACTCTGGATAGAAAGAAATGATGATGGCACCTTTCTCATTAGAGGTTTGTATGTTCCTGCACCTTGATACCTCAGTCCTATAATCCTGTTGTTTTTTTCCTTTGTGCATATATGTGACTAATGATGAAAAGATAATGGATGATAATTAGTGTAAACTGTATTGCCATATACCATAATTCTAAGTATAGTCACCTTTCTGAATAGTGTATTGGCTGTGATAACCCACAGTTGAATCAACCTGGGAGAAATAAAAATATGCTTATAATGTCATCAGGATATGCTTCTGTGTATCAGTTCACCATGGTAAGTTTAGGGTTCCTATGTTGCTACAAAGCAAACACAAAAATTGCCTTTCTTTACAGATTAACAAGGTGGTTACCGTCTTTGTTGTTTTGTGTTGCAGGTAGTAGTAGAAACTACTGTAAAACCATGACCCTGACTTCTTTCCTTGATGTGCAGCAGTATATTTTAACAGATGTTATAGTGCACTTCAGTTACAAATGCTAGAAACTTTCTTTAATGTCAAGTAATTAAAGTTATTTTCTAATGTCAAAACTTGATTCTGCAGGTTTATCTCACTATGTCTTTAAATGTAAATGCAGTCTTTGAGAGACCTGGAGATAGTATGTTAATAGCAATATTAATAGTTCTCAAGTTTTTGATCATTCAGAGTGCATATTTTGTGGTGATGATACAGGTCAGCATAAAAAATGTGTTTATTTTCTTCAGGCTGGAATTTACATATTGTTTCTTTCTTCCTCCAAAAGGTTATGAGTTTTAATTAAATGTTATTCTTAAATTTGATTTTGAGAGGCAAATAGCAATGTACTTAATATTTTAAGTATATTTGTCTTAGGTGGGTTTAATTTTGAACTGATAAGAATAAAGCTTAAAAAATTTTTGACAAAACCTCTGTGCACCATTTGTGTAATACAGACAATCAAAAAGTAAGTGACGTGTCAAAGATGAAGAATTCGAGCGGTACATTGCAGCAAGCTGTGGGATCTGTTGAACGTAGAACACAGGACCAAACCACACAGACTACCTGGGAAACACCCAGACCTTCTAAATCAAGCAGAGATTCGTCTGACTTCCTTAAAAATGAGGTATTAAGAATTCATTTTGACTTCACCTTGCCCCCTCAAAATTGTGTTACAATCATAATTAATCATAATTTTAAGGCTGTCTGGGGTTGGGCCTGTGATACACTTCTGTTTAGAAATCTGTTTGAGATGGAAGATATGGATTGTGGATATTATAGTGTGGTTCAGCAACTTAATACTGCTTCCTAAATAGTGTAATAATACACTGCACACTGACTCTTTTCCTTTACATCAGGGGGAGTGTTATAAGAGAGTTTTCTTCTCCCCATCTCCCTCATTCCTGTACAACACAACTGCCAAAGACAAGGGACTTGGCTGTTTGGTCAGACTCTTACTGATCTATCAGTCATATCCAAATTTTGAATGGATGATGACAGAACTCACACATGAATTTGGCTGTTTTTCTCACTGGGTAAGAATGTGTTCCTAGAGCTTAGAATCTTGGGTCATATCCATTCCACTCCAGAATGGAAATGGCATAGCTGAAACACTGGCTATCCCACCTTTTGAGCTAATTGTATCAACTCTCTCCATGTTCTGCACTCACTGACTGAGAATCAGTTGCAATTGACTCAGCCTCAGCAAACCTCTGCCCAGCAATGAGTGGGAGCATTTGGTATTTTAAGTTGCTGTAGTGGAAAAGGTTTTCAGTATGGAGTTAAACTAATAGCTTTCTTTTCTAACCCAATCATTTCAGCTTATTGAAGAAAATGAATGTCTCAAACAGGAACTAGCCAAAGCCAAAATGGCTCTTGCTGAGGTCCAAATGGAAAAAGATGCCCTGCTTCATCGCATGAAGAAGATGAATGTTGATCATCAGTAGGACAGTGTTCTGTTGGTGCTAAGTATCATCATCATAACTGCAGGTGGTGGTGGCACCTAAAATACTGTCTGCAAATCACTTGAAAATGTAGGGGGTTTTTGCTTACAAAGTTTTCTCATTACAAAAAAAAAAAAAAAAAGTTTGTGAACCAGGGACTACTCTGAAATTATCATTAAACATTGTAACTTTTCTCAGCCCATTTTAAACTGAAATGACTTTGAAAAAAAATCAGTTTCTACTGCACATTATTAATTTACTGAGGAAAAAAATCATATCATCTACTTTTATTATCAAGGGAAATATTATTTTTAAAATGTTTTTTGAAAAGTAGATGGATCAGCAATGAAAGGAGGTGCCTGAGTACATAAGAAACTCCATGTACCTTGCCTCACTAATAAGGTGTACCTCTCTTTCTAAGGTTATGTTGTCTGATTGTTGCCAGAAGATATCAATACAAAAGGTTATATTTGCACTATGACGATACAGGCTTAGATCCTCTAGAATAGTATAGCTACTGAAAATTAAAACACCAGCCCTAAACTGGCCCTACATTCAGTGTAATTTGCCCCGAGAGGATTTTAAGTATAATCCTCTGGTGCTATAGAGTTCCATATATCCTTCCCATATGCACTCCTAAAATAAAACAGTAAATGCTGGAGAATTTAAATAAGAGGGTATACTACTGGACTTTCTTTCTGTGAGAAGGTCCACTGTATCTGTACAGCTGATGTAATTCAGACATTTACATTTTATTTTTCCTTTCTCTGTGAAGAGGAAATAGCCTTGATATAGGATCTGGCCCTTTGTGACAAGTGAGCTTTGAGCCATTTTGCATGCATGTCTGATACCTGCACAGCTCAGCAGACGTGCCCAAGGATTTGGTTCAGTGTGTTTAAATTAGTAATGTCAGTGCTTGTGAGGGAGGAAAAATCCCACTGGGATTCATTATTTGTATATTGCTTTTGTTTTTTAATAAAAAAGCTGTAGAGAATCACTTAATTACCCAATGAAATTGTGAGATTACATGAAATGTAATTATACAGTTTAAATTATGGGTGATTTGTACAAATTGAACAATGATTTTCACCTAAAAACTGGTACAGATGAAAAAGTGAAAAAGCACAACACTGTAAAATAGAGACTATTAGAGTGTGCTTCTAAACAATTTAGGAAACAACCAACAAAACCATTCATGCCTGTAAGAGACTGTCTTTGCTGGAAGTAAAACTGAATAATTTAACTAGTGACCTTGAATCTGACAAATGCAAATCTTTTAATTGCTACCACAATTGTTTCTGCTCCATGGGATGTTGGAGGGAAGTTCTGTTTGTAGATAAGCAAACAAATCTCAAAAAGTATTTAGTATCCTGTGGTTTGGCTTTGCATATTCAGGTTGTCAAACCAGTTTTAATTAAAATCGTTTTCATTAAAACTTTTTGGAGGACAAATAATTTGCACTGCTGGAAATAATTATTGAAAGTGTGTAGATTTTAATCAAGAACTCTGTGGAAGAACTGGTTTAGGCACTATTTTAAAGCCTCCTGTACAAAACCCTAGTTGGAACTCTTCTTAATGCCCATGGAAATTTTTATTTTATTATTCTAAATTAGATGAAAAAATATACACACAGTGTTTCTATTAGAGAAATTGAATACTTGATTTTGAATAGTTATATAAGACAACACAGTATTAAATATGAGTGGTGCAATTTCACATAAATATGTCAGATTCAGGGGAGGAGTTCTCCTTTGTTTTAACTCTGGTTGGTACTATTAAAATAATTCTTCTTTGGTTTATCCTTGCCAAGATCTAGTTGGAATTATTCTGAAGAAGGAATGTATAGAGTGCTTAGTAGCATGTTGCTAGAATATTACATTGAGAATTATCTAATTTTTAAAAAGAAATAAATAGCAATATAAAATGCCTTGGTTTTTTTACTGCATAAACTAAAACTTGCTGGTTTTGAGAAAAACCAATTGCAAATCAAATCCAAAATGATAGCCCAAACCAGCCCTTCTCAGTACAGTTGTTGAAATTCAGAGTATCACTTCCTAGCACTTCATTATAACTGAATACAATTCTACTTCATGACCGTTGTACAGTAATGAACATCACATGTGGACAGTTCAGAGGAGATGGATGTGTTTGGTTGTGAGCTTGACAATACTGAGAGTGCTAGTACTGTGTCATTCTGAAATGTGTTTTGCTATTGAAAAAAACTGCAGAGGGAGAGTTTATTAATGTTTGGAAGTATAAACTAAGCTCTAATAGGTTATACAAAACATAGTTACGAAAAGCCTCAAGAAAAAAAAAAAAAAGGCTTAATTCATCCTCAAGGCTCTGCTGGTGTTCATAACCCCCTAGACAGGAAGTTTGTACTATCAGCAGAACGTTTTGCTTTTATTCTGGAAAGACCTAAATGGAAGATAGTTTGGAGAACTTCATTGTATATAGAAAACTAACTCCAGAAGTCCAGTAGGAAAACTGTTACTATGATTTGTTTTACATTTTCTATGGAAATTTAAACTGGTCCACAGTTTTTAGCTTCATTTTGTTTAGAAATGTTAGTTTAATACCTAAGTTCTTTATTTCCCAGTTCCATTAGCCATGTCTGTTTATACACTGTCTCACTTAGGAAATTATTTAGGAGTCTTAATCTGGGATCACAAGTGATCTCTAAAGGATAATTGCTAGATGCAGAAAACTTCCCATGTCTGCCATGATAATGGTTACACTTATTCAAAATAATTTTATAATAAATGTAAGGAGAGTATGATTATAAAGGTGAAGACTTGTATCGAGCATCTACAACTCCAAGAGTACCAAATGTATGTAAGTATTACAGAAGCAAACTCCCTGCAGTGACCAGATTTCGGGTAAGTAATGATGGACACAATGGTTTCTATCTAAAATGATGTGCTCGCATTGGTCTAGTTCTTAAAACATTCATCACAAAATGCTTCAAGTGGATTTTCAGCTCACTGTTGTCATCTGCACATTTTAGAGAGGACATCAGATTCCATTTCAGCTGTTGGTATGAATGAATGTCTTTTTCTCTACTGCTGATGTTAAGTAGCAATGAAATTGTGGGCACTTGCTGTGAAATCCACTAATTCACCCCTCCCGGTATGGAAATGAGGTTTTTTTGCCAGCCCGGCAATACAACCTTATCTTTTTTTAATTCCAACCCATGCCACTTCACTTCTGCTGACTGGCTTTTGAATAGCAGCCTCATTTCCTGTGCCTCATTGTGAACCCAGTGGCAGGCTTTGAAGTGCTGAAGCACAGCTCTGGTGCTGAGGCTCACCCGTGGCTCCCAGTGGTGCAGCACTGAGCAGCCTGCTCAGCTCTCTCCACTGATTTCTCTGGCAGTGACCTCCTCATTTTAGTAACAACAGGAAACCTGAGAGCACAAGCAGCACAAAGATCATGCTAATCGGGGTTAAAAACTTGGATAGGGATAGTGCTCTTTGCTGGAGGAACAAAGCTTTGTTTCCCAATAAAATTAGGAAAAAGCATAAAGATTGCTGGTAAATAAAAGCTGCATACTTAACAGTTGCTTACAGTTTTAGGTGTTTTTAGCACAAGTATATAAAAACTTAATTAAAGCTGTTCAGATTTTAGAGTTTAATGAAGATATTTTTGAACGTTTTAATATTTCAAGAACATTTTGCAACTCTCAGCTTGTCAAATACTACAGAAAGTCTTGCAAGTATGTGTCATGCTACTTGCTAGCTGAAACAAGTTGCAGGAATTAAATCTTCAAAAATCGACTAAACTTTTGATAGCCTGTGTTCTCTCCCAAAGTAAGGGGCAACTTTTGCATCCCAAAGAAATTAATCTTTCATATTGCCATCTAATTAAATGGGTAGTTAATGACTTTTTTTAAAGGTCGTATTTTGGCTTTGTCTGCTATTGCCCAAGCCACTCCAAAGCAGTTGCATTAAAGTATCTGTATTTTATTATTCCTTCACTATCTCCTGCCTTTCTTTTTGTTGCCATCACTCATTTTAGTGGAAGTGGAATATATGTACTTCCTAAAATTTTCTGCCATGTAATCTCAGTATTAAATCTTAATGTTGCCTTAATGATCTCCGAGAGCATTGTTTTGGAAGTAAAAATAAGATGTACTTACGCCATATCTTCTTTGAGAGTAAGATGGCAGTGTGTGGAGCATAAATGCATGAACTGGTTAATGCAGTCTTCCTCGGACAGAGTCTGTTTGAAACCACAATGGTTTAATTTGTGTTAGATAATTGGTAAGTATTTTAAACATTCGACAGAGACATGGACAAATAAGAGCTTCGGAAGTGGTAGTCTTAAGTGCTGAATAAAGAGGCAGCCTCTATGCAACTTACCTGTGGAACCACTCTGCAAACCACATTCCACCACTAGCACGGAAGGTGCAGCTGCCACAGACGACTTGTGCCGGTGTGGTTGTGTTGTTGCAGTACCGTGGAGCTCCTGAGCTCCGGACGATGCTCTTGCGGTGAGACGAGCCCGCTGCAGCCCGTGCCGCTGCGGGTCCCTGCGGTCCTGCCGCCAGCCTGGGCAGGGTCACCGGGCAGCCCGGAGCTCCCATCAGCCTCCGATGCTCCGCTTCATGACACGACTGCAAAACAGGCTTTGTTTTACAAACACAGACAGCTTGGCTTTGTTTCTACTGCCTTCTTTATGGCATATGTTTTCCTCTGTAAGTAAATCACATGAACTGCCTGAACAGTGTCAGAAGAAAGATTTTCTTCCCCCTTTTAGCTTCAAATAAATCATAAAAACTTATTTTTCTACATATTGCTTTTTGTGCTTCACCACTATCTCTTAAGAGTGCAGAATAATTTTTTCTGGTTTTCCTGTCATTGTATAGATGAAAACCTCCAGCTTGATATCAACAATTGATTTGTTCACATTCCTCACTAACTAGAAAAATCCCTTGTTTTTAATAAAAGGAACATATAGAGAGGTTTCCTGTGTTTCTTTGGGAATAACCAAATGTAATCCTTTACAAATGCTTACCTTACCCATCTTCACCAGATGGTAATCTAACCAGTGTATATTAACACTATAGTGTGTGGTAAGTGATCTGGAGTTATTTCTTTTTATAGCCTGTATGGCTATTCAAAAACTTACAGGCAGAATGACTAAGCAGAGAGAAAAGCAATTTATATAAAATTTACTGTACGAATGGGGTCACTTTATTTTTGTCAAATAGAGAAAATAGCATAGAAAGCAGCTGTCTCTTCATTCCTCTGGAATCTTAATGCCATTTTTTCCTTCCATTTATTTTTTTCTAACAAGAGGCTGCAACTCAGGATAGGTACAACAGAGAGTTTCTTTAAGATGTCATCCTGCAGTGCCACATACTAGAACATGCTGCAGAACATGACAATGTACTGGACACCAGTAAAATCATGACTGCTTACATGAACTGTGTTTGATGTAGAAATGAGGCTTCTCTGCTCAAACTTAGCAGGAAGATTGCAGGAAGTCTCCTGAAAAATCACTTCCTTCTAAACATGAGATTTACTGCTGCTGAAATATTCACCAAAAAATAGATCTATTTACAGACTTTTTGAGTTTGTGTGTGTGTGTGTGTATATATATTTGAAAGTATTTATACCACAGCTTTCTTAAAGATTTATAAAAACTATGTCACCCCCAAGCATTTAATTTCCTATCCAGAAGTAATGTAAGAAATATGGTAAATTGCAAGCAGTCACTGAGAAATTCTTTAAAGCAGTATCAGATTTATTTGCTTTAACTGGGTCCGAAATCCTTCCAAATCATTAACAGCTGGCAATGTAACTCATGGAAACTACAAGTTGCAAACTCATGCTCATCTGAAGATACATCTGAGAGGGGTCATGACCTGAATGCTGTTCTTAAACCTTCCTTTGCTATTATCAGAAGCATTTTCGGCTTATGCAACAGGAAAAGAATTCCTTCAAAGTCATAATGTTAAAAAGATTTAAAAGACTCTTTGAAGTGGAGAAAATACTTCAGCAGGCAAAGGCAACCTAGAGTTAATCTCTTTTGCCTTTTCATTATGCAAAACATGTCTCTTACTTAGCTACTCTAAGTCAAGGAGGAAAAAGGGAGTGTTTGAAATAAGCATAGGGAAAACAATACACTAGAGCAAATTTGGAGCACCTTATTCATGAAAACGTGTTCCTATGTGCCTGAAGAGCTGTCATCCTTAATGTCAGTGTGGCTAGCTTTAAATCCACAACTGCTGGAATCAAAAGGGATATTTTTACTTAACATCAAATAGTATTGTATAGGCAGTATCAGATTTATTTTTTTCTTCCCCATCTGGTGATAAAACTCATATATGGGGGAACATCATACTGCATGTGTTAGCTGGATATTAACTGACAAACACTGTCATAATCTCCCACTTTACTGATGTCCTTTCACTTTAAGGACTCCTGGAAACTTCTTATGCCAATCTGGAGACCCTGCATCAAGTGGGATTTATGAATAACAGGAAACTTGCCACAGGAAACAGGTATCAGATACTCAGTATCCAATCTCACCCACTCTACCGTTCCTGATATCCACTGGAAATGGGCCTGCCAGAAGAATCTGAGCCTGAAACATGGAGGTGATTACTGTGAGAACTTAATGGAAGCTGTGTGTAACTAAAAAAAAAAGGATAAGGCAGAGATGTAGCACAAACACATCCTCGGCACGATGTGCATTTTCATTACAACCATTCTAACAGAGGTGTGAGAAAGACAGGGTTGTAGTAGAGAAGGAAGTAGAAAAGAGAGACTTGAGAATTTCTATGAAAGGAAATTTTAAAATTGCAGCAAGAGAGAAAAGCAAAATAAACAGACAAGCTGAATATTTATTAACCAGGTGCCATGAATGTTTAGTTAATGTATAACAATGTGCATTAGATCAGGTACATTACAAAATGTATCAAAACATTCAAAATAATTGGAAATTATTATTTGATGTATAAACAATCCTACCCTAAAAAAAAAAAAATACTTGTCTTGCACGGCAAATCTGCTGAAATGGTGGTGGTGAAATGTTCTCTCCCCACAGGAATCAAGTGATAGGAGAAGAGGAAACCACCTCAAGTCACACTAGGGGAGGTTTAGGTTGGACGTTAGCAAAAATTTCTGGACCAGAAGGGTTGTCAAGCACTGTAACAGTCTAGCCAGGGAAGTGGTGGAGTTGCCATCCCTGAAAGCATTTTAAAGATGTGTAGATGTAACACTTCATGGACACAGTGCAGCGGTGGACTTGGCAGGGATGGGGAAATGGTTGGATTCCTTGAAAGGTCTTTTCCAACCTGAAGGCTTGTGTGAAAAGGGACTGGGCTAGTGCAGGGTAGTGTCTTAACTGGGATATTGCTGGATAAAGCAATAGTTTACTAACAATAGTTTACTAACCATTAATAGAAATACTAACATCAAAATAAAACTGGGTAGTTCCATATTTTGATGTTTCAAATTTTAAAAATGTTTTATTTTATCTTCAATATAAAAAGGAGTGATGTGATAAAATAGTGGTGTCATAGAAGCTCATTAATTTCCCATTACGATGTCTATTTTCAGAAAACAACAGCGTGTAGTAGGTCCAGAGATGTGAAAAGAGGAAACAAATGTAAGGAAACAGCAGTTATCAGATTTATGTGACTTTACTATTTTCCTACTTGCATTATTCATCCTACTTTAGTTATTCATCCAGCCTTACTGGAAGTGGATCTTTTTAGCTCCAATTTGTTGTACACTTAATTATCTGATTAAAGATTACTTTGCATTAATTATTGTGTATTTTTCAAGGATTATGCCAGCCTATTTGCATATCCATAGCCGAGTGTGTCTCTGTACTCTCTATTCTCTTAATAGAATATGGAAATAGAACTTCTATCACCAATAGCTGCACCAGTTTTCTTCTGAGATGAAAGAAGGCAAAAATTAATTCCTAGATCTGTTCTTCTGAATCAGCTCCAGTTAGGAGAGTGTCGTGGATATGCTGATGTTCCACTAATCCTCCCTGCTACCTTTGCTACTGATGCTCTGGGGTAGGTCAGTATGCTATTATGTTCTTGAAACATTAACCTTACATGGAATTATTTTTTGTGCATGGTTCTTCCTTTGAGATCTTAGCTTTTACGTAGGTGCTGAAATAAAATCAGGGCTTTTTGCCTGAGGTTGATAGTCACCTTCAGTTCAGATGAACAAATGTAAATCAAATTAATTGGATCAATTGTAATTGTAAATAAAAAAAAAAATTGTCTGGTTTAGCCACAGACTTTACCAATTTTTTTTTTTTTTAGACAAAGACCTATTGTATTGTTAGAAGGCTCAAAATGAGGAGATGCACATCAGCAAACAAATTATTCATGTTAATATTTTCCTCTGTAATCCAGTTACACAAGAGGTAATTGAGATTAAGAAATTCACTGCATAACCGTGTCCTTATGCAAAAAGCAATAACTTTCTTCCCTAGGCAGTGCAGGACTAGCAGTCTGATTTTAATAAACCCTCTAGAATGTTGTTTTGTGGTGCTTGAAGAAGTAATTAAGAATGAAGAACCTTTTTACTGTTGGGCCAATTGAATAAAATATGTTGCGGCCCTAATCTTGTGCTAGGAGCAAAGTACCAGCTTCACAAAATCACAATTTCTGACAAATCTGATATTGTTTTGTTTGGGTTTTTTTGACAGACACCAGAAGTACCCTTAACGTAAGAATAACTGTGTGGTTGTGTATGTACTGTTCAAAACCACAGTAAACACTATGCTTGTGTATTTACATATGAAGACTCCATTAAACTACACTCCTTCACAAGGCAGTAACCCAAAACAGATTAGCAAGATGATGAGCAAAGTTTACACACCTGCTATTTGTGCTGTGTTGCTATCAGTGTGCACACATACAGGTCCATGCTAAAATGTCATTTCTCAGAATAAAAGCATGTGCTCCCAAGTAGAAGACAAAGCCTATTCTAAATTAAAATATTTGAATGAAAGCAATATATTAACTTGGTTTAAGTCTGTCCCCTGACCACTGTGATCCCTAAGTTCTTTAAGAAAAATAATTGGTTTGTATTTACTTATGTCCCTTGTTTTATATAATTCTATTTATATCTTCCTATGGTTATAATGTTTTTAAAGATGAAGTGGCCTAGTCTATTTAGGCTTTACAAAGACTGTACATACCATACATCTGATTATAGCTCTTTGCCTTTACTGTACCTTGCTTAGTTCTCATGTAATGTTTTTGAGACAGGACAAAGTCAGTGGTTTTATACACTAACATATTGATGCTCATTTCTTTTCCTAATAATTCCCAATAATTGTGTTTTCCATTTTGATTAAAATAAAGCATTAAATGGACATTTTTATAGACATGTATGGAGATGTAACAGCAGTTTTGGAATTGTAAAAGGGGAATCCAAAATAACCCTCCACTAAAGAATTATTCCTTTTGTCAATGTTGAGTTCCACCTTCTGTTTTATTATCTACTACAACAATGTACTCTTTCATACTCAATTTTAGTCCAAGTTATACTGAAACCTGTTGTTTTGCTATTTTATTTCACTTTTTATTCTCTCCAGAGGCTCTTTATGAGCCTCTGGACAGTGCAGGTCATAGGAGAGACCTCTACACAGCTGTGCTGACAACTTCTCACCAGTGGGAAAATTGGCCATTTTTCCCTTTCACTTTCCTTCCTTTAACCACTCACAAGAGAATCATCCCTCTTAATAACAATTTGATTTCCTTAAAAGTATTCTCCAAGGACACTGTCAAAAGCTTTTTGGAAAGCCAAATACAACCTATTGATTGACTTGCAATTTTCTATATGCTCTTTGACTCCTCCAAAGATCTCCTATGGAAACACAAGACATGACTTGCTTCTCCAAAAGCTGTACTGAATCTTCACTGTTGTCTGCAGCCAGGTGTCTACCAGTTTTCCAAGCATGCAAATTAACTCAGTAGTTCTCCAGGTCCACTTCAAGCCCCTTACGAGTTACTAGAATCACATTTGCCACCTTCCACTCATCTAGTACCAAGGCAAATTTAAACAACAGCTCACACATCATCATTTTAATTTTGTGACTGTTAGATCTGAGGTCCTTCAGACTCTCTGGAGAATTGAATCTGGTCCAGGCAAGTTATTTTTATTTATTGATTTGTTTCAACAAAGCCTTTTCATATGGGACTGTGACTTCAGTTAACACCTTGGACTTGGCCTGTAAAGAAAGGCCCTGGTAGTTGAAATGTCAACTACTTTTTCACCACAAATAGATATATCCACTGGAAAAAAAAACTGGCAAGACCAAGAATCCAGTGCAAAGCTAGCTATGTGCATCACTTGTGTTAAGAATAAGCATCAAAGCTAAAACTTGCAAGGATTTGGTAAATTAAAGCTAGCAAGAGAATCAGTCGAAGACTGTACATTTGACAATGCTATACTGAGAAAGAAGAATGCTGTGTCCATTTGGTTCCAGGCTACTTCCCACTGCAACACTAATCAAAAATCTGTCTTTGTCATGTATTTATCCTTTGACATTTCAAATACATTCTGCCCCGTTGGTCATGTATGCACAAATACAAACATACCTAAAGAATGCACAACGTATGAATGTTCACTTAACCATTTATATAAATTCTGAGGAGTGATTTACCACTATGTATTCATGTAGGATAGTTATTATTAGAAGAGACAAAACCAGAACAGACCCCTGGCAGAACACTTGTAGCTATGCAATTGCCTTACAGTGCTTTCCTGGATGCTACTGATGGAGAGCAAGGATAACACTTGCACACAATTCTGCCAGCTGTCTGTACTTGCACTTGCAGTCCCTTGTCACTTGCATGTTTCAGCTGAGACTTCTCTATGATCCTTCTTTCAGGCAGTCAAAATCTGATGTGTAGGCAATGTTGTACATATCCTCAAGGGAAGATAAGAAGAGGAAAATATTTTTTAGTCTGAAAGAGGCTGCAACGTATCAAAGGTAGAAAGAAGTAATTTTTATGCAATAAGATGTGCTGCAATTTTTATGCAATTAAGCTGTATTGCTTAATGAAGCAGTACAGGCAAAGCTTTAATACTGTACTGTATCTGTCAACACACACTGGATTGGGGCATCTAATCAGCATGCTGCTCTTACCAGCTTGTATCCACATTTGATTGTGCATTTCTCTCTAATGCATGAAAAACAATCTCAGGCATATTTTGATAGCACACTGATGTAAACCGAACAGAGCAGAAGGACTGGATGAATAATCATACTGCTAATCCCACCTGCTGTCACACAAGAAATGCATGTAAAGATATGTATAGATATGTATAGATATGTATCTATACAGTTAACCTTAGCATCTGCCATCAGAGCAAAATCACAGTTGCATTGGAAATGGCACAGCAGACAGATTTGGCCTTCTGTCAGTACTATCCCATGCTCATATTCTGGAGGTTTGGCTCTCCAGCACTGACACAACCTGCAGTCTGTGTGTCCTTGACACTTTCCAGCAGTGGGACGTTCCAGCCCTGTGGGGAATACAGCACACTTCCCATGGTATATTCAGATGACTCTGTAGGTTAGTGGCTGCGAGGCAGAATCACAGTTTAATTTCTTGCTCTTCTTTAATGTGTTCAGAGCCCCGTAAGAACAATGCCGTGGGGTCACTGCAAATGCTGAGACAGAGTCTTGCTGTTGTGTAACATCACTAAGGGACTGCTTTTCCATACATTTCCCCTGAAAATTTCCAACATGCTTGAAAGGAAGTAAGTGTTTATATAAAACGGCATCTAGTCAGAATTGTTTGGTCAGAGACAGGATTGTTATGGGTAAGGTGTCAAAAATTGCTTTTTCCTCTCATGCTACTTCAGCTTCTACTTAATCAGGAGAGTCCAAGAATCCGTGCAGTCTTTTAAGAACTCTTGGTGTTTTTTTATCCCTCATGAGTTAGTTTTAGTACCTTCAGTTTCTATAATTTTCTTTTACAGTGGGGGAGGATGCAAGTCCTTTTGCATATTTCAGTGGTGAGAGCTAAACTAAGTGTCATGTGAGTATTACGGTGTGTCCCAGTTTTCCAAACAGAGGCCACATCCACTGTGCCATCTACCTGCTGAGCCTATCCCTGAGGAGGGCTGACCTGCATCCAGATTCCACCTTGGCAGGGAACCAGGACATGATGGCATTCACACCTGGCCTCAAGAGCTCATGGCTTGAAACTCAGTTTCTTTTTTATGCTGTAGATATACACTCTAAAGAGTAAAAGACAACATCAAGACTGAAAAACACTTGCCACCCAGATGCATGAAAAATACTGCTTTCTCTTGGGCAGTCACCACAAAAATTAGAATGATAATCAGGCCTATTTAATGCTAATTTATTTTCTGCTGTCAAAAAGAGCTGATGGTTTATTCTAGCATTTTGTGCTTTGTCTCAGAATACCCCTCAGAATTTGTAATCGGGATCTCAGGCCTTCCCAATATCTTTACATGAGAGAATTGATAATACATAGTCCTGAAATATGATGTCAATATGTTTGTTATTCTACACAGCTATTTTTTAATATCACGGATTTAGTGTTTTCCTCAATACCTGCACTGCAGCTGTTTTTAATACTCCCTTCCATGTTTCTGCTTGTAAATAGAGAGGGAAAAGTCATAGAATGTTTGAAAGCACTCATTTAATTTGCCTTTAATTCAGGGAGGCTGCAGGAGGAAGAAATGAAGAAGTTGTCACCCTGATATGAGAACAAAGCCGAGTGATAGTTGCATTGTAAAAACATTAAGGAAACTCCCAGCTTTTTACAGTCAATTCTAGTCCTTTCAAATGACAAACCAGTTCAAGAATTTCTAGGTAGGCTAAGTGCTCTCTCTGGTATTTTAGAAAATGGAAGAAAACAGAAGGCAAAGCATATGTTGTGTTGAGAGAAATTTTGAGATTGAAGGTGTGATGCCACTTAGACACTGACAGCTGCAGTGGTCATAACTTAAAATGTCTTCACAAATACTACAATCAAAGAATCAAAACTCTGCTGTGATATGGAACATCACTGCTCAAAAAGCATAAAACGTTTTGAAAGATCTCTGCTGTTTTACAGATAATTTTTCTCATCTGTAATTACTGCAAATTATACAACTATGTTTCTACATTCTATGTCTAACTCACTCATTTATCATACATACAACCTTTAACACTCCATAGCGTTGTCCTGACATTACAGGTGCAAAAAAAGTAAGACATTTTAAAACACAAAGGAATCCACTTAATCTAATGAATGGGTTTGACCATTTACATTCAACTCAGTCTAGATACTTTGTTTTTCTTACTACAGTCCACTGTCGATTTCATCTCTGGAAACAGACCAGCCCACGTTCTCAATTCTCCTTAGAATTTATCCATGTTTAACCCTTCCATTAAATAGCGCTGCTTACATTCCTCTTTACCTTTCAAATTGATAGAATTACCCTGTTCTACCCTATTTGTTAATGAAACTAAATCTTCTTTTTGGCCTTCACAGTTTTTTGGGGGTTTTTTTTGGGCATTAGTTTATAGTTTTACTGGGGTTGTGAGCCTTGCTACATTCATAAAATCTTTCTGGATTTGCTGTCTACTGCATGCATCTGCTCCATTGATATTTCTATGCTGATTCTCCATACTGTTCTTCAGCAGCTTTCTGGATGATCATTTCAATTAGAGCACTGTCTTGAGATTTTATTTTCCCTAGAAGAATTATGTAACATTTTTACTGAGTCATATTTGCCATCTGCTGATCCAACCACATAAACAATGCAAATTCTTGAAAACCTGAGATTTTCCTTAGTATCTGCTTCTAATCTTTCACAAATGTGCAGGTTTATGCACACACTCTGCCTCTTCAGAGGCTCTCAGCAAACTTGAAGGAATCTCTTCATGCAGAGCACGCAGAGGATACATGTGAGAAGGTGTTTATCAGGCAATACACGTGATTGCGTACAAAATCAAAACCAAGGCAGGAATACAGGGAAATTATGGCAACCTTAACAAGAATTCAGAATGCAGGGGTGCTCTTAGTTTATGGCTAACCTCTTTGGAACTAGTTAATTCCCAAGAGGCTGGCAACAAGATACAACTTTCGAGTCCAGCTTTAAATTACAGTTTGCCACTGTGACTCTGCTGTGACTATGGACTTAAACTATGAATCCCAATTCATGTGATTATACATTTATATATTCAAACCACAATGAAACTCTTGTGATCACAGAATCAGGGCCTTCAAATTGCTATTTATATCAGACTCTTTCAATAAGAAAAGCTTTAGTTACAGAGTCCTTAATAATTTTATGCATGCGTTCAATTCTGTGTCCTGCTGACAATATTGGAGAAGACATCATTTTACATCCTGAAAATGACAAACTACGTAAATTACATTTTCTAGCTAAAATATACTGTTTCGCTTCTGTGGATGACTTTATTGAAATGCCAGGTCTCCATAAGGATTGTTTCTTTCCCTTTGTAAGAGAAAATCAGACCTCATAATGAAACTTCTATCAATTTTCAAGATATTAAAATTACCTAATTAGCTATTAGAAACACAAAAACATCCATAGAACTGTTACTGACATGGACAGAAATAATTTGTGAAATCAACAAGGATCTTTCCACTACCTTAAATGTACCATAGATTTTGTGCAATAAACACTCTCTTGAAGCATACTATTAGAATCCTGCCTAACACAACCTTCTTTTGCAATGTTATTTTACCATAGCTGTCATTGCTTCTTGTGAACACAACAGGAGAGTGGGGACACATGGGAGAGTGCCATTGATCCCAGTGGGAAAACGGTGAGGGATCACAATTTACTCGACTGTGGTCCTACCTAAACCAGTTACTGAACTAGAACAGGATCACGGGGCTATAATTTAATTCTCACACATGCACAGCATCAAACGGTGCACTCGTCAAGGATGTGCCTATAAGCTGGCCAGCACTGAATATTTTCAGCATTGCTTGAAAGAACCCCAAATCCATGAGGAATGATTGATTTCGGCGCCCGGAAAAGTCGCACAATTTAAAAGGTCTCTGTAACAGAACCGGGAGCTCCAGAAGGGCTTGGATTTGGTACCAGATGTGTTCGGTTATACCTCCTGTTCTCGGAAACACTGAGAAGCCGCGAAAACCGGCGTGCGGCAGGCGCGGGCGGTCCTGACCTGACCTCGGCGGGCCCGGGTTTCGCTGTCTGCCGGCTCGGCTCGGCTCGGCTCGGCTCGGCTCGGCTCGGCTCGGCTCGGCTCGGCTCGGCTCGGCTCGGCTCGGCTCGGCTCGGCTCCCGGCGCTGTCCCCGCACGGGCAGGACTCCCGCCGCGCCCCCGCCTTGTGACACGGGCCCCTCGCCCCGCCCGCACCCGCTGACAATCCGCCCCGCGGGCAGGTGCGCGTCCCTCAGCGCCCGCCGCAGCAGCAGCGGCGACAGCGGCAGGAGCGGCAGGAGCGGCAGAAGCAGCGACAGCGGCAGCAGCAGCCCGCCCTCTGCTCCCTCCGCTGCCGTCGCTCCTCAGCCCCCGCGCCCCGGCGCCCAGCCCCGTGCCCAGCGCGGACAGCCGCCCCGGCCCGGCGCTGCCCTGAGGCCGCTCGGAGCCGCCGCACCTGGCGGGGCAGGGGGCGGGCGGCGCTGCCGGCAGGGCAGCGGAGCGTGGGGCGGGCCGGGGCCGGAGCCGGGGCCGGAGCCGGGGTGCGGAGCCGGGGCCGGAGCCGGGGTGCGGAGCCGGGGTGCGGCGGAGGGCCGGGCCGGGCCGGGCCGGGCGGAGGGGGCGCCGCGCCCGGGCAGCCACTGGGAGCGCGCCAGCCGCGTCTCCTCAGCAACGGGCCTGGCACGGCAGGGCTGCGCCTCCTCCTCCTCCTCCTCCTCCTCCCTGCGCCCGCTCCTCCCCGCTTCCGTCCGTCCGTCTGTCCGTGCGTCCATCCATCCGCGAGGGTCGTCATCCCCGCCGACCCGTCCGGCCACAGGGGCCGGGGCTGCCCGATCCCCCGAGCCATCCTCAGCCGGGGCTGTGTGTACATGGCAGTGGGGGGGAGGTTCTTTATTGGCCTCGTCCTCCCTCTCTCCCTCCCTCCCCCCTTCTTCCACACTCCACCCAGAAATGATCCGGTGGAACTAGGAGGAGGTGATTCTCCTCCTCCCTCCTGCTGCTGCTCCTGCTGGTCTGGAAGGGACTGCAGGAATCTGTGCTGTGCTCTGCTCTGAGGCAGGGTCTGGGGAGGGGAGGGGGCCGCTCTGACCCGGGGTGCAGCTCTCCCGTGGGGGGCTGCCTGGTTCCCGACCATGGGGAAGGACCAGGAACTGCTGGAAGCCGCTCGCACTGGGAATGTGGCTCTGGTGGAGAAACTCCTCTCTGGGAGGAAAGGAGGGATCCTGGGCAGTGGATCTGGAGCTATTCCCTTATCCAGCTTACTGAGGTAGGGACATCATTCCCCATCAAATGCTGGGGATATTAACCTGTTCTTCCCTATAATCATTATCATCACCCCTCTCATCTTCATTTCCATTCCCGCATCCTTCATAGTAACAATAAATCGTTCACTCTCTCGCCAAGTACAAGCATGCCAGGGTTTAAAGTCACAGGCAGTCATTTTAGTAATATAGTGGTACTGAATTTCCTGCCTTCAATGCGTCTGCAGGGTCCTTGTTCATTCTGTTACTAGCTGTGGTGCAGAACTTATGTTTTGACTGATGGGCTAATGCATACAATGTATTAATTACCCTTCATTTGATATTTCCATTTTCAAATTGCTACTCTAATCACAGAAGTGTTTATCACAGACAAGGCATTGCATCGTGGAATTCTGTGTTAAAAGACAGCTTCACCCCATACCCTCACCCATAGCTGCTACCCTTGCTTGCAGAAGAAATTAGGTATGCCCATCATAATAAGCCTACAAAACAAAGAAAGGGAATCTTTTTTTTTTTTTTTTTTTGTGGGAGATCATCGAGACAGAGGTGTAAAACTTAGGGAACAGGTTAGGTAAGAGCAGCATTACTTTCAAGGTGCCTGGATTTAGTGGAGTGAAACTGGGTTACTGGCCATGTTGGGTGATAGGGCTTAACTTCAATTATTAGTTGTATCTCCTGTGATCGACAGCATAGCTTTGATCGTAAGTTTCATCATGCTCTTGAGTCACTGCATTGTCACAATCATTTATGGCATTTGACTGTATTCAGAGCAGAGGTCTGCAGCACACAGTCCACTGCTAGTGTTCAACACTAAATTAGGCATAGCAAAAGAAGACAAAACGAAATTAAATGCTGTTGACCTAGAACTTGAATAAATTGGGGGTTTGGTTTGGATTTTTGTTCGTTAAAGAAAGAAGAGGCCTAGCACAATGGAAATTGATTAAATGAAAATATATTTGTGATTCTGTTGCCAGTGCCTTCTTGTCAAGGTATTTATATTATTTCCAAGTTCCCTATCAGGGAAAACTTAATGTTAACTCTCCAAATTATACTGTTTAAACTCTATTATAAAATCTTGCTATTTTAAAGCAAGGTTTAGTTCTGCAAATAACAACAGTTCAGGTATTCATAGTTTACCAAAGTTCTGTGGTGCCCCAGTTCAATTAGCTATTGCACCACTGTTGAATTACTAGCCCATTGACCAAAATCAAAACACACCATGTGATTGCTTTTTGTACTGTGCTCGAATAGGCTGCTTAGAAAGTAGTGTGCCAGATAGTCAGTTGAATCTGAAATATGATACCCACTTTTCTAAGTACACAAGTAAGTTCACTTAGGTACAATGACTAGCCATTTGTAATCTAATTCTAATGCGTGGTTTGTGCAGTGGCTTTCTCCAGGGCGTGTTGCCCTGTGCCGTGTTCTTGCTGTTGATTTCATGTTGTATTCACTGTTAATTTCATGTTGTATATCGTGAGTTCTGTACATCCAGAAGGGGTGTATTTGCTTGTGCTTGCCTTCCTTTATTAAACAGCATTGTTGTATACACAGAACACGTGAACCATTTGTTTTGTATATACAGATAGGTCATTACAGTCCTTTTTTTGTTGCTCAGGATTGTAGAATTTTTGGGTTGTAAAGTCAACTGGTTTCTCTTTTTCCTGGAAGTGCACTTAGCTTGAAGAGACGTAAAGCAGAGTAAAACATATATTGTTTAATTTATGGAATTTCTTACTAATGGTAACAAGAATGTCTATGGCTTCTGTAAACACAACTTCAAGAATTAAGAGCGAACTTTCAGCTGTATGGTACGTCCAGTTGTATGATGAAATATTTCTAAATTGGAAGGAATTCAGTAATAGTTTGATGCTTAAATGTTCACAGTCTAACACACTATGGAGCATAAGACTTTTTAGAGGGTTCAGCAGGAATGCTCAAAGCAGAAACTACTATGCATATAGTAAATGTTTTTCAAGAAAGAATTTATGCGATAGGTATATGGATATGGATAGGTATATATAGAATTTATGCGATAGGTATGTGATTTGGTATTTTGACATAGCTTTTTTTTTTTTTTGAGATGTTCTATGATCTTACTGATGCCATTAATTATGGATTAAGTCCAGAATGACATGCAAGATTAAGGTTAGATTTTATCTTGGTACAGAAAACATGGAAACATTATTAGAGCCATATGAACATGCTTATCCTGGTTGGGAAATCATCACTTACTGAAAATAGCAAAGTTGTAGAAAAGCATACTTGTACAGTATAAATGTTTGAGGGGGATGCAAAGATTTTTTTAAATAGAAAACCTGAAGAAGTTCACTACTAGAGCTATATTGGTATTTTTGCATACAGTTTATTAGAATAAAAAATTTTTAAAAGTTGTTTTTAAAAAAAGCAACAGAGAAAAATATAGGAATATAATTTTCTTAATTTAATTTTTAGGAGTAATTTTGACAGTAATTCCTACTGTTTTGTTGATCATAATTATTGCTCCATTTCTAAAATGGTGCCCCAGGACTGTAAGTGTCCCGCTGTGGTTGCTCTTTCTTTCTCCTTTTGGCAGTGCTTTTTCTAGTGTTAGGTGGAAAAAGTCCATCTCTTTCAGCATGCATATGGACTAATACTGTGCCTGCTGTGTTGGTCTAGGGAGTAGGACTACACCGTCCCTTTGGATTTCTTCAAAGTGCTGGAGACAGCTCAGTTTATGTGGCTGAACTCTCTATGGCTAGAAACCTTTTTTTGGTGGAAATTTGCTTTACAGTAATTATGTGCCCTGTGAACCTGTGAATGAAACTTAATATTCATAAATTGACAAATACACATTGTTTCAGATTGTTATCTGAACCAATGAACAAATGATCTGAGCTCTGATGTCCTATTTACATTTTTATAACAGCTTTTTTTCTTAACTGTTAATGTGTTTTATGGTTCTTGAGGGGAAAATAGGGCAAACTTTTGCCTGGGTATTCTATAGTTGGACCTATTTGTTGATGCTAATTGCAGACTAAATTTTATAATTTTTTAAGTCCTGACTTCTAACTCCTAAGTCATTAAATTATTGTAAAAGTTCAGGAAAACAGCTCTGTTCTGGAAGGCTGTTTAAGCACACCTAGAAATGTACGAATGAACTCCTGTGAGACTTCAAACATGCTTAGAGTATGTGCAAAGTGCATAAAAATGGTGTATACTTAATTAAGACCTCCTATGCACCCAGATATCTGTAATACTTGTTACCTAATACTTCATGCCCAAATTGGTTTGTCTAAAACAATGACAACAAATCAGTGATGTTTTGCTGTGTGGACTCTGTAATTTGTTTGAGCTCAGGAGAAGCTTTGGAAGGCTGCTCTGGGTCAGTTTGTGCCCCCGTCTCAATCTCCATAGTTTGCTCTTCATTATACAGATTGTGGCTCACTAGAGTGAAGGTGAATTCTGAATTCCTCAGGTGCAAAGATCAGCATAAGGCATTGCAACATATTAGAGCAAGTAACCTCAGTAAACAGCTCATGTGATTTAGATGGTTAAACTTGGGTACTTACTGGTATTTTAGGTGCCCAGGTGATTTCTGAATGGACTGGTGGATTTTGACAAAGAACCAGGAACTCTGGAGATGCATCTAAATTCCAGGTGTGATACAGTAGGATGTCTAAAGCTGTGTTACATGTTTTACCTATGGTCTCCAACCCCAAATATTAGTGCAGGGTGGGGTCTCTTCTTTTACTATGAAACAAGGCTATTTTGAGACATCTCCCTCACAAAACGTTCAAAGTTTAGAAGACTTAAGTCTAAATTAATTTTTTCAATTTCTTTGTGGTTTCCACTGTGTGGAATTACCATACATTAGTATATTAAGCATGTTTCATATATTAAAAAAAGAAGTTTTTAAAGTTTAGAATTGGGGATTTTTTTCCAGATTGCAAATGGAATTTTCACATATTTTATGTCATTTCACTGGCTCTTACATTATTCCTTGTGCTTATATTCAGTGTAAACACAAAAATTTGACTGTAAAATCCCACAGTCAAGAGAACGAAATAACAGAATGTGTCATTCTGTTATCATAACATTCTGTTATCGGAGATCTGTATCCAAAATTCTTAAATGCATATTAAAGATTTTGACATATAGAAAGAGCAAAGAGTTTCTAACAAACCTGGTATTTTAAACTTACTTGATTTGATTATCTCTGTGTGCATAGCATGCTTTAATTGGCCAATCAACTTTTCATTGTTGGATAGAGACAGCCTTTGTTTCTTTCCAAGAGTTTAGGAAAAATTACTTTGAAGGCTTTAATGTATCTCAGAGACCTTACCTTCATTTTGTCACATGTAGCCATGCACATGCCTATTTGTTCTATGTTCCTAGCAGGAATGGATAGTTTTTGCTTATATGCTAATTTTTAGTCTTTTTAAACTGTACATGTTAAAAGAGCTTTGGATTTTTAATGGGACTGTGGGATTGAATATTAATTAATATGAACTGGCACAGAGTAGTAGGGAAGGTTGAACTGGCTCTTTTTTGCTCTTTGTTGGCTGCTGCCATTACACAGCATGAGAGGGTGGAGCAGCCTGCCTGGAGCTGGTATTTTCCCCTTCCACACTTGGCACTGTGGCAGGGAATGGCTCCATTCTTTGCTCCCTTCTTTGCTCAGCCTTCCTTAGCACAGCTACACCATGTAGGCCTGGCCTAAGTAATTTCTCCTCTAAAGTGTAAGAAACACGGCAAGCAGATTGTCAGTCTGGGAGTTGCAATCTGTTTCCTCATCTGTTTCCCAGAGCAGTGTCTTGCTTGCAGCAAAGCCACAGTTTAGCCTGATGGCCTCAGTGCGTGCTGAAAACCACACAGATCCTCTTCTGTCCTTGTGCAGAGCCCTCTGATTCATTCGGCTCCCTTTGCAGAAACAGATCGCACTTGGTAGGCCTTGTAGAGCAGGAAGTATTTAAAATGTTGAAATGCTTCGTGAAGCTTTAGTTAACAGTTTGAAAGTTTTTTCATGTTATAATTTGAATAACAAATGGATCAACTTAACAAGAATAAGGGGACTACTTCTGTTTATCGTTGCAGCTAGCATTATTTAAAGTAAGGGGAGCTTTCTCATATTCCTTTATAAGGAGATTGTATTACGTGAGTTTTGCAGTACTGGAATTCTGGGCTCATAAAGTTCCAAGGTATTTACTTCAGACAACAAACACAGGCAATAATATGGAAAGCATTTCTTATCATTCAACGGGGCATCCAGTTAGTCTATATTTATTTCTAATTTTAGTTACACTGTTTTTAATTAATGAAGGGGTTTGTACTGATGTCCTAAGCAGAGACCAGCATTCCCAGATTTCCCAATTACCTTTTTTATACTGTTAGAGTAGGGAACCTAATTCTTTTGAGGACATATTTAATCTTTCTCCTTTCTGCCTTTCAGTATGGTATACAAACTAATTATCAGGACAACAGTTAGTTTATGCTTTTTGGTATTAGTGAAAGCTGATTGCTGCCTTGACTCTGTTTGCCTTTTCAAATGTGTGAGCTTCTCTTAGCCTTCATTTTATCTTCTACCCTCCTTAGACTTACTTTTATTCTTGTTTTTGATAAACTATTTCAATCAAAGTTCAGACAACATTTTATCTATTGAACTCTAGATTTCTTTAGTTTGAAATATTTACAATATGTAAAGGTAGCAATATAACAATATCCAGGACATCTGGTAGATGATTAAGGACAAGGTAATTCACAAAGTCTGTGTAATAAATCTTCCCTAGGAGTTCAGTATGATCCCAGATTGAAGTTCTGTAGTTAAACTCTATAGATAAACCTCTCATTTCTCCTTACTCCAGAAATAGTTTTCTGAGTATTGGTCAAGTGTATGTTCTATTAATTTTCTAAAATGTCAGACCAAATGCAAAAAATTATCAGAAAGATCTAGTGTAAAATCTACCAAGGTAATTTTATCTGCCCATAGATAGCGTCAAGATATGGTAATTGCACTGGGAGGACTGATGGAGTTTATCAGGGAATCAGGCAGACTAGTAAGGAAAATTTGACAAACACATTAAAAGGAGAAGGTAAGGAAAAACCTTCAGAAGGTTGACCTGTCTGTAACTTAAAACAGTACTTTTAGAATTCTTTTAAAATTTTTAGCCACTAGATGGCTAGTGTCTAATTCCACAGAGGACCCTATAAATATGTTATGATCACCACCATGTTTCCCCTCTTCTCTAACATTTGTCATTTTAGAGGGTTGGTAATTCAGTTTCTTTATAAATTTTTGACATTGACATGACATTACTGTTTTTAAGCAGTAATGTTGTAGTAGAACTAAGAGGGGAAGTAAATGAAAGGGAATGAAGAATGAATGATGTAATCTGGAAGGTCTGCTATCTTGTGAGGGTTGGAAATGTTTTGAAGAGCAAATACAGGTGCTTTTAGGGCAGGTGTTTTCACAGTCACTGCAGTAGGGATCCAGGACATAGCCATGTTTCCAAAATGCTACAGGTATTTATTTGCCTCAATTTCAGTTTGTATTCATGGATGAGCTGCTTAGGAGTGCTTAAAGCTCTAGGCCACTTTTTAAAATTTTCCTGACAAAGGCAGTAGTTGAAGCATCTTATAAACTGCTTTGATTTATGCAACTGGTATATAATCTGTAAGGGACAGTGTAATGTGGAGTGCAGTTACAGTGCCTTTTCTTCAGCAAGCTTAGATTGCTCATCTGGGGAGGTGACAGATACAAGAGTTCCACAGCTGGAATTCCCTTCTGCCATAGAATTTCTCTGTTGGCCACTTGAAGTTAGAGTACGCATCCTAATCCTATACTAATACTTCAAGGTAAAATATATTGGCAGCTTTTAATGCTAAATGTGTAAGGCATCAAAAGTAGAGTTAATTTCTGTCTACTCATATGACATTTTCATGTGCATGGACCCTTTTGGGAAGTAGGGAATACATTTTTTGGTTTTTTTTTTTTTTTAACCTTCTAGCCTTTATTGGAAGTTTTTTTTTTCTAATTACTTTTTCCTGGTGAGAATATTTTCAGTATGATCACTTTGCATTAAGAAGTGATACAACAGTTCTGCACCTCACTTAACATCTATGAATTTCTAATAATGTACAGGTATCTACTGTAAGAAAGGTTCTGTGAGATTTAATTCCACAAGGTTATGCATTTATTATAATAATTTTACACTGTTTCCTATGTATTGCACATATATTTTCTAAAGCAAGAAAAAAAAATGTTCAAAATGACATCTTGAGTGCAATTTAGTTCTTCTTTAAAACAGCCCATGGCAGCTATGTTCCTATAGGTGTTGATGTCAGGGCTAGGTGTCTGAGTTCCTATTACAGCCAGTGCAGATCTAGTCAGGTAGGGGGCAATAGAGAGTGACTGAGTTCACGCCAAAGTGGATATTGAATGATTTCATTTCAAGATGAAACATATCCCTAATTTAAATACTTCTCTAGGTAAACTTTGGAGAACAGGAAAACAATTGTAATTGAAAATATATTAAAAGTTGCCACTTACGTGGATGGGTTGAAGCTAAATTTGGGTAGAATTTCCCTCCTTCTGTGTTTTATAGCTGGTTTGGATTAATTCAGAAGCAGTAGACAGTAGGTACTGATCAATAATCAGTAGATTAGCTGGCCAAGAGGCAGAATTCTGGATGGTTGAAGTTAGAGATACATGAAAATTCCTTAAAATGCATGATTTATCACATGAGGTTTATTGAAAATGCTTCAAGTATACAAGAAACAAATTAGAAAAAATTAGCTGGAGTTGAAACTTACAAAGGTAGGAAAGGCAAAAGTAAATAGGTTGACATCAGAAGACAATATGGACTCAGTGGTTGGTAGGGCAGACCTGGTGACAAAGCTCATGGAAAAGGCAGCAACTCGTTGTCTTTTCTGCTTTGGTTGTTTGGCTGTAAAGTTTGACTTGACAGCTTTTGAAACAGTCCCCACAGTAGAGGAAGATCAGGGCAACATTTACATTCAAGAAACCAATATTACTGTTAATTTTTGGAAGATTGTGTCAAACATGGAAAGTTTCTGATGATTGAAAAAGGAAAATGTCATGCCTGTGTTCAGGAAGAGCAAAAAGAAGGTTCTGGCGTCACCTATCTCATCAGTCTGTCGTAAATCCTAGAGAAAGTTCCAGAGCATACCCTCATGGATGTTATTTCTGCTCCCACAAAGATAAGAACACGACTGAGAACAACCAGCATGGATTTACTACGCTTAAATCACGCCTGACCAACCTTAGTTGCTTTCTGCAGTGTGAAGACTGCGTCTGTGGACAAGGGGAAAACCGTGGTGTTTTACCTCACAGCAGTCTCAGTCAAAATGATGAGCTATGGTCTGAATAGGAGGCTAATAAGATGGGTTTAAACTTGGCTGGACTGTGAGGGGATGTGATCAACAGTACAAAATCCAGCTGCTGGTGTCTGCTAGAGGGTTTCCTCAGGATTCAAGGGCCAGTATTGATCGCAGTGTACCACGTGTAGCAGGTTTGTAGATGACACCAAAATGTGGGAAAAACATTCATATGAAGAATTGCTGTAAGGAGGGACCTGGACCAGATGGAGAAATGGGCTCATTGGAGCCTCATGAAATTCAGGCAAAAACATTGTATAGTCCTTCAACTGGGAGTGAATAGCCTCTTAACAGCACCACAGGCTTTTGTGCTGGAGTTGGACAGTTTTTTATGTCGTGCTTCTTTTTCTGATGTGTGAATCATTATAAAACCACAAATATCACATTTAGTCTTTGAATTTACACATTAGTAACTTCTTTCTCCTGTAAGAATGGTGTGATTTGTGTGTGGATTTTCTCCTAATCCTTCATAGCTGGACAAGTGCTGAAATAGGATAAGTTGTTAATATTCACACTGTCACAGTATGAGAAGTGTCCAGGAGATAGATGCCTTTTAGAGAAAGTAAGAAAAAAGAAGAGTTTTATAAATCAGAATTGGGACTGTCTTTTGGACTAGGTATTTTCCCACTGCATATTGCTTGAATTTTAAACCTTCATGATAAAACTTTGCAGTATTGTTTTTGCTGGTGTTCTGAGAATGATCTCTTGAGTTTAATGTCTTTTGTGTTTACTTACTGACTTGTCAGGGTCATTGTTTTCTATTTTTAGATGTCACTCAATATGAACAGTGAATCTCTAGGTTATTTTTTGCAAACATTGCCGGCATATTCATATTAGCAGTTTGACCCCAGAATCTCAATTAAGTCATTGGTAAGGTTTCTTAGAAACATAATTTGTACTTATTTTTAGTTTTCAGCTTTCTCAAGTAATTATTTATCCACTTCATGTCCTTCTTGTCATCTGGATAGTTAATTTGTCAAAATATACTCATAGGTGATTTGCAATCACCCGGCTTCCTTCCTGTTTTGTGTACATTTTTTGCAGAGCAGTATATTGCATAACCAAGTGGTAGATCTGCCAGGGATCTTCTCACATAATGTGCACAAAGTAATGCTTCAGAGAACCAAATAAATCAATGTGGAAATAAAGCATACGGCACGTAGTATACGTACATGTTACAAATCTGTTGTTTGCCTTGTCACAACAGTTAAATCTATTTATTCCCTCTATTCCTACTTTCATGTAGACTGTGTAAGTCTTGATTTCAGAGGGAGTTGTCACAAGCAGAAAATGAAGCCTCTAAAGGTATGGAATAAGCATATGTTCAGGTGAGGAGATGAGAGTAGAAGACAGGTGGAGACCTGAATCAAGGTATTTGGAGTGGTTTGACAAATAGGCTGTATGTAAAACTCTGAAAAGGCTGGAATGCTAAAAATTGTTTGTAAAGGAAATGGGTAAAACAATTGAGATTAGGAGTAAGAACTGAGACTGACCATGGCAGTTAGCAGTGCTGAGGACAGTGAGAGTTTAGGAGATGAGCTACGAGGAGCAGGGCAGAATAAAGTAAAATTCATAACGCCAGAATTGAAAGAAAATGTACATGCACTGAAATACAGTTTTCATTCAAAGCCTGACATTTTCATATTTTCATTGCTATATTTGTGAAACTAATTTGCAAACTATCTGCTTTTCTCACAGTGCTAAAATAAATTGCTGTAATAGTGGTTAATAAAGGGCCACCAGTCATGCCATTAGTTTAAGTGGAAGAAGTGGTTGTGATAAATGATCGAGTAAAGTTTTGCCAAGATGATACTACAGGGTGAAATTTCAGGAGTTTTAGTTTGCTTTTTTCTCATGAATGATAGAATTAAGGTTGCCAGTGAAGTTTTTATGTATTTCACTGAATGCAGGCATTTTTTTAAATGGTACAATCTGTAGTCTTTTCCTCACTTTTGGCCCAGGACAGACAGTGCTCATTAAATAAGCAGTTATTCAGCACTTTTAACTTACTACTCAGTGTTTAGCCCTGAGCCTCATTTTCTGTACACAATTCAAACTCTTCTCTAGAAAAAGAATTATTACATTTTCTCCTGTTTTTTTTTTTCCCTGATGATGTTTGTCACTATGGTATTGGACTGCTTCACAGCATTAATGAGTTTACAGTCTCTGTACTTCAGTGACTGGGTAGGGGTTTTAATATCTGCTCTGAAAAATGCTGACTGAAGCACTCTTAGATTATGGCAAGAAGTGTATTGAATTGGTGTTTCCATCTGGTGACTTCAATGAGCTCATTTTTCACAGGATTAATATAGTTAGTGTAAAATTATAGGAGTGGCTCTTCATGGTCAGAATGAATGTCTGTCTAGCAAAGTACTCTTTCCCAGTTTTGACTGGGAGTTAAGAGCCTGTTCTAAGAAGAATATAGTGGTAAAGCAAACACGTAGTATGTAACAGTTTCTCCAGTGTACTCTCACAGCTTTTAGCAATTTACAGCAGCTTTCTACAGCAGATGTATTGTCTTTGTATTAAATAGCTCCAGTGGAGTTTTTTCTTCCATGCGTTTGTTGAACTGGTCTTTGAAGCAATGCAAATTTTTAGCATTCGTGGCATCTCACAGCAAGGGTTTCATATCTTAATGAAGTATTATGTGCAGAACATTCTCCAAAAATTCAGTAGCATTTTATACCTTCAAATGTGTAAAGATCTGTTCAGATATTCAGAGGTTTGTTTCTGGAGAACAGACGTGGATAGAATTCAGTTCTGTGGTGCAGCATTAAACTGCTGTTCCTGTTCTTACCTTGTTTAATTGATTTAATAAGTACCAATGCACCTTTTAATACCTTTGATTTCCAAAAAGAAATGTTTTTAATCAATCATCCCATTCTAGGGGATAGGATCACCATTCATTGCACAATAAAAGGAAATCTTGTGATCAAGGCTAATACCTATGTGTTAGTAGTATGACAGCACCAGAACTTTAATCCTTACCTTTGCAATCTCAACAATTTTAATACACTCTTTTTATATATAGTTATGTATGTATTTCCAAAGAAATAGACAAATATTTTTCCACGGAAAAATATCTTTATTTTGAGATTATAAGTATGGACTACCCTTATGATGGTGAACAGAATATAAATTTGAGATACCTCTAATAACTTACAAAAAATTACAACTCCTTATGTGTATCTAATATCTTTATGAAACATTATGTAGAATTTAAGATGCTGGAGGATGGTTTCTTCCTTTTTTTTTCTTTTCAGTGACTAATGATACTCATTTGAACAAGATTCCCATTATATTACCTGAAACAGCAAAAATGAGGCAAGAAAAATCAAACTTTAGTTGTTGAAAGTAAAGTGTGAAGATGAAAGAGCTGTGTGCAGGGGAAATATGCTATTTTCCTATCATCTCTTGTGGGAAACAAGAAAGGTCATTCCCCAGTGATGAAACATTTCCACTTATGCCCTAGAAAGATATCTTGAGGCATAAAGGGGGGGTGTGTATCATTTTCCCACTTAAACTGTGAACCAGAACTAATGAGTTACTTCAGAAGAGAAGCTGTTCCTGGTCCATGGTACTTACTGTGTTAGTACTGCTTAACCAAAAACGAGAGAAGCTTCAGCACTGAGCATCCACGTCTCTGTCATTCAAGCAAGAAAGAGTTATACAGGCATAAATGGCATAAAAAGAGTAAAAGCAGCAGAAATCTCATCATGCATCTCCAGTGCATGAATAGGCTTTGCTATGACATGAGCTGCTGCAGTGTTTGCTCTCCTTGTTTTGCTTTAAAGCTCTACTGGTTGTAATAGGGCACAGACCGAGGAAATAAGTTTTGAAAAAAGCAAGTGAGGTTGTTTAGAAGTGTATGCTTTTTAAAATGCCAAGGGGGCATCCTCCTTGTCAGGCTGCCTGGAGTAGACAACCTCCAGGGAATAAATCACCTAATTATGATGGTGGTAAGAGAGAAAGATTTCTTTCCCTTTCTTCAGTAACTAAATATTGTTTTTGTAGGATTTTCTTCTCATCATCATCCCTTCTTTTCCTGCTATAATTGTGATGCCCAGCTTGAAAAGGGGCAAAAATTTAGGATGTGAAGAATCCTGAGGTTACTTATGCCAGCCTTGAAAAGAAATAAACCTTGCTGCAGATATTCACCTCGAGGCCAGATAGTCCATGTGAAAAAAAATAAAAATATATATCTAGGTTAATGATTTTGGAGAATGCAGAAGGCATTAAGCTGGAAATGGCATGGAAAAATTGAACATAAAGCAAAATTATTTGGGTAGCTTGAAAGAACATACACAGTGCTGATCAAAAGTGTAAGATCAGGGGTACAGGATTGATTTGCATCTTAGGGCATGATAATTTCCTGGACAAAGTGGTAGAGATCCACTTTCAGAACCTTCCTCAAAGACTGACGAAAACTTAAGAGGTGGCAAATCAGTTTATTTAGCGAGTGACAAGAAGATACACACAGGTAGTTGGATGCTGTCTGGCTTTTACCTGGGAGACCCATAGGAAATGTGAATTAATTTGCCTAACTAGTTGGGAAAATTCCAAAACCAAACCCACTGATCTCTGAAAAATGGCAGAAGGAAGAAACTCAGTCCTTTTGTGGTATTTATTTTAAAATGTTTTCTTGGGTTCAAAAAAACTCAGTCAAGAATGAGAAAGCAGGCCTCAGGATTATTTTTTAAAGGATGGAGCCAGAACGTCTAGACTTCTTTCTTTGAAAGGTTACTACTTTGGTTAGTCTTCATAGTAGCTAATTACTCAAGTCTCCTTTGAAAGTATGACTTTGTTAAGTTACACAAAATGCCACCATTTCTGAGTGTCACAATTCCTAAAGAGGAATTAAGAGCAATGATAGCAGAAGGTCAGCTCTTATTATGCATCTCTCTTGACAACTTTCATTTGACTTGTGAGTTGTTGTAGCACTGTCAGTAGCTCCAGCAGCTGTCATGCAGCATGCATGGTTGTAGTCTTCTGGGATTCTTGGAAAAGTCCAGAATACAGCTGAGGCTTTCCCCAGGAAAATGAACCTTTTGGTAAAACTGACAATTCATTATATTCCGGGAAAGTTGGGTCTTTGGGGATTTTCTTTCTTAGCTCCACAGAAAGCAATTTGTGTAGCAGATTCACTTCACAGTATTGCACTACCAAACTTATTGGGCATCAGGTGAACCTTGGGTAAAGCATACAAAACTCAGCAAAGGATGGCTTTATTTTCACTGTAACTATAAGGCAGATGCTACCTTTCAAAACAGTTGAATTGACACTCACACAGGGAGTTGTCAGGAACTATTTCAGATTTACCAGAGCAGCAAAGGAGGCTGTCCTAACTGTGTTAGCTCTGCTCAGGGCACACTTCTAATCATCTGCAATTTTAGTCACACGGCCTAACATTCAGATTATCACAGGCAAATGCAGTATAATTTTGATGACAAATCTCTTTCCCTTTGCAACTCCATTAGGGCACATTATTACACATCTCATCATACAGAACTTGATGATAATATGAATGATTAAAATAGTTTTTTTTCATTTAAAGTTGGTGTTTGAGCCACTTCTGATTCACGTCTGAAGAATTACTTTCTTTCTAAATATGTTTTAAGTTGAGTTTTCATGGGCATTGTGCAAAGAGTTTTTAGCTAGATTTGAAAATGCCAAGAAACCTGGTAACAAACACCTGCGGCCAAGATTAGAGATTTGTGACCCACCTTAAAAATTGTCAGATAAGGAAAAAGTAGCCTGACATTTACTTCTCATTTGAAGTGTAATATGTCTTTTAATTTGGTATTGTACTGCTGTGTTGAAGTTAGGTATATGTAATGCAGTATCTAATTTTTTTCCATAATTTTCAAGTGGTTGTTTTATTGGACAGGTTTTGGGTCAGAAAACATGTGATCTGGGTAGCAATTACAGTATGCAAACTTGCTTTATATCCCTTCAAATGGATTCTCAGGCTTAAACTGGGATCATTTATCTTTAACATAACAGCTGAAGACTTGCACACCTAAACATCAGTTCGCATTCCAAATGGAGAAAATGAATTTTGTCTAACAGCAATGTATTCTGTAAATAGACACTGACCACATTAATGATGTTGTGTAACCGGGTGTTACTGCGCTAAATATTACACATCTCCAGTTCTGTTAGTGCTTTGATCATTAGATTATCTTTTCCAACTGAAACACTATCAAGTTGTGTTTATGTGTTTCACTGTTAATCAGCAGTGAGCTAGCCTATATGTTTCTCAATAGGTCAGTATTTTCCACTACAGCTTAAAAACTTAAATGTAAATAATTGTTCACTTCATCTTCACACATCTTTTATTCTTTTTCTGTTGCGGGATGTTACTTCAATGCTAATGAGACAGGGCTGGGTATCACCATCCTCCAGAAAATAATGCAAGTGGGAGAAAACATACTGAAGACATTTTGCAAATAAATTTGAGTTATGCATTTCCTATATAGGAAACCTTGAAAAATCTTGAAATGAGCTCAGTCACAGTTAGGTAGTTATGTGTTCATTTTACAGATCTATGCTTCAGTGAAAAGGGACAAGTTCCTTTCCTTAGAGGCATGCATCAATGATATGGTGATGTCAGAGGTACGTGTCCTCTTCCCTCCCAATAGATAATTTTTTTTTTGAGAAAGTAGAGGTGTCTGTATGTCTGTAGTTGTGCATGAATGTTTCCCATAGCTCTGAAGAGCAGCTGGTAGTAAAATTAAAGTGGATAATTTTTAAAATATTTTTTTTCAAAAAACAGCTTCAATGAAAAAATACCAGCTTTCTTGTTGAGTTGTGGTAGCTTTTATGATGCTTGTTGTGATCTGAGTTTCACAGAAATGGCATGGAGTGTAACAGAGCCCAAAACAGTAGTTAAGCTGATAACCATGTAATTCACCTCTGATCTAGAAACTCAGGTTCAAGTCTCTGGTCTTATCCCAAGAGAGTTCTGTAATGACTGGTTTACCCAGCATGTACTTTTCCCCAGACCAAAGATTATACAGGGTTACATAAAACTGTTGAAAGAGACTAAAGATTTCAAATCCAAAACATGAAAGCAGTATTGGTTATAACACTTGCTTGGGAAAGAGAATGATGCTACAGGGTTACTTTAAAATTAATCTTCCCACCATAATTGAGAAGCCTTGAGTTTCACATTCTGTTATTTTCTGTTTAAAAAAGTTAAAAGTCAACACAAAAAAAAAAACCCACTTCAGAATTATTCTTAGTTTAAGTTTCACATGAAAGTGGAATTACCAGAGACTCAAAATTTGGAAGTCAAATACTTTAGTGAATTCTAAAGGCAATTTGTTGTAAGATAAGGGTGTGTTTCTTTTGTACTATATTGAAACCTTTCCGAACCCCACCTTTCAATTCAGTTGTTTTTCTGTGGCATTTTGAACAAGTAAGAAATGTGTTAGAGTGCTGTGATGGCATGTTCAGAAGTGTTAGCACTGTTTGAAGTGGACCTGCAGTTTTCTCTGTGGCACGGACTTCAAAGTACAGGACTTTGAACTTCTCAGAGTATTATGACTATAGTTTTATAGACTTAGAACTGTGCAGTTATGCATGTATTGGTCATAGGTTTGATTTGTTTAGGCACCGAACAAGATTTAAAGCTGATCCTTTTTCAGATGAGTATCATCAATCCATTCAAGTCTGTAGTGAAGTTTTATATTTGTGCAATAATTTTAATCCGCTGAAGTAATTACTATTCATATATTACTTCTAGCTGAACTGGTTGGAGAAAAATACATTCATTAAAATATTACTTTATTGAAATATATCAACTTGGAGCACAGAGGTCTTTCTTTAATATCTCCATTTCTTTCTTCTCTTTTCTTCTGATGCCTCTGTCTTGGCTTCTGGGCCCACCTGTCCCCCCTGCCTGTTCCCCTCTTCTCTGTTTCTCCTATCTCCATTAATCTACCTTTCTCACCACATCTCTGCACTCCCTTCTGCCCAGCTACCTTCTCCTCTCCTCTCCTCTCCTCTCCTCTCCTCTCCTCTCCTCTCCTCTCCTCTCCTCTCCTCTCCTCTCCTCTCCTCTCCTCTCCTCTCCTCTCCTCTCCTCTCCTCTCCTCTCCTCTCCTCTCCTCTCCTCTCCTCTCCTCTCCTCTCCTCTCCTCTCCTCTCCTCTCCTCTCCTCTCCTCTCCTCTCCTCTCCTCTCCTCTCCTCTCCTCTCCTCTCCTCTCCTCTCCTCTCCTCTCCTCTCCTCTCCTCTCCTCTCCTCTCCTCTCCTCTCCTCTCCGTTTAAACATAATCACCTGAGGCAAAATAATAAAAGAACGCAAATCAGGAAGTGTTGCCTATTGAGCTGAAAATAACGGGATGGAAGGATACAGTGACAAAGTAGTCTGAAAAGAGAGAAACTGATGTCTTTGTTTAGGAAAAAAGTTGGTCTTCCTGACGATGTCAATGGCAAACATGGTTAGATTAAAACAGGACAAGTTCCCATAGTCCCATCCAACATTAAAAAGGAAAATTGTGAAATAGAGAAGACATGTTTTATTTAGAGTATGGAAATCTGCTTGGGTTGTATACTCCTTTCTATGAACTGAGACTTAGCATAATAATAAAGATAGCAACTATCTTAAAGAATTGTTGGATGATTTGACTGATTATACATGCATTCATGGAGAAATAAAAACCTATGCAGAAATACCTGATAAGAACATAAACTACTTCAGAAAAGGGAGCTGAAGATGAGGATGTCTGAATGTTTTCAGAGATAATTTAGATGACTAAAAAAAGAAAAAGGTGTGACTAGGGATTTCTGTCAGTAAAGAGAGAAGTTTTAGATCACACACATTTAATTGGCTTTGGTGATATGGCTAGATTTTGCTGGATGGGCGTTTTGTTATAATGCATTGTAAACAAAAGACCTTCACACTCAAGTACTTCAGATTTACAATGGGGCTGTTTTGGAATAAGATAATTATAAAGTAATAAAAAAGCAGAAAGAGTGAGGAAAAGTACAGTGACTGGCTGATTTACTGGTTTATAAAAAAACAGGTGACATGATTTTGTTAGTTCAAACATAATCATGAATAAACATATTTATATAGAAGAGATATAACGAGAAGGTACAGAAGGGAAGTCCTTTGCACTCAGTATGCAATTGTCTTGAGACAGAGATAGATCAGCTAATAAGTAAAAAAGCTGTCTTGCAGAGATCAAGGTCATATACTGCACTCCACTTCAAAATCCTCTTTCCTTCTTAAAGATCTTACGTCTAGGCAAAGAGTCATAGAAAGTGGGGAGAACAAATTTAGGATCTCTTAGGTCCTGAGGTACTGGGAAGCATGGTGAGGTAACATGCACCAGTGTTATCTGTAAATGACATTATGTGTGCCAGGATCAACAGAGCCATCTGATGATCTCTGTGTGGTTCTCTTTAGATTTACATGTATGGAGCAATGATACCCTGCCTAGATCTACAGAGAGCGAGCTTGGGTTTAGAGAGACTTCTTAGCTCAGATTCAGTGTCATGCAAATGTGACTACAATTCTTCAGACTTCAGCTACTTTTTTGGAGCATTATAAATACATACAGTTGGCTAAGAAGTGCTATGAAATCCAAACTGGCTTTTGCAGGCAGTCCTATGTCTGTGTACCCACATTTGTCTGCAGATAGTCTGCCCATGAACTGTGGCATGTTAGTGGCATATTGTGTACATCACTGAATATTATACATTTCCACACGGTGTTCTTCAGATAAAATTCACTCCACTTTAATCATACAAAAGGAGTGTTGCTCTCTTAGTTGTTATTTAGTATTTTATTTTCTCATTGTAGCTGTTAGCTTATGCCTTTGATGCACAGCTTGCAGGTGCTTCTATAAAGAGAATTCTTTTCCTCACTTACTTCACAGCAGAGTTTTGCAAGTATAATGGACTTATTTTCAAAAAACAACCTTGTTTGATGACAGGGTATTATTACTCCACTTTACAAATGGATATGTGAAGCCCTGAGACACTAGGGTCAACATCATTGAATAATTTTAGATGCCTGGTTCAAAACACCTAAAACCTGCTTTCTGATTTTGCAGAATATTTGTCATCACAAACCATTTAAAAGTGCAAAGCACAATTTCCTCTGACTAGCAGGGCAATTGCATAAAGTGCAGTTGTGCAGTTAAAACTCAGAATGTGAAGTGGGTACTCTGAAAGTGCTTGACCATCATGCTTGTAAAGTAAGATTTAAGAGACTTTCCTACTGTCAGAAAACCTCTGTGGTACAAAAAGTCTACATCTCTAGGTCAATATTGCACTACCCTGCATACAAATTTATTAGTTTTTCCCATGCAATCCTCTAGTCCATTCAGAATATACTTCCCTTTCTGTTTAACTTCACATTTAGAAGGTTCTGTTGGTACAGATTCATTAACTACCTTTAGAGTAGCTTATGTAAACAAGCTGAGGCAGGTTTAATGAGGGAAAAAAGATGCATGCATAACTTATTTGTCCTATTTCTTGACTTTTCAGTGTGATTTCTTAAAATATTTACATAGTTTTATATATATATGTAATTTCCTTTTTATTTTCTTTTGTAAAAAACAAAAACAAAACAAAACAAAAAATCAGGATAAACTAGCAATTCCATCATGTTTGTGGTATCAACACTCAGTTATATTAGGCCTGTTCAATTTTGGCATCACAATTGACCAGCTGCATGATAGCAACTCATGGTGCTAAGACCCTGAGTATTTATGGCCAAAGAAGTCATCTTTTGGCCTTACAAAGCTTGCAAGCCACTAACTGGATGAACCTGATGCAGGTCATTGAGAAATGGCACTTCAGGATGTGCTGCACAGAACTCTGCGTGCTTGACTAGAGTGCTTGCTACAGGTACCCAGTGGTTGTGTGCATTATTATTTTGTTGAAAGTGTTGCTGACATTTCCCAGCTATCATGGACTTCGCTTTTGGAAAATGCATTCTGGAAGAGTGTCTAACAAGTGTTTCTGGTTCTTGATGAAAGTTCAGCTCTTCTAGTCTGTCCAGCTGTCTTCATAGTTTTAGCCTTTATTCCAAATGTCCTGTGTTTCTTTGTGTCCTTTCACAGCTCCTCATTTCAGCCTTGGGAGGCTAATACTGCCAATCTTTCCTCAGCTATTTAAATTATTTCAACAGCCACCTCTTCAAATTTCATGTCTTGCCTGTATGAGTTGGGTCCTCTTTTCTGTCTTCTCATTAAACTTTTTTTTTCTAAATTTTCTGTGATTTTCCCCTCATATGCTAATTCAGATTTCCTTCCCTCATCCCCTATTTCCTTCTTCTACTCTAGAGCTCCTTTCTTAGAAGTCTGACATGTGAAATTTCAACTTAAACATAGCAGTTTAATCATAAGCAAAGGAAAATGTGATTTTACACTGGGGAGTGAAAGTAATGCATAAGATAGGCAGTATTGCTAGAGCACTTGTTAAATTCACCATCCACAAAGAAAAATTAGTCAGAGAAAGAACATATCTGAGTCTGCATTTTACTGATGTGCAGTAGCTTTTTAGCATGGTTTGTACAGAAGACCGTGATGTATTTAATTCTGCATGGTAGGATGAACAGAGTCTTAGAGTTCACTAGTGTGTAAATAATACACTCAGAAAACTTCTTGTTTATAAAAGAAATTCTGATTATTATAGTAGAATGAAGGGAATGCTATAATCAAGTAATATGGAAATAGTTCTAGAAATCTTAAGATTTAAGTGACTTTTTTAAAATAATCATGCATGAAAATGCTTCAAAAGTTGGAGTCAAAAAGTTTTTGGTTGAAAAGGGGAGAAAGGGCATTTATATGTATGTATATATAAATATATCCAAAATGAAAAAAAAAATCCTTCAGTAAGTGAAGCTAATTTTATTGGTTTGATTAGTTACTCTGCAGAGTGAATGGGAGAATTCCTCTGTGTCATGAAAAGCACTGTTTTGCTCACATCCAGCATACATGAATGATGCAGGTACTTTGTATTGCACTAGAACTTCTGCACTGGCAACATATTCCAAGTAGAGAAACAGTTTCAGAATGTCAGTACATTCAACACTTTTGTAAATCCATCTTGACCATGAAAAATGCATTTTCAAAGCATTTGACTGATGAACAGTAGGAGAAGACCTTGTAGAATTTCTCCACCCAAAAAATGCAAATTTCTTAATACATGCTACAAAAGTAATTTTTTTTAATGTATGTGCTGGATGTTTTATTTTATGAAGAATATTAGCTTGAAAATTTTTGCCATATCTAAGAATTCTTAAAGAAACTGTGAAGAACTGAATATATCATCATCAATATATCATCCCTTGGTATAGTGTATTGTTTTCAGAAAGGAAAAATACGGCAATAAATATTGCTTTCTCTTAGTCTAATATAATATGTTACTATTATTTAACTTGGAATTTGAAGAAAAAATTCATTAATTATCTAAAACCTGATCAGAAAGCATTAATAATAAATGAATAATAATTTATGTAAAACTAAGTTCCATCTTTAAAGAGAATTATAACATTGGGTAACGAAAGGAATGTAGAATGTGCAACAAGTTTATTTTAAATATATAATCAGATTTAAGTAAATCAAATGATACTGTGATTCTTTAAACCTTAATGTTGAAAAAACTCAAGCATTGCATTAGCTTGAGCATGTTTGTCATGGATTAAATAGATAGGAGACTTGAAACATAGACACTGTAATTGATAGCTTGTTCTACCAAATTTTAATGTTACGAGCAAGAGGGTTACTCTAACAGTAAAACAAAGAGGATGATGCATTTAAATGTGGCTGACTCCCAAACTAGTCTCAACAAAGTCTGGTCTGAGAGCTCCCATATTCCTGTTTGTTTCCTTTGTTCAATGTCTTGAAATAAATTGTCACTTAGAGATATGCCGAAGTTTGATTCTGCTGAGTATTTTCGTTTTGGAGGGAGAAATTAAAATTGCATTTGTTAAATTTACAGATATTGGAAACCTGGAAACTATTGCAAAATACTTTATAAAACAAGATTAGACTATAGTAAAACCTTACTAATCTTCAGGAATGGGTAAAACACAAACATTTTGATAAGTCAAAAATATTTTAAGAAGAAAAATAAAATTTTGAAGACAAAATATATTAAAAATACTGAGTATGAAGAAATTGGTATCAGACTCTTTAGATAACCACTCTGTACATATACTTTTTAGCAACATATGGTAAGAATACTCCTAATCCCAGTTTACAATACAAAACCACACTATTGGCAAGCAACACTAATAGAAAAGTTCCCAACATTTAATCTCAAATTGTTCTCAAGATGGCAAAAGAAGTGTGTGCCAAAATTGTAATTTCTTCTCACATCTCTTAGCATGGGCTAGTGGTTTGTATTTATTTAGAGTCTGTCTAGAGTTCCTCAGATGTCTGCATTTTGGTATTAAGTTCCATTCAACTTTCAGTATGTGCTTCTTGGTATTTGTGTTTCTCTTCTCTGATATCTGTAATAAAGATAGTGTCTTTTATACAGTTGGTAGCTGGGACACATCCTGGTGCCTGGTTCATTTTGTTTTCCAGCACCTGGGGGAGTTCTAATATGTTAGTACCTGCAGTTGGATCAAAATCTGTTACTTGTAGCTGATCTAGCATTATACACTGGGATCTATTCTTGGCATCTCAAGTAATGATAATATTTTTTATTTAAATGATGTATTAAGATGGTGAGTTGTGACATATTTTCAATAATTTAAAAAATAATTTGATCTTTAAGTAGATCCTCAATTGGTGAAAATTTTCTCATTGTAGAAGATTGCTGGTCTAATGTGTGCTGCTTTCTCTTGATAAAATTATGCCTTGTGTACAGGTTTGCCAGTTCATTTTCAGAGGTTTTATCAAACCTAGTGGTAATCTGGCTTTCACTGCAGTGAAAATTAGTGACTATTTGCAGGACCCAACATGTTTATGTATAAATTAAACTTTATATCTAGGTGCCCATGTTTTGAAATAGATCTTTATGTTTTATACTGAATCTGTGAGAACCATCCTATCTGTTATTCCATACTGAAGATACAATTTGCAGTGAATCTAAAAATCACCTTCAGATAGTGATCCCTGATGTGATCTCAGGATCACCTGAGAAATAAAATTTTTCTACAATCTTCAAGCGATGTTTCAGTATGTTACCAAGGATATTGAAGTCAACAGGAACTTGAGCACATCTTCGGAGTACTGCACTGCTATTCTGAGAAGAGTATGATATTTAAAGAGTTGGAATGAGTGCATCATGCATTAGTTTTGTGTTACATTATCCCATGGCAGGTGTATTAAATTATTTCCTGTTCAGGTGTTTATGAATACGTTTAGGGAAGTGCATGATTGAAAATTCCCAGAAGGAATAATAGTGTATTAAAAACGGTAAGAAGATGATTGAAAATTCCCAGAAGGAATAATAGACAGTGTATTAAAAATGGTAAGAAGCAACATCAGTGAAACATCATACAGTTGACTGATAACAGATTAATCAAATACATGAAGACTTAATTGAAATGGATCTAGCATTACCCATCACCCAAAACGGTTCTATAGATGGGGTACTCCTTCTAAAGTGGGACAGTTGTGGTCAAAGTAAATCCATGCTGTTGTTCTTTGTTAGACTTAAAACTGGACAAAATTCAGAAGATGGCTTGAAATGATAATTAACTTTTTATGAGAAGATCAACTATTCAAATTTTTTTTTAAAATCTGAAGAGGTCCTACATGGATAATTAATGTTTATCAACTCATTCATATTATTAATATAATATCAGACCAAGTTTTAGTGTGAAATTATTCTCTATTTATCTTGATCTTTTGCCCTAAAATCAAGTTTTTAATGGTGATGCTTTCAAGTGAACTTCAATTTTAGTCTGTATTAAAGATGGCGGTGTAAGACTATCCATTAACTTAGGAGCAAAGACTTTAAAATTAGTTGACTGGAAATGGCAGAATTCAAGATAAAGCAAGAATTTAATAAATCTGAAAAAGGTCATATTTCTACAGGTATCCAAAGTCATATGCATCTGGATAATGGAAGCTTCTACCAGAAGCTTCTTATTTATCATGGGGAGAAATAAAGTAGGAGAAAGGGACTAAAGCTGGAAGGGATAAAAGTACTGAAATGCCTTTTTTAAAGGTGTAGCTGCTCTTCAGGAGCAAGTGTATAATGTGAGATAGTAAAAGCAGGGAGACTGTGTTCAGTCAGAGTGGAAGATATATGTGTGTGCCTAAGTGGATATCTTACCTGATAGTGGTTTACTCTGTCTTTTGCAAATCATTTTAATTTGGAAAGATAACATTTTCTGAAGGCTATTAAATTTAGAATGGAATAGTATGGACAGCTGGCTTCAGGGTAATTGGTAAATTTGAACTCTGACAGACCAGGCTGTTAGCAATGAGAATATCTGTTGCCTTAACCCTTTAATCCCATAAGGCAAATGTCTCAGTTTTATACCTTTTCCCAGCTTTCTCATGTGCTCTCACAGCACAATTGTACTCTTTTGTGAGTATGCCTACTGCTGTTTTCACAGCTAAAATCTACACAACTAAATGAAGTTCACTTCTATTCACTTTTTCTATTCATTTGGTAGCAACCGACCTAATGCTGAAGGATTCTGTGTCCTTTGTTCTCTCTTCTGAGCTGCCTGCAAAAGATTTTGTTCCTGCTTTGTGCAAGGAGGACCAGGAGTTGGAGAACCTGGAATTAGATGTTATTTGGGTCTGTAAGGATTTATGTTCATATGGAGTGTAGGATAATATTTATTTTGTCCTTTCTGGTATGTAGTAATCTCAGTCTTGCATCCAAGAAAGAAGCCAATCACGACAATATGGCAGATTTCTGGGATAACTTTTGAAAGCTACTGCAGGCAAAATTTAGGTGATCTAATTTTCCTTTGATGTGGCTCCATAATTTTTTTTGTGTCTTTGGGGATTTTTTGTGGATATCTTGTCACAAACTCTGTATTTCTTAATTTTGTTTGAAAGATTTTAATAGACTACCATTAAAAACACAAGCCACTTGCAGAATCTCCTGCATAATTCAATGTGAGCTTTATCATAGAAAATTCTTATAGGTTGCTAAGAGAACATCTTTGGTGTTTTTCATGCTTGAAACATTCTGTTGCAAAGCCTGTGTCAGGCTTTATTATTCTTATGATTGTTTTAAGTTATTTATCTAGAATTAACCAAATATAAAATATACAGTCATTCACTAGTTAAAGGACTGGAGGTCAGGGTATTTCTCAGGTGAATGGTCTCATTTCTCTTTTAAAGGATTTTTCCACCATAGCGAGCACCTTGAAAATAAAGAAATCAACTTTTCTGAGTTCTTAGGGAAGAGGAGATGTCTGCTTACATTTCTGAAAGGCTGTCCATTTGGGATTGTAAACAGAGGACATTTTTCCTTAGTCTTGAGATACATTATCTTTGAAATAAGAGAGGTTTTCAGAAACATGCATGTCTTAGAATTTCCTCTTTACTGGGTTGAAGGAACTGCACAGTGTTCTTCTCTTAGATTACTCTTCTGAGTGTTAGGTGAGGTGCCTAATTCTCGCAATTCAATGTATGTTTATTTATTCATAGGTATTTAATTTATTTAACCTTAGGAGAAAGATCTATATTACCTATCCTGTATGTAATGTTCTTTTCATAATTCTAGGCCTTAGAAAAAAGCAACTACACTTCAAAATGAATGAAAAAAAACCCCAAAAACAACAGGTCATGGGAACCTGAAGAGAGTGCACGGAACACAATAGCCTTTCAGCTTTATCCAGGTAGTATTTATTTACAGATTGGTATTCTCTCCTTTTAAGAAGAGAACTGGGAAATTCAAAGGGTTTCACAGAAGTGAATTGTTGGACAACATCTGGACTTCAGTCTATGAATAAGGAAGTAAGATCAAGATTTGAAAGACAGCCATTATAATCATAGACTTCTATTAAACCATGTATAGAATAAAAAATGTAAAGTGATTATTTCTTTCTTGAATAATCTTCAGTTTTTAAAATATCTTCAGCCCCATCAGGGTATGTATGTGAATTTTCTTCATGACAGTATATCCAAGTACATAAAGGACAAGAAGGTGAATGAAGGAATCAGTCTGGACTGACCAAGGCTAATTTGTAGCTGGCTAACCTGGCTGCCATCTGTGATGGGAACATAAGTCCACAATGTACCCTCACAGCAGAGAAGGTCAGCAGAAAACATGGCCAGAAAGTTGAGGGAAGTACCTATTCACCTCAGTTTAAAGACTTGTATGGTTTTGGACTTAATTATAGGAGATACAAATTGGGGAAAATCCAGAACAGGGAAACACACCAAGATCATTACGAGGCTGGAGGACTGGCATGCAAGAAGTTGAAAGAGCTGTTTGTTCAGACAGAAGAGAAGAACACTAAACAGGATCCTATTAAGATGTCCTCAACTAAACTACTTCTTTTGGCTTTACAAAGCACCCCAGTCTTATCAGGTGTGCACAGCAAGGGAAAAATGGGGACAGATACGAAATGCAACAAGGAAATATATGACTAGATATTACAGATAAAAATCAAAGTGAGGGTAATCGAGCTCTGCAAAAGATTGGCAAGACAGATGGTGAAGTATCCATGACTGAAGAGATTTAAAACTTGACCACACAATTTCCCAAGCAAACTGAACTAACCTCAAAATTAGCTCCAGCTTTGAAATTTTCCCATCTCAGAGAAAGTGGTTGAATGAGATTATTCCAAAGGTCCATTTCATATATTCGGGAAGTCTTCACAGTTACCTGGATATGGCTTCTCACCATAAGCATTCTGTCTTTGCTGGCAGCAATATCCACAGCTGTTCTTCTGGTGTTGAAGCTTGGCCAAAGAATTGATTGTGGTCAATCATGTTCACTACTTCTTACTGTTACTTAGATTCGTAAGCAGTGAGACTGTTGGACCAGAGTAATTTTCTCCTCCCTTTCTCTTTGATAATATTATTTCCTTATTGACTAATTTAAGCTGTATTAATTTAGTAATTTTTCTTGTCTGTTACTTTCTTCATTATGAGTTGATAGAGATGATTGCATGTTCCCTTTGTTTTCCACTGCATTCTGTCATTGTTAAAGGTGGCATTCTTCAAAAACAACTTCACAGTAAAGTAGTTTGGGTACCTAGAAGTTCCTTCAGCCTCTGAAAATTAGATAGTTAGCTTTTAGTGGAATGGAAGTTCTGTTGTCCCAGTCAGTCCATTATTTACATTGTCACAAACACTCTGAGAAGATGAAATTCAAATTGTCTTGCTATCTGGACTACAAACATTTAGATTTTCAGGAGAAAATAAATAGGTATGTTGCACATTTTTTTGGGTAATTGTGTATTGTGGTCTTACTTTGGTACAAGTAATTCGATCAACTTTTGACCAGTCTCATTATTCTTATCCTAGTGATTAATGCGAGGACTTTATGGCAGTACTGAACAATGTATCTCATACATGCCTCTCTACGACTGCCAAAAGCAGGGATGTTATTAATGCATCCTAGCTCCAGGTTTCTCAGGAAGTGTGTGTTGGACGGAATGTGAGGTGCACTTGCCTTACATGTGTTAAAGAGAGGAAAAAAACCTGGTTGGTTTGGATTGACTGGGTATATTTACTCCATCACTATAATATGGGAGTTACTCTTGATTCAGTCTGCTTACTGGTGTCTAGATTAATTTTTTAGGTGAAGCTCTGTATTGTTGAAGATGAAAATTTGAATTTTATTAATTTGAAGAAAAAAATATTACAGAGGTGTTTTCTATTATATGTACTTTCATGCATGACATAAAGTGGTGGATCTTAGTAAAAAAATTATGATCTTATTGTAAAATGAATGTACATCACAGAAGAGTTGATGTTGGAAAGGACATCAGGAGGTCATCTGCAGGGGTCAACTAGAAGAGGTTGCCCACTTGGATTTTGAGAACCTCCAGGAATGGACACTCTGCTTCTTGGGCCATCCCACTCCAGTGTTCTATAACTTTTATAGTAAAAAGGTGTTTTCTTATTTCGCGATGGAATTTCATGTGTTGAACTTCATGTCTGTTGCCTCTTGCCCTGCCACAGGGCATAATGAGAAGAGTTTGGCTTTGCCTTCTCTGCACTCTCCCATTGTGTACTTATTGTGAGATCCTCCCCAGGCCTTCTCTAGCATAAACTAGAGAAGCTAGTTTATGCATAAACTAGAAGCTAGTGCTATAAGACTTAGCTTATACTCTTAAAAGGTAGTATAGTACCTTAGTTTTGGAAGTTAATTTTTTTTTTTTTCTTTCAGTAACAATTAAGTCCAAACCATATGCTGATGGTTTGGACTTAAGTCTGTCAAATGTTATTATTTTGATTCCTTTTATCGTGAAAAGATAGCTTTATTTAGAGAAACGTTATCCCCCTATATAAAAAAAGAATTCAGAAAAATATCAGGAATGAAAAATCACTGTTTTATTCATGTATTATACAGCTATAACTTCCCCTCATCTTATGTTTTCATTTTAACTACAAGAATAAAGAAATAGCATTAGAGCCAATAAAAATAGAATCAAATGCTGTTGAAAACACTTAAAACATAGGGAATTGCTGTTCTTTTATTGCCTGAATTATTGACAAAGCAACTTCTTTCATTCGACTTCAAAATACTGTATGCATAATTTATGTTTTATAGTATAGTACCAAATGTCATAGTAAAACCTAATTTTATTCTGCTGTCTACACAACGCTAAAATATTGATGATGACTTGACAGTAACTGTGTTGACTTTGTTGAATATGCTATTCACTCAATGATTAGGTCAGGTTTGGGATAGTAAGACTAATTGGTTACCTTTGTAAAGGGTAAAATCCATGTATTGTCTTTTGAAGAATATGAAACGTTCTTCCTCAAATGGGTTAAAAATATGAGTTCTGCTTGATGTAGCCCAATGTTTTAGTGTGAAAATAATTTCCAAAGAATGGAAATGGCGTTGGGAAGAAGTGAATAATTATAGTATATGCTTATACTTCTTTATGAAACCCTCCACAGGATGTAGAGGAGCATTTAGAAATTGAGTTAATCCTGTGTTTGCAAATGTCTGTCTTTGCTTATTGCAATGGCTGTATTTAAAATTGTTTCCCTTTAAAATAAATGGAATAGCACTCTTACAGTGTGCTGATAGTTTCTAACTGTGGATTATATACATATGGAATATTGTTCTTCAGTATTTCATTTGAGATCCATGGGTTGTGTCTAAGTTTAGAGCCATATACTCCTTTTATATCACAGTGAACCATATCACTAGAAATTGTAAATGGCAAATTAAAAATAATACTACTTTTATAGTATAACTAACTTGACTTCTTCTTATTTTTAATCTTGTGGTTGACCACAGTTTTGTGGTTGATTGATTTCTGCACACATAAGACCATGCAGCTGAAATTAAAACTCCTTGACCTGCAGTGCCTGTAATTCACTTCAGCCACCATGTCACTTGTACTTGTAAAGAAGATAGTACAGCCTGCTAGGAAATCTCTGTGATCTTTTATTGGTTGTAATTGCAAGATGGAACTGGTAGGAGCACAATTCCAACTGAATCTTGATTTCTTTCTTTTCCTTTTGTTGTATGTAGTTTATCTATAATATACGATATTAATTACATTTAGTTTTTATAGGTGTTTTAGTTTGTACTGGCATTGGTTAAAGCATCTGCTTGAGTCTCCCCTCCCAGCCCTGTAGTTGTACAGAACCATTCCAGTTCTCCTTCAACTTTGTGTGACAGTTGCCAAGAAATCAGTTTCTTTTTAATTGCATAAGAAACCAATGTTAAACCAAAGTGACTTTCAATTTTGAAAGAAAAGGGGTCTGTCTTGATCTTGAAGAATAGTTCAAATGATAAAATTCAATGCTATTTTATCTTTAAATTGACAGAGGTCATTTGTATCTCTTGGTTTCTAAGACATTGTTTTTTCTATAATGTGATTTATCTGTGGGAAATCTAACTTAAAATTGATTATGAATAATTCCAGTATATAGTCCTGTCGTTTGGACTCTTTGTGACTCCAAGTATCTTCTGTGACAGTTTCCTATGCTCAGGTGGACTGGAGGACCTTTTTAACCTCACTGGGATGAATAGGTGTGGAAATGTAGCTCTGCCACCATGTGATCCATAAACTAAGTGATGCAAAATTCTCTCTGCCATATTGCAAGCTGGCTAATCTTTCAGATCAGTATATCCAGTTAAAGATTTCAATTCCTAAAAACTCTGAATACACTCTCAAGGAATTTGATGTACTATGGGATTGTGAACTCTGAGTAGGAGATTTAAGACAGCATTCTGTATTTTGATTTTAGGACCTCAGTGTTCCAGAAGCTGAAACGTTGTCTCAGAGATCAATAGAATGTGTCTCCTGCCCTGCTTCAACTGTGATGAGGCATTGGAGTTCCTTTCTTCTCTGTTTAAATTTCCTGATGTATACTTTCCCATTTTTAAGGGATTTTCAGAGACAGTATGACAGACTGGAATTATGGAATTGCTTAGTTCCATCATATTCTTCATCATGGGTATGGATATCCAACTCTCACTTTCATCCTTGACCTATTCTCACAAGACAGAAACTTGTACTTCCTTCCAGAGAGATCATCTAATTATGGAAAATAATATCTGTGATAAGTGGGACAAATTTCCAGTGTTTATCTAGGTTCCTCTCACTTAAGAAGGCTTCTTTCTCCTTGATTTGTGATGATGACTGGGATATCAGAAGTGAGAAGTCTGTCAATTTAGTAAAGTTTTGTCAGTCTTTAATTTCAGCTTTCGTATTGGTGGGATAAATTACTTTTTCCTACCCAGTCATTTCTGGCTTCCTTCTATACAAATTGAAGTTTTTCCGGAGTCCCTGTTTATAGAACTTAAGTGTAGGTATTTTTGGTGTAAAGGATTTTCGTATCTTTTTTGAACCAAAAAAAGACTGCTTTCTTGATAACTGTTCTTTCTGCTAAAAACTTGAAGAGATTCATGTTGCTGTAGTCATTACCAATATTTTCCTGAAATTAGGTCATTCTGAGTCCATTGTGGGTTCCTTTCTTAAGTTTTTACCAGAATGAGACTCCTAGACTGCCTTGCAGGTATACTATGTAGTTATGGATCTGCTGCTAGGAATTTCCATCGATATAAGTGTGCACATGAAGAGGGAGAAAAGAAGAAAAGAAGTTAACAATGGTGGTGTATTGTTTGGGATATTCACATCTACAGCTCTCCTCCCCCTTATCCTCTATCCTGGCATCAAGCAGTCAAACAAGCAGCTAAAAAAAGGAATTGGGGTCAGTGTACCACCACTTCTTCCTTCTGTGCCCTTTGCTGGGAGAATCAAAGGCATAAAGCAGAAACATGAACCGTGGGACAGAGGCTCATCATGATCTGTCTGCACCCAAGCTCAGAGCAGTGATGCCCCTGCATCCTCTAAGCTGATAAATGCTGCTGGTGTGAGACAGGCTTCTGCCAAATTTGTGACAGGAATGTGAGGCTGCATCTAACTTTAACATGCCTGGGAACATTTCTGGGTACTGGAAGGTGCCATGTGGCATTCTCCCAAGAAAAAAGCTACCAAGCACAGCTGAAGAATTAGTATGTGCCTGGGGCCTGATAGACAATCTGGATGCAGCTATACTGTTTAGAAGGTTTGGGTAGTGTAGGTGTGGAGTATTTCCATGCCAGTATGACCTTTGTGCCAGAAAAAAGTTCCAGCATGTTTAGTTTACTATTGCTTGTGCAGCCTGAGTTCCTAAATACTTCAGAGTTGAAGTGACAAGAGAACTGGCATGGCCTTCAGGGTCTGGCAGAATGGAGAGTCCAAACCTGCTTGCAACCCATGACATATTTTCTGGGAGCTAAGCAAAGCCAGATAGTTTTGATGGTATTGATTGTGCTTTCATCTCAACAGTGTATAAACATTCTAGTTGCCAGACTGTCCACAGCTATTTTGTAAATCAGGTCTGAAACAATTGTGCCTCTGTTACATGGAAGAGAAATACATAAAACTCTACTGCCCAAAAATGACTGTCTGCAGAATCTGTTTTGGATTTTAGGTTGCTCAGAATGACTTGGTGATACAGAAAAGCCAAAAAAACAGTTTTTGTTTGTAAAATTAAAAATCCACTCCTGTATCAATTTACCTCTCTGTGAAGATGTTTGTAACTGTGGTGGCAACAAAACTGAAGCTGTAAAATTCATCTTGCCATTTAAAAAAACCTCTGAGCTGTTCTGAAATCCCTGGACTACTACTGAAGTTTTGTCTTCTGTGTGGCAGAACTATATGATCAACAATGCTAATATTTGTATTTCACTGTAATAATAATCTATTCCTTCATTGGTTGAACTGTTAAAGTTTTTTGTTGTTTTTTTTAAAAAAAAAAAGGTCAGAACTTTTGTTTCTGTTTTGTTTGCTGTAGATTTGGTTGAGTTTTAGAATTTCTACAACCATGATCTGCATCCTGAGATTCTGTTTCCGTGCCCAAGGAGAAATTAACCTTCCAACTTTGATTATGCTTTTATAGAAAATATTTAGAGTCTCTGTACATTCAGGCTACTCTGAACTGGCACAATCAATGTCTGCATGGAATCATGTCTGTATGGAATCTTTATGCTAATAATGTACCCCAAATTAATTCTTTATCTCGGTTATCAGTATTATAGGAGTAATGCTGTGCTGTCTGTGTTTTTTCAAATTGGGTGCTATCAATGCAGGTCTTTCATATAAATTTGGGTTGAGGTCTCATGCTTTTTAAGATGGCGAGTTCCTTCTGTGGTCTTTTTAGGTGGCTTCTTGAAAATCCAGAAGAAATCGATATTCCAGATGGTTTTTAAACAGTTATCTTCTACTATGTCCTCCTCTAGGAAAGAAATGTTCCTTGGATTGTGCTAACATAAGCTCTGTCAGAAACATCTATATGATCTTCTTTGCCTTGGTGGTGAGACCATGGGGGCCCAGCCATGAGCTACCCAATAGCTGGGCCTTGGCCACTTCTAAAATTTAATTCCACTAGAAGGGTGTATGTGTGTGTGTATATATATATATATACAAACACATATATATATATATATATATACACACACACACATATATATGTATATGGATTTTCTAGTGTGACTCCAAATATGACAAGTATAGTTTTGGTCAGGCTTCATGAAGGGCTTGGGGGAAAATGTCCCTCTTCTTATGATCTGAAATCCGATTGTGCCCCCTTTGGTGAAATGGTGGCTTCATCTGAATAATTTTACTGCCAACATTGAACTAACAGTCAAATCTACTTCTTAAAGGTGAGCATAGAATGAGATGTAGTAAAAGATCTTTCTTTCCAAGATTAAAGATAATTGAAATTTAAAGTGAATTCGGAATAAGGCGAATTCAGCTGGGGTCTGTTTTTCAGGGAGTTTTGTGTCTGGATTCTTGTAACAATTAATACTAAGTATCTTCTAGAGAACCTAGCCCATGTGTATGTCAGAGGGCTTCCCATCTCTATAATTTTCTAAAAACATTCAGCTTTCTGAAGATTTCACAAACAAGGATTTTTCTTCTCTGCAAATGTATGGCCTTTAATGGAGAAAAAAAAAAGAAATTTATATGTATCATAAAGGAAAGTAGGATGGAATATGCCATCCACACATGCATTTCATAACTTTTCTTGGTGTATAATTTCCCTTTTTTTTGTTGTAGGACAGTCTAGCCTTGCATGATACAATTAGTTTAGTACCTAAGGTATTTAGTTGGGGATTGTTTTTTCCTGCTGAATTATATAAAGATTTAGGAACATTATTTGAATTAAACACAGCTGAAAAAAGTCAAAGTAATTGTTCCACAAGTACTTCAGGTGCCATAGTGCTGGTAGTAGATTAGAGAGAGAGAGTTGGGGGGAATCACTTTGCATGGTGTCTTATTGTGGAACTGGGATCCCTCCTCCAAGGTTTTTTTTTGCTTTTAAATCTTTGGTATTGGTAGGAATATTTGCACACAAATTTGGGTTCTCTATATATCTCTTACCAAACAGGCAGTTCAGAAAGGACATTAAATTATTCATATTATGGCTGAGTCTTGTAATATACTTTACAAAAAAGGTATTTGCCAAAACAGATTATGTGAAGTATCCTATGTGAAGTATCCTATCAGTTCAATTTAAAGGAGCAGAAAGATGCTGAAAGTTGCTGAACAATAATTCTTTAAACGTATTCCCTCAAATTTAGCGTCTTTGTTTTAATATTGATGAAAAGTTCATGATCCACAGAGCTGCAGTTTCATGGAGCACTTGCAATACTTATGGAATAGGTCTTAGGTTCATTTTCTAGAAAACATTCCACAGTAAAACTGTTTGAGGTAAGAAGAATATTTCTTTGTTGATGTGTAATTGGTTTTTGGAAAATTATAAAACACACTGTTCACTGTAGATACATCTGGAAATAAGTGATGGGTTATTGTTCTTTCTAAGCTGCTTGAAACTCTACATCACCCAGATCTTCCTTCATAGTAGAAACTACTGTGTCATTTAAACCTCTTAGTTTTGGATTTCATTTCTATATTTGATAAGGCTTTTAAATAGAGTAGAAACAATAACTCCTAATGGATTTAAATAGGGAATTCTAACATAAATAGACTGAAAATGTACTGAATATTTTTACTGTAATTACATTTTACCTTCTAAGCTATGTGTCATAAATATTTTTTTTTCAATGAAAAACATCATGTTGGATGAATTGATTTTTTCTGAGTAATCCAAATGATTGCTAACATATCTTACCAAATACTTTGTTAGTCATGTGATGGATATGACCTTTGTAGTTACCTCAGTAACAGTGTTCAGGAAATTTTAAGTGGTGACGTCGTTACATATCCAAAAGCTTTGGAAGACCTTTGTAGCATGTCACTGTGAATCTTCAGCCTCTAGTTAAAGTATGTTGCTTGTCTTTGTGAAAGTAATTTTGTGGTAATAAAAGTATTTCTAGTTGTGATCTTAGTAACTGTTTGGATGCTGCTGAGGTAATTCTGACCTCTGTTGGCAAAGCACAGCAAGTGAAATGTGTGCTGAGTAGCATTCTTCTGCTTTGATATTATTTATTTCAAATATGACATTTTGCTGCGAGAAGAAACTAAGGCATTAATTCAGTGGTTTTATTGTTAGAAAGCTTTTTTCTGTCCCACTGTTCCAGTTAGTTAGAGCATAGGATAGAGAATTTATGGTCAAACTGTTCTTAGTTAATAAGATTATCTGATTTAGTAATTTTGTACCATGCAGTAATTTCATCCAATATAATTCTTATTCAGATTTTCTATTCTATGTGGAAAGTATTTGAACATGTCAAATTATAATAGCTCTATATATTAAAGATTAGATGTTACAAAGATTCCATCTGAGGTTTGCAGTATGTCTGACGTCAAGGCTCTGAAAAAACTTGGTTGGTGGATTGGTTTTGCCCAGTTGTACTTATTGCAGCAGCTAATTTCACCCTGATTTACTTCATTATTTAATTTGATAAGGAGTTATCAATTTAACGAAAGAAACGTTGATGTAATCTGAACAGGTGCTATTTTTTTTTCCTATTCAGTGACTATCGTTTCTATAATGTATTTGTCATATCTATCTTTGTATTTCATATATCTTTCCTAAACTTTGTCCTTGTTAATGAAGTTAATACAGAGCTGGTGGAAAGAAAGGGTGTTAGCACTTGGATGGAGGCAGTCAATGTGCAGATACTCTATGGCAGCATTCTAGCAAATTCAGTAAGAGCACCTCTGATTTGAAACTGTCTCTCCAAAGAACAGACTCTAATTGTTTAATATTTATGTTACTAAATATTAACATAATGTTTATATTATACAATTCATCATTATAAAGTCACTCCAGGATGAGAGGAAAGAATTTTAGTACTCTTTTGAATTCATTTTGCTCAAGTTTACTTTCAATTACCTTATATCTTGCAGTAATGTACTATTGCAGGCTTCTGATGTTGCTTGCCTTGCTCATTGTCTGCTTAGGTCCGTGGAGTCTGAATAACTGAAGAAATATTCTACTGGCAAGCACAAATGTTATGTATACATTCTACATATGTTATAGGTCACTGATAGACTTCAAGAGCCTTAATATCTCAGGATTGAAACTTTGGAAGTTAGCTCCTGGAGCTGTAGTCTTTCGTGGTTCTGAGTTCGGGCTAAGGTTATGGCAGGTTGTCCAAAAGGGTTGGACATTATTGCTTCTGTTATGAGATGAAGATACAGAAGCTTTGAATTGAGAATATGGGAAATTATGTGGATAACTGATTTAATATCATGTGGATACAAACACAAGAAGTGAGACTCTCACATGTGTTACATTTTCATTTGTCAAGATAGTGAGGGATTGATTACATTGATGCAGGGATTAATGTTACTGTAGTAGATTTCTGAATCTCTCTTTCAAATAGTATAAATTAAGAATGAGGTGTGAGATGGTCTCCAAGAATCAAGAGGATATGGAATCATGCATTTCTTCTTGTGCCTGTTTTGCTAGTGTCTGAAAGTGTTATTCTACTTTTGAGGAAACCCAGATGAGGAAGGACAAGGTATTAAAGCCAGCTGAATTGCAGACTCTATATTTAGCAAGCTCTGTTCTGTGTCCTACAGCTGTAACAAAGAGTCTCATCTCAGGTTGGTTTCTAAGATGAGCAATCTTTAGTACTGGATTGAGGTCATAGATCTAACAGCATCCATATTCAAAAATCTTTGATGTAAATTGTTACTCTTCCCAGTGCCGTTTCCAGTGCCAGAGCTTCAGGAATTTTTATTCCACTTAAACAAATGTCAGTAAGTGTTCCAGGATGCATAATTAATCATTTAGAGATTTTAAATTCTCCTTTTCTAGTAAATATTGACTTTGCCTCTCTGTGATAAGAATGTGTTTAAAATTGCAAACACTGAATTTATGATGGATGGGAATACTGTGTTGGGTATCCAAAACTGAATTGTGGAAAAAAAAACGCTCTTTTCTTACTAAAGATTCAAGGTCACTTGAATTAGGAAAAAGGGAATATCTTTCCTAACAAAATATATCATTATATCTGCATTCTTGAAAGAAAGAGAATTAGGACTTTGCTTCCATTTATTTCTGATAAAAGTAATACTAGAGTGGCTTTAAAAAAAAATATTTTAATGTCAGCTAATTCTTACAAAAGAGGGAGTCAGAAAGGTCTTTCTGAGAATGTGCTCTGTTCTTCAAAAGAAAATACTGATGTATATACTGTACCTCAGCATTCATGGGTATATTCACATGAGTATGGAATCATCATAGAATATGGTGAAGGGACCCACAATGGTCATCAAAGTCCAGCTCCCGGCCCTGCACGGCAGCATCCGCAGGAGTCACACCCTGTGCTTAAGAGCATTGTCCAGGCACTCTCTGAGCTCAGTCAGGCTGGTGCTGTGATTCTTCCGGGTGGAATATCCAACCTAAACCTCCCCTGATACAACTTCAGGCCATTTCCTCATGTCCTGTTTCTGGTCATCACAGAGAAGAGATCAGTGCCTTCCCCTTCTCTTTCCATCATGAGGAAGTTATAACTGCAATGAGGTCTTTCCTCAGTCTCCTCCAGGCTGAACAGAATAAGTCTTTAGCTGCTCCTCATACGGCTTCCCCTCAAGACCCTTCACCAGCAATATAGCTCTCCTTTGGTTGCTCTCTAATAGCTTTATATCATTCTTATATTGTGGCTGCCAAACCTGCACACAGCACTTGAGGCGAGACCACAGTAATGCAGAGTAGAATGGGACAATCCCTTCCCTAAACCAACTGGTGAGTGAGTGTTTGATGTACTTAGAATCATGAGAGATACAAGGGCTTTCACAACCCTTCAAATAATTGATTTCTCTTTTGCTTATAGAAAAATAATTAGTGTTTATGTAATTTCATTAAATATTAGTTGTCTGAAAAGAGTTGAAAGAACCCGGCATTTACTTATAAAGGGAGTTTAATATATGAATGTACCCATAAATATTATATTCACACACACAAAAAGATATAGTCAAGGCAATTAGCCTTTCTCTATTATATGGCTTAATACTAAATAACACAGTGAGCTGTGTTCCTGGTTAATCTTGATCCATCTGTAGGTCTTACACAAAGTGGATAGATCCTATTCATAGCAAATGCATAGAACCCAACTACCTCATACACGTTAGGGAGTCCAAACTCATGATACAATGGGTGTGGAGTTGCTCCTTCATAGGAACAATTAATCTGACACACAGATTTCTCAGCATTAGCCATGTGGTGTTCTTTCAGATTGCTTAGATCACTTCAGATCATACATGGAGATACCATTGGCAACAGTTTTAGAATATGATTCATATTGCTTAAATATGAATGATTTTGCTTATTAAAGGTACTGCCTGCTAATGTGGTTTTGGACTGTGTATGTTCATAATTTAGTAGTTGTTCTTACAGTGTTCTTCTGCAGGTTTATGCCAAATGAGAGGTAACATTTTTTCCTGTCAGAATGACTGGATTTTCAAGGACAGAACTCTGGATTGAATCCAAAGACCAGTCTGACTCATCATTGACAAGGTGGAGTTAATATGATTCTCTGTGGACTAAGCAAAACCCCCACTTATCCCTATAGACAAGTGGAATATAGAGGAACCCTTCTGTCATAACTGATGAAGGCTTTCTGTCTTTTAACCATTCCAGGCAAATTGGTCTTGACTGTGAAAGCTACCCAGTACTAGTCAGGATCATTTTGCTTTCTGAATATAGCCACAGTATGATGCAGTATACTCAGCCAGTGTACTTCTAGATGAGTAGTCCATAAGGAATGATGAAGCCAGACTGGTTAGATAAAGGTCAAATGCAAAGTTACCTTATATATGACAGATTTTTTACGTAAAGAATAACTAATTGATTTCTTATTCCTTTGTGTGACATTATCCTGAAGTCAATGTGTTTCTCCTTTTGGTTTGTGCATATTAACTGATTTCTTATAACATTTAAAGTGATAAAACTATTAAGACTATCAGGATAAAACTACATACCCCCAAGGGAAATTGATTGCAGTTTCAAGTAAACAGAGTTCTAACTCAATTAAAAGAGTTCATGTGACCTCTGTTCAGGTTTAGTTTCTTTAGATGTTGACATACAGAGTACTTAAATGGAGAAACTGGGTGCTCATCAACATATTTTTCTAGGTAGATTCTTTCCCAGACTGGACATACCTAAATTTGCATGTAATTACACAGGCACAGACTTGTCCATTCTGAAGAGTTGTAGGACATGCCTACCAGTGGTCTGTGTCAACTGTACAAGACCACTGATTTCCCTAGTATTTTTAACATAGATATTCAAAGTTGGCTAACCCCCAAAATACTTAGTAAAACTTCTTCAGAAGCCTCCTGGTCATCTTTTGTTATGCAAAACTTAACCTTCTCCCTGGTCTCAAGTGACATCACCTCCTTGCACAATCTTAACCTCAGAAACCTATGGCCACACAACTGGTGCCCAGGCTACTTCACCTACTTTGCTGATTGACCCAGCTTGGTCTGCATTAGCAATCACACACTGTCTCACACACCCACACTACATCTGCAGCCTCCATGGACACACGTGGGTCCTCTGATCCAAGGTCTCCCTCCAGTTTCTGGTATGCAGTCCCTCATTTGCTCCATTTCCTGGCCAGACTGACATACATTCTCACTAACCCATCGTCTGACTCAGGTGTAGGCAGTTTGGCCCTTGTACATGCACACAGGATAGAGGTTCTTGTCCAGGAAAATGGAATCAGAATCTAATAAGATTGAGTGTAGGACATGACCAGCCTATTGTGCTGCAGAACCAGCTATATACATGTGATCAACCCTATTTGTCCCCTTATCCCTCTATTCTCTCAAACTTGTTCCTCCTCAAATCACCTAAATCCATCCCTTTCCCTGCCTTCGGTTCCTCCTCAAAATATCCCATCGGAAATCTTAATCCACATGTCCTGTAGCCCTAGACAGAGTGTCTCTTGGTTTGAAGTGTTCCCAAGCATTCTTTCATGTTGATGTGTGACATCCCTAGGCAGCAGGGTGGTGGCTCTCACAGCACAGTTTTGAGAGGGACCCCAGCAAGGTGTGTCTTTGCATGTTGTGGTGCTGTCCACTGCTGATCTGATGGACTCACATTGGCTTTTAATTCACTGGTGACACTTCTGTGATGAGCTCCAGAGTAGCAGAGCTAGGGCATTATTTGATTCTCCCACTTTCTGTTGTCTCTTTGTGCTCCTTTGTGGATAAACAGGAGCTGTTTATCACATAACCTAACATGTGAATAAGAATTTGTATAATTTCCAATTATCTCAGTACTATTCCAGCCTATTCTTTGGGTACTTCACAATTGTAATGTCCTCACAGACAGGTTCTGTAATTTCTCCCCTCAGGAGTTCATTTAAAGTTGTTTCTTAAGAACTAATTCTATCAAAATAGGCCTTTGTAAAAACCTTTTTCTTTCCACTGCATTTCTTTTATTCTGAGGTTATTCAAAGGATAAGGTGATATTGACTCTCTGTAAGACCCATCATGCCTAAGTCTGTTCTGGATATCCAGGACTTAGATATCTCTATGTGTCTGGCTTTCTGCCTCTCCTCAGCCTGAAATTCAGTCATTTATAACCAACGTTGTGATAGTTTTTTCCACTGGAGAAGCTATGGATGGCAGGTTGGACTAATGACAGTACTCATCATAATGACAGTATTCATCATTCTCCAACCAAAAATACAGTAAGAGCCAGAATGGTATTGAGCAAGTATATGAGGTTATCTATTGGACGTTAAGGTTATTTACATAAATTTAAATGCTACCATTCTACTCCAAATTTTAGTCTGGGTAGATGTAGTCTGTTAAATCTATCAGTGTTCATTTTGTGGTGATATTTCACAAGACTTGAAAAAAGAATAATTACTTGCAAGATACTTTTTTTTTGAGTCTTATGTTGTTGGACATGGTCCCTTTCTTCTACATGTTTTCTTAATTGCACTTTTTAGTTCCATGCTTGAGTTATCACTGTAAGTGTTGATCCTGCTGTTTGCACATTTGGAAAAGTAATTTTTTCTTACCCACTGTTGTAGCTAGCTCTAAATACAGTAATGAGTAAATCAGTATACTGAATAATCAAATTCAAAATATTTACTGCACCTGATATATCAAATAGAAATCACAAGTTGAACAGAATCACTATGGAAATAAGACAACAGTGTGGTGTTCTCCCATTTTGCAGACTTACACTCAGCCAAGACTGTATACAGATCAAAGTTAAAGAAAGCAACTGGAATAAGCTGCTTTAGAACCTGGATTTAAGTAACATCCTTAATCCCATGGATAGTTGATCATTAATTTTATTGTATTATTTATATTGAGACAACTAAACAGCAGGGATCAAAAAGAAATAAGCACATTGAAAATTGAAATGTTTTTGAGTCACATTGCACACTGATAGAACAAAAGCACTTAATTGGTTTTATATATACAATAAGCTTTAAGCATAACATAAATATTAATTGAATTGATAATCCATTTTCCATTCCCTTTATTTTAATTAAAATAATAAGAATTATTATTATTTTAATTTGAGATTTTTAACTCTCAGTTGCTTCATGCAACAGGCTTTTTTTTTGATACTGGAAAGAAGCTCAAAGATAGCCTTACTCAAAATATCATCCGCTTTTTTCAATTTAATACCTGTAACTGCCCATGCTTGAAATTATTCCTGAAATACATTTTTCAATTTTTTTTTCACATGCAGAGTTTTTTATTAGGCTTTAAAATATGACTTTCTCAAAGAGTTTTATCTACACTGCTACTAAAGGCAAATATTTAAATTTACTTTCTTTGAAGCTATTTGAAGATGTACCTCAAATTCAGCAAAGGAGTGTTCCTAATAGGTAAAACCACACATGAAAAGTAAATATATATTGTTATAGGATAATATGTTTGGCAGAACACTGGATTCTAACAAAGAGGAATCCATAGAAAGAAAAAAATCCCATTTACTAAAAGTTTACATTTCTATATTAGATAAGTAACATTATTAATTTATTTAGGTTGGAGCAAGAGTTTATATTGAGTAGAGCAAGAGTCAGTGTGGTGTATTTGTGCATAAAATAGAGAATGGGAGCTATTTTATGCTGTTCACAATAAGTAATATTATTGTTATGTGTCTGAATGATGATCCATATTATTGTGTAAAATTTTGCGTTTTCAAAGTTCTCTGTAAGATTGTCCATGTACTTTGTATAAAATGAGTTTACACAGCTGAACATGTATATGAATGTTAGGCAGAGCACTTACAAAGAGCCTGGCCATGTGCTCAAAAAACTTTAGTCAATATGTTTCTGTCAGATTAACAATAAACATGGAAAATTTTGAAGATTTTGGCTCAGAACAAGTCAAATTCCTGTAATACATATTTATTCTGTGGAACACAGGAACAGTAAGAAGTTGTGTAAATCTTAACTGCTTAGTGTTTGCCACTGACATCAGTGGAAGGAGGATGAAGTTTATAATGTCATGTCATCAGGCAGTGTTCTAAGGCTTTTAAAAATTCTTACCATTGTTTACCAAGAATACTTTCCTTTCACCTTAGCAAAACTATTATATAAGAACCAGAAGTTTTATTGCATAGTCATGAAATGGTATAATGAAAATGGAATAATGCAGATATATGTACAGAGAAGAAATGTGAAGGAAAAATTATGTGTACCTTGAAAGTATAGTTCTTGTGCTGTTGATGGAGAATGTGTCTGTGTGATTAATAGCTAGAAAAAGCTTTTATTTCTTTGCTTTTCTGTTCATATGTGTGTAACAACAGCCACTTCACAATTATTTCTTTCCAAAAAGCATGGAAAAATAAGAAATGATTCAACTAACTGTGTTTAGCTGTCATTTTCATATTTCTTTTCAAATGCTGCTCTTTATACGTAGCTACTTGAGCTCATTATAAAAACAGAAAAACCAGTAATTTTTTAACCAAGTCAAGAGTATTTTCAGTTAGTATTTGAAATCAGTTCATAAGGTCAATATTCCTTGTCCACAGTGAGAGCAGATTGTAAGGAGATCTTTCTGATTTTAGTAATAATGCAAATAGTATAACAGACTTGTTTCTTTGTGCCTGACTTTGGCAAGATGTAATGGAAGAAACTAATTGATAATCATGATTTAATTTACCATTGAATGAAAACAATTTTTTTGCACAAACAGTAGGTTCAATTCCTTTTTAAAAGTTCATTAAGTAATGGGAAGGTTTTGGTTTACTGATGTACATAGGAAAACAGATTCCTAACTTACTAATGCATACCACATTAAGAAGTTTAATTATTGACTGCATCAAAGCACTAGAGGGCATATTTTTTTGAGAATATTCAGTATTAACAGTATTCCAAAGAGCTAATTTTCTGTCAACAAATATTATTTTCTGGAGATTGAATGGTATTTGTTTCCAGATCCTCCTTAGTGTTGGTTTCACAGATATTTTAATACACAGATAAATGGATATATTTATTGATTCTTCACATATAATATATGTTTATGATACTAAAGTAGGGGTATTTAGGATTTTCCTCAATCTCTACTCCACTTTTGTTTGAAGTCAGATGCTTTTTATGGAGCTTATAGATATGAGTGGACTTCTGTCCTGCTATACTCTAATTGCAAGATAAGAGCTTTAGCTGAAGCTGGGAGTTTTAGGATGTAAGAATTTGTACCCAGACTGTCCAATTTGAATTTGATTCTCAGTTATCAAAGCATAAATATCCCGACCTGCATTCCTTTTGTAGGAAATAATGTTGCAATACTGTCACAACGCAAAACCCGTTGGGAGAGGATTTCAGCTCCGGCCCCAGGGAAGAGAGCTGCCTGCAGCCTTGTGCTGCTCGTGTTTGCTGTGTTCTGTAGTTTGATAACCACGCTGTGATTTTGGGCATGTCTTTGTGCGCTCTTTGGGAGCTGACAGTGATTAGTCTGTCCATCCTGTCTTGTGTCTCAATGAGCATTTGCTCCTTGTCTTTTGTCCTTCGCCTCTCAGCCGCCCAACCTGCAGGTCCTGAGGAGTTTCACATAGGTGCATTTGTATATTCTTCAGTAAAGTTTCAGAGGCTTTTCTTCTATAGTACAGTTTCATTGAAAAAGTATTTCCTAAGACCAAAGTCAGTAAGTACAACAATGTTTCAATTAGTGAATGGATTAAAGAACAAAATTAGTGGAGAACAAATGAGGATTATTTTAGGGAGTTTTGGTGGGAGTTTTTTAGTTTTTAGCTTTTCTTGTTTTTTTTTTAACTCATGATGCCTAGTACATCATGAACAGTATATGAACTCATGGATCCTTGCATTTTAGAAAAGCAACCAACAGACAAATCCTTACAACTCTAAGTCAAAGCAAGCAAACTATCAAAACCAAGTAAATTATGTTCTGGTTGGTAGTGGGGTTTTTTCATTTGCTTGTTTTTTGTTTTTGTAGTATATAAAATCTTACTTTCTATACCACTTATGTTTTCTTCATTCCCCTATAAGCTGGTATATATCAAAGGATGAAAATATAATTAAATAAATAAGACAATAATTGATAAACACTATACAAAAGTATAAGAGAGGTTGTACCTTATCAATACATAAGGACTTCTTTCCTTCTAATAGATAGGAAGCTTGTCTTTGCCACATAAATAACATCTGTCTGTTACAGAGTAGTTATCAGGTCAGGGCCTCAATTTTTACTATTCCATGAAGTTTAAATAGTCTCCTTTAATTGAAAATATTAGCGTGATTTTTCTTATCTGAAAGCTGCCTTCTGTAGAAAAGAACTTCTGCAGATGCCTGAGCAGTTTTTGTTTTTTTAAACTTTTTTTTTTGTTGTTGTTGTTGTTGTTGTTTGGTTTTTTGCTTCTTTGCGTCCAAGAAAATAATTCAATCCTGTCCTTCCAAGAAATTAAATTGCAGGGAGAGGTGAGGTACCCAGCATTATGTAGAATTATGCTCACTGCAGAACACAGCGTTTCACACAAATAATTCTGTATGCACACAGTATTAACTTGTGGGAAAACAACTGCTTAAGTTTATGAGCTAATGAATCATTCAAATACACACAATGAAAAAGAGACCAGTCTACATCAGTATTCCCTAGTGTGTTTATATATATATGTATTCAATTTTATAGCTAATAAAATACAGATTCAATAGTAAATAATTCTTAAAAATCATATGTTAAGCATAACATGTCATTTTACTGATGTGGATAATGAAAAATGTCAGTTTGAAAAATTCTTTTTACTTATTAGCTTCAAATTATTTTCTTTAAACTGTAGCACTTGATTCTAATGTATGAAGTGAAGGGAAATATGGCTTGCCAATGACTGTTAAGCACTGTATTAGAAACTAAAGAAAACAAACTGTAATTCAGGACTCTTAATTTTGTGCCCTGAAGGTTTTAATATTGATGATTGAAAACTGTTACAGAAGAGTAAATTGCTTCTGTAAAGGATACAATCAGTTTCAAATGTGGTCAGATAAAAAAGCTTTCTGGTTCTCAATACTCCTCTGTTGTCTATTTAACAGGGTTTGGTTTTGTTGTTAGTTTTGGTAGATTAGCAGCCATATTTTTAGCTTTGAAACAAAATATGTCCTTTACTCTTTTTTTGAAGAGTCTGTATCATGAAACTGGTTAAACAGGACATGTTTAGTTGACTGTAAAATACAGAAAGATAACAAAACATGATTTAATTAACTTATTTTAAATGAATATCTAATTTATTTTAAAAAAGTAATCAGCTAAAGTGGGAGCTAAAATACCAAGTTAAGTAAAAAGAATAAATTTCCTGCCCCTTGAAGCAATATGATTGGTTCTCACTGATCTGATGTTTGTTTGATTCTAGACTAACTGACCTAAAGAAAATGAATACCTACTTGTGGAAAAGTAGTACAAAATCAGATGATAACCTCAGTGTAATTACGAGAGTAATAGAGGGAGAAGAGATCTAATTGAAATGACTATTCTGTCATTGGTCTTTGAGTTTGCCCTACATAAAATTCATGACTCTTATATAAATGGATGTGTAAAATTATTTTTATAAATAAATTATATTGATATCAAGATGACATTTTCTATTTTAGGTTTCCTTCAAGGTAATTCATCTTTTAATCACACTTGTTGGAGAGATCTTTAAATTTGTAGATCACATTTCTGACACTTCTGTACTTGCCAAGCCAAAAATTTAACATCACAATTTTGCTTTATTTGCAGCATCTGGCGAGGACCAAACATAAACTGCACTGACAGTTCAGGTTATACTGCTTTACATCATGCAGCTTTAAATGGACACAAGTAAGTGCCTCACACTTGGTTTTTATGTAGAATTGTAATTAACTGTGTAATGCAAGAAAATATACCGTAGTTCTGAGAGTTGTATCAAAAATTGGCAAACCTTAGCTTTTGAAAAGAGCCTTCTTTCCAATGGAATATATTAATATAAGATGTTTTGACACTGTCATCAATAAGTAGTAATGACAAATGGGAAATGTAGTTTAAAAGCTGTTGATTCGATACTGCTTCTTCCAAATTCTTCTTTGGTTTTGGGGAAATTTAGCACTCTTACTTGCCAGTCTTGGCTCTAGAGCTTTTTATTGCTGGGAAATCTCAGCAGAAAATACTGTGTTATATTTCTGTGTGTAGGTGTGTATAGAGTGTGAACATTTCAGGAAGCAATTTTGTGAAACAAAGAATAGTAGAGATTAATCATTATCAAGGCAAAAGTAACATGAAAAGAATATTTAGTGATTATACACATGAAAGCAGGAAAAAAAAAGGGTATTTTCACTGAAGAAAATTTAGACATAAAGCTTTGGTTAACTCCTCTGTGGGAGATAAGGAATTGATCCAAACCCAGTTGAAATTAAGAGTGATTTGCATTAATTTTAATGTGATTTTGGACTCTCCATTATATATCTATAATTATATCCATATACAATTGAATACATATTTATTATGAATATATAATTATATAAAATGTAATTATTATGTGTTTATCATTAATAAAATATAATTATGTGTTTAGTTTACTTGTTGCACAATTTTTGCATCCTTCTATGGAGAAATTAAAACTTTTGGATGTGTCTTCAGTTGTATTCTGGAAGGGTGATTATTTTCTTTAGGATGGATTAATTTTTTGTTGAATATGGGATATTCTTTCTAAATAAATATATAAAGTAAACTCTTGAACAAGATATTGTGCACTTTCCAAAGTTTCAGCTGTGTAGGACATTTCAGAATCATCCATTAATATATTTTTACTTCTATGAAATTAGGTCTAAGTTCTAAATATGGTCTATTAAACTCAGCATTTTTGTTAATGATTTATGGATTGTTTCTTGTGCCATTGCTAATTTTTGACTGACCAAACCTCAACCTTTGGATTGCAAAGATTGCTGGTTTTAAATAGATGAAAACTGGGATTAGTATATTTCATACTAGCAATAAAATAATAGTTACACAGTAAGTTAAAAATATTGCTGTATAAACACTGAAGGTATAAGAGGTTTCAAGTGAATCCTAGCAATATAGACTGTAAAATCCTAAAACATACAAAAGCCAAATGATGATTTCAGACACAGTATTGACCAAACTTTGTCCAAGGTCAGGGAGGACTTAAAAATGTGGACTTATGTATGGCAGCAGATATAACTGCAGCCTTTGAAAAGTCCAATGTTGGCTCCTATTACCCCTTACACTCACAGCAGGATAAGTAGCAGTAACTGACATCACAATTATAGCTTGTTATATTAAGTAAACTGAAATACATAATGAGATTTTTTGTGATAAATCATGAGAGTTTCAGGACCTATTATCCAAACCATTATACTGATCCTTCTGCAATGGTAGCATGGCAAGCAAGAGAATTGGTCAGACACCTGGTGGTTCTAGTTTTGTTAGTCATCACAAAGAACAAATAAATTACTTTACACTCTATTTTAGTTTTCAAACTTGATATTAAAAGTCAAAATGTTATGCAATTGTTTGATACTAGAATCTTCCCACTTAGGAGAAGTTCCTGTCCTTTAAAAACTTGTGGTTTTAATCAGATTTTAATTTTTCCCACTTGACACTTGGTTGAACCTGAGAGATTTCAAAATTTTCCAAGAAAAATAAGAGCAAAAGAATTTGTGGCTGGGGTACTTGTTGGACACCATTCTTCAAATCCCTGCTTGATCACTGTATGTGATGAATTCCGTCCTCCTTGGTTATTATGGTTTTTTTTTTTTCATTCCTTAGGAAACTATTCTGCTTTATATAAGTAATTAAATCATATCTGGGGCAGGCACTGGAATCTCAGTCTCCCTAAGTAATTTCACTCAGCCCAGTAATGTTACTGGGCTAAGGACTTTCAGTCTCCTCCTCTCTGAAATGTATTTGTGCAAAATGAAAAAGTTCTGCAAAAGCATTAAAAAAGACTCACCCTATATAAGTGTGATGGGTCAGGGCATTCCTGAAGGATGAAGGAGATGCATGTTCTATTTTGTAGCTTGACTCTTGCAATAGACTCTTCACAAACATTCCTGTAGGTTTTTATCTATAGATTTCATCTGTGCAGGGTTTTTTTACTGATTTTCTTCCACTTAGTTCAATTTATGCTTCCTTTGTTTGGTGTTCCTTTCAAAGGAGCTGCTGTGTATGTCTAGCTCTCCTTGGACCGTTTACTGCAAAACTATTATTTAATGGGAAGTCTCTCAAACCTTACATGTACTAAAAAGTTTCCCTCAGGAGTAACTTTTCTGGAACCTTTTCTGTAGCAAAATTTTTTCTGTAGTGGAGCTGCTCTTTCTTGGCTATTCTTATGGTATTTGACCTTATCAGGAGTAACCAGAATCCAGCTTAAATTTTCCTCAAAGCTTAGATGTGATGACTCCAGTATCTTGTGCAGTCAACTGAGAGTTTCTTTTGACCTGGATATATTCTCTCATAAGTCGCCACATTTTTCTTTCAATATGCAATTAAATAAGGTTCTGTCAAGGTTGGAAGAATAATTGCCTTAGATTTATCTTCTTTCTTAATTGGTAGTTAATTTGTAGTCATTTTTGGTAATTATGTAGGCTACATTGAGCTCCCTCCCTTCACTGATGTTTTGAGCCAAATCAGTAAGTCATATTTGTAAAATCTGTGGATAGAACTGCCTACACTGGATCATGTATTCTCTTAGCTTAGTAACTAATGAGGCCTCACTGTGTCAAACTATGAGACTACACATGCAGCAATAAGACAGAATTTATTTACTTTCTGACATACTTGGTAATGTTATCATACCACACAGCTGATTTTTGTATTTAGCTTTTGAAGTAAAGTATAGGAGACTGCTTAAAAATCAGGGATGCAATACACCAACTTATGCTAATCTTTCACTTAATGTATGATAAGCCACACCAAAACTACTGAGAGGAATATAAAGAGAATTAAAATGATAATAAGTGACTTTTCCCCTCACTGCTACAAGGCAGCTGAATGTGTGAAATGAAAACAGAAACAGTTATTTCATAAAAGTTATACATAGAAGAAGGTATTTCATACATCTAGCTAGATCATCATTAAATTGTTTCCTAACTATCTTTGAGATAATGCCTTATAGAAGAGGAAAAACTATTACTTAAGCGTTATGGTAAGAAATGCTTCCATAAAGCCATCATTTTGTCATCCTGCCTTCAGAATTCAGCAGTGACAGGGACGAGAGTACTTCTCTGCTTCTGGTGCTTTGAGGGGCACACACATGTTCTGGATGGGCAAAATCTAAAAATGATTGTGTGGCTGCGTGATCCTATTGAAAGAAACAGATTCAGAGAGTGGATTTTAATGCTGTTGATGGTATTCATAAGAAGTAAGAATCATTACAATTTTGTCTATGCTTTACTATCTATTTCATTTTCAGAAATTATTGGTCTTCACTTTTTGGAACTGTTTCACTTGAAATACAGGTTTGTTTTTTTTCTATTTTCCAGGATGAAAATACTGGTAGTATATACGTTTGTGTAAAAACTTAATAAAATTAGCTTCCTGTCGATTTTTTAATTTACCTCTTGTTTTCCAGAGATATAGTTCTCAAATTACTTCAGTATGAAGCATCAACTAATGTAGCAGATAATAAAGGTTACTTTCCTATTCACTTGGCTGCTTGGAGAGGAGATGTAGATATTGTGAAGATTCTCATCCATCATGGACCATCACACTCCAGAGTGAATGAACAGGTGAAGTGATAAAAAATATTTATATCCATCATCAGAAAAAAAAAAACAAAACAGCACGTATTCTTTAGGTCTGACCAATTTATCGACAGTTTATTAAAAAAGTCTATTTTCCATTATTTCAGTAATGTCTTCTCCAAGACTGATAAAATCTTCCATTATAAGCATACCAGATACATTTCTTCCAGATAGGCACTGACCTAAAGAATATTAGATTTTAAAAGTACAGAAAAAAACTTCTGTTTGTTTTGGAAAAAATCACATGAAGACATACTCTAACTATGCATCTTTTCTGTATGGTTGTAAATTTGCACAAAATGTGTGTATTTTTTACTATATTAGATATTAAAGTTCCTGAAAAATCTTTGAGATAAAATTAATATCCTTGGTATATTAAGTATATATATATTAAGAGTACTATATAGTATAGTATATAAATATATAAATTATCAGATACGCAGAGGTAAATGACAAACCAGATGGACTGCATGGATGCACATGCAGCACATAAAAGAATACATAAAAAGACCAAGAAAAAATTGTGAGAGTATTAGTGTGTAAGGGCAGTATAAGCATGTTGCATTCTGCTGTCAAACATATGGTACACCTTCTGTTTTTATTCTGTATACTCTTACATCATCCATTCATAGGATTAGTATTTAGAAATAGAAAGATGCTGGTTAAAATTTGACACCATCTAGGCTGAGCTGCTGGAAGTAGGCTGTGAAATGCAGATAGTAACCTTTAAGCAATTGCATTTGCCAGCGTGGTCAGAGTGTTGGAATGTGAAGGTGGGAGTCAGCTCCCAGTTCCTAAGCTATAATGTCTACATTGCCTGCATGTGCACCTTTTGGTTCCACAGAGGTCTGGTCTGTGTAATCACAGGATCCAACAGGGCTGTTCAGATGTGAGACCTCGATTACAAACACCTAACCACTGTGAGATGTCATGCTTTGAGTAACATGTTTGATATCTGAGGTTGTACACCGAGCCATTGGAATCCATACAATAACTAGGATATGAATATCAAGTATTAGTGCAGGAAATATAGGAAAATAAAGTAATATGATATGTCCATGTGACAGTCTTCTGGGAAATCCTGTAATACTGATGTATTCAAGAAAAAAACAAAACTCAAAATTTGTTATTCTGTGATTTCAGTTTCAGATTAACATAATTCTCCACCTTGCTCATTCTCATCAGCTGTTTTATGTAGGATGAAGCCAGTGAAACTGTAGGATTACCTTTTGTCAAGGAGAGGCTTTTTTCAGTTTTATTTATACAGAAAAATAAAAAGCAACTATTGGATTGTGTGTCACGCGTTTTCTTGAAGACATTACGTATATTATACTGAAAGAACACTGGAAGCTGCGTAGGAAACTTCAGAGAGGGCGAAAGTGAAAAAGATATCTCAGTAGGATCAGAAAGAGAAATGTAAATGCAAACCTACTTCTCCCCAGTCTCACAAATACCTCCAGACTTCAAGAATATTGTCAAAATTGATTAGGTGTACTGTATGTGGTTTGTTCACTTGAGCAAATAAACAGGGATACAGCTGGTACTTCTATACCCCACTGACTCAAAACAGGTCCTCAGATGTCTTCCCATTTATGCATTTAACCCAAAAAACCTTATAATAGAAAATGTGTGAGCAATCCTCACAAGAAATGTTGCATTTTAAGTCTTTTAAGGGAGTCCTGGTCGTATTAAAATTGGAGTTAAACTCATGCATACAGAGTTTTTCTGACCTTGTAAATTCCTTGGTGTTCCACTCTAGACAATGGCCATATCCAGTACCTGGACTACTTTGCTGGCACCTACTAATTAGCAGTCCACACAGGAGAATATTCTCTGTATCCCAGCAAGACAGAAATGGCATGTTTTTATAGAGCCACCTCCACCCACCTATCCTCAAATAACACCTGAGGCACCCTCACCCTAACACCTGCTGTACATTCATAGGAACCTCTAGGATTCTGGGCCTTTTGCTTCTTTGCAGATAGGCAGGTGACTCCTCGAAGTTCTCATAACTTCTCTCTGGAGGTGAAGATAGGGCTTTTAAGAAATCCTGGACTACTTTTCTTCTTTCCTTTTTCTTCTGAGAGTTGAGAATAAGGACAGCCATTTTTCATTACACTTTTACACCACAGCAAATAGGGCACTCAAGTCAGACTTTTCCCTCCATTTTTGTTATGTTTTTTGTTCGTTTTTTAAAGGATCACATTAACATGTAATTGTTTGCATCTTATGAAAATAATTTTGTTGAAAAAATTATTGCAGTAATTTGTAATACATTTTTGTTTTCATCTATCTGATTGAAATTCTATGTGAAAGAAATCTTCTAAAACTTACGTGAAAGCAATGGATGACTGAACAAAGAAATAGATGACAAGTTCGTGATGCATAAATGTATATTACATGAAATAATGGATTTTATATGGTATATTGTAAATTGATTGAACTGCATTCCACAATTTCAAAATGCAGTTAACTAGCATCATAGCATCATATCCACCCATATCCAGCATCTAAAGCTCTGAATGCCCCCTGCTGTTCCTATTACATAAAATTGGAATGAACAGTAAAGAGATCAACAGTTAAATGATAATTATATTATGGGGGTGGTGGAATTCAGACTGGCAACTCTACACACAGAAAATGGTTACAGCATAACAGTTATGTAAGAAGAATTCTGTCACTGTTTAATATAGGAGTCTTAGTTGACAGGTATGTTGTATGTTTTAAATTACAAAATACGGTGACATTGCAAAACTGTGAGTGTTTCACTTCATTGATGAAGATTTAAAATTACTTAAATTATAAACTGAATTAAGACAGTATGGGATCAAGATTTGTTAATTGATAATACCAACTAAAATAAAAATTGTTCTGGTAACAAGCTACTTATGTGTTTATTTGTATAAGGACATCTGGATAGCTAAAACATTTATTGTGGCAACATTCGTTATAGAATTGCATAATCAATAACAAATCCTAATCTGTGAAAAAATAGTTAATAAATAACTACCACATACAGGTCAGTATGTAATGTTTGGGGTTTTTTTCAGGAAAAAAATGTGACTAACATCAGGGGTAAATATAAATATGTATTATTAAATATGAATAAAATGTATTCAAATTATATACATCTATAGATACAGAGAATATGAATTGTGAAAAATTTACAGGAAAAATGTGACCACTTCTGAAATTTTTATGGATTCAATGTGCTGTAGAATTTGCATGTGCATCAAATTGTAATTGACATAAACCCCACCCACATTTCTTTAAAACTATTCAACAATTCTTCTGAAATATGAAGAAAAAGAGTTCAGGACGCATTCATATGATATAAATACCTAAATTTTAACATATTTGCTAACTTCTCCAAATCATGCAAATGAAACACAGACATTATATGCTTCTCTCAGTGACACCCCAGGGACTTCCAGAACTTCAATTCACTTCTGAAAGAGTCGGCAAATACAATATTTTTCAAATTCTGCATTTGATTTTACCCCCCAATTAATCCGAGACTAGTGGATGAGTTTCAGAGTTTTCCTTGCAACTCTTACTATACCTTCTTTAGAAGAAAAGTTCAGACACAACCTTTCTGATGTAAGCCAATTGCAACAATAAACTGGGGGGAAAAAATTCAAAGTAGTCAACTCTATTACATTACTTTTTTATAGTGCTTACATAAGCAAAAGTGAATTTCATTGGGAAGTCAGTAGATTTGATTTTGATGCGTGCTGAGTAATTTGCAGACAAACTTCCTTTATGTTTTCAGAATTATTAACATCTTGGTGGAACTTCTCCTGATTTAATACATAAAGTAAGACCATCCTGAGGTCATTCCTTTCTCTGTCTTGAATATATTCTTTCACTCCTTTTTTCTCTATTTAATTATTTACTTATTAAAGCCTTATGTTTGTATTGTTTTTCCTCTAGTTGACATTTTGAGTATGTTCATCATATAGATAGATGTTTCAAAAATCTCCTGTTGTTCCTTCTTTCTTTAATTTAAACTTAAATTCTCGTTTCATAAATGAGAAAATAGCAAAAGCTTTTCATAACAAATGTCTTGTTCACTTACTTAACATTGGGATTATGTGACAAAGAATTGGCTCATTGATTTAGGAAGTCTCCTTTTTCAAGTTCAGCATCAAAACACTACGATAAAAAAAGGAGTTGAGCATCCTTTGGAAAGGTCTGTTAAATCACTTCTTGAGTCATTATTGCTTGTACAGTACTTGCATGGATTTTAGGAGATTTAAAGCTTGCTTGACAAAAAAAAAAAAAAAAAAAAAAAAAAAGGACTATGCAATAAATGTCCTGAATTTACCCACAGTTTAATAGTGGCTTCACCAGGGCCTGTATAATATTCATGATAGTCATTCATTCTCTTGATAACTTCCTGTACTTCTTCACTATCAGACTGCCAAGCTACAATAACTGTCTCTGTGATGTATTTGCTAATCTGCCCTCTAATGAATAGACCGCAGGATATGTTGTACATTTTGCAGTGGCACACATCCTTAGCAGCTAAATTATGTAGCACAGCCTGAAAATACTGATGAGAAGTAGGGCTGTGAAGGCACAATTCAGTTTGCGGCCACACCAGCCTGAGTTCTGGCTGTATGTGGAAGAGAAGTGTTTCAGAGAAAGGCTACAAAAGGTCGGGATTATGCCCATGAAAAGACACTTGTAACAAATGAAAAAAAAAAATTTAAAAAGGTTAAAACTTGAATCATAGAATGCTTTCCTTATTTCTGGGCTAGGTCCTTTGAACCATAAGAGTAACTACTTGGCAAAAATATTATTAATTATGGATATTAGAGACTTTTTTTAATAGTATGTTTGCATAATATTGGTCTACTCTTTTTACCTTACATTTTATATGTTTTTTACTTGGATCATATTTCTTGATCTTTCTTTTTCCAGAATCATTCAGTCGTAGAATCTGTCTTGCAGTTCCTAACATACCATGAAGTATCTGAAATTTCTACAAAGATTCTAGTCTTTTGCTTTGGCACTAGATGCATTATTTAGCCCATGGATATGAAATTTGAAGCTCTAATTACAGAATGGTAATTTGCATGCAGATATTTTATAGCAGATTACCTTCTCATTCCATGACTGTTAACACATAAACTTTCTGTACTCCAGAAACAATTGTTTATGCTTGGAACTGAAAATACAGGCAACAGCACTAAATTACTACAAATTTCTTGAAGAATTTTTGTCACATCTTTAAAATACTGCTTCAAAACAGCATGTGGCTTTAGAGATATGAGGACAAACTATCTTAAAATTCCTCTCCTCTCCTCTCCTCTCCTCTCCTCTCCTCTCCTCTCCTCTCCTCTCCTCTCCTCTCCTCTCCTCTCCTCTCCTCTCCTCTCCTCTCCTCTCCTCTCCTCTCCTCTCCTCTCCTCTCCTCTCCTCTCCTCTCCTCTCCTCTCCTCTCCTCTCCTCTCCTCTCCTCTCCTCTCCTCTCCTCTCCTCTCCTCTCCTCTCTACTGATTTATTTTATGTAAGTGGTACTAAACTGTCAAAGTATATAAACTTAGAGGGCAAGTTTTAATTTACTCTTTGGAAGTTAAAAATAATTTAGTCCTCTCTACCTGAATTGAATTGACTACTTTACATTTTGAAGAAGGAAGAATGTTTTATTATCAAGTCTTTATTAGGTAGTTCCTCTCAGCTCTGATAACGTAATATGTACAATGCCTGTACTAACTGCATATATGTAGGTAATTTAATTATGATGTTTGCCTAGGTTGGCTTCTGCTTTATTTCAGTGATACATAGCTCCTTATAATTTTGTATCAGTTTGATTGGTCATGAACAGAAATGTAGCTTTTATTTGGCAAATAAAACATTGAAAAATGTTCAACAATATGCATCTGAAAATAATAACATTTTGTTACTTTGCTTTTGTGCACTAGGCTGTTTTAAAATGTACTTTTCCTTCCAATATGCCTTTGTGTGAGAATTCAGCTGGATATTCTTTATCCAGAGGGATCAAATTCCAGTTTGCTGCTCAGAGGCAGCAACTTGGACAGTTTGATTTCCATGTGTCTATATCTGTCTATCAAATTTTGTGATAAGGGCCATAGCAAATTTTATTTTTATGTTTCTTCGAAAATTCAGTCAGAATACTTTTAAGCTACAATATTATATTATTTGCACAAGATTCAAAATAGTTCAATTAGTACTTCTGTAAGTTCTTGGAAAAACCTTCAGACATAAGCAGATATTGGACAGATAGTTACAATTATAAACATGTATTTGGTTATTTACCTCATAGAATGTCACTATAGTTATACATATAATTTCCTTGTGTAACTATTTCCATTGGATATATAGATACAGTAACTGTAGGCAAAAATTACCATAATTGTCCATTTTGTGTGCAATTATCTGATTTTCATACCTAACTGAACACCAATTCAGGCTGCAATTGCCTGTTCATCTAGCTGTCTATGAAATATTGAAAATTTAAAAAAAAAATTAACAAACTTTGCTTGGGATTTGCGGGCATACAACTGTACATACAAAATTTGCTTTGCCCAGTCCTACAGAAAGGATATATTAGAAGTCACTAGAGCACAAAAAGCTTTTTTCAGGTAGTTGATAGAACATGGCAACAATGTAATATTGTGACATATGTGTGTGTGTATATATATATATATGTGTGTGTGTATATATATATATATCTGAATTTCTCATCTCTGTAATAAAGAAAGCCCACATGGTGGTCTGAATAATGCACAATGATTTAAATATTTACTAGTCATCAAGCCATGTCTGCCAGTGGAAGCTTCTTACCTTACACCTGGATCTTCTCCAGCCTCTGTGTGGCAGTTTAGCAGGAAACACATTCCAGTCTCAAATCTTATGTGGTGTTGTGAACACCCCATGAGTTTGACTTCAGCATTGATTTACCTGAATGTAGTGATCTGTCTCTGAGGTTTCCCAAGTTCATCTGAATCGTCTTAGTTTGCAAGAAGAGATGAAAATGATGGCCATATTGTTAAAACCACAAACCCAAGGTTACAGAATTAGAAATATCGTAACCAAAAATATAGATCTTGCCTTTTCCTCCTTACTGGTTTTAACTGTGCAACATGGATATTTTTATCCTTGCTAGTTTTGAGTAGGAGTCCAAAGCCTCATTTCTCTGAATCTCTGACTCCGTCTTTCAAAGGACAATAGTTTCTTTCCTATTTTCACTTCTCTGTCTCCTGAACTTTCTTCAGCTGATTCTTTGAGGAATAGAGTTATGGATCCAGCTGTTCATTTTTTCTTCCTTTAGAATGATATCTCTACCCTTCTTTAGTATCTTTCCTGAATTTACATTAATTTTAAATTTTATATATAGCGCATTAGCTTCTTGGTTTTGTACTTTTGCAACATTCATAAACTGTCACAACATTTTATAAATAATTTATCAGAAGAGGCATTAAATGTACATACTTCTACAACTTATAGAATCTAGTGTATTTTAAAGCTTTGTAAAGTCTACATATTATATATTAATAACATATATGACATATAGAATTCAGAGAGCTCAATGAACTATTTCCTTCCTCTTTGCCTGAAGTTATTTGTCTCTTTGGCATTGCAGGTATACAGACAGAACTGGAAGAAAACAATTTAAAAATATAATGCTTATTCTCAATATTTATTATTAAGTTTATTGAGTAATGTTTTGGGAAATATTTGGGGGCATTGCTTAATAAAGTAAAAACCTCTTCAGTCCACAGCATACACATGCTCATATGCCTTAAAATGCATACATACCTCTCTCTGGAGTCCTGAGAAGACCAACTACTTAAGTGATTTGCTAAGTCTTTCTATAGGTGCTATTTTGTCTTCTTCCAAGTTTTAATTGTTGTCTGGATAGAAGTTTTTTTATAGTGATACATGAAACTAACATTGTGCCTGATACATTTGCATTGCAGTTTTCCTCCATAATTCCATTTTTCTCAGAACAAACAGTGATGGTACAAAACCAGCAAAATCAAAAAGAGATACTTCACTGTCAGAGTATTTTTAAGAGAAGGACTCAATCATAATTTCAGGAGCAGTTGAATCAAAGAAGGTTACACATTTTGGCATATCATGAGATACAAGGTTTTGAAGGGCATGTTGTTAAAATGGATTGGGAGCAATGTAGACACATAGAGAGCTCATCTGCTGGAGAGCCACAAGCTGAAGTGTTAATGTGTTATTATTAAAATTTCAGTGGAGTAATTTTGAAGCATTTAACATAAATTACCATACATTATATTACAAACTCTGCCTCTGTAGTGATCTCACAGAGGCCATTTATAGAAGCTGAGCATTTCTGTTGTGGATTAAACATGAATTTCTGAAGCTTTTGGGTTTTTTTAACAGAACAATGAAAATGAAACAGCACTGCATTGTGCAGCTCAGTATGGTCATTCAGAAGTTGTTGCTGTTCTGCTAGAAGAGCTGACAGACCCCACAATAAGAAACAACAAACTGGAAACACCTTTGGATCTGGCAGCGCTTTATGGACGTCTGCGTGTTGTGAAAATGATCATCAAAGCGTATCCAAATCTGATGAACTGTAATACAAGGAAACACACTCCTTTGCATCTTGCTGCTCGTAATGGTCACAAAGCTGTCGTACAGGTGCTTCTGGAGGCTGGAATGGATGTCAGCTGCCAAGTTAGTGTGTGATTCCTTCCTTTCCTTCCTTTCTTTCCTTTCCTTCCTTTCCTTCCTTTCCTTCATTTCCTTCCTTTCCTCCCCTTCCTCCCCTTAATCATTAGACTATAATTTAAATTAAATGACTTCTTCAATTTTTTTCTTTAAAATACCCTTGCATTTACTTGGTTAGAAATGCTGCAAGGTGATACATAATACAGCTTTATTTGTTGCAACTTAAACAATGTGTCAAAAGGGATAACTCAAGAAATATACATGTCTTCAAAGCTGAGTGCTTTGAATTTTTCATGTTGTCTTGAGACATGTAGATACACAAATCATATCAACCATTCACATAGGTGTATATAAATATTTTTTCTACAGCAGTGGCTGTAAAGGTCGTAAGCTGATTTTTGGAAGCTATGGCCCTTCATGGTGACAGCAATCTAAAACAGTGTATCACTGAAAGCTCATTTTCCCTTAATTATTCCATTCTACACTCAAGTTACTGAGTAATAATAATTTTGATTTTCTGCATTTCTAAATACTTGTATAAATCTAAGAGAAAATTCTATTGCAATACACTCTGGCAGCTGTTGACTTTAACCTGTCAGCTGTTTGGTGTGTCGAGTTTTATGCACTGTAAGTTATAATGACGTCAAAGGGGTAACTTTAAATAAAATAGACATAGATGTGAAGAGACACAAAGTACAGCAGCAGTGAATTTTATGTTCAGTTCTCTGTATTAGAAGGTGTCCAGCCTTTTGACTACAGAGGACTGGATTCTGTTATGTGTTCTGAAATGTTGCCTCAATCTTATGATTTCTCTTAATTTGATCGATGGCACTGTGCTTGTTATAGTGTGGATTTAATCTTCATAGATGAAGTAACTTCCTTGCTGCCTCTCTCTTTCAATGGATAAAATATGCTTTGAATTTGGCTTTGTTTCAGGTTTATATCTATTTTCAGATAAAGCAAGCAAACATAATTCCATCTACTTTAGAGTCACATTCAGACATTCTCTGTCACTTACTTAGCAGTTGGTTAGAGCCTGCTGATACAAACACCAAAGTTGTGGGTTCAATCCTTGGATGGGCCATCCACTTAAGAGCTGGACTTGATGATCCTTCTGGGTCACTTCCAGCTCAGATGATTCTGTGAATCCGTGAACAAATCCTGCAAACTTTCATTAAACTTTGATTAAAATTTATATCCATTTTAAGATTTAGGTGCATTTAATCAAACTAATTTTTACACAAAATTCCCTTTTATATAGAAAGACTGGACCTGGATTCCATACACTTATTTCTGATATTTCCCTCAAGATCATATTTTTTAAATTTTGAGAAAAATAATGTGAAGTGGGGGGAAGAAAATATAAATAAAAAAACCCAAAACAACAAAGCAAATCAGAAAATATTAGTGTACTTTAAGATTAAAAGTGGATATTCTCAAGTGCCTTCCAAAGGAATATATGGTGAAATTGTTTTACTAACTTTATTATCTCTTGCATGTTTTGAGTTGGTGTTGGTACTTGCTTCAAACTATTTTAAAGTGGAGCACTTTTGTGTGATTTGTCTGCCTGTGAATTTGACACCTATCAGGCTTTCAATTTAATTTGATTTTGATTTTCTTTGCTAGAAAGAGAGGCACTTTCAAAGGTTAATATAAGCAGCTTATTTTTTAATCTTTCCTTTACTATTACTGTATCTTCAGTAATTTAGAAAAGTTTAATGCTACAGCAACATAGAACTTTCAAGTGCATATTTCTGAATGTATAATTTGTCTTTTATCTCTAGAAAATGAATGAGGAAAAATTAAAAAGAAACTGATACCTGAATTTATATTTAAGAAATAGAATAATTGAAGGAAAATAGTCTCTGTCATGGCAACTTACAAACTGATGGTTACATGAGGGCAAAATATTACACAATACTTTTATGAAATGTGTTCTTCCTCTTATGTAATCTAGATAATTTTAGCACTACTCTGAATTCTCCTAAGCCATTTATATCTATGGTTATACTAAAAGTTTTTCATTGGTCTTTAAAAAATACAGTGGCTGCATTTCTTTTAAAAATCTTTTAAGAAATGGAAGTTTCTTTTAGTAATGGTGATCTCTTTGGCATCTGAATTAAAATTATAAGACTTATTTTTAAAATTTATTTTTATTCTAATTGCTTTAAAATTATTTCTATTCTTAGAATTTTTTTTTGTAGTTATTCAGTAGCAGGGGAATTTTCTTTTATATTTTTGCAAGACGTTATCTTGTTCCTTCTGGTTTTGTCCTATTTACCATAAGGAAGTATAATTTATTTATTTTCTTGCTGGTATACATATTCTCTATCAGTATGTTCCTTTTCATTCAGCATCTTGGCATATTAGTAATTTGGCTGTGTACCTACTGTTAACTTATTACTTCCATAGCCTCTGAAAAATTCTGTTGATGATTACTGGCAGCTCATTAAACTGAGGATAACACAAAATATCAGCCTGTCACTTAAAACTAAACTCAACTATTTTGTTATTAATTAAATTGATCTGCATCACTGATTGGGTAAGAAAAATTTACAAAGTAAAATCTTATATGGTAAACAATTTTGTATGCATTTAAACATGTTAAATAAATTCAGTTTATCACCATTAAAAACATCTCAGAATGTTTTGAGATGATAATAGGAATAGCCTGTTTTGTATCACTCTGCAATTGCAAAGATGTATTTGTTTAAATGGGAGGTTTACTTTAGCCATCTTAACTTTCCCTTATGTACTCCCTGCGCACTTTTAATCACAGGAAGAATTTGGACTAATAAAAAAACCCCAGTATTTAACTTTTTGTTTAATTAATCACACATTTTATTTATTTCCCAGGTCTATCCAATATCCTTCAATCTGGAATTATTTAGGAGTGGGGAATTCAAATCTGCTTCATCTCTTTATGTTTTGAAGTTTTTGTTCAAATTGAAACATATGAAAAACACAAAGGTTTTGTATGAGTGGTAGATTTTGGGCCTTCAGTAAATTAAGATGCTGCACAGTTCAGTATGGTTCATGTAAACAGTAGTTTAGTAATTATAAATATGCTAAAATCTTGGCCCCTTCTGTTTATCCAAATTTTATCTACCCGTTTGCCTTCCCTGTCTGTTCCAATAATGATGGCAATTTCCACTGCTTATCACTGGTAGTTCTGCAAAAAGCTGTGCCCCTTTATTTTTACTCTCACTCTGTGTAGAGGATATTTTGTGAATCAATTTGCAAAGCTGCCGTTCTGTCCTTCAGATTCTGTCTGAAATCCGTATCAGAACTATAGCAAACTGCCTGTGAATAAGGACTAGACAAGTGACCTAATTACAAGCTCTTGCATATTTACATGATTAAAAGAAAATCTGTAGTTATTAAAACCCTTGATGCTTCTCTGTGAGCCTGCAAATTGTACGCCAAGTTGACTTGGGTATTCTGGTGTGTCTGTTGACAATGTCCTCCTGTCCTAGCTTGGTTTATGTGTCCAGCTGTGACATTGTACCTGTATTTGGTAGTAGGCAGGGGCAGGGACTGTTTTATTATAGGTTTAGCACAATTTGTGCACTAGTTCTCTGTATGTTATATTCAGAAAACTTATGCCAGAGAATCAATACATTATCCATTGGTGCAAACTGAAGCAGACTTTATATGACTTAGTTCATGAAAAATTGCCAGTAGTTTTTGTATTAAGTATCACTGGGAAAGACTTTTCAAATATAATGGTAGTGTTTACTTTGCCAGGAAAATATGATCCAAGGCAATGAAAGCTTTAGGAAGTGAAGCAGTGAAAATTGTCTATAAATCTTAAACTCACTTGCTGTAGTATAGACAAGAAGAATACATTAGTGCACAAACACACTGTTATAAGTGAAAAAGATCTACCTAAAAGTTCTAGCACATCTTAAATAATACATAGAGATTATTTGCAACTGTATTTTTTAATCCTCGCAATTTGTGTAAATGCTCTGTTGCACAAGACAGAAACATTCTGAACTGTCTTCAAGTAGTAAGCCACATGTGCATTTACAAAGAGAGATAAATCTACTCAGCCTGTCTGTATTTCTCTTGGCCCTGTTCATCCTGAGGTTCAGCATTCCCTCTAAGTTAAAGCAGAGTTTGGTAACTGAACTGACTGGTAACAAGGACATTTCTGCCTTCTGGATAGTTTTTGGGTCAAGGGATCTGATTCACTTGTTAGTTATTCACTATTACCGTGAAATCCTGCCTAGGGCTTTTAAGATTTGTGTCAGCATTCATCTCTGTGACATCTTATGCAGGATTACGTGTCTGCATCTTACAAGTATGTTTTCAATCTCTATATTCTCAGGCTGATTTTAATTCATTTCATGGTGATGTTTCCCCTCTTGCTAAAAAAATCACTTTTATGATTTACAGATCCTTGCACTGTTTATATGGTGTGCCTTTTAAATTCCACTATTGAACAAATTCTTCATAATATATCTCTCATTTATGGGACATTCATTATAATGACATTCATTGCATTGTCTGATAGCTCAGAATTATAAATCATAGACTGCCCTAGAATGCAGGGCAGTGTGGAATGTCTGTAAAATATTTTAGGATCATGTTCTGATATGACAGGAAATATCATGGTAGAATAGACTAAGAGGCAAGAAAGTATATAAGGAAAAAAAAAGGCATTTAAGTTTGGATTTCTCTCCCAACTCTATGAATTACATGTGTAAAAGTGGCTTAAGTTCCTGTACTCCCTTTATGCATACAGAACTATCTTCTGGTTCTTAAATTGCCCCCAGATAGTTTTGTTTGCTTTACACATCTACAGGAAGTTTCTCTTCTTGTATTAGTTTTAATTCAATTTCTTACAAGATGTGTGCTTTCATCAAGGAAAATATTTCTTACCTTTCCTCCAGTGGGGAATTTTGATGAACAGAAAGACTGCTGCCCATGCCAATTATCATATCAGGATCTTTTCACCCTTTAACTGGGTAATCTGAGGATAGATCCTATTTCTTGTCCTCAAAGTTGTTGATTCAGTATACTGGAACATTGATCTTTCTCAGTCTCAGATCATACTACAACAATAGAAAGTTAATGTCACTAACTTAATTCCATTTTTTTCCACTAAACAACATCCTGTGTTAATGCAGAATGATATCTTTAGTTTTAGTCAAGGTGCAAATGGTTTTCATCTCTGCAGTTTAATCTCATAGAATTAAAATTTAGAGTTCTGGCTTCCTCTAACAATTGAACCTCTGTGGATATAATTGTTGATGTATACATCACTACTTCTTATCCCTGACAGAATCAGAGTGTGATTGAGGTTGGAAGGAAGCTCCAGAGATCATCAGGTCCAACTCTCCCTTTTCAAGCAGAATCCCATAGAATAAGTTGTCCAGGATTATGTCCAGACAACTTTTGAATGTCTTGAGACCCTCCAACTTTCCTGGAAAACTTGTACCAGTACCAGGGCTCAGTTGCCTGCAAAGCAGAAAAAAAAGCAACAATAAAAAACAACAACAAAAAACAAACAAGAAAAACAAAACAAAACAAAAACCAACAAAAAACCCCCAACCCACCACACACCAAAAAACAAAATACCAAACAAACACAACAAAAACAAAAAAACCCAAACAAAAACAACCACCCCCCTTATGTTCAAATAGAACCTACTGTTTCCTACTTTCAGTTTCCCCCCATTATCTCTTCTGTCACTGGACATGACCAAGCCTGCCTTACACTTCTTTATACCCTCCCTTCAGATATTTGTACAGATTGATGAGATCCTCTGTAAGCCTTCATTTGTCTAGGTGAAATTGTCCCAGCTCTCTCTGCCTTTCCTCATAGAAAAGATGCTCCAACCTCTTAACCATTTTAATGTCTCTGTATAGTACTCCATCTCCATCTTGTGCTGGGGAGCCCAGAATTGAACAGAGTGTTTCAGGTGCAGACCCACCAGTAGTGAACAGAAGGGGAGCCACCTCCCTTGACCTCCTGTCAGCATTCCTCAGTGACAGAGAGCTCTATCTTAATAATACCAGGTCCACCCAGTAGTCATGCCAGTAAGTGATCAATCCAAAGGAAATGCCATATAACACCATGAGGATAATAGGCTTTTTCAAGATTGCTGATGTCAAGCCTCTTTCAGTAATCAGAACTATAACTGTTAGTGACTTTTCTGAGAACTTTTCTCATTCCCAGAAATTTCTGAGCTGCACATTATTCTGTGTGTACCCTTGTGGTACCCTTGTGGTTGCACTGTCACTGCAGAGTCATCCCATTTTGAAGTCAATTGCACTAGCTAGAAATATCCTGAAGATATCATTTGAGTAAAGGATTCTGAAACCTTCTCTAAGTAAATCTGAATATTTAGTCTTCTTGTTCCGAATAAATCTGAGATTGTTCAACTGGATTGCTTCTGAAAATGGAAATATTAGAAGTTGTTGTGAGATATGTTTCATATGTATATTCTGTTACTGACTTCCTTCTCCTCTCTTATACTGTTAGTATAAGTGGTATGCAGGATGTGGATGTCATTGGGCATGCTCTACTTCATACCTCCATGTACTAAGCATTGGTAGGACATACGTGCACTACAGTGTGCTCACATCCTGTCTCAGGATCTCTGATTTCTTCTAAATATCCTGTCATTGCATTGATACAACTCTGATGCGTTCTAACACAACTAATTAATAATGAATTACTATTCTATTTCAGAACTGGGTTTTGTATGTGTGTATTTTTAAGGTCTTTATACCACAGTAAATATGAATTGGATAAAGTATAGAGAAAACAAATTCAAGCAGTAAAACTTAACATTTTCCATAAATAAATTTCAAAATCTAATTTACTATAAAAGAAAAAAGTCAGATACTCAGTGAGATCTAGTAGTGCTCTAGCTAATGCTAATGCTATTGGATGGAAAGTTATTCTGGTCAGATTTTTCAGTAACAGCAGTATAAAATAGTAAGAAAAGTAGTTTGTTGAGAGAGAGATTGTTAAGAGAGATTTTCAGTACTGTAAATTTTACTTGAGCAAAAGTCTGCTCACAAAGAATTTTGTGACAAAAAAATCTGCAAAATCAAGTTCACCGACATCTGAGGAAGAATTTAAATGACATAAACATAGACATCTAAAGCTGTTGGGTGTGCCTTAGGGTATCCAAGGCATCTGTATGGGGCAGATGTGAGGCAGACCAAATGTGAACATCAGCTGGACCAGCAGCTGGACACCAGGATATCCTAGGGCATCTCTTACCATATAACTGAACTGACCTTTTAGGGTGTGATCCAGTTTCACATTAAAGCATCTAATTGTAGATATCCACATGTGAAGTGTCTGACTCTGCTGAACAGCTGTGTTCCACTGATGGTGTTGACTAGATTTTCACTGCCTGTAATAGAAGTCTAGAAATTTTACACAAATGCAGGCTTGTTCATAGGGAGCTGTATTACCTTCCTACTATATTTTCTTATATAGTTATTAATTTTATAGTAGAACTGACAGCATTTTTGGTTTTTTGTCTTGAATAATAATAAAAAATCTTGTATTCTAGTATTTATTCTTGCCCACTCAGTGTTTTTTATGTGTAGGTAAAATAGAGGGGGAAAAAAGAGAGAAATACTTGTTTTCCAAGTGTATTCTTTACAGAAAGATTAATTGGTATTTTAAATGTCATGATATTTCTTTTCTAGACAGAAAAAGGGAGTGCCCTACATGAAGCAGCCCTATTTGGAAAAGTGGAGGTAGTACGCATTTTGCTTGAAACAGGTAAATCTGATTTACAGGAAACACTGAACAAATACCCTTAATTTTCTTAATCTGGTCTAAGTCTCTAAGTTTTGGTTATATAAATTACTTCTACTTTTATCAGCCTTTGCAAATCTAATCACATGTACTTCTCATTAAAACAGTGTTCTTTTAGAATAAGAAATTGCTATACACAGAGAAAAAAGGGGATGTTCAGACTCAGAAATTCTATATATGACTCAATGTATGCCACTGTATTCTGAGAATAAATGTATTATGAGAACAAAATGGCTACATAATTTTTTTTTATTTGCTCTGAAAGGCAGCCAAGAATATTCTTTGATGTAGAGACCAGAAGATTCATGTTCACATTTATTTCCTTCAGTTAGCTATTCATAGCAAACACACCATTCTGCTTGCTTCTTCATTTCCTGGATAAATTGAGTGCCTGTGAAGAAAAGGGAAAGCACTGTGTCTCTGAGAATTGCATTTGTCCTGAAAGAAAAGAAGAAAAGGGATATAAAGTCCAAACAAACCATCTACTGCATAATAAGAATTGCTGTAGGTAAATTACTCATCTAGACAGCTCTATTTTCAGATAAATGGTAAGACCAGTGAAAATGAAAAGCCTTAGAAATAATTTCTTGTAGATCTGTGAACTTCGATTACTCTGAGGGATCTCATTGATCTTTATTATCAGTTCTTTTGATGTTATATATTGCAAAAGAAGATACATCCTAATCACAGCTCTTCATCTGAATCTCAACTAGTGTATCCCTGATCTCAGACCTGTTTTCAGAAAAAAAATTGCTCCTTCCAAGTTACTTTTCTGTTTGGATGAAAAAGAAGGAGTCTGAAAGGGATCTTCACCTGCCCTCAAAAAGGCAGAGCATTTTTATTTTCTGAAAAATGAAGGACTGGAGAACATCACACAAACATAGGAAGCCCTTTAGACCACAGAAAAAGCCCACCTTTTTCAGATTAATACATGTTACAGTCTCTGTATAATTGGCAAGACAGTGGAGTAGAATCTTCACTGTGAACTCCTTCAACCCCAAATGCTCTGCACTTCTGCGGCATCCCCACCTTCTGCCTTTTGTACCTAACAATCCCCTTTTCTCTAGTTCTGCTTCAAAAAGAGTCAGGAGATGTAAGTAGCTACTACAAAGGAAAGGTGTGAGCTGGTATGTCTGGCCTCTGAAAGTCAACTGCCACTGCTAAATAGCCCAGTAATATTTTGTGTTTGTTTTCAGTGAGAAAATTTTGTGTTTCTCGCAAAACAAATTAGGAACCTTTCCACTGGGTTAGGAAATTACTGTAATTGCAGCCTTTTATGCTGGATGCTTTCAGAATATCCTTTTAAATCCTGTTTCCTCTGTTTTTCTCTGTTTGGTGTCCTGAGAAGATTTTCACTTTGTTTGCTAAGAAATTTCATACCTCTGCTTTTTATGAAAGCACATCTAAACTGAAAAACAACTTGAGCATTCTACCATAAGGCAGAATTTCCAAGGAAACTCCTACAAGGCAAAGGTAGAGAGTCATGCAGTACCATGTACAACAGGTTCTGATTCAGGGCAAGCCTCAAACTTAATCGACAGGTTAAGCCAAACCATTACTTTGTTAGCAGAATGGACAGTCTTTGAGGTAATCCTGTGGCTGTTCATAGTGCCTGTATACTGCACATGGATATTTAAGTCTATTCATGGTATGAATTTTGAAAACATTGCCATGAAGTACAACTTTATTAACCTGAAGATAAAAACTTTTTGAGTCTTCCCCCATAACACATTCTGGTACAATGGACTAGAAAGTTCCCAATGAATTAAAGCAGTTTGGAGAGAAATGTGGGAAAAACATTCTGAGAATTTCTAGATTTTATGAAGTATCCCTTTTAGGATGCCCTCTCCTTAGGAACAATCTTCTGAAATAATCCCAAATTTGGTTACTTTATATCCCCATGATATGCAGAAACATAAAACCCATCCATGTCAGCATGTGAATTTTAGGCTACTCAAGCTTTAAACAGAAGTGTATCCTGTACTTCAGCCGTAATGCAGTTGTAAACCCACTTGCTTGCAGTTTGTCAGATAGTTCAGTCTGATATAACACATTTGTAATCAGAAACATTTAGGGTTAAATATTCCACCAGAGATCCATTTCTTTTTCAGGAATTGATACCAACATAAAGGACAGTTTGGGTAGAACAGTTTTGGATATTCTTAAAGAGCATCCATCTCAGCAGTCTCTCCAAATTGCAGCTCTTCTTCAAGGTAAGCCATATTCAATTATACATTTGTTAGACATAATAGAGAAATACAGTTGTATATAGTAATTTCTATTCTTTCAATGTTTCATTACACAAAGGAGCAGTCTTTTGATTTAAAAAACTAGTTGAACAAAAAAAAGTTGTCCAATATCTGAATTTCAGAGTAAATCCTTTCTTTTTTTTGTGGGCCGCTGACATTAGCATGGTGTGTTACTTATACTTAGTCTCTACGTTCTTTTTTACGCCATAACATATTGTAATATTTCAGTAGCAGTTCCACTAAACTGTAATGTTAACTTGCAATTGAAATGCTTGATTTGTTAATAAATAGTGACTAAATGACTGAAAGATTATGACAATTTTTCCAACATTATATTTTTTTCATTTTCCAGAAACTAAAAAAAAAAGAAAAAAAAAGAAAAAAACAAAACGAAACAACAAAAAAACAGGCAGTATTTCTTGTTATTACAGGATAAATAATGCAATTTTCTGTACATGTATTTGTTCTCATTCCCCATCTTAGTTTCATGGTATAAGGTTGATGGAAGTTCATTGTTTATTTTAATCTTTTATTCTAGAAGATGGTAGTAAAGTGATGAAATGTGAACTAGAAAAGAAATCAGTGTTAAACATATTTTCTTCTCTTTTATAGAATTTGCTCCCTGCTTTTTCAGTTTAGCCTTTCATTAAGTGCATTTGACAGAGGAGGTCCCTGTAGGTATCAGTAATGCATCTTCATTTGTATTGATTATTCCCACCATTAAATAAGCCTTTTAAATCACTTCAGTATTGGTTCTACTCATGAACTAGCTCATGCTACAGGCACCCTCATAACTGTATTTTCTAAGAGCATTTCCTAGGGAAAATGAGGTCATGTGGCCATACTGTATTTATTTTCTAAATAACTTCCAAACTATTTGACCAGCTTCCATGAAGTCTTCCAGTAAGACAATGGACTGAAGGTACAAAGCTCTCATAAGTATAATGAAAATTTGGCAGGCTGTAGGAGAGGTATTCCTGTAAGGAGCAGATTCATGTTAGAGCTGAACCAGTTAACAGCTTGCCTTTGAGTTGTCCCTCTCTCCCTTCCTATTTTCCTTTGCCTTTTTCCCTCACTTCCCCCCTTCCTCCTCCCCTACTTCCACCTACACAGTTCCCTTACATATTCCCCATTTACATGAGACTTCAAAGTGACACTATTCAGTAAATAGTGTGACATAGAAGTGACACTGGTGGAATACAAAATATATATTTATTACATATGTAAAATAATGAGAAATAATATTAGAAATCTATAAATATACTTTCTGTAGTTTTAATTAGATTGCCTCCTGTGTGATTCAGGTCTCAGAGTTATCTCTGTCCCAGGTAACTGACAGAAATGTGCATGGAAAGGTGGGGAGGAAGAGATGTGTGGGGGACACAGGGCTTCCCCTGGCAGCAAAAAGGAGTTTCTAATTTGAGTCAGACTCAAACTTCAACCTTTAAGTCCTCACAGAGCTGCAGCAGGAACTATCTATCTAACTAGTATGATGTAGAGGAAAAGAGGGTTAATGTCATACTGGAACTTCTTCAGTGGCATGAAAAGGGTCAGTCAAAGCTCCCAATTTCTTAGATGTCCAAATCAATCCTTCTTCAGGTATTCATCAAAGATTCATCATAAAATCCCATCACCAACTAAACTAATTTTACTACCTCTTTATTGTTCCGTTTTCTCCTTGCAGTCTCAACCACCCTCAACCCCCATTTTTTTCAAAGTAACCTTTATCAATAATAAAGTACCCAGCCCCCTCTCATGGGTTTCTCATGTTGATGGATCAATACCTGCCCTCAGTCTTTACCAGACACACACATAGAAAAAGAAATACATTAATTTAAATAATTTTTGTTGCTTTGGCATGCAGTCTTTTTCAAAAGTGTGCTTTGAAATATAAAAAAATGGCTGCTTAGTAGTTTCTTTTAGAGCTCTTATTAGTGTAATATAGCTGTCTTGTAATGAGCAGCTGTTTATTTTTGCTCTCTGCTATAATCAGAAGTGATAGGCAAGAATGAAAAGTGGTTACAAAGATGCCATTCTGGCTCTTAAGAAAACCTGAGGAGCTCCTTCAGAACTCACTTGGGGAACTTTAATAGATTCTTTTTCATCAGCAAGATATTCACTGAATCTTTATCCATCAAAGTTTGAACTGTGAGCTGAATTTGAAGAAATTGGGAGTGGCAGGATTCAGTACTAGCACTACTGATGATGGAGTTGACCTACCCTCCTCTAAAAAGACAGTATACTCCTCACTAAAGTGTAAGTATTTATCCTATTGTAGCTAAAAATTCAGTGAAGCACTGGAATTTTTTGAGTCCTGAATGTGCTATAATTGAGTTCAACTTCAGTGCATAATGAATTCCATGAAAGGGCAGTTACTAAGAGAGATTTAGTGGCTTCCAAATACACTCCCATTAAAGCTGCTGTCTTCAGATGGCTGTCTAGAGCATCTTACATGGCTCTTTCATGTAGACTTACAGGAAATAGAAATTAAATTAATAATGTCAGACAGTTACTGGTCAGATTTTTTAAGGTTCTTGCTAATTTTGTGTTTTATGCAGGCATAGTGGCATTATTTTGTTCTTTCACCTTGATGCCAGGATAGACCAAGATTTCATCACCAAACATTCTCATTCATTTTTACTGGTTCCCACTTGTACTGTTCTGTCACTTTACAGTTCAGAGTACTAATATAGCTTAGTATTTGTCCCTACCACAAAACATTAGCTTTCAAAATATAAAGCAAAAGCTGAAAGATGTATATGAACAGGCTGGCAGAAAAGGACAAGGAAATAATATGACTGGTATTACTGGTGGGCCTCTTATGCAGAGGGATAAGAGAGTTGGAAGATGTTTAGAAAGAAAATGAGTTGGCTTTGGGGGTATTTATAAGAAACTTGTTTGAAGGAGATAAAAGTAATTTCTGTGTTTAGGAGCAGTTAATGGAGGTAGTTGCACTAAATCCCATGAGCTGATACTAAACCCAACAGAGCTGGTAGCCACCTGTGAATAAATGCTATCCCAGAATTTAAGAATTGTGGATTGAAATTGTTCTCCCTCTTTTAAAGAATATTTAGAAAACTACTTTTTACAAACTGTAGGTTTAAAGAAACAAGGCCTTTTGCCCATGAGGTTTTAGAAGAGTTATTAGCATTCTTGTGATCCTTATTTTACATCTTTTCTTACTATCCTGAGGAATGAGCAATGGAAGTTTCTGCAAAAATAATCTTTTGTGTTTGCAAAGTCTGCCATCTTTTTTGAGATGTTGGCACATTATCCGATAGAAGGAAAATAAATTAGAAGATCATTTTACAGAGCAACATGAAAAAGGCTGAGTAAGCTATACAACACCTAAATGTTTTTTTAAGTGCCTGTTAATTATAGTTGGAATTAATAAAAATGACAGTTCAGGTTTTACTTCTATGTCTTTTGTATATGTCCCATCATCTTCTGTGTCTTCATTAGGTCTGAGTAGCACTGAACTCACTTAAAAATACTTTTTAGGGTTTAGATTCTTAACAGAGTAAGGAAGAAATAGCTCTATATGCACTAGGTACTGGAAGAGGGCAGAATTAGGATACTGTGCCAAGCAAGGCCAGGCTATGGGATGCATTTCTTGGGCGCAGTGAAACAGCAGCTCTCAGTGCTGAAGCAGTTAAAGTACTGGCACTTAGGGCTTTTATAAGTAGGCACTGGAGATAAAAGGGTTGTTGCCAAGGCCAGTAGAACTAAAATTAAACCAGCCAGCTGTGTTTTAGTTTTAGCACATGTGAACGTGACGCAGGTGCGAGCTGTACCATCTTTCAACTCTTTCTCCACAGCCCTCTATGCTCTCTATTGCAATCTTGCTTTTTGCTATTTCTGGAAGCATAATTCTTGTTATTATGAAACAAAGCAGATAGTAGATAAACAGATGAAAAATGGCATGTGCCCCAGTAAATCCTCCTGCATAGACAGTATGGAGGGAGATGCAGTAGAAAAGTGTCTCTTCTGCTGAAGCTGCTTAGGAGCCTAACATTGTTTGTACCTGGTACCAAATTATTCATAAACGGAAAATGCGTAAGCAGCTGCAGAACCAGAGCTCCTTTCTAGTCCTCTCTGCTTAAATAGCTTTGGTGTCATTATCACTAGCATTTTTAGTTGTTCTTTTTTTTTTTAAATGTATTCTCACTCTCCTGCTTTTTCTTGTACAAGTAGATCTTCCATTCCCTTGAGTGCAGGAGGCCAGTTTCTCTGGAAGGATGGAATACGTTTTCAGTCAAGGATTTAATTACAGCTGTGTGGGATGAAAATAATTGAGATCTCAATTCCCCTTCATTGGTTTGGATTTCTTTTTGGGGTTATTTGGTTTGGGGTTTTTTATTTGTTTTTTTGTTTGTTCATTGGCTTTTTGTTTTGTTTTGTTCATTTTGTTTTATGGGGACTTTTCAGCTTCTTCTGTAGGCTCTTGTGTGTAGGCTATAGAGCATTAACTGCATTCATTAATTAATCTAACTGCTGTTGTTGAGACTGAAAGTTTAGCTGCATCCTTACCTATCTCACAATCATAGGAGTACTTCAGTGCTTGTTTCTGTCATCTTCCCTGAACACATGCACAAAAACATCTATTGACTTCAGCTTTCTCTGGGATTCAGTTAAACTTGAATAATTTAGAAATTGTCCTCTGAAATTTAGGAGACTGAAGTGAACCAGTCTCCATCTCAGCTCCTCTGTCCTCTTAGCACACCTGACAGGGGCAGTTATCAGTCAGTTTGCTGCTACTGCAGCTGCTGTAAAGAGAAGAAGAATTGGGTCATGAAGGCTCAGGTGGGTTTCTTCCCATGGGAGCAGGTGAGCTCTTTTGGGAGGAGCTTTTTGAGAGCTTCTGGGCTGGCTCAGGACTCACTGGTGCTGCAGGATTCTCAGACACGTTCTGCAAGAGTTTTAGGGAGGGAGGAGAATTTTCTGAATATTGCTGCCCTCAGGAACGTGTGGAGTGAAGGTGTAAGCACCCCACTGCAGGGATATTGGCTATGGAGGTGACTGGTTTCTATAGAACTTTTATTTCTCTGATCTAGTTACTTGGAGAGTTTTCTGTTTAAAAGGTGAGTGTTCATATTTTTATTCTGATCAAATTTTGCCTTTTTTGGCTTTTTTTTAGAGTTTTAAAGATCCTTTTGGTGTCCGTAGGGAGCAATTATTCTAGGAAGAATTCTATATGAATCTGCCCCATGGCATGGCTGAAGTAGGCTATAAAAACAAAATAAAGGAGCTTATACTTAATTTAAAGGAAAATAATGATTAAATAAATTATTTGGATTTTTTATTTTCCATTAAAATAAAAATCTTTCTGGGATGAATATAACCATTACTTTAAATGCCAAGATTTGTAAACAACACCAAAACTCTTAACCCTACTACCTCACTGAGAAATTAGAATCTGAGGAGCAGAAAGTAAAGCGAGTTCTGCTTTTATACTCCTTGGAAGCTCAGGAGCAGCTCTAGCTGAGCAGGGCCATGCTCTTGTTATGCTGGAGAGGCAGCTGTTTTTTTCTGCTTCTATGTTTGGTCTTTCCCATCTGTTTGGCTTTGGCCTAATTGGTATTACAGCAACTAAGAAAGCTGGAGTTCCAGCTGTTTGAACTTCACAGAGCTTGTTCCCTTCTTGGGTTATATTCTTTGCTGTTCTTATTTCTTCTCTTCTGTGACCACTTTTATGATATTACTTTTTGTGCACCAGACCAAATCTGGTAACTACAGAAAAGAATCCTACTAAGATGAGTTTTTTGAACTCTTTAGTATTAAGAGCTGTAGTAGTCCTCACTTTACACTGAACTGTAAAGTCCATTCTGGGTAAGGTGAAGTAGCATTTATTTTTACAGAAGTAAAATAGTCCATTCTTCCCATTATGAATGGGACAGGTTGAAAACAGCCTTATAGTAGGAATAATGGGCTTTCCTCTAAAGTTGTGTGAAACCACAGATGGGGACACTGTTCTGGTCATGCAGTGGTTTAAGACACTAAGTTTAGCTTTGTTCTGAATTATCTTTTTGCTTTGAGAAAAATAATCCACCCTGGGCAATGTCTCAAGCACCCAGCAGTGGGTAAGTTTAGGGAGGTTTTGAAGATGGATTCCTAGTCAGCTGCAGGTGAATAGGATGCAGCTGATACTGAAAGCATCTGGTGTGTTTGTGTGTGTTTTTTCTTCGGCTCTTGATACAGATCACCTGTTTTGTATCTCTGACAGTATTATGGGTAAGTATACATTTATCTGGAGTGTAGACCTCTCTAAACTGAGGCCTTGTCTTTGTCTCATATGTATTTGGTGGAATTTTCAATAGTATAAAGCCAAGTTAGGAGTAGAAGTCCTAAAGGGTCAACTTCCACAGTTTCATTTTAACCTCACAGTGTTGGCATGCTGCTAGCCTCTTGTAAAGCTTTCGTACCATACCTTGTGTCAGCTAGTTGTAAAGGTTTTCTGGAAGGAACTCTGCACTTTTTTAAAGTAAGCATTTAAGACTTAAGTTGAACTTGGAATTTCCTCCCCAGCAGGTAAGTGCATTGGTCTGGAAGTGGGGACTGACAAAGAACAAAAATAGAGAATTATTTTAAAACCACAGTCTTCTATGATTATATCACAACAAGCTTAGAGTTCTTCATAATATCTCCTTCATTTCCTCTCCTAATTATAGCTGTAGTAATCTAATAATTGTAACATTCACCTGATAGAATTACATTTCCTTTTGGACAGTTGCATAATTACCAAGAAAACATTTTTCAGACATTAATTCCTTTTTCTTTTAGTTTTCTTTGGGTCTGACTTCCTTTTTATCTCTTCTTCATCTTGCACACTAACTTGACAAATATTATTGCTGACAGAGCTGGAAAACATTCAAGAGCATTTTGTCATGATGCTAGTTTTCTCATGGTCTCTAACAGCTCATCTTTGCTCTCCATACACAAACACAAAACAAAGCACCCATTTTCATGTGAAGAAGCTTATGACAGATTGTGTCAGGGACCATTGTCAGCCAACAAACTTAATATATGACACTTCCAAATCATACTTTTTTTTTTTTATTACCCCAACAATCTACAAAGTATTTTGAAACTGCATGCTGTTCTATGCCATTTTCAATTTCTCGGATGTCTATTTTATCGCAGATTGTATTTGGATTTTGGGATTTGTTATTTAATCATGAGTAACAGCAAGCTAAACAAATGTGTTGTAGACTTTAGAAATTAAATCAGGGAGGTTTCACTTCCCAAAAACTCTGTAGTCCTTCAGTGTGATATTGATGGAAGATTTTGTTGTACTTCACTGCTGTGTGTGTTGCAACATATGCTATTGTGTTTATTATTGGTATCAGAATGAAATTATTTAAACAATTTTGTAAACTCAAGAAAATGCAGATGCAGTAACTGCCAAAATTGAGAACCAGTTACTCTTCTGGGAAAAAAAAAAGTCCCACTACTGCATAAATTAATTTCTAATTTATTATTGCACTGCAATTCATTAAGGTTTTGGTCTTCCGTTGAGGCAGCTTGCATAGAAAAGCACATGAAAGTAATGTAGATATTTATAAGAAGATAACAGTAATGAAATTGAAGTTTAGCACATTCATTATTTCATGTTTTCCTGTTTTTGTAGGCATTGATGTGGGGCAAGGGAAGTTTTAAGCAGAAAAAACAGAAATTTTAGCACACTGATTTTTAGACTGCTATTTAAACTAAATTTTTAGAATTGCTTTTCTCTTATGTACTAGATCTCTGCTGCAAGCAGAGTATTTGGCTTCCTTAACAATATCAATATTTGTATGTATTGTGAACATCCTGAATATCTTGATAAAAATTCTCCACAAACTCAGAATAAAAGTCTCTTTTAACTGTTATAATGTAATAGAACAGTTATGTTGATATTTTGATGAGACAAGAAAAACAAAGGGATAGTGTCAGCTCATTATCCTTACAGTGTGATTTCTGTAGCAGTTTCCACAGATCAGAGGACTGGACATTGTAGTGTTTTACAGTACATTCAACGAATGATTGCTTTGCAGCAGTGTTTATGAATAATTACAGTGTAATATTAAAAAATTGAAGAGGCTTTAATGAGAAACAAAGTAGCAAATATACTGTTGATCGAAATAAACCCCCATATTTCAGTCTTTTAAGTGTATTTGTATCTTTAACTTGCAGAATATATGGAAACAGGAAATGCAAGTATTTCAGAAGAACGCCCGCTGGAATGTGCAGAACATCAGTCTTGTGTTTTATCCCCAGAAGTTCCTTCGTCTCCAAAGGCTAAAAGTAAATACATGTACTCTGTGAATGCAAAAGCTGTACTGAATTTCTCTTTAACATTAACATTCATGCAAAGTTACAAAGTGGGAAAAAACTAAGAAAGTTATTGATATTAAAATCACCTGTCTTGACTACATACACTGTAATCTATGTCATATAGAAAAGTAAGGAACTGTATTCTCAGGAAGGACAAGTTACTAATGGATTACAATGCACTGCATTGTTTGATCTTAAGTCATTTAAATTTATCTGACCTTATCCATATCATAATCAAGTAAATCAAAAATACTAAATATGTTGAAATACTCTGTAGGTATTGTTTGCATTCAGGTTAAATATTGAATTTACTTCATCTTTCCCTATGAGTGCATCTATCAACTGTTTTACATTTGGAAGCCTCTTTCAAAGGTCACAAACATACTGCTCTTCCATTCATCTTCTAAGTTTTTACACATGCTGGCAGTCACCTGTGTACAGGTGCTTTCATTTTATGTTCTGATTCACCATTTCCACAGCACAGCCACTAAAACGGAACATTTCCTGAGTGTGGTATCTTTCATGATAATCATCCTCATGTAGAACCAAACCTGACTTCTGCCTTCAGTAATTATCCAGAGTGAATGTAATGGACTGCTGGCAAATAACTAAACCTGTCCTTGGTTTTGTTTTGAGAGTTGTGGTGTTCTTTTGCTTGGTAGTGATTTTAATTGTTTTTTTATTTGTTGGGGTGTTTTTTGTTGTTGTTAGTCTTGTTTGTTTTTTATAACATGTTCTTTTTTTCTTTAACATGTTCACTGGGAGAGTTTTCATTCATGAGAGAATGAAACTTCCTGATGCATGTCAGATTATGATCTTCATGGTGCTAGTGAACAAATGCTGTAGTTCCAGTAATATTTCCCATTGGGGTGCTTAACACATAGGTGGTGAGTGAAGGTAAATAGTTCCTTTGAGATTAGCAGGATTGTGAAGCCAACTACCATAATGCAATAGAAATGTCTGTCCTGAAATTAAGTAGCAAATATTTTTAAAATATGTTTTACTTCTTAACAGTGAGGTTATGATCTCACATTCCTTATTTCCTCTTACAAGGTATAAATAATGTAAAGCATGCTATCGTGCTTTTGCTTGTATCTTGTGTAATCTGATACTAAAGAAAGGAAATTGTACTTGATCGTGCTTCCCATCCATCTCATCTGTCTGCCATTCACTGACAATATAATTTCAGATAATTTAAATCAACTTTGGAAGAGGGATAGCCGTATCAGTTACCTTTCTGTGGCTTTCATGAAAACAGGGAGCTGGATAGAGGTGAAAGACCCTAATTAGTACCTGCCCTGAAAGAAATAGGCAAAATCTGTTTTTTATGTATTCTGGCAGCAACCAGCCAGTCAACTAGTGCACTCTCACCCAGGTCAGTGCAGTTTTGTCACACAGAACTTATTCTTGCCCAGTAAGAAATGCTGCAGGCCGTATGTGGGAGAATGCAGGACTGGGGACATGAACATAGCTCTGTAGCAAACAGTAATTCTGTTTCCTTATAGCACACTGTATCATGATTTTAGAATAATTTTTAATATTTAGGTATTTTATTTCCAATTTTTATATATAATATTAATCTGGAATAATTTCAGTTCTCCAATTAAAAAGCAGACTGTAAATAAACTTGATTATATTTTTGCTTAATTTTCAAGTTTTGTGTAAAGTTACCATTGACTAAGAGTAGCAGGAGTTTTGAATGCAAAATTTGTTAGATTTTAAAAAGCAATTAAACACTTTTTAATTAAAAACTTCTGCTCTTGTCTCTAAAAATTTTGGTAATAACTCGCCATGGTTATACTTTAAATATATTTTTGAGTATTTGTGTTTACTTAGCATAGCAAGCAGTAAAAAAAATACTGAACAAACAGAACTCTAGACCAAACAGATACAGTTTTATCAGTGGATTCTTCAGTAATGTGAGTATACTTAAGTTTGTTTTATGTATGCTGAGCTTAATATGCCCACTGTGTTTTTCCTTTTCAGCATTTTATTTCCAAAGATGGAGTAACATGGAAGCATCTGTATTTTATCACGTCTAAGCGCTGCAGTTTCCACCAATATGACTGTTGTAAACCTAGTTAAAAAAAAGGGGTTTCTTACTTGCTCCTGGAAACTCTTGGCTTTTTCATTTTTCATTGCTGTTACTAAAGGTAGCTGTGTATCACACACGTACTCAGAACCCAGTGTGGTTGACCATGAACAGCTGCTCAGTCTGTGCAGGCCTTGCAGAATGCACTAAATGTGGGCTTCTGGTAGATTGCTGTAGGGAGGCACATTTTAAAAATACAGGGTTTGCCCAGTATATTCTTCCACCATTCCAGCAAGAATTATTCATAAAGCATAGCTGCTCTAATGGGGTAGATATGCATTCTTAGTCACTCACAGTTTAAGGAGCTTATGTTGTGTATTAATTAATTGCAGCAGCAAACATGAACCTGATGAAGGGTATGGGATATTGATTTTGTATGCTTCTAGAAACTTTCCTTTCCTGGATTAATTTCACGTTCTTGGATAGTTGTTATTTCTATAAATGTTCAGTATTAGAAAACATAGGAAGGGTAAGTATATATTCATCCTAATTAAATGCAAGGTATAGGGCAATGCAGAAATATGTAGATTGCCTCTAGCAAATTCCTGGAACATGATGCCATTATTTTTTAGCAGAGAATGGGGCATGAAGAACTTTCTTTAGAAGATAAAGTACGAAAAGTAACAGATACTCAATAAAGTTTAAAGAATGTGCATTTCCTTTTTAGGCATAAATTATCCCGGTATTCTAATTACTGACTAATGGTGTGTCTGTTTTTAAAGGTGAAGCTGTGACTGGAGAATTATCAAAGCTCTTAGATGAAATCAAATTGTGCCGAGAAAAGGAATACTCTTTTGAAGATCTGTCTCATACACTATCAGACCATTATCTGGAGAATTTTAGTAAAGTATCAGAGGAAGATCTTATGACCAGTGGAAGCCAAACCAAGCTTAATGTAGTAAGTAAGATGGGATACAAGGAAAAAAATATTCAGTTGCATCTGACTTATTTATGGCACATTCAAGAAAGAATAAAAGTGAGAATAGTACAAGATTAACATTATAGTAAAAAATTATAACGTGGCTCTTACAGATTTAGAGTGTAATGTTCATTTCTCAAAGGTATTGCTTGTTTTGAGATGGCAGGGCAAGGAAGGGGTTTTTTGTGAAATTAGTGGAGATCAGTGTATTCAGTACTATACTGAATACTAAATGTTAACAGAATCTGATCAAATATGCCCCTAAAAGAACCATCTAAACATCCTCAGTTATTTTTTCTTATACATGTATAGCTTATACACATATAACTTTTCTTATACTATATAGCTTCCTTTGAGGACTGAATCTCTAATACAGAAAATTGTGGTTGTGGTACTTTAGTGATTTCCAACAACAGTTGAAGTTTACTTCAGTGCGACTAATATTATGAATAAAGTACTGTGGGATTAATTTTTTATTTATTGTAACAAGGCTTTTTTTTTTTTTTTTTTTTAATTGACTTCTCATCCTCAGTAGGTTTCCTGGTTTCCGCTGGTTTAGACTTAAACCATGACGCTAAATAATGTGATTGCCCAGGGAATAAAGCAGAGAACAAAGGAAAAGAGCAAGGTTCTAAATTTCAGTTAATATTTTTTCATAATTTAAGAAAAATTATGCTCACTTATGTGATGAAAGCCATGGCAAGTTAAGGACTTTTCGTTTGGGAGGATTTATTACAACATGTATAGAAAAAAAAGAGATTTACAAAGATGTGTAGCTACCCTGAAAGGCAGTAGATACTTTTGTAAAGCCTTTTTAGATGTTTGATGCATAACTCATATTGAACTCAATTTGAACAAGATACTGATCCCATTTAAGCATTTTTAGACACTTGTCTAGTGTGTCTCTGAATTTAGGTGCTAACTGCTATTTAAATCTTCTCAGCTGCTGTTTTGCAGAAAATGTATTCCATATAAATCCGTCTGCTCAGGCCTGAATGAAATATAATGTGAATAGAAATTATTCAGACACTAAATCTCTAATTTCTGTGACAAGGAAATATAAAGGTAAATTAGGCAATATATTTTTAGATCTTTCATATATTTTATTTTGAACTAGATGTGGAAGCAAATCTTCAAAACTGGGGACTGTTAGAAGCATTTTATGGTGCTTTCCTGCTGAGATATCCAGCTTTTCTTTTAGAGAAAAATGTAGTCAGGATGATGGGTGCACTCCCAACAGGAAGTTAGGATGGAGAGCAGAGCATGTTTTCCCCTGCAGTAAATACAAATCTGTATTGAGAGGACTCTTTGCTGTGATGTGAGATTTTCTGTTTGTTCTAAAGCATACATTAAAATTCATTTTAAAATGAAATGGATTTCAGAATTATTCAGTCTGTTCAGTTGCTACCTGGTTGCCTTGCTTAAACAAATCATAGTAGCTTCCATTTTTGACACAATGTCTTGTAATTTTGGGCTTGTGCTGCCTTCCCTGTGTGTTTAGGCTCTCTGTGTAGTACATGAGTGATACAAAAATGCACATTCTCTGTAAGAGGCCAAGAAAGAGTAATTGGGAAGAAGCACTAAAGTGAAGAGATGTTTAGCTCTGAAAATGATTGCAAGGGTGAATGCTGCCAGACTGCTCTGGGGGCAGGACCAGCAAGTGTAGCCAAGGAAGATGTGTGACAGTAGTGATGATTGAAGAAACTTAAATGAATATTTATGTATATGAACATGAAGATACAGAGAGAAAGAAGTGAAGATGTATATTGATGTGGAGAGTCAGAAATAGGTTCCTTTTATATCTATTAAAGAAAAGAGATTGTTGCAGCTTTTTCTGACTTAAGTTTTCCATGGGGAGCTTCTGTAAGAATCTCATTACGTTAAGTGAGTTTTTGATCTGTTGTCTGCATTTGTTCAACTAGCATTTGTTTCTACTGTACGTGCCAAGACCCTTAGGAAGTATGGGCAGCACAAGATGCTATGGAGTCTGTCTGGAGCACAGATTCCTTCTGCCTGCTGGACTGAATGTTGCCTCAGTTACCAGCTCCAACAGAGGGCTGGAACCAAACCTGGTGTGCTTCCCCAAAGGAGCAGTTCCTTCAGGTTTAAATCAGCAGGTATTTCCTGAGTTTCGTTGCTGAAATCAGAGCTGGAATCAGCTCTGAAGAGGTGTAGAAGTTAGCTTCCTGTTGATATTAGGTGGTGCCATTTCCTGAACAAATGCTGGTTCCAGAGACAATGACTGTTGAAGGCTCTTTTAACTTCTTGTAGTTCAGCAATCTGAAAAGTTTCTAAATCCCGTGTCATGCCATTTTGTGACCCTTTGGGAGATTCTTCAAAGGCACTGGCTGCTTGGAGGGATCTGCATTTTTTTTTATATCATGTTATTGTTCAGAGAAATAGGAGGCCAAGACTGAGGAATTTCTGATTTGGATAGTAACTTGTGGATCATAAACATAGGAAGGTGCAGCAAGGAGCATCAGGAGCCATCTCCTGAGGATAGCATCAGCTTGGGAAAGAGAAGGCATCAGGAAGTGGTGTATTTCTAAGCATTTGTTAAAACAATTGGCCCTTTTCAAGAGGGCCAAAACAGCTGTGGTACTGCTCTGGCTAAATGAGGTTATGGTTAATTTTTGGACTGCAGAAAGCAGTGTCTGTCTATCCAGAATCCACAGCCTGGAATTCTCTGTTGTTTGAAACATTGGGGCTCACAGTTTTTGTTCAGTGTAAGGGTAGTGTGGATTTCTGCTTTTTAATGCAGTAGCTTGACATTAATGGCCTCATCTGAAAGAAAGTAATGTAAAGTTCTGTTGATAGCATAGGGGTGAGTTTCAACATGGGTTTTACAGTGTCCCTGATCAAGTACTGATCATCGGTGATCCCTTTTAGTATGGTTTCTGCATTGTACAGCCATTGGAAAAGTCTGGAGAGCAGGACACTGGATACCTTGTTCACAGGCACATTCTCTTCCTCTTCTGATCTTAGGCATCTTGCCTTGTTTGTTGCTCAGTGCTACAGCACTTGCAGAATTTTATACTTTCTTTGAAAGAAATGGGTTGGAAATCTTCGAGGTCAAGGACACAATTTAACCCATTCTTCCATTTGCTGTGTTATTAGACAAGTAGTCATCCGACAACATAGCAAGTTGCTCTGGAATGTTTGTAGTAAGGAACCACTTCTTTTCATCAAAGTTTGCATTGAAAACAATACATGTTTTTAATACTTTATATGTTTCTATTGGCCAGGTATTTGACTTGTGATGAGGCATTAAAGCCTGAGAGATTTATGCACTCACAAGATTTTTAAGTCAAATAGGAAGCAGAGTTTGCATAGTGCTGAGGTTAGGTGAAAAGAACAATAAGAAAAAAAAATAAAGAGAAAAGAAACTGGTTTAGTCTTCTGAGTTCCAAATTACTAGTCATCTTTGGTTCTTAAATTTCCTTGGGATGTGGAGGAGCTGACTAGGAACATTGATGGTCAGGATTTGGGGGCTGGGAGGCATAGTGTCTGAGAGAGGGAGAGTACAATGGAGCATAAGTAGAAGTAAAGACAGTGATAGTAAACCCATAGTGTAGACATGAATAGGAACAGATCTGGAGATGAGTGAAAATGTCCCCACAGGATGCTTCCCTACCAAAAGTTAAAAGGGGAGCTGTGACAGAAGAGCAGATTGTCTTAGCTTCCAGAATGGGAGGGAATGATTAATGAAGAGTGAGAAAAGACTGAATGCTGAATAGCAGAAAGTCAAATGAGACTAAGTTAACGTGATCTTTCAATTTGAAGAGTACATTATAAAGGATAAACTGAAGGAAGTCAAAGCTGCCCTGGAAATGTCATAATTTAAAGGTTTTCTTTTGCTACTCTGGCTGTGTTTTGTGTGCTGTCATGCAAAACATTAATGTCATGTTTCCTAGTCTGTCCATAGCAGGCATTGAAACATGTACATTACAACATACCATGCAACAAGCCCCTGTTCATTGTCTCCACAAAATTAAAGGTCAGATTGAACACAGTTTTGCAATTCTACTTCAGAGAGAGCTCCAAAAGGCATTCATATAGCCATGCGTCATTTTAGTTGAAATTCCTGTTATTTCTCAATGACTTGTGTGCTGGGTGGGGTTGACAGTTGATTGATGGATTTTTGAGTCCAGTTCCTGCTTTGTTTTTCCCAGTTTGGTCATTGTGACTTGAATGTACTCTTTATTTGACCTGTGTATGCAAAGGCATAGAAAGCCCTGACTGGTACTGCACAGGCAAGCTGAGGAAGCTTTTTACTTGTGTATTGCTCTGTGCTGTCATATTAGAGTTTTTCTATGTTCCCTAATTAAAAATCTTTCAAAAAAACCTAGAATTGGATTGTTCAGAAAGTCAGGAAAGCAGCTGTGCTTCAAAACATTCCAGAAAACATGAGGTGGAAAAAGATACAGGAAAGTCCTTGATTTTATCACAGTTCAGTTAACTAAGGTGTTTCCTTTTCAAGCTGAGTTAAGCATGATTGCTAGCAAAATCAGCTTTAGACAGTAAATTATAGCACTTTTTTTTTGGGGGGGTATTTTTTTTTTTTATTAAGTATAATTTTAAAAGAAATATTTATTTTCCAATAGATGGCAGTCTGGTTCAGTAATTTCAAGAACAAAAGCAACCCTCTTATATAAGAGTTTTCCAACTTTTTTCATTGCTGTGTTAAAATTTTGCATTTTAACACATTTGATAGTCCAAGCTGCTTCAAGATGAACAGCTTTCATTCATCTAGGAATAAAATTTATGGAACATCATGACATACATTTAAACTACAAGCTAAAACATCAGGACTAAATTTACCAGTGTATCATGGCAAGGAGGTTACACACCGAGTGTGTCTTCCAACAGTCTGTGTGAATTGAACAGCAAGCAAGAAAATTTAAATAGGTATAACATACGAAGAGAAAAATTAAGTGTGTCAGGAAAATGAACAGAAGACTGTCAAAGTGTGTATTGTAAGAATCCTGAGCTCTGGTAAGAAAATTGCTTTAGATTCCTCTGTCCATGGCATTCTAAGATTATTACCAGTTTCCTGTCAGGTGTGAGATTCCTGTGTATGAATTCATGTGAGGATAAATAATTCTGATTGTGTTATTAAACCCAGCAACGCACCATCTTTATTGCACTGTATTTGCACATTGCATTTCTTAAAAAATAATATCAGAATATAAAAATATGGGCTTTTTGTACCTATAAGGTATTCCTATGGATATCAAAGAGTATTTTAATTTCTACTTGCTTTGGACAGCCTGTGACTGCAAAACAAAAAACAGGTATTAAGAACTTCTCTGCTTGTATGTGTGTATATATGCATTAGTTAGATACACATGTTGGATGCAATAAATCTCAGACTTTTTCTTTTGTAAACATGATGTTTTGTTTGAAAAATAGACTCTTAACAAGGTTTCAACTTAGTCTGTATTCAAAAGTTTATTTCTGTCTTTATTTTGAAAAGTGTGGCTTTCTTCTCATGTAGAAAACATAACTATTCCATATTTTTTGAGAAGTGAGATTTTTTTCAACTAAAACTAATTTTAAAATGTGCCACTTCAATAGAACTGAGGCTCCAAATTGAAATATATTCTTCAGAACAGCCTCTTTAATCTTGTGTAGTAGGTGGTTGCTTGCAATGTTTACTTTTACATTTATGCTGTTGTGTTAAGAAGCAATATAAAAAAAAGTGTTATTGCTTTTCAAGTGCAAATGCAATATCTTACTGCCTTTGGATTTGTGACATGAGTTTAGATTAAAGAAGTAATTCCAGAGAGTTTTCTGTGTTCTTAAAAGCAGAGTATATGTTGAAGGATTCTGCTTAATTACCTGACATAAATATCGAGGAACTTAAGATGCCCCTAATTTATTTTTTGTTAAACTGAAAATAGTGATTCCATGTAGTAACTGCACTACAGAGGGATTTCACAAAAGTGGCAGCAGCAGATCTGTTTAAATTTAATGTGGTTATATAATAGATAATAAAGGCTGGCAGCGGTAATTTAAATTTAAACATGAGGAAAGGTTCTGTGTAGTCTCGGGGAAAAGATTTGGATTTCATCACAGGCATATAAATGCCACTTTCTGCTGAATTCCATCATCCAGAATGGGAAGTTGATACTTGTGCATGTTGAGAGAGTGGAAAAAATATACTTAAAAGTATAATAACATTGCTGAAACAGTGATGGTTCGTATTCAAAGCTAAAATTTTTACTCTTATGTCAGAATACCAAGAAGATGAGGCTGTATAACAGCAATAAAACTATAATCGTGTCTGGTTTATATCTAAGGAGAGATTCAAAAGCATAGAATTATGTGCTTTTGAAAGAAATTGACTAAGAGAATATATTAGGGTGGATAAAATTATGCACGATTTCTCAGAAGTCAGTTATTCTGATTAATTTTTTCCCTCTAAGGAAAAGAACATTTTGATTTTTTTTTTGTTTTTTTTTTATAAAAAGCACACTTTTTTTTTTAATTTCACGAAGTAATAATCACTAGAACTTTTTCAAGAATCTTGAAGTAAACTATTTACTAGAATTAGTCAAGAATACTGTTTTGGTTTTTACTTTTAATCTAACATTTAAATATATGATGGCTGGATTGAAATGTAATAGCTAAGGGTGACCAAACATGCTTGAATAAAATAATTGCTGTCTTGAGCATTTAAAAACACTGCACACTTGCATATATGCATTATTGAGAGGGGGATACAGAATATCACAGAACAATTATGATAAGCAAACCCAAAGTTTTCACAATGGCTTGCTAATGAGGATGCATTAAAAACACATTCCAGAACAATTTTGGTTGCTTTTTCATTAGGGAATATTAAGATAATCAGGCCTGATTGTATGGGGCTTCAAGGACAGAAACAGATACATTTTAAATTATTTAATATAGTAACATCTGCTGAATTTCATAATAAAGCTTCAATGTATTTTGCAGGTATTTATGATGTGTTTAGAAAAGGAAGAGAATTGTACTGAGCGACAGTGTTTCTTCCTGGGAGACAGGAAGATTGTTGCTTTACTGAATTCCCTTTTTATAATAGTATTAGATAATTTAGGTATTTCCAAATTCTAGCGTTGCAAGAATTTTGTATTAAGTTGCTCTTTCACCCAGGTCAGTTATGAATCCTATTTTGCAAGCGTATACTGACTCTTATTTCTATGGGAAGTAAAAGTATGAAGGCCATCTCTCCCAGGATATATAAACATAACTTTTTGAGATTGCCTTCTTGGAAAGTCTACCCACTCTCTGAAGATGAGATTGCATAACTTTAAAAAATTAATTTTAAAACTACCACCTGATAAAAAATGATCTGCTACTCCCAATTTCTAGTGCGCACAGTAGTATTTCCCAATGAGAACTGTTGTTGCTGCCACTTTTTTTCATTAGATATTTTTAATGGGACATCCAGTACCAAACATCTACTTGGTCAACATGGAATGATATACTTTACATAAGCTGCTTTATAAAATGATTTCTAAATTCTGTTTATATATGAGCTGGTGATTACAAAGAAGCAGAGGGAAATCAACTCAATACAAATTTTTGACCTCTCTTTTAGGCTACCTAGTGAAGGGGAGTTCAGTTCTGTACCTATAGGTTTGGCTATGCTTCAGCACAATGTTGTAAAAATTTATGTTAGAGGGATCTTAATAGCAGCTATGTGGAACTCTAGGCAGAGTAATTTGCCTGGTATCATGCTTCACAGTTGACTAAATTAGCCTGCAGCTCCTTGCTGCTGTGATTTCGGGTAGAAGGATTGATAGACAATCATCCAGTGAGCAGCACAGACCTGCCCTTTGAGAAGGCCAATGCTTGTTTAAGAATATAAAATCTCAAAACATGACAACACTTAGTATGATTTAAACTGCATGGAGTGAAGTATACATAGGGGAAGGTGCTGGCCAAACCACCAGTTCATTTAATCTGCATTAAAAAGTGCCTATTCTTTTTTCCACTAGAATGATTTTCTGGAATATTTAAGCAGTCTGTGCAATTATGTGTGTGCAGCAAATTCCTTGACTATCAAGGTACTTGCAGGAAAATAGCTTACAGACAAATGCATCTCTCTGAATGCTGTTATGTGTTTAGCTTGCAGTGGTGAAGCCTAAAGGTGTCTAATCCTTTTGCTCCAGTCTGTCACATTGTTTACTACCATCACCCTGCTTTGCTGTTTTGTAGAATGTGTGCTCTAGACACAGGCGTTTTCTTTTATTGACTGAGTGTATGCTTGCATTTATTCTTATATGGTAAAATCTGACAGAATAGAAAAGAACAAATGCTTTGTGTGCACCCTCCATAATTTGCAGTACTTCAGGCCTGCTCTTTCTTAAAGCTTTCCTTTTCCTGACTAAGTAATATTAACATTTTAAAGTTTATTTTAGATGTAAGTCTTTCCATGCTGCCAAACACATTTTCACTTGCCCTACTGCGGACCCTTCCATCTCATCTAAATCTTTTGCTTAAGGATCTTGGATATGGGTTTAGAATTTTTTTTCCATATAAAGTAATTATTATTCGTGCTTTTCAGATCAAAGAACTTGTTTGACTTTATGGTTATACAGCTGTGTGTAAATTTGGGGTGCTCTGCCAGTGATGAGTAAAATTTTATCTACTCAAAAATAATGTTCGACAGCTAGCTTTTATTAAATTGACTACAGTAGATTTTTTTTTTTTACAAGGACAATTTTAGTTCAATATTGAGCACATATGTAATTCGAAGAATTATCTTTTTCATTATACTTAGATGAAAACCAAAGATATCTACTAATCTTAGTAGGATTAGCCAGGATCTGAGGACTCTATCAGAACTGATCTTGAAATCATCTTCTCAATACGAAATATATCTGCTTTCATTAAATACCTTTCTTATGTTACTCAGTGCTTCAGAGAACCTTCTTTCTCATCCATTTCATGATTTTTTTTCAACATCCATGAGCTGCCTGTGCTGTTGTGCCACTGTTGGCAGTGTTGCATAGCAGAGCCCTGTCTCTTCCATTTTTTTCAATGCCCTCAAGGTCTGTCATCCTGGGAGTATTCTGTAATGTACAACACAATGTCCATTTTTAATCTGCGGTCTCCAGATTCACTTGGGACCTTCCAAGAGAGTTTCAGTCACTTCTGGAGAACAGAATGAGCAGATAATACCAAGAGATTTCCACCCAGACAGGTGACTTTTTTAATGTTAACATCAACTCTCTGTTTGTGATATTATTATAAAACCAAATCATCAGGAAGACTAAGTTTTTGGTCACCAGAGGTGCTTCCCTCAAGCTCTGACCTTCCTTAGAAGTCTGTCAAAAGAAATTTCACCTACCCTCCATTTCCCTTGGGTTTCTCCTCTTCTCAGACTGTTCTCCAGTGTTCCAGTCAGAATCACATTTCAGATTCTCCTTCACAAGACAAAAAAGTTATTTTCCTCTTCCTCACTTTTCTCAAAATGCATTTTCTGCCTATGTGATTTAGAGCATCACCAGTAGGAGTGCTGATACTCCAAAGGTGTATGTATTGGTTTATCACATTCTAGCAGTAGAGTATGGAACAATGTATGAGGTCTAGAAGGAATATGAAAGAATTTGCCAACATTTAGGTACAATCTGTTATTAATTTCTGAAAACATATTTTTTGCTCTCTGGAAAAAAACTGCTTTTGGTAGGATATTAGAAGACTGAGCCTAGATATGTAGATTTGTTTTTTACAGTTGTATGTAGATATTTACCTGAGGGAAAGGATAACTGAGGTAATAAGGAAAGGAGACTCCATCCTGCAATCTAAACAAAAAACACATTGTTCTAAAACATTTTAGCTTTTGACGTTCCTGCATTTTAAGAGATGGGATTTTCTGTAATATTTTGGAATTCTTATCACTGTTGTCAGCAGGTACCAATGCAGGTTTGACTGTTCTTTGTAATGCATAGTGTCCTCAGAATGAACGAGTGTTATACCTACACATCAAGTTACAAGCACAGAGGGGGAAAAAAAAGAAATATTTTTGTATATACCTCAAGTCAACACTGATTCAATGTCTATTTCATTAGTATAAAAATAAACTAATTATTTTTGAAACTTGTAGTGAAGCCTGATGATCACCATCTGACAGGAAATGCATAAGAAAAGTAAGAACCATATGGGTTTGTCTCAGTTGTTTGCTGTAGTGAGTGGAACAGCATTATTTTACCCCAATGGTATAACCAAGAGCTGGAGTCTCTTAATCCATCAGAGCTATGTGAGCTACAGGATCCAGTAAGGAGTGGAGATTAAATGCATGGTTTCACTATATTTTATTCAATTTTTTTTTTTTAGTTGACTAAGTAGGTACTTTCTTAGAAGCAGCAGTCTTGTTTTCCTTTCTTTGCTTCTTAGTAAGATGTATACGAATAATGCTAACAGTAAATAGTGTGCCGTATTTCACAGGGCAAAATGACCAGCTGTGATAAACTGATACAAAATAATGCTCTCTTTCAAAATTGTTTAGTAGCTGAAATTACAACATTGGGCAGTTTGTTTCGGCTGCTTGTTTAATTTAATTCTTATTCTTTCCTAATGGCAACAAGGAGGTTTATTTTATAGTAGGCATATAAAATAAATTCAGTATTTATGTCCTTTAGTCTTGAAATAGTTGACCACTCTCAACACAGGGTTTAATTGTATTCTGTTGACAGATTTTTCCAGCCCTCACTAATAAGTTTAGCAAGTGGAAAATGAATAGAAAAATATGCTGGACCAGATTCCTATGCATCTATAAAATATATTATCTTGAGGAATTCAGTTAAGGACAAGTGCCTGATATTTACTATGCATTGGAAAAGTTTGTCCATGGACATCAAGAGTAGGCTAGACATGCACCCCTTAGCTTACATATAACTTGAATATATACTGGGATCCTTGCCTGAGTTCAGTGTTAGAAGTTTTTAAACTGAGATTAGAATCAGAAAACAGATTTACTTAATGTGTCCTGTCACATGATGCACCTGTTGGTCTTTACACCAGTTTCTTTATTTTTTCCACAGAAACGTGAGGGTTGAATTGCTTACACAATTTTTGAGTATCAATTTTTATTTCTCTTCTCTTGGCATCTATCCTTCCTAAACTTACCACAAGTTTCAGTTTAGTGTCATGAGGGAAAATCACAGAAGTTATTCAGTTTTATTTGCTTCAGTAATTATTTGAGATTAAACAATTTGTATTAATACTGCCACTGTTATTTTTGTTGATACTGGTGCTCTGCCTAATATCTCTGAAATATGGGCTGCTCACAATCTGTGAAGAAGCAGCCTCAATACTGCCTTTCAAACTTAGACAAAAATAATATTAAAATATAATTACTTTTCTATTGCTATGTTGGTCTTTCAGTTATGAATAGTTGCTTACTTATGGGTATTGGAATATTCATTGCCTTGCCTTTGTCTCTATCAGTGGCCTTTCCTTTAAAAAATCTAAATAATTTTAGCAGATCACAATTGCTTATTTAATAATTGATACTTCCTAAGGAATATAGTGCTTCACAGGAGTTATAGATAAAAGCAGGCTACTGACTGACTTGTTTATCTGTATTTTATAGGAGATTTGCAATGTTATATTATGACTGGCTGGAGAAAGAAATATTAAGTCTTCAGCTACTTAGGAATGTGTCTGGAAAAGAATGTAAAAGTGTGCTTGTATTGCAGTGGATCTGATTGTGTGGTGTTGAATCTAACAGAGGCAAATGGAGCAGTACCAATGAGCCAACACAGGAAAAGCACCCCCTGTCCTTCATCTTCTGGCAGCAGCGGTTATTGAGATGACTGCAGTGACATCACTGCTTTAATTATGTAAGACAGGAAAAAGCAGCAACTTGCAGTACATGAACTTCACACTGGCAGATATTCCTACCAGCCATAGCAAAGACTTTGCCTTCCTAATGAAGATGATTTTGAATGCTGCTGCCACATGCTATGTAAATTAGGCTCCACTGAGAGTTGTTCTCCAGTTGATAGGATTCTGCATCTCTTGTGGGGGGGTGTGTATGTGTGTGATCCTTTTCAACATCTGTAGAGGAGTCTGAAGCATCGCTTGTGGTTCTGAGAACAAAAGGTGGATTGCTCTCTGACTGATCTTTTTCAGTTAGGCCTTCAACTTCTATAGCCTGCTAAGACATTTCAGCTGTCAGCTCTTCTACTGTGTTGTGTTTACATTACGTTTAGCACTTGGCTGCCAAGATGGCAAGCCACTAGTAATTTGCTATTGCTGGGTTTGTAAATCATCTAGCAAAGTTGTTCTTCAAAGCTCTTTTAATTATCCACTCTCAACCAGCGTTCACCTTCAGATGACTAACTCAGTACTGCATATAGTTCTTCTTTAGATTGGCTTTGTCTATTCAGGTATGATTTTCTTTCATGTACTTTATTACGCCAACAGCAACTTAATGGAATAATAACTACATTTTCATTAACACATTTCAACTGAGAATGTGTGCTAAATAAAAAACTGTGCGCTGGAGGAGTAATAAAGTGGTGGCTTCTGCCTACTCTCTTACCACCTGATTTTTTTTGCTACTTTAATTTCTCTCCCTTCTGCTCTATTTCATGACAAATAATGTATTTTCTATAAGTTTCATCATACTGCCACCCACTTACCCACCCTCTCTTTCACAATTTTAAACAAGGAAAAATGCATGGTTTACAGCTGATTTTCATGGCAATTACATAGCACTGAGTTTTTCAAATGTTATCATATTACATTCAGATCATATAGGGCTGTTAAATACAGAGATGGTTCTGTAGCTCTTCTCCAAGCATTATTTTCTCTAAGACATTTAAAGCCAAAAATGGTGGTCATTACTTTGAATTATGAGCTTTTTTCCTTTATGCAAGGGCAAATATTTTGTAGCCTTTAATTCTATTTAATATTTTAAATTATTAGCAGTTGATTTTGCTTTTCTGCAGGCTCCTATGCCCTTCATTATCAATTTCTTCTTTTTCATGTGGTACATGAGTTTTTCACTGAGTCACATTTTGGAGTGAGTCATGTGCAAATTGATTCAGGGAGATGCATAAGTTTGTCATTAACATGAGAAATTCCATTAACTTAATTGCAACTGTTCGTGTGGTTAAAATTCAGGACTCAAAAAAAAGTTACTGAATTCCTTTTTGCACAGCCCATATTTTTGTATACCCTTCCTACATGCTAACATAGGTCAAACCTACTATGCTTGTGGGGTGGAAAGAAAAAATGTGGAAACACATTTCTGTAGCAGAGTGTCCTTGTAGCCTATATAACTTCCTGGGTGAATTCTATTTTAGGGCTTTATGCTTCATATGCTGAGTTCTTTCTCATGGTAAAGTAAAGCACTTGAAATGCTTTGATATTAAACATTTAAAATTACGTGTGCAAATAGTCTGATTTATTAGTATTAGGTATGTGCTCAAAGTTGGAGAAGTACTTAAAACATTGGTTCACTTTATTTTAGCTAATGTTAAGAAAGAGAAATTAATTTTGCTGTTCAGTCCTGTCTCAAACACATATATTAGAGTGGAGTAAGTTATGGAAGTGCCTGTGTTTTGATACATTATATAGAAGTAGCTTAATCCATAGATTGAACAAATAATTTATATTAAGTCACAGAATCAGCTGAGTTGAAAGGGCCCCACTAGGATCATCAAGTCCAATTCCTGGCCCTGCACAGGGGCGTCCCCAAGATTCAGACCCCATGCCTGAGAGCATTGTCCAAATGTTCCCTGAGCTCTGTCAGGCTGGTGCTGTGACCACTGCCCTGGGGACCCTGTTCCAGTGCCCAAACACCCTCTGGGTGAAGAGCCTGTTTCTAATAGCCAACCTAAACCCCCCCCCCCGACACAACTACAGGCCATTCCCTCACATTCCCTCATGTCCTGTAACTGATCACTTGAGAAAACAGATCACCTATTATGTGCCTTAAACCCTAAAACTTCTGTTTTATGAACAGTTGCATCCTTCTATGTACATAGTGCGAAGATTCAGAATCATCTTAATATTCATTATTTATGCTACATGCAAGGTTAAATTAAAGCTTTCACATTTATTGCTCTACTTTCAATGCATGTCCAGATGTACTTGTTTTATAATCTATTTTTTTAACTTAAAATATTGACCTTATTTAGTATGCATTGTACTTTCCATTTGGTTCCAGGATGTAGTTCCTGTATAGTGTCAGATCTTGCTCTGGAGACAGAGTGATTAATTTTGGAGTGCTCATCATCATAGGTGATGCCTTCCGAGGGGCAGCAACTATACAATCACGTAGTTTTCCTCATGTACGTGAATTAGTCACATTTGCCTTAAGTTAGTATGTTTTGTGTTTGCTACATGCAGTCATTTCACTTGACTCTACCGACTTAAGTTACAGCAATTTCTCCTCAGAATCCAACATCAGTGTGATTTTGAGTTTAAAGGGTGTGACTGCTTCAGGTGTTGTGTTTCTTTTGGAGCCCCAGTTAGAAAATATTATCACATGCAGTTGGGATGATGTGCGGTTGTGTAGAGACCAAGATTCCACACCTGGGTCTGCTAGAGCTGAGATTTTGCAGGGTACTTAGGCTCATATACCACTGAAAATAGTCACAGAATCTCTCAAGATGATTCCTGATCATATTGCCCAGCATTTGTGCAAACTCATCTTCAGTTTCAGCGTAGCCAGCAGATCAGGAACACAAATTTAGTGGCCATCTTGGAGATGTTGAAATGACACGTCTAGCATCCCACAGGCAGAGGCAGGTACAGACCACACCTCTCCATCATTCTGCTGCTCTAAGTACAAGACTATCTTTGTCTTCCTGATACTTTGCAGACTACAGGAGGTGCAATCAAACTCTAGCCAGACTCATGGCGAATGAAAGAGATGCAGACTTGGAACATGTTTGTGAAATAATGGCAGCAGATGTGCAGTGTAATGTGAAAGACAAGGTAATGAGGATGGGAAACAGAAAAACACTGGCAGGGAGAAGGCCTTGAGGGATGTGGGAAAGGTGTGCCCAGGTTCCCAAAACCTTTCACTGTATGTAAGACATAGGATGTATGTAATGATTGAGGCTCCTCCTTTTCAGGCTCCTTACTGAATCTCAGGAGGGCGTGTTTGCATAATGTGGAATGCTTCTGTAGAAAAATAGTAAATTATTATATTGTATGCTATGCCCTAATGCTTTTTTGTTCTGCATACCTCAGGCATTTTCCCCTGAGAACAGCCTGGGCAGCAGCAGGGGGAGCACTGAGAGCACACAACACTGTCCCAGCTCTTCTGTCCCTGTCTTGACTCTGCAGCTGTGGCAGAGATTGACCTGCTTATCCTAATTTATAGAAGAGATTCAGGAACGGTTTTCTGCTCTATTAGTTCTTAATATAATGTTAAAATAGAATACTAGGTAACAGAACTGTAGTTTTTTGTTTTTTTTTTCACAGAGGAAGGTACTTGTCCTTTGGGCCAAGGATGGTTAGAAGCACATCTCTGTTAGGATGATAGAAAATGCAAGTTTGACAAAGTGTTTCTGCAGAAGAAACTTCCTGCTGACCTCATTGTTTCAACTGAGTGGCAGAATTTGGCTTATCAAATGTCTGGTTGCTTTCTGCCTCCTAAGCAGAAGGATATTGCCTTCTGGATTTCAACTTTGCTGCTCCATTTAAAAATATTGTTTTCTTACAAAGATAAATGATAAGTTAATGTTCATGTCTCCAGAGCTGTGATGCAATAGCAAACGGTAAACGTCCTGTTATTTTGTACCTTTAATAGTTTGCTCATGCTGTTTTGCTCTAGCAGATACTGTTTGAAAGGGTGTGTGAAATACTTCTGCAAATGGATGATATTTTGAAAAAAACAGATACAAGAAGGAGAGGCTTTGATATTTGGTTTTAGGTTTCACTGGACTAGTACAGGAAAGTCTCCTATGTATTCTGAAACAAGGGAATTGAGTCATATCTTTCCTAGCAGTGGCTGCTTACACATATCAAGGCAGAAAGCAGACCAGTCTTCACTGAAAGCTGAGAAAAAGAGGGACTGAAAGGAAATAAGTCATCTTGTACAATTTACTATGTTCCTTGAAAAAACTTGAGTAGGTAATAAGGTCATCTGTTAGATAGGAAATAGTTAACATCTGTTTAAGAGAAGGCCATACATAAAGGTATTTATATATTTTTTTTATACATGATGAACAGCTGCTGAGCTGTGAATTTGGTAACTACAAGTAGTAGTTAAGATTAAAACTGCTCTCACCTTCTCTTGTTGTTGGCTTTTTAGAGTAGGACAGACTTCTCTCTGCTTTTTCTGTCTGTATTCATAATTCTCTCTGTTTATAAATATTGGCTTGCTCTCTTAGATCGGGGTGGAGGTTCCAAGTTATTGTGATAGACAATCTGGTGTACATACATGTTTTGGACAATAAATAGCCTCTTTGTAAAGTGTCCTTAAATCTAAAGTATAGTAGTGCACAAACTTTGCCTTTTATGTAGGTGGAGACATGAAGGGGAAGGCTTCTGTACCCAAATTTGGGAGGACATGATTTAAATACTCATCAACTATGAAGATGAGAGGTGATATTATAGGCTCAGTAGTGTCTGAAGAAAATTTACTAACTGTAGTAGTGCAGTGTCCTTTTGCAAGATCTTACTACTGTCACTCAGCTCTATCGTTACTATTCTCTCTTTACACAGGGTAATTACTTTGTTAGCCTCTACTACTGCAAGCAATGTTTATTACTTGATGCAATGTTCCAGAACTTTCTATAAATCCTTGATTCTCTATTAATATCTGCATATTTCTCTACCAGATGTCATAACTAATATCATATAAGGTTTTTGTTTGTTCTGTTTGGGTATATATGTTACTTATGCTTGTGTCTCTTCTAACTTTGGCAGAAGTTCCCTTACTGAAGCTTAGCATCGCAGTTTATATTGAATTTGCCATTTCATAATGTCTAATTCTATTAATTGAATAACTGAGATTTAGATGGCATTTTTAAACTTTGTTTGTTTGGGTTGTTTTAACTCAAAATGGGCATGAATATGAGGTTCTACATTGTGCCTGTTTGCTTTCATTGATAGAAATATCTTGTACTCTGTTTATTTATTTATTTATTTTCTGAGAAGTGGGCATAAATAACTGGTTTTACTAAAACTCTCCCTACAGGGCTATATCAAGGCTTCCCAGTAGCACACACAGAATTAGATTTTCATGTTCAAAGGATCTCTAAGGAGGCAAAATTAAATTATACAACAGAACAGAAAAATTAGGGAGTTCTGGGAAAGGAATGAAGGCTGTGAGAGAGTAACAGGAAACTGTGTGGTCTGGGTTTGGAGTTTTATGGGTTTGTGTGACAGTCTGAGCTCTGTGAATTGATTGTATGTTTTTCCATATCTCGTTTGCCTTCTCCAGACCCATCCCTCTTCCCAGGGTATGCAACCCCAGTCTGTCCAATTTGGGGCATTTGTGGCCCCTTTTTCTGATGCAGCTATTTACACCTTCCTTCCTCTTTGCAAATGCAGCTCTTTTTTCCTGGAGTAATTCCCACATATTTCTTTCCCATTTTCTGGGAAGAACTGGGCTTCTGTCAAGCAGGGATGGGTGAGAGAGATGATGGCAAAAACTGTTTCTTCACCCTCCAAGTAGACTTTTCCTAATGGCTCCTTTTTAGTGCCTTATTGGTGACAGAAATCTGGGCAAGTATAAAAAGAGCTAACCCTGATCTGCAGTAGTCTGTAAACTAGTCTGTATCATCTTTGTACCTGCATTGTGTAGTTGCATGGGAGTACCAGTCAGTTTATTCCAGTCATGTGTCTAATGAACTCTGGCATTGACTGATCCTTTTTTGGATGATCAGGAGATTTGACTATATACTTTCCACTTCCTCTCATTCATATTGACATTAAATTCCTGTGATTCACCCTCTATCTTAGGCTATTTATATAAAATACATCTAACAGAAGTATACAACTCTCATTCTGCTTGTGTATTTTATTTTTACCGTTCAATAATTGTTTGGCATGGGGTTTTTTTTCCCTCTGTTCCTGTAATGGCTCAATACTCATATGCTCCCTCTTCAGTGACTCTATTGTAGTTAATCTTCCTTTAGTTGTGTTGAAAATTTCTCACATATATTATGTGCGTGTCTTTTTTACCTTTACAAGGTGCACTGACATTTTTATGTGACTTTTGTCTTCATTCGCTTCCATTGGCTCGTAAGGTCATGGCTAATGTGTGTTACCTGCTTTGCTGTGATGAGCACTGCTGCAGTTCTTTGCTTTTTTCTCCAGGGGGCAAGAAATGCTTTATTCTCTTGCACAGCAATTCTGAGATTTAAAATACAAGTGCAGGGCAGCTACCAGGAAAGATGGCGTCAAAAATAGAGGGGAAAGACCTCTAGTCTGCTTCCTTTGTCTGTACAAATACCTAGCAATAATAGTCTTTCACGACCTACACTCTGCAGAATTAACCCCGTCTTTTTAATAATCAGTATGAGAATATTGGTTGCTATGGCAACATATTCTGTGGTACTACTAGAGTGTCACAATAACCTAATGAAATACCATGCTAAGAATGTTTTAGAAATTGACTTCTAAAATAAAAAGTAAATAAATCCACCTAACTTTACAAGATATGGCTAGATTCATGAAGTCTGCAACAAGGGAACAACCATTTTCTAACCGGGGGGAATCAGAATAATGGAGTGGGATATATTGTGTTTTTCATCTTTGATGCAGGAGTTGAGATAGAATTTAGAAATATTTTCCCTGGTTAAATTAATAGTACACCAACAACTTCTGTGTTAAGAATTCAGCACAAGACTTAAAGACTTAAACAAGAGTTAAATGGTCCTAAGATGTTAGCAATTTGAGTTAGTCTCAAGTGTCTGTGTGCTGCTTTTGCTTCTCCTACAGTTTCCATCAGCTTGTGTTCATCTTTAGAGCTGCTGCTGTTTCTCTACTTCTATTCCCCCACTACTTTTCCTACATTTCTCTATTCCCTTCCTTGCAGCAGACTCCATGCATTTCTTTATTCTATTGGCTAAAATGTTCTTTAATGAAGTGTTGGTGTTTTTAAGATGATTGATGATGGATCCCGTAGCAGTGCTTTAGAGTTAATCTTAACATCAGATTGATAGCTGTGGTCAGCCATTGTCTCAAACTGTGGTATTCTGGTCAAGCAAAAATCCAACCACTTCTGGAAGAAGCCTTCCTAAAGACATAATTTAGTATCTGAGTATCAGGCAGGCTACTCAAACAAATTTGAAGCAGGCTAATACTAATTTAAATAGGGACAAATAATTAAGGTGTAGAAAAAAAAAATTTTTTTTTTTTTTTACTTGTGGCAGTTTGTGTTGACATGAGACTTTAAAAATCATTCATTACTCAGTTAACTTTCCTCCTTCTTCTAAAATTAATAACAGTTGCAGACAGTTTTTTGCCTGCAAAAACCTTGGACCCATCCAGGCAAATGGTAGTTTTTATTCTTTGTGGACTATCCTAAACTTAATGATATTACAACAAATTTTAAAGTAAAATGAAGTAGAAATTGCCAATTTCTTGACAATAAAGACAATAAATATTTTCAATGTATATTAATATTTTCACTAAATTTTAAAGTATGATTGCAGATGGCTCAATAAACATCTTCCTTAGTATTCTTTTCAAACAGCAGTTTAACAGTTGAATAGGTACCTTGTATTAAAATAGGAGTTTATCTTTTGGAATTTGTGAATGGGACACTCTTAATTTCCTAAGATAAAAAGATTATTTACAATAAATCATTGTGTTTAATTTGAAAGTTTTGTTTCTATATGCACAGAGGCCTACTTCAATGCGTTTATCACCAAGGGAGGAAGAAGATGATGATGCAGCTGAAAATACCTGTGGACCTTCAGGTTTATGGGAGGCACTGACACCTTGTAATGGATGCAGGAACCTTGGATTTCCCATGCTTGCACAGGTAAGTGATTTTATCATAAAACTTAGTAAATATGGAAGAGCTGCTTTAAGTCTTAGAGTTACTTATCGTCTTGCCTGATTCCCTTCAAAATGTCTACTTTGACCCTTCATTTTAGTGTGAAAAGCTGGTTCCAAAATTAAATGTTTGATCATTCTGCTATAGTATTAGTCATATGAGTTTAATATGGAGACTGATGTTTACTACCCCTATTTTAGATAGATAGTTGCTCTGTTGGATAGCTTTATTTTCCATCTGGAAAGAAGTTTTGAAGTCACATAGTTTCCTTTGGGGTAAGTACTCTTATTTTTGACCAGCTTCTAATTAATATGACATCTCACCTACTTTCTTTATAAAATTAATTGAGGACATCATGCCTAACTCAACTGATGTAAGAATGTAGCCTAAGACTTATCTTTGAAGATTATGTAAGTTGAAGGAAAAAAAACCCAAATGTTTTCAAATGCTCATCATAATACAGAAGAGAATAAATAGAAGTGGGTAATATATTTGGCTCTAAGTCCCAGAAAATCTTGGAGCAGACCAGTCTGCAGTATCTACCAAAGCACTGCAGCAGCTGTGTCCTGAACAAGTGATATTGTATTGCTGCAGAACAGAATGATACTTACTGCTGCTTCTGGGTCTCCCTTGTTCTCTCCCCCCGCTATAAATTGGCACTCTCGTTTCTGTAACATTTTTCCTGCACTTTTATTTTGTAGCATTGAATGAAGACCTGCCAAATTTCTGTTTAGAAATGTCTGGTTTTGTCCCTTGCATCCTTACTTGGCACTGCACTTAAAAAGCTTTGTCAGATTCCTGTGTTCCACATTGGAATTACATATCCTGTCTCACCACAGTTCATACACTGTTGCTTTCATACTGTGACTGTACCTTTTATTGCCTTTAAGTCTCATGGGACTTGCACCTGTTTGAAGTCAATGCTGAAGCCTTCCCTGCAGTCAATGGAAACAGGATATGGCAGCTCATGTGCTTGAATAACAATGAGCACTGCCCTTTCTCTTGATAAGTAGCCTTTATATTCCTTTCCCCTTTCAGTAGCTTTTTCCTACTTCACACTATCCATCATTTTAGACATTTGGCAAAGTGCGGAGTTGTTGAAATTATCCTGATTTACAATAGGAGTACTATAGTTACTAATTCCTCCTTTTTAAGCATTTGTTTCAAGACAGATTTCTTCAATGAAACTTGTCTTATTTAGATATCACCTGTGGTCTAATTATTGTTAAACCTTCCTATGATGAACACGCATGCCATTTTTATTTCCTAATTTTAGAAAATATTTTTGTTTTCCTTGTTTCTTTCTTTTTTTTTTTTTTTTTTTTTTTTTGGTAAGGTATACATAAAGGGCACTATAAAATTGAGAGATGCCTTTGAAAAGTTGGAATCAAGTATGGTTGGTTAGGTGGTATGTCTTTCCTATTTATAAAGAGAGATTCATTTCAACTATGATGTGAGTTTAAGAAAGTGATTCCTGAATTAGTATTATTCACTCTACTTAAATTTTAAGCTCAGACTTATGGTATCTCATCATTCTTGCACTGAGAACAATAAGATTTTTCATTATGAATATAAACCAGAATATATTTATTATACTTTCATTTATGATGTGTCAGATTGCCTTTCTAGATTGTTTCTATCAATAAAAAATTGATGACAGAAATAGTTTTGGTCTTTTGTTGATTTCTTTTTATGGGAGAAAGGAAAGAAATTAGGTAGTGAAAAATCTCCAAACCAAAAAAGCAGTGACATTGTTTTTTATGAATTGTTTCCATCAATGTATGCAGTCTTTCAAGCTGTTAGCTAATCTCTTGCATCTTTCACATTTACTTCAGAATGCAGCAGAGAACATCTTGTACTAAGAGATTGAAAACATAAAGTATATATGTAAATTTCTGGATTAAGAACAGAATCTGGAATTGGTCTAAAAATTATATATGTGCAACAGCATGTTTTAGGTAAAAGTACACAGCTATATTTCTGATACTCATGTCAGTACATGAACATATCAGACAGTGCAGACTTCATCATGAAGAAACAGTGAGATAAGGGTATTTGACAAGGTGTCTGAAAATTTGTACTCTCCTTAAGGTCCAAAAATAGGGAAGAGGTTCTGTCAATTACTGTTGAACACAAGCAAGTTCATTTCTACACTTCTTTATTTAAAAATAGATTTTACAGTCATATCAGTGTATTGTGTTTGCACATCAAAGGTGAACAAACATAAAGATTGATTCTTGCTTTATATACACAGAGGCACAATGATAACATGAAACTGAGTTTTAGGTGAGATTATGAAAATGTCCATCTGTGACCTAATGAGCTAACAGTTTTCAGTATGCCAAAAGAGAGGGCAGTAATCTCCTCAGCAAACTTGGTTTCTTTTTTGCAGTTAGGGACAAAAAGCTTGTCTGGAGGTACTTCTGGCAATCAGTATGTCATTGCTGTCTCTACTGTGCTAGGAAGTGTCATTTTAGAAAGTTCTGTGTAAAATGTTTTATCATTTAAAACCTAGCATAGCAGCAATACAGATAACTCTCAGAACAAGCAACTCTCACAGTCAAAATTGATGAAGTGCTGGAAGAGCTTTTTGGAAAAATCTTTATGCTTTGTAAAAATTTCAGGGGTGTAGAATATGCAGCTGAATTTTTGGAGACTGAAATTTAGACATGTCTTCTTATTTTAGAAGAGTGCATTCCATTTGTAGGTTATGATTTAAGGTTAATTTGGGGCTGTTGCTTTGTTCTGGAGTTAATCTTTGGTTTAGGGCAGAAATTCAGTTACCACATACACATTCACATTGTCTTAAGACTACAATAGCATACTCTGAATTTATGTATATAATTCCATTTTCTTTTTCTTGGATATATACCTTGAATACCTTGTATACCTTGAATATATCTCTGTTAAGGGGCTAACAGGGCCTGATGTACAGAGATAAATAGAGGGCAGTCTGCAATGTCAGAGAGATGAGTGCTGCAGAATTCTATATGATCCCTCCGGTGTTATCAGTTTAAAGCAAGCAGTTCACACTCCTTAATCTTGACAGCCATGCCAGCATATTTTTCTAATTATAATATAAAGTAATTGTGAGATAAGGCAGGTTTAGCTCCGTCCCATTTAGAATACTGCTGGGTTAGCTTGACCAGACTGTGTCTTGATTTGTGTTTGTATGTGCAACTTAAAAATTCTGACAATTATTCTGTGTGTTTGACATGATAACAGCCAGGAATGCCTCATTTGTCTAACTGTTACAAAATGAAAATTATGTCTGCAAAGACAGCAGTGCAGTTGCTATGGAAAAATTGAACTTTGATTCAAAAGCTGTAAGTATAAATCTTCATGTTTCCAGTTGCTGGGAAGCATGGTTCTGCACAAAAATACATGGAAAATTTACTTAAATATATAAATGCTATGTTTCTAGCTTAGTGTCCAATTTTCAGCTTTTAAGAGGGAATGAACTGGGAGACCTTGACATTTTGCTTGAAGACTGATCAATATTCTGCTTATATAACTCTAGGATTCCTATAGGTAGGAACTCCAGCAATTTTATCATGGGTACTTCTGTGGAAGAGATACTTTCCCCCAAAAATGCCTTTTTATTTAGAGGGAGGGAAGAAAAAGTGGACTCCTGACTACATTTGTAGGAGATAAGAACTGTATGTAATAGTTTCTTTATCAAGGCTATATTCCCACAGGCTGTGGTGGCAATACTTAAAGTTTGGAGTTGGATGCATCTGTTAATAGGGTTATTTATTTCAAATCTGCCTTCCAGAAGATCATTTTGTCTGTCTACTTCTTTTTGTAAATTTTAAAATGTAATTTTTAATGGGAAGAAATTTTGTATGCTGCTTGTATTGTAGAAGCTAGTTAAGGTTGTTCTGTAGAAAGCCTGACACTGAAAATTATTATGTTGCAATTATTTTTTACATTTTCAAAGTCAATTCAGGATACATGAGGTAATTAAGTAAGGAGCTAGCTCGATTTTCACACAGAGATCAAATCTGCTCCTAAAAAACCCTCTGTACTGACACTCTCTGGAAAGAGGCAGCATGTCTCTTTCTGAAGAATTTTATTTGGCGTTATTTGTTTTCATTTTAACATTTTTTTCAGTTTGAACTCCCTCTATTTTCAGTTTCCTCAAAAATTTTCTTAGACTTTAAGCTCAATGCGAGTGTTTGAGTAATTTTTGAACTGCTAAGGTGTGGGGGAGGTAGTATAAAAGAGGAAGTATTCATCCTTTGTTTTTCAGTAGAAACAGAGAAAAACAAAGAACATGTTTTTAATTAAACAATAATGGCTAAAGTGTTTCAGCTGGGTTTTTCAATCCATTAATGACTTTACCTTTCAGTGCATTCAGTGGAAGCACATTTCAAACTAAACTGGTAAAGAAGCAATCTGGCTTCTGGCAGCCAGACTGGCTGATCTTACTTGGTGCTGAAATTCTCCAAAATTAGAAACAGAAAGTCTTCTGGCATTATCTAATTTCTATGTTACAGGGGAAATATCTAATGTCTATGTCTTCTTGTTTAGTGACGATACAGACAAAGTAGAGAAAGCTTTGGCCTAAAGTATACCTGAGTAGAGATAGCCAGAGTAAGATTGTTATATTATCTCTAATATTTTCTATAGTTTCTAACCTTCAGTGAAAAATGTTTTCTTCCTAATTTAGTGGATTAAATTATGAGTTTATACTTAAATGAGAGTAACATGGAAAGCTCTACTACCCATAAAAAAATATTTCTGTTAAACTCCTGATTTGCAGTGTTGTCTCTTTTGCACTAAGCTTAAGTCTTATTAGTAATTTCAGAAACACACCACCCACACACTGAAGCAGCTACTGAAAAGTGCAGTATGTATTCTGCCTAGAAAGAACCAACAGGTGATGATTATACACTGCTCAACAATGATAGAAAATAAGTCTATTGAAGAAGTTGTGGCTTATTTTATGCTACGTTTTCTGATTCTATTTTAAGGATTGAAGCTGATGTTTTATTCTTGCATGTGGTATGTATTACATATGTAGCTTCTAATTTCTGGTGTAAATTTGGAGTTGTCCATGTAAATTTGCAGGTGTCTTGTTGCAAATGCATTTTACTCGGCTAGTTATGTAATCTAGCCTCCACTACACAGGTGTGTAATATGACCAGAGAAGTTATAATCTGTTTATCCTTGGGTATTTTCAGAATTGGCTGATCAAGCTCCAAATGGTTAAGCTCTGCTTCAACTACAAGTTTGGACCAGATGAATTCCAGAGATCTCTTTCATCTCATTGCTAGCACCCATGTTCTATAATCCCCTGTAAGGCTATGGGACCTCAGATGAGTTTATTTCTTAAAAAATCAGGACTGCCTCTGCAGTTTGTAAATCATTGTTTTTGGAAATTCGGCTATCACTGTCCAGCACTATGCAAATCTGGTCGCTGCTGGGATGTGCTCTCTCTTGGTGTGATCATGAGAGAGCAAAATTAAATGGGATGAGAGAGAAAGAAGTGTCGAACTGTACTGGAACTGTTGATGTATGTCAGAAATAATCTGCAATATTGATGACAGTAGCAGTTTACAAGATGAAATTTAATTCCTATTCAAATTCATACAGAAATTTTTCTTGATTTGAACAATGTCGCATGCCTGACTGACACATGTCACAAGGGTAATCTGGGAAGATCTTACATAGTATAACTATATTGCATTTTGTTGTTTGTGGCTTGCAATTTAGTGGTAACCAGAAGACACACTTTAATGGAGTGTTTTTGCTTTGAGTGCTGCCTCTCAAATTATGGGAAAATGGAAAAAAAAAAGAAATTGAATTGCCCAATGACAAGATAGCAATAGCACATGGCAATTATTTTTGTACATGAAAGAAGTTCCACTTAGTGTTAAAAACTTCATGTTTGAACTTCAGCTGCTTCATAAAAGAAACATTAAAGCAGTATATTAAACCTGGAAAATTTATGTTGAACTTCCTGGTTATTCTGACCAAATTGGGTTACTGTTCATTATTAACATTCCTGGGGAAAAAAGCCATCATAGATACATTGTATTTGTTATTCCTACCATAATAAAGGGAGGAAGAGTTTATGAACAAAAGTGCTGGTGTTGAGATACCTGGAGTCAAGATGCCAGTTGAATGGGGGGATATCTGGACATGATGATTACTACACAGATTTGCTACACTGATTAGCCATGCAGTCAAGCTTTGTGTCAGGTTGTATTTCTGTGAAAGGCTGTTTAAAGGCACTTGAAGTTTTGGGAGCTTTTTGAGTGGAAAAAAACTATTTTTCTATATATATGTTTTTCTTTTTAAATCATGTTAAAAATATATCTGAGAACCAAGCTAGTACTGGGAGCATGAGGGATATTTCTTTTTTTTTCTTCAGTTTTTATTGTACAGAAAATCATGGCTTCTTAGAGTGAGTCCATGAGAAGTCTGTAAAATTTATAGACCTGATTTCTTTCATAAGACCTGACTGACAGCTGTTGTTATTTTAAAAATAACAACTCTGTAGTGTATCTAACTGTGAATCCTCTCTTGCTGTGCAAAAGGAATTGCATGCTTTGGGTTTAAAGTCATGTCTGGTGGTTGCGTTTTACTGAAAACCTTTAATGCTGATATCCATTATACTGAGTCTGAAAATTAGATCCTGAATCAACAAATTTCTTAAGTATATGCATTAACATGTTCAATCCCACTTGGGTTTCCATAGAAATGGAACTTTATAGAGATACCTTGTATTTTCACCAAAATTCCAAACTAGTCTAAGACTTACAGTTTCTTAAAATCCCAAACTGATGGTTATTTTTTTTTTTTTTCAGTACTAGCAACCTGTAATTAGGAAGAACTCGTGAACTGGATGTAAAATAACTTGAAACTGAAATTAGGGGAGTCTGTATATGAGATATCAAAGGGAAATATATAAGACTACATTGTTTCATGTTTTTATGAAAAGGTATTTGGATTTACTTTTGATAGAAAATGTGATTTACCAATTATAGTGGAATACCTCTTTTTAATTTAAGGTCTCTGAGAAAGGCAATTCAGTTAGAAAATGGGAATCTCATGTTTCATGTTTTTTTTATCTAGAATGTTGTTAATCATATATATTGCTGTAGAATGCCGGTGCTCTATTCACTTTCCAGAAGAAATAGGCAGTTTTGTTTTATAAAATCTACTATAATAAAAAGTCACATTAATGCTCCTAATAGTATAGAGAATAGCTGTGTTCCATTGGTGAAAGGGGGAGATAAGTTTGTTTGTTCTTTTTTTTTTCAATAAAATAACTATAAATATGTCTCTGAATAACCAGAAGAGTCCACCAGGCTTTTTGCAGTTTTTCAGGATAAAAAGTGTAAGTGTGAAGACGTTGAGGTAAATTAATAGACAGTATCAAGCCAACCATACTATTTTTTGGAGGCCCTATAATTTTATAGCATCCTAGTTTTTTGTTTCACAATATTTTATACTGTGAAGAAGAAGAGAGAAAATCTTTAGGCAATGTTCAGTCCTATTTGTATCTATCTAATTTTGAATTTAGCAAAATTGAGTCTAGAACTCTCATACAATGTTTTAGCCCAAGAGTCTAAACCACTAGGTTTGTCCCTAGTTAGCTTTTATGATTAGAAGATACTACATACAGATAGCAGTTATATATATACATAAAGCTTTTTTTAGTAAACTGTTGTAATATGTTTGTATATAGGCAGGTGATTAAATTCTCCCTTATTCAGACTGGTTTTATAGAGTGAGTGTTTTAGCATTGTGGAAAAGAAGCATTGACAGCAGAAAGTTCCTACAGAAACCCATCTGGATGTTCTTGCTCCTTGTATCATTAAGAAGGTGTCCACATCCCTGAAGATGTTCGACTGAATGCTCTTTTCTGTTGAATAGGAACCACTGCGAGCCAGCCAGTGGGAGATATGAAGCAGAGGGATGTTTTTGACCACATGCTTAGTTTTTGAGCTGAACTCGTGTGCAAATTAAACACCAGCGCACTTAGGGTACACAGCTGACAAAGCAGAAGGGTTTCCTTCACTCCTTTCTACCTAATTCCAAAGTGGACAGACTGAGTATATCTTTTTTTATTAAATCTTGTTTGAATGCAATAATGTTCTGTTGTAAGGTTCATGAGCAATTTTTGAGCTGCTTCTTAAGGATAGCAATCTTACTATCTTTCCTCCCCAGACAGTTATTTCTCATCAGGACTGTAAGATCAAAGAAGAACTGCACACACTCCACAGGACTTTTAGTGGCTAGAATCTCAATTTTCGACCCAGAGAGAAACCCACTGCCAAGAGTTTGCTGTTGTCTGGCTTTAGGTGGTTTAATGCAACATCCAGGCATTCTGAGTAGCAAATTTATTTTTATGTACCAACACTCTTTCCTCATTGTGAAAATAGAAAAGATCTTGAGTGTTGTTTAACTTTTAGCATTTACATTGCTATTTTGAAGACGAGTTACTGTTTGATGGAATATAAGAAAATAATTGAATCAGGACCTAGAGCAATAGAATCCTTAAGGAAAACTTTTTATTTTTTTTTTTGTGGGAACTTTTTACCATCTTTTGTTTTGGTTTTGGGAAACTCTAATATAGTAGTTTGTTTGTATATGAAGGAATTAACATTAACAGAGAATACCTGCAGTAAGAGTATTTCTTACAGTTTGTGTGACTGCAAACCTGAAGCAACACCCCTTTAATTCTTGTTAAATAGACAGATGACTCTGTGGTAGCTGTTCCAAAACTGGAATCTTGCAGTGAACCTATAGAAAATTTTTAAGTTCAAATTTTATTAGAAATGTAATTTAAAGTTCCCTTACAATCTTTATTCATTTCAGTTTATGTAATCTTCACATTCGTTTCCATTTCACAATAGCTAGGGCTGAAAATTTGCAATGACTAAGTAGATTATCGTTCCACAGACACCATCACAGCAGTAGGTCTTTGACATAAAAACGTGGGATTTCTTGTTCAAAGAGCCATACAGAAGTAGCATGTTTATTAGCAGAATGGTTTTCCTTCAGTGATGAGTAGTGAATTAAGTAATTATGTTCATGTATTGTTCTTATATTTCCATCTTAGCTACTGAAGTTCAACATGGCCACATCAGCCCTCATAAAATTTCCAAGAGTATAGGCAGTATGAGGAGATAGCACTGAGCAATGGAGCTTTTTGCATCCCAAAAACTAAAAATCCATGTTATGAATGTTTAGTGGGCTTTGGCACGCTTTTGGCCAGGAAATAGAAGAGTTCATAGGTTCCCATTCAGAACTACTGTTCTGAACTATAATATGAAATAGAAAATTACTGGGTTATTTAAGAGTATAGGAGATAGAGGCAATATCCTCTTAACTTATGTTTACTGCTAATGTCTGTATTTCCCCTGTTGTCATGGAATAACTTGTTTTACTGTTTTTAAGCACCACTTCTAGCTTACAGCATGAATTTACTTTCTCTCTGACTCTTAGTTTTCACATTGCTGAAATATCTGCAAAATTTATTTGGTACTATTTAATTAGGAAGTATTAACTTTTACAAACTTTGTATGCTGCTGGGATCTTTAAAAACAATTTTTAACTCTCTTTCTGTTAATTAATTTCATTTTGCAGTTATGTAATAAATAAAAGTATGATTCAAAACTAATTTTTTTTCATTTTGATAATGCAGCTCTCCATAACTTTTGTAGTTTGAAAACATTTTCTTGTTATTTCCATTTTACTGTGGGAGCGTGTGTAGGAGAGATTTAAGAGTCTTGGTTTATGCTACTGCAGTAATAACTTTTATACAAAACATACTTAAATTTTTGTTTCTTCAGTGTCAAAAACTTTTAAACGTAGAAGATTTTATTTCTTGAAATAGCAAATATTTATTTTTCTTTTCCATCAAATCTATTGTGTGTGGTATCAATTAATTGGTTTCTATTGTACAAATTTTTCAGAGTACTTGATTTCAGAATGAGATGCATGGGCGGATAGAGAATATTTAATAGAGAATGGGTTCATACATTTTGGTGTTAAATCTCTCTTTTCAAAGACAATTTCTCCCATAATGTCTCATTTTAGTGAAATTCTCTGCCCTCCAATCAAGTCAGCTTGATTTTCTTTATAGCTCTCTGGATATTATTCACAGAGGTGTTGTGTTTTGCTTCAGGATTTACTTAAGTTCACTCAGTTCTTCTCTCCCCTTCACAGCAACACACACATTTTTCATTAGTGGTACAGTAGTTGATAGATATTAGGCTGTAAAATGTGAGAAATGTGAGTCTGATTGACATAGAGTAGTGTGTTAATTTTTTTCTGCATTTGCTGTCAAATACTGACTTCAGTATAAGGTTTCTCCAACATTTTGCATGGTTTCTGCTCTTACTATGTGAGGAATTAGTCTTCATGTTTGCTGCTTCAATTAGGGCTGTGTCTGTATGTTTAAAATGTAGACTTTAGAGCATAAGCATCTTGCAGAGAAGTATTGTTTCCATGGAGCTTAGGTTTCAGCCTATTTTATCTTTGTTTTTTTTTTTTAATATAATAGCCTTTATTTTACAGAGGCGTTTTCCCACACCTTGAAATTCAAACAAGACAAGATTTTTTAAATGTCTTTCATGAAAACAACAGGGGAAAAAAGGGGAGGATATTTAAACTGGAAATTGATTTCTAGTTTATAATTCTATTTTTTCAGCTAAACTGAAAATCATTTATTAAAGCAGTTCTTATATTATGCTACATCGCCACACACAACCATTAACATTTGGATAAACCAGATTATGTGCACTTCTAGTATATTCTTTGTCACAGTGAGTTACTTATTAGAGTAAGCATCTGCTCTTTTTAATGGCCTGAGTGCTGTATTCATGGGAAAGCATGTAACATGACTACAACAATCTAGCTTCATTTGAAATGCTGAATATCTGCCAGTTAGAATTATGAAAACACTGCATAAAATATAGTGACATGTTTCCGCTGCTAAGGTTAGCGCTGCATTCATTATGCTCACAATTTACCCATGTCTTCACACCTTTATAGTTTAGGCTATATTAGTGAGTTTTGTGTTGTAAGGCATTGTGGGAACCTTTAGCTTCCAGTGAATTATGTCTGTAGAGTTTTTGTATGAACTTTGAAACATGGATATGTGAAAATAAGCATTCAGAAAGAAGAGAAACCTGTATTTGGGATGTTATATAAGTAATTCTCTTTTTTCTCATACATAAAGTTTGAAAAAGCAAATCTGAATTTTGAATGGTTTCTGAAAAACTAAACATCATACTTATATTTCTAACTAAATAGTCAGGAAACGACTCTAGCATGCTTTTAAAAATTGATGTTTTTCTCAGCTCTTTGGAAGGATTACTGAAACTTAAGAGGCTGTTTCAGGTGCTGAAGTGAAATAATTACTTTATATAACATAGTTAACTCTGTATTTATATTACTGCTACAACAGCAAATCCACAATTTCAGATGTTCAGTGAAAGGGTAAAAGATCATGCTCTTTTAAAATCCTTGCTAGAAATACCTTGTGCAGACCAGAGTAGATCCTCCAGTGTCATTACCCTTAAATGAATTATTGGTGGTTTTCCAGATTCCGTAATATAGCATGGACCTTATTATATGTTTTATGACAAATTACACATTCCAGTGTTTCTAGCTGTCATAACAATTAACATTTATGATAGTTTGACTCATGAAAATTATTCTAATTGTATGATACTATGAAACTTTCTTTTGTTAAATTATTACTAATAGATAAGTGTGTTTTTACTAGCCATAAATTATAGTGACATTCCTGTTATCTTTGACTAGGAAGGCAGTCAAAATGAATATTTCTCCATTGGGTTGTTGTGACATAGGAAGTACTTTCAGTTGTTTTTGCTTAGTACATTATTGTGGCAAACTTGTGCAATGGTGTTCAGGTTCAAGCATTTCCCTTTCCACCTTGCTGCATGTCAGAAAACTGTTCTAATTAACTTTAGTCACTGGTCAGGACTTCTTCCTTGCTTGAATTCTTGATTCCTCTCAGCAGCCTCCAGTTAGTTATTATCTGTATTTCAGTATGAAGTGTCCCAATCCAACAGGGTTATACATCAATCTGTTTGCAGGCATCAAGAACTATGTTTGATGCAAATAAACTCAGACTAGATGTAAGGAAAATTATTTTTTTTACAGTGAGAATTGTGAAACACTGGCATTGTTCGCCCAGGGAGGAGGCAGATGCCCTATTCCTGGAAACATTCAAGGTCAGGGGCTCTGAGCAACCTGGTCTAGTTTAAGATACCCCTCTCCATACAAGGGGTTGGACTAGGTGACCTTTGAAGGTGCCTTCCAACCCAAACCATTCCATGATTCTGTGACATGAATGGGATAAATCAATATTCATTGCTCACACTCAGGCTAATCAGGAGCTTTGGGCTGATGGAGCATGTAAGATCAATAACTCTCCCAAGTTTCATCAGTCAAGTATCCTAGTACTCTTCTAAGGAACAGCTAGGCAGAATTATTATACTATGATGGAAGGACAGCCACCTGGATTCTAGGTGCTGGTCCTCTGGCCTTCAGCAAGCCAGGGGAGACAGCACAATACCCTACTGTGTCTCAAGGGGTGTGCCAGAATTTAATAGCTCTTCTTTGCTTTCTATAAAAATGAAAAAGATATTTCTAAAGGTGGCAGATATGTTACGTTCTATCTGTGTTTCCCAGGTTATTTCTTCTTTAAGGGGAGAGTTATGTGTGATCCTGGTATGTTGTCCCATGTTCCAGGGAAGTAATAAAGCTTCAAGTGACCTGATTTTTATGGGAAAGGATACTGACAGAATGAAAAACTTTCTGTTAAGTACAAATTCTATCTTCTTGTCAGAGTGTCAGTTCAGATTAGGTGTCTTCTGAGCCTGTATCATTCTATTAATAGCTCATACAAACACAAACTTGCATATACTGCTTACATCTCAGCCCACATCATTCTGTTTGATTCTGAAGAGGAAGGCAAGACTATATGGGAGGCAGAAGCAAGAGAAGCCAGAAACCTGGCAAAAATGTGGAAAAAAGATCTAGCTCAACATCATGTAGTTCTTGAAGATTTAGTCATGTTATGGCACATTGTTTCACAATTGTGTGTAACTCTTTGCAATGGCAAAAATAGATATTTTAGGAACAATTTCATTCTCACTGATTAACAGTCTCTTACCCCTGTGCAGGTTTCAGATAGTGTTTCATCGGTATTATACCTTCAAACATATGCTCAGAGGAGACCCAGCTGACTGCAGGCTTATGAATAAGGGCCACAGTGTGTCCTTGGCATGTGCTCTGCAACTTCAGTGTCACATTACTGCTTCTTTCTACAAGACAAAAAAAATCTAATTTATATTTATCAGTATGGGTGGCTGTTCTCTAGTGATTTCCCACTAGAGTGACTCATTCACTCTCATTGTTGGATTTTTCTTTTTTACTTCTATTGTGCATGTATTTTTATCCTTTCCAAAAAAAAAAAAAACCCCCCAAAAAAAAAGCAAATAACCCCACTTAATTTTAATGTACTTGCAGCCCAACACATTCTTTGTATGAAGTTATAATATCAAATAAGGACAAATTCTGTCCTGATGGTGGTGGTCAGTTTTATGTCTCATGTTCAGCAATTTGAAATCGTCAATAGAAATTTGAGATTGAATAATCTCTATTTTTAAAATATAAATTAGACTCAGATTTTGATTTCAGGACTAAAGAATAAAGAAAAGTGTTTTTAAGCGATTTTATTATGCAGTTCATAATAACTTGGACATGTAGAATTACTGTAGTTACTTGTTATTGCAGTTGGGGAGGAGCCTTCAATCTTAGAAAAAAATCCAGAATCATATTGCTTTACACCTGATACTTACAGACAATCCTACAATGTCTGCTAACATCTAAATTGAAGTCGGTGAATTAGTTTAGGTCTTAGAAATTTCTAGAAATGCTCAAACAATGGAGAACTTTTTGCAGGAACCAGAAGAATTTACCCTGTTTTTCTCCAGCAATGAAACATTTTCTTTTTAAATTTTTTTTTTACATATGCACTTTTAAATTAAGGTTTCTCATCTTCACTTAATGCATTGATAGAATTCCAGGCTTTCTTAAGTATTAACAATTCTTTTTTGGCTATAACTCGTTTAACTTTTGCTGGACATACTATTATTATATTTTATTTATTGGAGAGACATTTAGGAAGAATTTAATTGTCAGTAGTTTACATTCTAACCATTTTCTGAGTAACTCCATCATTTTTATTTATTCTTCTCTGACATTTATGTTCATGCAATATTAATTAAAGATTGTTGAATAACATTCAGAAAATCTAATTGAACATTAAGAGCACATTAAAATTAGGAAAGGAATAGAGTACAAAAAAAGGAACATAGTTATGTCAGTGTGACTGCTTGGTGAGCCCTCATCTTGAACGAGGAAATCTGAGAAAATGTGTGATCCCTGTCACATCATTGAAGACTTAGAGGATGAAGGGTGACAGGGATGGTCAAAACCTGGAACAGCTGGGTGAGTAGGTTAGTATTTCTCATTCCCTGAATGGGAAGTGCATATGTCTGTGAAATCACGAGGAGAGGATAAGTTTAGAACAACCTTTCATTGCCATCTAAAGTATAAAACAGCAATGTCAGACTCGGTGAGATAGCTGAAAACAAAATGGGGGGCATGCAAACTGTGAAAGGGGACATTTGCTCTAAAGGCAGCTTGAGAAGGTAATTCTAGAAAGTTGGATGTGTGAAAGAAAGCCAGCACCTTTTGACTATGAAGTGTGAGACCCACAAGGTGTTGCAGAAGGAGAAGCAGTTACTACATGCTTGACCTGATCTCATGTTGTTTTTTCACTATTCTCTACGTCAGCACTGTTGGCTGCCTTTTCAGACAGAATATTGGGTGACACAAAGTATGATCCCATGTCTAATATCATTCTTATGTTTTGCGTATCAATTTTTAAGGTTTTTTTGTTTTTGTTTCTTTAGTGTATCTGAATTCAGGTGCCAAAAAGAGTTTCACTTTGGTGTTTTGTGACAATTTTAAGGCTGCAGTATTTCATGGGCTTCTCTAGGCAGATTTACTATAATTAGGGTTTTGGCATTCTGACTTGAATGCATGTTTCTAGAGGAGGACAAGGATTAAATTGAAGTCTCCTGTTTTAGTCATCGCTTTGGTAAATAAATTTTTGCCTCTACATTTTTACAGCATACTTAAATAGACAGGGTAAAAATTAATTTTTTTTTCCCCAAGGTTGGAAGGATTGCTTCTCTTATCCTGCAGTTGAACTTCAGCTGCTTTGATGCTTCTGTATATTTTTTCTATTAACTTCATTTAAGGAATGGGATGGCTTAAGTTGATGAAGTTACATTTGGAGCTGCAGGAAGTCAACTTGCAAAATTTTATAATCCTTATTATGTCTACTACCTGAAACTAGTTATTAATAGTTTATACCTGAGATTACTAATACTGGGAGCTCATAATCTGACCAGGTAGAAACTGGAAAGGGGGAAACAGGTGGAGATGCAATTGCATTCCCCTTTTAGATACATTTTTTGAATGCTGACCACTGATTTTGTATGGTTTGCTAGTACATACTAATTTTTTTTTAAACTAAAAAGGCATCTTAGCTTTCTATTTATTTTATTTGTATGATTTTTTCCCCTGATCACTGTTTCTAGTGTTCATTTGCAAGTTCTTTGTTAGTTTAACCTGAGATTTAAATCTGTCTCTACTAAAGTCATCAAGAATTTTGAAGTAAAGCTGCTCTTGGTGCCATCTTAACCCTATCCTTCAAGAAGCCTTGAATTACTGCCAAACTATGAACTCTCATGAGGATCCAATTAGCACAATGACCAGGAAAAAAAAAAGGCAAAGAGTTGAGTCATGTAATTCCTTGCTAATAGTAGAAATAATTTATCTGAAAAGTTACTGTTACCTACAGCCATAGCTTACTTTAGGTAATATAAGTTCTTGGTGAAGAAATTGTTATTCCACATTTTGTTTTACAAATCTCATTCTTCACTCATTTTCTAAATAGGTCTCTGATAATATCTAACTGTCAGGGTGCTTTCTTGCCCTTTGCCTTTTATTATATCGTATTTGATTTATGTCTGATGCTTGACTTTCAGAAACATCCATATGGCCAGTATAAGAAAGATGTGGAAATACATCTTTGCCCACGCAATTGCTTTCTGCCGAGATGAAAAACAAAAGAATCTCTGGTGAAACTCTGCTGAAACTGGATGTTATCTTCTTATTCACATTTGAAACTAGAAACAGTATGCTTGATTGGATTCCTGTACCAGCAAAACTTCTAATTCATTTTTTCCCTTCCCCTCTACATTTGCTAATCAGTAGAATTTGCTGTATGTATTGCTGTTATGGGACCTTTTGTCATTATTTTGCTCAAATGTGGAGCAGTAATTAATCTTCATTCACAGCCTGGGATCTTGCCATCCATATGTAGAAGGCATATTTTTAGTTTTCTTATATGTAATATAAATATTTTGTAAAACTATTCCTGAAGAGAATGTAACTGTAGTGGTTAATCTAATTGTTGCTCTCGTGAGATGCAATTAAAAAAGAAAATGAGATCCCCTGAATTACAACCAAGCAAAACAGGTATGGCAAAAGCAGTAATCCAGTTTTCTTTAAATACAAATTTTTATGAATAAAGTTCTTCTGTAAACTGATCAAGAACTGTATTATACAAAAATTTAAAGAAATAAGAAATGTTATCTTCTAGCATGCAAGTAATTCTTCTGGTCTGTTACAGTTTGGATTTCAGCAGACTGCAGTATTTAATTTACTGAATTCTAACCCCTTCTAGGCAGAGTTATTGAGCCTAGTCCTTTTCCTGTGTCATCTGAGAAATATCTCACTTACTTAAATTTTTGCATTTCAGGAATCTTATTCAAAGAAGAGAGGTTATGCATTGGAAGCAATATCCTCTGTACCTCTGGATGCAGTTGCTTCAGAAAATGACAGCAGTCTTTGTGATTCGATAGACATTGCAGTCACCAAAAAGCCTTGTTCCCTAGAGATCGCAAGAGTTCCTTCCTCAAGACCAGGTAAATAACCAAATGATCCTTTACACAGACATTTGTGTGTTAAAAATACAAACCTATATATTCTATAGATTAAGTATGCAGTATTCTGTCACAGTATGATTATAGTCTTCCATTAGCTACCATAAAAACTTCACATCAGAATAAAGATTAATAGCAAAATGTTGTAGAAGTGAAAATAAAGCAGATGTTTAAGCACTTTCCTAGATAAATGCAAGGTTGCAAAAAGCCAAATTGGGAAGAGTTTCTTGTAGACAAGCCTTTTGCAGTAATCCTTTAACCATCCTGTTTCTTTTTTTCCTAAGTACTGCTTAGCAACAACTTTACGGAACTACTTCAAAATTTAAAATACTCTGCATTTTCATGTTACAGGAAAGAAGATAACATTGCATTGTTATCTGATCCATTTTTGAAAATCAAATAGTGAATGAGAATTAAGAAAAATTAGAGTTTGATGGACTGCTGTTTGTGTTATATATAGGTTTGTACAGCAATGGGTTAAAATAGTTAAAAACTAACAGAATTATGTGAAGTCAGATATTATCTGTAAGTATGATGTTATCTGTAAGAATTTAGTTTATGTTGTTCAAAATTATATGATTTCTTGCATTACTCTTGTTTGAGCTCTTCATTGGTCAACACCTGGTAGTGGAATTTCAGAATATAGTCATTTTGCTCTAATGAATTGGACTGAGAGTCTGCTTTGACAAATAACAGTTCTCAGCAGCAGAGACCTATTTGAAACAGGCAATTGACTTTCTGACCTGTGTGATCTCGATTAGGAATCATGATTTGGGTAATACACAAGGATGACAGGTGATTGTTGACTAACATTGTGCTAGTGACCTGGTCTGTGCAAGGGGAAGCACCTTCTTCATTTTGCAGCTGAACTAATATTGAAAGAGCACCAGAGCTCTATCAGGCATAGCATCTGAGGGACCGATAGCAAGATACAGCTTTGGAGTTTGCAAGGTAAGGTGAAGTGGATCACAATTCCCACCTCTCTGTTAAATTTGGGCTAAAGAAGACTTGGTGGAAGCTGCATTATGAGCAGCAGTCGAAAAGGTGGCACAAAACAGGATAGCATCTTTATAGCATAGTTGCACAGAATGGACCAGAGTCTGACTTGAACATCAGTATGACTACTTGTGTTTCTTACTTTTATGATTTTGGCTCTGATAATATAAAAACAATTAGTCTGTGCAGGACAAATTGTGGGTTGTTTTTCAGTAGAGGAAGAAAATAAAAAAATTTCTTGTTTTTCACATTTCTACATGAATAATTACCCTAAACATATGTATTGCAGTGGAAAGACTGCCATACAGATACCCAATAAATTGGTAGGAGGAGTTCATTACCTGCCCTCTTGGTAATGGGGCTCAACAACAAACCTTCCCATTGTAATTAGGGTTTTTTTTTTTTTTTTTTTTTTTTAATGGAGATTTATTAGTTAAGATGTCAGGCTTTGGAACTGTGCTACTCGCTGAACACAAGCATTTTTCTTAGGCATAGTAAGTCCATTATGCCAGTGTGAAACACAGATCCTCTAAGGGAGATTTTTCTGTCTTAATCTGCAAGTATATTTTGTATAAAGTTTAAAATAGTTTGTATCAGAGGCCTGGAGTATAACCAAGGAAGCTGTAGGACATTCATGAGGGCATGCATGATATTTAGTAGATCTAACAAGATCAATGTGTTGACAATACAAATGTACTATAATTCCTTCTGTCTTAGTTTTCCATATACCACTATGATATTTTTGCCTTGGCATTTCATTGGGAAGAACATTTGGCTGTATAGGAAAATGTGGTTTTATTTTAAGCTGTAAATGTAGAAGTTATTTAACTGGCCTGGCTTGCAAGCCATATCTGGAATTGTGTTGGCTCTTATACTACAAATGGATCAAATGAAATAAATCATGTCACTCTCAGTTATAAGGTATTTAGCACTAGGTGTAATGGTATGTGAAATCACCCTGCTACTTGAGGTCATATAGATTTATTGCTTGAATAAGTTACATATTATTATAGATCTTTTAAAAAAAGAAATATCTAATTTTGCATGCTTTTTCCCCCTGACTTTCTATCAGTTTTTGTGTCACTAAGACATGCGGACTTTGGGAGTACTGTTTTAAATTTCTGTATTACGTGATATGTAGAGCTCTAGGGAGAAAAAACAGACTACTCTGTAGTTGTCCTGAATTTTATTGAACTGGTAAGGAGTCACAGAGGATGAGAACTCTGTGCAACAAGTGCTAAAGGCTTGTTAATTTTCAGGGGGAAAACCTGAATAGAAAGCAAATAAAAGTAGTCGTAAAGTTGGTTACCTCTACTTCTGAAATCCCGTGTTGTGTGTTTTATGTCTCTTTGCAAGAAATAACGTTTATATAGGAAGAGGAACAGTTGCATTTATTGGTTTATGCTCACAGTTAAAGCAGTTGCTTCTAGACAGATTTGAGAGTAAAAAAGACTGCTTGTGTGTCTCAGTCCAAGTTGAACTGTTCTTTGTTTTTGTGATAGATTAATAGGACAAGTTTGGCAGAGTGTATAAGCATCTCTCAGCATTTCTACCTTTAAACTAATAGTTAAGACATGATAGGAATATTCTGAATTATTGCACTCTTTGAGACCATTTTTTACATTAAGTAAAATACAAATTTGTAGTTAAAATTTCATAGATCAATTTCATAAAATGAATATAAAAAATTGATTAATTAACCAGTCTGACTGATTTTTCTGTTGGCTATTGTCCTGTTGGCTATTGTACTGTCCTATTCCAGTAAACTAGACATTTCTGCTACTAATTTTAATTTTTACAGTGCTCTTCTATTTAAAAAAAAAATTGACATCATATATTTAATCTTGAAAAATAATAATGAAATTTTATTAGTTCATAAACCATGCATTAGTACTGCCCTTTTGATTTTAGGGATGGAATGAAATTTTGTGAAGTATAGCAACAAATGATCTTGGAAAAGGTGTAAATGAAGTTCAAAAGATGTTCGTGAAGTTAACGTGGTGTTGGTCACTTTCATAGAGTCTAGAACACTGATTTAGGTGCACCACTAGGCTGCTTTGGGGGCTCAGATGTTAGACCTTTACGGACTTGTACCCTTAGTATCTTAGATATTCTGTACCACAGTCCATCCTTGTACCTCATAGTGCCATCCATTTTGTTTAGGAGAAATATTGAATGAGATCTGAGCTAAATAACAGAATAAAGGCTAATTGTTTTGGGTTTTTTTTTTTTTTTTTAAGTAGTAGTAAAGTGCATGTTGCATATTCCTACCCCGTGGGGAGACTATAGCTCTTTGAATCTGCTTTTATAATTTCTACTGCAGAAACTCCCTATGAGTGAGACCAGGTGGTAGTTTACGTGTTAAATTTTCAATAATCGTGAGTGATGGCCAGTAATAATTAAATTATTTTTGTGTCTCCTTGAGTATCATCAGGAATCAGAGAGGGCTTTTCAAACTCTTTTTCCCAAGCTTGTGGGATTTTCTTTGGAAATTTGATCTGTCTATGCAGATTAACGAAGGTTTTAATAAAGCATGTCAATGAGAGAAAAGACATTTCCCTATGTAAACTGCATGAGAATCACCATAAGAGAATTCTAGTTCAGAAACTTATTGTGTTTTGCTATATTACTTTGCTCTGGGTGCAGGTTAGGGACAACTTAGTGAGCCATCTTCAACTCTAAAAACAGCTGAGCTGTGGCAAAGCAGAACTCAGTGTGAGCTGCAAAATCCATCTGAGAAATAAGGTATATACTGCAAAGCTTCACTTGTGCTGAGCTCTCAGCCACTGCCTAATCAGCAATTCCCTAGTCAATAATTTTAACGACAGCTCTTGTGCAACTACTCTACCCAGTTATAGCAAACACGTGGATTCTGTCAGGGATAAAAATTGTCCTTAGATATGAAATATGCTGCCAGTAGCCTATAGCAGGCAAGCACAAGGCAAGGACCTGAAACATAGAAGAGCTAGCAGCTATACTCCTCCTTCTTCTGTGTACTTTGAAACAATCTTGCTGTTGTCCGTCAGGATGTTTTGTTATCTAAAAAACTACTTAATTTGTGCTTGAATGTCAGGGACTCATGAGGAGGACTAGGTAGTTAATAAATCTGTAATTAATCATACCTTCTTCTTATTGCCTCATAATCACAACAGGGAAATTAATTAAAAAGTAGTTGACATTGAATTAATATAATAAATATATCAAACTGTCCCCAAGCTGGCCAATTCTTTGCATTATTGGGGTTTGTTTTTTTAATTTGCTTTCTCAGCCTGATGTCCCTCTCCTGTCATTACAGTGAAAACGTACCTGAAATCTTGCAGTCAGTGTGTCAGATCTCCTCAGGTGTGTGATTCTGTGCCAGCAGTCTCACACAGATATCTAGGAGACTATTCTCCAGAAAAAACTAAATTGAAAAAAGAGCCTAGCTGTGATAACATTTTTACCAACATTAAAATACGTCTTTTACTTAGTTTCCAAAATCATCAAGTTCTTGGCTTGGTAAATAAAGTTCTATTTGTCAGATCAGCAGTTTCTGTTTGAATTTACTAATCCGGAATATTTTCACACTTCAGTTTTCCAGAGTGAGACTGAAATCCCAAATACATATTTTCTAACTTGATGAATTTATACCTTCACTTTTGTGCAGTTATTTTCTAGTTAAAAAAAAAGCAGTGAAAAGTGGCCACAAGAAGGAACCATCACACTGCCAGATATAAAAAATTGTTTGGATGAGTGGAAATTCAAGAGTATAGCTTTACTCATCAATACTTCATCACTTTGAAACTCAAATTGATCTGAAGGGGTCGCACAGAAGCCTTTTTGAAAGCCACTCACACGAATTGCTTCAAGCAGAAGGACTGCTAATAGAGCTGGATTTCATTTAAGTATGCTTTTCACACCAGAGATAGCCGGATGTAGTGCACTTAAACACATGACCTACAGTCTAACTCCCCAGGATTGAATAATTTCAAGAAATGGTATTTAATGATCAAGAAAAATCATCTTAGTTATGTAGAGGGAAGAGCATAATAAAGGAGGCAATGTAACAGTTGGTCTAGAACCAGCTGGAAATACTCTCTAAAATTTAGCCTAATTTAACACAGATGTTTCTGAAACAACTGACTGTCCATGAAGGCTTTTGATATTGTGATGCATATTCAAAGTCATTACTACCTACCTGCCATCAGTGCTGAATTTTCTAAGCAGCAGGGATGTGAATGGAGAACCTCGGAATGCTTGTCAGGGCCATTAAAACTTACTAGTGCTTCAGGACCTGACAAGGCATCCCAGCACAGGCCCGCCAGCGTTTGAGAAGTGTTTGGGCAGTGCTCAGGCACATGATGTAATTCTTGGGGCTGTCCTGTGCAGGGCCAGGAATTGGACTTTGATGATCTTGTGGATCCCTTCCAAGGAATTATTATCAGAATATTCTGTGATGATATACGAGTGCTACTCAAATGTCCTTTATTGTTCTGTCTATTACTCCAGGGGACATTATCTCCAAAGAGTGTAATTGGCCTGTGTGTTGAGTGAGAAGTGAAGAGGCACTCGGAGCTTGTCATTAGAGAACCCAGAGCATAGGTATTGTCATGTGAGGCCCTGCATCTGTTTGGTGGAGTTGGTTCACCTACAAAAGAGGCTGTGTTTCCATAACAACCTAATAGCCGAACAATTCTTAGGCAACAAGCATTTTCTTCTCTACGTAATTTTTTGCCTTGGAGAAATGCTCCCATTGTTAACTAAAGTTACCCAGTTTTCAGGATATTTTGCACAATATAATACGTTTAGCACAGAAAGACTATCATAGGGCGCGGAAAGAATGAGCAAGAGAATCTCACTGTGCCCTGACACAATGAAACACACCCCTTAAAGGAAGGAAAGTTAAATTCTAGCCGTTGTGTAGTTCCTTTCAAGAGAGATCTTTGAAATATCTGAGTTTTTTGGCTGTTATTCTTCATAGAAGTCTGTATTAAAATTACTGATTTCTGTTCTGGAGATTAAGAAGCTTCTTGTTTCCAAATTCAGCGTATTCATGGCCAACTCGAGTCAAGAGGGAGATATCTTAACATTCTGTCTTAGGATAAGTTGGAGCTGTCCAGCAATTCTTCAGAAAGCAAATCCGGGTTATACTGTTTATACCAACTGAAGTTGTTGAACTGGAAAACAGATACCTTTTTTTCCAATTAAATGCTATATTTTTGTCCAAATGAAAATAGTTTTATTTTGCTGTTTATGTGCTTTTTAGTAAAATCTGCTTCACAGTAAAAATTGAAAATAATAAAAAAATTTCAGCTGAATTTTTAGTCAATATCTTAATAGTAAAATTTAGCGTCAAGACCTATACATTTTTTTTTTCTCTCCTACTCTTTTCCTTCCTTTAACCCATATTGGAGCTAAATGGAGATAATTTGGCTATGGTACAGAATGTATCAATTTACTTGGTTTAACAGGTTATTTTACAGTGTTGAAAGGTTCACATTCAGAGTTTCAAGATAAACATCTTTGCCAGAACACAGTGCTAGAAATCAAACTACTCTTCTCTTGAATTTCAGTGATGACACATTTTCTAATTGTCATTCTGACTGCCGCAAGATATAATGCACACTTATCAGAAGCTGTTTTGTCTAGTACATTAATATATGTTTACAGCTAAGATTTTTAATTTCATATGACCTTTTAATGAAAATCAGGAGAGTGCTGATGGAAGAGTGAAACATACAATAGCTCTTCTATCTTGCATTTTGCTGGGTTTTTTTCTTCAGTACAGTTAGCACTTATTAAGCACCCTTCAAAAACAGAAAAGTTCCCTGAAATTTATGCCTGAATTATTTGTGCTGTAGCTATTTCTATAACAAAAATTATGATATTATAATTTATTTTAATTTTAAAGTATCTTCTCGCATTTCATAGTTCCCTTTATTTTCTCAAAGTACAAATCACCAAAATATGAGAAGCTTGGGAGGTTGTCTTATCATAATATTTTCATACCTATTTTGTGTATTTCTGATACTATTTAATTAGGATGCTTTCTACTGGCTTTTTAAAATACTGTATCTCCTAGAGGAACACAGTTCATCTGTGGTCCTGTGTTGGTTACTATTTTATTGACAGGTGTTATAGAGCTGCTGGTCTTGATGAGTAGGTCTTCAAGTGATCTGAGCCTCAGAGGCTGACATGTATTCCTAACACCATTGAGGTTAACACATGTTGTGCCAGTGATTTCAGTTTGATCAGATTTTCACTGTATACATTATCTTTCAAAAGAAGGGTTTTCATTGGAATTAGGAATTAGTCAATTACATATAGATATGAGACTGGAAAAATGTCTCTTGTATTATGAGGTGAAAAATAAGGTACTATCTGTGAGAATATTTTCCTTCTGAGTTTGTCTGAAATCAGGAGAAGATACCTCTTAAATTATCTGCTACACTGTTGTAGTTGGAAGTGGCTGTAGAAGGTTCAGTGAGGTGTGTAACTGATTTTCTGCCTGTTAATTACCTCCTTCTAATCACCTTGTGACAATGTGTTACAGATGTGGCCAACTCTAGCTATATTAGGCTTGTGTCCAGTAGGTGAGTGAAACAGCCTGAAAGTTCATTCCACATTGAAATTTGTTACTAGGTTGTCAAAGTATGGCAGGTTTCTGGTATTACCCAAGAAATGGGCTCTGGTGGTCCATAATTCCCTTTATGTAGACAGAATAGCTGAATAATACTGAAAAATACTATCCCATATTCTTTCTTGATATGTCTGTAGGCTGCTGTCAGTAGATATACCCACAGTGCACGTATTGCCTCCCTATTGTTTAAAGAAGAAAACATACCCATGCTTTACTTTTCAATTTTCTGTACAATCTGGGAATTGGGGTTTTTTGTTAGAAGTTACAAAGAGAGGGGAAAAGAAACCTGTGTTGTGCAAAATAAGCACTATTTTCATTAGAATTTGCCTAGTTCTAAATGTGTTAACAGATAACAAATGAAGAGATAAGGGAAAATAAATGGTAAAAAGGTTCAGTATTAGTTCAAACACTGGCTTCCCTTCTAAGCAGTCCTGGGCAGCATGAGATAAACCTATAGGTTCCTCTGATACAGATGTTCCCTTACTTATTCTATTTTAAACAGAGGAATTTTATATTTTCACAAACCTCTATTATCATAAAATTCTGAAATTAATAACTAGAAAATTGAAATACTCCAATTTTGTCATTGCATAAGTGGTGCAGAGTAACTCCAAACCACTATGATAAAAATGAATTTATTTTTTCTCTCTCTCTCCCTTTCCCTCTCTCCCTTTCCCTCTCTCCCTTTCCCTCTCTCCCTTTCCCTCTCTCCCTTTCCCTCTCTCCCTTTCCCTCTCTCCCTTTCCCTCTCTCCCTTTCCCTCTCTCCCTTTCCCTCTCTCCCTTTCCCTCTCTCCCTTTCCCTCTCTCCCTTTCCCTCTCTCCCTTTCCCTCTCTCCCTTTCCCTCTCTCCCTTTCCCTCTCTCCCTTTCCCTCTCTCCCTTTCCCTCTCTCCCTTTCCCTCTCTCCCTTTCCCTCTCTCCCTCCACTCTTTCTCTCCCTCCACTCTTTCTCTCCCTCCACTCTTTCTCTCCCTCCACTCTTTCTCTCCCTCCACTCTTTCTCTCCCTCCACTCTTTCTCTCCCTCCACTCTTTCTCTCCCTCCACTCTTTCTCTCCCTCCACTCTTTCTCTCCCTCCACTCTTTCTCTCCCTCCACTCTTTCTCTCCCTCCACTCTTTCTCTCCCTCCACTCTTTCTCTCCCTTTTCCTTTCACTTAACTTCTTGACTTTTGACGAAATCAGAATTTTTCCTGCAGGGATAAAATAAAACTTCAGTGTCACAAACTGAGAAGTAATAGACAGTGGAACAGACAGAAGTATTCAGTGATTGCTGTTTCTAGTGATTGCTGTTTTTTGGCTGACTCTTGCCCATTAACTGGCAGCTTTCAGAATCCTCACAAAGAACATTAAAGTAATGAGTTTTATGCAGGCTTTTTGACACTCCTTTTACCCGTAATGGAATTGCAGGATAAAGATGGTAAAACTGGTACATCTCTTCCATTTGGGTAGTGCACTCTTCTCATGCATGTGTATCTGTAACAATTCACTATACAAATTTTTTAATTTCATCCACTGCGAACATAGACCACTTGATTAAAGTTTGTTAATCCAAATGTACTTGTAGTGTTTACCTCTATCCAACAAACTTAACATTTTATTAAAAAAAAAAGTTAAATAGTAAGATCCAGTTTGTTCTGAAGTAATGCTAATTTGCATGACCTATGTCCCTTCCATTTATTAGTCAGCTTTTCATTTATATCAGCTATTCCTGATCTCAGGCTGAAATCCTATAATGACCAAGGTTACTCCATTAGCTTCCTTTTAGATTTCTTAAGTCTTACCAATATGTCAGGTGCTATTAAGAAATAACACCATTTGTAGAGATCAATTCTTGCCAGATCTTTTTGAATTCTTGGATACAAATTAGATAGGTTGATTAAAAATTTCTAACTTTAGTAATTCTCATTTAACATTCCTTTTGAATATTTTTGTGTGAGTTTCTCTTGGGTATTTAGGGAAAATATTTTGCATATCTCAGTTTATGATATTTTTGCTCCTGCCACATTTCTGAAGTAATGTGCCATAATTTCATTTGTTCCATTGTCCATTTCCCCCATGTTTTTATGACCTTGATGCAGCAGAGGTCATGTGGAGAAGCAGCATTATAATTTTGCAGGCTTCTTCAGAATGCATATGCACAGGAGACTGAATTGAGGTTGCACGAGTCGTGTCAATTCTTACATATTGCAGCTGTAATGTACTTTCCTTTAAAACCTTTTCATCCCTCTAAAAGGTTTTTAGTATATAATTACGATAATTGCTCCCCATCATATGCTCCCCTGGATAGCATCTCTGATAATATCCTGAAGAATGAAATGTTATTCTTAAAAACACTGTCATATTTGAAGTTAAAACACATGAGGATGGGTGATAACGTGAGATCAGTTCATTATGAAAATGCGTGCATTCTCCAGTCATCCACTGTTTCAGTAAATATGTTAACATTAAAGTAATTTCATTTTCCAAAGGACTAGCTTCTATTTTCTCTGCAGAGAAAATGGCTTCTGCTCCACATATGTTAAATTTTTTCTGATACTGTGTTTTATTATTGTTCATTAAGATGCACTTGAAAAAGTTCAGCCCTCACAGGAGCTTTTGGCAAATTTTGCAAATGAGTGCTCATCAAAGTGTGTGCATTTTGACCAAAGCTCAGTTTCATCCATCCTGGTGTGATCACCATCTAGAATGATCTCATTACACACTTGACTGCATGGTGTCAGACAAAAACTCGTTTTCAAATCAAAACAATAATTCAAAGGAACGTAATTATTTTTGGCTGTTTTGCATGTTAAAGCCCACATGAAAATATTATTTAGCAGGATTTGAGTTTTTCTTTGCTAAATGATTATTTGTTGCAACATTTTTGTAGTATTTTTGAGTAAGGGCTGGAATATATATACAGAACACACAGAACATATTCCATTCTAGTAAGAAAAACTCCACCTCAGAGTGCTGATGGGGTTGTTTGATAATTGAGCAGATGTAAATGATAGTACCTTTCATAAGTGGCAGTAACTTAATAGATAAATGGGAAATAATACTTTTGTAAAACTCATCAAATGGCTAATACTGGGAGTAATAGTAAAACTTCATCTGACTGTTAATTTGTTTACAGTTTGCATGCATCTGGTACATTCTAGAGGAATATAAGCTTGAAATTGGTATAGCACTGCACAGACGTCTTAATAAGTATTTAGCTAATATTGTGTGTCTCGTGATGCACCTGTGAATTTTCTGCAAACCTTATGCTGAATTTTCTACAGAGCTTTTCAGTTTGAATCTTACTCCAGTTTAGAAGCTGGGATGAGCCAGTTATCTTGAGCTCATACTTTTTATCCTGTTACGTTCAAGACTGCATATGTGCTATTTTGCATGATGATGAAATTGAGTCCTATAGATTGAGTGATCCAGTGCTCAGGAGCTAGTGCTTCACTTGAGTTATGTCTACGAAGCAATACAGTCCAAGTAGTGTTGTAAAAAATGCTAAAGTGGTTTCCAGAAACACTGGAATTGCAACAGAGATATGTGTTGAATCACACAAAGAATCCTGTCTTTTGATGAAGATTCATTTATCCACTGTTTGGTCTCTTGATTTCACATGATACAGCTGCTCAGCTCTGAATGCTTGATCGATAGAAACTACAATATACATATCTTAGGGTACTCTAGGCATTCTCAGCATTTCCAACGTTCTTGATCTCTCCTGCTCCTTGTATAGTTTTTCCAGCTATTTTGATATTTTTGTATTGAAGGTTGCAAGTTTAACACAGCTTATTAGGGAATGGTTTATGACTTGCTGTAGATGGCAAGTAGATGTAGTTTTGGTCATGTGATTGCCTTTGATTTAGCTATTAGATTTCTTGTCTTGGGCAATCTCTTGTATTTCTATGTCCCATATCAGGGATGTGGAAGATCAAGTTGAGAGCCCTAAGTATCAGACTATAATATGAGTGACTCTATCTGTATCATGGAACGTGAGAATTCCATTTAATGCTGGGTACATCCTGTGTGCATCCCAGCTCCATGCCAGACACCTCATGCAGTAACTCTTCCCTGTACTAATCACCAGACAAACTAAAAAACATTTTTCTGGTTCTTCTGACTGGCAGTGTTTAGGAGAATCTATTTTGGTGACTGACTGTGTCAAAATTGTAATATAATTTTAGCTTATACAATCAACTGAATTGCCACGTTAATAATTTTTTTCTGGTATTGGCCTGAATCAGATCTGAAATACTAGATTTTATTATTTAAAACAAACCCCCAAACTACTCCTATTTGTACAGTCTTCACTTCTTCCTAAAAAAACAACTTAAACATTGTAGTTTTGTGAAAATAATTAAGAGGTTGTATTTAATACTTTAATATGTTTACCTGTGTTCCACTGGGAACTCTTTTTAATGAGAATTATGTTTTATGCATTATTAATAAACTTCTCTATTAACTTTGGTACATTTGGAAAGCAGAAATCTTGGCACAGCTTGCTAAATTTTGTTGAAGTCAAAATATTTGTGAAAATATTAAGCAGTTTCTAAAATAAACCAATTTTGTACATAATGAACAGATTTATTTGCTTTATTCAGTGTAATAAATGATTAAAAAATAGAAAAACATTGATTCCTAGTGAAGGTAATCAGTGTTAGGTTCAAAAAACTAAATTCTTCAATTCCTCCTGTTCAGTTTGAAGCTAAATAAAAACCACTCATTTGCTTCTGCAAATTTTCTCTGCTTCTGTCTCACTTTCTCATCTGCTAGTCCTGATGGCAACATGTAGCTTGCTGCCAAAAAGTTTTTTTCTCTTACTTTACAGAGATTTGATTTTTGTTCTTTTTATTCCATTTTCTTTTTATGCCACCTCAAAAGAAAACTTGAAGTGTGCAAGAGATGTAGGATTTTGCTATATATCCAAATAAAGTGGGAAAGGGTTTCTATTGCCAATCCACAAACATACAGATGCAGCATGTATTTAATAGTATCTAACAATAGAATAATTTGCTACTGCAACAGGATATCAAATTTGTGTTTTCCTTTTTTTCCCCCGAGGTACATTAATATGCCTCAGTTTTGGAAGAACCCATATGAAAGAATATTTTCACACCCAGCTGCTTTATTTTTCTTAGAAAACAGAAAGGACCATAAAGACCATTTCATATTTTGTGGCTCCAGAGCAGGCTGTATTCTTTCTGTAATACAGTATATCACTGTGTGTGGTTGTAACTGTTCTGGATGATGACATTAAAACCAGCTGTTACTAAGAATACTCCTTCCAGTCCAGCTCCAGCTGCAGTTCACCCCATGTCCTTTTTCTTTCAGAAATTATTCTCTCCATGATGAAAGATACATAATAATTAGTGCAGCACAATTAAAACCATTTTCTTACCCATAGGACTGGGATGGACACTATAATTTTATCTAAGAGCATTTCCATTACTTTTATATCTATTTATGTCTCACATTATGGTGAAAAGATATCAGAACTCTCTGTGAATATTGTGTCAGTAAATTTTGAAAAAAACCCCTTTTCCTAATCAATTATGTAAGTTGTCTTTCAGTGTTTTTCTCATTCAACTTGCTATAACTGCAAGAAGAATTTGCCATTGATCAATTTAACAAAAGTGTGTTCTAATGGAATAGTGGCATTTGCAGTAGGAAGTTGTTAGTGGTTAGGAGTTCTGCCAGTAAGAGTGACAGGACTTGTGTGGGTCTTTCAGTTAAATCTGTAGTTCCAAGAATTAGCTGTTAATGGTTGGAAACTGAATTGTGTTATTCCAGTTTTATCCACATTAATTCCTTTATCTTTCTCAAGTCATTTGGACACTATCAGAGCAATATATTGGTCTACATAACTGATCCACTCTAGTACAGATGCTTTGGTATCTCTTTCAAATTGAACATTAAAGTCCATAAAGATTTCCTGAATTCTGACTGTGTATTAGCAGTGTATTCTGTTTGCTGGCCAAGTTCTTTATGCCTAATGAATATAACTGTTACACTGGATACAATATGCAATATGTGTTAACAAGATACTTTTTTAGTGAAAATATATATTAAACACAAAATGTAAATTTTCAGGGTGAGAGTTGAACTTTCTAAATCTCTCTGAAGCTGCTTGAGAATGTAGATACTTTAAATAGGAATAACTCGATTGTGAAACGTTCTAAAACATCATTTCTGTCTCTTTGTTTTTAGAATTTTTTGGTTACCACTTTGATTTCAGTGTTCTGATAAAGAGCTTTATTAATTAATTGATACTTAGAAAAACTGGAAATATAGTTTTTCCATTAATTGATTTTTCACTGCAGCTGTGGATAGATGCATATTGAGAGGTTTCTTCAAGACTGCTTAAATTATTTATTAACTGAGCTTCATCCCTGGGGTGTATGGCTATCATTGGCATTATTTAAATTATTTGAGAGCACTTACTCTCACCACCTTTTGTGATTTATTTTCTGAAATAATTTGACAATGTAGTAATTTGTAATTAATGTAGTAATCAATGTACATGTACATTGTACAATGTACATGTAATGTAGTAATACAATGTAGTAATTTGACAATTCAGTAATCATCTGTTGCCTTTGGAATAGTATTTTTCTGCACAGTTTGGCTAATTTCTTTGGTTTATAGGACAAGCCTTATGAAATACTAAGGCATGCTTATGGTCACATTCAGTGACCTCTCACTGATAAGTTAAATTTAAAATAAGCACAGAAATCCCCAAAACCCCAGTAACTAACATTCATTTTGGGTTGTTTTTTTTTTTTTTTTTTTTTTTACAAGACTATTAGGCATCCCAGTTTTTAGTTAATAGCTAAGATGACCAAAAAATATTGTTGGCATCTGTAACTATAGCCTATGCTTTTCACTGAACTCCCAGAAATATGGTGCCTATATATTGAGACAGTGCAAATAGAGAAATCTATGAAATACCTGCCATAGAAAAGTTCCATCATTTCACTACTAACCTGTTAAATATGGAAAAGCCAACAAAAAGGCCATTACACAAAAAAAAAAAAGGTAGATGGCAACCGTGTGGTATTGTTTTTGAATGTTCAATTAGACATCAGCAGCTTGCAGAGGCGGTCTCAAAAGGTTACTCAGGAAATGGTGGAAATCACCCATCATCTCTCATTAGTACTTAATGAGAGATGTTTTTCCAGACAGTTGCCTGGTATTACAAGGGTTATGCAAGCTTGAAGCAGTTCCAAAGTCTATTTGTGCAGGTGGGTGATTAGAGGAAATACAAACTTGATAATAGTCATACCCAACTCTCTTGGATGATGCAACTAAACAGACCCCCTGCTGCCACTGGAATGCACTTCACTGGTAATTAATTCCAAATACAATCCTGAAATCGCTGCCACCTCCAAGACTGGGCCAGTTACAGCTTCGAGTGCTTTCAATAAGACAGTTGCAGATACATATTTGCAATTCTGTTCACAAAAATGGTTATTTAAGTGTGTGGGAACCAAGAAAATTCAAAAGAGCACATTCAAACAGTTGAGTCCAACTATTCTCCCTGTGCATCCAATGTAGCTACCTACTGATTCTGTTATTCAATATTCCATCTGTTCTTTTGAAATGTCTCTGGTAATGTTTGTTCCTTGAAATCCTGAAATACATGATTGTCCTTATCTGTAGTTTGTAGATTTATTCAATATTGAATAGTTAAGTAGGAGAGAAGATTTGCTGTGGGGATTTAGTCAAGTTAAAACAATTTAAAATTTTAAATTTTGAAAATTAAATTTAAAAAATTTAAATTTTAAAGCTGAATCCTATGCTATGGGAAATTACTTAGTCCTGTTTGAGGCTACTCTGTAACATGAATGTTTTTGTTATCTGCCTAAAAAATAGGAGATTTTCTAATCTTTTTTCTGGATTTCCATAAGAACTGCTTAATTTACTATATGCAATTGCTGCTAATCTTTGCAGTGGGTCCCTCACTTACAGGGGACAATACATTTTTATTACACATGCTGTCCAAGAAGTCTTACACATTACATCTGTGAATAAAATCAGTGTGGTTCCTGCTATTTTGTGACCTGCTCTGCTCAATTTTGGGTCTATGTTAGTTCTTTCCTATTTGATAGCTTGGACTCCTGCCTTGTAAATCTGCTCTTTCTGGAATCCAGCAGCCAAGAGTGATGTACAATAAATGGAATGAGCCCAAGTGCTGTCCCCATACATATGCATACTTTTACTGAAGTCTGTTGGTTTGGTTTAGAATAATGGGTTGATTCTCCTTGCTCTACCTTAGGAACGGTTGTTAATGAACCCTCTACAAGATTCAGGGCATCACTGGGCCCAAATTCTCTTTACCATGCAGAATCAGATTTAGATGACTCTTCATGTGGGCCTGTGTCTCTCTCTTGCTTGTAGATCAAGCTCAAAGATTCCCTGAAGCAGAATCAGGGAAGTTTCTTCATCTTCTCAGCATGAGGTTATCAGCATGTCCCTGATAAAGCATCCATATCTTTGATTATCACAGGAATCAGAAATTGCTGGTTTCTCTATCACTCCAGTGGGATTATAAGTGGCAATTCTTTTTTCTTTCCGGTTATAAAGATTTTAAAACAACAAGATGACTCTTCCCCCATTATTGAAGAGCATTAAAATCTGTTCCTAATGGTACCACATGTGATGAAACCTACATTAATGTGTTAATTTCTTAACCATTCAATTAAATGAGCCATTTTGGTGGCCCTGTTCTCTGCAAGGAGATGTAAGTTCAGTCACTGCAGACTGATCCTCCTGAAATAGTACTATTTCCATAATATCTTCTTTTTCACTCTTCCAAGATTTCTATTGTGATGATGACTGATTTCTGTCCAGGCCACCTGATTAGCATTGCTGTGTTCTTTTTTAGAGCATTTTGCCTTCATGTAACATATTTGATGTTGAGAGAACATGTAACACACAGACAAAGGCATTCCAAATTTTTTTTTTCTAAAGACAGATCCAAACCCATAGAAACTGCCAGACTCGATAAGAGTTTTCTAATAGTCTAGCAAATTGAGTATGCTGTAATTGATCGAACTTAGGTCTGTCTTGTTACCATGCTAAAAATCATTTTGAGCTCAGATGGCACTGAGTCATCTGGACCTTTATCCACATTTTTGCATTATCCCTCATGCTGGGGTTCCCAAAACAGATGCAGGATTTTGACCTACCTTCAAGTAGTTTGAAGTATTGCATGAAATTCTCCACACTGAGAAGAGCTTGAGGAAGCTATGCTAATAATAGTGTGCCTTTGCATTTGTTTTCCATTTGTTTATGCAGGTGAATCTCTATATATTTGTGCATGTATGTTCATGAACATTCATTTTCCAGCCTTGTCTTTTTTCTCTCCCAGATTTGCAGTGAACAAACCTATCCAGTCCCTGAGTTTGTAGTATAGATTTCTACAAGGTCATAATGATTAGGCTTTGTGCTTAAAGTATTTTTTTCATGCCTAGTATTGTCTTTTTGGATTTTTTAGAATTTAGTACATGTATTTAAATGCAGCATAAGGTATTTAGTGTATTATCTGGGTTATTACTGGTCCATACCTCTAAAGTGAAATAGAAATTCCTTCTATTTATATAACAACTTATAAATCTGAGAATATAGTATATAAGTGACTCCACAAATAGTTGGAATATGGAAATAAAATAGGTGGAGTATACATTTGCATTTTGGCTCAGAGCACTGGATGTGAATATGAAATAAATCTTCATTTGCAGTTGCTATTAATTTCTTCAGTCACAGGCCAGCTTTGGAGTATATAAGCCAGATTCCTTCTAGATCTGAAATTCCATTTTAGGTGGGCACCAAAACCATCTCCTGGAAGCTGGAAGTTGTGAGCAGTATGTATGGTAAGGGTGTTTGGTAGAATAAATAACTTGCTACATAATGCCAAAAGTTCAAACCCACATTTATTCTAAATGGAGTGTCATGCAGATGAACTGCTTTTGATCTGCTGATCCATTGCCATTGCATTAAATAGTAGAAATAGCTGATTTAATAGCTAATACAGCCATAACTGTAAATTTTGATAAGGATGCTACCTTGTTTCTGCAATGAAAGTAGAAAACTAAATTAACTGTGTGATCCATTTTAAAGATTTATTTCTGAGGTGAAATCTAATTACAACTATATTTCTGGAATATGGGCTGTGTCTGGCTTTTGATATTTTGTTTGCTGGGATGCAGTAAGCATTCTGGTTGGTGCACTTAGTATTGCCTGATAGTTAATATTGTGGCACTGCATGCATATAGTGCTGCCTCTTTGAGTACATTATGAGAAAAAAAAACTAAAAAACAACCTCTTAGAAAAGTTCCAGTGTGGGGTTTGTCCTCACAGTACAGAGATAGTGGGATGAAAATGTCAACGAAGCATTTGTTGAACTCTGGTGTTACGGTCTGTTGTTTTCCATGAGGGCATTTTTCACTGTGCAATGCTCCCTGAGAAAAAAAAAGACACATGAAACTAACTGCTGGTGTCACACAGCGAGGAAGAGGCAAAATTGTATTGTGTAGAATTGTGTATGGCGCTTTTTTATCATCTCAGCTAAACAGTAGACATTTTTATGTTTTTATCTCACATCTTAGAAGACAGCTCTAGAATTTCATCTTAGTTTGCTCTTACAATATTCTAAAATACCACATTCATATATTTTCCTTGTTCTATTCTATTTCTTCTGCCCTGAAATAAAGAAAATAGAGAATGTCAAGTACTCAGTAAGCATCTTCAGAAATCAGAATAAGCTCCAGTTATGTAGACCTTGTGAAAACTCCTCATGTGTTATGGAGGAAGGAAGGAATATTGTTAGAGCACACTGCAGTTCATTAGTTTTTAGCTGTTAGATGGAGCCTGATGTTATCTGACTTACACAGAAACATCTAGATTATTGCAACATGAGCCAAGAACTAGATGAGAATGGCACTTGTAAACCCTGTTGGCCCCATCTGTAGCACCTATCAGAAATTCAGCATATGAACTAATCCTTCCTGGGTAAATTTGGTAGTTTCTTAAGTTTTCAAGTTCTATTTGCCATGAAATGTTTTTCTGAAACTTGCAGTGTTGCCATTATAGTTACCTGAAGGGGAAAAAATTGCTTTAGTTATGTCACCAGGGAAAATTAAAACATGATTATTATATAATTTAATTCCAAAGAAAATATATTCAAAGATACTCTTAATGAAACTATAAGTACTGTATACATAAGCAGACAGGTTCTACAAATTGGTTGCAGGAACTAATTTGATGGTGTTGTTCTTTCTGTGATGGAGCAGACCCAGGTAGTAAATCATTATTGGTTGCCTAATGGGAACATCCTACTGTGAAAATAAACAGCTGTCCACAATAAAGAAATTGTTTACAAGAAGCCATTACATGTCAGACACTTAGCCCCTTGAGTAAGAAGGGAAGGCGTGAAATACTGAGCAATTGGATGTTTTTTCTGGGATGTTTATTTTTAACAAAAATTGTACAGCTTCTTTTTGCAAAGTTTTGTTTTTAGACTCTAGAAGCACGATCTTTTGTTTGTATTGCTGTTTAATTTTGCTTGGAAAGAAAGACTGTAGCTACTCTTCTGAGATTGCTGCATATTTTGTATATTGGTGAATTGGTTATGGTTGTATTCACACGTTGCAGCTGAAGAATTTTTCCTCATCTCTGTCTAGTGGGGTATGGAACATCCCTGTTCCCCCTCCTGTGTGCCTCCCAATAAATTTTCCTTCCAAGAATGTCTCTCACAGTTGCTTCAATGCCACTCATTTGGGACTGTATGAAGGAGCAAAACCTGGCCTTCAGTGAGCTACTACTGAACAGGGTTGACAAGAACTCTTTCCTATGCAAAGACCAAAACCTTGCTCATATGACTTGACTCCTCTCTTAGCTTCTTCTGTGTATTTAAAGTGTGGTTAACCTGAGGTGACTATCGACAAGGCTTTGAAACAGAATAAACTGGTGGGCAGACAATTGCATTTGTTACTATCTGCACCAATCCACATTTCTTATGATGTGTCCTTTGAGTGATCCATCCTTGAGATACTTGCATATGCAAGACTGCCCGATTCCACTTGCAAGTCTTTCATGTGCTAAATAGCTCAAGGGCAGTTGTGCTGAGCATAGCCACACAAGGCTCACAGGGAAATAGTGACAGAAAGCCAGGAACTGCTGAAATATGGAGGAGTTTGTGCTCTTTATAGCTTTAGCTGTTTGTCAGAGACAATCATTCTGTTTCTCACACCAGTGAGTAAATAAGTGCACTAAGTGCACTTAGCTGGATTCATGTGGAGTGTTTTTCACTCTAGAATTTATTTTTTGCCTTCCTATATATGGTATCTTTATTCCCACGTTTCTTGACAGTAGTATAGTCCCTTGTTTGGTGTCTCCCCAAACAGGGCAGGGATCTCTTAGAGCAACTCTCTGATTCCTCTGTAAGGGAGGTTCATTGATTGTTTTCTATCTGTCAGTGGAGTGAAAGAAGGTGCTATTATTTCATAGTCTGGAGCAAAAGAGGCTGAGACTTTCAGCTTGCTTTAGGTGGTACTCATATCTAGCCTTTGTCCTCATTATGAGATTTTCAGAGTATGGCAAGGCTTTAGAGGTTTCTCCTCTTGTCAGATCCCTACCCCTCCTTTGAAGAGCTGAGTTTTCAAATCACAGAATACTCATTTATATGGTGCGCACAAACAGTTTTAAAGTTAGACAGCAGTTCAAGCAGGAAAGAATATGAGAGACTTAAAGTCTTTCTAATATGCTATCAACATTCTTCCATGTCAGTTATGTTATTGTGATAATTAATTTTCACTTCCTTTCTAAGGCTGTGTAAAATTTGTTTTGATACATTGTATTAACACACATTTATTACTTTATGAAATAAATTACCAAATAATTATCCAAGCTTTCTGTGCACACTTCTGATGATTCAGGAAGAATTTATCTGCGTAGTAAGACTGCACACTTTTGGGACTTGAAATATCTATGAGATACTTTTAACAATGTTGGACTTTTCTGTGTCTGTGAGAGGGAAGATTCTCTGTCAGGTAACAGGTTATCTACAGGATGTCTCCATTCTGGATGTCTGCTAATCTGCCATCTGAATTTTTGTTTATGCTTTCATGAAGTGCTGTATCAGTATTGCTGAAACATTCCGACCTGACATTTGTTTTAGAAGAATTAATTGTCAATCTGTATTTGATTAGAACCTTTGATTAGAAACCTCATCCAGTTACACAGTGTTTCTATAAGAAGAATCCTGCAGACTTCCTAAAATCACTCATGATGTGAAAGTACCTGTAAGTTGGAAAGGCCATCAGGTTTACATTCCTGACACTATTTCCCTTTATCCTATATTATCTCTGTTAATGTGACTGGGTATTTCCTTTCTTTCAATATCTCTGTTACCCTTTCAAGAATGCTTTCAGGTTAGTAGGACTGAGAGAGAGAAGCTTCTGTCATGGCCTTCACAGAGGCATTTGTGACTTGTGCAGAAGGAGGAGCTCATGTGTGTATCTGTAGGAGTTGGTCAGGCAAAAACTCTCCACCTCAAGAGAGTTGCTTTTGCTTATTGATGTTTGGGTTTTTCTGGAGTGGATTTGTCCTCAGAGTGGAAGCTCATATTGGACAACCACCACAAACACTAATAAACTTGTTTTCTTCTGTAAACCCTGCAGGCTGTCAGTTGAGGCCCACAAGCATGAGATTTGTCTTGATGCAGATCTTCAGGTGTAACAGCACATTTAGGAGCTTGGAACACATCTTTGCAACTCACAAAGGCGCTCAGTAAATTTAGACACTGTAATAACCACCATAATCATACACAGGCAATGGCACTTTCCCCAGAATCTGAACTAAAGCATTTCTTTACTGATATAATTCTAGAGGCCTGAAATAATGCAATTTTTTTTGCCTTCTGCTCAGTCATTCCAGTGACTGGGTACTCTCACAGCTAAGAAGCTATTTTATAGCTCTGTCCTCTGATCTGATTGTCACTAACTTTACATTGATCAAACAGCATTAAGAACATTTGGAGAAGGTAGGAATGATATTTTAAGTACTTTTAATGGTCCTTCACAGTGCCATAAAATGCTAACAGCAAAATAGGTCCAAAGAGCTTTTTCCCATGCAGTTTCCCCTGCACATGCAGGTGTGCAGGTATTTTTAAGCCAGCTGAATGTTATCTAGAAAGAAAGGTTATCTGGAAAGGAAGCTACTGCAGTGCAGAACTCTATGGAGGATGCAAATTTTACCTGAGAAACTGAGTTATATTCATGTAATTAGTCCTTGCTGGTCAGTTATGCTGATCATGATTGTAAGGAAAGTTGTCAGTGATGGCTATTAGCATATTCTAAGTGTTTGTATAACATGTAGAGCTTAGTCATACATGTTAGGATTTTCCAGGATGAGCTAGAAGTTGCATTATAAATCTCCCTTCCAGTCACCCCTGTTATAGCAATAATATTTGGATTCATAGTCAGTAATTCAAGATAATGAAAGTAAAATATTCATGCTTGGTTTCCACCTCATTTTCTTTAGGCACTGAGAGACTGCTGTATCTTGTCTTAACATAGAATGAATTTATGAGCTGAAAAACTAAGTGTATATGTGCAATATATTCTTTAATAAATATATTTAAATTTAAATATATTTAAATTATATTAAGTTTTGTAAGCTTAAACAGTGTTCTGAGTAACCATCTGTTTCCGAAGTTCTCTTTTTATTTTAAAGTATATGAAGTATTTGTAATTTCACATAGCTGTTATTTTTATTCACAGATAATGCACCTCAGGTAGCAATTACCGCACCAGGATCTGGTAACCATAGAAACAGCTCTACAGGCCCAACACCTGACTGCTCTCCTCCATCACCAGACACTGCACTTCAAAACATAGTGAAAGTCATACGTCCTCAGGTAGGTGCTCACCAGAAGCATCCTCTTGTTTGTTGTATTTCTCCTTTTAACAGCCGGGCTGTAGTGCACGTATTCTAAGAGGATGTTATGGCTTTACGGATTTGAGTAGGTCAAAGGCATAAACAGAACACAAAATACTTTGTCTTCTTAAAAATCAATCTTAAGAGCAGAAGAGGATAAAATATTTTATGAATGAGCCCAAATGTACAGAGGAGTATCTATACATATTTCTTACAGCACTAATAATAAATCCAGTCCTTATGCAGTATTTTGTATTTTTGCATACTGTTACTTTTCTTTCAAGGTTATGTTCTGATTTTATCAGTATTACTTCCATATTACTCTTTCATGTTTACTTTCTTCTTTCTGCATCTCCATTTGCATGAAGTTACAATGTTTCATACCTTTTTTATTTTACTTTCCCATGTAGTATTGCTTATGAACTTCCATCCTTCCTTACTATCCATGCTTCTAATACTGTTCGGGGAAAAAAAATACATAATGTGTGTAAAACTTTAAGGAGTGCAGTTCTTTAAAACCAAAACTTTAGCATAAATACATGTTAGAACTTGAATATAGAGTAATATAGAATTAATCAGGATAGAGGAATTTATTTTAGAATCGTGGGATCATGGGATAAGTCAGAACAAACCTTGAGATTATCTATTTCCTTGTTTAAAAAGCCATGACATTAGGTGTGCCAAAGCTAGCTCCGGCAACTAGCTGAATTGACTAATTGTGAAACTTTTTTAGTGTGAACCAAAAGAACTTCAACTAATTTTGGGTTCAAGTGCAGCCATCTGTTCTTTATTGCTGAGCTGATCTCTGCAGCTGAGCCACTCTGATGCTACTGGCTGCAGGCTTTGTACCGTCAGTATGTCACTGGCATTTGTTTTACTTGAGGAGTAACCTGATGGACACATGATATTTTCCTAGCTCTATAGGTCAGGTTGTTTTGGTATCACACAAGTGACTGTGTCACAGTGTTGAATGTGAATCTTCCCTTCAGTACTTATTGGAGTACACAGTTCAGAAGGTCTTGCAGAATTAAAGGTAATTAATAGCTGCACCTGCCATTTCTGCCTGGCTTCCTATAGCTGACACTGTCACTGTACGATAATTTGATTGACAAACTGGTGCAGACCATTCCCTTCTGACACCACCATAGTTCAGCTTCCACATGCTGGTTTAAATCTAGACTGCAGAGGGTCTAAAATTACAATTTCTTCTATTTTTTCTTTTTATAGTTTCTCATTTCGCTTGTTTCACTAGTGTCTCTGTCCCTCCCACCCTACTTCAGTCTATAGTACTGAAATGCCTCCTTCCCTCCAAGCTGTTTTTTATAGTAGGCGGCAAGCAAACAGAAAGGTAATGAAATATTGTTGAAACAAGCTGTTGTGTGATAGTTTATTGAAAATAGCATTTAAAATGCTGTTTCCATCATGATATTGCCAACAGATGGACCCAGAACACTTCACGGTGATGTTCTCCTGCTAGTTAACTCTGAATGGATTCAGCAGATTCTGGGGAGCTATTTTCAAATTTAAATTATTCCATTTACTGACTCACAGTGTTCCCATCGTTCTGCAGAACAAAAGCTAGCTCTGTGATATATATGGTCCAAACTATACCACATTTCCTAAAATGTCTCTCACGTGGCCCTACACATGGCATGCTCCCTTACAGAAAACAACAGCAGACAGGCATAATGTATGTTGTAAGTCTGTGTGCTAATACACAGCATGTCCGATATGCTGTAGCATTCCGATCCCATTATGCTTCTCCTTTTTACATGTTTATGTTCATCCCTCAGTATCCTTTTTTCTTTGTTTTTGTTTTTTATCTAATCATCTTCCCCGAAGACCTCAGCTCAAGAATTTAGACAAAGAAGTTGTAGATATTTGCAATGTGCTGTTTGCTAACCATTAGTGTTCATTCCGCTTGCATATTTAATTCCTTTATTCCATTCAATTACAGGGCAAGCTCTTTGAAGGGTAGCACAGTGGGATTCTGTTCCTGACTGACCTCTCCCCATTCATGTAAAACTAATGAATACTGGTACACAATGTATGCAAAATAATTAATTTTCTGTTGACTGCCAGGGCCTCTTTGCATTTTTCTAGCAAAATTAATTGATTTCTAAGAGTTCTAAACCAGAGATCATATAGATTTCCAAAACAGCTGTCACTTCCTTCCCTTTTTCATGTCTCATGCATCCAGCACGGGAAAGTGCTGCCAGTAAAGGCAGAATGGGGAACTCTTCAGTCGCCAGCTTTGTGTGAGGCAGGCTTTGACAGCTTGGATGGAACAGCCAGGGAAGTCTGGCCTTCCAACACATATCATTATTTTAATTTATAGCCTTACCTGTCTTTCCCATAGGGCTGTACATACAATGGTTTGCCAGCACAGAGGAGTAACACTGAGTTTCTGTGCAATCAGGACAAGAGGACACTCTTAAGGTGCATCAGGGGAAGTTTAGGCTAGGCATAAGGGGGAATTTCTTCCCGGAAGGGGTGATTACACAGTGGAATGGATCACACGTGGTGGAATGATCAATCCTGGAGGTGTTTGAATATTGAGTTCAGTTCCCACAATGCCACTCACCTCTACTACCTTCAGTCCTCTGGCTGGCATACTTAACAATATCTCATGGATATGTGCAGTCTTTTTATCCGTGCACCTTAGCTATGGCTTGTACCTGTGATCTAGTATTTTGCAAATAAATATATTTTTTTCAAATTTTCCCATGGTCAGTCTCTTTTAAGAGAGGTTTTTTTGAAAAGTTGTATATATGCAGAAAAGAAGTAAACAGAATTTAGCTCAGGTCTGGAATTGCTTGATTTTTTTTTTTTTTTTCTGATTGTCCAAATGAGATTTACTAAGTTTTTAACTCTTGAATTGCTAGTTAATGGAGACTTTGAGAAAGTAATACACTTTCAAATTAAGGACATATGCCACTGTGTATACTCACAGCACATGGGATCCAAAATAAGATGAGGTAGGAGAACAAGTAGATAAGTCTCCTTCAAGTTTTAACTTAGTTACATTAGTGCATAGAGTAAAATATACTTACCCTACCAGACTGTAATTTTTAGAAAGTGATAGTATTGTTCTATCTAGAGAACTCTAGAGATAGCTCTCAATTTGAAAGAAGCCTGAAGGAAACTAAAATCCTTATGATGCTTCATGTATTTTTTGTATTAGCTACTCAATTTAATAAGCTTCTCCTTATTTATTTGTTCAGCTCTCTTTGAAAAAATAAACTATATCCATAGAGGGAGAAAGAGCACCTTTTTTCCTATGAGACTGTTTCTTTTGCCAGTTTTATTGCTTGTGGGTCTTGGGCCAATTTTCATAAAACTGAACTCTGACTTTTCACCTTTAAATTTATTTATTAGATGTAGTCCAATATTTGCGTGTTGTCTTCTTGTCTTTTAAAGATATGTTTCAAATGGCTTACTGTAGATACAGCTTTTGATGTCAAAATGTGGATTATTCAAAAGTGACTTTGATTTTATCTGTCATGAGTTAGTATTTTCCCTATTTTATGTGAATAACCCAATTTCCTAAAAGTGTTGTTTCAATGCTATTAAGAGGGTTTCTGGTAGGAGGACAAAGGAACAAAGAATTTCAGTATTTCTGACATGATGAAATTTCATAATCTTGTTCTTTCTGGGTTTATTGCTAAGACCTGCAATAATTTATTTCTTATAGTATCTTTTTTTTTCTTTTTTTTATCAATATGGATGTGCTGTCTTTGCAGGAATCATAATTTTTCTCCCTTTTATCTTTTTTTAACCTCTGTAAACAAAGTGGCAATTCAATCTGTGGCTTCTCATTCATCTGGCTAAGATATCTATGAATATAGTAGCAACTAATAGTTTAAACATTAACAGGCAAAATAAATTGTCTCCTTTTTCTGCAAGTTCTAACAGAATCCTGCAGGACATGTGTAGCCTTTGATAGACCCATCCCACTTGTTTGGGCTACCAGGTGTACAACCTTTTTTTTGCATGAGAAGTGTGCTTGTCAGACCAGTGTATATGTGGTTCCTCAAGGCATAGGGAAAGACAGGGACCAGGACAATTCCACTCCCTGTGTCAACCTGGACATGAATGGACAGACCATCTGTAGGAGGTGTGTGCTCCAGAGCCTCCTTAGCTGACTTAAAAAGTGACAATAATTTACATTCAATGAAATTATTGATCATTCTTTTTGCAGGTAGGTGCAGAAATTACTTTGAACACAAACAAATAATCAAACAGAAATTGTCTTAGAGGAAACTCTGGACAAGCACAGTTCCAGGGGAAAAAAACCAAAACAGGACTAATGGTTCCATAAACAGGATTTTCAAGTGGATGAATGTTGAAACAATGAATTATTTCTGCCTGATTCCTCCCTTATGCTAGCACCATGCTGTGGTTTTCTTAGTTGCTCACAAATAAAATGCATGCCTTGTCACAGTTGGCTTGAGTTGATGCTTCCCTGTCTCTGTCAGCTTAGTGAAATCCCTGCTGGAGGTTGTTGCACCAGTGCACAACACCATGAGAACTCCGTGTTCTCATCTGAACATCTGCTGAACTTGTTTTGCACCACACACACAAAATCTGTTTTATTACATTTTACCACAAAAAGGAGGGCTGGAGAACACTGTTATGCAATAAATTGTCTCCACTCTCTGAGTGGGATCACAGGACAGTGGAGATGCAAGGACCACCTTTCTTCTATGAGTTGCTTTCTATGCATAGCTCCACTTACAATGTGCTCAGCCAGGCAGGGAGTAGCAAGGAAAATCACTGTGAAGAAAGACTGTGCAGGCACGTGGTGCTTCCTATTGAGGTGCACACTTCTGCTGCTGCCATGTTTGGGTGCTGTGTCCTTGCTTAGCACAAGAGGCAGATAAGACTGGTAAAAAAAGACTTTACTGAGAGTTATGATTTTGTGGGGAATCATACCCAAGGTAAAAGCCACTCCTGTGTACATGTTTTTATGAAGTTCTGGAACGTGCTGAGAATTCCTCAAACCCTCTAAAATTAAAATGCACAGTGCAGAGATGGGTAGTTTTAGTGCTCATTCTTTGAGTGCCTGGTCTGGAGATTTTCACTGGATGTCATAGTGATTCCAAGGTTGTGTGTATCTATTAGGGCTGCAAGCATATTAAGGTTGTTGTCAGCAGTCAGTGACCTTGATTCCAGGTATATAAATATATTTCAGATTATTTTCTCTGTGACAGTCAATGTCTATACAAGTCTACTGCCCACTTTGATGTCTTCTTGAACATCATTCTAATGATGTTGAATATAAAATAAAGCCCCTAAATAGTCCTTGAAAAAAAAAACAGGAGCAAAGCAGAGTAAGTATATTGTCAATGCCATTAATTAGTAATGGTTAGCAATTCATCTATGTATGACTGAAAATAGGACAGATGTTATGAAATAACTTTATTCTGGAATACTGAGTACCAAAGACAAAAAAAGGTTATGGTTGGAATTGTCTCATAGGACTGATTCCTACACACACCTCTCCCCCAGCACACACCCCCCCTCACCCACCTGTTTTACCACGTCATTTATGGGCAGATGATGTGTAACAGCTCCAGAGGAGAATATGTGAAAAACAAAAAAAAAATCCTAGACCATAATGGATACTCTGTGACTACTTAATAGCAGCATTAAACAAAGTATTATTGAAGAGATGCATTGTAAGGGATCTCCTTTGACAAGTAACTATAAAACATAATTCTATTTATATATTTTAATTAGATCTAATAGGAAAACATAAACACATCTACTCAGTATATGGTATTAATGAAAACAGCAAACAGTGTGTGTTAGTGCGTTTAATTACAGTTCAACAGGATACTAAAACAAGTATAAATTAAAGCAGAATAACATTCTATTGGGAAGAGTGTTAAGTTTTTAGAGTATCACTTGTGCATGCATATGTGTTTCTTGGTTGAAGTTGGTTACTTACCTGGAGAGATTCTCTAGCTTGTGATTCCTGATTCAATATAAACACATATCATGCAGAAATACAGAACATCTTTCCCGTATGAACTTGTAACAGTCAGGTGAAATACTGTTTTTAAAGGTAGTTCAGATACTGAAAGGCACATCTATGCTAGTAAAATGAGCTTTAGCTCTGCAGAGTTATCATCTACACCGTTGAATTATGAACACAGTCCTAGGTATAATTTTGGTAGTGTATGATTTTCTTTCTCCAAACATATCCACTGTCAGGCCTGATTTGTGATTTGAGTAGACCAAGTACCAATCCTGGTAGATAATTCTGCCTTGAAGACCTTTCTCTGACACCTAACGGAGTTTAATTGTAAGGGTGTGAACAAATCCGTGACTGCTGACCTGCCTTAGTATACAAAATGCTTGGAAACAGTAAAACACTCAGAATTTGGAAGATTAAAGCCCTACCTCTTGTGCCTTGATGGGTTTCTTATGTTATATTCTTAACATTTTCATTTGTTTCTCTAGTATGGGGAGTTTTGAGCACCTTAGTTACTCAGTAACCCCTTATCATCATCTGAAAATGCACATTTTCATGTCAGTAGCATGCAGCTTAGAAAAAAGAGCTATCACTTTGGCCCTTCAAAATTTGTGATATAAAATGTCATGATACCAGTAATTTTCATAATCTGCATGTGAAAAGGGGGATATTAATAGCAGCTGGAAGCTGAGCTTTTTAGAAGAAAATGGTCTACATCCATTTTCCAACTCTTTCAGTAAAGATAACACTATTTTAATCTTTGAAATATAGGAAACTTTTGTGGCTGAAGAGTGAGGCATTCCTCTTATTTATGAAATTTATCTCTTGCTGTTTGGGTCTTATTTCAAGCAACGTATTCCCAGCATAGGTATAATTGTGTATCTTCAAATTTGGTCACATCTATCAAGGACGGAAACTGCTCTGTTGCAGTTTTTGGCATTCAGGTTTGCTGCTCCTCAGAACCCATAGCTGCAATATGGTTGCAACTAAAATAAAAGTAGAAGGCAAGGAAAATAGAAAGTGGGGGAAGATCAGCTTTTTCCCTTATTGATTTCCTATGTGATTCGTCATCTGAGATAAGACCAGGGGTAGAAGGGGCAGCAAACCTCTGACCTTTAATTACATATTCCAGTGCAAGGCTAGGATGACGTGCACAGAGGAGAGCAGAAAACACTGTACCCAGAGTCACAGCTCCCTGACCACAGGCTGCACAAAAGAGCCGAGTCTGTGTCATTCCTGAGCATGTCACTGACAGGGCCATGATCCAAGGATGCTGAGGGACCATGAGATTACTCTAAAGTAGTATGTGCTTGCTGCTCATGCAGGATGCAAGCAGTGTCTTTCTCTAAATTAATGATCAATCAAACTGAAATTGCTAGGACTTTGATGCTGTGATTTCATTAAAAATTTATTTAGTTTTAGAATTGTAAGGGATCTACAGTTAAAAACAGTGAATTTTTTTTTTTTAAATCTCATGATCCTGCAAGCTCCCTGTTGCAGGTGCTTGGGATATATTAGTTGCCAGCTTCTGTGTATTTTCTGCTTTCTGCTCTGAAACTTAATTAAAATGTTGACAAGTAAAATCAAGAATGTCAAGATGGGTGCCAAAACTGCCTATATTTTATTTTTAATTGTTGTCATAATATAAGATAAAGTTTAGTGAAATGAAAAAAAGAGAAAATTACATTACCCTGTTGAGTCTTCAGCTTGTTCAACATGGTATTTTGAGTCTTGACAGAATAATTGATTCAGTAGTCTAGGAAAATAATTCAGTGTAGTCCTGCACTTCTAGGTGACACAGATAAATCAAACACAGATGCATTGTAATCTCCAGCTTTTGCAATTTCAAGGCTACTTGATCACTTAGCTCAGATCCTATAAATCAAATAATTCTTGACAGCAGCATTGACTGATGAGAATGTATCAGAACTGATGATTTCTGCAAATCAAACTGGAGACAGGAGAAAGCAAGGAAGCCTGTCCTGTCATAGGCTGTATTTTACTGAGAAAATTTTGAATGTATTGGGCTTTTATGTAAGAGTACATGAGCAAAAGACACAAAGATAGAAACAGAGATGGTATGCTGGAATGCTGAGGCAAAAGACAGAAACCATAGAAGTGATGTGAAATTTGTGTTTGAAAGGGAGGCCAGAGGTTAAAATTGAATGCATTCAAGGACAAGGAGAGGGATGTTGTTGCTGTAAAGTCAGTGTGAGATGGGACCATGAAGGAGTTTGTTTGAGAGACCTTGATGACAAATCCACAGAGAAAGCAGATGAGCAAATTTTGGAGCACCAAATAGAACTGGAATCAACTGGATGCTGTGCAGGTCTTTTTCAAGTAATGTAGGTAGCTTTGGAAGGAATGTAACAATAGATAGCACAAAACAAAAGAAGAGAGGTGTCTGGAGAAGTTGTGGATGCCCAGTCCCTTTAAGTGTTCAAGGTCAGATTGGATGGGCCTCTGAGCAACCTGGTCTAGCTGAAGATGTCCCAGCTTATTGCAGGGGTTTGGATCGAAAGGCCTTTCAAGGTCCCTTTCAACTCACCATTCTACGGTTCTATGAAAGGGAAAATGAGTGCACAGAAATAGAATGGGATTTTAGAAGGAAGGAAGCTGGAGAAAGGAAAATCTCTGAAGTAGGAGTGAGTTGATCAGAGAATTGAAAGAACTGAATCCTCTGGGCAGGTATCAAAATGAAGGATTTCAGTGGCCACAGAAGTACACTTACATGGTGTTATATATGTGAGATGAGCCTGGGGGAGGGGGCTGCAGCTTCTTGCTTTCTTTGGTAAGTCTGTATTTTGCATCCTAACTAGAATTTGAGAATGTAGGTGCAGTTCTCTCTTCTATCATACATTTTCTGCATGATATATTGCAACTGTAACCAGTTTCTACAATATATAGGGCAGCTGGAATTTGGCAGGTTTTGCCAAATGCAGAATTTCCTTAGGCTCATTGGTTCTCAGTGTTTTAACAAACCACACACCTGTCCCTTGGGAAACCTCTATACCCTTGTTCAGCATCTGCAAAATGGAGTAACTAGCTCTTCCATAGTACAGAGTGTTGTGGGAATTAATATTTTAAAAGAATGCAATAGTGCTATGTACACAAATCCCAAAGGTGAAAGAAAGTGAAGACAGAAGCTTGTATTGCAGAGTACACTTCAAAGCTGAAGAAATATTTTGGTGTTAAATTGTGAAAGGAGTTTTGCCCTACTGCCTCTGTTAAATGTAAGAAATATTTGCGTGATCCCTTGCCTGCTCATAGTGTTACATGCCAGTTATGGTAGCATTACTGAATTTGTATGCAAATTTCAATAATGGAGGCATTAAGTCCTTACTTTTTTTTTAATAGAAAAGCAATTCACTTGATGCTTTTCTTGTTTTCTGCAGTTTCAAAAGGGTATCTTTTATTGATATATGTTCACTACAGACTGAACAGGAAAATATTTTTCTTAGACCTGAGTTTAAAGTTATTTAAATCTTATTATTGCAATATCTTTAAAGATTTGTACTGATATATTTTTCCTTATGCATTGAAAAGATTTATTCATCATCCTGATTCAATATTATGTGTTAGGATAGTGTAGTGTTTTCTAGGCTGGTATTATGACAATTGAAATAATATTTGTGAAAAAATACCTTGAAAGTATGTATCAGTCATTAAAGAGATCTACACATAGCAAGTAGAGGAAATGTGAATGTAATGATTAAAAATCTACTTAAGGACAAATCTGCATGCTATGTAGCATGTTTATTGGGATGAAGTGAAGCCATAAGTATGCCAGAATTTCACAAGGGTTGTCTAAGCATGTCCAGACCTTTGGAGTAGTACAAGGAAGGCATGATGTAATGACATACCTTTGAAGAATAAAAGAAGCATTTTCTCTTTGGGACTGAGTTTTGTGTTTGTTTTTCAGAGCTGTGAAATCTTGACCCCTGACTGAGTTATGGTGTTCAATTTAATAAAACATCTTAGAATTTTTCAGAAACTATCTCAAGAATTCTTGGTAAATGTAGCCAAACAGTGGCTTTGGCAGGTGCAATCAACAAACCAAGGTTACTGCCAGTAAGTTTGGAATTTGGCTTCAGATTCTAAGAAAAGATTTCTAGAATGTGTTTAGATGTGAGCTGGATGTGAGACTAAATCTGGGACTTAAACACCTCTGCTTTCCTTTCTGTATATAAGAATCTCTTTCTGATTTAGAGACCTAATCTCCCATCATGCTTAAGACAGATGCAGGATTCAATTCAGTTACCTAAACTGGGAATATAATGTAATTTGAGGTGCTGTAGAGGTGTCTTTGAAATGCATGTGGAGACTGTCAAGTATTGTACAGGGAATATACTGGGGAGACCTGCACTGTTCTGAGTGGCAGCTGGAGGCCAGGTGGGATGCCCTAAGGAATCTGCAGTGATGGTAGATATCTGCATTAAGGCCAGGGAATCAATACCAGGGGGACTGGGGTGAGGTGAATTGCTCTCTGAACTCTTGATGGTACTGACTAGGTCTTGATTTTATGGACTAGATCTCAGGCTCTGGGAGCTTAAATGCCTAGGGTAAATGTAAATAGCTGTGCTGGAAGTTTACTCCATGAAATCAGGAATAGAATTTAATCCTAACTGTAGAAAAAAAAGATTAATTTCTGTTGGTTGGTTGGTTTTTGTGCAAATATTGCTTTAGAGAGAGAAAGGCAGAGAGATACCCTCAGCACAAACTGGTTTACTGAGTCTCTCCTAGCATATGTTAATGAACGTCTAGTGTACTTTAACAGCATAACGTTTTCCAGGGCACACAAAAAGTGCAAAAAATTCCTCTAGTTCCTCTAGTTTCTTAGCTACAAAGGCTTAGGTGCTGGATTCCTGACTAACTATGTAGAAAAAAATTATTGGCATATGTTGCCAGGTGGACCTTGTTAACTCCAAAAAGTATAGCAGCAGTGTAATGCTGTGGAGTACTAGACTCTGAGAGAGGTTCTCTGCAGAAGCCTTAGATAGGAAAGACATATTAAGCTGAGATATATTTCTCTGAATCAGTACTAATAATGGCCAAGTCCAAAAGAAGATAGTGGAAGGCCAAATGGTGTATCAGATGCTGCTATTCTGCCTCCAAGAAAGGGACACATGGACAAACAAAACAGTGGCTGGAGGCCTGACTAGACAAAGGTCAGGGCAGCTGCCTTTGGAGGTGCTTTGGGAGACAAAATTGGACCATTCCAGCTGCCCATTTAGGCAGTAACTGCCTCAGCTTAAAAATAAAGACACCACACCTCATGTTAAGACACGTATCCCCTTTTCAACTCAAGAGTTCAAGTCCTGCAAATCTGCAAACTGTTGCTTGGGAAAGGGCCAGAAATACTCTTCTAAATGACAAGAGATATTTTTTCAGTTTTAGAAATAATTAGGTCATTCATGAATCTGTTATCTAGCAAAAGTGTGCCATTTAGGTTGAATTAATGCAGATGAATATTTTTTGGTCTGATCTGAGAGGTATTTTGGCTCAAATCCCAAACAATGACTTCCAACCACAGTGTCTGATGTTGGAATCCATCCCTATTCATTGAACTCTCCCGTGAAATTTCTAGACCTAGGAGTCAAGCTTTCAAAGCAGAAACTGGTTTTAATTATTAAAGAAAGTAAGTCCATTCAATTTACCATAGATGAGTTCCAGATGATTGCCCAAATTTTCCTTTTTTCTCAGTTTTAACATGGCACATTTAAATTGCATGGTGCCTAACACAACTTTAAAAAATAATCAACATCATACAGACCTAATTCTATTGATTTTTTTCTGTCTGACATTCCAATAGAAAGGGTGAATTTTTTGTGAAAACAGCCGGGTTCGGTATTTGTAACACAAGCACTGCAGTGAGTTGTAACCTAGAAATTAAGTAGACCAAAAACAAATTTGAAAATTACTCCACTGGGATAGATTGTGTTTTAACAGGTAGTACTAAGTATGGGATGGTGAATACCTTCGTGGTCCAAGGAAGATCTTATTGTTCCCAAAGGTAGTAATTAGGTCTTGACACTAATAAGGAACAAATTCTTGACCTTTACAAATATCCTGACATGCTAGAACAAGAAAAGATGAAGAACCTTTTACTCTCTTTTTTCCATTTTTTGTCCAGGTTTGGTTTTCCAAGGCATAATTTCCTGAGATGTTTTTCTCCGTTGTGAAATAAATACACAGACCACTGTAAATGTGGATGCAGGGCCTCCTCTGTTCTGGAGACATTTAATGTTCAAGGTCATTGATCTTGAAGCAGCAAGGAGCATTGTGGGGTTAGGGTATTTTGGGTATAGAACCAAATGTGTGCTGCACCAAACTATTTAGCATGGCATTGCAAACCAGCAGTGTTTTGTGGCTTAAAAGCCATGATAGTGAGCACTAAGGTTGTGTCTCTAAGAGTCAGCAGTGCAGTGCAGTAGGAGCAAGTCCATGTGGTGAAAATGTCGTTGCTGACCTGATGAATGTATTATATAGATTTCATTTCCCTACCTGATGGCATAGATCCACCAAAAAGAAATTAGTTTCTTGTGCTCTAAAACTTCTCTGCAATCCAAACCACAGCCATTAAGTGGGGTCTGCTCAGAGGTTTGCTTTGAAAGTATTTGAAATATAGTAGTACCACGTTTTTAACTGTTTCATGAAAACTCATGCAGAAAGGTTGATTTTCTTGCGTGTTTTTCAAGCTGACACTTTCCTCTTAAGCTTCCAGACATTTCAGTCTTTGAATATTTGAAGCATATTCGTAAATGGAATAAACAGCAGAGGGTGGCTTTCAAGTGATGGGCACTTGGTATTATTTAGTAAACTTCATTATACAAGCATCAGCGCTCTAATTGTTTTGCAAGATGTACCCAGCAATGCAGCTGGTGAAGAGCTCCCTTTCTTATCAAAAGATGATTGAAATTATTATATGCAAGGCTGTAAAGGCATATTTTATGTTGAATTAAATTGATTAGAATGAAGATATTCATTTTTCCTAATAAAGATTAATCCATATTTTAGAAGGAAATTATCTCTACACATCACAGCTTGTCACATGAAGTGATTTTCACTACTATAGCCTTTGAGCCAAATAAAACCAGTAAAAACAGAGAAATATAGGTTTATTAAATGTCAAGTTATGTAAACTGTACTAAAAGTCTGTATTTTTCATGCCAAACTTCTATTTTTCTTGTAGCCAAAACAACGTACATCCATAGTATCTTCTCTGGAATTTCACCGAATGAATCACAGCCACAATTATTTTGAAATCAACCCATCCATTGGCTGTGCAAGTTTTATTTCTACTCCTGCAATCAGTCCAGCTAATTATTCCTTTGGATCTCTGGAATACAGTCTTGAAGAGAAAGAACTTTCAGGTACAGAAAAAAAAGCTTGCTTTGTCTATCAACAAAGCTTTGTAAAACTTTAAGTCTTTGGGTTTAAGTTGGAATTGCTGTTGTCTTTGGTAGTAAAATACATTTATCACAAATAAACATAATTATTCCTGATTTTTTTTCTTACTACTCTACAAAGAATTCTGGATATTTTATGGCCAGTGTTTTGAGGCATATTTTTTTCCTGATTATAGTATTTTGAATAAAAATCTTTAATTTCCAGACTTGCCTAGAATATAGATATTGTAGCTTTTGAAATTATGATTATTTGTACATCTGCTTTCATAATTGTGTGGTCAATATACTCCAATAAGAACTTTAAGTTGAAAAAATGTAATTAGAAATCATTATGTAACCACCAGTGAAGATGTGGAAGAAACCTGTGATTGTCTCTGCAGTAGTAATGAGATTCATTAAAGTAAAACTTCAGTGCATTTTCTCTGATGATAAGAGTTGAATAGAGTGATAGTGTCATTGTAACAGGGAGGGTTTTGTCTGTAAATAGAGATTTACGTAATGAAAGCGCTTTAAAAAGTTTTAAAGTATTTCCTTTTTAACAAATCAAAACTTCAGGAATGGGAAATTGTCACTAAATCAAGAATTTACCTTTGTCCCTTCAAATTCCGTGTAAAAGTTGCTTTATTTAGGCTGAGTTTGTGGCAGAATGATACAGTACTTGGAAAAGGTAATATATTGAAAGAAATATCTTCCATAGTTAGCTTATGGGATCTGCAGATCAAGTTTAGAAGGTATTCCATTTAAAATGTAAATAGGAGGAGATTACTGTAAAATAAAAAGAATGCAAATGTTGAATTTCAGTGCAAACTTATTGTTTTTTTGTAGCATTGGTCTTGAAATTAGACAAATCCTCTTCATTTCTAGTTGGTAGAGTTTAAAAATTTTGAAAAGTCTGGCTTTTAAATGATAAAAAAATAATTTCATAGCTAGATCAATAGAAAACTAGATGGTTAGGGAGCTATTGTGAAATAAGAGTGAGAAATGCTATCTTCTTTGATGAAGAGAGAGTTAAAATGATGAGATATTCATGTTGGTTTTTTTGGGTTATAATATAAACAAAGATAAGATGTGTCATTATCTTTAAAATTAAAAGGATCTTGGATATTGCAAATATTTTCAAACTTAACTGGAAACAATTAATTTCTATGGTATCTTTTATTCCTAGGGCTTGGGGTCATTTGATTTGTTAACGTTTTGGGTCATTTCTGTTACTGGTTTTTTTTGTATTGCAAATTCTCCTCAGCAGTCACAATTTTATTCTGGGTAGTTGAATGATACTAAATACTTCTTGATGTTTAAAAACAAAGGGAAGAAAAGAGAAAGAACGTTCCTTGACATTAGATAAATAATTTCTCCAGATTTCTGCTGTTGCACAGTTCTGTTAAAGTTCTTCATAGTATCTGGATTCACTTGACTCTTATTTTCTTTGGTTAAATCTACAATGGACAACACTCAGTAACTTCTAATCACTGCATTTAATTTTGTCTGAGATTGGGACTACAAAGTCATGCTTCTTAGAATTTTATGCTTCTAATTTCTGGATTATTTGATTTATGGATTAAGTGAAAGATGAATTTCCTTTTATCTCTGCCCAGAAAGCTAGGAAGAAATAACAGGTAAAATGACTGAAGTTCAGGGCATCTACTAGCTTTTCAACAGTACATTTTACCATCAGTAAACCATTAATTTACCATTAGTAAATGAAATAATTACAGTAAAATTACAATTCCACCGTCCGTTTTCAGATGGTATCTTGGAATTAAGTAATATACAGGATCCCATATTAGACACAATATTAGCCTGAATGGAAAAACCCACTTTTTATTTTGATAATTTAGTTTGTTTTGACTCCTTACTGATAGATGATGCATGGTAACTCTGCAAGAGACAAGGAGTTCTAGTGTGGAAAGAGAATAACAAAATCTGGAAGGAAGAGATCAAAATTGTCTCTCTTGGAAAAGTCTTTAAGGCTTTCCTCTTTTCTAGACTGTTAAGAGCTGAACCTTGAATAATAATAGCCAGCAAGGAGAAGCAGGAACTGCTCTGTGTTGTGCTACAGTTTTCCTCTGGTTTAGCTAGCTGTTGTTTCACTGGAAGGTCCCTTGTTTCTTTTTAAGACCTACAGTGGCAAGTGCAATTCATCATGTGACCTAAATATAATCTTCTGAAAATTCATGGAAAATCTGCATCTTAAAAAAATGGTTAGTTTAATACTAATTGAAGATTTCTGTGCATTTGAGTGAAACAATTAAAATGCTTCTTGCAGGATTTCCAAATCAGAAACTTCCATCTAAATAAGGCGTCATTATATCCCTACTCAATTTCAGTGCTTTTTATGTTTTCTTCCAGGAATTTGCAATGAGTCATTATAATTCAGATAAAAGTGAGAGATGAATGCAACAAAATAATTATTCTATTTCTAAAATCATCATAAATTTACCTTTATATCAGTAGTCTGTGACGAAAGAAGAATCAAACTGGTTTTGGTGGCTCCTTTTTATGTTTGGGGATCACAGTTTTACTTGTTTGCTATTTCCCTGCATCACCTGACTTGAAAGAGGGGACCTGATTTTTATGGAGTGTATTTTTATCAACTAGGAAAACACTGAACTCTTCCACAGATAGATATATTTCATATCTGAGACATTTTATCTGAATTACAGTACATGACAACATTTCTGATTAATTATCTGGAGAACAGGCCACCTACAATGGTAAATATGTGCTTCAGCTTTGGCATCAGCCCTGTAGAGTAAACATACCAGGTATGCTGCATGCATGGATGGAAGCAGATACCTTCATACCAGGTTTTCTGATGTAAGGATAAAGGTTCTGTCCTTTGTTTTGAACTTTAACCGGTGGAGGAACCTGCAACAAGTTGATGACAACATTTCTATCATAGCAGTACTGTGTGAATGCAGCTTTGGCGTGACCTGTTTTCAGGGCTTTGTCGGGTGCTAGATCATGGACATCAGAGAAGCATTCTTGAATTCCAACTGAATGGTCGTGCTCTCATGGCATTGCATTTCACCTGAATTTGGAGGCCAGTGCATCGCAGTAATGTCAGCTACTACACATGGTAGTACAGTAAGTTACTGTACTAAAAGTGGGACCACTTCACTGCACAGAGAAGTCATTTCTGTGTGTAACTGTCCTGGCAAGATGCGTGTCATTTTCTCGATCATTTGAATATGTGTTTAGTAGGTGTTCTGAGAGATAATACACATGAAAAATAAATAGCTGATAATCAGGTGATTGTTGTTTGTGAGAAGTTCCTCATGCTACTTTGCCCATGAATGAAGACCACAGATGTGCAAGATCATTCACTCCAGGAGAGGGCAGCCTGGGCTTTCAGGGAAATGCCTAACAGATCTCTGCCTTGTTTTCTATATCCCTGAAGTTCTCTTGAAACTGTAAATCTTAAAGATCAAAGGCAACAAAACTGTGGCCTTTTGGCAACATCAGCTTGGCACAACCAACACTTGCAGCTGAAACTGTCAGTCTGGATGATTTTCTTTTTCATTTTTGCTTGTTCAGTCCAAATAATGGATCTTTCTCTAACCCATATAATTTCATTATATCGTCTTGTCCCAAGTATAATTGGGCCGTGAAATTACAAAGACAGTTCTGCACAGGTTCTTGTTCTGTTTCAGATTACAGGATAGGTCTGTACTCAGATTCATGTATGCAGCAAAAATATCAGCAGATGTCTGAAGTTAATCTCATTACAATCTTTGTTTTCAGTCCATGAAAATCTGTACATTTTCAATAAGTTCAATATGCCATTCACTGTAAAAGAGGATACAGTTTTTTCTCTCATCTCGTTGTGGTACTGAGAAGTATTAACAGTGTTCATCTTTTAGTTAGAAAGTCTGTCTCCACTGGAGAGGACCTTAATGTAGCTGTTACTGCTTTTATATGCCATGTTCTCTGACTGTGAGAGACATTATTTGATACATCTAAGAAGGATACATTTTTCCTTAAAACAGCCCAGAATGTATAATTCAAGAATTTAATCTGTAATGTGTAGACTATAATTTTTTCTCTTCTACTTTTGAAAAAAAATTATACTTGTATCACACCTTCAATTCCTTCTGTAAGGGTCTTTAGATCTTACTTTGCATTAATTTGTTGTCTCAAAAGCCCTATTTCAGAAGCAAAAGCAGCCCTAAAAGCTTAAAATTTGCAGTTTTGTCTTTTTTATTTTGAGAGAATCAAGAAATACAGCCTATTATAATTAGAAACTTCTTTCAGAGATCAGGCCTAAAATTCTTGGCTATGTTGCATTCCTATATAGAGTCAGAATTTATTCTGGTGCAGGAATGTTCCTTTATGTGGCAATAGCAAAACTGCTCTTTGAAGTAGGTCGCATATTTGTCAACATTACTTTCTCATTCAAGTATCTCATATGGTAAGAGCTGATAGGGAAAGATCGAGCTCTGATGTCTATGTAGACTCTTCCAGCCTTATTTCTTCAATTATAAAAGGTTTTTGAATGACTAGAAGTGAAATACAAAATGAAAGGAATACAAAGAAGAAACTTAAGTTTTTTTGCCAGGGCATTTTTTTAGGTGTGCTCTATGCAAGTTCATGGTACACTGTCTTTGTTAAAAAAAACCTCACTAAATAGTAAAGGAATGTATGGTTTTCAAGTGACAGAAAAAGGGGAAAATACTGGCTTGTAATGAAATAATAATAATCAACAAATTTTGGTAGATAAAGCATTCCCATCTCCTTTATTCAGACACCTGTACATCCAGCAAGGTAGTATCTGAAAAAGAACTGGTATTACCAGTCTGTACCAACTTGTCATTGATTGAAAACTCTTCTTCAGATGAAATGGCTTTGAAGGTAAAATTCAGGCTCTTTTTTTTTATTTTCTTCATCATCTTCTTGATTACAATGCAACAAATTCTGCCATTCTTCTAAACAGGTTAATTTGAACCTTTTCATCTGTGAAGATTATCTGTTTTTCCTATAATTTATACCTAAGTTCAACTGAGTGCAATTAGTAAGACATAGTAGAGCTATTCCAGGAACTGGTACTGGGGATCATACTCAGTACTGTCTCATACGGTTTATTTTTTGTTCTAATCACCTTGTCCAGTAGATGTAGCATGTTGAGGTCTCCTTATGTTGCCCTTCTTTTTGCTGCTTCTAATTTCAGCCTTTGCACAGTTATCTGAGGTAAGACACAGTCTGTCCCACAGAGAAATGTAGGGTTGATTAATATTGTAACTTCTCTTAGCACAGTCCAGTTTCAAAACAACATATTTCATGAAGCTCATTGTAGTTATATCTCAGTGTTACCAATATGTCAACATGCCCAAAAATCTAGTGGCAGAAAGGTCTTCTGAGGCAATACCTGGAAAGTTATGGATGAAACCAATTCCTGTTCCAGTCAAAAACAGTATACCTTTTTCTAATAAATTGTTTTTTACTAGTGCTTACATGAAACATTAATACAATATGCCCCTAAATCTCATGCCACCTGAATTTAAGAGTAATCTCCTTGGAATTAACTATATTATTCCAACTTAAAAGTTCATGTCATTGTTACTCAGACCTTCAGAAATGCCTCTGCAGTGTTGTCATTCAGTCTTTTCTCAGGCTTAAGGGAATTATCTGGGATAAACCCACTTATGTTGTTCACTTATGTGAACCTGCTCTCCAAATATATTGTCTCACATGTCACTCACTATGTGGACATTCCAACTGCTAAAAAATGGTAAAGTACTATAAAAGTAAATCCATTTGTGGCAAGCATATTGAGGGAATAATGGTGCAGATGGGTCTCAAATCTCTGCTGTCAGATGTAGCACTGGATGTGTTAATCAAACAAGAAATGACCTGAGCAGCTTCTCTCTTTTCAAATCAAATTCTGAACCATCTGACCACATGTGGAAAGGCATGTGTTGAACCGTGTGCCTTCCTCTCTTTTATTCAAATGGCTGTTCTTCACAGGATTTGCTCTTTTCACCCACATTATATGCTTACTATGAATAAAGCCTGTTAGCTGCTGTTGGCAATACAGGGCGGTAAAAATCCCTTGTAATACTTAAGATATATGCTGTGATGATCCTGGAGATGAAAATTTTAGAGACTGTCCTAAAAGTGGGGAAAACTTCCCTCAGGATCCTTAGGAACACTGTGTGTTACACTGCTATCAGGTTCAGGAGTTAGCTATTTCTCTGAATAATTTTTGCCTCTGATGTAAGCATAGTGTAAAGCTTACTGCAATGTATGCATGCTTGTATACATGTATATTTGCAACTATGAAAATCTTCCACACTTCATTTGGTTGCATACATCCTCTTCCTTGAGAGGTGTCAGCAGAGATAAGTAAGTGCTTCATCACATCATTAAATGAAGGAACAACATATACAATGATATTAAGTCAATAAGGACTTTCTAAGGACCTTCTTTTGAGGAACCTTCTTTTGAGGTTATGAATGTTAGAAGCAATATAATTAAAAATCCTATTTATCTAAATTTAATGTCGTTTTTCCCAGGTGCAGTTAAGTGTCCAGACATGTAAGGTCAAAAGAAAGAATATTTTCTGTACTGTGTCATTTACAATTCTTAGTCATTTCTAGAGGCAGAGTAATTATAGACAACACTCATATTTATCCAATTTTCATCTTAGTCGGCTCTTTGCTTTGCTGTTTTTTGTACTGAGCCAGAAGCAAAATAAGTCCTTAACTTGTAGTAGGACCATTTGCAGAGACAGATTGTTTTAGTCTTTAAGCTGTCATCATGCCTTGTCTTGTTCCCTTATCTTTCCACTGGACATCTTGCAAATAAGAATGACCAAGCTGTGGAGGGATGCTCTTGAAAACTTCATCACTTCATCAGTCAGAAGAATTGCCATTGTAAGATGAAAGCAATGGGCAAAGAACAGGATGTCTCAGTCTTCAATTCCTTACAATATTGTTTGTGGTACAGTTTTCTTTTATCCTGTGAGTGTACTTAGTGATTGTAACATTATTTAGAATATTCTATCATACATTTCAATATTTTTTTTCTTTTCTTATGTCGTGTCCTCTTATTCATATTTAATTGCTTTTCTGCATCTTCTCCTTTGTATCTTCTAGAAAGCTTTCTACTCACCAGCTGTGTTTCCAAGCCCTATGTGAGATGATTAGAACTGAAACAAATGGCAAAAATGTGCCTGGTTTTCTAGAAGAAATTTTAGTCCTCTAAGTATAATTAGTAATGTCCAGTTTTAAGACAAACAAAAAGCTTTCTGTACATACATGACATACCAGCCAGTAACAAAAACTAATTATCTTTTCTCCTAAGGCCATTCTGAAATTACAAGACAATTTTTGTTTCTCTTTCTTGCATGCAACTCACTAGATTTCTTTCTATTTTTGTTCTGTTCCTTGCTGTCCAATGGTGAAGTTAGTATTATTTGATGTAACAATTCTCTCTGTGTTATTCCGAGCTGTATAAAAGATAGGGGTGGGAAAATAAGCCTTCTTTACTTTTGGTGAATATCCAAAAACTAGGGTAGAGTCAGTCTTCTCATTAGCTTGTTAACTATGTATTTCCTTAGCTGCTCTGGTTGAACAACGTAAACGTGACAAATATCAGAGTACATTGCTGATGGTAGTTTTCATGTGGAAAATAAACCTGGGTGCCATTTAGTGAAAGATGAAAACTGAACACCAGTCTCCCTCATTCTGGAATAGCCACTGTCATTTTTCTTAAAATGGATATGATGCTATGAGTTCCGGAATTTTGATTCCAGCCTTAAAATCCCTTTTTTTCAGCATGATACAGTCAGTAAATCTGGGACAATTTCCATAATGGTTTTAGAATGACCAAGTAGATCTTACTGTAAACCAAGATTAAATAATTGCATCTGGTTCTTGCTATACTGAATAACTGGTGTACAGTGGCTAGTTTGATCTGTAATTAGAAATTTTAAAAGTAATGGCAGATTTAAGAAAATTTAAAATATTCCTTATTTTCAGGAGCATTTCTAGCTTTTGGTAGAAATGACTGATTGTACAAATTCAGTATATAACAAAATTGAAACTATCAAAATTTCTTTGAAAATCCACAGAAATGGTGTATGTTACACCTAATTTAGCACTTGATCATACAAGTTGTGTATATGACTTTCAGTTCGTATTTATAATTGAAATGTACCTCTGACAGTAAAGTTTAAACAATGGAAAGGATTTTTTTTTCCATTTCTAATTTTTACATGGTGAGAGATTAATTATCTTCTTCAAGCTATGCAGAGGATTCACTGGGAGCTTGTACTTATTTGCTTAAAGAAGAAAAAATGCACATGGCAATGTCTAGGGAAGATACAAAGCTGTACTCCAAAAAGATGTCTCTGAAAAACAAATGAATAAGTTTAGCAAAAACAGGACAGGAAATAATATGGTTCATCTGAGTAAGACTAAAGTTTTATCTATTTTGTGCCATATTTGACCAGTTATGAATGCCTTTGAGAAACGTGTAGATGCAAAGCAGTGTCATAGAGACACCTCTTCACAATGTTACAGCCTTGGAGTATCTGCAGCCTAAGGTGCTCCTAAACCCAAGTACCTCCTGGGTGTTTCCTGTGTATAATGGAACCTTTCTAGATGTATGTTCTGTCAGTGTATCTGTTCTCCATGCAATCCCTGTGCAGATTTTATTCCCGCAAGAAATTTTGCAAGAAGCTACACACTTAACTAAGTATCTGATTAGTATGAGGGAGTTCCATCTTTTGTTTCGTAATAATTTCAAAACTCAGAAGGCTGAACAGTGGGTCCACTGTTTATGTTCTAGTGTTTTCATTTGTGTCACTCGTACCCAGCAAATTGTGACACCATCTGATGACAATTCTCTGAATTTCAACAGCACTGTTCATAGAACTAAGATTCTCAATTTCTGAGACATAGGATAATTTTCTAATCACAGAATGTTCTGAGCTGGAAGGGACCCACAAAAATCAAGTCCAACTCTTAAGTGAATAGCTCATACAGGGATCGAAGCTGTGACCTTGATGTTATTAGCAGTATGCTCTGACCAACTGAGCTAACATCTTGGCCTTTTTTTTTTCCTAGTTATGCATATTTTTCTTATATCAAAGGAAGAGCTTTGTTAAATCTTTTAGAAGGAAAGTCTTATTTTCATTTTTGTTGGTGTTTTGTAGATCTCATTAGCAGCTGTTTATTGTTTATGTGTTTACAAGGATGAAAGTGTTGAAGACTTACTTTGTAGTGGCATTAGATACGCTTTCTTAATATTTAAGTAATTCTGAAGTGCCCTCTTAAGAAAGAACTGTGGATCAACCTTGTACAGCTCACAAGGGATAATATTAATTGTCTCCTATTTTTAGGATTTTATTTTTAAGGAAAATATTTAAGAATTGTGTCTCCAGACATATCTCACAGAATGGTAAGATTCTCTATATTCTTCCTCCCAGAATCCGTTTTGTCAATAGTAGAGGCAACACACACCACAGAATTTTTGACACACTTCTGATGATCAGTGGAATGTTATCTGCAGTCTCTTTTTTCAAGTATCAGGTAGATTGTAGCTATATAATGGGATCTGTGTTTCTGGCACAAGTCAGGCTCTAAGTGGCTGTAGAGAAAAGTATTCCCTTGTGCAATTGTTTGCAAGATGCTAACTTGTCAAGAAAGAAAAATCTCCATGCAAAACCTCAATCTATGCATGAAACCATAAAGACATGCAAAAAATAATTTCACCATATCTTTTTTAGTACAACTTTAATTCAAAATCTAGTTTAGTTTAAATACGTCTCTGGGGCCCATTATGCCCACTTTTTAAAAGTTAAATTTACATTTTTTTCTTCAAATATAATGCTCCTTGAGCAGCTTTTAATTTATCAAAGTATCAAGATATCAGATACACACACATACACACACACACACACACACACATATAGATATATATGTAGGGGGAGGTGTATATGTATGTGTCAGGGGAGGTTTAGGTTGGATATTAGGAAAAGGTTCTTCACCCAGAGTGTGGCTGGGCACTGGAAGATGCTCCCCAGGGCAGTGATCACAGCACCAAGCCTGACAGAGCTCAGGGAGTGCCTGGACAATGCTCTCGGGCACAGGGTGTGACTCTTGGGGATGGTGCTGTGCAGGTCAGGAGCTGAACTTGACAATCCTTGTGGGTCCCTTCCAATACAGCATACTCCGTGACTCTGTGATGCTGCTATGCTTAGCTTACATTAATTTTAATCAGCAGAAAGGTAGATGTAGGTTTATTCCATTTTAGTGTTCACTGGATTCCATAGAATACTGTAAGCAAATACTATATTTGAATAATAATTCAATATTTACTAGAAAGAATTCAGTATCAAATTATTAAAGGTTAACTTACTCTTTTTTTCTAATGTGGTATTTCCCAGAGTAGGGCCATAAGGTTGTCACTGAGGACTTTTGTTTCTAATGAATGGGTTGAATTTATGAAAAACCACTTTTGCGTACATAGCAGTCCTCTAAAAGGCAGTTTAATGTTGCTATCACTAAGGCAAAAGTAAAAACCAGTTATCCTTTAAACACATCTTGTATATCATAGAGATCCTTGCTGGATATTAAAATGTTGGCTTTGAAAGTGTAGTGGTACCTTAAAAATGATGGAAGAACAAATCATGTAAATCATGTAAAAGTAAACAAAGGTATAGTGCTCACATCTGAGCCCACATCCCCACTTAATTTTAGCCAAAAGGAAGACACTGCAAGATTGCTCCACTGTTCCAGGATTTGAACAAAACCACCATAAATAGGAACTGTGGAGAGATTTCCTAGCCAAACTAAAACGCTAATGCAGATGCACCTGTAAGCCTTCAGTACAAATGAGCTCCTGTTAACCACGAAAAAAATGAGATGAATGAAAAAAGTGAGAAATGAGATATTCTGAATGTTTCAGCTGTAGAAAAAGCTCTAATTGTCCCTTTTGCCATGTCAAATATCAGAAAGCGTAACTGTGAAATACAGGTTTTGTATAACCAAGCTTACTGTTTTGCTCTTCTTTTCTGGGAGCAATTCCAGGAGTTAAATGTTAAAACCATAAATATTCAATTTTTTGAATTGCTTGCTGTCTATCCAAGCAATTAGAATAACCCCTACCTGCTTGCTAACTAGTTCATATCCCTCAGATAAAGTGAGGTGATACCCAAAATTGCCCTCCCCTCCCTCCTCCTCTGGAAATGTGTTCTATGTCATCTTCATAGGCAAGAGAAAGGAGACACTGAAAAAGAAAAAAAAAAGAGTAACAGAATAAGAGAAGAAAAACAGTGCTGAAAGTACAGGTTCAGGGAACAGGGAAGACTATTTTTCGCTTTATTACCAGGCATTTTTCACAGAACTAAAATCAGACATTTCTCAGAGCAGCATGTACTGCATGACCTATTCTCCCCCAAGACTTTTGTTACTTAGGAGGTAGTTTTATATCACGACCACAGAATAATAAATATTCATGACAATTTTTTTTTTCCATATTGTAAAGTGATATATGGTCTGTCCATCTTTTCATTCCCTTCGTGAGTGATGTGCTCCCCTTCTGAGCTTACCATACTCTAGTATAGGCAAGAAACCCCTCGAAGATGTAATGCCAAGCCAGTGGAACTGAGAGCCCATATCTGCCTACATGGCCTGTCTGCACGTTGCCAGGGGAAGCTCTCCTTGGACAGTGCATCACTTAGGAGTTTGTGAGAGAATTTAGGCAGCTGTGCTTGGGCGGTTTAACAAGCAGCCATTCCTCATCTGCTGTATCTTCATGCTTTTGCTCTATGGCAAATGCTGAATTTATCTCCTTCACAGTGAAATAGAGATGAAGCACTGTTGGTTACCATCCATGTAGGAATGCTAAGAGTAAACTCTTGATAAGGTACTACAAGAGCATTGATGTGTTGCCTTTTATCATATAGCTACACATTGAAAATAACAGGGAAATAGAAATAACACTACTCTCAGTTAAAGATAAGGTGAGCAGTACCAAGGTACTAAGTGCCTCATTTAATTTTGTAGAAAAATTTTAGAACAGACCTATTTCAAATTCCAATCAAGTGTCATAATGTATCTTAATGATTATTTCAGGAAATAATCACACGTGATTATTTTAGGATTTCAGAAAATTCTGCTGATATATTCCTTCTCTCAAGAACATTCTTCCACATTAAAGCAGCGACTGAAACATCACCTATAGCAACAGTAGCCATGGGGAAACATTTTTTCTCAGTCGGGATAAGCAAACCGCTATGGCAAAATGAGGTACGCACAACATGAAGTAAGAATATCTCATGATGGTGTTTACCTGGAATCTTGATGAAGTAAACACTCTTAATGCAAAGTTCAATATTTTAGGCTTTTAAATTACACTCTTTGAGTTTAATAATGCAATATATTTCGGTCTGAACTACTATGGCTCTTATTTCTCCAAGGATGTTGAGTTGCCTTAAATACTTAAAGCAGCTGCCTAAATAATCAGCACAATTACTTTAGAAAGTGTTATATAGTTGTTGCCTTTCTTCACTGTTTGGGATTTAAATGATCGTAGGTAATTATACTTTGACTAATTTTTTAACTTCTCATTATAAATAGATGTCATGTTGTGTTTTCCTTATTTCTTTTTATGGGAGCTCTATGCACTCTTCTCAGCACTTGGAAACCAAGCTTGGTTACTGGATATGCGCTCTCCTCCTGTTCTGTTCTTCTGTGTCACAACCAGTAAGGCCATTCATGCTTCCAGGCCCCTTATTCAGATACTGATACTGAGTTACAACAGTGGTGAACAAATAAAAACCCCACCCATCACTCTGCTGTCAATAAATTCTGCCTCAGCACCATAGACAGCAGATCTTGTACAATTAGCATCATATCTGTAAGCAAATTAAGCTTAAAGAATTGATTACTAGATGCTGTCATTAAAGTATTAATAGGAAAAAAAATAACGCAACATAGTAAAAAGATATTGAACAGCTTTCAGTTGTCTTAGTCCTAAATCTGATAACCTAAGGATAATGGCAGCAATGATACAAAATAAATATTTCTAAGCAAGTAATTCTTCTTATAAAAGAAATGTAATTCTTAACATTCCTTATACCCCTCATCCCTTAGAATTGAGAACTAAAACTAAAATAAACTGAAGATATGGCAGTAGGTCCAGGTTTTCTCTTAAGTAAAGGTCTAGAATATGATTATGTTTAATCTGATGAGAAAATCAGAAGTATTTTGTATTCTGACTTAAAAATGCTGTCAAAACCATGAGAAAAAGAACAGAAAAAAGCCTGACTAGATAGGTCAGAATCGGGAGAGAGAAGAGAAAGAGAAAACAAATAGTCAGCAGTTTATTTGCGAATTCTCATCTGTACTTTTAAATCCTTTCTTCAATAACCTGTTTTTTAATGTATATAGCAAACTGTTTTGCATGCTGTTACCCATTCATTTCTAATCTGAAAAATAAATTAGACTGTTTATAAAGGATTTTTAATTACATGCTATAGATACATATGCTGTATTATTCTTTGAAGTCACTGTTTAGACCAAAAACGTGGAAGTGTATTTTGCAAAATAAAATGTTCTGCAGGATATCTATACTTCTAGATATATATAACTGTACCTATGTAGTTATCTATAGAAGGTGTCATAGAATATTTGATACTGACAATATATGCAATTTGGTAAGAAAATGTGTTTTAAATGCTGATTATCAGTTAAAATTCTCTATGGGCCTGATACAAAGTTTATTGTTATTGGTGGAAATATTCTTACTAGATTTAGCAGGTTTCAGATAGAATCGGACTCCAACACATTAAAAATTACTGGTGTTGAAGAGCTTTTTCTTTCTAAAAACACTGGAGGCAAATACATTAGTTCAAAACCAGTGGGATATCATTCTGAAGTAAATCTATAATTCTAAAGAAGAACGTGTGCAGGATAGAACTGAACAGTGATTTAAAACAGATTTGAATTGGACTGGCACACTTAACTGACAAGACTTGGGATTATTCTGTGCTCTAAAAAGGCATTTAAATCTGCATGCTTCCTGTTTTTCTAAGGCTAGCAATCAATTTGGGGCATTTTAGCACAGTACATCACTTATTTCTGTTTCAGATTCTAAAAATTGCTTTGAAGTATATGCCAGAAGCAAAATTATTTCTGCCCATAGATGAAATAACTCATTCTCTGTGGCTTTCTCAGATATGAAGTCAATCTCTGCTCAGGAAAAAAATACCATTTTGAATAATAGAATAATATGTAACTCCTAATTTTAAGGTTAGCATTTAGCATTCTAAGTTGAACGTTCAACATGCAGAAAACTTTATGGGCTAAATTGTGGCACAGGGTCAAAAAGTTTTTCTGGTGGAGGTGCACTAAACAAGTGTGTCTCAGCTGGGCAGAATCTGCTTTGGGAAATAAGAGGAGGGACTGTTGTCCACTGCGTGTTATGTCAATGATAAATTTAACTTGAATCCCACTGGATAAGTGGCTATTAGAAAAGCATGGAGGTGTTAGTAAAAATGGTTCTGTTTTTATTTCTTACTTAACAGTGCAAATTCATGCAAAATAATTTGAACCTGTTACCTCTGTGCCTCTTTTCCTCAGATGTCTAAGATGTAACATGGCAGAAGAAAAGAGGATTGGTTTATCTCTTTAGTCCTTACTGTGGAGTTCAGGGAGAGTTTCTGCCTGGTGTTTTTGGACAGCTGTCTTGCTAGCTGGTGTAAGGTCTTGTGGCAGGCTTTCACACATCCACAGAAGATCAGGAGCAGTACACAGTCTGGCCCAGTGTAGATTCAGAATAGTATATAAATAGAAAATAATTGAAAGAAATACCTGGTTCCGACCATCACAGTTATAGTCCCATTACTACTATCTTGTTTTCAGAATGTTTTCTCACCAATTTTCTGCATAACTCTGAACCCTTAAATATTGTAAGAATATCGCAATGAAGCTCTGTGTCATCACTTCTGTTGCAGCAGCATTCAGTCAATTGTACCTGCTTGTGTCAGTATGGTTTATAAGGAGATTTCATATAAAGTGAATGCAGGGCATGTTATCACTGAGGACAGGATCTGTGAATCATGCTAGAAACAGTTCTAGAGTTTTTAGTGCCTAAATTGGATCTCTGAAGCTATTGATGGTGGCTATTATTGCCACCATTCTGTTCACAACTTTCCCAGATCTAGTGCAAATCCCACAGTCCCTTCCTGTCCTGGGGTGGAGAGGACACATTTCCTTGTAAGGATCCATCATGGGAGCTTCTGTCAGCATAAAACATTAGTGAATTTGGTTGTTGATACAAAATTTAAAATTGAGAATAAGCATGTTAAACATGTGGAAAATAATGTGTCATTCTCTTCTGTGTATTTGAATTTCTGTGAACAGTAAACAGAATATGCTGCTTTGGAATACCCTCTTTGGGGACTTGTAATAGGCTGGAAGATGCTTAGACAAAATTTGAAAGGTGTTTGGATCGTTTAATGGTATATGGTGTAGTGTTTGGGAAATAAACGTTTATAGGGGATTCTCTTTTGATCCCATCTATTGGTCACTTTGAACCTCATTCTGGACCCACATATGCGCAGTAAATGTGAAAACTCTTTTGAAAATGTGGTTATCAATAGAAATGTACCTTTCCAGTAAAGTATTTACCAAAGCTGTTTGAAGTTCAAAGCCTGAATAAGCAAAACCAACGCAATTTTTTTCCCAATTGCAGTTCAAGTGTGATTCTGCATATTTTTATATATTTAGATAGCATATTGGAATTATAGAATTGTGATAAAGAAAGGTTTGGTGAAAACTGTGCTGCCCTGGTATTTTGCAAAGAGTTACTGAAAATAAGTTAAGTGTGAAGCATTTCCCAGATGGTAAAAATTCACTCCAAGGAATTTAAATTGATACTCAAAATGTTGCTGTGTTCATGAAGCTCCTTTTGCATCTTTAAAAAGAAAATTGCAATGTACTCTAGCCACTGACATTTGTACTGTAATTTATTACAGGGAAGATTAAATGAACACAATTGCAGGTGGAAATTTAATCTCACTCCGCATTAAAAACTTGCAGCATAATACTATTATCTGTCAAGTTTTGACCTCTTTTTGCTGTATTATCATGAAACTGAGCTTCCTTAAGGAAATATCAGTAAAAATCCATGCCCTTATGAAACAGCTGTCAGTGTTAATTTAGTTACAGAGACATTTCTTTCAGTTCAAGCAAGATTTCATGTGATCTTTTGACGCAGTGCTGGTTTCCAAAAAATATTTTTAATCGAAGAATTCGTCATTGTGTTTGAAACATTTGAGTCAGTCCACAATATCAGTCTAATATCAACCTTTCTTCAAATTCCATAACATTGAAATGTACCATTTAAAACTGTATTTCTGTCTACACTGCTTGACTTTTTGTCTCAGATTTTGCATATAATTTTGTTAACCCATGTTTGATATGTGCTTAATGAAAACTAAATCAAGCAAGGCAAGTAGTGCTGATTTGATCAAAGAACAGAAGCATACTGATTTAATTTGGCATTATTGGCATAATAATCAGGGTTAATTAATAAATAGTGCATTCTTCGCCAAATATAACTTAGATTCAAAAAATAAAATTAAGTACTTTGTTAATTAAAATATCTATAAACTTAAAGCAGAGAAAGAATCTTCTTAGTTAAAGAAGTACTTGTATATGCTTCTGCATAGTCGTGTTTTCCTAGTTTCCAACACACAAATTCAACATTTTATGAGAAACAAACCAAGAACAAAAGGTCTTCATTTATGGTTGATATTAATTCTTTCCTTGCTCCTGCATCATTTGGAAGCTGCTCACAGTTTATCTGATATAGGTCACATCTTTGTCTATCTAAGATGCGAGTTAAGGAAAGTGTGTTGTTTAATTTCTGTGGGAGGAAAAGATGTGATGCTGCTCCAAAGTCTCCTGAATAGTTTCCATTGTGTTTTTCAGAGCCTGCTGCCTGTTAGGGGTAGTTACAATGTGTTTCATGTTTGGATCAAAGCAGTTCTGGGACTGATTGTGCTTCTAGTTATTAATTTATTTTTGTGGAAGGAGAATTATTATTATTTTGCAAAGAGAATTATTGCATACATTTCTGTGTATACATAGTATAGCATTGTGAAGGCAAACAATATAAGCCTTTCAGTTTGTGATATTGAGAAACGAAGGTGCTGTTTAATGACAATCATTCTGATTTTGTTTTCTTTTGAGGCAGGCAGTAAAATACTAGAGGAAAAACTGAAAAACTGAGAGATTAATCCAGTTCAGTTTATAAAGCAGCCAAAGATGTGATTCTTAGAACAACCATATTTTTAAATAAAACACAATACAGAAGTATTCATTTACATTTCTCTGACAAAGCTGAACTATGGATCCTGAATTCTTGAATAATTTTATCAAATAAAGAGAACATGCAAACCTTATGTCCAACAGTAGAGGAATATGTCTTGACTGTAAGCTAATCTGACACAGAACTAGACCAATACTTGTTTACTCTTAAAAGAGATGTAAGTTCATGTCTACACTAAGTATAAAATATTAAATGCGGTCACTATTGTATGTGACGTATTATTGTTAGGTTTCTTATTAGTGGAAATCATACATAAAAAATTCAAGTGTGTATGTTTACAATGTAGCTGAGAAACTGGGCTAAATGCCAACTCTTATAATTTTATGTTTAAAGTGAGATATGAAAAGAAGAACTGTGAACAGCTGAAGTATCTGCTTCAGTGTTTTCTTCATTGCTATGATTTAGCTTTTTCTTCTGTGTCTGATACTTGGAAAATTGCTTCTTCTAAGACATAGTTTCCTGGATTTAATCAGTATTGCCCTAACATCTTTATCACTGATCCTCTGTCTTCAGAGGGATCCCTTCCCCCTTTCTAAAACACAAGGAATGACCAATCATCTGCTGTTTTACTACTGCAATTCAATATGCTAAATACTGAGCTCTTGGCTGTGTAACTTCATCAACTCTTCGGTTGCTTGTATTATCATTCTTGCTTAATATACCCTGATTATATTTTTTTCTGTCAAATCATATTCATTTTCTCAAATTAAATTCAGAGTCTCTATTAAGACTAAGCTCTGTAAAATGCAGCTATAGAATGACTACTAAAATTAGAGCTGGCTTTATTGTAAATATTTATTTTAAAATACAGGGAGGGATATAATATTAATGGTATAATTAGTATTTGTTATTCCATTACTGATTCATATCTTAGAAATTCAAGCGCAGATTACTGAAATATTTTTTGTTGGTTTTTTTTTGGTGAGAGATCACCCAAACCATCTCAGCAAAATGAAAGCTGGTACCAGGACTGTGCTTAATTTGTTGCAATAAGACTAGTGTTTAGACTGCAGTGATTTTATAAAGACCATGCTTTTGTTCAGTACATCAGATGGGTAATTCAACTCAGAAGAGCTTATCCATTATTTCTTACTGACATAAAACTTCCTGTGACATTAATAAGAGAATGGCTTCCATAAACCTTGCATGGATATCACAGAAATTGGTCACAATTATTTTAATGCTTTATTTGTTATGAAGATGTTGCTGAACATAAGTGGCTTTTTTTTCTGAAAAGCAAGTTTTAAATTCAGCTTTCTCAGTAATTCAATTCATTAGATGATACAATGTGGTTTGGAAATACTGTAAGTTGTTAGTATCAGTTCTTTTACAATTTTGTTGATTTAAAATATGCATCAAATGTGGACTGTTCTTCTGGTCTTGTGTAGCATCACACTACTTTATAAACTGGATACCAATTCTGAATTAAGTGGATTTCCATTCAGTGAGATTACTTTTTCCATGTTTTGTTTCCTCACAGTAGAGCTGGTTGCCTGAGCAACCGGTACAATACCAAGACTGGGATGCAGCTGGTGCTTTCTTCCTCCCTTCTAACCTGAGTGCAGTTGGGGCTCAGGAGCTGTAAGGAAAGCTTTGTCCATCACACATTGCTAAGGGAAAGGTGAATAACCTCTGCTGGACTCGACAAAATCTCTGGTGTTTTGTGTTGAGGGTTCTCCTAAAAAATCTGAAGCTGGAGCTGATGCATTGGGTGAAATCAGAGAACTAAGGATGCATATTAGAGGACATGAGCCTCCATCAGCCTCTGTGCTTAGAGGGGGAATTTATCAGAGAAAAAACTGAAGCAGTGACAAGTGGTGTGACTTGTTGAGAGACACAATAAAACACGTAGCATAGAGATGTGCAGAAAATCTCATACTCTTGTTAGAGCTTCATGTTCTCTGCACACAGATCAAGTGTTGCCCAAAAGATGGCTCTGTGAAGCAGGGTTCCTGGACAGGTTATTTGCAGAAGTCCTGTTGATGGCTTTCACTCTTGAGCTCTTGTTACATAAAAAGACCCTCAACTGCTCCTTCTCTTGGATTAAACAGAAAGACAGTGGTGGGCCCAGTACATCAAGAAAATTTATCAGCCTGATTTGTTCTACTGCAAATTGAAAATTTCAATACCTTTGTTTAATACAGAGAAAAATTTAACCAGTCAATTATGTTGAAATATGTGGAAGATCAAAAATAACCATGCTATGTTTCTTGAAAGTATTAGCTGGATTACGTACTCTTGGATCAGATGCTTTAATATCAAAAACAGTAATTAAATTTTAGAAATATTTGTGGGGGTTGAGTTTATACAATGAGAAAAGGTGAAGTTCTTATGCTAACATTTCTTTTCCTGAGGCATTGGGATGGTATTTTAAGAACATGTTTATATGCAGTGAAAGTAAAAATGAAACATTTTATTCATTTTTTACTCCTTTTACTGGTGAAGAAAATAAAATGAGATTTTAGCATAAATTAATGGAGTATAACTTTCCTGCAGATTTGGATAAGGCACTTGGATGCTTTTAGCTCACTTGTTTAGTATAGATTTATGGTACCTGAAGGGAGAGATGATGGATTTGAGGGGTTTTTTTTTCCTTCCTCATCTTCCATCATCACAATGATCTGTAGTGTTAACTGTCCCCAAAATTCACATTTTTATATTTTACTGTGCGGAGAGTTAATTTGTTATTTGAAAGCTGCCCTTTTGCTAACATATGTGGTGCTTTTCCTTTTTGCTTGTATAAAATGTCCCTTTTTGTGGGGGTGGTGGGAGTGGTGTTTCTTCTGTAACACTTACAGCTAAACTGAAAATCCAGCCTTGTAGCTATTTTAGTATCAGGAGAAAACAGTCTGTAGAGAGACAGCAATCTGGGTACCAGTTCCATACCCATGTGGCTTTGCTCACACAGATGTAAGCTGGAATTAACTGGTCGGTTTGAATGAGTCAAGTTACCCAGATGCATAATTTGATATAAACCTGGTCTTTTTCTAGGAAAAAAGAAGTCAAAATAAGTTTTTTTTTTCTCAAAAAGATAATAGTATTTTTCCACAAGTTTTAAAAAATACTATTAATTAACATAAGGAACGTCCAGTCTATTTGAGGAGTAATTGCCAAGGTTTAGAATTGACAAAAAAAAATTACTGCTCTTAGGTTTTTTTCATACTATTAGTCACGTCTGTATGCAGACTGGAGAAATCTGTTTTATACTTGTGATTTCAATATTAATTCACTTCCTGCAGGGGAAAACACTGACTAATCACTTGCAGACCTCATGAAAAAAAAAAAAAAGTCTTTACTCAAATGTAAAAAAATAAAAGGCAAAATTTGATTTGTGACTTTAGTTTTCAGTATTGTTAAACTGAATTTAAACCATGAACAAACATGCATTCTAGTTCTGAACAGTTCCATTACACAATTTCTAAACATATCTGTGTCTCACAGTCATAGAATGATCAAGTGTGGAAAAGACCTCCAAGATCATCAAGCCCAACCTTAGGCCACACACCACCATGCCCAGTAAAACATAGTACTAAGTGCCACGTCCAGTCCTTTCTTGAGCACCTCCAGGGATGGCCACTCCACCAGCTTCCTGGGAAGCCTGTTCCAGTGCTTTCACCCTTTCTGTGAAAAAGTTCTTCCTGATGTCTAAACTGCCCTGGCACAACTTGAGGCCATTTCCTCTCATCCTGTCTTTGGGTTCCTGGGAGAAGAGGCCAGCCCCAAGCTTTTTACAGACTCCTTGAGCATTGAAATGTTCCTGATAAGAAATATAGACCTTAAATATGGTGAGGCAGTGCCATCTATTCATTCACTTCAAGAGGCTTTGCAAATACCAACAATAATACCAGTTTTTCATAATTTCATATTTCCCCAGAAGCAGAATTATCACAAAATTATTATTTTTCAGTCATTCATGCTATCTGTGGGAAATGCAACACTCTGGAAATGAATGCTGCACTGAAAAGTGGCAGATGCTCACACCATATGGATTAGTCAGGAACAGCTTCATGAATTTTAGGTATGGCAGAGAATCATCTGGGTATTTTCACATAAAGAATTGCATGGGCGTAAGAGACCCAAGGACATCTAAAGTATAGTCCATCTCTCCTGCCAACTTACTGCAGTGCAAGCTCTGGGGTTTTTGGTGTGCTCTATGTCTTAAATGGTTTGGAGGAACTGCTTGGGCTGTTCTAGTTCATGGAATGTCCATGGATGGTCCCTGAACACTTCAGTGTTCCCAGCACTGCTGCCTGTTCTTAGGAAGGAATAGATGCAGTGGCCTCATCTTGGGTGTGGGCAGCCTTTAGTAATGGTATTCCTCCACAAGAGACTCAGTCTGCTCTTAAAACTGAAGTGAACGGGTGGTGGTTAATACAAATGAAGTTTTGGTACAACACAAGCATCTTCTCTGTGAAGTTTTAGTAGCTATTGGAATAAGAAGAAATGAGTTTAGATAAAGACTTGGAAATAAAAAAGAAATCATTCTCTGCTAATGTAAATGGGTTTTTTTCTGCTCTCAATCCAATGGCAAATAGATGGTATTCGGTAAAGAAACAGCTTGGAAGATAGTTGAATGGTCTTGAACACTAATGATTGTAGTAAAAGTGGAAAAAATATCTGGGTTTTAAACATGTGTTTTTATTAGTTTTTTTCTCATACCATCTTACAGAGGTCAGTATTGTCTCCATTTCCCGCTATTTCTGTGTTGTACAATGAACATGTGATAACCCAGCAATTCAGGAAAAAGAAACAATTAACCTGTAGACCTGTGTGAGGACCTGTTAGTCCTGAGAGAGCACACTAAACAGACAAAATTATATTGACATAGAAGGCTGTGTCTTGCACCTGGGCTTCTATTTTTGCATTGCATTATATTCAGAGTTAGATAAAACATGTTCCACAGCTGTGCAGCATTGCTTATTTGTGTCCTTTCCTTGGTAGGGAAATTAGATAAGAAGTATACGAAAGCATAGGGATTGAGTCTGTTTATGGAAAAATTGAATGTGCAGGAGAGGGGGAGGCAGATGATTTGGTTTGGGATCATAACCTGGAGCAATGACGAAAGGCTGCATGGCACAGGGTTGATACCCTGTTTTGGAGGCTGGAGCTGTGTAGTGGGAAGATTAAGAACAGTGTTTTAAATGGAAGTTTTATAGCTGGATTGAGAGAGTTTGAACTCTCCTATTTTCTACGGTTAATTCTCACAACAGAGGCAGGTATAAAATCTCAAGGGATGTTACTTTTCATATGGAATTAAATTCTGTAGTTTACTCAGATGACCTTAAATCATAGTAGGCTCTAGGCAGTAAGCTCAATGACTGCCCAGTTACCTAGACAGTTTATTGAAAATGTCTCTTCTCAAAAAATACTGCTTTGTTTTTGTGGTAAGTGGTCATCTGTGTCATAGTTAGTAAGCCAGCCACAGCTTCTGAAATGAGGGTATATTTGCAGAGATTGTTTGGAGAATTTTGGCAAGATTTTCTTGCCTGCATTAAAGAATATGAATGCAGTTTTTATTACTTAAAAAAATGTTAATGAATAAAGGTCTAAAAGCTAGATGGGCTGCTGTGGGAAAGATCATAAAAGGGCATGGTATTTAATTGAATGTGGAATTCATGACAACATTGCAGACTCGTGATGCAGTTTTTCTCCTTACTTTTCTGTGTAAACTTGCACAGTAAATGAATGTTTTAAGTGAACACCATATTTCTAGCTCCCCTTCCAATGTAAAATTACTTTTGAGGACCCTAGAGACCATTTGTCTTGAACAGAACAAAATATTAAATTATCTGACATGCCAGTCCTCTCAGTGAGAATACTGGGAACCATCTGCCTCTGATTTAAATTCATTGTATCATACTGTGTGAAAAATCATGTTTTGCAAAATCATATTTAATCATTCAAATCTTTAAAATATTTTAAATTCATTCTGTTGGAGTTAAACCATAAGCATTTTCTTTTGAAGTATGTGTGCCTAGGAGTAACACTTCATTATTACAGCCAGCAGGCTTTATAAAACATTCTCCTATTTTTCAATTTATTATGTATATAATTATACTATGTATACTCTGTAGTTAAATTTGTTTTCACATACATTCAGTTCTTTTCATATTAAAGAAGATTCATACAAACATTAGAGAAGTGTAAAAACACACTCTAAGCATTTTAAAGGATTTCAGAAGAATTCAGGGTTTATGGTGAAGTCTGACAAATATCATAAAACATGCTGATAATTCTTAGCTTTCCTATATAGTGCTGTTTTCCTTATCAGTCTTAAAGCCTTTTAGAAGGATTGATGTAATTTCAGCTGAGGAAATGCAGGCAAACTAATATTAAACTGATTTTCAAAATTCACCTGATAAACAACAGAAAATGGAAGAACTAGCTCCTGAGTCACAATACAGCAGATTTTACTTTGGACTACAGTGTTTTCTTCTTCATTCTGTTATGCTTTAATTAGAAAGTCTTCCATTAAGAAAAGTAGTTGCTTTTAATCATTTATAGCATTGTTCTTGTGGACAATTAAAAATAAAGAGGTTGCCACTTTTATAGATACCTGCACATGATAGGCAAATTGAGACAAAGCCTGATTCCTTTAGTCTTTCTTGGCAGCCCTGGTATTTTACACACATTTTTGAGAATAATTCTGCAAAACAGACACTTGTGCCACGTTTTAACTGCCTGTAGCTGGAGAACTGGTATTATTAAAATGCTAATGTGTTAATTTGCTCAGGGTTGGAGCAAGCTTCACAGCCTGTTCCATGCACCATAATGATATTGCAAGGTTTCTGTAACCAAGTAAGGGTTTTTAAAGCTCTCTTGCTCTGTACAAACCACTGTAGCTATTGTGAGGGCAGTGTGGTCACGTCTCGTGTCTCTTTAGGGAGTTCTGGTTTTATTCCTTCCTGCTGGCCTTTCCTATCACCCCTTTGCCTCCTTGTTGTGATTCAGCCACAATGTTAAATTCTGATTAGAGAATCTGATGCAAGCAAAGGTATTTAAGTTACAATAGTGATTTCTGTGGATTTTCTGTAGGCCATTAAACAAGACAGTTCAAGTGTTCATGTTGCAGAGTTTGTTTCTAGTTCACACTTGCATTAATACTGAGGGCAGAGGGGTATTTAACAGAATTTCAATGCATGCTCTTATTTTTTTTCAAATTAGTTTCAACTTCTTAAACTTTTCTCTGGCAGGCAGAGTGTCTTTCAGACCAGAAGCAAACTTGCCATTAAATCATATAATGAGTACATTTTCTGTGTTTTGTAAATAAAGTCTATTTATTCTCTTTTGTATCTAGGAGTTGTGTAGAACCTTGTCTTCCCTTAGTAGAAGGGAAACTGCCACATCAGGTAGTTTGGATACCACAATTTATATTTGGAAGGGGCAATTTCTTCTTTCTTAGTACTCTCAGTGAACAGCTGGTACACAGTAAATTTTATATCATCACAGCTGTCCTCAGTGATTTTTTTGACTCAGCCTGAATTTGATATGAAGACTAGAAGCTTAAATTATGTTCAGTTTTTTGTTCCTTCATACTTCAAAAAATTTTAGTTCAGAAATACATAAAAAATAACCTGATCTCCTGATTTATGTGATACTTGACAGTCTGTAAAATCCTAATTAATACTTGAGCTCTTTCAAGAATATCAATTCCCCTCCAGTGGCTTATATAAAAATCAAGTTTCTTTCTATATATAAAATCTTTATTCTACTTTTGATTTAGTAAGTTTTGAATTTTCTACTGTGAAAAAAAGAATGTCAACAAAAAATGGCTTCATATTGGTGAATGTACTTGAATCAGTATTATTATTCTGCTAGTCTGTGTCACATGTGCACAGATATCTTCCTAAAAATCACCACTGCATTCCTACATTCTCAAGAAAAAGCAGTTGTTACCTTGAAAACTATATTTTCATTAGGGGAGTAGAAATCTGTCACGATAGCAGATTTATGAAAAAAAAAATAAAAAATACCATGTACTTACTGACAAATTTGAAGTATTCCCACTGAAATTGTGGGAAGGCAATTTCTTTTGTAAAAAGATAGAAAGCTTTGGGGTGGAGATTGGAATTATGAAGAGTAAATGCTTGGAGGCCACTGGAGATGTAGCGATGTGGCTGATGAAAATGCCAACTGTGTCACTGGAGTGGGATGTGAGAGATGATCTACTACATCTAAAAAAATTATTCTTGGTGTCTCTAGGATGACAGCTGTCAATTGAATGCTCCTGATGCTGTTGAGAGTGCCCCAGTAAAGGCTCTGTGTGCCATCCTTATGTTAGTATGATTTAGTGGTGTTGAGGGTGTATAAGGGACAAGAGTCACACCTAGCACTCAGTTATGGGTAATGTTTCCAAATCAATCATAGTGTTTATGTGAAAGAGAGAATGAAGTCTGTGCCATTCACATGTTTAATTTAAGAGTATGTGGGAGCCCAATTGTATTAACTGGCTCTAAAGTCGTAGAGGAAGCAGAACAATAACAATCTCATGCATAACATTTCCAAACTTTTCTTGTGCTCTATCACAAACATTGGATCTGCATATTAGCAGTGTTTCCATTTTCTGTAGAATGCAGTTGGTAGGGTACATAATTTCCTAGCTCATCAAATAGCCGTTTTGTCAAAAGGCTGAAAGGTATAGTGAAAATGCTGAAATTCAGCCTAAGATTTTGTAATATTCTTTAAAGTGATAGAACCCAATGACTTCTTTACCTGCTTAAGCTATTTTCTTAATTTCCCTCCATCCCAGTATGTTTCTTAGGTGTACAATCTCCATGAATATGTTTGTAACATCATGAGGATTTAGAATGGAACATAATGTTTTTAGGTTGGGGTTCTCTCTGTAAAGTTAGCAGAACGAAAAGTACATTCCCTGTGTATGTGTTGGTGTCTTTCAATTTACAGTATCTGTGATGGCAAGTACAAGTCTGTAGTAATAGGCATGTGTGCTTGGGATTTCTAATTTTTGTTTTATCTACTGTAGGCCAACTCTTCACAAGAAAGGCACAAAAGAGACCCGTGAATAATTCAACAAAACAGGCTAAAGATATTATTAGTATTCTGTTCCTTCTCTTTGACCTTTTTTTTTGTCTTCTTTTTACTTGTTTATTTGAACTTTCTCTCCTCTGCCCTTAGTTTTTCAGGTACTATTGGAATTCTCCCAAAGTGGGGGCTTCTCCTTATGTTAGTCCAGGAATCAGGTATGATCTTGGTACTTTCAGATAGACCAGAAGCTTGGCTTCCAGCTTTGAGTTTTGTACTCTTTCATTGGGTTTAGGATGTAGTTTCTTTGTTTTCAAATGGTTCTGGAAAATTACAGTGACTGAAGAAAACACTTAAAACACCAGACTTTTATCTGAGGCCCAGGAATACACTAATCCTCCTCCAGGAGTCAAAACATGTGCCATATATAAGACAGCACACCAAAGAAATAAGTATATAAGGACTGAGAAGGTATATAATGACTTTGAAAAAATTCTGCCTTCATGACTGAAGGCTGTCTTTGCTTAGCAAAGCCTTGATTTTACAACCTGGTTTACAACTCAGAACAGCATGGCTGAGCTTCCCACATGGCATAGCTCAAAGGATTGCTGAGTGAATATGAAATATGGTAAGAAAACTCACTGTTGGCACAGCTAAACATGTGAGGAAGCTTTCATTAAAAAAAAAAAAATCAGTCAAAATAAAGTTAACAAAACAAAAACATCTAAAATGAATATCTAAAAGATGTTTGGGGTTATTCTATTCCTTTTCATTGACTCAACATATAGTATTTCAAAGCTACTTTAGCTACTGTAAGTTTTTTCTTGATTTTGTGATAATTTGTCATGATTGTGATGCTGAGAACATTTTTATGATTTAGTCCAGAAATTGTCAATGAGAAATCTATAGGTTTAATTAAAGCAGGAAAATAAAATGTAATACAGAAAATAATGTCATTGTTATTTGTGTGAGAAAAGTTGCATTTAAATATGATTGACTTCAGAGAAGACGCACAGCAAAAAAAAAAAAAAAAAACAACAAAACTCCATCTATAGAAAAACAGCAAACTGAGCAGTGTCCACTCCACAAATATTTGAAAACTTCAGCTTCTACCCGGGCATCAGTTTAGAGTTTCTGTGGCTGTGATAATATAGACAAGGAACAGAACAGAACTGAAAGGGATGTCTTATTTCAGAATTTTGATCAAAGGAGCTTCTTGACAGGAGAGACAGATGTAGCAAGAAGACTGAAAGCATTTGTCGAGTAGTGCAGTTCTGGTGAGAGTTCCCTGAAACTATTAATATATATATAAAACCATCTAGAACTAAATGTGTATATCTCTATATCTATAATTAATATTCCCCCTTGACTTCTGCTTCTGTTTTCCCACTCTCATTTTATTGCTTACTCTTCTAGAATATTTTTACTTTTTCTGGTATTGTAGCTCTTCTTTTAAGTTTCTTCTTGGTTGGTTTCTTTTTTACATATCTTCAAGCAGCCTTTTTGTATATTCCATATATGAGTCTGGTGTGAAATAGAAATAAACTGAGTTTATAGGGGCTTTACCTTTTAAAAATACTTCAGCAAACACTAATTTGTGAAAGAATGGTCCCATGATTAAAACCAAAAGCTGATTTCCATATTTAGTGTCTTAGTGTCAGATGTATTCAGGGAGATTAACCTCATTATTCTATGCTCTTATGTGCAGGGCAGGTGGAAATGGAACTTTCAGACCCTAAAGTCATGATTTTGTGTTACAAACTGCTATGTGTTTTTCTAAAAGACATTGTACCACACCTGTCAGCTCCTGTCTTCTTCAAGGCAGGCCAGCACTACCTTGAGCTCTGGTCCACTTTAATCAGCTGGGAGGCATTGTCTGATGCATAACTTTAAAATACTTAGAGTGGTTTGGGTTGGAAGGCACCTTTGAAGGTCATCCAGTTGGACCCCTGTGCAATGTGCTGGGACACTTTCTACTAGACCAGGTGAAAACCCCATCCAGACTGACCTAAATTGTTTCTAGCAATGAGGCATCCACCTCCTCTCTGGGAAACCTGTTCTAGTGTTTCACCACTCCCATTGTAAAGAACTTTTTTATAACTAGTCTGAATATGCCTTCTTTTAGTTGAAAACCATTAACCCCTGACCTATTGGTACAGGTTATACTAAAAATTCCATCCCTATCTTTCTTCTAATCCCCATTTAATTATTGAAAGGTCACAATAACATCTTCATTCAGTCTTCTCCAGGGTGAACAAACCCAACTCTCTTGGCCTTCTTCATGGGAGAGATGTTTCACCTCTCTGATCATTTTTGTGGCCCTCCTCTGCACCCACCCCAACATGTCCATGTTTTTCCTCTACTGAGGACTGCAGAGCTGGATCCAGGTGGGGTCTCACCAGAATGGGGTACAGAGTAAAAATCACCTCCTCACCATAGTCCTCTCACGTCTGGGTGAATAGCTGTACTTCTATCCCCAAAAAGAAAATGAAATATTTTTACTTTCTAGGATTCAGTCTCTCTAACTGCCAAGATACATGAAGACCTCATACCACAAACTCGGAATTCTTACTTTCCAAGTGAGTTCTTATAGGATTAGCCATGTAGGGGAGGAATATTGCTCTGCCACCTTTCACCTGAGGACTGTGAAGTAAAGTCATACAAGTGTGATGGTCTTTCTTTTTAATAGTCTTCCTCAACTAATTGACTTCAGAAATTGGCAAAAAGAATCAGACCTTGAAAATTACTGACTTACTCTGAATATTTGTCTTTGGTGTGATAAACATTTGTGTTGGATCCAGTAGAAAGTGTGGTTTACCTGATTAGAAGAAAAATGCCATTTTTAAGAAGCAGGCAGTTATTTTGACTGAAACTTCAGTACTTCTCTGCGATGATTACTGCATGTCTTGGGGTTCTATCAAATGACAAAAACAATTAAGTTCAGATTGATTGGAGATAATTTGAAAGCACTTACAAATGACAGACTTTCAGTCTTCATATTGATAGTCTGATTGTGAGGTGAACTTAAAATTTAAGTGAGACTTACTTTTAAACTTCACTGCTCAATTTCATAACTGGAAACACATTGTATATCCTCATATATGTGTATATGGTTTTTGGGTTTTAAAATTTGTCCAAGTTATGCTTGGAAGAAAGGAAGCTGCTCTCACAAAAAAAAAAGAAAAACAAACAAAAAACCAAAAACTTTTGACCCACCATGTATTTTCTGAGCAGAGAAGATTTTAATGGCTTAGTGCCTTCTCTTCCATCAAGACTTGAAGAAAATTCCATTATCTGTTAACTGGGCTAGAAAGAGGCCACTATACATGTCCCGTTTGGTAGTTGACTACCTGTTCATTTTAGAACTCCTGTCATTCTCCTTGGAAATACCTAACGCATATAATTTATTCCCACCATCCTCATAAGCCTTCTTTCATTTAGGTTGGTGCAGATAGGAGGACTAATTAACTAACAATGTGAAATGCTAAAAACACTGTAATTTTCAAGGCAACCTATTCCAAGAGTGACCATCTTTACTTTTTTTTTTTTTATTGCAAACATTTACAAATTTTAAATTTTACCTTTATGATAGGTGCTTTCAGGAAACAAGCATTGTCTAAATACTTGACATTTCATCATTGTATCTTCATGAGATTTTTGCAAGTTAATTAAAAAAAAAAGCATAAAACCACCTTGCACATTCAAAAAAGATCTTTTGGGCAACAATTACGTAATTTGAAAGTCTCAGCAGGCATTTCTGGTTTTACTATCTGTAGTCATCAAAATTACTTCTTTCTTTGCTCCTGTTCTCTGTCTGCCTTCCCTTCTCTTTCCTATTTTACAAGAAAAAGGTGTTTGGCCACTTTTAATCAGAAAGGTGATTAAATGTTTTCATGGTAATTTCTCAATATTTTAACAGTAAAATCTAGAAAAAGAAAGAAGTCATCTGCAGATTTTTTTTTTTTGGTATATCTCTTACAGTGCTATCTAATATGTTGACCTCCTAGTCATGCTTGTTTGCTTTTAGAAAGAGAGCAAAAGTGACTTGTTTTAAATTTCTCAGGAGACCATGATCATCTGGTTTCTAATTTATTCCAAATGAAGACTATTCTAATAAAACAGTCATAATATTGTTTCTGCAATTGTTTGTTACTTATGATTGACATAACAAACTACTTCTGCACTCTCATTTCTCTTGGGTGTGTTTGGTAAGTTAGACAACTTGCTATATCTCTTAATCTCTCTTGCTTTTGCAAGGAACTTCCCTGTTGATGGAGATTATTCCTATCTACGTCTCTACAAAATAAGATCTCAGTGATCTGTTGTCTCCTCAGGTGATATGTAAGCACACTTGCTTAAATAGCAGAAATACATAAATCATAAGAAGATCAGATCTGCCTGGTTCGAGGCCTTAGTTCACAGGTGAACATAAATATTGATGATACCAAGTGTAACATAAATAAATTAAGAGTAGAATGAAGCAATAATAACATTCTAGGCCTGCCTTGCTTGAGAGGTATCTCCTTTAAGGCCCTTATGAACTTGTTATCACCTGTCTTGAAGCACTGTAGATGAGAAGCAAATGACTCATGATCTACAATGGTGTTTTCTGAAGCTGAAGTATCTAATTACATAGGAAGTTTCATTTACTTATTAAAGATGTGCCAATGACTGGATGAGGTTCTTTGGTAAAGAAGAGTTTTCTACCATCTATTATTCCTGGTATTCTGATCAGACTGTTAGCTGAACAGAATCTGGTCTATAAATTAGGGGACTAGACTGGTATCATTCCCATAAATTATAGTCTATTTTCTGGTCCCTTAAACTGAGCTTCTGTTTTCCTATTTACTGGAAAAATTTCCTATTTCTGGACTCTAAAAACAAACTTGTGTATGTATTTCTATTGGTCTTGAGAATGTTTTTGAAAGCTGTACCATGTTAGTGATTTTAGCTTGATAAATTAGTCCTCTTTATTAGACTTTGCTGATATTTATTATCCTCATGCACATTATTACCCCTAGTTAGGAAAATATCATTCTTAGTAGGTGTACTATATTTGAAAAGCAGGGCTATTTGGTGCCTTTGGGGACATCTTCCTGCTATGTTTCAGAGAGAACAGCTGACCCTTTCTTTGAAGAGGATATCATCCTTTCATGAATGGCAGAATTCTGTGCAAGTAGCTGAAGGAGTGACCAGCACCTCTGTGTTACTGCACTTCTTTCATAGAGTGTCCCCAGCTATGGCTTCAGCAGAAGGGTTTCTGTGAGAACTTCTAATGCACATCAAGCAAAATAAACCCGGTGAATTCGACTGGACTACCCAAATTGGGGCAGCTGATTAGCCCTATAAGCAGGTTAGAGGCCATTCTTACACTCAGCTCTGGCCCTGGAGTACCTTCTGTGGTGCCTTCTGATTGAGGAGCAGTTGGGTGATGGTAATTTAGTCTGTTGCTGCAGCTATTCAGTAGATGAAACTCTCTCCTCTAACTCTTATATGATCCTCATAGAAGCCATATTATTCAGCATTTTGTGTGACTTTCTAGCTCAGTGTCTAAGAGGGGTTTTAATTTCATTAAAGTGTGCCTCTTGGTTTCTATGGGAGCTTCTGTCCTGCAACTAGTTGATGATTCATGCAGTTTTTCATAATAATATGTTGTTTGGTTGGTTGTATTTGCATATTGGGAGTGTTCTGTAAAGTGTCATTTGTGGCAGAGCATGAAAGTTTGTTGTCTTCCAACACCATTTACTGCTCTTCCATGTCTGAGTAACTGTAGTCTAATACTGCTAATAATGCTGGTTTTTCCTTTAACTCCATCTAAAATTGAGCAAGTGCTTTTCTGCATCCTGGGAGCTTAATAAAGGTACACATTGGCTGCTAACTGTGACTGCTGCTCTCCTAGCTATCGTAGTTAATTTAAAGCAGGTTATTTCTATATTCCAAATGCACGTATGTTTCCAAAATAGCCTAAACTGATACCTGTTAACTGAACCTTTCATACTCTGTGACACTCAGGTGATTTGGCCTCTTAAGTTGATGGCTATTTTGGTAGAAGTATCATCAATCATTACTTAAAATAGTAACAAGTTTTCACTTCCTATTTAAAGTTAGGTGCATGTAAGTTATCTAAAGGGGGGTATACGCACACATGAAATTATTTATTCTATAGTAAAGGATTCTTTGAGATGTATTGTCTACATCTACCCTCAGTACTCCTTGGCTGCTACCATTTTACCTCCAAGAAACAATTCAAGTACCAAAACAGGTGTCTAGACCAACTTGGATACTACAAATACTGTTTCTGACCTCTTGCTGCTTCACCAGAAAGAAAAGGGTTTCCAAGCTGTGTCCCACCTGTCAGTCTTTGCAGCCACTTTGCATACCCTGTAGTGTCTAAAATGGCCATATATGTCTGCATTTAGCCACCTGAATCTCTCCCTTCTTTTCATGTCTTCTTTAAGCATCCTGTGTGTAATATTATTTTTAAAGTAAATAGTTACTTGTGAAAACTAAACAACTTTTAGAGCTATTAAATATGCCTAGAAAATTATAATTCTTAGCTAAATTAGTTTGCATCTGATTGTGTAGTTCTTTTTAAAGATCATTTATTTTTTGCAAATACTTTTGAAAATAATTTAAATGGTTATCCTCTCACAGTTGCAACCCCCAAATAAATCATTAGGAGAAAGAAAATACAGTTAATTTGTTTTTTATTCTCTCGTTTTCCCCAATCAGTATTTATAACTAAAAGATGTGGTGAGCTGCAAGCTTGCTAAAAGACTATGATTTTTAGTGATTAGCTTCAATACAGTCATATGTAAGCAATTATATAAAATTTCAGTGAATATTCCACATAGAGTTGAAAATCTGAATGTAATTTTCTATGTCTGTATATGTACCTATATCTAGAGCTGAAATTTCTTTCAACAACCAGAGATATTTTGTAGACATTCTTAATTCTTGTACACTTTTTGTCCCTGCAGATTTAGCAAAAACTGAAAGAGGATGTTTGGTGTAGGGGGCCTTTATTTTTCATTATTTCTTATGAGTTGAAAAGGAGCATAAATGATCTTGTATGTGAAATGAGGAAAGAGACAAACTGAAGTGTATCTTAAAAATTTCTCTGATCAGTAATATATTCTATATCAAGGTTAGAAAAGAGAAATGTGTGGTCAGTGCAAATGACAGAACATACACTTCGTTTGTTTTCTGGTCTTGTCTCATGCTGGGGGAAACAGAGTTGTTGCTAGGGCAAATCATTACTTCTAAATGAAATTGTTGTGTAATGTCTCCTTTTGGAAATGTTATTCTAAGAATCATCCACTATTTTTTGCAGTTTCTTTTGCCTTGAATATTAGTAAGTTTTGTTCCCACTTGGTGGAGGAATTTGTCATTCCTTCTCTGCACGTGATGTGTGAAATACCAGGAGTACAACATGTCACAGGGTTTTTTTACAGTCTTCAACAAAAGGATACGGGGTCGAGAGCTCATCTATCACACTGATATTGCTTTGCACTGATTTTGGTGGTTACTTGTCACAAAGTTTTCCTCTTGTATTACTCTGCCCTGCTGTACTGTATTGTCAAGTTAACATGTACTTTCTGAGCACAGCCACAACCCACTCAACTGCTTTCTGCTGAAAAAATAGATCCCCCCAGAACGTCTCGATGTGATTGTATGTGATCTCTCTGCAGAATTACATTTTACATCCATTGCCATTCACCTCCCAGAATTTCTTATAAAACACTCAATAAAAGTTGCAAAGACACACTGGAGAGGATTTCTTTTTACTGCTGCTGAATGGCAGAGCTGAAATATTCCAGCAGAATTTTAGCTTGAATGTGAGTGTCAAAATCATCCAGTATTTCACCTGAGGGATGTTGACCATTATTTTATCTGTCTGATATGTTTAGTCCATAAAAATGTTGGCATGTTATTTTTCTGAAGAATCCTTATTTTGATGTGCAGGCATAAGGCAGAATTTTGTGCTGTAAAATGTGATGGTTCATGAGAGCCTGTCTGTCTTTAAGATGTCTAGGAACCATGCCTTATATAGTCACATAGAAAGTAATCCTCATGGAAACGGCATTATGGAGGTGGCAGCTGCAGCTCTTTATTTTTGTCTGTGTTGAATTTTGCAGTAAAAGGTTAACCCTTCATGTGATTGTGAAAATTGCATTTATGTCCTCCTCAAATACAGAATATACATGTATCAAAAAATAAAAGAACTAAAGAGATAAAACAGCTCAATAAGAGCTGAAATTAACTCTCTTTGTACCAGATTACACTGCTATTGCTGAAAATTTTGGCAAGGACTACATTTAGGCACTATAATGTGGTTGGAATTAGCAGTAATAACTGCCTAATATCTTTCCTCACCCAAAGCTTTTTCTCTTCATTAGATGCTGGCAAGCAATGTTCGGAAAACTCCATATGGAGATATCTTTTCCAGAAAATGTTTCTCATCTTTTCAGTTCCTGGTGGGTCATTCTGAAACAGATGTGGAGAGTGAAACTCTGAAGGTAGAGACAATGAGGCAAAAAACCCCTCAGTACAGAGTGAAGTACAGACTGTGACACTAAGGGGTGAATTTGAAGCTTGTTAGAGCAGATTCCCAACCCGCAGAGGCTCACTGTGATTTCCAAGGGAATTGGTTTTGAGAATCTGGCAGTGTTGGAATCTGGGCAACAGAACCTGGAGACCGTCAACAGCAGCCTTGCCAACCACTTTGTGATGGTTTCTCCAGATTTAGGAATAAGCAGAAGAAGCAGCTGTAATCTGGCTGGACACTATTGCTGCTCTTCTGTGTTGTTGCTGGTGACAGTAGAAGCCCACAGTCTTCATCACTTGCTCAGTAATCTTGTTCTATCTCCCAGGTTCATTGTACCTTGCTGTAACTTTTACTCAAGTGAGAATACATTGCTCTGCGTCATCTGAGAGATCTGCAGCCAAAGTGCTGCCATCAAAGAGCTGTAGCTTGGTCAGAGCATGATGTTGTTCACTGTGTGAAATAATGCCTTACTGAATATTGCTACTTCTGATTTTCAGTACTATGAATTTTATGTCTTAGGCCTTTTCTTGCTGATCATCCTCTTTTATATCACTTTGGCAACACAACCAATATCCTCACTACTGAGGGTATTCTAGTGTTTGCAAAGCAGTCTTTACTATGCAAATATGCTTACCCATCCTTCTACAAGAGGGCAGTTTCCAAATATTACTCAGTTGTGACTGTTGGTTTTAGCAGTCAATTGAATGTGGGGGAAAGGGATTGAGAATACATTTTTGGGCAGATATTGCACACGTGCAAAGTGCGATGCTAAAAGCATCTTTCTGGATCAAATGAAAACAGAACTTGAATAGAATAATCATGTCACAATACAGTTGTTACCATAGCTATAGAACAATTTTCTAGTGGATTTTTATTTTACATTAGAAATTTTGTGCCATGGCAACAGCAATGCCTGTTAGAGATCTAACTCTGTCATTATAATTTATCTATTACAGCTCTTTTCATTAGTGTTATTAACAACTGTTATTCTCCTGAATGTATTTTAGTTTGGAACATGGAATCTCTTGAGATACAAATGTGAATAAGACGATTTTCAATTTTACATGAATGCAAAATTCACAGTATTCAGTATGCTTCTGATTTTCTGAATGTGCTCTGCAGTCTTGGAGTCAGAATCAGGAAAAAATATCTGAGTTTGATGAAGCATCTGTAAATTATAACTCTCGAATACTGAAAGTGAGAAATGGTATTCTGTAGAGTTCTATATATGTGTCACAAGCAACTGTGCTGGGGTGCATCACTGTGAAAATAAATAGCTGATTGAATTGCAATCTGCTGCCTAAATACCAGTTTGGTTGTATATAAACTGGTGATAATAGCAATATGTGTCTGTGGCTTTGGGATTATGACACAACTGAATTTATTTGTAGTTCCAAATGTAAATGTTTTCCTTGTAGCACAGATATGGCAGTATCACAGAGATTTTCAGAAGTAATCTGCTCAGATGGATAAGCTGTACATGCACTTGTAATAACTCTAAAGTTCTGTAGAAATGACATCTGTTTATGTTTTGGTATTTATAATACTATTTACATGTAAAAAGATAAAGTGGTAAGAAATGCACTATCTGGTAAGGAAGGAAGATCTCTTTCTCTTGGATTTTGGTTTTTTTTTAATTGCAAAAATAAATGTACTTGCAAAAAAGAAAAAAAAAATACTTTTAAGATGTTTCTCTCCACTGGGATTCAGTCCAAGATCTCAAAATTCTCCTGTTCCTTTGTATCGCCACCCTCTTTCTTAAAGTTCCTTGTCATAAAATTTACTCAGATACCTGTGAGAAGAAAAACCTGGCATTATTAAATGACTGTTCACTGAGTATAGACCTGTGCAATGTAATTGTTCATATAAATTCTTAGTGCCAGTTAAGTTGGTTGAAATAATAAGAATAATACAAAAGAAAAAATATTAATTAATAAAATATTTAATAACATGGTTTTTTTAATACACAGCAACATTCAGAGCAAGAATTATTTTGATATGTTTATAACCAGAACATAATATGTAAAATATCATATTTTGTGCATTATTGCTAAGTCTCAGGAGAAATACTGATTTCAGTATCACTTTCTTGAAGTTTGACAGAAATAGCCAACAATTTTAAAAAATCCTATCTCAGAGATTGGTAATTATTAAAAGCTAGGATTGTTTTTTTTTTTTTTTTTTTTTTTTTTTTTTTTTTTTTTTAATACAGTTGTCTGTTTTAGGAAGAGTATAGTAAGGTATTATCCTGTGTAAAGCTTTTCATTCTTTAAGTTCTTGAGATGGAGATCTTGGATATTCCCATGAACAATGAATCTGCATTTTTAGATAATGGTGCAGTTTGAAGAGGTTATTTAACATCTCATGTTTCAGGTCTTCAGTCAACAAATACTGACTTGGAATAAGGAAGAAAAGTGTCCTCTAGAAAATGATTTTATGATTATCTGTTGTATGGTTTGTTTTTTTCCTTCTATGATTTCTTTAGCACATGACAGAGTGCCGGGCTACTATACTATTTAGAGCAGTGTTATAGTCCATCTCTATACTCTCCTTATTTGCTGAACATAAAATTATTTAGCAATAACTACATTAGGAAACTGAAATAATAATGCTAGTCAGTATTCAAAGAGCATTAACCTTAACAGTTCAAAAGACAGAAGATTCAGAATTATAATTGTTTTATTAAGCTGTTGGATGTCTGGAGGATTTCTGGTCCATCCTCCTGTTTGGATCAGGACTGTCATGCAATCAGACACGACTTTTCTGAACCGGGTCTTGAAACTGTCTGAGGGTGCAGGTGGCACCACTCTGGATAAGCTGTTTTAGGGCTGCAGTACACATGCAAGTGCTTCTTGCTTCTTAACCTTTGTCATGACCGCATGGATTTTTCTTTTTCTTGACAGCACCAAGTCTTTTTTGTTGCCTGGTATAGGTGTGGTTGCATTGCTCAAAATCATGGGGTGAAGAAGGTATAGCTATTAGATCTTTGCTTACTTTGTCACATAATTAACAAAGCTCTTATTAAAAGTGAAAGGTATCAAAGAGAAGTGGCAGCTGAGGCAGCTGAAAGCAGCAGAGAGAATACTCTGTTCTCTGCCAGAGCCTTTGCTACTCTGGTCAAGACAGACCAGAGGTTACCCACATAGCCATTAACCAAAGGTTGTCCAAGTAGTCATTAATTGTGTTTCTTGGTTTTTGAGTCATGAATTTGACACATTGGAAGTCTGGTTTTTTTTGATCTGCTGAAATGAATAGTAATCATGCTTCAAAAATATTCTGTGTTAAAATATGTTTAATACTCTGAACAAAGAAAATCTTGGGCAATCTCAAATCAGATGCCCAAACATGTGTACATTTTCAGCATTATATTCTTGTGCCTTATCTCCCATTTTTCCAATTAGTATAATATCACATTACACTCTCACCTTGGAAGGATACATGCATTCATAGCTGTGAACCCCGTAGATAATGGATGTCATAAAAATTTGAGAAGCTGTTAATGAACTTGATATGCAAAGAAGTATTTAGATGCCGTGCAGTAAATAGGTAATGAGACCAGTCTTACTGAACAAAGAGGATACAAATCCTTGGAGATATTTCAAAGATGTGAAGATGTGACACCTAGGGACGTAGATTGGTGGAGGTGGTGGACTTGGCAGTGCTGGTTTAACAGTTGGACTTGATGATCTTAGAGGCCTGTTGCAAACTGAATAGTTTTATGGTACTATGAAATTGTTGAGGAGCTTCTTCATTAAGCAAACTTCGTTCTGAACACTAAGTCAGATAGGGCATTTTTGAAAACTAGTAGTGATCTTATAAAAAGTGTAATCGAATGCTTGCTAACACATAAGAAGACTAATGTGTGCACAAGCAACATTTGTTTTATTTTTTCCTGACTACCTTAAAGTATTTGTGTAGGTATTTTAAAGATTAAAGTTGTACCTAAAGAAGAATATATATATACTTATGTGTGCACAGTACAGTAACTGTTCTGAAAGATCAAGCTGAAAAAGGCTCATGCAGTATATTTGGAATCTTCGAATACATGGTAAACTGCTGCCATATCGATTGTCAAAACAACCAGAATTCTGGTTCTGATTGTGGAAAATTCTGGTTCTGGTTCTGATTGTGGAAAATTCTGGTTCTGGTTCTGATATGCTGTTACTGCAACACTGCTCTAAGAGACACACTCACTTTCTAGTGGTCAGTACATATATATATACTGACCACAAGGGAATGGGAGTTCTCAGCAAGAGCTTACTTTACCTACAGTAGTAAATAGAGCAAAATCAGGGCATAAGATGCCACTGGTGCTTGGCAGTCTGTATTCTTAAACTGTTTGGGTTTTGCCAGTCTTTGGCCAATACTGAAATACACCCACCTAGATGGTGCCCAGGCACAGTGTAGAGACCAGAGACTACTCCCAGTAAGTATTTGCATGAACCAGCTCTGTCTTGAGAAGGAGGAAAGTTTAAGGACATGAGCCTAGTAATTCCTTCAGATCCTAATAGTTGCTGGCCAGTACTATTTACTAACATAGATGCAGCAAAGCAAGTACAGAAATTCTTGTGATTCAGGCTCTCTAAGCATTTCTTTTTCCTGGTTTATTCCTCCTGGTTTACTCTGTCCTTACAAAAATACTTACCTCTTCAATGAGTTCAGTACACAGCTGGATGTCTGGAGCATCAAAATAGGATTCATTTTATGACTGAAATATATAAATGTAGGTCTCTGAACACAGACTGAATGCTGTCTCCCGTTAAGTCACTGACAGTGTAGTTAGCCCAGTTAACAGAATACAGGGAAGGATAGGTTCCACTCATTTTATTAATCTGATCTCTGATATGGTGGGAGCTGCTAACATGCTTCTTACCAATGTAGAAAAACAAGGTGTCTTAATCTGGAGCAGAATCTCAGCTACTGAGTTTTTCATGTAAAAGAAAGTAAAGCCAGTAATTATTTGCATTATTTATTCCTCATTTTGAATTCACCTTCAGAATTGCAGATATATGTATAAGTCAGCAACTTTCAGAAATCAAAGAAAGAATGCCCCATGTCCTCCTTTTCCCCTGAGTTTTTCCCCTAAACCTAATTTTTCTGGGTTTATTGATCCCTTAAGCTCTGTCGTGTCCTACATTTAACCTTTCTCCATAACACCTCACATCTTTCTGGTTGCAAAATGCCTGAAGTGTATATTCTAGTTGTCTGTTTCTCAAAGAAGAAAAGTATATTTTCATAGGTTCTTAGAGTTTTGTCATATGTAGAAAAACATTTAACTTTATATTTTTAAGCTGCTGACTAGTAAAAGTCTTGAAGTTTTGAAGTACGCACCAAAATCTTTCTTCTGTCATTCATAAAGTCAAGCACTGCTTTCTTTTAGAAAGGATATTTTGAGATTTGATTGGATTTTTTTTTTTTTTGCCAGCAGATATTTTAGTTAATTGGAGAAAACTGCTTAATATCTTTGCACATTATGACATGATGCTATGTTTAATTCCTTGTGGTAGATACTGCTGTGCACACAGTCCTACAATTAGAGTTGATCTAGAACATACAAGTTCTAGAAGGAATGAGATGGATTTATTTCTCTTCAACAGAGTAGTTATAGAAATGTGACCATTGGTAGGGACACAGTTATTGTGACTAGAACATTAAGTTATTAATGCCATGTTGACAGAGTGATGTTAACCAAACCAACAATGCAAGTGAGGCACAGCAGGCCTCCTTTTTTTTCCCCCCTCCTAGTTCTTTCAGCAGCAAGTGTAAAAAAAGAGCTATAAAATTTTAATAATCCACTCTAAACCTTGCCCAAGAAGTGGATTTTTCTATGGCTGCTCTTTGTGTATGTCTGTGCTAAGTTACATATAGAGCATGTTTGAAAAGACTTGATTTTGTGTTCTTTTTTTCCCAATGGTTACTATTACTATTCTCAGAAGTTCCCAAAAATAAGAGCAATGCTCAATTTTATTCCTTAGAGGCTGTCAGTAAAAAGGCATAGTATTGTAAATTCACTATTATTATAATGGCTATAAAAAGAAAAACTACTAAGAATACTCCTGACAATAATGGTTCTTCATGTTATTTTACCACCTACAAACTACCTAATTCATCATACTAAACTGTGTAATTTCTGCACATTTCAACTCAATAGCAAATTAAGAGAGACATCATCAAGTTGATGGAATAGCAATGGCCTATTTTATCTTATAAATTTGTTTTTTTCATGGAATTTATATAGCACTGAGTACTGTTGGCTGTTCCTCAACCAGCAGATATTTTAGTCAAAATAAAATTGTGATACTTAAGATTGTTTTTTAAGAGACTAATAATTCAGTTCATGGCATAATTTTCTTGTGTTTCTTTACATAAGAATGTACCAAGAAGCATTAAAAAGTAATTTTGAATGGAGTAAAAATGTTGTTTGCTGTATCTTATCACTCTCTTATGTTTACGAGGTACTCTCTCATTTCAGAGCAACATAGCCAGGGTGAAACATCCACTGAAAGTGAGCTTCCTGAAGGACACCCTGCTGACCAGTTTGCAGGTTTACTTCATGGATCATCACCTGCGTGTGACCCACCTGAAAACCCACTCCAGCTGTACAGCAAAGTAAACCCGTGCAGTGGGCCACTGGAGAAAAGCGTTTTGAGCAAGAGCACGGCGCAGCAGATACAGCTACGGAAAGAAAGCGGCTCTGATCCTCCTGTTAAGAAAAAAAAGCCGCCAATTGTAAACAGAACCATATTTCATACTAAAAATAAACCAGCAGAAAATCATACCCTGGTTGGCGCGCCAAGGATAAGTGAACAATGGGTTGTTACCACTGGGGGATTTGTGGAGAGAGCATGCACGCTGGGCAGAATTCGATCCTTACCAAAGACCTTGCTGGAAATGCATTTGTGCAAAAATGTTTCAAAATCTGATTCTAATCTTATCACACATCCGCCAAACGATAAAAAAGCAAGAAGCAATTGGAGTGAACCCACACCAAAGCCACAGTGCTCCAAAGGAAATTCGGAGAGAACACCTTCCTTCACATCTGAATGGGAAGAAGTAAGTTTCTTTTATTTTTTAAGTACTGTAGTCTTGTGAAAATGCTGTTATTGTTTTCAGTTTCAGAGACTAAATAAAAAGTGAATCCTCCACACTGCAAAGCCTCAGAGAGAATGTCACAGTGTACTGCATGGGAGTTCAACAGCTGGCACAAAATTCAAAGCATTTCTGTTCAAATGCTGCCCACTCAGTAAAGTCTATTGTTTCCCTAGTGAATGAAGTTAACCAGAAGTAATTCTGCAGTTTTTTGTGGCACTAAAATTGTCTACTAAAGCCCTCACCGCTGACAATAACAATATTTGTAAAAGCCTTAGTAGCTGTGCCTCTTGTTTACATATTTGCTAATTATTTCCACCATGGCAGTGCCCATCAGCAAGAGCCAGGAGAAAATGGCAGCTGTAGAGAATTGATTGGGCATTCTACACACCCTCCTTATGTATCATATCCTCTAATTGGTATGTGGCCTGTGTACAAAATGCTTGGCACATACCTGGCTGCTGTGTGAAGTGGGAATACTCTTAGAGCTGCAGTGAATTCAGGACTACTAACAGAAGTTTCCACACAGAATTTGTAGTGCACATGCTTGCTCATATGCGAGACTGTATTTTAGGTTTAGAATTAAATTTAAATTAATTTTTAGACACCTCATGTTTAATGGTTTTTTTCCTGGGCTGAATTTCAAGAATGTAAGTGGTTCTTCATAGACACAGAAGTACTCATCTCATTGAGGTAAATTAAGGGTGTGAAATGTTCAGATCTTTACTGCTCCTACAGAGAAGTGAGCATTTCTCTTTAAAACTACCATGGTGAGGAAAGACATCTATCTCCAGGGTGCTATTGTGTTCAGAAAGGACCCAGAGTTTAATTATGTGGTTGGTTATTTTTCTAGGAAAATGTTTCAAGCTAGCCTAAGTGTCTGATTTGATAGGGCATTTTAAGTCGCTCTTCATTGAAAAGGAGATACTCTCAGTGGGGATGCACAAAGGATATCAGGTTTTGATCTGTACAACTTGGATATGTTATTATAAAATCCTGATTATAGTCAGGTCCAGATTTTCCTTTCAACATGGTCATCAAGGTTTGATTTTAAGAGTAAAAGAAGTGTCATGTGTATGTGTACGTATATATATGTATGTATAGTATGAATGCTCAATCTGCAGATTCTGTCATAATTTCCAGAATTTCTCTTGTCACCAGTCACTAATGCATACTTTTCTTACTAGTCCTACTATTAAGCTTAGTAAAGTATGTTTCTCTTTGTCTGCCTTCTTTGTCCACAGCAACCTTTTGATTCACTTTTTGGTTTGTCCTGTTATTACAGAAAATAAAATAGAGAGAGTGATTTTTGACCTAGAAAGTTCAATGTGCCTTAGAAAGATGCAAGTAAGTTTTGGGATCAGTGCAGTGTTGTTTCACAGAGAGTGTTGTTCTGTGGTATGTGGGGACACAACTCTGTTTCATACCTGTTTAGTGCCCTTGGGGCAGATGGAACAAAAAGGGGCTAGGAAATTCTCTGGAAATGTTAATTGAACAATTGATTTAATTGTGTGTATTTTAAGTACTTAAGAACATACAAGATAATATTTTTTTATTCATTAATAGTACTGCTTAAATAAGCCACTAGTGGTCATACCTAGATGACCAAAGTCATCAGTATGTAAGGAACTCTACCATGGAAAAAGAAATACCAATGCCAAGCTTTAGTCTTTACTAGCATGCAAATATTGCAAAATAAAAATCAAAGTGGATAAATTAATTATCTACCTTTGATTTATGCCTTTTTAAAATTTTGATTGCTGTTTTCCTAATGAGAGTAATGCCATAAATCTATGCATGAAAACTAAAAATACTGAAGATGGGATCCCTCAATTGTTTCATTGTTCTCTCCCATAGATTGATAAAATCATGAGTTCAATCGATGCTGGAATTAATACTGGACTGGGGGAGATGAAAGATCACACTACAAGTAAGGAGAAAAAACCAACTATTGTTTAATTTTGACTTAATTGTCCATAGGGAAACTGTGGATAAGACATTGCTAAGTAACCCACTCTGTTGAAATAATTTGTAGATATTTGAATAACCATGCACAGAACCTCTGTTGTTTACTGTTAGAGATGCATTAGGCCCAGTGTCCTCGAGCTGTTGCTTTAAATAGCATCTTGGAGTCATTAATGTTGTTTTGAAATCTTACCAGAAAAAATATTCCATTAATGTCTTTGTATTGAAGCCTTTCTTCTAGGGGGGCATTTTACAGTCTTTTTCAGATGAGGTTTTGTTTAGAATGATGGAGCTCTGTGTATATATAATCCAATAACTGCTGACACTTTTTAAAGTATTGTATTATATAATGCTGCTTCGAAGGAATATTTGGCACAGGGCTGAAAATGTTGCTGACAGACAGTGACTGGTGTTAGCAATGATGGGAAATTTTGAAAACCTCCCCTAGCATGGAGAGTTCTAAGAATCCTAAGTCATGCCTAGCGTGTTGGTCTGTCAGCATAAACCTGTGCAACTGTGCTGATAAGAATTTTTCAAGCATTTTATAATGTCTCCTCCCTAACTCATGGAGGGAAAACTGACTTGCATGTCTGAATAATTTAGTCCTGAGGCAAAATTCTGTTAACTCAGCTGTACTGGTACATCCCTGCTAAAAATTGCATTGGGTTTATGTATAGGGCAGGATGTTATGTACCTTATCACTTAAAATTTGGAAAAAGGTGTAGTTGAACAACTGTCCATTCAATGGAACATTACATATATACAGGATGAAACTGTGTCTTATCAATTAAATATACTTGTCACAGCTATTTTAACAGAGAAACAGTGAAAAAAAGATCAAGAAGAAAGAGAATAACTGATTTGAATGCAAATATAATTGCAGATAAAAGAAGCAGACTCAGCTTATTTTTTTTCTAAAAAGACTAAGGGGTAATATCCTGAGAAGTGCTAGGAATGTTGTTCTGGCAGCCTGTTCTTTCTGCAACTTGCAGCATTGAAAAACAGAACTGTTTGTAGACAAACTCCACATTAGGAGATAGTGAATAATTTCTGAAGGTACTATAAATAATTCAGAATCTTCTGTTTCTTATATTTTGTGGTAGTTGTACTGGGTCTGCTGGAGATGGAGTTGTCTTTCCCACTGCAGCCTTCATAGTCTTTTGCATTTGCAGCTAGAAAGGCGTTCACCTGTCAAACACCCTGGTGCTCACTCAGCACCAAGGCTGCCTCTCCGAAGTTTCCCCCTTGCCAGGGGGGAGAGGATGGGCAAGATCTTGGGAGGGGACTTACCCAGGAGAGCTGACTCAAGCTGCAGAGGAATAGTCCATATCAGGCAGGGCTGTTCAGCAGTAAGAGCTCAGGGAAAGGAGGGGGAGGCTGAATATCACCAGCTGATGGGAAGTAGAAAATTAATCTTTTGTTTTCCTTTGCTTTTGCACAGGCCTCTTTTTTTTTTTTTTTGCCATATTGTAAACTGCCTTTATCTTGTCCCAAGTCAGGGGAGGTTCAGTCTTATTTTCTCCCCTGCCCTGTCCTGCTAAGGAGAGCAGTGATGGAGTTGTTTGTTGACCCAGCATCTAGCTGGGGTCAGCTTCCCACAGTAGCACACAGGCCCCAAAGGCAAAATCAGGTACAGGGTGTGAAGCTGCAGACCAAGTAAGAGCTATGAAATGGAGACAATAACAACAGTATGTGTTTGAAATTTTCCATAACTTAGTGATGTGTAAATAGTACTTTGTCTGTTCCTGTGACTGACAACTGCTTGTCATCTTCCACTTTTTTAAGATCAGAAAATACCTCACAACTCTTGTCATCAGCCATTTTACACTTCTACTGCATACCTTATTTTTCTTGACATAGAAATATGGCATTTGTTTTTTCCACTCTTGCAGCTGGCACAAGATCTACTCTTTTCTTTGCTCCTTTTCCCAGAGTGGACATTGAATTCTAACTCACTTTCTATTAGTGTGCAGCTTTCTGAACACCAGCTGTTTTTTGGTTTTTTTTTTTTTTTCTTGACTTTCTGTCAAGTCCTTAATGGTCTTTAGCTAGTTTAGGATGATAATTTGATTTTGCTCTTAATTAAGACATCAAGCTATGACCAACCAAAATACAGCTATCTTTCCTTAAATTTTATCAGTTTTGCTTATCATGCAGCTTTCAATAAAGACATGTCTTTCTACTGTAGATCTGAATATATGCAGCTTCACATGTATGTCCTCCACTTTTCATTCCTTTGGGCCGTTTCCAGATTCAGTCAAACACAATTTAGGCAGCAAAGCAAAGGGAGCTATTATTGAATCAAATACATCTCATGCATCAAACATGTTATGTTTCAAGTATGTTATTTTTTATTGTCTAATAACAAAGTAATAGGTTACCTAGGAGGAAATTAGGAGCTCTTACTTCTCACTGATAGCAGGCTTCTCTTTAAACATAACACAGCCAAAGGTAAAGATCTGGCCTAAGCTTAGGAATAAAAAAATTAGCTAGTATGGTATCAGATAATATAATTTTGAAATACTTCATCACTTATAAATAAATATGAGGAGTTTTAGTTTTTACTTGAATATATGTGGAAAAAAGCTTATCCAGTAAAGTTTAAAAAGAATATTTTTAATGTTCAGACTGTGTAAGTCAAAGGAACATCTACTGTTGAACTGGAAACATCTAGATTATTGAGCACTGTATTCAGGAAACCTCCCTTGTTTAATAAATTTTTTAGCATGTAGCAAAATTCCTGATAATACTGAAGAGTAAATGTAGCTTCCTATGGAATCCTTTATTTTAGTGTTTGCTTAGTCCTGTACTTCATATTATACTTCATGAACTGCTAATAAAAGCAAAAATATGTAAAATTCAAACATAAATACTCTATCAATCATGAACATGAAGAGCTTTTTGTTCTACATAATATCTCATTCTCAGTGAAAAATATTTGAAAGGAAATACGTCATATGCACATAATTAAATACTTATATTTAAAATTAGACAATGATGACATCTTTTGATTAAATTCTTGAACAGACTTGCCAGAACTTTGGCCTATATTTTCCTGCTTGTGATACCTGGAAGGACTTTTCTTAGATCTCCAGGGAAATCTCTTAAGAAGCAATTAGAGGAGCAATAAAAGGAGAAATTCAAAACTGAGTATGCTCATGAGGACTTCATCCACAGCACGCATTCAGGAACAAAAAAATTAAAGCAGAGCTTTTCGTTTGGTAGCAGTACAGGTACTGGAGGAGCAAACTTAAAACTGCAGAGAGGAAGATGACTGTTGATGTCTCTGACAAATTAAAAGCAGGAGTGCTGACCAGGAAGCAAGTAAGGACAACTCTTGATAACTGAAAAACCCCAAACACTAGCCCAAGGAATAGAAAAAAGCCCTATTACCAAGAGGAAATAAAAGCTGCTGCTGGCTACTGATCTACTCAAGGTGATGTGGAAACACCTGGCACTTAAATTACAGCTGATGCTTCTTCAAAGAGTCAAATTTTGCCAAATTGCAAATTATTGTACCAATCAGTAGCATACGATAAGGAATAATAATGGTACTGCTAAGAATTGTTCCAGCAAATCAGAAGTTCTTATCAGGCTCAGTGGCAGTGAATAAGCAAGTTGAAGATTCAAGGTAATTTCTCTCATCTCATGTCCAAGTCTAGCATAAGTCAGATACACCCTAAATATGACTCTTCTCTCTCCTGAGAGAAGTTGAAAATGAGAACCATTTGGCAAGAACAAAAATCATAATCTTAAATAATGCAACCTGAACACTGGTCACGTCCCTGGGATTATTTCAAACAAGATTAAGTGACTAGAGGAAGTCATGGGTCAATTTGCAAGGTATCTTAGCTGTTTGCATGCTAGTGGTAGGGTAAAGAGGAATGAAGAGTTAATGGGGAAAACAAGAATCATTTGGATATTACAACAAAATTGACATTGTAGATACTTTATCATATATATCACAACAGTAGTACAGTTTTATAGAAGAAGGGAAGAAGAGAGGAACTTTTGGTTTGTATTTCAAAAACAGTTGCTTTGAAATCTCATAAATAGGACTAGTTTGAGCTTTAAAATATCTTTCAGAGTTCAGGGAAGCAGTAAGGAATATATTGTTCTTGATACTTTTCCTAAGACATTGGACATGATAGTAAGGGGGAATTTTAGTTGCCATTTTTGTGTAAGAAATTACATTGACACACTGCCCAAGAAGAAGAAGCTGTAGAAGGTAGATGTCAACAAATTCTGAGATTTTATTTGAAGAAATATATAGGGTACAGGTTCAAGACACATCTCTGGGGTTTTCAAAAAAAATCTACTAAAGTCCAAAGTACAGCCTTCACCAGTGTGAAGACAAGAAAGTGCAAAAGACCAGCTGAGCTAAATTTTCATCTCTTCTTTCGCCTTAGGCAAAATGAGGAAAATTTATTTCCTTACCAAACATGGTGGAATAACACATGTGTGTAGAGACGTGTCAGGAGTGCCAAAGTACTCGTGAGAAGCAGCTAGCAAGATTTAATGTAACATAATTGTATTCATACATTAATAGAAAGAAGAACAAAGAAATCTTATGTACCTAAGAGAGCTACTGGAGGGAAGGAAAGGGTGCATGGAGTAGGTGCAGAGAAGGGAAAAGTACACAGTGATTTTTATTACATGAATTTGCTGTAAGGTTGTCAGTGAATCTATGACATGCACTGTTAATCCTAGAGCTAAAATCTCAATTGCAGATAAGGAAAGAACAGACTATATAGGTCAGGTTTCTTAAGTGTCTGCAAAGCTTAGGCCTATTAGTGGCTTTGTCTGAGATTTCATGAGGGATGTATCAGGTGCCAAAAGACTATAGATAGATAATACAGATAAATAAGAATAGCACAGAAGTTATATTTAAATGAGGAAAGAAAGAATAATGTGGGGAATTACTTTCAATTAGTAAACAAGTCAATGAACAGATATACTGCTTTAAGTAGGTAGAAGAAATAAGTAATAAACAATTTGGATTTGCCAAGAGCAAGCCTATTAAAGCCATCTCATCCCCTTCTAGGAGTGGATAGGAAATATTAGGTAAGAGAAAAACAGGAGATGTCCAGTATTTGGACATTTGGAGTTTTGACATTGTCTCATCTGTTTTTCTTGCAAATTAATTAAGAAAGCATGAGCTTGATGAAAACAATGGTAGGTCGTACAGATTAATCTTATTTGTAATGTCTAAATTCAGACTTCTGGAGTGTGGACTGTGTTGACCACATCTGAGCCATTAATGCTGAGTTAGATAAGCAGGCACTTTTTTTGTTATTGTCCACTAAATGTCTGAAGCATGCAAAATTGCACCGGTGCCTTAGGGGAGCTCCTCAGATGTAGCTGTCCAAAACTACCTAAAATGAATCTCCCTCTGTTCTGCAGGACAAAATTATAAAGGTGATACAGTGAAGCATCCAAATAGATTATTGGGAAGATTACATTAAGAATTGGTTACATTCAGCAGCATCTGCAAGACTTTTTTGAATAGAATGAGAAACAATAATGGTTGTGATATAACTGACCTTGGCTTGAGTCAAAATGGAGTAGGTCACTGGTTTATGCCCCTTTCAGTCCATTTTGTAATGATTCTGTGACTACTGTGATAACACGATTTAGAAAGAACCTATCTACAAAGTAAAGTGAAAAGAAGAAACACTACAATTTCATATTTTCTTTGCCTAATCATAAGCAATTTTTTTCCCCATCAATAAGAAGTCTTTCAAGATATGCACAGCAGTAAGTCTGTGTTAGTTGGAACTTGGTAGCTGTTTGCAGGTGTGTGACTCAGGGTTTACTTATATTTGCAAATCACTTGGAAGGGAATAATCAAAAAATTATCTACTTCAAAGAAAAAAAACAAACTTAAATGGATAATGGATATCATATCATCATGATTAAACCTAGAATTGTGTCAAGTCAGAGCAGTTAAAATAATGAGTAAGAAAATACTTGTTGAAAGTCATTCCACATCAAAATAGTCAACAATCATTTCAGTTTGTTGAGAGAGCCACTTCTGTCAGATATGTTTTAGCACATGGAGAGAAATTTACAGTTTTATAATTCCACTAATCATAAATTGTATTTTGGATGCTGTTCATGAATGCACTAAACAGTTGCTGTGTATATACAAGTCAGGTTATTTTTGGTCAGCTGAGCATGTACCTATCCTTGAGTGCTCTCATTGTTTCACCTAGAGGCAGACAGGGTAGAGTTTGCTGAATTATCTTTATTTTCTTGATCTAAAATTTTAGTTTGAAATATGCTGTCAAGCCTTTTTCTCACAGCTGAGATAAACAAAATTCTTACTGCGTTTAGGAAGATTGTATTTAATGGGATTCTGTGTTTCCTTTTTGTGAAAGCAGTGCCTTTTCCTGTGCTTGGAGATAATCCTAGCACCACATGCAGCATCTATGTCTTAATATCAGTATGAAGGCTACAAACCTTGCTCAATGATACAGCCTGAGTGCTTGCCTTTCAAAGATTAATGTTGCATTTTACTGGAAGAGGCATATGATACAGAATCACACGACATGAAAAAATGACTTTCAAGGAAGCTAGCAAGTCTCACGGAATATTTACTTTAGCAGTATGTGTCCTCATGTCTACAGCTTCAGGGAGACTCATGAGCTGGCTCTTTTAGGGCTGCTTTGAAACCAGAAGGACTCTGGAACACTGAAGGCTATGCCTGGGTGGACTGCACTAGCTGTATCTCATTTGAAAGCCGGACTGCACTGCAATGTACTGTATTCAGAATAAACCTACAACTACACTTTATGTCAAGATTTTCTGTACAAACAAGACCTTATTGCTTCTCGATGTGCCCACTATATATTTGTATTTCAATGTCCTGTAGTCCAAATTTAATGCCAGGGACTGACAGTAAGTCATAGAGCACTGAATTAGAATATATTTTGTAGTGTTCTTTCTCAAATCTTCCATGTCAGGATGAAAGTTGTAGACACATATTATGCAAAAGTTGTTTTCTTTGTTCATTTACTTTCTTTACTGATATGACCAAGGCTATTATTGATGATTTCTCCTTTGTAGTATGGGAAAAAAAATTCAGAAATTTTACTTTTCAGATTTGTGAGGGAAATTGCTTTGAGCTCAAAAATAGGGAAAATAAAGTAGATGTGACTTCACCAGCTTAGGGAAAGATGGAATCAGGTGGGGCTGCATCCAGAAAAGCTGACTGAGAAGAGTAAGGGTTCATGTTGTGCCCTGTACAGCTGTAATACAGTTGAAATTGGGCAAAACCTTTGACAGCCTAAAGATACATGCTTGGTTGCCTCTCTCTCTCTTTCACCTGTTCCTCTGCCACTGCTCAGACACAAAGCCTTCATCATCCCTACTGTGGTTCTGCCTATAAAAGCTAATATATTAACTCAAAAGTCAAACTTTCTTTTAAGAAATGAAGCCTTGTTAGGCTGGCCCTTGTCTGTTTGCTGCCATATGGTTTCAGTTTCGGCAAAGTGGTTTTCCTCCAAAGCTGTTAATATCCTCCCTCCTCCAAGAGCTGAAAACAGATAAAATATAAGTACTTAAGGCAGAATTTTAATTGGGTATGTGTAGGCATGTTGGCATAAGGCAGACTTCACAGTGGTACATTATAGACTTGAAAGTATATATTTTTTTTTGAAATTTAGTCCCTGTTTTGCAGCATTTACCTTGTCCTTTTAAAATCTCCATTTGGTTAAAATAAGAGCTTTGATAAAGTGGACTTTATTAATAGACTTTTATAAAATGAGCCATTAAACTTTTCACTAAGAGGGACAGCTCTTAAGCTTACAGTTTTGAACACATAACTATAATTTTGTAATAGTCAACCACAACAACCAGATCGTAATATAAGGGTAACATCACTTCTCTCCCGACTTCCCTTTGAAGCTGATATGCTGTGCAAAAAGACCAAAATACCTGTAGCATCATAGATGGCAAAAAAGTAAAAGACAGAAGGAACCTGACTCTCTAGCTGGTAGAAGAGGAGCCTGGTGAGACGAGGCAGCTCCAGCAGCTGGTGTCAGCTCCCAGTGCTGTTTGATGCTTCTTCAAGAGGAAATGCATATGCAGCCTGAAATTACTAAGCTGCAAGTCTTTGAACTCTTCAGCAATAATTATAGGACTGCACTTTAGGAAAGAGAGACACGCATTTGTGTTTGGTTCTGCCCTTCCTTGCATCCTATCAATGACTGGAATGTGAATGTGGAATATTAATTTGCCATGTCAGAACAGCTGGGGGGGAATTTGCATTGTGGAAGGCAGAATTGATTATTCTTTTAGGTAAAAGGGTTTTCAGTCAGTCGCATTCTCATATGGAGCCTGTCACACTCAGTACCCAAAAGCAAGGAGATGTGTGTGAGCAAGTTCCTTGTCCATGGTCACTTGTGTGGTGTGGTAGGCTGACTGTTGTACTCTTAGTGTATCTGTTGGGTTCCTTTTGATTAGGAACAGCAAGCTATTTTTTCATAGACATTTAAGAATCAACATTTGCTGTGGTAAGGTCCTTTTGATCCAAAATTTTCTTCAGTGGCAGTCATTGTTTTGCTTCCTTTTCTCAGATATTTTAGGTCATCCTTTTGGAATAACTAAAAGATGAATATCACATGCAATGTGCCGTAATGTTGTTGCTGTAGTGCAAGGTCTTCTGCTGATAAATTGTCCGAGCTGTTGTTTATCAGAGCACACTCCTCCTCTTGACAGGAAAGTATTCTCTGGTGTTTTACCACTGCCAGCAGTGTCCTTGATTATCAGTACAGGCCATGCCTTTAACTCATTGAAGCACCGTCTCTTCTGGTACTTTCACATGTGTGTTTCTGCCTCTCCATTATTCATACCAATCTTCCTATTTCTATTAATGATATCTTCATTTCAAATTACTTGAATGATAATTTAAGTGGATGCAATCATCTGGATTATAAAGTAGTGGAGAACAGAAGGCATATAGCTATAAAATATAAGGAAGAAATATTTTTAGCATTTATTTACTGAGAACATGATAGTCCTTATGTATTGCATGTCACTGAACTTGCCTAAAGTTCATATAAATCCTACAGAAGTTATCACATATACTTGGGTTAGTATTTTTTTGACTTCTACATCATAAAAATCTAAACAAGAGGTAAAAATGCATCTGTTTTAATGATTCATTGAAAAACAAAGCCTTACCAAAACTGGGCAAACTGCAAGATAATTGTAGAGCCTTTAGCTATATCTTATAATAAATGCAATGGGATTTGGATGCAAAAAGCTGCAGGCATTTATTTTATTTTCTTATACTCAAGTACTCCTATTATATTAGCAATTTCACCCTGTAGTGTCATAAATGTAATATTCAGCTCTATACACCAGTTTTGTTTGAAACAGCCTACTACAATGGAGGGCTCAGGCTAAACAGGAAATAGAGTAAAAATGTAAGTCGTTGCAAAGTAGTTTTTAGCAAAGTAGTCTTTAACTCTATACTTTTTCTTTTTACATTTCCACTCTCTCTGTAAGTGCCAATCAACATTTACCTTTTATCTCTGTCCATGCATTTTGTGTTCAGTGTTAGGCTTCTCTTTCCAAAACTGTTGCAAAGCAATTCAGTCATTATATTCACAGACTGGAATAATTGATTTCTGGCATATATCTTCTAGAAGGAATAGAGAATATTAATAACAAACAAAGAAACTTAGGGAGATGGAACTAGAATATCATAATTATTGACATCTATCAGAGAGTAAATTTATAGTTTAATTCTTGCCAATTTTGGTGTCGCCTGTTGTGGCTGTTGGACCTGGTCTGCAGCAGAACTGCTTGAACAAAGGAGTCTTCTCCAAATTCTCTTTTAATTGGAGGATTGACGTGTAATTTTGACTGACTTAATATGCTGAGACTTTTCAGGGGTATTTCCCCACACCAGATGTAGCATGCTGTTGAAAAAGCATAGGAAATTAAGGCCCTATTTCAATACTGGTGTCTTCTTCTTTTTAAGAAATAAAAATTAAAACCATCAGAAATCTGGTCTCCTGTACTGTTATTTCTGAGCAAACAAACTTTTTTTCCCCTCACAGAATACATACAATGTATTATTCTTTGGAAAAATTTGTCAGATCTAAATGGGTTTTTTGTTGTTGTTGTTGTTGGGTTTTTTTGTTTGTTTGGTTGGTTGGTTGTTTTTGTTTTCTAGAAATACTTATTCTCAGAAAGAGGAGTAATGCATAGTGAATCTCTACCCATCTCTTCTTTTATTTTGTTCTTAAACTAATAGCTGATCCCTCTATTCTGATGTTAAATATGGTTTATAAAGAAGTCTTTGTGACCACAGACTTGAACAACATATAGGTATATATTACTCTACAGAAAATCAAAAGTGAATAAAAGTTATTCTCACTTTAAAAGTTTGGATATACCTGCCTATGGCATAACCTTACAAAATCACACTGATAAAACCAAATCATGCTAGAGCTCAAATTAATTGGTTGTGAAAATTGTTTAAAAATAATATTGCTCACATTACCTCCTAGATTCTGTTGGTAGCAAATGGGTCCCTAACTCTTAAGTGGACTTAAAAGCATTTCTGAAGATGATGTTAATGCTGCAGTCTGTTCTTCCTTGTCAATTCTCTCCTCTGTCAGACCAATTCCTGAAGTCACTGAGCTGTATAGAATGTTTTTTCCACTATGGGGTTGAATGTATGTCAGAGCTTTGCCCACCTAGATAGGAGATAAAAGGATCAACAAAGGAAGATTGCAGGTTTCAGAACTTGAAAAAAGAAAAAAAAAAAAAAAAGGATTAAAACATTTTCAAAGCTATTTGCAGTGAGACTGAGGTCTTGCCTGTTTCTCTACTGAACCACAGCAGTGAGGGGGAAGTTTCCACAAAAACAATTTGGTTTTCACAATGTTAATGTCAGAGTGCTTGCTAGTGTGCCTAAAAAATGACAAGCCAATAATGCCCTCATTCTATAATGCTCTAATAATCATCCTACTGTAATTCCAGAGGTTGAGAGATATTTTTTTCAAGCCATGATAAATGACGTGGAAAGAATTATCAGATTACTTGAAAGTTTTAGAAATCATATGTTTAGGTTCAGCTTTTTCCTAGCTGTTTAATTTGAGCTTTGCAACTATGCAGCCACTTACACACATGTATGTTAATATTTTATTCAATTTATTTGACTGAACTGAACAGTGTTTATTTCTCAAGCAGAATCAAATTCAATAGCAGGGTGAAAAAATGTATGCAGAATAGGAATGAGCACATCAATGGAATTAAAAATACCTGATGAAAAATTTCGCAGCCTGTGGCCAGAAAATACTTTAAAGGCAACAGAGTATTCCTAACTTCTAAAATAGGTTTTACAGATTTAGCTTTAGTAATTAGTTTGTCATTTTCTTATATGATTGCTAATGGCAAATCTCTAAAACTTTGTTCAGTATCTCCAGTGGTGTTTTGTATGAAATGACAGGAAGGTTACTGTCAAATATATGTTAGTGTTGGACAGGTTGTGGCAAGTGAGACTATGACAAAGTTTATCTTTCATAAATAATATAGAGATCTATGTCTACTAAAACTGTATCAATAATGGTTTCTTGGAAGTTCAACTGATTCACTCATGTTTCCTTCTAGTAGTCCTTGGGTTTAAATAGATATGAATCTTTGGATTCATATTTCTAGTAATTACATTTCGAGTAATCACAAGAACATCACATGCTAGTTGAAAAATCTTTGGCTTATTATAGAATTTACAGCACACCAAATTGTTTCTAGTTTTCATTCCACCTACAGAAAATGAAGTAATTCAGAATATTGAACTTATTAAAGTGAATTCATTTACTTTCTAACCCAGACTGTTAACCTGAGTTCATGATTGTAATGCTAGGATCAGTATTTTTTTGTTTCATTTCCCTGTATTCAGGAAGGTACTGTATTGCCTTCACGTCCTTTGAAAATCATTTGCAATATATTACTTACCACCCCTACAACATAACTCATGATACCAGGAATTTACAGAACTGTTTTTCTACTTTTATCCATTGCTGATCTTTATTTTAGATTATTGCACTATTACAATTCCGAGAGTGGCTGAGGTTAGATTATTGATTAATAATATGAATTTCCATTAAATGCTAAAAATAGCATTTAGTCTAACGTGGTGAATTGCTCTGGAACCTACTTCTGAAGTGTATTTATTATTCATTGACAATACTTGCACTTCATGCATGAGTTTAGATAAATATTTCTTACAAATTCTGCTATTTGCTTTTCTATTTACAGAGTATGATGGCCTATCTCAGTTACTTTGTGCTACTTTTGTTTTCTGCTAAGCTATTTGAAGTGTTTCATAGAGCATAATTCTAAAGAATATATTATCTTGTCAGTACACAAATCCCCCTATTTGCATATCAATATGGCATTTATATAGAGCCCAGCCATTCTTCTCAAATTTATGCAAGAAGAAAATCCATGTACATGAAAATTTTGAAATGAGTAGCAAGAAATGTGGCTAAACAGCTCTAAATCAGAGTGTGAGACTACATGTAGGTGTTTGGCCCACTTATTAAACCACCTCAAGATTTGATCTGCTTTGCATTATAGGAAATCATTAACCTGCAATAATAATTATAAAGTATAGGTGGAACTAGTCTGATGAGTGCATTTTCAGCTAACCTGTACCTGCAGGACCACTTGAGCTTAGTCTGAGATCCTTTAGCCTTGACAAATGAACTAGGTAAGGAATGATTCCTGGAGTACATTTTAGGGAACTTGTCTAAAGAGGTGTGTTTGTGTCATTCCAATTTCTAAAACAAAAAGCCATGTGGGACTAAGTACAATGCCATGAGAGGTATTTGCAGTGCTGTAAGCATCAGCACGAATTCTTGAAACAAGACCCTAGGCTCCAGAGGTGGGAGAGTGAGAATAGAGCTGTTGGCATGAGGGAGCTCACAGACAGCATGAACTGGATTTATATAAGCTCATCCATATGCAAACAGTCCAGTGAGTTGCCAGAGCTGTGCCAGCATGCCACCCACTCAAGTAACATCTTTATTATTCATTGAAAGATGCTGCAGTTTTCTTGTGGTGCTGCAGAGCCTGTGTTAGCAGGAGATAAATATTACAGAAGATGGTTATAGAGTTTGTGTGTAATAAGGCAAGTTCCTGTGGAGAGCCTGACTTTTTGTCAGGAAGCAGAGATGAATACTTGTTCCCTAAAAAGCAAGCAGATGTCTGCACCCAGAGGGCAGAGCCAGGTGCTGGTGACACACTCCACTGACCACTGAAGTTAAGTTAGTGCTATCTGAAATACCAAATCCAACCCAGTCTTAACGCTAAAGAAATCTCGGGGTAGTTTAATCTCAGACAAGTTATTTTATTTTAAATTAACTTTTTTTTTTTTTACCTGTTTTAAATTATTTGAAAGGGGAAGTGGGAGAAAAAGATTAGAAAAGGAAAATGACTGATGTTAAATAAAACAACAAATTGTAGTAGCTGGAGGTGAAGGATGATGAAAGTGCAAATGACCATAATTTACAAGGAGAATAAGAAGCAAAATAAATAGGGAGCATAGAAAATTAATTATAAAATGAAGTTAGAATAAGAAGGAGAGAAAGGAATTCACCTGATCAGCTGTTCAAAGGAGAAGTTCAATCTGAAATTTGGTGCACTGTGGGCAAGGGAGCCTCTGAACCCAACTAGGCAAAAGCAAACAGAAAAAAAAAGCACCACACTGTCTCAGGTTGAATCTGACTTATAAAATAACCCCAGGAGAAATCTTTAATCTTCCATTATGTATGATTTAATGATTCAGAATTTTAAAAATATGTGCCAATACATGCTTCTCATTTCCACAGTTCTTCACAGGACCTTCCAGCAGTTACAAAATCTATGAAATCAAGAATGAAATCTATGAAATAATTTATTTAACAGTGCTATTTAACTTCTTGAGATATCTCTGTGCAGATATCTATTTTTTTTGAGCACTTTCTTCAAGTAGTTCTCTGTCACCCAGTCCTGTGTTACCTAGTTCTGCCTTTTTTCTAGTCCAGTGTTGCTTAGCACAGACCTGCAAAAAGATTTGCTCAAATTCAAAATTACATAAATTTGGGTTTATGGTGCCAGGAATTATAGGATAAAGAGTTGAGCTTCTTTAGTATTTTTAGCAAGGCTATGTAGTATACATTATATATACGTGCACTCTGTGTACTAGCTTTTAACAGTAATCTAAAATTTTTACTGAATTAAGTAAAATATTTCGATTGGTCATGGTGTTGTAAATTTTCAAGGGTTTTTTTTCCTTACTAGACAAATGCAGTGAAAATGATTACTCATAGGTGGTGAGAGTAGTGTTACTATTATCCCGTAAAACTTCCCAAGACAAGGACAGAAATTGCTCTGAGACAGTAACTCCTCTTCCCAGAAAAATATTAACTTCCATTGAATTCAGAATATGGATGGCGCTTTCTTGGACCATATTTCATCAACCACCAAACTGTCAGAAAAATACATAAAGGACAATTAAGCACAAAGACACTTTCAGGAAGGCATTCAGCTGCAATTTGCTGGAAATTGAGAAGATGCTAGGAAAGGATTACTGGATGTCCATCTTATCTTTTGCTCTTCTGTAGTCATCTAATAGTAGCCACTGTGATTGAGGCTGATGAATGTGAAGCTAGATGAAGCAGTTGGATCCTGTGGTCTTGCAGCAAAGCATCAATCTGTTCTTAAGTAATTCCTTGTGATCCAGTAGGCTGCATCTTGCATTTCTGTTCTGTAAGCCAAGGATATACATCTGACTGAAGATGTATATCTTCATGGCTGAAGTCATGCATGCTGCAATGCTATGTTATATATATATATATATATATATATATATTTGATTATCCCAATGCCTTATGAAAAAAATATCCCCCAAATCTGTTAATTTAAAATAGAATATCAAAATCTGGAAAGACTAACTGTATCTCAAGCAATGTTGTTGCATGGTATGTTACCAAAGTGGATGGATGGATGGATGGATGGATGGATGGATGGATGGATGGATGGATGGATGGATGGATGGATGGATGGATGGATGATAGCTATTTCTCTGCATTATGGTAATGACATTCTTGAATAGAAATGAGTCCTAGTCCAGTGACTGTGCTCTAGGAAACAGGTATTTTAATTTTCCAATAAGATCTGCTCCTCATTGACTGAACAGCATGCGTTCTGAAGAGGCTAAATTAAAGTTGTCAAAGCAATCAACTGAACATGAAAAATATTCTAACTCTGAAGTGTCTGTGATAAATGTATGTTTCATGATATAGTGGAGTGCTTTGACTGAGCTCTTTGTGGGTAAATAATACATCAGCAGTCAGAAATGCAAACTCATAGAAGGGCCACTGCGGTTCATAAAGTACAGGTCACTGCTGACAAATCATCTGTCAAGTAAAATGAATTTTTCTTGTTGACTTGGAGGTTATAGTTATTAAAGATACAGCACTTACACAGTGGTAATGTAGAGTTGTGATCAATATTGGTATAAAAATCAGAAAATAACTGTGAGGATGATTTTTCCTAGTCACTAAGGGTTTTTCCATTAGCTTGATTAACTGTGATCTGAGAGCTATTTTTGTGAGTTCTGAGCCATACATAAGCAATTGAATGTAACCTTTAGATCATAGATACTAGATAGTGTTACTTAAATTCAAGCTGTCCCTGTTGATTTTGTTTTGTTTCTATGTATGCCATGAAAAATGTCTCTAAAAGGACTTTCAGATAAATATTCAGCATCACCAAATATTATCATCCACAGTGCCATCATCATCCAAAGTGCCAGGCTGCTGACAAAAGTTACAAATTTCATGCAAGGCATCCATTTTTTCCAGAGTTTTATGAAAAAGAAGTTTTAAAATCTCTAAGCCTTTAGAGTTGCCTTATACAATAACTGAAATGCATAAGATAAACCCGAATCCTGCTTACCTGTCTTGGAACCTAGTATGCTTCTCCCATAATAAACTTTCATTGTAGTGGTCTGCGAGATGTTTGGTGTAGTTTTTCTCATACAACATCCTGTTCCAAGCTTATCTCCTTATCAGGAACCGTATCCTTATCTCTTCTCAGGAATACACGTGTTAGGTTAGTTTATTCACTAGGACACCCTGCCATGCTAACTTGCTGTCGCACAAGTTCTGTCAAAATGTACACAGGTAACATTTTATCTGCTTGAAATCATAAATATAAAGAGAGAAATTATATTTCATTTAGCTTTATACAAGGCTGGAAGCTTTAATTTAAAAAGAAAAAAGTTTTCGGTACTTACTCCAGCATCAATTTCTTCTCCAGCTTTGCTAAACTTAACTGCCAGCTTAACCTAAATGATTCATTCTTTTATATTCTCTACTCAGAAATTTATTGCTCACTTCTCATCTCTACTAAAATCTTCCACTTTTTGATTCTTTAACACCAGAAGTGTTTATCAATGTTTAACAGGTATTTATGTATCAAAAAAGAATTGTTTAAAATAGTCTTTTCATAATGACTGGGGGAACACCTCCTCTACAAGTAAGCACTGCAATTTCTTCTTCTCCTCAGTCAAAAAAACAAAGAAAAATCAAGAAAGATTCATATTGTTAACAGTATAAAAAATAAAATTGAGAGGCCCTTAAATTACTTAGCATTTAGAGCAGATCTGCCTTACAGCATGTTTGAAATCATGTGCCCCCTGATATCACAGATTCAGTCAATTCCAAACCCCACAATAAACATATTCTGAATCCCATTGGGAACAAGATGTCTTGTAGAAATTATCGTATAGCATACCAGATGGCATCTTTCTTGTAGACATCACTTCAGTGTACTTCTGTTGCCTTGGAAAAGAAAGAGCCAAGTACTGCTATCTCTGTAAGAGAATTAAGTGTCAGTTTTCCCATGTAGGAATGGGTACATCTTTTCTGCTTGTGGTATCACAGAAGGATTATAATGGAATTTATGTCCTTTGCAATCACAGGATGATATGGTAGTGTGTAAATATGTTGAGGTGAGACCATCTCATACAGTCTGCCTGGCATTTTCAATGTCACCAGCTTTAGGCATAGGCAAAGGGTAGGCACTGCCTGCAGCAGCACACTGGTGGGACTGGCACTGAATCAGAGACTTAAGAAAAAATCAAGACACAGCTTTTTAGTCTCAAAGCAGGAGCATCTGCTCCAGGTTCCCAGTGCACTGGCTCAGAAAAGCTTCTCAAGCAACCCACCCCCCACCTCCCTCCCCCAAGGTAAAACACCTGAACCAGTTAAAGATCTGGAGATCTTAAAGAACTGTGAGTTCCCTAACCCAAACTGTCCTGGCTCTGTTCTGTGTCTGCCTTTACCTTGCTACAACCTTTGGTGGAAGCAGGAGGGAAGAAAAGTCTTGTAGAGAATGGGGTGCCTTAGCAATGAGACAATAGTCAGGGGTGAGGACTAGGCAGCAAGCTGACTATTCCTCCTCACTTTCTTTCCCCTTGCTGAGCAACCTTATGGTGTGTTGATGGGTTCAGATGTGTAGCTATACCGGCAAAGGACAGAGTTGGAGGAGAGTGCACAGTGGGACCAGCAGTGCTATAATCATCCAGGGCTGGAGCCATGGAGACAGTTAGACACAGTACCAACAGCTACATGAGGAAATGTGTCTGGGGAGCCACTCAGAAACTGAATTTTGCCTACACTGTTGCTAGGCATTGAGCCAAGCACTCATCACTGGCAGCATAGCTTCCATGCTGTTTATAGTAAGGTAAGGAAGAAGCAGTTTGACCATGAAACTAGTATATTGATTAGTGTGTGTGCCTTTTTGTGGGTAGCAAATTTTTGGTATTGGGGAACACAATGCAGAGACATTTGTGTCTCTGCATTTGTAGGAAATGCAGGAGCCAGTCATGCATAATCCGTTCAAAGGGATTATGCTTCGCTAGATCTCTTTCTGATACCAATTTTTATGCTTACAGGGCAAAGGGGAACACAGCATCAGGAATCCTTTTCAAAGAAGTTCATTAATTCTCAGTCAACTAAGAAAAATTCAGAAAGGGTAGAATTCTCATCTTGTTTAAGATAACTTTGTTTTCATTTTACCCTCTGAAGATCTTGCCCAGCCTTTGGAATTTGCCTACTCATGGGAAGCCTCCTATAGTTCATCTTAGCATAGTCTACCCTTCTTCATGCCTGGGCACAATCCTGAAGGGATTATGATCTGTCTATATACAGGGACATAGATTCATAGTCGAGAAAACTTTTCAGAATTGGAATGATTTGCAGACAAGTGTGAACAAATGCACTTCTATCCCCACAAGACCTGGATTTCCTATCAGTTTGGCATACCCACTTTCTCTGAGAATAAATTGATTATCCATTCATTTATTTGAAGTACATTTAGCAATTAGAAAACTCCTAAAAGTTTCTTTGGCAACTGCAGATTTAGCAGTGCCTGGTGAGTGTTAAGTATTCGTTTTTAAGACATAATGGACCTTTCATACCTTGTGTAGTAAATTTATCAAGTCAATAAGAATACCTGGAATAACAGAACATCTTATAAGAGACCTTAGGCAACTTCCCACTTCGTGAAAGGTCTTCTATGCTCAACTAAAATTATTCTACAAAATCACTATGGACTTTGGTTTGCATGAGATGTTTCACAAATCCAGGCAGCAATATCAAAGTGAAAAGTCACCCAGTTTTAGTCCAAGGACTAGTCAGATTGGAGCTGAAACTCTTCAAATAATGTTAATTCTATATATTTAGAATCTGTTCTATGACTGCTCAGGGACCTTCTGTGTGGCACTGGATGAGGCATTGTATTATAACGTGTTGGTCAGTCTGTAGGTTTAGATTTCTATGAAACAAATATCTGCCATAGTAGCATCAGTCCCATATTATCCCCTTGACAAATATCTATAATTTCCTCATGCCTGGAATTAAATTCCTCCTTAGAGATGGCCATTGCTCAAGATACACAATGGATAAGGGGGAAAAAAAAGTAATTAATGTACTCAATAAATGAAACACCACTGACAGGATTCCTTCTAGAATTGTACCCTGAATATACCTATTTCCTGCCTTTTTTTTTTTTTTGCTAAGTACTTTCACATGGTTATGAAAAAGAAAAGTTTAGTAAACATTCCTTTCAGAACAAAGGAACGAAATATTTCCCTCTCAAGAGAAACTGTCTCAAAGATGAAATGTAGATAGAAAATACATCATGAGGTATTTGATTTCTTATGCAGAGAATGAATTTTCTACTCATTTAAAATTCATAATCTTTTTTTTTCCCAGTTATAGTTGATAAAATTTAAATCTTCTCTAGAAACCATGCAAATCTTATATGTCTACTTGCTATCAGTCGCATTTTGTATGAAAGGATATGAACTTACAATTTTATTCTTTTAATTAATCATTTGAAATGGTGACCTTTTCAATTTTAATTATTGTATGTTGGCATGAAGGTTTTCTTGTGTCTTATAATATTTTACAGTTGAAGAAATTGTGCAGATAATCTAATTACTTTCACTAAAATTGTTGTGCCTTTTATGTCTTATGCTGTACTACACAAGAGAAACTGTGAAATGTATTCATTATTGATTCATTAAAGGCTTTTGCTATTATATAAGCAGAGATGCAGACCACTACCTATCTTACATTAAAAGGGGAAAGGGGAAGGCATAGTATAACATACCATGGGCTATGCTTTAAGTATTGTGTTTCTTAATGTCTTGTGAAATGTAAAAATCTACAACAAATAGATATGTAAAGCGTAACTGGTATGAAGATTCTATTCCGATTTAAGTGCTCTAGGTTGCTTTTGAATCTTGCTATTTTCTGCATTTGTTTTGACTGCTCTCATCATTCAAGATTGACGCTTGGATGGGTGTGTAGGAGGAAGCAGCAGCAGCAGGCTTACAGCTTGCAGACAAAAAAAAAAAATCTGCCTTATCTGATGGCTATTATTGAAAATGCGAGGTGTAGCCTAGGCTGGGTAATGAAGGGGAGAGAGCGAGGGGGAGCAAGAAGCATGGAGCTGCATACTGATGAGTGTAGGAGTACTTGATAAAAAGAATTCTTGCTGCTGGCAGTGCATTGCTCATTGTGGAGTATTCCAACAATCACATATAACGGAGAACAGCTTAGCTGACTGCTTGATATGCCTTTTTTTTTTCCCCCCTACTGTATGACGTATGGGTCTGTAGTAAAGATTAATAACCAAGAAATGTAGAGCTGCGATCAGATCCTACGTTATACACTGCCCTGAAAACTATGTTTTACTTCTGACTTTTCTGTTTGCTGAAAACATTAATCTGTCAAGCTGGCGGGCTCATTTGATACCAACTTTTCCAGGAACACGATGTGGCAATGCCACCTCTCAGCCCAGGACTACCGCTATTATCCAGTGGATGGTTATTCGTTGCTTAAACGCCTCCCTCTTCACCCTCCTACAGGACCCCGATGCCCTGTCCAGACAGTGGGACAATGGTTGGAAAATATTGGGCTACCTCAGTATGAAAACCACTTGCTGGCTAATGGATTTGACAATGTGCAATTCATGGTAAGAAATCTTCCGTGCATAGCTGTGTATAGACACTGTAGCTGCCTTTTTTGTCTGTCTCTTATGTGCTCATAAAAACCTTAGAGCTATTCTGCATTGCACTAAGATCTATTTAGTGTTTCACTTTCCTATGTGTAGCTGAATTAATGTATAAACTGCCTTTTTATAAGCTTCCAGACTGTACACATTACAAAAGAGTCTAGCCTGAAATTTGGTAAAATAAATACTGACTATTAATCACCTCATCGATCCTTCGATAAAAGAAGAAAAATGCACAGTTCTTTTAATCCATTGCAGGATTTTCATAGTATGAAAAAGCTGCAAACACCCCTTTCTGCATTGCATTACATTCTTATTTTATTTCAACATTAACTTGTAATAATAATAATTAAAGAACATGCAATGCCATTCTTGCCTTGAGAGGTATTTTAGTAATAGAAAATCATTTAATGAAGTGTGCTCTCTCTCTGCAAGTAATTTTGGATGTCTCAGTTAAATATTTTTGCATCTTAGATAATCAGGCTATGGGATTCACTTGTTGAAACTTACGCCCTGGGAGAAAAAGTAATGTCTTCCTGCTAATTGTTCCATTTTCGTGTTTTAACTCTAGGCATTTATCAGGAACGTTTGAATGAAGGGAAATTTTAGTTAGGTCAGGATTTACAATATCACCATGTGATGTAAAGTAACAGAGCTGTCATGCACAAACTTTCCATTGAAATTAATATTGACAGTAAAGAGAAAAGCTTACTTGTAAGGCTGTTATATAATCACTTTTCTACCTGCTTCAGTATTCCTCCTGCCTGAGCTGCTTCCAAAAATCCCAATTGCATTTCTTAAAAAAGTATCAGGGCTTAAAACACATTTTAAAATATCTTTAAAATGCATTTTAAGTATCCATGTATATCTTGGAACAATTCTAACTTTTCATAACTTGTATCTGCCATATAAGAAACATGAGTGAAATCACATGAATGTTATAACCATAAAATCATCACATGAGTTGTGTCCATCCCCTTTAAATTATTTTGCCAGCATTGTTATATGCCTTTGGACTACTGTTCAAAAATTAAGGGACATATCTCTGCCATTTCCACGTTATAATAATGTAGATATTTCTTCCTGGTTTTCCATGGCTGCTATGTGATCATTTGCTTAGATCAGTAAAAATCATTGTAATCTGTACCTTTAAATAGTCTTTAAAACAAAGCTGTGCTCTCAGTCCAGCATTATTGGGGGGGGGGGGGAGGAAGTGTATCATACTGCAGTTTCCCAAAATGTAACTGCATATTATTATATATCTTGTAGCATTAGTTACATAAGTAGGTGATCACTTAGTGCTAAAGAGGTTACAAAGGAAACTGTTCACAAGAGGCTGTAGGTGGCATAAAAAACGCAGAGGGGTACACCTACCACAGGTAAATTATGAGCACCAGAGAAGTCAAATAATGGCCCTGGAGGGCTTTTCAATCATACCCTGGCTCTGGAAGGGCCTGAATCAAGTTCTTGGGGAATTTATATGACTTTCCTACATCTCTTATTACTGTATTTATGGAAACATGCAAATTACAGACAAGATTTTGCAAAATACAAATCAAACTTCTAATGTATCAGAATAAGTTTTGCTTGCATACTTCTCTGTTGTCCTCTGTTTTCTTGTAATTTTAAGCCTTTTCTGATATATTACAGATAAAATACATAATTACTCTTAATATTAGCTGAGGTAGCATGTATTGAATGGAAAATCAGACTCATAAATCCAGTAACAATAAAAGAGCTATGAAATTGTGTAGTAATAAAAAAATGTTTCATTTCAGTAGTTTTATAATTTCCAGTTTATTGATTTCACTGTTCATCAGGCTTTTGAATATTTCAGTTTTTGGCTGTACCAGAAATCAAATATTTCCCGTATTTTATTGGAAACAAACCACTGTTTTCTTTTTATACCACTCATTTGAATACATCAGCATTATGTAAGAAAAGCGTGTCTTGAAAAATTTAAATGAGTGTTTTAAAACTATTTTCATCCTAGCCAAAATATTAAAGGGAAAATTAAACTTAGAAAGTATATAGCAAAATGAGAGGACAAACACCTGCTATGCTAGGAGAAAAATTTGGATTATTCCAAACTTAGTATGTTGTGTTCTTCCTTAGTATGACAGAACAGCTTTACCTTTATTACAGTGGTTTACATATTAGTGTTTAAAATCTTACTAAATTAAAAGTTTCAGATTGGTTAGCTGCTTTTCATGGAAGAAATCTAATCGTTCAATGAAGTAAAAAACAGTTAAGACACATTTCTTATTAATTCTGTACTATATTCCTCCTTTTGTTTTTTCTGGAAGCACATTCTGACCTGCATTTATTCATTCTGTTGCCTAAGCAACAACCATCACACTCCTATTAACTATGATTTAGTAGTACAGCTCTTACTAGCTGTTCAGAACAGAAGAGGGAATATCACAATGTTATAATTAATGTCCATGGAATAACATACATTTGAGAAGAAATATATCCCATATATACTATTCTCAACAGCGAAATTCCATTAATTAAATTAGCATTTTAATAAAAAGGTGATTTTTCTGGTAAAAAGATTTCATGGTTAATCATTCATTGGATCATGGAAATTAACTCCTTATGTTTAGTCTCCCTTGGGCATTAGGAAAGTTATTCACAAGACTGTAGTTATATTTAGGAAAATTTGTTTATCTTACTTGGAGTTTGTGGACTTTATATGAGGAAACAGCTGGATTACTATTAACTTTACAGTAGTAACATTTTTCAGTATTTTGTCAATAAGTATGTTTTAAAAATGCATTGAATCATAGTATTTTAAAAAATAGTGTTTTTTTCATGAAATACTTTATTCCTGCTTGTGGCATGTTTGTGCACATAGCAAGTGCAGCTCCTACCCACTGTTAGTGTCGTGCAGGAACGACACTTCCATAATATTTAGTAGGCCCCAGGCAGATTGAATCCCAAGACTTGGTTCACATCTTCTTGAATATGTATAGGGATACGCAATCATCATTAACTTTGATCATTTGTTGTGTAATAGGCTGCAGTGTCCTTCAGACAAAAAATTGTAGTAACTTTGTGCAGATACTTAATATTTGAAGATGCAGATGATACTGCAGTTTCTTAACATGAAGGCTGTTTCGATGGTAAACCAATTCCAAAGTGCAAGAAAACAAATCTATCATAAATCACAGTATATGAACTGGATATAAACAATAACAAAACTTTATAAACAATAACAAAACTTATGCATATTTTTGATGCATAGGTGCAGTGGGACATCCCTTGGACAAGCTATAATTTTATGCAGACTTGCAGGCCTACATCACTTAGTATGCTCAGGGAGAAAAAAAAACCAAAAAACATTGACTTGCAGAGAAACAGATATAAATATATAAATGTTCACGGTCACTAAAAGCTCTTATGCAATTTTCCACAACTGTGAAACTTCATCAAAGACTCTGTTCTAGATTCACAGAGATAAAAGCAGTTCAGTCAAATCACTGCCCAGTGGGGACTGGGTTCTGATTAAGGACTGTATATGGCTATCTATTTGTAGGTTGTCCTAATCATTTGCATTTTATCACTTATTATTGCAGTTTAATGAAAAAAATATTTCTGAAAAAGATTTGATAAAACACACTATGACAGAAACAGGGACTAGCATTCAAAGCGAGTTAACAGAGAAATATGAAGCATTTTATTATATCTTTGGCATTCTAAAACATTGTTAACTATCAATAGTTAATATTTGTATTACACTCTAGGCTTTCGATGCTGCTTTTAAAATACAAGCATCTCTACTCCTCCGATTACTTATGTAGCTTGCATTGCCTAATGGTCTAATTATTGCATAAGTGGTTTGGTGGGGTTTTTTAATGCTCTCTTTTTCACTGTTGGGAAACTGAGACATAGAGTGACCACAGGGTGGGATTTAAAACTCTTACACATTTGATGCAAGATGCACTAATTGTTAAGATTCCTACTGACATAACATTTAGCAGATCAAGTCACTTGCTTAAGTGTAGGTGTCTAGTACCAATTGCAGTACCATAGGGAATCAGGGAGTTCTAGACTAGGCTGACAGATGTTGCTGGGGACCAGAGACAGCCAGGTCCTTCATGATGAGCAGCTCATGTTCAGGTGGGATATCACCTGATATCCTCAGACAGCTACGGAGTCCTGATTCTTTGGCAGCTGAAGTTAATCTTAAATTACACAGAGTCTGTGACATATCTAGAAACTCAACCTAAGTGTCTTGAGGTTCCACTTATTTGTATATGCATTTCTTTACCTCCTAATAATTTTCTGTATTTGTATTCATCCTGTGAACTTACCTGCAAAACTGTTTGCCAGGTTTCTCACTGCTAGGCATGGTCTACCTTCTCAGTCCCTCTTAGATGACTGCTTTAGATGTAATTTTGAGTTAAATTTTGGCTTTTCTTTCTCTGCTCCTCTTTATCTCTTTATTTCTTTGTTTCTTTTCTTTCATTTTTCCACTAGGTCTGGAGATTGTTTAGTTCAAGTTTATCTGAAGACTCTCTTCTCTCAGGTCATTCCTGGGAATTGCTCCTCTGGAATCCACAGTAACTCTTCTTGCCTTTAATCTCTTTTGAGGATCTTAAACTCTGTATCAAGTATAGAGGACAGAAGCAATTTTATTTCCTTAGAGTGAAATGCACCTAAAAGAAAATCTCTATGTGCATTTGCTCCAGGTCCTACATTTGTGGACGCCACCAGATCTTTTGACCAAAAATACCTGGGGCAGAGATTGATGATTTAGGCATTGGATGAAAGCTAAAAAAGAGTCCATCAGTCTGTCAACACCTTTTTTAAATTAACCATGTGGCTGGTGATGAAAAAGAGGCCAATTTTAGGCAAGGGCTCTAGCCTGTAGTGACTCTGGTGTCTTCCAGAAGCCCACTCCTAACAAGCAGGTCAGCCTCTGCAGCATCCAGGCTGTCAGCTCCCCAGGCCTGTAATAGCTGTTGCTAGGACTCCTCAGGATACCTGTGCATTATTTGGACCCTAAGAAGATTTGGAAGACATTGTCTGTGTGTAGTTTACCCAGAAATTAAGAACTGTTTAAGGCAACCTTAAAACTGGCTGTTTGTAAGTTTGTGATGTACAGGAAGCCATACTTCTAGCAGAGTCTCACTGATGCTGGAATAAGCAGCAGTTTAGGATTTACTGCACATCTAGTAGAATCTTAGAATATATTCCTAAGGGAACCACAAGTTTTGGTCCCCTTATCAGAGCCTCACTCTCACACCCAGGACTTGCTTTTAGTTTCAAGGCAGACCTACAGAACTTAATACTAAAAATGTGGAGCACCAGTGTAGCCTTGGCTTTTTGCATGAGTAAAGTGATTCTTTCATTCTGGTGTCTTCTGAGTCTTCCTCTCCTTCACCAGTAACCTGTTTTTCCCAGTAACCTTTGTACCTGTAGGTGCTCAGGCAGGTCACCTTTTCCCTTAGCTCAAAGAGAATGGGGCAGATCTAAAGTTCAAATAAAGACAATTGCATGTCTATTTAGGTGTCAGTACATGTTTAGGACTCAGTTCAGTTGCCTTCATATCGAAATTGAGATGTCTGGGACATCTGTGTAGGCTTGGAATTTATGGAACAGGATCTGTCTGTACCATACCTGTCTGGAGCTTCAGTCAGATTCCAAGCAATGTACATTTGCAGCACCTCAGATGACTCTAAATTCTTTTCTGTGGGTGACTAAGTGAAGCACCTAATCAGACATTAAAGCCAGTGGAGCATAGAATGCAATTTAGCTGGGTGGCTGAATAGCTATTAGGGTAGTTATTTGAGGATAAATAAAAGTAGATTCTTCTGATCAGCTGAACCACTGTCTAAGCTGTCTTGATGGTTTTGTACTAGATCTTCTTAAACTATAATGTAGACACAAGATTTTTGGTGGTTCAGTTTGTGCTAGACTCTATACGGAGTTCACTGAGAACAAAACACAAATTATTTTTATTAGAGCTTTTTCTCCTGCCTCAGAACATCTAGCTGTGAGGTTTCAAGATCTTCTTTTTCATCCTAGTAGGAATTCTTACTATAGAAACTGCAGATTAGAGCTCAGGTGGGTGTCAGAGTTGAAGATTGTGCCTGTCATCCTGCAACAAGCAACAGGCCTAACAAATAATCCCATTCCATGTGCTCTTGTTGATCCTTCTGTCATGGTATTCCTCAAGCTAGTCAAGAGGCAGAAGGGCTTATTCATGTACTACCCAGTATTGCATGTGTAAATAATAGCTTGCACTTTCTTCTTTTCTCTCTTGAGGTCTCTGCCAAGTCTGCATCATCTTTGAGTTTTTGAGTGCATGCAGCTATGGAGAGTTAGTGCTCATTCCCCAGTGGAAAGGGAGTTTAGAGGAATCTGTTTCATGTTTATATATCTATATATGTAACGTGTGTGTGTGAAAAGCAGTGAAGGCTGGGGACTGATCCTGCACTTGATAGAAGACTTCATGAAAATTTTGGCAGTAATGATTGCTCGAGAGAGATATGAAGTTTTTTGTGTATTTCACTTGAACGGTTGACTCATAAGGAACACACCTCCAAACAGACTGTTGGCTTCATTAAGACATCCTGGGTGTGGTGGATCTCTTGAGATTCAGAGGGAGTATGTTTTCATCTAAACCTGTCTCAGCAATTGTATCCTGAAGGTATAATCAGGGATGGGCCCATCTGCCTGTACGCTGGATTCTGTTAAGTTAACATTTAGGTGAGGGTTTCTCTGGTTGCTTTAGAATATTTGGCCATCTTCAATTAAATGTTTTTCTAAGCAAGGTTGTACATAAAAGGCAGAGAGACAGGACTTTGGGCTGCATTCCTGGTCAGTGATCCAGGTGCCAATGTCTTGAGTGGAATGTCTTTGCACTCACCTCTGCCATTCAGGTTAGTGATACTTATTGTGTGTGCTACTTTGCTAAGCTCAGTCTTACATGAAAGAGCTTGTCCGAGTTACACAGCAAGTATTGGGCTCAGTCATAGCTTCCCTAGGAACAAAGGGCCAAACCAAATGTTGAAAGCCATCACATGTGCAGTCACCACTAACAGTGACTCTATTTCATGGTATATATATCTGTGAATACGATACATGAGGACTGGGATTAGTCCCATCTGTTCTAACAATATGTTAAATGTTAATGTTAAACAGTGTGTTTAAGCTAAAAGCCTGCCTAATGTACAGGGTGGCCTCATTTTGATGTACAAACACTGATGAGCTGTTTTTTGAGACTACATATGTGAGGAATTGGCTATTGGCCCTAAGTGCAATTTTATGAGAAACTGGTAGCAAGTATTTAATCTGAAAGGTAATTTGATGAAGTGGATGAAAACTCTAATTAATCCGAATGAAGCATGATGTTTTAGAAATCCATGAAATAACAGGTGTAATGCTGGTAAAATGTTCTTGTTATGTATTTATTTAAGGCCAAAACCTTCCAGCTGATTATGTTAACCAGAAGGAACAATGGTAAATCTTCAAGAATTAGCAATATTTGTGTATTGAGTGATGTGTATGATTATGTTCTTGATAGCTGATGAAAGTTATGGAAAACTTGACAAGATATAAACATTATTTTAAAGTAACAGAAAATTTAAAGATTAAGAAAGGCAGAAAATCTAAGTGGTTTTATGCTTCAGGGCAAAAACCTGAAGATTCACAGGACAGTCAGTTTCTAATTCTATTTACAGTTTTAAAACTAAAGTCCTGTATGTAATAAGAAGTTACAGCTTATTCCTAGTTATTCCACATGGGAATACTTTTTAATAAAATTAAGTTTAAAAAAAAAACAGAATGAAAGAAACTCTCAAAGCAACATAGTATACCGTTGTGTATATTACTAGTTTAGAATAACATTGTCCAACAAGAAGCAATTAAATGGAATCTGGAACAGTAGATAAATTTCAAACAATGACAGACTTCCCTGACTAAGTTAGAGGACAGAGCAGTACAGAGTGGCTTGGTTAAAGATAATCACATGGTGGGACTCTGAAGGAGTTTTCAGGCAAAGATTAATGACTACAAAGAGATTACTGGAAATAAACATGATTCTTGGGCATGTCATCCTTTTTGAAGGAAGACTGGATGATGTAAGAAAAGATTGGGTAATTATATGAACAAGTATTAATGCTGATCAAAAAATAGAGACAATATAAAATAAAGTATATGCTGTGAAAGAACAGATAAATAAAATACAAAAAAAGGAAAAAATTGGAGAGAAATTGCTATGCCATTAACTGTGTGGGTAGAATACTTTCAGAGAAGTTTTTATTATTATGCTATAGCTAAAAGGACTATTTTAAAAGCCACAACCACTGTTGGAATCAAATAAAATTCATTTTAGTTTTGCACTAAGAACAAAATATAATAATTTTCAAGTATAGTGTTAATGAAGACCACTGAGAAATTGAAGGAAGAGAAAGAGTGAGAGTAATCATATTGCAAACAGAAAAAAGAGTACTTGGTTAATTAGAATATCTGAATCATCTAGGTTAGGTGATGTTTGATGAAGAGTTTTAAGTAACTGAAGAGAGAATACCAAGTCCTTTAGCAATCATTTTTGAGAACTTCTGGAGAATGAATAAATTATTAGAGGACAACTAAAATATAAATGTAGTACTAATATGTATGTCAGATCACAGGATTCTTCCTCAGGATAGATTTCCCATCTCCTGGGCTGTTTTCAACCATTCACCATACAAACGTTGCCTAAATCAAGAGGGAACTGTATGGTGGTGTTATTGGCAACAGAAAATTACTGTCATTAGCACTGACTCTGATGGAGAGAAAATGGGGAAGTATACGGAATGCTGCAATGGGATGTAATGGGAAGAGAATAAAGCTAAATGAAGTAACTCAGCAGTTGGGAGATGAACTATTTAAAGGAAACCAGTAAAGAGACAGATGTACTGTACAACACATTGTGCCCCCCATCATTTAGATGAGAAATTATTTTCCATATCAAAAGCAACTAGAATTTTAACAAGGGAGACAAGCTTCATTTTGCTGGTAAAACTACAGCTACCTTTAAAAGCTGTTTTAGAATCATGTCCTGGAATTGCCATGCAAGCAAGCCATTCCTGGTACAGCTTGCCCAACTGCTTCTAAATTTCCTGGGTATCTAAATTTACTGTCCTTCTGTTTGGAAATCTTTTGTTTTCCCACATATTGGGGAGTTTTTTGCCTCCTTCTGCACACCATGCCCATATATTGTTTATGGTACCAACACCCCTACATCTGTTTTAACCTTGGCAATGGCAAAAGCAGTGGCACCTGTGTGGCCTTTATCACCATGCTGTCCATTCTGTCTGTTCACGCTCTAACGCTCACATTTCTGCATACACATACTACACAAAAAGGTAATTCATTACTATGAAATATTCCACATGCTTAGAAATAAAAAACTGGAGAGTTACAGTAACTGGGTGACTTCACTCCTCATATTCACAAGCCTTATGATAGTCTTCAATCAGAGGTTTCTTTACTAATTTTTTTTTCCATCAAAATTCCTTTCTCATTAAGTGTACTGAGATTTGAGTGTGCACAGGCACATATTTCAAAGAACTAATAGTTAAAATAAAACCATTTGTTATTTTTCTAATGCTGCATTGCTTAAATTTTATGACCTTAGCCTAATAGAAAATTTTAAACGATAATGAGACCCCTAAACTGCCTTCTTTTCTTATTCAGAAGTGATGTACATTTGCACAGCATTGTTCATCTGGAACATTACGGGAAAAAAAAACTTATATATATCAGAGCATGCATTTGCATTTTAGAAACAGGGTTATAAAGAGTAAGAAAACATAAAATTATAGTACTTCAGGTTATAACTTTAGACAATTAAAACTAAGTATATGCAATTAGAAAACACTTTTGTGACAGTTTTTTTCAGAAGCTGAGAACTGCGCATCAGAAGTCACGTCCAAAAACTTTGCCTGGGCTTCTCATGGGTCAAAGAACAAGCTCAGTTACAACAAAATTTGCTGTTCTTGACTTTACTTGGGACAAAAGATGCATTGTTAAATCTGCTGAAAGTTAGGTAAAGGCCCAGCGTAGAACAAAAGCTGCTGTCTCTGAACTGTGATTTTATTCCACATATGTATAATGGGTTGAATTAACAGAAAGCTTTCATTCATTGTAAGTACAAGGTCACACAATGAAGTTCACACCTGGTCTCTGGTCTTGTTCTTAGCCCAGTCCGGATAAAAATATATTTTCACAAAAACAAGAAGTACAAATGCTACTTTAATCTCCAATTAATTTACTTCTGTAGTATTTAAAACACTACATTAAACATTTCAAACATTTTATTCATTATGAAACATGCTCTATTCTGTATTTTTTCCATTAAACCCCAATTATTGTGCATGTGGGATAAAATCTCCATACAGCAGTACACTGTATTTGCTTTGGAATGGCTGGTACTGATGAAACTGAGGGCATATGCACTCGTTGCAAATGCAACCCTTGACTTAACTCGTGCAACCCTTGACTTAACTGAAACCTCATATTTCAGATCTTTATTACTCTTATCTTACACAATATTTAATTGAATTATTGGAAATTGAATGCTTTAATAACCTTATTGATGAGAAAAATAATGAGTTAAATTTTCAAGATATACCCTAGCTGCTCTAGATTTGTTTTGGAAGTCTTTGATTAGAGAATAATTATTTGAATTTTTTTTGGTCCAAAGTCTAGACCTAGATGGACATCTTGACATATGAAAGCCAAAGTATTTGTCCAGGTGACAGAAGGGGAGGGTTAAGGTTACTGTGAATAGAAGTGAATAAATATTAAAAACTAGAATACCATGAATAAAAATACTCTGGATAAATACTTATCAAATGACCTTCTAATATAAATCTCAAATGGTATTTCTTCTGAATGCCTACTTAGCATCCAAAAATTAGCAAAGAGTGGCCCCTCTGTGCACTATCCCCCTTTGTAGTCAGAAAGAAGGGGAAAAAACCTGTATGTTATTCACTGGTATCTTACAGCTTACACTAAGGAAAAGTATGCTATTTGTTGCAGCTGGTTATAGTTCTTAAATGTCTGAAATGATTGATAGCTTCTGTTCTTCAGAACTATTCAGAGCTATTCCTCAGCTTTCTCACTTTTTTAAGTTTGGTCTCTCCAAGCAGCTCCCCTTTTAATCACAAACAAAGGCCACTTTTTGAAGTAAGTTAAGATGGCGTTTAAAAAGAAATAGCAGCTCTTAGCTGCTATGCTGCATTAGGATGAAAGATTGCACAACTGAGTTGGTTTTTAGCCTTGATCCATTTTTAAATATAGTATGAATATTATAGCCCTGTTAGCTTCTTTGAGCTCCCTAGGCATCCCTCTTGTTGCCAGAAAGGAATTACAAATTGACAATGAAAGTTATTTTATTTTGTTTTCCATCTCCCTAGGAATTTGGAAATGTGTCTATTCTGTCCATGAGCTTTTTATTTCCTGATATTCTGATTTTTAAGTACTTTTTATATTGCCTATAGAAATAGTAGATCTTTGCTTTCTGCTCAGAAAAAAAGCTTTATGCAGCAAGAGTGGAATATTATACCAAAGAAGCAACATACCAACAAATGTATGATTCTCAGTAATATCGAGCTTTTTGTCAGAAAATTCTGCTCTCACTCCTTGTATGGTTGATTTCCCTCTATCTCCTAACTCTGCTTCAAATTTATGTTTGTTTATAAAGCATTCTGATTTCCCTCATTCTTCAGAAATAAAAAATGGAGACTCAGGGGAAAAGAGAATAAAGAAAACACTTGCTAGGACATGCAGAAGCAGCCTGGTCCATGTAGAATCCGTACAACAATGTATCTACAGGTCTTCTCTGAGGTCAGCTTTTGATTTGGGTTATGAGTTAGGAGAAAATGCCTCGCTATTCCTTTATCTGTCTGGGGGAAATTACATAACTTTGCTGGCCTACATATAGGAAATCAAGAGAGGATCCTTGGATAGAAATATCTGTGCATTTTGAACTGTCTGGTGGACAATTATCTGCTTGTATCTAACTTTTGACATCCAGATTTCTAAGTACCTTTAGTTGGGAAGAACACTTTCTTAGGAGGGAGTCAGAGGTAGCCAGATTATCTGAGGAATCTCACTGACCAGCTTCAGTTCAGTTCTGAATTAGGTCAGTGGCAAGGATTGGACTTAAGCTCAAAATAGTGCAGAATAGCAAAACAAGTATTTAATAGTCAATTTATTAATTTTTAAAAATTAATCAAGAACATTTTTTTCTCTTTATGAGCTTCCTAAATGTAATTTATTATTATTATAATCTTTAAGTCATGCATTTTATTCCATAAATCAAACTCATGGAAGAAACAGTTATGTTACATTCTCCTTGTCTCCCCTGGAGCTGCCTGGGTACCACTCTTCCTTTCTGTTTACTTATTAGGTTCTCTGTGTCAGACCCTTTCCCCCAAAATTTGTTTGGTATCTGAGATGTCTTTCTGCTTCACCATTCCTGCAGGCTGGACTCTTCTTGTGATGCCCATGTCTTCCTTTTCTCCATTTCCTCTTTCCTAAGCAGAAATTACCATATGTCTTTTCTTTGATCTCCAAAGGGAGGGAGGGAGGGAGGGAAGATGGGAAGGATAGGAAAAAAGGAGATGAAATAACCAAAAACAAAGAGAGGGACAGAGGATGTCTACTTCACATCCATGTTCTTTTGCTGACTAAAACATTTTTACTTGATTTGAAGAGCAGTGGAACATTTAACTAGATGGTTTTCACCATGATATTCTTGTCATTTGCACCTCAAACCAAACAGAGTTGGTGCTGAGTGAAAACTGGCTTCCTTGTCTGGGCTTAAGATGACTTCTTGCAGAGAGCTGGCCATGCTTACCAGCATGACTTGTAGTTACTTCCATGTTACTCAAATTTTTCCATTTCCAGGGCAGTTCAGGCTTCTTATTTACCTGGACAGCTAGCTACAAATTGTGACAAGCATGTCTGATAAAACTACTGTACTCAAAATGGTGAAGGGAAGGAGCAGATTTTGATTTGCTGAAGTGTGAGTGCTCACGGCTAAAACTGAATATAACTACAGTGGTTCCTTGAATACGTATGTAGATAGATACTAAGTATGTACTGAAATGGAAGAAGGCAATCTCTGCATTTATGCATTGAGAACTAATATATTGGTTTGGTTTTTTTAAATTCTAGCCCTAATTTGTTCTACTTTTATTCTTTATCTGTATAATGGGTATTAAAATGCCCCCTTGCTTTGATGGAATCTTATAAAATACATTCATTTGTTGTTTGGAGCTGTCTAATATTAATTCAATGAATGCCTAAAAAAGTCTGAAGAAAGTGAGTCATTCTTACTGGTGAGGTCTTCAATGAGAAACTATATATAATACATGGACCCACACAGAGAATCATAAAGGATAAAAAAAGAAATATCAGCTGTCTTATTTTCCAATCCATCCTCCTGTACTGAATTCTTAGATTATTCAGAAATATAATTATAGTGTGTGTTTGGTGCCATGTGGGATATGTAACCTGGGGTGAAGGGTAGTTAGCCAGTGTTGAACAATCTGCAGTCTGGTATTTTGTAGCTTCATGACATTTTTATAATATGTAGTGGGGATTAGTAACTCCTGTTTTGTCTGTTTTATTCATTGCAATGACTGGTCCTTTTAGGGGGGTGTACTGAAATCTAGAAATTATATCAAGTGCAGTCACAGTCTCCCACAGCCTTGTCTCAGCAGGTCAGGAGCATACTGTTGTTTTGTGCAATTTGTTCATGGCACTGGTCTGTTTGGAGGCATTTGGAGGCAAATATCAGGGGTGTGACAGACAAGGGAAACTCACAAGTGTTCACCAAACTATTAGGAGTAGGGTTTTTTTGCTGCTGAGAAAAATTAAACTAGAAAAATATATCTCATGTAGTAATGTGTAAATTGTTAGTAAACCACTTGTCTTGAATTGGGATAGGAGGAGGCCCCAAAGGATCCCCAGTTACTTGTCAGGTGCAGTGTCCTTGTATAGAAAAGGGTTGGTGGAAACGCTCATCACAGTAGCATCAGGAAGAAGGGTGCCAGAACAGGTGGGCTGGCTTGCATGAAGGTTTCCTTGTGACTGAGGGAATGAGGTACTTGAGTGCCACATTAATGGACTATGACAGCAGATATCCCAACGCCTTGAAAATCAGCTCTGTAGCAATGTTGCAGAGTCCTTCCATAGGTGTTTTGCAACTGACTTAGTCTGTGTACAGTTAACATCATCCTAAGGCTTTATGAAGCTGTCCCCTCACTAGTTTTGAACATTAATTATTAATTAATCAGTTAATTCAGATTTTTAAGAAAATGCAGTATGTCGTGAGAAGAATAATCAGCCCCTTGGACAAAAAAGCAGAAGTCTGCCTTTATAGAAAAGACTCTTGAAGACAAGTACTGTTTGCTAGTCAGGATGGACAGTTCAGAGGGCTATATCAGCATGCTAGGACTCTGTGTATTAGAACCATATGTGACTTCGTTTCACAGCCACTACTTGCTTGGGCTGAACACAAGTTGCATAGTTCATTTCTCTGAACATGCTTCTTCAGATGAGTGGATTTTTTTTTCCCCTTGTATTCATTGGTAATAAGAGATTATGCCTGCAATTAGATATGCAACTAATTTATGGACTGGTGTGAAAAATGACATCTTGTGTGAGTATTTATAACTTCTAACTACTCATGTATTGGTAGAAAACACAGAACTGTGGTAGTCTAATTGCTGCTTTTGTGTTGTATCTGAGGTAAACAGTACCAAAAAAATTGCAAAAGAGTGAAAAGGTGTAAATAAAGCAGAGAATGTGTACAGAAAGGAAGGTCACAATATTAGAATTGTTTCTTAAAATATGTGGACTGGAAATAAGTTGCACAGGAAAAAAGAAATAGATATGAAGGAAAAAAGTGGACAGAAAACAGGCAATTTGCTATCTGGCTAACACAACCGGAAATCTGATTTTGCATTTGTTTATTTTTTAGATGTGCTTGTTTATTTTTAGGTTTTGGAATTATAAATGTTATTGTCCAATGGCTGGATATTTAAAATTTGTGGAGAAACTATTTTGAAGCTTTTGGTAGCTAATATTTTATATGAGATCTAGTCAACAGCTACAAAGTGGTAGCCATTTATTTTTTATTAGCTTCTGGGTGACAGTTGCTGCATGATCCGTGATGTGGCTACACCATGCTACACGAAATGATACAACATAATATTAGAAATATGTTGTCAGGAATTGAAAAAGAAATACTATGAAATGTAGCTAATCACTCCAGAGTGTACTTCTTATGTATCAGTGGCTACTCAGTTATTTTCCAAAATTGAGTCTTTTCTGTTTAGATAAAGTTAACATAAATTTGATGGGTTTCTCTCATTCTTTGAGCTCATTCATCAAGTTGAAAGGGATTTTGAGCAACATGAAAATTGTCCCTGTCCATGGCAGGAACTAGGTGATGTTTGAAGAGTCCTTCTGACCCAAACCAGTCTGTGATTATGACTCTGTAGAATTATTTAGTTTGGAAAAGACTCTTAAGAGCATCAGGTATGAGCATTACCCCAGCACTTCCAAGTCCACTGCTAAATGATGTTCCGAAGTGCCACATCCATGTGTCTTCTAAATACCTCCAGGTTTTGTGACTCAACCACTTCCTTGGGCGCTCTGTTCCAATGCTTGACGACCCTTTCCATGAAGGGATTTTTCTTCATATAGAATCGAAACCTCCCCTGGTGCAAGTTGAGGCCATTTCCTCTTGTCCCATTGCTTGTAACACAGGAGAAGAGACTGAGTTCCTCCTGGCTACAGTCTCCTTTCAGGTGGCTGTAGAGAGCAATAGGGTTCCCCCCCGAGCAACCTTTTCTCCAGGCTGAACACTCCCATCTGCCTTAGCTGTTCCTCATCAGACTTGTGCTCCAGACCCTTCCCCAGTTCTGTTGCTGTTCTCTGGACATGCTCCAGCACCTCAGTGTCCTTCCTGTAGTGAAGGGCCCAGAACTGGAAGCAGGATTTGAGGTGTGGCCTCACCAGTGTCAAGAGGGGAATGATTCTAAATATCCTTTCTTCCATGATCTCTACAAGTCTGGGTCTGCCATCATAATACAGTTTGGAAGGGTGTGCTTTTACTTCTATTCTTGTGGAAGTATATCTTCCCAAAGTTAATTTGTGAGAAATATAGTTCAGGTTTCTATCATCTCTGCAACACATAAAGGAAAAAAAAAAAAAGAAAAAAAAAAAGAAAGGAGGAAAGAAATAGAGCTTTGCAGTGGAGGCATGTTCTGCTGCAGTCTAGAAATGGCATGGTAAATCAGTCTCCTCCAAATGATAAAGAGCTGCTGGATCTCATGTATCTGTTCAAATTTATGGTAGATTTTTATTTAGGAAAATCAGGTCTTCCTCTTGGGGGGTATATGTATATCTATATCCCTCATTCTCTAAATGTCCATGTGCTTAACTTTAAATTAGCCCAAAGATAAGAGTGGGAAAAAAGGTAAGTTACTGATATATTTTCCTTTTTTGAGCATTTTTGGCCAATAGCAGAAACACTGAAGCAATGAGTTAGGGAGACCTTTGATCTCACCTGGCGTGAGAAGTGCAGGCTCAGTTCAGGTTCCCTGCAACCCCTGTTTCTGAGGAGCAGGGTCTGCTTGGTGCTGAACATAGGCTTCATGGCGCAAACCAGCCATTCCTGAAGTCACTGCATGGGTAGTGAGCCACATCCTAAGGGAATGCAGCAGTCCATGCGTGATGCACAGGATGACCAGCTAATCAATCCTCCTTCGTGGGAATATTGACATGCCTCTCCCAAATGGTTACTGGAGAACAATAGCCCTGTGTAGTGACACAAAGCGCATGGGATGGCATCACGGTGATCCGCTGGTTGCCGTGGTGACGGGAGTGGGCCCGCAAAGCCAGCCTCCTGGCTGCTGAGTTGGAAGGGATGAGAAAAACACAGCCCACTTCCCATGTGAAACGAATTACAAGAACAAGCAAAGGAAGAAAAGAAAAAATGTCAACCCTTAATCAAATGTTCTCTTATTTTTAGAAAGGGTTTGAAGAAAATGGAGACCGTCTCCGCTTACCTCTTGGGCCTCAGGGATTTGGCTAGTAATATCCCTGTATATACTGTGGTAATAAATCACGGAAGTTTTTGTAAGAAAAAATCACATGTAAAAGGTAGCAGTGTGCAGTGGGAGATGACAAAACCTTATTCAATCCTGCTATCCTTTATGCTTCCCTTAGCAAACAAAAATTTGTAAAAATATGTTAAAATGATTCTCAATATAACAACTATATTTGGCATGCAAACTGAATACACTAATTTCTAGCTAGAGAGAGGTAGTATATTCCAGTTGCTTATTATCTCACAATGTCTCTTGCCTTTTACCCTTGCTGTACAGCTGCCTATCAAAAGCAGCATGGCCAACTGTGAATTACATTTAAGCATAACAAATCAGTGGTGTGTAGAAAACACCATTCATTTCCCAGCATTTCTCATTTTTGGGAGCTGCTTTGTATTTTATTATTTTTAGTAATATTTTAAAAACCAGCAGTATCAGTTAACCTTACAACCTCCAGTTACTAGCAGCTAGGTCCTGAAAATGGCTTGGGCACCTGGCAGTTAGGAAGTTCCTTCATTTCACAGCACACAGGGTAGATGAAAAAAAGAGCCGAGTGAGGTCTCCAAGACCATAATAAAAACACAGTGAGTTGCAGAGATTTGTGAACATCATGATGTTTGACTGTAGAGTTCCTTTTTCTGGGAGCAAGATATCTACTTCTGAATTAGGCAAACAAGACCCTGCAAAATTTAACAAGAAGAGAACGGAAAGTAGAAAAAGGATGTGCAGTGATAAGCAGAGGAAGCCAGTGAGATGCTTTGAAGCAGGAATTATATCTGAAAGTATATCTCCACTTGCATCCCTGCATTAGACATTATTTGGAGGCTGGATTTCCTGTCCTGCTCCCTGGATCTTGACATGTGAATCAAACCTTTGGATAAAGACACCTGCTTCATTGTTCTTTCAAACTGAAACACAAGCATAAGCCTGTAACTTAGGAGTTAAGATACCTGGATGAAAGAAAGCCACGATTTTTTAGCTTTTTTTCTGGCTATTTTTTTTTTCCCTAGTAACAGCGTAAGGAGATTGATTTACCACAACCAGCTGTCACTGGTCTAAGGATAATATCCTTTCTGGCTTACTGACTAAACCTCCCAGCAATTTAGTTTCAGCAGGACCAATGAGCAATTCCTTCTCAACCCCAGCATTCCCTTTCCTAATAGTTGTTTCATAGTTTCCTCTATTTTTAGGAAATTTGAATATGAGAGAGAGAGGTAAATCTATCTCCCACTTTGTGCATGAATCCAATAATCTAACAGGTGGGCTGTTCTATGAGAAAGAAAGGCAGAGCCATTCCTCCTCCTTTTGACACGATTTAAGAAAGAGCAGCAGCCAGTTCATGTCATGCTCCTGTTTCTGCCTTGGGCATGCTCTGAGACTTCCTACCACATCAGGTCCTGATGGCATTTCAGAGGAAGGCCTACTTTCTAGACTCCCACAAAGGACTGACGTGGTTTCCTAGCTGCTCTGTCTGCTCTGAACTGGGAGCTTGAGCACCAGGCAGCCCACAGGCAAAGCCAGCAGTGTGAGTGGGGTTCAGTTGCAGGCAGGAGGTGAACAAGTGCTTGAAGATGTCAATCATAACTTCAGGGCGTAAGTGTGTTAAAGCATATGTATTTTGTTGGGCATGTTTTCCTTGATGCTATTTGACAGGCCCCTTCTGGGAATAACCTATTTTTTAAGGTGTGGATCCTGCCCAGAATCTTACTATCTTTGACTCTTCATTTTGTGTTCGCTGGGTGAGTTGGGTGGCTCACATTTTAAAACACATGACTATGGTTGATAAAAATATGGGAAAGGAAACACTTACATGGGACACTCTGAGAGGTGAACTGAGTTTTTGCATTTCATAGAGTAATAGAATTACGGAATTATGGAATTATAAAAGAGGTTGGGTTAGAAGGGACCTGAAAAATCACATAATTCTTCTCCAGGCTGAGCAAACCTCACTCTCTCACCCTGCTTTGATAGAAGAGATATTCCAGCCCTGTGATCATATTCATGACCCTCCTCTGGTCTAGAGGTCCATGTCATTCTTGTGCTGAGGGCTTCAAAGCTGGATGCAACCCTCCAGGTGATATCTCACCACAGCAGAGTAGAAAGGCAGAATCACCTCCCTTGACCTGATGGCCACAATCCTTTTGATTCAGCCCAAGATGGGCCTGATGGCTGGCTTTATGGGTTGTGAGTGCACATTGCCCAATCACATCAACCAAACCTTTCTCCTCAGGGCTGTTCTCAATCCATTCTCTGCCCAGCCTGTATTTGAGCTTGGGATTTCCCTGATCTATATTCAGGGCCTTGCCTTGGCCTTATTTAGCTTCATGAGGTTCACATGAGCACACCTCCCAAGCCTGTCAAGGTCACTCTGGACTCTTGGTTGACACTTGGTTTCAACTCTGTTTTTGACAAACTTGCCACGAGTGCGCTCAATCCTGCTGTCCGTGGTGCTGACAAAGATCTTAAACAGCACCAGCACCACTCATCCCTGCTCTCCACTTGGACATCGAGCCATTGACCAAAACTCTTTGAATGCAACTATCCAGCCAATTCTTTACCCACCAAGAGGCACATCTGTCAAGTCCACGCCTCCTCAGCTTAGAGACAAGGATGCTGTGTGGGACAGTGTCAAATGCTTTGTAAAATCCAGGTAAGAGGACATAACTTGTCCTCCCTTATCTACCAGTGCTGTAACTGCATTGCAGAAGGCTGCCAAATTTGTCAGGCTCAGTTTGCTCTTAGTGAAGGCATGTTGGCTGGCCACAATCACCACCAAATTTTATTACAAAAGTTACTTTGTTATTTTATTATCTCCTCCTTATTTATTACAATACCACCAGTGTTAGCTGGTTAAAACTCCATGTTATAGGCAGAGTAGATATTCAACATTTTTGGTAAATCTAAAGGTATTACTTTTGCCCCTTCCTGCACCCCACAGCCTTACACACTTATTGGAGAAAAAAATATTTTTCTGAGACTTCAGACTTCTAAAGTCTGTTAATTAGCTCACAGTAATATTGATTTTTTAAGTGGGTCCTTTGAGAAATTTAGCATCCAAGCTAAACAGCATTTATAGCAAGTAATCTGAATAATGGTACAATAAAGACTCTCTGGAATTTTCATTACTCAAATGAAGTGAAATCATCTTCACAATATACAATCAAGACATTGAGATGTAATTTATGTAAGTATTAATAATTATATTATTGAATTGTTATGACTAAATAGGTAGACAGAGTTGGGTCCACAACATTTGTAATTAAGTGGGCCAAGTGCGACATCACAAGTAATTTTTTCAATTGCCACCTTATCTGTGCAGCTAATTTGTGTGTGACAATTGTATTGGTTATAATGAATCAGTGCTACAAGGAGGAAGGATAAAAAGTAGCAGAAATTCTCCTACAAGGATCCTTGTCCCAGCTATCCACGTTGTTTAATTACCACTACACTTTAATTAACTATTCCTGTTGTGTGAGAGGTCTGTGACTATATGATCATTTGAGTGTCAATATTTGAAAAGCTTTTGATGGCACTGGTTGCTTCAGGTTCATTTCTGGAAAAGCTGAATGTGAACCAGAGAGAGATCTTTAAAGCTTAAGTCATATGGGTCTCAGGTCTGTAGGGACTCCTTTTTAAATTGGCCCTGCTTACATCACCACTTTTTATGCAAGTTGCAAATATGTACACAGAAGTGCTATCACCTCACCCTTATCTATGAGTGAAATTGCCTTTTTTTAGTTAGCATTTCAGTAGTAGTTTGTTGTTATAAATGACACTGACATGGAAAACTGTCTTTCAGTTTTCTCTGGTTTTGTGGGTTTTCTAATTGCTAAGAAAGTTGTAAATGTAAAGACTGGAAATAGAGCAAGGTGGGGATTGAGAATGAGTATCAGTAGTTTTACAGCAAACTAATTTTGGAAGAATGTTATCAAATTATTATTTTGCAACCTGCTTGGTTCTTTCTTACTAACATGTTTTATAAACATTCTCTTTCTCTCAAGACAAAATTCCATGCTTCTGCATGGGATTTTCTAACAAAATCGTGTCAGGTTTTCAGATGAAATAACGTCTGCAGTATCTTAAGGAATCTGATAAGTCTTCCTGACCTGAAAGTGCAAGTTGGGCCTTTAACTCAGTAATCATTCTTACAGATCTTGTTTTCATGTTAACAGTGGAAATGTGTTAGTGAGAGGCAACCTTTCCACTTATAATGAAGCTTGCTAAATTCTGGTCATTTGCCAGTTCTTGTTTGGAAATTAAATATGTGACACATTGCCTGAAATTTTTGGACTAATAAGAAGTAATGCTCATTACTGAAAGCTACATTTCTCTAGTCCTTTCTTGCAAGTTTCTAAGAAATAAATTCTCTTGTCTTGTGGGGGAAACTGTGTTGTGTTGAATAAACCTTTTGGCATATGATTTAGATTATGCAAAAGAAAAGCCTTGGTTATTCACTGTGTTCTTAATTATATTGTGAATGTCTTTAATTTGTTCCCAGCCAGAGGACAGTTTAGATGTCCACTTTTTCAAGGGGATACAGTTTGGAAAGATATTAGAGTTAGGTGGGTGAGAAACAAAGCAATTCTGACTGAGGAGGCTTGTTTAAGTGATCTGTTGAGGATGTGCTTTATAACAGTCCTCATTCCATTGGACTCTTCTCCTTTCCTCACCAGTTATGCATTTGGGATGGCAGAAAATAAGAAAGAATAGAGCTCTTTGGTGCTGTTGATCTCAGTTTTCTCATTCTGACTTCAGTCTCCCACCATGTGTAATGGAAGAGCATTCCCATCTGCTCCTGCCCTGCTCCCACCTCTCTTATCTGAGTGACAGGAATAATGGTACTCTTGGATATTCCAGCTAAGTGTACAACCCAGCAGATTTTCTTTTCTGTTCCAGGCCATTTGTCCAGCAGCTCTGTAAGCTGAAGTATGAGGCCTGTTACCCAGCTCCACTGAAATCCCCAGCTGTGCTCCTGCAGTGCCAGGTCTCAGTCCATCAGGGTGAGGCTCAGTGCAGTCCACTTCAAGTAGAGACATTGGCAAGGCACTTCAAACACCCACCAGACCTTGTCTGTCATACACATACACCATGATCCTACTCACTGCTGTGTGCTGGGTGCCACCTGTACCAACTCCTCAGAGCCTCTTCTGATCTCATTATGTTGATGATGCAGCAGATTACTACATGGATGGCTGGGAGGGGGCAAAGGAGAGGATACAGTGCTTCCTTCACATTGGGAGTGATGCAAGCACCTCTGCTGCCCCATCAACCCTGTACTTACATCAGAAATCATCTTTCCCTTACCCACATCAATCCTGTTCTTTGTCAAACCACTTTCCAGTACATCAGAAACATAAAACATTACCAAAAGTTGTTACTTCCAGTAGCACTTGGTGTCTCCAGCCAACCTTTGTCTCAATAATGGCTGCACAGTAAATGACTGACTCAATCTGTTGAGCAGCTGCTCCTACACAGCTTTAGGTACCATATTTACTACTTTTCCTCCTCTGCTGACACAGATGAACACCAAAAGAGCTGGTTAAGTTGGCATTGCCAGCCTAAAGCCAAAAGTCCCCCAGATCTTCTATTTCTTATATGTCTTTTTCCATTGCAGGGGAGAAAGAAAGCTTTGAATTCAAAGGCAATTTGTTCTCTCTTTTTTCAGTCAGTTTTTTTGTTCCCCACAACTCATTTCTTCCAACTTCAGTGTCTGAATTTCCAGATAAGTCTAGTGATACATCTGCCAGCTATTTTAAAGCTTCTATACCATTTTACTTAGGTGACAGAACCAGACATTAGAATTTTTCATGATAGTTCTCCAGCACAAAAAATATGTGAAGGAAGATTAAGAATGTAGGTACAAAAGGAGGAATGTGAAACATACAGTCATGCCTGCCATTCTAATATGTTCTTCAGTCACGGTATTTTATTATCTTCAGGGACAAATCTTCAGAGTTCTTTTGTTCCTGCAGAAGGTAGAATGCTTATCGGTGCTTAGGTCTAATCCAGAATTTTTGGGAAAGACTGTATTTAGGTGGAGAATGCCAGAGGTGATTTTGTATTGAACAACCCAAATAAATGCCAGTGACATCTTTATCTCATAATGTATCATTATGCATTTTGTTCTGAACTCGTTTATAGGCACTATCTCAGAATTTGGCAAAAATTCTGGGTTTTTAAAATTATGTTGTTTTTCATAGGCCTTCAGTCTCCCACATGCAGTTTTTCCTTCGTTCTTGAGTCCAACTGTTCTGTGAAACTACTGCCTTCTTGCTCAGGAGATTAACTTCCTGTGTGTGCCTGCAGGGAAAAAGATGGGAGTTGTGCAGAATCACACATCTGGGGCGTGGAGGGTTTCAGATACACTCTTTCCTAACTGGAACTTCAGAAGCAGGATCTTTCCAGTTCATAAGACTATTATGCATTAATAAAACAGGAATTTCAACACTGTAAGCTAAAGTGAATGAGATCTGAGTCTGTCCTTGTATAAACAATTTCCATGTGCTTCTATGGCTTTAATTCCAAGAAGCTTTCCTTCGAACTAAGTTTTCCTATAGACTTAAGAAACTACAGTATCACAAAGCCTCTTATGTTTTCATTACAGAAAGCATAATAAGCTCAGTAGAGATTGCTTTCCCATATTTCCTGTTATAAGAACCTGCTTTGCACACAAGCATATAAAAGTTAAATCTTTGGACTCAAATTTTCTAGGTGTCTACTAGGATAATTTATTTTTGGTGAATATTTCAACTAATGTAGCTCAACTACTTTTAAGGATGAAATAATGTGGCAAGACAGTCTTGCATTCATATTCGTTCTAATTACATTTACCATGTCATCTCCATAAAGTTAATTGAGATTACATTTGTCCCCACTTATAGTAGATGGAAGCTAAGAGCAAAGAGAGAATTTCTCCCCTTGTAGCTGCTTTGCTTCAGAAGGAAGTTAGGTTTCCTTCACTGTCAATGTAGGAGCCTAAGGAAAGAGACTGGAGGAGCATGAAAGGAATAATCAGGTTAAAAACAAAAATCAGGGAATAGGATTAAGGGGGCAATGTGAGCAGATACTAGGGAGATAGGACTGTGAAGGATAGGCTGTTTCTTTCTCTTCACAGATATTTCTGCAAATCAAGCAGCAGCTTTCTACTACTATGAGTTTATCCCTCTATGCTAAGCAGTAGTGGATTATACTGAGTATCTAAATTTTCCTGGTTTGCTCTTGTGGAAAGATGAAAAGTTGTTTTAGCTCCATGGCAGAAGACAATAAAATCAGTTTTACAGGAGGGATGAGTGTCTGCTACAGTTGACACTTAAAATTGACACAGCAAAGCTGTAAAACCTGAGTGAATTCAAAGACAAGGTTTTATTAAAGGCCTTATTAAAAGGCCTTATTAAAGGCCTTATTAAACCGGGAATGAGGAGACAACATGAACCCCAGGTTTTCCTGAGCTTTAAATATTTGCTTTTGTAACCTTGACATAATTTACAAAAATACATTAAATAATACGTAAGTAAAAAACAACGGCAAAGAATTAATAAAATAATGCTTTCTCTGTGATGCAGCAACTATGTGCAAATATTTTTCCTGTGCCTGTTATTTTAATTGAGTTTTAAACGTTGCAATATTTGAAGCTGTATGCCAAGGTTACTGGCACCAGTAAACAGTGATGAATACACCATGGCTGTGTGTAAACACCATGCAGTAATGAAGGTGAAATCCGAAAAATAGTTAAATGAAGTGAAAGCAATAGCTGCAAACAAAATAGATGCATTTATTAAAATGAATGGAAATGTATAGCCTTTGTTTTGGACTGGATCCTCAGTTGGCTCAGCTTCCTTAAATCCATTTATGCTAGCTATTTCCAGCTGTTGGAGAATCCAGTCCAAAATGGATGGCTTTTTTCAAGAGTTTTTCCTGTCAGTTTACGGCCTCCTCTTGGTTACATAAAAGAGAAAGGCAGGAAGAGGAAATTGTATTTTTTATGTGTTTACCAGGGAGATGAAGGGGGTATTACCCCCACCTAATCACTATCACTGTTTGCACAGCCCGTGCTGGATGCATTCTTATACTGCGATCTACTTTTACTGGCATCATTGCACAGCTTCTCATTGTAGAGCAGATTTCTGTCTGCCCTGTTCTGAATGCTGCACACAGATTGTTTCAGGGTATGATTTGCAGACTTGTAGTCTTAAATCATGCCACTTACTGTAAAATATAATTTAAAATACAATAGTTTTGCAAGGTTTCCTCGATTCCCTTAAAAAGACATCACCTAGATTTTGCAGGGTACTCTGTGGAGTAGCATTTGAAAGTCCTCAGGGGTACACACCTGTAAGCTAATCAGTCCATCAGCTTCTCCCAAAGGTATAGCTTCTGTTATTATACAAGTGAGGGAACTAACCCCTGCAGTATTCACATTATTTAAAACACTTTTTCAAATGGAGATGGACGTAACTCTACTGGTTTTGTAGACGTATTTTCTGCATATGCAAATATGGCATAAAATATTGTCAATGCATTGGACTCCCTTTGTATAGTTGTAGTTGACAAAGTGAAGATTTAGCAGCTGAACAGAGTGAAGTCTTTTGTATTCCAGGGTGATTTTTGAAAGAAGTCCATGCAGCTTTAGGACAAGAGATTTTATATTCAGAAAGAATTAAAATCCTTCATTAAGCCCTGACTCAGCAAAGCATTTAAGCATGTTCTGTTATGTGCCTATTTGCTTTTCATTTTGCCGCTGCTTAAGAACTATGCTAAGTCAGAAGCAGCAAGCCAAATGGAAAGGTAGAAATGAAGTTTTCTTGGATTTGCTCACATAAATCCTATTTCATGATCAAATTCAATGAGTACAAGTAAGAATTCTTGCTTCTAGGCAATTAGTGTCATGAGACTCCAGTAGGGCTAAGAGATCAGGACAGGTCATCTGTTTTGGATTTTTTTTTTTCAAGTTTTGTTATCAACTGTAATAGTTAGAGGCAGCATTTTTTAAAATAAAGTATGTTTTAAAAATGCTGTTTTTCTCTGAAATGATGAGATCAAAAGAGAATACAAGATTGCCAGCAATCCTGACTTGATCCCTGTTTGCAATTCCCATTTTGAGCCACTATCATGCCTTCAGTGATTCTTCCATTAGTCACTGTAAGCTCTTTAGATCATTGACCTTCAAATGCTGAACTTACTAGGTGATGTCAGACTCCTTGAATTGAGGAACTGTATTGTCCTGTTTGTGTAGCTCCTACTGCTAGCACTTCCTAAGAAGAGATGCTTGAATTGTGGAGGTTTATTTCATGAACTTTGCTGGGCAATTATTTTTTGTATTATTTGAACAGATGGTCTTTTTCAGCTATTTGAATTTTTGAAGCTATTTGACCTGCCCACGAGCAGGAAGATAAAAGCAGTGACAAGTAGAGTTGGGATTGAACTGGTACAGTTTAATTTAGGGGGATGGGGACTGCATAGTTTGTTGATACCAGTCCCTTTCTTCATCATTTTACTGTCAATGAACTAAAAAATTTTTATCTTCATCCACTCCCCTCATCTTAATCTGTGTTGGGTTTTTTTCAGTCTCAAGAAAAATGAACATCATAAATAGCTAGGTGAGGTAGAAGGTGAATTGAAAACATTGAGAGTTCCTGAACAATTTTGTAGTCAGGTGCTTGATTCCAAATGAAAGAGTATTTGGCTTGAGCAAGAGCTGCAGTTTTGCCACTGGCAGTGCTGCCAGCAGTGTAGCAATAGTCCATGGGTTCAAGCACTTTCCACTGTGTTTCGTTAGAATGAAAATAAATGCAATCATCAGTACTTTATTATTCTTGTCAGATGCTATAAGTTAAGCAAAGTGTTCTTTTTTAAATGTGACAGAAGGGCCTGTTTCAGGCTATTGAGGGCATCTGTTAAGTTTTACATTTTTATTCCACCTTTTTTCCCCGTTTTTAGGGAAGCAACGTGATGGAGGACCAGGATCTTTTGGAAATAGGAATCCTTAACTCTGGGCACAGACAGAGAATACTCCAAGCAATCCAGCTTCTCCCAAAGGTATGGTTTCTGTTATTATACAAGTGAGGGAACTAACCCCTGCAGTATTCACATTATTTAAAACACTTTTTCAAATGGAGATGGACGTAACTCTACTGGTTTTGTAGACATACTTTCTTCATATGCAAATATGGCATAAAATAATGTCAATGCATTGGACTCCCTTTGTATAGATGTAGTTGACAAAGCAAAGTAAAGTAAAATCTGTAATTTGACATGATGGCTGTTTAGAATGTATTTGAATTACTTTTGGCCTTTCAGCCTTTTAATAGACTGCTATTACATATGTGTAAATAAAGCTCTCCATGAATCCCAGAATACCTGCCTTAACATAGCCATTGCTCTGGAAATATTTTGCCCCTTAAATAAGTACTCTTAAAAGCATTAGAGGAAAGATTGTTTTCCTAATACTTGCCTTTTGTGTGAGATACAGAGACTTCCTGCAGGTTGCATATTTAATTTTCTGATACGCTATATGCATTTTGCTTCTCAGCAGTGGACAGAAAAACTTGCAGCCATTTTCCCAATCATTTTTAGTGCCAGCCAATTGAAACTCTAGATTTTAAAATCAGCGATAGAATATTCTGCATACCAGACTGTATCACTGGAAGCTTCTATTACCATTACAAACAAGAGATAGTGGACCTAGCATGGAAAATTGCTACTTTAATTTGGAAAATTTTATAAGGAGAATGAATGACAAATAGGAGACACCAGTAGGGCTCAGAAGGCTGTCACATGAGATGCTGATACTTCATACGAAATACTAAGGCAGGAGTAAAATCGAGTGTAAAGTGCACTGAGTGTTCTGGTGACAGCATGTGGGAAATAATCGAGGTAAATAGAGATTAGTCCACTTGAAGTTTCATAGTAGGGGAGAATGGCAAGAGTTATTAAAGTTATTTTAGATCATGAAGTAGATATTGTTGGAAAAGGATTTTTGATGCGTCAAGGCTTCCTGGATGGATGACTTGTAAAAGAGCACAAGGGTTTCTTTTGTATGGGAAAATCATAAGTTGTGAAGCAATTTCTGTATCTGGGGTTGTTAGTCAAGCCATACATGTTTCAGTGTGAGTCTGTGCACAGAAACACCAAATATCAGTAAAAATAATCATTTTCCATGTACCATACTAGACAATGGTACAAGAAGTAGGGTATTAAAAGTAGGATTTGATGAATTCAAAAAGATATTAAAGATTTATCTATGAATTTATAATTTTTTCAACAATACTATCATTCAAACAAAAATTTTGTAATCTTTAGCTGAGCTCATAGCAGATGATATATTTATTCTGTTTTTCATGCTTCTTAGATCAACTTTCATGTAGTCTTGTTTACATTCTTCAAAATTAATGAATGGAGTGTTGATGTATCATCATCATGTTGGTGCTATCTGCACTCAATGGCTGGTGTTTATGAAAAAATTGTTGCTACTGTCTACTTTTGGAGAGTTTACTAATGCTTAGAGCAGATTCTGTTATAAAACTACAACTATAGTCCTTTTAAAATCTGCTTGATGTGAGACAGAATCAAGATCTAGAGGTGCTCTTGAAACCAGTTGAAAACAGGATGGTTATGCAGTTACTCAGAAGAATTCTGAACCAAAGGTAATCAAGTAACACAGGATGGCTTGAAGCATGTGCTGAATAATGGTGAGATGGTTTTAGCTTCTTCCCTGTTGAGCTAAAAAGGCAGTCCCTAAGGACCACATTTTTAGCATGTCTTTGATGCAAGGACCCAAACAAAGGTGGTTGCAAGCTGAAGCTGTGCATCATGTTTCTCCACAGAAATCACTCAGTAATGTAAGAGAGCTTACATAGTAAAAACACATAATTTCCTATATAAGATGAGTCCTTTTGAAGGTAGGTCATAGACCCCAAAAATTAGAAGCATGGGAAATTTTATCTAATGTAATGCACCCTTGTTATATTCACAACAGCCTGCTAAATGCATAAAACACTTTCACACCCTGCAGAAAACCATGAAACCTTGCTGTATATTTATTTGTGTGTTGATAAGTTCAGCTCTGTCATCCTGCATTCAAAAAAATGCATACCATCTAAATATATTAAGACCTCAAAACATAATTGGAGTATCACTAATTTGAATCTCATTAGATAAAAATTCTGTTAGTTTGTTTGTTTTGAACGTGTATCTCTTTTCTGTTCCTCATTTAATTTAAATCTCGATGACTCCATGTGTTTTTTACTTAATTACATTGCTGATGATGTTCTTTTAGTTTTACTGGTTTCCTGTCTTGAGATACTTTTTAGCTCTTATTTTGAGGTGGAAGTTAATTACTTTAAAAAACACCTATCCAACAATATTTCCTTAAAGCCCCAGGCAGCACTGAATAAGTTTAAAGGGTAAAAACTAAGCAACAAATATATTGTCTAGGTTTTAAAATACCTTTTCTAAAACCTTATTTTGTTATGCTGATACATATTAATCTCTGCAGCCTGGACATGCAACAGGTATTTAGTGGCTGAGATTTTTTACTTGTAATTACTGCCTCCCTAAAGAGTGATGAATTTCTAGATGTCAAACACCTGTATCCTGCTTAGGAACCATTGTCAAGAGCTTGAAGTGGTTTTAAATAGGGAAAAATATCCATTTTTTGGCCAAATATAGATTAATTAATCATTGTAGTCTCCTATGCAGTGTTTAACTGGTAAAAAAGTGGGTTTTTACCTGGAATTCTCAAAATGCCTTCCCATTACATTCTGTATTTGACAAGAACATTTCATAAGAGGGAAAAATGGTATACTTGCCAGTAGGTGAGTAGGGTTGAAACTTTTGAGATAGAATGCTTCTTTTCTAAATACTATTTATTTTTGTTGGATTGGAGCTCGTAGCTCTAATTCTTGTCTTGTACCAAGGTAAGTTACTCAAGTTTCACCTTAATATTAACTAGAGCACTCTATGGCTTTTTTTAATAATATTAAGTTAAGACAGTCTGATGGAAGTATCATTTGCAAAATTAATTCTGGAATGGAAGTATTTTATACATGACATCAGTCTTAAAACAAATTTCATAGCAGAGTTTAATATTGCATTTGAGATTTTTGTATGAAAAAATGAAATCGATAAATGTTAGGAGGAGGATTTTATATGCTTTATTGAAAGAAAGTTCAGATCTGTTGAGAAGTGCAGATAACATAAAAAGATACTGAAGCTGCAAATACCTTGAGAAAAAAATTAATACTGAGAAAGGAATTGTGTGCAGTGTATATTTAATTGGCTAAGAAAGTATAATAATAACAGTCCTGGCATAAAACTTTAGTCACACTTAGGTTACTTAGAAAACCTGAGGAGCATTGGCCAGCTATTTCAGCATCCCAAACCTATGTGCAAGTGACTTCTTGGTGGGTTTCTCAAAAGGTTTTGTTTTGTTTTGTCTTTTAAATTACAATTATCCTATCTCAGAATTTATCTGAGAAAAAGGATTGGTTTTGTGTGGGATGCTTAGGGTATGGCTCCTTCTCCCAGCGTATAATGGGAACACATGCTTTCATTTGACAGATGGAAGAAAGATGTTAGCTGAGAGCAGCTTTCTCCTGGCTTCAGAGCTATTCTTAAAGCAGCTTGTTCCTTCCTGCATAGAGAGGTCTCAGCACAAAGCAGGTTTGGGAATAGCAGTGGTTTGCAGGCAGCCAGCCTCTTTTTCTTGGGTGCTTTGCGGAACTAGACAAGTAGGATTTGAGCAGGCTATGAGTACATCCTGTCTGCAAAGTGGTGTTATCAGAGTGATAAAGCTCTGCTTCCAAAAAGTGCTGGACTCATTACTCATATGTAACACTCTTGTGCAAGAGCTGTGAGTCTGGCATTTAGGAAAACAGAACCACTGTGCATGTGCTCATGAACTATGCTGTGTATGTAACAGAGAAATATCACATCACATGTTTGCTGTTGCGGTATTGCTATTGGCTTAGACACCCCAGAGCTCAGCAAGCTGATTTCAGTCCTGGTGTTTAATTACCTCCCATTTAGCACTTCCATTCCTAAGACAGTTTCCAGCCTAGGAGATGCTGCAAAATGTTGATGACCCTTTTGGACTGTGACTCCTTGTTTCTGGTCTGCTGGAAGTGAAGATGAAAAACAGGATTCAGAGGACATGCTTTCTATTCTGCTGTTTTCCTTGCTTCTTATGCCTCTGGGAATTACTTTTCTGGTTTGAAGGGAGGCCACTCACATACTCACTGCACCACTTGAAAGACCTTTAACCATAAGGACAGAAAAAAGCATTAGAATCCAATACAGCACATGAATTTTTCAAGCCTGGGATACAAATGGGTAGTCTGTGTTATTTAAATAATGCAGCACAATGGGAATGAATCAGTAGAAGCAGTTAGATACATGCAGGTTGTAGTTCAAGGTGTTTGCTTCAGCTTCAGACTGGTTCCACAGACCAAGTGTCCTCTCCAGGCATGTGCTTCGAAACTGCATGATGAAAGCAGCAGCACAAACACTTTCCTTCTTATCTGAGTGTACCAGAGAGCCACTCCAGATATAACACACTGACATTTATCTGTATCCTGTAGATAACAGTAGCATGCTGCTGGTCCTGCCACCATTTCCATACAGGATGTCTTACTTACCTTCTTGCTTCTTTTGCACATTCTTAGATTTGATTGGCTCCCCAGTATCTACTGGCTGCTCTGAGAATAGTCAGCAGGCAAGGAAATATGCTACATGTGAGGAAGTGTTATCTCTTTTTTTGGTAACCAGACTAGGATGACAACCTGAAGGAGCTGACTTAAACTTTTTCATGAGATCAAAGGTCATAGCTTCCACTTAGTCCACAAATTTCAGATTTAGATCTTCTTAAGATTGCATTTATGCAATTAATATGTCCAAACTGTTGCATCCATTATCTCTGAATGACAACTGTTATTCCCTTGTCCCACATATTGTATCTGATGAAGAACTGGGAGGTTTCTTCATTCTTTTCCATGTGGAACTGTTTACATTTTTCCAGGAATAAAAAAGAAAAAAAAACAACACAGAAGTCCCCAGGTGTGCACCAATTTTTCTTTACATTTGGAAGACAGATTCCAACTGAAAGAGCCGTAGAAAGGTTGCTTACTTCAATTCTCACAATCTTAGGTAGGAAACACTGAACTCAGGGGTATTCTGGACCTTCCATTGAGGCAAGATCCTGAATCATGCACTGCTGTGAAGTGAATGTGCCTGTACTGTCTTTTTCTAGCAAGCTCCACAAGAAGACAAGAGACTTTTGATTAGTAGAAAGAAAAGTCAAACATTATTAGAGCACAAGCTTGAATAATTAATTTTTAAAATATGTGACAGAGTGATGGAATAGAAACCCAAAAAGTTTCTATACAGTTTTTCCTCACCTGCTGTGTCTCTGCAGGCAGACCCTGTTTCACTCAGTGCCTCTCTCACCAACAGCACATGCAAAGTCTTCTCAGGTCCTTTGTCATTTGTGCCCAGCCCATGAGCAAACTGCCCCTCTGCCCCTGACTGCAGGCTCAATTTCTGCCCAGGCACTGCAGGCACCAGCTCCCTGGGGTGCTTCTGTTCCAGCCAGGCTCTCTGGGCTTCAGAGGTGTCACTCTTCTCAGTTTTTTTATTTTAACACTCCAGAGGAGGAATGTTCTCCTCTTCCAACAACATGACTCTGACTGACCACATTTGTAAAGTACATAATATATAACAGACAACTGACTAAGTCAGGAAACAAAAAAGAACTGATATATCCACCATTACGACCACCTAAAATTTCTTATCTAGGTAGTTGATAGTTTCATAAAAGTTCCCAAAAATGCTGCTTAAAGCTCTTGAATGGGCCAGCAGTGTAAAAGAAAGCATTATATGCTTGCTAAAAAGATCTTTCTTCCAAATGAACCCAAGCATAAATTCACAGTAATCACAGCCATCATTTAAAAAGCTGTGAAAGTCAGGTAATCTCTTCGCCCTTTTACAGCACATAAAAAGCTTTCTTTTTATACATACACAAAGCTCTACTGGATAGTGATATTACCTTTGGAGAACATGGTATTAATTCCTCATCTGCCTGGGAAGATCTGAGAAAACTGGCAACAGTCCATGCTACTGAATTTACCTGGATGTTTCTAGTGCATATGTGATTACTTTGAAGCTCCTTTTGTGTTTATTTGGCCACATTTCAGAGACAAAAGCCTCAAGTACCTTTTATCCTAATGCAAAATGCTCTCTTGACACAGCAGTGGTATACTTTTTTAAAAAATCTGTTGTTTAGATGTTCTCTTGTGAGGGACTACTCAACCCATCAGGATACTACTTGACATTGCTATTTTATTGTGAGAAACAACTTTTTCTGGATTCTGCTTTCTATTCATTTCCAGGGAAGTGATACTGATGATGTATCAGTAGGCCCTAGGAGATAAATCTCATATGGTTTCTTCCATACTTTTTTTGAATCATATTTTCTTAAACATTTATTTTTTTCTGAATCCTTTGGGCTTCAATTCCTAGTCTTTTCCACAGTCGGCACATGAAAATCTTCTGCAGAGAAAAAGCTAACATTGGTATTGTTCTCTAAACAACTGACTGAACTGGTAGGAGTGTCTGTGGAAGAACAATAGTACCCCTATTTATGAGCAGTTAATATTTGAAACACTGTCATGACTTGCAGCTCAGAGATTTTACATTGATCTGAGTCAAACAGTGTGCACCTCGCTTGGATGTTTGACACCACCAGTGCCTGTATTGTAGCTGGTGCAAAATGATTGAAATATGCATGGAAATACACTCGGTAGGTAGGAGGGAGTTTTTCTTTCAAGAAATATCAATCAACAAGGAAGTCTTCAGGGTTTAAACAATCTGTGAGAGGAGTCCAAGATAATACTGCAGTATAGAAGAAAAGATGCAGTCTAAGAGCCATGACCTGTTAATGAAGACCAGGCTGAGATGCAACTAAACTGAATCTCTGACAAAGTATAAGGGCAGCACTTCCAGACAGATATTTCAAAGTGGTTTGTTTTGAAAACTCATAACATTTTATATGAAAAGTAGATACAATTAATGATACTGTCACATCTAGATAACCAATGTGTCTGTCAGTACGTATTTGAAAGGAAAACATTCAGGTAACTATGAATGACAGTTAATAAAGTTGATATTATTAAGAGACAGAAAGGGATTTCCCATAAAAGAGGACAGATAACTGAAATTTTATTAAATTTCGTTTTAGGCAGATTTTAGAAAGCCTGTTTTAGGTAAGGGAGTGGTTCTCAGTTCATGACAAACAAAATACCACTTCTGTGCTGAAGCCAATAGTAAATATTCTAGTTTTGAGATTAATTTTTTGTGATAGTAGCAGCTGTCCTGCCAGGGCAGGTGGGATGGGAGCTCAGGGGGGCAGTGGGCAGGGGGCACTGGGACAAGATGAGTAGGGCAAGGGGACAGTGGCAGTGGCTGTCCACAGGGCAAATCCACTGTCCAGGGCAAATCCACAGGACATTCACAGGGATGAGAACAGGACAAGGTCACCTCAGAGGGTGAGGATGGGTAAATGTGGTTAAGGATGAATAAATGTGGGCTGGGCACAGACACACCTACAGCCTAGCTCAGGCAAGTGTCAGGACATGGACCTGAGCTCACATGCAGCTCCTGCACAAGGCAGGGCCTGGCTAAAGCCCTGGCCAGACTTCTCACTGCTCTTCCTCACACAGGTCTGATCCAAGGCTAAGCAGCTGCATTACCTGCAGCATGGCCTTGAATACCAGCAGACAAAACTCTGCTGGACAGGGAGGGGGGAAAATGCTTTCAGAATCAGCTGCTGCCCTACGACAGACCAGTGTATTTCCATATAGGCTGTTGAGTGACCCAATAACAATTTTGTCTGTTGGTACCAAATCCAAAGACTGAAATTATCACATCCATTTCAGTCATTCCAGCCTCTTGTTTATTGCATTGTTCACCTGTGGTTACTTTCCTGCAGTCCTTTGTAACTTTTGCTGTAGTAGAGGAATACCAATTTTAACAATTCTTTTGATGGAGATCTCCAGTGGGAATTGAGAATTTAGAAACTTGCCATGTTGTGTTTACTTTTCATAGAGGCTGATGGGTTACAAAAGCATGGACCAAACTGTGTGGGTTTTCTCAAATCAGGAGGCCAAAAAAAAAAAAAATCAGAATCTATGAAATGTAAAGATCAAACAGTAATAAACACAAGAAATAATTTGCATAACATGCCCCATCTGAATACATTGAAAATTGTTTTCACAGAAAATTGTTTTCAGTTTTCTTTGTTAGAGAAAGGAAACAAAAATACCTTATATTTTGCGAAACTCATGTATTCCCTGTGGGCCTGCATGTCTTCATGTCTTCTCTATACTAGATTTTTCTTCCATTTATTGGGTTCTTGCTTTTCAAGTGTCTGCTGTTGAAGCATGCCCTTTTTCAAATCAGATGCTGAAATAAGTTTCCTAGGAGCCAGGCCTCCCAGGATCCTCCAGTATTTTGCACTCTGCTGGACAGACTACTGTCAATCTAATATTTAATGTAAGCCTGAATGACAATGAAAGAAGACATTGCCATGCTTTTCAACACAGAAGAATTTCATCTTAAATTAGGATGAAAGTAAATTCCAAAATGTCAAGTTCAACAACAAAACTGAGCTCTTTTTTCAAGCATGATTCCTTTGCTACAGCAGTGAGCTGAAAGGCTAACACTGCTAATTACGAGATTTCTGTTTCTTTCTTTTATGATTTAAGATAATGATTTCATTACATCATTTAAATATTGCAATTAATGTTTTATACCAAATTCTGCAGCAGAAGACTATGAGTAAACTCTCATTTTCACATTGCAGTGTGCTTGCATCACTCCTCTCTGGCACTGCAGCAATCCCAGACCAAGACCCTGACATGCTGGCTTTCTGCATTTGAACAGACAGATTGACAAACACTGCTGTGCCTTTCAAATGCAGACTTTAATTTTTTTCCCCTGCTCTGAATTTAAATTGTATTTCAAATAAACTGTGAGAAATGAATTGGTTCAGGCAACATATTAAGATCAGAATTCTCTCCTTTTTAAATTACTTTGCCACTCACTTAAAACTTAAGCTCAAAGCATTTTGTTTCTGTCACACTTCCATTGTTTTTTATGAAGTAGGAATGTATATTAGTGGGCAAAAATGGGAGACTGGCTTTTACTATTCACAGTCACCCTGCACAGTCAGGAGAACCTATGCAAAACCCATGGTTTCTAACCCTCCTAAGCTTCTTAACAATTTACCCGTTCAGTGCATTATCAGGTTAGCAATAGTTACACTTCCATAGAAAGACAATATGTGCAGAATACTATGGAAAATTGAGGCTGTTTCATAATTTTTTTTACCTCATTCTACTTCTATTTTTGTCACTATTGTAGATTATTTTAAAATTCATTTAAACAGTGTAGCGTAACAAACTGCACAGGTAGAGGCTTTATATGCTTTTATCTTTAATGGCTTTAATGACCATTTAGAAAGTCTGTGCTTGTGTCACTGAGAGGCAGCTGTGAAACAGAAATTGCAGCTTTTACTTTCTGGCAGCTTAACAAAATTCAGAAAAATTAGATGCTAGTGGTATTTCTTAGCTTTTTTATGAAAACAAGGTTTATGACATTAGGTGGCTGTGTTTCTATATACATAGAAGTGGTGCACTCCTGTGTACATTATTCTGTCAATTCCATTCTGATAATGCCTGATTGATTTGTCCAATCTCAAGTCAACTTAACAGACGGTGAGCAATCTAAAATGTTAAATTCCCAGGAGTGCCATGAAAAAAGTGAGCAGGTAGAGGAAAGAGACTTTTTTTAAACCTTCCCTGGGGACAGAAAAATATAGTGAAGGTTCAGCTGTTATAAAATAATATATAGCCTGGTAGAAAAAATAAATTAGGAATAATACAACCAAGACCATATATTTCATTTGCAGTATGATACCAAAAGAACCATTTCTCAGTTTAATTTTTTCTCCTTCTATGAAATCTGAGGTGAAAATCTGACATTTTTGGGCAGTAAGGATATTAATGTCTCTTTTACCCTTTTGTCTTTCCCGACTTATGGATTCTCTGATGTCTAGAAAGACTTGAACTCCAGCTACAGTCTTGGTATGCTCTGGTGTAGAGGGCGTTTTTGTCCATAAGAAAAAATATGCATTGAAAACTAAGTTCTATTCTGCTTAAACACAGAATTGTTACATGTTGTCCTAGCCATTAAAAGGCTGTTGATCAGAGAATAAGATAACTGACCCAAAGAAAATAATATATGTAACTCCTCTTGTGAAAGGTGTTTAATGAGTATTTCCAGTAATTTTTGCTCGTCCTTGTTTTTCAGATGAAGCAGATCGGTCACGATGGTTACAACCCCTCCTCTGTAGCTGAATGGCTGGATTCCATTGAACTGGGTGACTATACCAAATCCTTTCTAATTAATGGCTATACATCGATGGACCTTGTGAAAAAAATATGGGAGATTGAATTAATTAATGTAAGTTGATTAATTTATAGCAGTTGTTCCTCCCAAATACTTTATATATTACTTGTCCTTGTACATCAAAGAGAATGCAGAAAAGCAATTTGCACCACAAAGACACTCAAGTGTTGTTAATGACTACACCTTTCATGCCTGTGGCTGGGTTGACTGTACCCTTTGCTTCCATTTACTTTTCCATTGTCTTTAGCATGGTATTCAATCAGCATGATTGTGTTTGCCTTCAGGAGGCTGAATGACATTTATAAATATATTTTGGGAGTTTATAGCTACAAAGCACACATCTTTGCTTTTAAAGTGCCTAGAAGCAATACTTCCTGTAGAGATACTTATAGTTTACTTTTTCCTCATGCTCCAGCTGAGTAATACATGAAATAAGGAAACCCTTATAAGTTAGTAAGTTATTCTAAAATGACACCATTTTTTATTTAATTATCTCTTTTGCTTGAAAGTTCATTTACATGACTCAGTTTGATTAGATGTCCACGTATGGGCAACCAGAAACTTTAATGTGGACTGCACTGCAGGGTAATTTGGAATGAGAGGAAGTTTGTGCTGTTATAATGAAGTTTGTAATGTTACAGTGAAGGCATTGACAGTACAGCTCTGCCAGTGGAATTTGCATGTGAGTTATGTGTCTGAAAGTGAATTGCTTTCTCTTATAAAAGATTGATGATTGTAGCTTTACTGTGACTTCAGAAATCAACTGTAATGTCAGTTCATATGAACTTTTTGGGCAACCTCTACATGGAGAGAAGCCTGATATCATATGGTATTGATTCTTCACAGACAAAAGTCTCTGCTCTTCCTTCAGATATAGGAGATATTATGTCTCTGCCTCTGATTAGTGCCTGAGTCCCAGAGCAGACCAAGGGCTACCAGTAACCATAGTCATCAAGCAGAAGATAAAGCAGCTGGTGTAGTTTGCCAGGAACCAGTTCCCAGTGTGTCCCAGGCTGGAGAAATAAAGAACATAGGGGTGGTGCAAAGACCTGTTGCAGCACAGTAACTACTGCACAAGGCACAGGCAGATGTAGCCTGAGACCAGCATCTAAACAGAAGAAAGAAAAATGTAAAATGAGTTATTTCATATTAGTTGGAAGACAAAACCATTGAATGCTAGAATTTCTTTTCTTGCTTTCACAGTTGATGTTAACTAGCATGAAAATGTTGTGTAAGGGCCAAACTCTGCCTCACCTGTTTTGTCTCATTTAATGTGTCTTGTAGATACATAATTGAAGTCAGGATATGATTGATGCGTTACAGATGTCTGCTGCTAAGCTAGTTATAACTGGGATTATTTTTTCTCTGAATGGCAGGAATTTTAATAAGAACTGGGGACCCTTCCCCTCAGAAGCTAATATAGGTCATCAACCAGCACTGAGTTGAAAAAAGTAGAAGATTCTGCTCTTACTGTTTTCTGTAGTTTTGCATCCCATTTTGCCACAATCAATTTGGAAACAAATTACCCTTTAGCTCCCCCAAGTGGATCATTAAAACGTCATTAAAGTTTTGTTGTTTGATTCCAAGCTTACTTAAACTGATGAAAAGGTGAGCACCTGCACTGAACAGAACAGGAAAACACTTCTGTAAAACTAGTATAAACCAAACCACTATGTCCCTCTAACTTTAAAGCTTAGCATTATGTTCCATTTGAGGGTCTGTACTTCTTGGGAAAACACCCCCCTTCGCCATGAGTTGCAAGAAGGAGCTGTTTAATAGTTGTATCAATACTTCTATAGACATAGGCATCTATAGAGATAAATATTTTTTCCACCTGATACATTTTATTATATTGTTCAAGAGCAGAGTTAATAAAACAGTTTTGTCTTATAAGAATTACTGTTTTAGTTTTGCATGTTCGATTCCCCCCAATCAGTAGGAGCTTAATGTAATGATATTATGTTCACTGAGAAAATCTGCAGCTCAGAAAGGTATTTACTATTACTATTTTCTTTCAATTGAAGGGAATCTTTCAGAAATGGACAAGAAATTGGTTTGAAACATTGTGCAGTCTGTCAGAATGAGATACATAGCTCTGACTAGCAGGCCTGCTGTCTGAAATTGATTTCAAAGGTCTCACTTCTTCAGCTGATGGCAAAAAAAAACTTATTGTAGAATGTTTTTCATAAAAGAAGGCATAAAGGTTAAAACCACTAACTCAGGAACAGGACTCTTCACTTGAGTAGGTCAAAGTCCAGGCACTTGAAAAACAAGAATAAAAACAGACTTAGAATCCTAAAAAGAGTTCAGAGTATCCTTGGTTTGGTGGCTCTTGATGCTTAATCTGTAGATGGAGCAAGAATTTTAAATTAAAGTTGTGCCTAATATGGAATGAAATATGTCAAGGGCTACAGAAATTATAACTTCTTCCTTTCAGCTTCTTAAACAGTTTCATCCTCTGAATTGGACATAAAAGCCATACCTAATTTGGTTCAAGAAATCCCTTTGTTCATATTTGGTGCTTCTTTCCATGATGATATCTTCTGTTTGGATCCCTCACTACAAGAAATAGGTTGAGGGGCTGGAGCATATCCCAAAAGGGGAGCAGGTCTGGAGTACATGTCCTGTGAAGGGTGGCTGAGGCAGCTGGGGTTGTTCAGCCTGGAGAAAAGGAGGTTCAGGGGAGAACTTTTCACTCTATCCCTACCTGAAAGGAGGCTGTAGTGAGGTGGAGGTCGCTCCTCTCCCAAGTAACAAACAGTAGAATAAGAGGGTATGGCTTCAAGGCTCATACTGAATATTAGGAAAAAAGTTATTCACTGAAAGGAAAGAGTTGTCAAGCATTGGAACAGGCTGCCCAGGGAAGTCACCAGGCTGAGTCACCACCCCTGGGGATATTTCAAAGACATTTAGGTGTGGCACTTAGAGGTATGGTTTATCTCTAAGTGTTAGGTTTATGGTGGAACTCAATGAATTTACAGGTCTTTTCCAACTTCAATGATTCTATGATTAAAGATATCCTTCATGACTTATCCTTTATTCCCATAGGACAGTGGAATGATCAGAACTTTGAATCTTCTTGTCTTCCTAAAAAGAACAGCTCTTACTTTATCTCCAACATGGTTTTATTATTCTTCTAAATTATCATCTAGGTAAGCCTGTTTAAAACCACTGTGAGGAGAGCACCAAGCATGTGAGAGAGGGAGAATGCCTGAGGCACTGGTGGTAAGGGGCATCTTCCCTCAGCTTTTCTGGTCTCCCAGCCAGCTCTCTGGCATTAAGAAACAAATTTAATATTCAGCTTCCTAAAATTTATTTCAAGTTATTCCAGCAAAGTAATGTCACCTCTAACTTACATGCTAGTTTCTTTCTAACTTCTACGCGTACATAGAGCATGTGTTTCTTCAAACACAGTCAAGCAGCAATTTCTAAAAGCATTTGAATCAGAAGAATAATTTTAAAAGTTATTCACTTGTGTTTCTTGTAAACTCCCACAGCATTCTCAGTCTTTCTCAAAAAATCAGACTTTGAAATTTAGGTTTTGTTTCACCAATTAATTTTTCATTTAAATTATTTAGAACTTTCTGAGATACATTTCCTTCTGTAATGTGCTTTCTGGGAAACATTGTCCTAACTTTCTTATCCTGGGATTGTAAGTATTCAAAATGCCTTCTCCTAGATTAGGCTTTGCCAACACTTCTGCTTTTGTCTCCCAGGTTTCTTGGCTCATTAGAGAGATCAGATTCTGTATCCAGATTCAGGTATAATTTATTCAATGCTGTAGCTATGAGGAACTTTTCTGAAATACATATCATCTGCTGAAAAAAAAGTCCAGTATGTTCTATAATCCCCTGACCCACCTGTGCACCTGTGCTTTAAAGTATAAAGGCTTTTCTAGATGACTAATCATATTATTCTTGTCTGTTATTCTGGATTACTTACGTAACCCTCCCCCTGTGGGACTCACTCTCCTCAGGGAGCTTTTACCAGAGAGGTTCTTCAGGCAAGATATAAACACCTTAAAAGCAGGTTATTTGTCGTGTAATACACAGTGCATTGTAGGACTAATGAACCAGGCATTAAATCAACCCCCACCTAATGAGTCACCCAGTATAATGGGCAAGTAGTCATCACTCAGGTGAGGGGAGAGCTGGCCTCTGGGGCTCACTGGAACAGGCTGATCTGTGGTAGTGCTGAGCTGCTGTCTTCTGACTTCCCTTTGTTTTTACTCATTAGGATTTTATGCCTCTTCGTGTGAGTGTTGTTTCTGGAATCCTTGAGGTGCCAGTTTCCCTTGTCTTCACAATCTTACTTATGTCTGCAACTTTACCTTTCTTATCTTGAATTCTTCCAGCCTGTGCATTCTCTCACAGCTCCCTCTCACGCCCTAGCAATTTTCTCAGAAGGAAGCTGAGAACAGTTGCACAGCTGCGCTGTACTGAAAGTAGGTCTGGAATCACAGATAGTTGAGCTCCTGGGAGGAGGGTTACGTGGAAGTGGCCTGGTTTACATTTCTTCTCAATTAGTTCATCTTGCGCTCTGAGCTTCTTTTCTCATACATCTTTCACATGGCAGATTCAGTCTTTGTCTTCTGTAAAATTAATCTTTATGATATGGTTCAATTGCTATCCAAATTTTGAACTTTTTGGGAAATGTCCTTGAAAATCTCTCCCACGCTGCATTCCTGATTTCTCTTGGGCTATAATGATTGCTGTTCAGGATCAGAGCAAAAATACCAGAGAGAGAAATTAGTTACCAATGGACTGCCTTCCATTAGTTTAGAGCTAAATACTTTGGACCTTTGGCAAGATCGCTGATGAGTCCTACAGTTTAATTGAATTTTATACTATGTGGAAAAGTGATCCTTTAGTTTTATTTAAAGTGAGTACTGATTATTGAAGCTCATGGTGTTTTTACTGTAGGAATGAAAGAGCCTAACAGCAGTCCTGGTGAAGCAGATCAGTGGGTCTACCTAACCCACAGTGGTGTCTATAAAAATCACCATGAACAGAGGACCAGGAAAGGCTAGGTAGCAAGTAGATTATGAACAAGCATATTATGAATTATTTGCATAGCATAATTAAAATAATAATTTTGAGCTCAAGAACTTCTGGAATTTGGCCCAACTGGTCCTTAACTTTTTAACCTTGAATAAGTTCCTATCACCATCAAGTTTTGTGATCTTACTGCTGGTCTTCTTCCCTGTAGAATGAATAAATATATTGAGCTGCTGAGGTTCATTCACAGATTGCTTGAGGAATTAACTAGAAATCTTCTTCCACCTTGAAAACTGCAACTTCTGCATTTTCCTGGTTTAAACAGCCATTTCTCTACGAAGGAGCCTCATCTTATGGCTTAATGTCATCATTGCTGCTTTGTGGCTTTTGGAGTTTTTTTGTAAAAGCGTTTTAAGAGTGGTTTCATCAAAAGACTTTAGAAGTTCAGGCAGACAAGCAGATCAAGCAGATCATTAACCTTTTCTACATGATTTTGACTGCTTCAAGGAACACCAGTAGGCTCCTGAGATATGAGGCATCCTTACATGCAGTCTCTTTAAGTCTGCTTGGTTGTCTCTATTCATGTGCGCATTACTAGTATGCATTTTTAAATTCTTGCTATTTTACCTGAGACAGGCATAGGGGTCATTATTACCAAGGATCTTCCATGAAACTATTTGCAAAAACTGACATCAATTTTCTCACTTTCCAGTCCTCAGATGACAAGTTTTTAAGGGCAGAGTTGCACACTGTTGCTAGTAGCTGATCAAATTCATCCTTGAATTCCTTCTCTCTTTATCTTTTCTGTGCTGTGGTTCATTTTACACACTTCAGTCATTTCTTCTGTCAGTGATCTCATTTGCAAACCAAAGATTCTGACATAATTTAGTAATTTCAGACATCCAGAAATCCTTGTTCTGTATCTTTTTGGTCCTTCTCTTTACAGCTCAAATACAGTCACAGAGCAGCAGTGATACATGTGTAATTTCAAAGTCAGAATTTCTTTATAGGTATCTAGCTTGAGCCTATAGGTCTAAGTTATGGAAGCCACTGTGTTGATCTTAGTGCTCAGAGCTTTCCTGAGGTTTTAGCTGACTAGTACACCTACAATATCTATGCCACATACAGTCTGTGCTTAAAGAACTTATACATACTGCACATGCTGCACTCAGATACCTTGAGCAGGTTAGTGTCTCACTTAGCAGCCTCTTCATCTACTGCAGCAAAGCAGATGGTAACTCCACAGATTGATTGGGTTGTACACACCAAATGGATGGATTCTATGCAGTGCTCACTTGACAGCTAAATATCCCATGCTATCTAGCATGAGAAGATGTCTTTTTCTTAGGAGGACTGTCCTTCAGATTCTGTTTGAAAAGTTACTCTGCAACTCTTGTCTTGTTGTTTCTTAATTTCCCAAGTGTGCCACTCTGAAGAGACAGTTTTGGGAGGGGAATGAAATGTACTCTGAGACATTGCAACTCCAGAATTACAATTCCTGTTCCTTTTCCTCTCTGCTTCAGAGCCCTCTGCTAGATTTCATATCACTGAGAAGAGCTGAGTGTTTAGAGCCACAGTCCTTTCTGATCTCCCAGAGACACTGCTGATTGATAAAGATGTCCATAGATTTTCCTTTAGTTGCTTTCTAAATGGCACCAATAGTTTTGTTGATCAGAAGAGCTTTCAAGACCATGAGGCTGCACTAGCAATAGGCTGTGAGATCTCAAGTTATTAGGTGTTTTGTTATTAAAAATATCTTCTAGAGCTGTGGGGTGTAGAAAGTTGCCTGTAAGACTTTGTTCATTCTACAAACATTTGGAAGCATGCTAGGGTGCTTGATTAAGTTCTTCAAGTTAATTTGTGTGAGCCAATGTGATTCTTTAGACACAATCATATTGATACAAAACCAAAAGTCTTCTATTTCAGTTTCTAGGTAGCATAAAAGTCTTGAGAATGTCTCTGACATCCTGCAAAAACAAATGTGCTTCTTTTACTAAAGAACAGATATTTCTAGCCTTGGAAATTTTAATGTGAATCTTTAAAATTCTCTGCCAGGCAGACTGAACTTTAGGTCTCCTCCCTCATTAGTAGCATAGTAACCTATGGATAAGATGCATTAATACATTCAGGAAAACATTTTCTATTGCATTTATGGTGGGTTTTATATTAAATAACTACAGTTTTGAAATGGGTAATGGGTAACCTTGGTTTGTTTGAGGAAATATGAAAGAAACTTTCAATATCCATTCAAATTCTTTGGCTTAATTTGCAAAGCTAGCCTAAATAATATATAGAGAGGATCAAACATTAAACATTCTTTTGACAACAGAAGAGTTGTTCATGTTTTTCCTATCAAAAACTCTGAGGATGAGTATGGAACTGAATAGCTTTCATCATGAATCGTTATTTCTTCATGAGGTAAGATGTGTATGGATTTGTTCAGTTGTTCCTGTATTAGTAGGACAATGCTGTAAATTGGGTTGCATTCATATGTGTTAGCCACCCTGGTTGCAAATACACTAAATTACCCTATTTATCTTTGACACTGGATCAGTAGGTTCATTAAATGTATAAAAAAGCCAGGCAACGTTATACAAATAGCTTTCTTTTCCATGTACAGGAGCTGTGTAGGTTTCCTTTATCCAGGGCACCCACAGAGGTCTCAAAGTGGTTTCAATAATGCTTATCTGTTTCTTTTGCAATAATTAAGTACATTCCAATTGCAGTAATGTCTTAAATTTGTTCCTTTGGATCTTGCATTTGGAAATTATTCTTTCTGCAGCCAGACTTTCTGTTCTAAATGCTGATAATATCTCTATTAGTCACTCAGTTCCTAAATTATTGTGGATGTTACTTAGAGTTTAGAAGCAGTTGTTGTATTGCAGTGGCTGTCTCTAGAAAGCTCATTGGAAGCTCTGTATCTCAACAGATCCACGTGCCAGTATTTTATCTTGATGACATGTTTAACTCTTCCATACAGTTTCTCCATGTAACATTTTCCATAGATAGTGATCTTACAGCCTTGGGGTGATTTGATGTGCAAGCTTCCATCTGTTCCTCATGCTAAAGAAAGTATTTTAAAAATACATCATTCTCTTTCCTCTATACTGTTTGCAAAAGATCACAAGATGACATAAACCATGGCAATTCCTTCAAACATCTTGTGTTTACCTCTTCCCACTCCCACTTTGGATCATGGCAGTGCTCAGACTCCAAGGGAGGGAAGGAAAGGAAGGGAAGGAAGGGAAGGAAAGGAAGGAAAGGAAGGAAAGGAGGGAAGGAAGGAAGGAAGGAAGGAAGGAAGGAAGGAAGGAAGGAAGGAAGGAAGGAAGGAAGGAAGGAAGGAAGGATGGATTTGTATTGTGAACAATGTCATGACTTTTTTCTTTTTTTTTTTTGGTAATATGATGATTTTTTTCTAATCGACCTGATGTCATTTTGCACTACAGGTTATTTAAATAGAAGACATTATATAAATACTTCGAAGTAATTTCCCTGATTCTATTATTTCCTTACATAATGGCAATGGCAAAAAAAATGTTTTTTTTTATTTAACAGTGATATTAAAACAATCGTGTTTGATTCATAAATCTAGCCACTGAAATTTGCAGATAGCAATTGCTTTTCCCTCCTTTCTGAGGCAAGCATCAGCTTTAGAATTTTTAAAATCAGAACTTCCCCCCCTCTTTTTCTCTTATTTCTTTCCTTCTCTTCCTCCATGCTCTCTTGAAAACAAATTATAATCAGGTAGTGATTGGCAGTTGTTTTTAGCACTAATAATCAAAACTGAGCAATTTTAGCACCTTTTGTGTTCCATCTGCAGGATCATTTTCTTGTCCTATAACACACAAGGTAGCACAAATGATTGATTTATTAAAAAAAAAAAATCTTGCAATATAAAGCAACCCGTTCTACCTATTGCCAGAGAGAGAACTGTCTCTGAAGTATCCTAACAACATCTCTTTCCATCCAGGTACAAATAAATTGCCATATAATTTGATTTTCTGTCTAAAATCTTGGTGTTCTATCGGAAGGTTCATATTTCAAATTTCAGAATGTGATCTCCTTTTCAGGGTGTACAATAAACTTCTAATTTCCTTTAAACCCCTTGGAAAACAACCTCTTCTGCCAACCCACAAGTTCTCTACAAAAACAGATAAAATACAGTCACTAAATATTTTGTTGTCCTAGGAAACAACTTGTTCTGCCTTCAGTAACTTAGAAGAGGCCTGAATAAAGAATTATATTTTAATAGCTTAACCTTTTAAGTGTTGATGAGCCAGCAAAGAAATTGGATTTTCATTTTTAAATAATGTTCTTTTTCAGATCAAGCTGATATTAATTTAGAAATTTTATACATATCCTATTTTGAATTTGACCTCTGAAATATACAGGCTTAGGATAGCAACCTTCATTACAACAAGAATTGCCAATTGTAGTAAAAGATAGCTGCTCTAAATAATTTCATTATGAGTATTTTATTTTGTAGACAATATTTGGAATACTTGGGCTAGAATAAATTGTTTCAAATGCTTTCATTCTCTGCACACAAAACCTACCTCTCACACTTCTAGCTTAAGGCATTTTAAAACAGATTGTGTTGATTGAAGGTCAATACAAAATACTTGAAGGTGACAATACATAAAAGCAAACCAGAACATAACTGTTTTAATGTTGTAAAGTAATCCTTCTGCCTTTACTTTGAAGCAATTTGCAGTGTTAAAAATCATAAAGAAATATCTTCTTTTTTTAAAAAAAAATAAACCTTCAGAATTTATTATATAATGTTTTTAAGGACTGCAGTACTATTTTAGTGCTTTTCAAAGAATACTGTATTCAGTAGTCTGCAAAGGAGTAATAATTCTTTGAAACCTTCTTGAATATATTTTTTTCTGCTACTGCATTTCTCTATAGGATACTGTGAGGAGTTGATATTTCCAGTTAAAATTCCCAAGTGTGTCAGGTCTTGGCTAGCATGATTTGTCTTCTGTTTGCAACTGATGTCAATATGTGAGGGTAAAGAGGACTGAATGGCAGTCATTATATGTTGAAGATCATAAATATTTTAGAAATATTTTACCTCTGAACCAGATTTTGTTAACATTCTCAAGTGTGAGAGCTAATGCAGTGCTGTACCATATAGTTACCAGTGTGATTAATGTGTCAGACTTAGGGCAGCAGCCTTACACTGGGTCTTTTGCTTTATTCTCCTGTTTCATATTGTTCAGAGCTATTTTGGATATCTCTGCAGTCCACTGCATTTGTATCATACAGATACAGCCCTGGATTTCAAAAAAGACTGGAAAGTATTATTCCAAGATTATTACTAGAAGTAAGGTCAACATTTTTCAAAACAATAAAGTTGAGGGGAAAGGAAGTATTTACTCAACTGTAAAAGGTTCTGTTGCAACCTACAACCAACAGAGCTTGAATCCTTAAAGTAATTTTCAAGGATTTTTGTCTTTCACTCTTTTTAGCTTTCAAAGGAATAAGTTTTCAGTCACTGGGGCAATGCACAATTCTAACAGCTGTTGGTGCCAAGAAACCTATCATATTCAGTCTGTATTATTTCAAAATCAAATACCATTTTCTCCAGTTATAAATTTTCTATAGATGTAAATAACAAACTGGCAGCCCAAATGTTTACATCCTTGAAATAGTTATTGGCAGGTACTTGTGATCCCTTTCATAATGATCAAGACCTTGCAAGGTTATGTACATTTAACTCCTGATTTAAATTCCTACCTCAAATTGTACTTTCTTACTCATTGCTCATTTTAAATATTGCTCTTCATATGACTAGAGATCCTGAAAATGCTGCATTCATCCAAAAGCAGTATATGTATGGATTTGAATGCACTTCTATAATATGAAAAATAATTTGAGAAAAAGAACTTAAACTTGTTTCTTTGTGCAATGATATTCAAAATTTTATTCAGATAATGAATTACACCATACTGTTGCAAATCTGTGAGTCTGTTAATAGGAAATTAGAAATCTTTCTAGTTTTCTGGAGTTCAAAACAGAAAATCAGTTTCAAAATCTGTTAGAATGCTTTATCTGTCCTTTTTTATCGATGAACTAAGTGCCTGATTCACATGCACTAATGACAGAAGCTACTGGAAAAAATATAGTGAGACCTTAGTTATTCTTTTCTTCACATATTAAAAGCTGGATCAGAACCTGTGTGAGCTAATCAGGTTGTATGAACACATTTGTCAGTAAAGGACATACATGGGTTTTCCAAATAGCATTTTTTTATCACTCTCGAGGCATCAGGCAAGCACCTGGCCATCCTGATTTTCTCAGGGTCTGAACTTCATGATACCCTTTAAAAGTAATAGATTCAATAATAATTCCATTGAGTGGTTGCAGATGACCTGCTAATGACTGTGTTTCAGTCTCTATCATCTAAGGATTTTTTCATCATCTCCTGTTCCACATGCATGATCTACTTGAAAACAGAAAACACAGTCATAATGACTTTCTATAAAATACTTTCCCCTCCAGTAAGCAACAAAGAAATGCATATACACTTGTGCACACATAAAGCACAAGAAGAATTATGCAGAGCTAAGTATTTAGAACATTTGTGTTCCCACACACAGTATGGTTCTACTGTGTTTTCAGTGAACATAACAAAATGCAAGGTATTTTGTGCTTCCTGCTTTATAAGTTAAATTTATGTAAGATTTATATAAGCAATAGATAAGCATCAAAGCCATAGCTGAGGATGGATGGCAAAACATCAGGCTAATTCATAAATTTACATTATTAAAGAGGAGCAATAGATCTATGCTGCTTTTTTAATTGAAGCTGAGCAACAATTTGCAAGCAGAAATAATTCTTCTCACTTACAGCAAAGCATACAGTAGCACTAGTACATGATGTCCCCTAAAAAAAAAAGTTCTTTATTTTAGATTATCTGCTCTGATCTGTGAACTTTTTTTTTTTCTTTTTTGTTAATTTGTGGCTCTCTGGAAATCAGAAGCATAAGATGTGGCAATGCGAGAATAAAAAATGACAGAAGTTTAATATGCCTCTAAGCATATAGAGTGGTTAGCTTTGGAAATTCACTGGAACTGCAGCATGGGAAAGAGGAAGTTGAGAGCTGAGGAGAGTCAGTAGCAAATGAGATATATGCAAGGATGAGATGTCAAGAGTCAGAAACAAGTGCCATTAGAAGGTAATGGGCTTAGCAAGAATGACTAGAAATATATTTTGAAGAAACTAACAGAGTATTTAATATCATATAAAACAGAAAATAAAAGATTATTTTATGTCTATTTAAAGTGGAAAAAAATGACTACACAGATACATAGTTTCAAATATTCAAAATTGCTTTCACAATTAGGTTTTCTGTTTCTCTTTAGTCTAATCAGTTTGCTGACCCTTTGCATCAAAGATTCACCCTCAGTGTTTGACAGTGAGCTCCTAGAACACTCTCTAAAGTATTATCAGAAATTATACTCTCTCAGTATTTTTATGGTGTTATTAATAAACAATACTGTGGATATCAAAATGATGATTTACAGAAAATGTGGAAGATGACCACATGTCATATATTATAAAAGAAATAAAACATTGGGTAGTGTTTCAGGTAAGGAGATTTGTGCTAAGAATGCCTTGATGTGAGAAAGAGTTTAAGAGTTTACGAAAGATTGTTGGAAATGCTTCATTTAAGCTGAGGCTCTTGGCAAAATGTTTTCCTGTGGATTTTGATGTGTATTCAGCTTTTCACCATAAGATTTCTAATGGACACTGAGATTCAGATAAGGCAGAGAAACAATCTGACTGCTATCTTCTTTGCATTTCCCCAGGGATTTAATACAGATTATTCCAGTGTGTCAAGGAAAAAAATCCTTGCTGTTTTGCAGGAGGTGCTGTTAAGCAAAATGGCTGAGATTTTGTGTTTATTGCTGACAATTTGTTATATTTCCATAAGCATCAGCGTTTTAGCATCCCATTTGTTCGTGTTAAACTGCGTGGTTTTTTCTGTGTAAGTATGGAAATAGCAACTGCATTTTTCTACAAGGAATCAAGGAAGATACTGCTGATAATTTAACACAGACCAATTAATAGGGAAAGTCAAGAATTTTATTTGGTCTGAAACTCACTTATTTTGTTTGACTGTGCATGTAGCATTATCAAGGCACTAAATAGAAGTTCTGAAATATAAGTATTCTGATAAGAAAATGTCAAGGTAAGTTTAAATGAATAGGAGGGTCAGAAATGTATTTACTGATAAGCAGAAAACTGTCATCAGAATCACAACACACATAATTCTTAATATGTGAAATCTTGTATTTGGATTTAGTCTTCATCATATCCTCCTGATGTCTTGCAAGAAAAAAAAAAAGGGGGGGGGGGAAAACCCAAAACCTTTCTGTCAAAAGAGCTATCTCTTTATACCAAATCTTTTATTGAATTGTACGAGAGATGAGTGTTAGTGACAATACCCACTGTCCGTTTTTACCTGCAGCTAGTAAAATAATAATAAGTAGTAGCATGTTTTATTTATTTTAGAAGCTGGCTGGCACTTGGCTTTGAAAAATAGTGTGGGAAATAAATGATTTTCGTTTTGTTTTCTGCTCCATCTTTTTTTTCTCTCAAGGGTAGTTGCCCATTAAAGCATTTTGTTTGCTCTCACTGTGAGTTTCCCACCTGAATTTCTAATCCAGTTTAGGTGACATGCCAAAAGTAAGTGGTCTAGGTAGAGAAAGAGCAAACCCTGGTTGGTGCAATGGACATTCTGGGACATATCTGGAGGTCTTATACCTTCAGTGCTTTCACCAAGGCCATCTTGCCAGCAGCAGAAAACTTGGAATTCTTCTGTATGTTCTCATGAAACTTATTGATACCTTAGTAAGCCAGCATGCTTGTTCAGTGCATTGCTTTGCCATGAGGCTCTTGGGAATGTTGAAATTGTGTGCACTCGTGTCTCTGGTTGTAGCATGCCATGAGTAGTTTGGTTGATAGGTGAGGCTATATACAAAGCAATATTAAATATATATATATTATATATATATATATATATAATTATTATATATTATATATATATATAGATATATACATAATAATTTAACAGGGCGATATAATTCAGTCTATACTTATCCTGATGTGCTTCTTGTGTTATGTTTTATTTGCTTGTGGCCTTCTTCCCCTGACTTTTATTTTTAAGACTTCTCTTTTGCTAGTCTTCATATGGTATTAAAGCATGAGCAATAAAAGCAAGGCTAAGAGTATTCTCAGAGAGCTTTAACACAACCAGTTTCTCTCTTCATGCCTAAGCAGATGAACCCTCAATTACATTATTGATATTTAAAAGTGTATCTTCTAACTGCTCATTGCCAAAATTATTCAAGTTCAAAGGAGTTCACAGCAGAACTTGACTAAATTATTCCAAATAAAGGAAATGTTTGGCAAAATCACTGACTGTGTCTTTCATCTGCCTGTTATATTAATTATTTTACATATTCCACTTACTGAGCAGGTGGAAGTGGAGCAGGACATTGCATTGTTAGAAAAACCTCTGGTTTCCCTATGCTTGTCTTAATTTTTAAGCTACTTGTGATTATTAGTCCTACAGTATGCAATCATGGATATACTATTAACTGTGCAGATTATTTTATTTTTACTAAATTGGCTTAAGAAATAGGCACTCTTTTTCATAACTGTGTTACAGTTATGAAAGCAAATTTTGAATTTTTTTTAAAAATTTTAGAAATAAATTGCATTTGATAATCTATATCATTTAAAAATATCTAAATATTTTTTAAAATCATCTTGAAAGTTTACTTCATGTACCGAGGTGATCACTTGAAATTGTAATGAAACAATCTGTGTTTCCTTTGACCTTTATTGAATATACTGTATTGTGTTCTGCTTTAGCAAAAGTAGGAACAATGGAAGGATAGAATTTCAGTTTCTGACTACGTCAGTGAAATTCATGTTTACAACTCAGTCTTAGGTGATACAAGTCTAGCTTTTTGCTCTAGTCATTGAAGATGTGCAGCCATTCTCTGATGTGATTCATCTAATCCTAAAGCAAATGCCTAAATTATATCAAATTAGTCATGCCTTAAAGGTGCCTATTTTTCCCTGTTAAATAAAGGGACTTTTATGTGAGTACTGAGATCTCTATCATGGACATTTTATATGCCATAAGATCAATATTGCTCTGAATCTCTACTTGGCTTTGTACTTGAGAAAATACAGTAGAAATTATTGACTTAAAAACGGTGATGTAAAGGAAAAACAGCAATTAAAAAACAGTTCCCAGTATCAAAACTCCTGAGATGAAACCTGTTTCCCCTAGAAACCTGTTTCATACTTGGAAGAAACATACTTGAAAGTCTCGGTATGTTCTGAGAAAGGAATTGTAGCACACCATCGTATACCAACACATTTTATCATTAACAGCCACTGGGTGTACCAGACTGCTAAATGCTGCCTACTCCTTAAGAAAATCTTGTATCATATGTCTGGGTTTTTTTCAGTCCTGCAACTATGTCTCTCATACTTCTATGGCATTTGTACCGCAAAAGAGAACAACTTTTACCGTGTCTTTTTAAATCCTCACTCCTAGCTATGAATAGAAAGAACAAAGTAAGTAACTTCATTTTTCTGACATGCCAGTATTCTGAAAAAGTCGAGAATAATCCCATATAAAACAGATTTTCCAATTTCCTTTTTAAATTCCAGCATTTTTTCCAGAACCTGTGGGTTTTTTTGGTTTTTTTTGGTTCTTGTTTTTGTTTTGGTTTTTTTGTTTGTTTGCTTGTTTGTTTTTTAATTCAGGCAAGATAAATCCCATTCAAATAGCACAGACCTAATTTTATAAGGGTTGTGCTCTTTACAGCTATGCCTACAGGTTTGAACCCATTTGCCCTTCCTAAGGATAAATTTTGTATATGATGATAATCTGTAAATTTCACAGCAAGATAAAAAAATATTAATTCTGTGTTCAGCTGTCAAACCAAGCAGTTACTGAAAGTATAGCCTGGCATGTCATGTGGGTTCAGCTAATATATCTGCTTTACATTTGAGGCCTAGAAAACTTCATAAACATTTTTATGGTGTTCTCTTAGAAAATAAGTATGTATATGGCAAAGAAGGAATGAAATCTGATTATGCTGTATTATGTGCTGAAAACAGAGTCATACATGCAGAATCACCAACTCCTGCCCCTATTCCTGAGATTAATTTAAAATACAGAATAGTTTAAATATGGTCTTACAGTTGTAAAGAGAAATGTTTTCAAAACGTACTTTTAAGTGTCCTGGATATTTCTGTGCATCATCTTGCTACAGTTTTGCACATATCCCCAGAAAGATATGTGAAGGAAATATGTGCTGTAGGGAATTGAGAGAAAAAAAGAAAAAGTTCACCAGAGAGTTTAAATTATATCAGTAACAGAATTTAATACTGTTACCAATACTGCATGGAGTACAGAAGGAACATGACAGAACTTTATAGGTTTGAAGTTTAAAACCAGATAGTTGTCAGAATAATGTATTCAGTTACTTAAAAATAAGATTACACAAAAAAGACTCGTTTAATTTAGTTAGAGGGGAAAAAAAGTTCATGACATATGAAAAATTAGAAAATATTGACTCTCTAAATGAGCAGTGTAAACATCATCCTTTCATAAATTTGAGGTAGGTGAAAGCCAGCATAATAGTTCCTGCATGACAGGAAGAAAGCTATCAGGAATCTCCCCAGCCCTAAATTGTGTGATTCAGTGACAATATCACATATTAGCTTTCCCACCAAGCAGCATATGTTGTTAATATTGCTTACAAGATGGCATTTTGGAGTCATTGTAATAAAGGAAAATTCCACTAGGTGGATCTGGTGCTCTTCTGACAGGGATCAGGGATGTTATTGCACAGCAATTCCGTGCTCTTACCTTTTTTTTTCCTGTTGATTGTTTTATTAACATTTCTGAGTATGTCAGAATCCAAACATTTAGTTATATTTTGGATGTTAGCACTGATATTATATTTATTGATTAAGGATAAAATAGCTGTGGTCAAATAGGAATCTAATGAGATGTGATATTGTGTAATTCCATTGCTAAGTAGCTAGTGTTTCTCTTATTGCTAGTATATATCTAAACTGCTAGAGCCTTGTTTTATTTCAGCCCTCAACATTACACTGAATTTTAAACTTGTACTGTAATCACAACGGACTTCGAATTACATTTTTTTCTGAGAAGTATCATTAGTCTAAGTGGAATTTTAAATTAGTAAATTTATTACATTTAAAACATTTTTATCACCTAAAGTGGGATGTGACAATGGAACATGAGCAACCAGGGGAACTTTCTTTTTGTGTGGACCATTGCTTAAGTGAGGATGATGATTTCAACACATCTCTAGAGCTCTGCTATGGGCCAGTGCAGCCACTCATATTTTTATTAAAATCAGTTTATACTTACAACCTACTTCTTTCAGATGACCTGAGATATGCAACTTCAGGCATGCAGCTTGTATATTCTTAACTTGTACTCTTCTTTAAAGGCTGCAATTGCTATCTGAGACCCAAAGGCCTTATTGCCCAAACACCTGTATCTCCCAGATGTGTCAGTCTGGTCTAGTAAAAGGTGGTTTTCATTACTACAAATCCTACCCTTTTAAGAAGGTGTAGATTGGGTTACTGGTTCTACACAATGTTTTTCTGTCTTTTTTTCTTTTTCTTCCCATTTCTGGTGTTACAACATAGTTGGTTATTTTTGCAAACAAGGTTCCTGTTATTAATGCTAGGTAACTACTCCAAATGTTTCCACAAACTATAGTACTCAGGGTTTTTTAGCTGTGTTTGCATTTTCCTAATATGCTAATGAATGAGTTTTGGAATATTACTGAGAATAATAAAGACTGTAAAGCATAACAGGTATAATAAATTCCCAGTGTGCACACGGAAAACCAATTCTGATATTTTTTTTAAACTTCATTCGCTATATGTGGTCTAATTTCTGGTGGACATGTGGGTTCATATGCAGCAAATATAAGCCTACAGGCAATAGTCCTGCTGTGACACTATAAATTCTTGTCAGACCCACAGAGGTCCACAGTGCAATACAGACTCCCTTCAGGCCAGGTATGAGAGCTTATATAATGTACTACTGATAATTATGATTTATCTGGTATCTGTTTTCTTTTTCTTTAGCTCACTGTTAAGAAAGCTTTCAAAATCAGGTTTTGCATTTTCTGTGAAATATAAAGGTGCAGAGCATCTACTCATCAGCTATTTTCATCTAATGCCATGCCACACAACCTATGCAGGGAACTGGATTGGTGCCCCACTTTACCAGAATAATCTTCTTACTTCTTTTCATGGTAGGTGTAGAATGGACATCTACTTCAGTCATTGAATAAGACTAGAAGTATAGGTATTTCTCTGCATACAGGGGTCTCAAAAGATTGCAGCATCCAAAAAACCTTCATCAAAAAATAGTAAACCAGTCTGAAAAGTGCTATGGCATGTTTTAAAAAGCAGTTATTTGGCTGGTAGACATAGCAAGCTCCATCTTTCTATAATCAATAAAAAAGTGGTACACTTCTTCTAAGGCTCATACCCATTCTATCATCTTGCCATAGCCAACCCTCTGTATCAGAGACATTGCAAAGATGTGATGTAAATGCCTTCTACGCTCCAGGAAGCTTGCCTAAAAGTACCAGGGAAATAGGAGATCAAATGTGCAATGGATTGTGATTCCTGTGTTGGAATAACCTTGTGACCCCTGTTATTCTGGAAAAACATAACACCAGCTAGAACTAGATATTGCAATATGGAAATGTTATCTATGGAAAGAAATTAATTCTCTTTGCACTCAAGTGAAATTAAGCATGCAATAGGCAGTACTAAGTGCAGAAATGTGGAAATTTGCAAAATTTATTTCTGCCAGAATTTCTTAGTCGAGTTGAAGCAGACATACCTTTGAACTACAAAAAAAACCTACTCAGTCTTTATGATTAAACCCCAGAATCTCATGAGTTAACAGTTAGTAGAAATTTGCTTTTCAATTCCTTTGACTAGAGTTGCTTGACATAACCAGGAACTATCACTGTAACCAATACTAAGGCATTTGTGAGTGTGAAGAACTAGCAAGGAGCATTATTTTTAACTTCTGTTTCTAAGCAATGTGATAGCAACAATACTGGTGCTGAGACAACACTCCTCTGCTTCAGTTCTGCCCACAAGCCCTACCTTAAACAAAGGAAGAGTACATACTTGGAGAATTCCATTACTCATGATCTACAAAATTTATATAGTTATATGAAAACAAAATAATCTTCTCCCAACATTTGGACATTTTAAACTTGTTTTACTGTTCAAAATTAAAAAAAAAAAAACCAAAAAAAAACCCAAAACAAACAAACAAAAAAAAAAAACACCACCAGGGTCAGTCATTTTGGCATGAATAGCTTTTTAATATGGTTCATAATATGAATTGCCGGAATTGACCTTGAGCTGAAAAGCATTTCTTTTCTCTCAGTATTTCAAAAGAATATTTCTATTATGTCATAAATACTGTTTGTTGTTGTGAGCATTATTTCTAGAGTGACCTCTTATGGTATGTTGTTGCTCAGGAGAACACATAAAATGTCACAGACCAGCCTGGCAGACTACAGATTGCCCTGATGGCTCCTGACACACCAAGACAGTTTTGTAAACTACTAGAGATAGAAAACTTTGAAGAGAAGTTTTGAATAGAATTCTGATTTCACACGTGTATTTCCAAGTTGTTATTGCATCCATTTCCATGTAGACCACCCAGGACACTCCCTCTCTAATTCCGTGTGTCTGTTATTGCTGGTGGATTTGTACATGCTGCAATAGTAAGCAAGCAGCAGACATAACCTCCCTGGCTTATGGTACGTTACCAAATTAGTTGTGACTTCAGAGCAATGAATTCCATAGCTATGTCTACATTAGTAAATTAAACAGTGTCCAGGAAATGTGTCCAGGCACTGGAGCACACATTCAGAAGGACCCAGGTATCCTTTTGGCTTATACCTACTAGTACTGAAGAGATGCTTGAAAAAAATGAAGATTCTTTTTTGCTTCTTCCTCTGTTTTTCTGCTCACTGAGTATCCTAGTATTCTGGAAAAGGCAGTGGAGTTTGTGCCCTCAGAATAATTTTTACCCTGGTATCATAAAGTATGTACATGCATTAAACCAGTTTAAAAAATATCCTGTTATCTGCAATGACAAACGTCTACCTTTAACTCCCTGTCCTCTTTGTCTTAGATATACCAAAACCTGTCTTCATTACTTTCTAGATATAGCAGCACTTTATATGAAATTGTAACACCTTGCATCTCAATGGGAAGTTTTAATTAGGGACAAAAGTTTTTGATTTCTTTCTCACAGTAGTGTCATACAAGTAGCAGATGAAAGGTTTAAATTTGAATGTGTACTCCAGCACAGTCCTTTGATTTGTGTTATAAGTACTATTTGGCAGCCTGCCCTTATTACTTGTGTTTTACTTTATTACTATACATAATTTTGAAAAATTGCTTTAAGAGTTGATACAAAGTATCAGTGACAATAGTCTAGGCATTTGCTGTTTTATATCTTCCATTGTTATCTTATTTCCAACAATGTTGCTCTACTTGTCAGCTCTCTCATTACCCAGGTTTTTTGATTGCTTTCTAATTTTGACATCAGCTCTAAATTGAAACCTGTTACTTCTTCCATTGCTCACTCTGTAGACCTTACTACTTTAAGTTTGTAAACCTCCCTAAGAAGGGGGATCACCATGTTATCTGCACAGTGTTTTGCACTGTGATTTTCTGACTCATAATCAGTTTGTCTGTCCACTCTAGAAGAAAAATTAGCTTATCTGTATTTTATTATGAGTGATTTAAATTTTATTTTCGTTTGATCAGGTAAAAACCAAGCAAAACACAGCCTTCCAGCTGTCCTGCATCAACAGTGTGGCTCTGTTTGCTTGCACTGCAGCGTGACAGTGTGATTTCAGAGGTATCGTACATCCTGCCTTACCCCATGGAAGCGGGTTTATCCTTTAGAAATGAGTTGTTCCGTCTCGAATTTTGTCTGAGAGAGTAGCTGTTGGAACCTGTGGTACCACAGGTGTGGTGTTGTCAGTGGCTGTGCTACCCAGGTACATCAGCACAGGCTTGAGGCCGCACATCTGGCCAGCTGTTCCCTTGGCTCAGCCTGTGACATGCTGGGAATCTTTGTCTGACCCACGGTGGGGCAGGGATGGCACAGGGGGAGCCTGGTGCTGCCCTGACCGCGCCGCAGCAGTCAGCTGTGCCTGGCAGGTGGGGTGGTGTGGGCGCAGAGCACCCTCCTGCCCGCAGCCTCTTCCCTCTGACTGGGGTTCCTGAGCCAGGAATGACTCAACTTTTCCGTGAGATGCCGACGGAAGTCTCGAGCGCTGTTATTTAAATCTGTAGTAGTTCCAAGCTGAACTAAGCGGATGTGTAACACATGTCACCAGAGCTCCATCGTCTGTTTGATGGGGACGCTTTGCGGAACACTTAAAGTAATGTTTTACCACTGATGATGGAAAGGAATGGATTTTGAGAACAGGCACAAGAACAATAGACAACAGTAGAACAACAAGATTTAAGAAGGGTCCAGAAGTGACAGGGTCCCACAAAACTGGGGACTCCCCAAGGGCCAGGCAGCCCAGCCCCATCCCACCACCCCAGCCAGGAGCAGAGAATCTGCAAGGGACCAGGGCAGCCCCAGGAACCAGGCACCTCCCTGGGGAGGGGAACAGGCTGTGCTGTGAAATGAGCCTACGAGGGGTGCCAGGGTTGGGCAGGGTGTGTGGGGACTGGGGTCACACATGGCTGCAGGGTTGTTGTGCAGTGCTTCCCCGTGGCAGTGTCCGGGAGCCTCCACGGTGCCATGGACAGCAGAGGGGATGTGCTCTGGGCCTCACCAGTGGTGTAGAGGTAGCTGAATGCAACATGACAATGGCATGACCCTGGTGACTCCTTCCTTCAGTTGTTAAAATCATCCAGAGTGTAATAACCTTGCTATTTATGTAGTTTACAGTATATCAGTACTTTTTAATTGGAATTTGAGATTGTTTAGATTTTTCAGCACGTTCAGAGATTTGCATGTAGTAGTCTACTTGCTTATATCATAGAATCACAGAAGGTTAAGGGCTTGGAATGGACTTTAAAGATTATCTACCTGCTGCCATGGGCAGGTAGATGGAGCTGCTCAAGGTTTTATCTGACCTGCCTTGAACGTGGTAGGGTTGGGGCATCCACAACCTCCCTGGGTAACCTGCTCCACTGTCTCACCACCCTTGCAGTAATTTCTTCCTAGTATCTAACATAAATGTCCTCTCTTTCAATTTGTACGTATTACTCCTTATTCCTGATGAAGATTCTCCAGCTTTCCTCTAGGCCCTGTACAGGTACTGGAAGGCTGCTACAAGGTCTCCATGCAAGCTTCCATTCTTTATCCTTTATGTCAAAATCTCAGTATAACAAGACCCCTTTGCTGAGGATCACTACTGCACAGGTGTAGCAGTTTGTATTTGGAGAAGCTCTTCAGTATACAGGATACAGGAACATTTTAAATGTTTCTACTCAAGAATCGTTTCCAGGATATCTGACTTTGGCTTGTCATTCCTTTGTGTATGACAATCCAGCTCTTTGAATTAAGTTGAATATGAAGCTTGGTGGTTTTGTTATTGTCTGGGTTGTTTCACCTCTGCTTTTCTAAATTAATTTCAGAATTTCATAGGTTTCTAAAACTTCAGTAGATTAGACCGCGAAGGCTGGTAGAAAGCTGACACGTTCCACAAAATATCCAATTCTTGCCATTTAGTTCTTTTTCAGTTGCAAATACAAAAACTAAGTTATGTTGGATGAAATGTGCTTATTATTAATAAAGAAATATAGTAGTCATTGTTATATTTGAGTTCATGAAAGCGTAGATAGATTATTTGGTAATTTTATTCTTTAAAATAAGCATATTAGTTAATTATCCTTGCCACTTTGTAGGCATTCTCCAAGGTCAGTGGAAGGAAATAGGTAACCCTGTGACTAATTATCACATGCTAAACTGTTGGTTTATTCTGAAACTGTGCTTTTGTCCTCTGCTGTTCAATGGTGACTGTGTGATGGGGAATAAAAGTGTGCTAATAGCTAATAGATTCCATGTTACTGAGCTCTGCTCTGTAAGAAACAGGAAATTTCCTCTTTATGGCTGGATAGGGTTCTGTTCTGCAGTGGTTGGGGTTGGGAGCAATGTTCACATCATAGCAGTGACTGCATGTTGAGTAATATGCCAGAAAACTTCTGACTTTTATGAGTCACCAAATCTGAGTGGTGTGGTGATCCTCTGGGCTGATATGAAGGGTGGAGAAGGAAGAAATTCAGAATGTTTCTAACCATTCCTGAAGTGATCCAGTAGCTTCTTGTTTCTGCTGCATCAAATATGAAGTATGCTTTTTGAGGTTAAGTTTGGTTTTTGGGGGTAATTGAGAAGGCAGGAAGTTTCCCTGAAGGAAGATTTGAAAGCAGCTTATCTTATTTCTGAAGCAAAATTATTTCCACTCAGGTAAAGGTCCTGTGTCCCATAGTTGTGGAGAAACTCCTAAATGTTAAAATTGATACAGACTCTAAGAAATGTAGTACTGGTTGATATTTCTGCAACTTTTATGCTGCTAACTGGTTTGTAGAAATCCTCTGATTGACCCTTTTAGTTATCATGTAGTATTTACAACTTCAAAACTTGAATTTTCTTCTTTTCTATTTTTAACTGCAGTAAGAACACTGACAAACTAGCAGAGCATATGAGCTTTTTAAGGATTAAAGAAAAGCAGTTAAGTCCTGTGTATGAAGAAACAGTGTATATAGGTTTTAGAAAGCCATCGAGGCCATTCTCTGCTGATGGACTTAGGCAGGATAAGATAGGTTCTGGTAAAGTTAGAAACTGTTTAAAGAAGGACTTTTTGAGAGTAGTGACAAAGGCTGAGTTAGCTTACAACCTGAACATTTTTAGGGACTGTTGGTGGGTTCTGAAATTAAGTGTCATGAGCTGACTGATAACTGTTCAGCAAAAATCTCATCCAAAAGAACAGGTGATGATGTCTGAACTAGCTAGAGAGAATGGTCCCTGCCAGACTGTCCTGAGAACAGTGCCACAGAGAGTGCTAATTTGCCATCCCAGGGTGAAGGCTATCAGTTAATTAACATCTATGATCAGCAGTGTGGTGCCTGGGTTCACTCCCTGGCTCCATTCCACTGAGCAGTTTAGCCATAAACACCTATCCTTGCTGGAATGAGCAGCTTTTCTCTGCAGGCTTCAGGCTTGCTCATGGGCAGTGCTCATTGATTCAAAGGCAAGTTGTGATTTAGTCTTGTTCAGTGGGTTGCTGCTTTTCTTCTCTTGCCTTGCTTTAGAAATTGATGAAAGCCCTTCTATTGGAGCACTGGCAGAACCTGGTGCCTGAAATGGAAGGAAAAGATCAGCTTATACCTCGTTCTCTTTCATGCAGTCTTACTTCAATTTTATTATTAGATAAAGGCAACTTGTGAGCAACCTAACCAAAAAATCCAGTTTTGCGTGTACCATAAAAAGTGCCCTGGCACACAGCCACAAGTCCCATTCTATAGGAACTTAAAGAAAAAAATAATTTGAATATAAATATATATATACAGTAGCTAATCAAATCCAGATCACTGATCTTTTACTCTTGGGTGCAATGGGTGAATTAGATTTGCAGCAGCCTGTATTTGTTTTTATGAGAACTATGATTCTTTCTTTCCCTACTTTACAAAAAAGGACTATTTTCCCAGAAGAGCTTAGAGGAAAAACACCAGGAAAATACAAAGCTGCAGTCCCAGACTTCAGCTTTTGTTCAGACTCCGACCCAGTTCCCTCTCCTGTGCTATATCAGTAGTTCCAGGAGGATATGACTCTTCTTGAATCTGGATGGTTTTCAGCAAAGGTTGCTCCTGAGCCAGGAGGAGGCAAATGTTTACCTCTTGAGACTTAATTAATTAATTCTGGTAACTTAAATGGTTTCTGCAGCCTGTATTATCAGTATTTCTAGGTGGTGTTGGTAGCTTTTGACCAATAGACCTATTTATATGTCAGTAATTACTATATAAGCTGTTTTTTCTGAAACCCACAACCAAGCAGGATCCACTGGCTCTTACATCTTGGAGGATCATCTCATCTTTATTATTCCAAGCATTTCAGACATCATTCAGATGTTGGTCACAGCAACAAGGAGTGATGGGACCAAATGCTAAGCCATGTCTTTCCAAGTTTGGAAAGCAAAAGCATCTCTGTGGTAGGCTGATACATCTGCTTCTTCCTAAATGATTTGGAATAGATTGTGAAGTTTTTTGCATTTGCAGAGCCTACCATGTTATTGAACAGCACCAAAGAACAATCTCCTGTATCATGAGGGGAGGGCAGGTATTACAGAAAGCATTCAAAATGGTGATCAAGAGAAAGAGCAGCCCTGGATGGGAAAGCACCTCTCTGGACCTGCAGGAGAGCTTACTATAAGTGAAACAGAGAGCTATCAAAAAGTGACGCCACCAGACAAGGTATTTTGCTTTTTAATGTCACAGTTTTTATGGATGTGTGTTTTTTGTGGGAATTGATGTCATAAGTTATAATTTTAGCAGACAGCATCCAGGACTTGATGTGTTGTTTCATTAATGTCTCTACCAACCACCTGCATATGTCAATCACAATATCCTTTATAGACCATTTCTTAGTTTTACATTTCACTTTAAGAAGCTGATGGTGGTAAACATTCACTGCTGATGCAAGAACTATGCTAGCCCCCAAAGTAAAGGTGGTAATCTCATTGCTACTGTAAAAGATAAATGCCTTGCAGAATGTGAGCATTCCAAAGAAGAAACAGCAAACATTAAATCAATTTACTAGAAAGCAAGTAGCCTACTTTGTTATTTGTGGTCTGTCTGCTAGTAATGAATTGATCAGCATGTTTAGATGATGGCACTGGAATAGCTGCCTATTTATTCTTCCATCTGAAAATACTTAGTGGCCACTTCACATTATCAAGATTTTCTCCCTGTGCTGGTTTAAGTTTGCCTTCTGTTTACTGAATTTACTAATACTGATAGCATAAGCTTGTGAGGCCAAGAGGTCTTCCAAATCTTCCATCACTAATGTTAACCAGTGAAAATAGGATCTTCTGGATTTGGATCAAACATACAGGTTTGCCTTATCTACTGCTGTACCCTGATTTGATCCTCTGGGTTGGAGCATTTCTGTAAAAGTGATTTATCAATACTAAGGCTGAGGTCCCCAGAGGATCTGAATTAGTGTTGCTTTAATGCCAACGTTTTACATGTTGCATGTCTAAAACTTGATGAGAAGTGGATTACACAATAGCACTGCTAAACTGCTCATACCTTTCTTTTTTTTTTTTCTTTTTCAAGTGAGAAGACATTACATATGATCATAGAACAGAGACCAGGAGAGAGCTCAGCTCTATAGCAACTGAGGTTTCAGAAGAACAGAAGACTGAGGCAACATCTTCCTCCTTTTATGCAAGGAATCCTGAAGAGAGCCTGAATTGCAAAAGCCCAGGAGAATAAGAAAGGGGAAAAGAATGAAAAAAATTAGGATGTGAACCCCTTTCACTTTCTATAGAGTTTGCATCCTCAGTGTATCAAAACAGTACTGAAAAAAAGGGGATCAGTAGCAACAGGAAAAAAAATACTGCAGAAGAAAGTAAGATAGAGAGAAGATAATCTCCTGAGATTGCTTTTTTTTAGAAATGAAAACACTTAGCCAAATTGTCAGTGTCCCTGGTGAAGTGCATTGCATATCAAATCTGAAGTAGCAGAGAAGCAGAATAATTTTGTCCCTTGGAAAATTGGTAGGAAAAAGAAAATAAAAGCAAATGTGGAAAAATATTTTCTTCAAACATGATTAACAGTCGTTTTCTTCTGCACCATGTGATATTCCATGAGTATCCTGCTTCTGCTTTTTGAAACTAAAAAGCTCTGAGAACCTTCTGGTGGAATCTATACTCTCCAGAAGGCAAATTCCTCCAAGCTCCTATAAAACCTAGAAATAAAAATACAAGCAACAAACTACTCCGTTCCTTTCTGCTGTCACGAAAACACAGGTGTCTGTATTTAAAGACATTAAAGATGCTGTAATATATTTATTTTTGCTTCTTAGAGAATGATACCCAGGTTTGTGTCCATACCCTGCTTTTCTGACACCATGCCAGTCTGAAGTGGCATATGCCTGCCTGTTTACCACACATTCAGCATAGTGTGGCTGGCCTTTATTCAGGGGATAAAAGTAGGTCTTCCAAGATATCCTGACCTTTCAGTTCTTGGTAACCCCATTCTACTGTGACTATAGGAAAGGTAAGCACAGGTTCACTCCTTTTGTCTGAGTCATGTCAGGACTGTTACAAAGCATCAAGGGAGAATCACAGTTTTGCTGCTGGTGAGCAAAGACTAGTTTTTCTCTGAAAGCATTTCTTTATTTCTGTAGTCTCATTGCCCTTCGTATTATCCATCTTCTCTTGAAGAAGGAGGAGGGATTGAGAAGTAACCTATTGGCAGATTTTCATGTTATTGTTTATGTCCATTTTTGAATCATGGGAATGAATTACAGAACAACCCTGAATTTGTAGACATAATTGGTTTTCATGTTTCAAAACTAATATCCATTTTAATAATTTAGTGCATTAATAAATCATCATCTTTGCAGTGCATTGCACTGCCCTCTCTGTCTCTCTTTACCTTTTCATTTAAAAAGGTTCCACCTGTATGAGATACCTGATACCATGTCTCCTTCCTGCATTACTGTATCTCTCAGGCCATCCTCAAAGTCATCTACTTGAAATATGAGTGTGAATTTTAAAATTGCAGACAGTGCAGTAAAAAATATTCAAATAAATCTATTTTATTTAGCCACTGATTCAGCTGTTCTGCTTTGCAACTGTTTGTGATTTGTGGACTAGAGGGAGAGCAGTCTCCTCCTCACCAGTTCTTGGCTAGAGAAAGAAACCATTCTAAAGCCCTACAGTGGGCCATTATCCCCAAAGTTCAAATTGAAATCCTGACTTTTCAGACAACTTTCCTCCTTCCTGTGGAGCACATCTTGAATAGATTTCTTCTGGGGGAATTTCCAGCTGCTTCTCGAAGCATCATCACATTAGTAATTTGTTATTGATTGGGGAAATATTAGCATATCTCCAATTTGAATGTTGCTTTTCTCACTCAGGTTGTTTTCTTTGTTTCTAGCAACTACACAGCAGTAAGAAATCTTTTTAGTGGGGGTTAAGTGAGCTCTGCAGATCATTCATTGACTGTTGGTCTAAAGCCATACTGTTGGGTTGATGGAGCATATCCACTTAGTCTTATGATTTAAAGTTTCATGCTAAATTAACAGTTTTAGGGCTTGTAAGTAGTTTTTATGCACAGTATCAAATTGAACAAATGAAAGTTTTTATTTTGCTGTTTCATTATCTGTTTGCATAGAAGTCTGTGACAATTTGTTTATCCAAATATATAGTACATATTGATTATATGCAAACAATCAGTCTCTTTGGGGTTTTTAGATCAGAGATTGCCAGAAAGCTAAAGTAAAAATACTCTTAGAATAAACTCACTGGCATAAAATTAATTTTCTTCTGTTTGTATTGTAAGTCATCTAGCATGCTTTCAGCAGTTGTAACAATACTGAGCACTTTCAGAAACAATTTTAATAAAAATGGGAATCTAAGTAAAAATGACTGATTGTGTTCTGTAATAGCTAAAAACAAATGTAAATAATATCATCATGAGCAAGGATGTGAATGTTGGCTACTGTCACAGAATCACAGAATGTGGTGAGTTGGAAGGGACTGATACTGTTCTTGCTTTAAAGCATTATTACTCTTATTTTACAAGCTTGGTATCTGATATTGATGAAACTAGAAGTTTCAAATAATTCCTGGGAAATAGTTGATTTAATTAGTTTTAGCTCTGTTTCTGCATTTGATTTTGTCATAAATATGTAATAATTTTCTCAAATGTACTCATTAGAAAATTTCTCTAAATTTTAGTGTATATATTATTCACTAATATTTGAAGTTCAATATCTAAGCTGTTTTAAAGAGCTTTGGTTGGATATATGAGTCATATAGTATTTTTGTGTTCTGTGACTGGTTAAAACAAACATAAATTTTTATGACTAGTCACATTTCTAAGTCCGAAATTTACAGTGTTCTTATTATTCTTTTGTGAACTGTTCTCCTGTTTGACTCATTTGCCTGAATAGGCACACAAAAACTAGCCTTAAAATGAGTCTGAACACAACCACAGTAGAGTCAGCGTTTTTCCAAGTAAGTATTTCTGGAAATTCCACTCAGGTAGATTCATACCTCATGAACTGGCCATTTCAAATATGCTTTGACATACTTTTTTTGAAGTAACTTTGTCATGGGAGTATTTAGCTCTTGCAAACTGGGAGAGGATGGAGGGGAGGAAAGGTCATTTGCAATTCTGAGGTACTTTCTGCTGTGCTTAAGGAAAGGCATTTAGTATTCCTTAGTGTCCAAGTTCATATAATCAGCACTGAATACCAGCTCAAAATATCTGGATGGAGCTGTATACTCATTTTTGCATTCACAGGTTTTCTACTCTGATGCCACTAGCCCTTAAACTAGTATGTGACTCTAGGACAGCTTAAGGAGGTAAATATATGTCTGTTACTCTAAATCCTATAACTAAATCAGAAGCGTATTTCTGACGTGATTTATTTATATGTAGTGATTAAAAATTAAAGCTCTGAGGCACTAATACCCCAAGGCAGTGTTCAGTTTTGCTGATACATCATGGTGAATTAAGCTGGTTACTTTTGGCCTGATCACCTAATTCATCCACTCCATAATGGAATGAAATACTTTGTTAAAATTCTATTGACCTTTACCTCTAATAATTTGTGGAAGAGACAGAAATGAACAAAATCTATTGATTACATACTCGACAGTTTTGTAGTGGTTAGTATAATATTGAAAGGAAGTTATGCATAAGGATAAGTTCATTAGTATAGAATCACACTGCAGGTACCATTAGGGTCATAATGACATTTAGTGTCATGTACTTTAACCATAACTAACTAAAATTATTAAAAAATACTTCAGTGGGGCTAATCCAAATTTCAGAATATGTTTAAATCCTCTGTAGACTTGAAATATGTAAGAATTGCAAATTGTCTGTCATTGCCACTCTGGTTCTTCCTGCTCTATGGTAGCTAAAATCAAGCATATGCTAGTCTAAAGAGAGGAAGTTACATATATTTTACAGCAAGCTATAAGTGTGCCACAGAGTTCATTCAACATAATCCATGATTCTATAAGTTTTCCATATCAGAAACTTTCATTTATACATCTTAATTGCCAATGATCTCTTGTCACTCTTTTCAAGTAGCATTTCTAGGGCTACTGCTACCAGCAAGACAATTAGTAATGTGGTGTCTTAAATAATAGCAGTCAGATTTATTGAAGCTGGTATTTGACCTTCATTTTTGTTCACCTCTATAGTCTCGAGTAGAAATTAGCCGTGTTTCCAAACATAGAGTAAGTACTGCTTTCAGTCCTCTTGTTTCAGAGTAACTACTATCGGAAGATTTATTCTGGAACTACAAAAAGACATCTGAGGACAGAGCATGGCCAGAGTTTCCACAGACCATTATTTCTCTCCTTCTTGTATATCTTAATTGCCTGGTTTTTATTTTTATTATTTATTAGCAGATGTTCTGTCTGAAAACAGTACACAAAACTGAGAAGCTGTTCCTAGTAAATAAATTATTATCTCGAATATCTAATAGATGCAATTAAATGCATGTTATTTTTCCAGAGCTATTCCACCACTTAGAAAAGGTAATGCTCTGACAACAAATGCTATCTTTAGAGCAAGATGAACTTTATATTTTGCCCTTTATAGAGATGTGCTTAAAAAATCAGCAACACTATCTAGCAGTCAAAAATTGTAATTATAGCTTTCTCTTTGTTAAATCATGCAAATTCATTTAGCAAAATAAACACAAGGATATCCCTTATGTTTTATGATGGCTTGTTCTTCTGCCTTTTTTCCACGCAGAGGGACAACCATACCTTACATAGGATTCCAGCAGGAAAAAAACCTAGAAATTCCTGGAAGCCCTGCCATCTGTTGGAGCATAGCAGAATGGGAGCTCTCAGATATATAGGAAGTTTTGGTCCATCACTTCTACACTTTCTGTAAAGAACAGAAGATAACACACAGCCCTCCATTTGAATTTTGGGTAAGCCCCTTTAACATAATTCTCATAAAAAATGTTGCTGGCTTACCTGAGGCCCTCTGAGATCACCAGTTTGGGATGGGCATTATTTTATTATATGAATAATAAAGACATAGCAAAAGCTTGCATCAAGCAAATGCAGGTTTTGCATTTTCCTGTATGAGTTTCATATCCCAAGAGAATAGCTAAGGATCACTGCTATTTATCAGTATACAAATTTAACAACACAAAAGGAATATAAAGGTTATTTCCACAGTGAGTTGCTTTGCAGTGAGAGTGTCCTACCAACAGTCCTTTAATGAATAGAGCAGTTTTATGCAATATTCCTGTTCTTCCACAAAAACATCCTGTGTCTGCTTCTTCTCTCCCTTTCTAAAAACAAAGGTAGAGCAGATAGAAGCAGCAGAATTAAATTACACAGAAGCATTTCCTGCACGATCTCCTTCACTGTACTTCTTTAAACAGATTATCACAGATATTGAGATAACCACTATTTTTCAGTCTATATAAAGACAGCAGTAAGGCATATTTGTTATGAAGTAGCATGGGGATCAAAAATTATCTTCTGGCAAACAGCACAGTGAAATAGGAGCAGAAAGGTCAGCTTAGACAGCATCTGGGTGGATTGTGACAAGAAAGAAATGGAGATGAATGACTAGTCTTAGATTAAAGATTCTCAGAAGTGTCTTATGGTAATCATCATTGCAAAGGTGATTAAAATAGCACGCTTAGTCATGTTGTCTCCACTAATCTGGAGCTAGAACATTATTATACAGCACTTATTCATATATGTAGCACATGAAGACAGAATTTTAAAATGGTACATCCCATTTGGCTTGTGAGTCAAACTAAGATTATGGAACACCCATTTAATTGCCTCTGTAATGCCACAGCTGCAGTGTGTGTATTTCTGCATTCAAATACTAGCAGCTACTTTCCAAGCTGTTTAAGCTCATTTTACCTTCATTCTCTCCCCTCTCCTGCTAAATCAGCTGCCCAAGACCTACAATAAAAAGTGTTTTTCTGCAGTGTTCTAGGGAAAGGTGCCTCCTGCACCCTGATGGTCTGCAGTAAATCAGAAACCTTCATTTCTTCTCAAAAGGGAAATTGCTTCTGCATACTGCCTGAAGAAGACATTGCTGACATTTTTAACAGACCGTAAGACACCAATCTTCCTAGATTATTTTCAACAAATTTTATGTAACAGTTATGCTCTCTAATCTATCCAACCTTTTCTTGTAATTCATGGAACTCATTCCCCTGATTCACAATCAGAGACATGATCTGAAAATTCCTGTGTGCAGCCTGCATGCTGAGGCTTTAGACTCCCATGCGGTTGCATTACTCGTGGTTTATCTTTTTTCACATCAGCTTTAGAAAAAGATTCCTCATTTTTGATAGTTCCTGACCTGAGGGGATTCTGGTCTGCTTGTTCTCCTTGTAAAGGCAAGTGACCCTGAATATTCCACAACTTCTGAGAATTCTAAGAAAATAATTAAAAGACATATTGTCCAAATGTCTCTAAGGTGAATAAATTATCCCACATGCACCTTTTTAAATCCACTTTATGCTCATATTCTATTGCGTACATGGAGACTGGTTAAGAAAGAAAATATATTAATTTAACTGAAAATACTACCATTGTGAGCAACTTATTTAGAATATGAGGGTGAGAATGTAGAGCATAGCAAGACAGTCTTATCTTGGATACTTTCAACTTGTGAATTGAGAATTTAGAAGACTAGAAGAAAATAATCGGCATTATTATTGCAAAAACATCTATACAAATAGAAAAATGATCAGAGTATGTCAATCTTCCAAAGTTCAATAAAAATGCACTGTTTCTTGAATAATCAAGGTAATAGCTAAACACAGGACATAACCTTAGAGGGAGCTGAAGTCCCTGAGGAAGACAGCTCAGTACAGCCCTAACCTCTAGGGTGTTTGCAGGAGGCAGTGGTAACTTCCCTAGTAAGAAGCAATATGGCTGCATTATTGCCCTCTGCTTGCTTTAATTTGTTCTGCCCTGAAATTGTGTATGTTGGACAAGGCAAATCCCCTCTCTGGTGAGACTGCAATGCTGCAAGTCGCTGATGTACTCTGTGCTGAATTTTGCTGTATCATCATAATTGAAAAGTTTGCTTCCCTGGTAAAAGTGTGAAGTTAAGCAATTAGAAAATACTTTCTTTTTTCATACATAATTCTGAGTTGGTATTAGCTGCTCTTCATTTTAGTCTCCTTTTTTCCTTGCAGAGAAGGAATTCTGGTGTAGTGCCTGGCAAAATGATTTGTTGGGTGTCATCACTCTCTTCTGATGTCCATGTTTTTCAAGATTGTCCTGCATAATTTCATTATTAAGTTGCCTGCAGAACATAGCTAAAAAAAATAGTTCTAAATTTAGGTATATATTTTAAGACATTTCAAGCCATCTTTTAATTGCTCTACTTTGAACTATGATATTGATAAATTAAAAATTCAAATAGTTACTGGGAATGATACAAAAAGTTGTGTCCTTTCAACGCAAGAAATAAAATTTTTACCGATATTTGTTAGCCCAAAGTATGGATCCTGCCAAGCTGCTTTCCCAAATGATAGCATCCATGGTAAATAGGCAAGATCTTTTTCTTCTTCCTCCCCTTCATCTGTGAAATGTATTCAACTCAAACAAGAGATTGGCCTCTTCCCAGGGGATCCAGAACTTCATATTCCTAGAAACTAATGTTCCCTGCTCTGAAGCAGTATCATGAATATTATTCAAGAGTCAAGATACTGTCTGTTCTGCCAGAGAAAAGAAGGCTTTTGCCAGATTTTAATCATGAACCATATAACCTAATAGCCTAAGTTTAGAAACTTCTCTTCCAGATGGTGCACATTTCCTTTTCTCATCATAGGAATTCTTCTACTCAGTTACACTGTTAATGTTATTCCTGTTTTTCCCTCTGTTTCTCTTCAAATAAGATTCAGAATTAGTCCACTCAGTTATGGTAAAAATCTAAAATCATTTTAAAAGTCTTTCATTTCAGCGGAGTCCGCCTCAGGGTAAAAATTAATATTTTTAGATAGTGTAGTGGCATTTTTCCCAGATGACTCCAAAAATGTATCTGAAATTATTTTACAAGTATTCTGAATGATCTATCATTTTGTTTTATTTGAGGTGGCAATAATTTTGATGGATCCACATTGCATGGTTACATTTTAGTCTTCCTTGCACTAATAGAAAACAGTAAAGTTTTGAAAATGAGTTAGAAAGGTGGTTTTCCATAGAGACTGGACCATCAGGAAAACAAATCATAAATCACAATTGTCTAATTGTAGGGGCAAGAAAAGAAACAAAGTTCAATAAAACTCCAAGCCTACTAAAAAATGTTCATTAGAAAGGAAGACATGACCATGAAAGAAATTTTTTTTTTTTTATTTTGATGGGAGAAATCTTTCAGGGGTGTAGAATTTCACCAGAAAAATTAAAACCACAACCAAACAACTGAGAAGCAGGAAAATGAGAATACTGCCAAGTGTACAGTGGGGCATTATGTTTTTATTCTCTTGGGTGAGATAAGCCACCTCAGACTTTTAAAGGTTGATTGCATGGTAACAATGTTGTGACTCTGATGAGGGCCTTCCTTTATTGCTGTCTAAAGGAAAAGTGCTGTTGACAGGAGCTTAGCCCAGACAGCTTTACTTTTGCTGTTGTTCTAGAACCTGTAAGAATGGTGGCACACTGAACATCTGAGAAATTAGAGTGAAAAGTAAAAACAGATATAAAGATAAGCAATAAAGATTTCAAAAGAGAGAGAAGAAGTGGCAGTAGGAATCAACAAGAAATCCAACAAAACATCCGTAGTAAAACCTCTGTGTAGTCCATTGTTCAGGCATTGACTCTGTTTCTTCTTATAAAAGAGTGTTGCTTAATATTGGAGTATTATTCCTGTTTCCATGCCCCTTTTTTAATGCTTAGGACTTGTAGCAGGATATTCTTGTGTGATATATAATTGTGGAAAATGTCCCATGGAGCACAGCTCAGTAGATAAGCATTAGTATCTTAGAAGAACATCACTGGAGCATCCTTGGGTTAGTAATGAACTGTATAATTTGATATTGTCTTGATAAAGGCGGTAACAGAAATGGATTGTGGTAGCCTAAAGTTATCACAGTTCTTTAAAATCTTTAGACAGAGAGGCACCAAGGATTCAAGGGCCATAGGCAGGATTTTTTTTTTCTCTCTCTCACTCCTGCAACCAGTCTGATCTCAGTGGACTAAGATCATGGGGAAGTTATGATGATCTGTTCCAGCAGTTTTGATGGAGAAGGAGGGACACTACAGACTGTGCAGAACAGTATCTTTGTACTTCCTTTACACTTCCTTGTTACTTCCTTTGTACTGCCTTATACAACTACCAGGTACCATGTCCCCAAGCTTTGAGGGGAAATTATATTAAGTGGTCAAGGGGGCAAAAACAGATGTATGCTATTGGATCAGGGAGTACTGTACAGAACCAAGAACAAGTTTCATGTTATGCTGACTGTCCTGACTAATACATGCCTAATAATTCTGGTACACTTCAGTATTGCATCCATTTGAACCTCAGCATTGTTAGTTGTGTAGTGTGGGAATATATATGATGATACTACTTCTGCACTGATGAGGATATTGGTTTTTTGAATAGCAAGAAAGAGTGAACTCCTTTGAGTCATGCATACACATTCATATTTCCTGCATCTAGATAAAATGAGGAATTAGGAGCATCATACAGAGCCTGCTCTTTCTTTGTGGATCTGAAATCCTTCAAAGCTGACACAAGCTGTTAATACCAAGTTGTTAATACTGCTGTTTGATGACTCTGGAGCAGACTATGTAAAGTGTATTTCATGGCTGCCATTCTAGCTTCTATATTTGTTACAAATTGTCAGTGGTGTTGGTTAAAGACTATGTGTACTCAAAGGCAAAATTATTTGCATGTCTGTGGAGCTAATGCTTGCAAAATGGTTTGAAAAATGCTGGCAGGTCTGTGGGTAAGTTTGCAATGGGAACTGATACACCTGAAGGAACAAAATTACCAAAAAAGGTTTGATGAAATGAATACATAGATATTTAGAAGCAATTAAGAAAAACCTGAGTTAAACCTGAGTTAAATGTGAACACAAACACAGAAAAGAAAATATTATAATAAACTGAATGATAATTACTATTGGGAAAATTAGAAAGAGCAATTCACATGACAATAGATAATGAATAGGATCAAAAGGGAGAAATCTGAAGATTACTTTATAATTAATTGCTATTTGCACCCCAGAGAGATTATTATTTTTAAATCTTTTCTTTCTCTAAGCTATACTGGCAGGTACTCTATACCTAGATAGCTGGATCTTTTTTTTTTTTCATTTTTGTAGGGGATCAGGCAAAATACATTTCAAGTTATTTAAATTATTAAAGGTAGTTTTTTTCACTTTCCACTTTCTATGTGACACCCAAAAATTATTAAGGAAGGGGTATCTTTTCTGGTCACAGAAGTTCTGCTTATATATTTTTTAGCTATTAATAAGGTGATAGTCATAAATGGATACCTGGTGATAGGGTCGCATTATGGGACAGTACTTTTTCCATTATCATAGATAGATCATATTTCCTGTTTTAAAAAACAATTTTATATGTACATAAACTCACAGTTAAGATCAGCAAAAGTTTATTTAGGGAATATCCAGCAATATTCCTTTTTTTAAAAAAAAGTAAGTTTCAATTTTCACAGGCATCTCTTCACCTTTCATTAGAAATTGGGATGTTAGGAAGAGGGTGTCCCTTGAGGAATGGTTTTAAGAACAATTACATAATATTCTGAACACATATTGACACGCTAAGGAAAGTTTCATGGTGATTGTTGAGATACGTACCGAACAAAATTCCTGAAGTTACAATCAAACTCCACCAAATCCTTCATTCTTTCACCCCCAGCTAGCAATATTTTCAAATTATTTCAAAACAGATTTCAAAACATTATTTCTAAACTATGTTAAAGAGCAGGCGGGAGCATTGATGATTAACAGTGCAGTTCATATGAATAGGTTGCCCTGAATAGATGAGCAGTCATGATGACTGATGACTTTGGAAAGCATGGAAGATCATTAGTACCTTCATGCATCAAGAAGAGAAGGAGGTGGGACTGGGCATTACTTCTACAAGATATTTTTCTGAAGTGGCTTCATCTCGTGGCACAAGACTATTTTTCTGGCACCCCAGCACACAGCAGGCTGAACACAGAGCATAGGTCTGATGATCTCGATGAAGCTGTAGTTTGAGCTGTAATAGAAGTACATTTGTATCTTGTAAAAAGCGTTTAGCCCCTGCCATCTGTAAAGCTTCCTCTTTCCCAGTTGTATAAGCCTGTAATCAGCTGGTTTAATGTTGGTAAATCAGCCACTGAAGGTGTTTCAATAACTCTGATAAGTCAAAATATGCCTGCACTGGCCATAAGACTTGGCATAAAAAGGATTAATTACATTAATTAATTAATTAATCCTAAATTCTAAAGTCAAGCAAGTGCAAGCAGCTAAAGACATAACCACAAGACAGGACTGTGGCGCATGGTTTTTCACCCCCACCTTCAGTGAGAAACGGAGACCATCCAATACTTGTATAAAGTGTCTGTACACCAATGCATGCAGCATGGGGAGCAAACAGGATGAACTGCAGACCCACATGCTGTCACAGGCTTTGACCTCGTTGTGATTATGGATTACGGTGGAATAGCTCACAGGACTGCAATGTTGTCATGAAGGGCTTCTCACTGCTCAGGAGAGACAGACAAAGGCACGGTGGTGGGGTTGCCCTCTGTGTGAGGCAACACTTGGAATGTATTGAGCTCTTGGGGTGAGTGATGAGCAAGTCAAGAGCTTATGGGTCAGGATAAAAGGGCAGACTAGTAAAGGTGGCGTTATGGGGTGTGAGGTGGCGTTATGGGGTGTGTCTGCTACAGGCTGGAAGGGAATTCTGAATTTTAATAACTGTAAGAAGAAGGGCACAGGGAACTACTGGCCAGTCAGCCTTGCCTCAATCCCTGGAACGATGATGGAGCACCTCATTCTGGAGGCCATCTTTGTCCTCATGGATGGCAGAAATGTGACCAGGCATAGTCAGCGTGAATTCACTAAAGGTAAACCATTCTTGACCAACCTTATTTCCTTCTAAAATTAATCAACTACCAGAAGGAATGAGTGGAGAGCAGTGGATATTGCCTCCTTGACTTCAGGAAGTCTTTTGGAACTGTCTCTTGCTATGTCCGCATAGGCAAGTTCAGGAAGTGTGGACTGGATGTGTAGACAGCAAGGTGGATTGAGGACGGACTGAACAGCAGCTCCCAGAGGGTTCTGATGGTGGCACAGGGTCTAATGGGAGGCCAGTCACCAGTGGTGTCCCTCAAGGTTCAGTGCTGAGCCCAGCATTGTTCACCTTATTCCTCAGTGACTTGGAGGAGGGGGCAGATGCTTCCTCAGCAAGTTCACTGATGACACAAAGCTGGGAGGAGTGGGCAGTACTCCAGAGTGCTGGGCAGCCCTTCAGCATTGCCAGCAGGTTGAGGGAGATCATCCTACCCCTCTACTCAGCCCTGGCGAGGCCTCAGAGAGCTTTGCCCAGTTCTGGGCCCCTCAGTACAAGACAGACATGGAGCTCCTGGAGTGGGTCCAGCAAAGGGCAACAAAGATGATGAGGGGGCTGGAACACCTCATTTATGAAGAAACACCGAAGGAGCTGGGTCTGTTCAGTCTCAAGAAAAGGTGACTGGAAGAGGACCTCATCAATGTCTGTATCTGAAGGGGTGTGTCAAGAGGTTGGATTCAGGCTCGTCTCGGTGGTGCCAAGCAACAGGACAAGAGGCTGTGGACAGAAACTGATGCCCATAAGTTCCACCTGAGGAAGAACTTCTTTGTGATTCAGGTGACTGGACACTGGAACAAACTGCCCAGAGTGGCTGTGGAGTCTTCCTCACTGGGGACGCTCAAGAACCATCTGGACACAATCCTGTCTGATGTGATCCAGAATGACCCTGTTTGAGCAGGAAGGTTGGATCAAATGACCCATCCCTTCCAATCCTGTCCGTTCTGGGATTCTGGGAATCCTATACAGCTAATATTTGCCCTCTCACTGCTGGGCAAAAGACACTGCAAGTACCAGTTGATTAGGTACGATTGATTGTTTGATTAACATAAATATCTGAAAGTCCTTTGTAGCATTACATTTGGAAATTTCACCCTGCTCCAAACACTGAATAATGAAACTCTTGTCTGAAACAGATATAAGTGGTGCTATAATTCCAGACTTTGTTCTGAAAGACCCACCTTGGCTCATGCTTTCCTGTTTCACAAAAATTATGTTTGTATGCTGAAAGATGTTGCTTGTATCCAGATTACAGGATGATACTCATTTCATGTGATAGGGGTTTGTATTGCCTTCAGACCAGAAGGATATTTACATGGAGGTGATGGGTGGGGACCAGATCTAGAGAGTCTGTAAGAATGCTCTCAATAGGCTGCAACTCTGGTTCTTCAGATGTCCTCTTGGGCTTATGACCAAGAAAATACTGTGCTTTATTTGTAAAGTGGATTTTAGGTTTTGAGTGATTAATATTGGGTAGGAAATTATTGCACACTGTAGTACCTGTTTTGATTTTGTTAGTAAAATTCATTATTGAAGTTGAATGGCAATTTTTCTGTGAAATGCACTTCCAGAGTAATAAATCTTTAGCTTTGAGCATAGTAGACTGGAAAACTAAAACAGCATACAAAAAGGCAATGTGCAGGATGAATACATATTTGTACAACCATGGATCATAGCTGTTCTTGTGTTTCTCAACAAGTGGAGGGTCTGTCCCAGGTAAGTAGAAGACTTTCAATGGTCTTGTGTCCTAGGTTTTAGGACAGGGTTAGAAAGGCCAATACACTCATGAATTGTCAATCACTGTCCTTCTTTGAGCTCAGCTCTACTGTTTCATATCCAGTATCTTTCCCTGGATGAAAGTTTTTCTGTGCAGTCTTCCTTTTCTTGACTTTTTCTGGCATTTTTCTAGTTATTCTGCCTTGTTCTTCTCTTTTAATGTAACTCTTCCTTTCTGCTATTGTGCAACTGCTAACTTGGAGGCATAGCTCAGTTTTGTTAAAGCAGCACAATATTTCTTTTTCATTCCCTTTCTCATTTCTTACAGATAAAGCAAGGTATTAACTACTGATACCAGGTTTTTTAATTTCATGTTATGCTGTACTTAGTGCTGAAAAACAGAAACATTTTTTGTTCCCTTACTGAAGAATATTTTTCAGAAATAAGAGTAAAATTTTAAAATGTTTCTTTTTTCTTTTTTCTTTTTTTTTTTTTTTTAGTCTAGTGTTTTCCCTGCAATACAGTCTAACAATAGCATTTCAAAGACTACCACACATCTTCCTAAGCAGAGGCAAAGGATTTAAAAGTAGTAAGACTAACTTCATTTTAACCCTACCTACAGGCCTCCCTTTCTTTGAAGATAGCACCAGCCAGAATTGAAGTATGCTATTAATAGAAAAGTCCCCAAAAATTGGAAATATGCACTTAAAAGTTCCTCAGCATCCTGAGACCAAGGGTTTAGCAAATGGCATAAAAGTTGAGAGTGACCAATAAGTGTTAAATAACATTTCCTGGTTTTTGTAGGCAAGGATAATGGCATAGAGGATCAAGTCAGCAGGGAACAACACGTATGAGTGAATTGGCTTAAAGAGATGTAGTTCAGTGAGATATATTTAACCTTTTCATCAGCTGAAAACTGCCAAAGATAAGCTGCCATTATCAGATTCTTTTGAACCGGGGGGGAAAAATACATTACACTGTAGAAATGCTCTTTCCTTTTAAGCAATACATGATTGAGATATAACTCACAGTTTTACTAATTGATTCTCTGCGAACGAGATAAAAACTACATAAAGCTTCTTCATTCCCACAGCAGTTTGTTGCCAGCGATAGCAGATGCAGTTCGTAAACAGGACAAGAAAATTTCTCAACCACTCTTACTATATAGGGTGTAAAAGATCTAAGACTGCCTTGAAAAAGCCTTTCTTCGAGATGTTGTATGATCAAGTCTGTGAAGTTATCGTGAGAGCAAAATGTTTAAACTAGACTCTGACTAGCATCTTGATCCCATGTGAGTGCCAGTACAATGTGTTTTTTTCATTTTTAGTCTATTTAAATGGTCTAGACAAATTTCTGTCCGAGTATCACTGAGCAGATGCAGCACATTATATCCCTGCAGACAATCAATTTACTTTTGCACACAATATAGTTTAAAAATGTATGAAAGATGTTGTTAATTTGTACTCACCAGTAAAAGACTAAGTTCTGTCATTGGAACTTAATTTGGCAGGGATATAGGTTGAATGCCTTTGAAAACGTGGTGGGTTCTTTTTTATTTTATGTATCCATTTTTTAACAGCTTTTGTAAGTCTTATGGCATCTACAAAATTAGAGGAATTTGCTAGCTATAGTGGCAGCTGCTCTTTTTCAAAAAGTTAACCACCCCTAGAATCCTTTTGGTAAGGCAGGCTCTGACTATTAGTCTTATGAATTTATTTATGATTTATATTTCTAAGACTGCCAGTTCATAAATGTGAATATAAATGCATATTTCAGGTTAATCAACAGTTAATTTGGAATATGAATAAGACATCTCTAAAACTAGATTTCTATTTCTTGTTATTATGTTTTATCTCCTATTTTTATGGCAATTGTAGAAAGATACTGCTTCTCAGTCATTATACAGATGAATTAGTCAGGATATAAAAAGAGGTATATGGTAGTGTCAATTCTTCCTTCTCCAAGAATTCAGACTAAATTGATGACAGCAGGAGTGGACATATTGTTAGGAAGTCTCTGACATATTCCTTTCTTGAAGGACCTCTATTCATACTATACTAAATAGTATTAATGAGATACAGCTTCTGGGTCAGCTGCTTAGTTTGGCAGGACACTATTTCCATACCCATTAAACAGGGATTCAAATCTACTCTGACTAGCAGTGTCTGGACAGGATGCCTGAAGAAGGAATGGGTGTTACATATTCATGTACTTTCAGGTTCCATTCACTTTATATTTTTTTGTGTGAGAAGGAAAGGGATTCTGATCAGAATCTTAATAAGGTCAAAATAGGTGCACAAGTTGGCAGAGAAAACAGAGCTGAGTCATTGGAAATACCATGGTGTTCCTTTAGTGGCCTGCCTTTCAAGATGTGCAGAAATGATTCAGAGGGGAGGACTAAGAGGGGCGCACAAGGCTGTTAAAAGAAAGTCCTGAAGTATAAAATGTTGTCCTGCCTCTTAACTCTGATTTAGCACTGCAGAAACAACCTCCATTCTCACATGATGATGATGGAATAGGGGAAGGACTGCCTACATAGCATGCAGCTAAGCCTCTAGACTGCTTTGCTTGAACTTTTATGACCCCAACTCCAAAGCAAAGTGAAGCAGCAATATCTGTTCCAATAAGTGATCATGATGTATATTCACTTAAGGCACAAATTTAAGTGTTATGTACAAGTGGAAGTTTACTAGAAAAGTATTTCTAATTGTTACGCAACAAGAGCTTATAGCATTTATATGGTTTTTAAAAGAAAGCTTAAAATAATTTAGCCTCAAATGTGTGCAGTTTTAATTTCATTTTATGTATAAGAAAACCTTATCTCTAACAGTTTGGTATGGCAACAGATTTGTGACCTTATGTTAATTCTCTACAAGTGTATTTCTTGACCTTTTTATTCCTTTCATTCTAATATATGACTGTGCTAAGTTCAAGGGCATTAATATTTATTTCTGAATGTGTTACATTGCCAAGTGGAAAAATAAGGATCAGAAGCAGTTATTAGAGATTAAATGGTCAAACCTACCAGAAAAGATGGGAGAAATCTTATTTGATTTACAGATAAGGAACTAAAATGTGTTGTGGGGGAAAAATGTCATTGGTTTTACTGCTCTGTTTTCTTGCTTCAGTAATACTCTGAAGGTGCTATAGCATTAGAAAAACACCTAAGCAGCTGGAGGACTGAAGGACATTGAAGTCTTGTCCTGTCATTACTCACTAAATATAGAGATAGCACAGAATTTTTCAAATCCTATGCAGCAAGCAGCAATGGGAGACTTGGTTATTTTAAAGCACTTTGTACCTCCTGGATTAGAGACTTTCTACAATACTGTTACTTATCTTTCTCATAGGCTATCTGACTGTGGGACTCTCACTGGATATAAAACAGGCTGAAGGCAGGTGAAAGCAGATATTTCTCTTGGCTGCACTCTGATGGCTTTCATGGTCTCAGGGAGATGTTTGATGTATTGCATATCAGACACAAAATACTGAACACACATCATGGTGACTGCCAGGTAAAAATCTGTTCCAGCTTCTCACAGAGAGCGTATGGAAATTTGCACTGAGAAAGGTTGTTTTGACTTTGGGTTTTGGTAATTCACCCTTTGGTGAATTCAAGAACTTCAGCAAGGAACTTACCCCCTGGAAACAGGATTAATTACAGTAAGTGTAATGTGCTAGAACATAAATGAAACAGAGTTAAAATATGCCTCTTCTTAAAGGCACAAAACATCAGGATCTTGTATCATGCCTGTTCAGAAGCACAGGACATCTGCATGCAGATGACTCACCATCAAAGGCCCTGTCATGTGCTGGAATTACCAACTGCCAAGTTTTGAATATGTCTACAATTAGATAAAAATTAGAGAAATTAATGGGGTGGGTTATAGGTTGAATAATGGAAGATCAAAGAGTGGAAGAGAGCTGAGCTCCCTGAGCAAAGCAGATATGGAGCAATGTTGTTTGTGATAGTTGTGGAGAGAACTGCTTGAAGAGGTGATTGAAATAGTAATAACAACCTATCTCACAATGAAATAGACAAATGTAGGGCATAATTTTATGTAGTGTGAAAATGACCACTTTTTTAATTAAAATCTTCAATGTATGGAAAACATCTGCATTTTGATAGAAATGCTCCATTTGCTGAAAGACTTAGTTTAATTTTTTCAGAAAAGAAAGCCAACCCAGACCTCTATAAATTTCTCATAATCCTGTCTATACACTCAGTTTCTGTGCACATGCTGGTTTTGGCTGGATTAGAGTTAATCCCAACTGGGATTAAACCACGATGCTGCATAACAGACTCAGTTTTTGTTAAAACTTCACAATTCAATATAATCTTCCAGGACAAGCCATCAAAAACACTTTCACAACAACTTCAAAAGCCTCTCTTAAATCTGGAGGAGCTGGCTATCAAAGACTGTCAGCCAAAGCACTAACATAATACCATCACTTCAAGTCATGATCTAAGTAGAAAATAATGTTTCACTCTAGAGCACTTCAAAATAGTTCCTCCTTCCTCACACTGTACTACCTGATTGGCAAAAAAGCTGTGAACAGTACAGTTCTCTATTCTAGTAGTTAATCCAATAATATGAAAATATTCTGCAGTAAGTGTCACTGTTGGGATTTTTTGTAATTCAATATGAGCATGATCCAAAGCACATGGCAACAGGAAGGAAAAGCAGCAATACCTTCCTGAAACCCAGCTCATTATGGACTTAGTCTCCTTGGAGATGACACCTGAACTCCTTTCTACAGAATTTTCTATTGCGAGCATGAAATGAGGCTGATAGCAACTATAGCTGTTAAAGAAATCAGTCTTCTTTATGAAATGGAAGTTTATTTGCTATTAATTAGAAAAGGTGTCCGGAGGGAAAAAAAGGTCTGTTTATTCTTTGTACTTCATCCAATTTTTTTGTAAATTAGTGCTGTTAGGATGCTCTGTGTAGTTTCCTAGCTAACTCTTGTCATGCTAGGAGCTGAACATTTGTTTCCAAACGCATTGATCATTGCTGAAGTTTCTGCAGGAAGGCATGGTAGTGTATCTTTCGTTTGAAAGGCTGCCATGCCCAAGCCTTGTGTAAGAGCTGAAACTATTGAAGTCTTATTTGGAGATATTCTGCCCAATACATGCCCTGGAATTCTTTTTTGGAAGTAGAAAAACCCCACTGAAATAATACTGTTATAAAAACCACAGTTCTTGAAAATCAGAATTAAATAGAAATGAAATTTGATTATGAACTGAACTAAAAGTCAGATAAAAAAAAATAATTCTTCTTAGTGCTTTAACAACTTTTCCTTTTTTTTTCTTTTCATATTTTATGTTATTGTTTTCTTGCTTCAGGACAGTCCTTCCCTCCCCTTAATGTGCCAGAACTGCAGGGCTTAGTCATCTCTTTCCCATCCTCTCCTCCCCTCAGTGACAGAACTTTTCATTTATGCTTTCATTCTTTGAGAAAGCTAAAGCAACATTCGTGTTCTCCTCATGATTTATCCACAATCCCCCGAAGTTCAAGGAAAACTTGAGCATTTTTCAGAATATAGGGTAATGAAATATGCCTCAGAAGAGCTTCTAAAGTTCCTGATTTAGAATTCTTCATTTTTTTCCTTTCTGCTGTTGTGGACAAGACCATAAGTAATATTTTAATGTTGATCACTGACTCCTGATCTAGGAAAAAAAGATTTTCTTGAGAACCTGTTAAAACAGTGTAGTTACCCAGAAGAATTGCTGTCAGGCAATATGGACACCTCCTCACCTGTAGGGATTAAGGATTTGGCATCTTCAGGCCCATTCACCTTTAAATGGAGAAACTTGGGCATGATGGTGGTGCTAAATCTTCATGAAAAGGCAAGGAAAGTAATTATCAGTGAGCCACAGAGCAACTGTCAACTTATTTCTTTTTTGTTGCTTTTTTCTAATGGTGTGTGCATTATTTTCAGGTGAAACAAATAGTAGCTTGGAGATTTTAATTTGCTCAAAAATGTTACCAGTCTAAAGTCATTGATCTTTTACTTTACGATGTTGCTGTTCAATTTAAGCTATTTTAGAGAGGCTTTGATTTGGAATGTCCAACCCAAGTATGAGCAAGTGTCATTAAAATGTAATGAATTAAAACTCACTGCCCATCATTTTAAAAGCAGTAAATTCATTAAACTAAGTTGATGAGAACTTGGTCTAAAAGGGACCATTCAGAGTCACTTGCTTGTCCATGGACATCAGTGGAGGGTTGTTCCCTTAGGCATTTTTAAATCACTGTTTTCCCACAAAATATTTCTCTTTTCCTTTGACTGTTATATAAGAATCAACAGTTCCTATGGTAAAGAGAGAGAATGTGGGATACATTCATAATCCAGTCTACCACAAAACCCAAAGAATCAAACCTGGAGTGATTTGATTTCAATGACAAATGTCATGTATCACTTTTGGCAGTGAAGAGTACTCTGTAGCGATGGTGACCCACACTTTGCTCTGTCACATTCTTGCCTGGGAAATCTTTAGTGATTCCAGTTCTGCAAAGTGCTGAGCAAGTTCCCAAGTACCTGTGGCTCCCCCTGCCTTGCTTTGGGATGCCATTCAGAGGCATAAATCCAGAGAGAGATACTGAGCCCCTGCAGAAACTGGAGCTCTAAGAGACACATCGTAAGAACAGGTGACTGCTAAATGGAGTGTGGAGAGGAACTGATAATGCTTTCCACTGTAGAAAATTGTCTGGTTTTCTCGATATGTTTTATATTTAATATGCATCCTGGGTCTTGCACTGCTTCCCTTTTATGGGATGTAGTTGGTTCTGAAAGGCATTGGTTGCTAGCAGGTGCTTCCAATTGTACTTTGGTTATTATTGATTAAGTATCAAATAGCGATACATTACATATAGCAGTTCACAAAATAAAATTGTTGTGGCAGGATAGTGAATGCATCAGAAATAACTTCTAGCATTCTTTAAATTTGCATTTCACATAACTGGTCTATTTGTGTCACTGGGTGAATTATTATTTTCAGGTCAACTTTCAGGGTATTTATAGTCAATGGCTGTTCTGAATGGCTCTTCATTTCCACAACTCAAATTTTATTTCACAAAAACCAAAAGATGTGTGAAAAATAAATAGAACAATTCTGCAAGTCTGTGTTTGCACAGAATACTTCTAATCAGATTTCAGTTTTCAGGTTTGAGACTTCCGAATGGCAGTTTACCTCAGTATTTAACTCAGTCAGCTGAAGAACAAGGGAAGTGAAAGAGCACAATCTGAAGGTTGCAGATCTTGTCCTGAACAGTGGCTCACCTGTAGTATGAGTATTGGAACTTGGGAGTTACTTCTGCTTTTTATTGTCGCTCAAAAGGAATGGAGTCCAGCAAACCATCTGAGCCTTTTGGGGACAAGATGGAACAGTGCTAATTGATACTTGACAGAAAGAATACATGAACACAACCTAGGCATTTGTTCTGCTGGAAGCATCGTATTATGTTGTTTCCCTGTTGATAGAAACTGGAAAAGTCAAGGTATTTTTCTCAAGTTTCTTTACTGCCGTGAAGGAATTTTGAATTACATACACTGGTAGAATTATCACAGTAAATTTTATACAAAATCTATACATGACTGAAATGAGGGGAAAAAAAAAAACCCATTAAGTTATCTATTAAGATAGGGGCATTTGTCTTTAATAATTTATTTTGACATATCCAGGACTTGGCTAAAGGTCACTGGCAAAGACAAATTCCTTGAATCTGTGGGGGTTTTTGTGTTAAATGCAGGGGGTTTTCATTCTGTAACAGGCCTGGACACAGCCCCTGACTACATCCAAGTGCTCTCTTGCTCTTTGGTCAGGAGTCCTTGAGGCTTACCTGTCTTACTGCCTCATGCCTAATAATACATTCAGAAGAATTTTTACCAGATGCTGATTGGAAATGTGCTGTAGACATTCTCAGAGTGGTTTATAGGGAAAGAATAACATCTTAACTGTGTTACATTAATTTCTGGTAATTATGCAATAACAATCTAATGGAGCAAATACTTTGTCATTTAACTAGTGTAGTTGTTAGTGCATATTACAGTTTGCTTGAGATTTTGTATAATTTACTGATAGCTATACATTCACATGTTCATATAAAAATGATAATGCACAAATATATAATTCTCATATCTAATTGCTAATATTACAAGGAGTAGCAATTTGAGAATATGATTGTGAATTATCAAATCAGATGTTTTCATTAAATTAAAAATAATATTACTATTTTGACCTGTATTGTTTTTCCATCTTGAAAAGCTTTTCAAAGTTACCTTCTGCTTCTCTTGGTTATTGGGCACTCAGATTCTCTCTAAGTGGTAATGTCACTGAAATCTAAAGAAATTATCAGTGTCTGAGCCCAAATAATTTACTTATTGAAAGACATTCTATAAATACCCCAGAAGGAATTGGCCTGGTGGCACTCCATGAACTAATTTATATCCTGCTTAAATAAGGTCCAGAGTCTGAAGGAGTCAGTGGGAAGGAACCTGAGTAACTGAGGATAGAATTCATCATGTGTAAATTCATCACTCAAATACAGGCATTCTGCTAATTATCAGCTAACAACACTGAAGCTCGAATTGTGGTTTTGGTTTTTTTTAAGTATAATTGACACCAAAATATCTGCAGGTCTTAGTTACTTTTACTTCCACACTACCCTGTTTCTTTCACAGTTTCCCAGGTAATTTAAGGTGGAAGGGAATTCTAGTAGCCATCTGTGTTTCAAAGGAAACAGGGCTAGAAAAATATGTTTGCAAATGCTTGAGTCTTCAGATACTACTGAGAATATACATTAGAACTTAAGATTTTATGTGTCACTGCATGATTTATATTCAACGGTTTACTCCTTTTACCATAAAAAAAAACAATTTCACATTTAAAAATATTATTTCTCTCAAAAAGACAAAAAAATCCCTTTTTCCATCTGGTATAGGGTTTCATAAATATATCACATTTTTTTCCTAGGCATTTAAAAAGTACTGCATTACTATGCTGTCCACGCACTAGCATAAAGAGATGTAATCTAATTTTAAAGTTAAAATAGAGCAGTTTGCATGCTTGGGTGGTAAAACTCTTCTCAGCAATGTCTTCTGCATCTGAACAGCTCTTCTCTCTGGTCAGAAATGTACAGGGTTTTACTGCAGGATATTGTTCCTGCTCACCTTTCTTTGGCTAGTTTTGAGGGCATCTTAGAAGTCTGTGCTCATTGGTGAATTTTGTAGCTTTCTGACCCCCCTACAGTGGCCACACATGTAGTATAGCAAATGTGGTATTGCAAGGAGCTCTGCTCCAATAGCATCTTTTTTTTTTCTTTAGTCTTTCCAGTTACTTGAACAAAGACTCAAGGAATGTGTCCTTGTGCTTTTATTTTGCCCAGTATCATATTAAGTTTCTCAAGAAAGGAATTAAGTTTTCATCTAAGATTTGTCCTCAAAAAAACCTAGGATGTTTTCTCTTACAATTCCCTCACAAGTCTAGATTATTACTTTTTTGGTAACTCCTTCCAGCACTTTGTCCTTCTGCGTGATCTTCAGTTTGAGGGAAATCCCAAGTGTTTTCTTAAATATGACAGACAGACGAATATATTCCTTCCCTTCTGTAACAAGCATCAGTACTGAAGTGACTCACTTTGATTATGCAAAGGTATGGCAGATGTAGAAAAACTTCTCAAAAAAAAAGCTACAAGAATTGTTGGAATTCGCCCTTTCATTTGGTTTTATCAAACAACTTCTGCCTCTGCCAGAAGTTGCAGCAGGACTCCTCCCTGTCCTGTCAGGATATCAGCTGTGGGTATTAATTAGGCACCACAAAGTAACAAATTGCTGGGTCTGCACTTCCGTTCCTCATTTGCCTTTCTTCAACTGTCCACTACATGTCAAAAATAACTCTCACTTTTGGACTGTCTATTAAACTTCATTATTATTATCTAGCTAGATAATTTGTGCCAATCTTCTTCCCTCCCATTATTTTTTTCCAGAACACTGAAAGCAGTCAATTTGTTAAGGACATAAATTTTCTATTTTGCCCTCGGTGCAGCCAGAGTTCATCATGAGCAAACAGAATTTCTGAGCTCACAGGGCAGGGGAAGGAAAGCAGGGAAGAGAAAACAGCAACAGGAATGGTGAAGGGGACACATAAATTAATATTTAAGTACAAAAGCCAGGAAAGGTTCCACAGCCTTCTTTGTTCAGGAAACCCTTAGCAAGTAGGGAAAGCAGACATTTCAATAAAATCACATTGCACGCTATCAGCAGTTGATATGATCCTAGTGCATGCTTCTTAGGGATTATTGAATTTTCCTTCCTGGCCTTCATGCCTTCCTGTCTTCTGCAGATCTAACATACCTATTTACATTGGAAGTATCTGTTTGTAATCACTTTCTAGCATATCTTCTTCTGTCATTTTGTCACTGCTAATTCTATGTGGCTCTACCTTTGGTAGGTGTTATCTTTTCTGTTTCTTATTCTACTGTATTTATTGGGCAATATGATAAAACGGGTTTCACTAAGCTTTAGAAATGGTTTATTTAAACCAAAGTGAAAATTTTATTAGAAATTTTATAAATCTAGGAAGGCTGGTGTCTTACTGTGAACCGTACCTATAGAAATGAGCTGGAAAAAAAAAATCAAGCTTTTTAATGAGAATAACACTGTCAAGGAAAAAACAGGGAGTACAGTGGAGCAAATAAACCTTGGTCTTGAGAGGCTAAATGCAAATATTACAAAGCATTCGACAGATTTGGTTTGATTAAAGGTATAGACATTTTGGAATATTTGTGTAACTTTTCCTACACAAGCAGTAACATTACAGTGTGCAAATGACTGAAATACGAAAGAATAAATATATTCACAAAGGAATACATACAAACAAAGACCATTTTTAAAAATAAAGGAAAAAAAAAACAAACTTGAGAGTTCAGTATCAGCAACATAAAGTGTCATTGAGGCACAGTGTAAAAGACTGTTGTGAAAATAGTCAAAACTTGCTCATTTGGGACCTTTTAATCTAGTCTGGGGGGGAAAAAAGAACAAACTAGAAAATATAGGGAATATCGTTGCATTTGCAGAAATTTAATGGGACACTAATAACGATCTTCTCCAGCTCTAACTTCTTTGAATCAATATTGGGCAAGATAGCCTGAAATGTTCATGTTAAATAGAAACTTAAACTCATTGATGCGGTATCTCGTCATGGTTAGGGAAGTAAACAAGTTACAGTGATATGTCAGCAAAGCACAAGAGCAAACACCAGGAGAAACTAGTAAACACAGATCCAGTAAGGTGACCCTAAAATACTTTGTTTGGCCACTGGCACTGTATACAGATGAAAATTAGGTTTGTGAAGATGAGCAAGCCCATGCCTATGATGGCATATTGTTATGCTGATGTTCCTTAGGGGAAAAAAGCCATCATAAGATTCCCTGTTACAAGATTTTTATACTAAAAATGTAAGTATATTCAATTCCACTTTGTAATATTTTTCTTTTCTATGTCTTAATTTAAAAGTCTAGCTTCCATCTGGGCCATTCATTCATGGACCTCAAATGTCTGCTGTTTGGGCTTTCATGACTACCGCCTTTTAAGGGTTTCTACCATGAAATTTAGGACAGAAAATGATTGTATCTTGGATGTAGAAACATCTTGGCTGCCAGACTTTCTCACTGTTACCAAGCATCTTTTCACATTTCCAATTTATATCAAATCTTGAGAGACTGTTCCTAAGGTGATCTTACTGTAATTCTTGCTCATATTTGCCATAATTGCTCTTTTTTTCCCAGACGCCCCTTTTTAATCCTTTTCTTTTTAATGTGTTTTATCTTGCTTAATTCAGATGTTAAAAGGGTGTGGTTTAGTGTCGTTTTTGCTGTATTCTATCATGTTTTTAAAAATATCCAGAAGCTCTGCATTTATCAGGGGAGTTCTCATTTGGCAGTTAAATTATTTTTGTCATTAAGTGGATATTATAAAACTCTCTGAGAGGAAGCATGAAACTGAAATAATGGGACAAAGATCAAAGCCAGCAGCTACGCAGAGTTTCCTGAGTGGAATCCTTGACTGGCAAAAGGAAGCTGGCTGATGGCATTTTTTTTGTACAGCTAATGAAAATTTCTCAAGAGGTTAAGCCTTCCAGTAGTTTGGAAGATGTAATAAAAACTCATTTCAGACTAATAAAGAGTTTGCAGCAATATGTTGTATGTATGAAATTTGCCCTTTGCAGCTGGTAATTTGCCACCACCTTAATCTTCTGTCCTGCAACCACACACGGGATCAGTCCTGTTTATTTCAGTGCTTATTCCCAGAAAAACTGTAAAGTCTCATTGCTACTAATTTTTTTCCAAACTTTTTAGTGTAGATGCTCTGATCATTTTAAGCAGTACTTTTGTATTTTATCAGTACTGAAAGTGAATCTCAAATCCTTTGATTGTTATGGTAGAATATCTGCCTGTAAGTGTCTGTATTCCTTTACCAAAATGCTTCTAGATTAATATAATAAATAAAATCCTAATAAATTAGTAGAACTGGTAAAACATTAGTCTATTTTCACCAAACTCTTCGATGTCTCACTAGGAACTTTTATAAATCTTTGTAATTAAGATTATATTCCATTCAGTTATCTGTAATTTACTCACTTTTATATTTACTTTAGCATCACTACAAACTTATTTAATTAAAATAGGGTTTTCTTAAAGAGTTTAAAGTGAATATCAGAGAATGCAAGATGTAGGAAATAAATGTGAAGAATAGGCAGGAACAGAAGGAGAAATAAATGGAAAAAATCAATAATGATAAAAGAGGAGTGATGTATCAAATGAAAGAAGTATGAGACTTACAGAATTTAGGTAATTAACTGAATAAAGTGAGGTAAATTATTCAAAATAAACAGCAGACAGGATTGATGTGTTTTCTGGAAAACTTTGGAAGTGTTTTTCCCCTTCCAGCTGCAAGTAGTTAGGTATCATGTTTATATAATATGGCCTGTGGTTTGTGTTCTACTTTGCTATTTGCTCACAAGGAAAACCACCATTCATTAAACAACCAGAAGCATTTTGTTCAGTGTTATGGGCTTTCCTCACACAAGATCCATCACAATAAAGAGGACTGCAGTTACTAAGATCTGACAGCTACACAGTCCACATGAATAAAGGCTGTTTAACTACCATTCCAGCAGACTGTTAACTGCAATAATCTCTAAAATTATAAACCACTTCAACATTTTCATCCTGCATGGTCAGTTCTGAGCACCTGTGAATTTTCAGAAATTTTTAGAGGACTACCAAGAAGGTAAATATTACCTAGAAAATGTCCGATACACATCTCAATTTCTTATTTTTTTGTCAGTCTACTGCAAGGGATGTGTGCTCTATAAGGGAAAGGATGCAAGGGGGTCAAATATTTATATTAAAAATAAGGAAATTTTCGTTCAGAACTGTGAAATCTCCTTAATTGTGCTGCAGTAGAGTGTAGCTGTCAGTTTGGACAGTCTCAACTCCCTTTCTCCTGATATTTGAAAGAAAAGATCCTGTAAAAATCAGCCACAAAGTCTGATGTTTATGAAGTTGGCATTTGCTGTTTTCTAACTACTTCGATGCTATTGGGTTTGGTAGGATTTCTGTGTCATTAAATCAATTCTTTATAGCCCTAAGAAAGATGTGAAGGGGGCCTGGAACTGAGTCACCATTTCCAGGACCAACTATGTTCAGATACTTGCCAGCCAAGTGACATTTTCAGCATAGACAGGCAGAAGTGAACAGCTGACGGGGCTGTAAGAAAATGATGCTCAATTAAAACTCATTTAGATGACCTGGGGAGTTCCTCCTTGTTTAACACACATGAAAAGTCTTATTTGATTAAAAAAAAAAAATCAGTACTGCTAGTACACAAAACGTCTTACTGGTCCAGTCTTTCCATTAGGATCAGGAACTTCTTTTTCAGGGAAACGTCTTACTGGTAGTTCACTCTCAGTGGAAGATTTTCTTCCTTTATCTCAAACCTGGTCTTCACTGGAGAACCATAACAGCAATTATTCAATTGATCTGAAGAATTTTTTTTCCTCAGCAGTCCTGCCTGGAGAAAAAGAACATCAGATGTTTGCTGTGATTGCCTTTGTTTATCCAAACCTTATAAACCAAAGTATTTCCATGAAAACGAATCATCCAGTTTCTCTTTCAGGATTATTTCCTTCCTGGAAAGTCAGTCCTCTGGTTCATGAAGACCACCCCAAACTCCAACCTGAGCTTCTTGCTCTTGGCAAGTCTTTGCTCAGAGCTTAGAGCCAGGCAATGTTACCAGTCCTTGCTGCTGCTCTTTTGCTTAAGGTCCAATTTAAACTATTCCTTGCTGACCACGCATTTTTCATTAAGACACAGTCTCATGCTGTCATCCTTTTCTTTATTTCTTTTTTTACTCAATACAATAGATAGATAGCTCTAAATATACTGGTGTGTCACCAAAATAGAAAAGGCTATTTTATTTGATTACAGATTTGGAGGTTTTTTGTGTGTTTGGAAATAGGCCTAACTAGAGAAATGTGTGGAGTCTGCCACTAGACAGTCCTGTAATGTAGTTACCAAAGAATACAGGGAGAGGTGGAAAAGGAACTTAATTTTTCTCCTGGAATATGAAAAATACAGAGTAGCAAATCGGGGTTTTTTTCAAGTTTGAAAGATTATTGTGCCTCCATTCATCTAAAAGAGGTAAGGGATGATACTTTATTTTATATTTTTAAAGCTTCAGCAGAAGTTTTCCATATGAGAACTCTAATTCTGGAATTGAGCTATTATAGTTAGGTTTGAACATATTGGTGGCAGAAGTTAACCTGAGGTTTCACCCAATAATGCAAATTACATTTCATTCCAGTGACCACTGTGTCACCTGCTGCTAACACAAGGAAGAGAAAAATTAGAAATGTTGATTTATGCAACTGCTGATTATGCAACATTGGATAACAAAAAATAATTACAGATAATGCAACAGTTTGTGTTTTTATAGAATGGAATACAAAAATGGTAAAGCTGAATTTAATTTCTACAGTATCCCAAGAGAGCAGTAGCTTCTAAATAAAAGAGAAGAGGAAAATGAGTAGTTTTGTGGGAACAAGTTTTTTTCACCTTAATTGTCTACCAAAATCAGATTGAGCATCTTTACAGAACCATTAGCATATTTTCCACTCTATTTTTATCCAGAAGATTCTGTTCCTCTCTAGGTTCAAGCTTAAGTGTTTTGCTTTTGAATAATTTCATGGTTGTGGTAGGTTGCTCCAGTGGCATGGCCCACTTGCTTTAATCACTATACTAGATTCCAGATTGGTAAGGAATAATTTTATTCAATTCTGTAATTCTTCATTTCCTGAGATATTTAGTATTGTGCATGTGGAAAAAATGCAAGATATCTTGAGCAAGAATTATTAAAAAATACATTCATATTTGAAAGTATTACAAATGTCAATAAAATTTACTATTTGAGCCCCCCCCCCCCAATATGTTTATTTAGGATTGCCTTTTGTTAGGTTATTTTAGCTGAAGAAGATACATTATTAAAATTGATGTTGACCTCTAAAATACATAATTTATTTGATAGAATGTGGTGCTTTGTTTGAGTAAATACCTGTTGATATAGCCATTATTTAAATGTTACAAAGTATAGGTTTACTTATCAACAACAGAACTGCCTATATCAATACTAAACTGCTTGATTTTTTGCACCAGATTGGAAAACGACTTGAAAATGCTGATTATCCTAGAGCTACCTTTTTACCTTTTTTGACAACCTGAAATCTCTCATTTCATTAGCACTACCTTCCATTGCTTTGTAGACTCGTAGGTGAAGATGAAAACTGTAATGAGTGAATCTTCCTATATCCTAATTTTAAAATAGTTATCAAAATTATGTATGACCAAAAGAAAAAACAGTAAATTAATCTGGGTTTCTTTCTGGCCTGCCCTGGTTCTGCTAACTACAAAAAAAACCCAAAACAAAACAAAACAAACAAAAAATAATATTATCCATTCAGGAACAGATTCAATCTTGCTGGTATTTTGCTGCATTTTGCCTGAAACATGAAAGCAATAGAATGGATGAGAGAAACTTGTACAAAAAGCAGCTCAAACCCCTTTGACTGCTCTAGGTGAGGCTGTATTGTACCCCAAAGCTGTGGGTATAGAATTGAGGCTGTTGAACCAGAAATATTTCAGGATAAACTTTCCAAAAGCATGGATTACCAAAGAGTTACATTTTTCTGTGCTTGTACTTGGAGATTGGGGTTTGTTATGTATTGGTGTCATTAATACAGATACTTTATTAAAACATCAATTTTATATATATATATATATATATATATATGTGTGTGTGTGTGTGTGTGTGTGTGTATATGTATATAAAATGCTGAAATTAAAAACTGTCATTAAAAAGGTGATTCAAGCTAAGTCATATAGACAGCTAAACTCTGATACTTTATCAACTGGCAGGATTTTGATAACAATCTGAAGTGACCTGGCTGGGCTGCCTTGCTCATGTCTCCCTCGAGGCAGTCAATTGAATATTTTAAACAATCCACCATCCATTTGGCCCATCACAAATGAATGGATAGAGAATTATGTCACATCTTCCTTTGCTGACAGACTTTTGTTATTGAGACCCTTTCTATTTTCCTACTGATGTATGTACTGTGCATACATACAATGTAATGCTGAAAACATGCATAAAAGCTATGACATTCAGATTAATTATCAGCTAATTAACAGCCCTTCTGGCCTTTGCAGAATACCTTGCTAAATTCAAGAAATAATTTGAATAGGTAATTATGAATGCTATTTTAAAATGATGAGTTGAAGTGTCTACAGGATTTTACCTTGACAAAAATGTGATTGCTAAAATTGCCACTGACTAATACATAGTTGGGAGGAACAAACAGCATTTAGATAGAAAAAAAGTGTAGTCCCATTGTCCACAAAAGCTCATTAGAAAGAAGAAAGAAATTTGGAGGCTCTCCAAATACAGGATTATGAAATGGAAGAGAGAAAATAAGTAATTTCTTGGAAATATTTTTTAGTGGATGAAAATATACAACATCCAATGTCATTTCCCAGGCACTGGACTTTTCACCATGCTGGCAGTGATTGTCTCAACACAATGCAAATTATAAGACTGGGGACTAAATAGTCACTGTCATACACAATTCAATGTTGTAACACTTTAGATTTGATTTCTACAGCGGCCTTGAAAACGTTGCTACTGACAAAACTAAATTTATTCTTCCATAGTCTGGCTTTTCAGTCGGCTGTTTTGTTCACTCATGCCCATATATCACCACTTTCTGTTTATATTACAAGGTTACACCAACATCCTTAATCTAACAGTGTTTGAAGCAAACCATTTATGAAAATGAATGGTTTGCATACATAGGTTGCAGATGTCTGAAGTACCCAGAGGGGGTCAAAATACAGTGTTATTCTATACAGTACTAGGTATTAATGGGTTTCATGGTTTTGTTGCTTTTTCACAAAAGCCAGAGACGATTGCAGCTGCAGAGTTGCTCAGTCTTGAGATGACCTCTAGGGGTCACCTGTTACTTTCTCTTATAACGCACAGAGTTTATTTAATTATTTCTAAACAACCCCAAAGAAATGAAGACTTCTTGAACGGTTTTCCCCTTTAAGCTAGTCATGACACACTCTGGTTTGTATATGAACTCTTATTTGTTCAAATCTTATACAGTCTTTCCTAATGTGCAACCTAATTTTTCCCCTCTGCATGTTAAATGAGTTCCTCAGTCTTCTTTGATTAATCAAAAAATGCAGCCTACTTTATGACATGCCTTTAATTATTCGTAGACAGTTCTTGTTGTGTCATTTTCCTCCGGATGGCAATTGCTTAGCTGTATAATTCCACATAGATCTTGTTTTCCAAACACCTCTGTTCAGCTCCAGTCTACTCAGCTTGCTTGGCCAGAGCACATCCTTTTAAATACTGTGTCCCTGGACAATTCTCTGATCTTTAATCACTGTCGAGTACTGCATTGCCATCCTGCTCGGTGTTTGCGTTGTGCTTTTCCAGAGTGAATGAATAATAACAGCTGAGCCTGAAGGGAACCCTACCAGCAAGGAGGAGGAAGAGGCCGATTTAAGGGGAAAATTAAGAGTGATGTTAAGAGGGGCAGCAACCGTGAGAGTCCTGAAATTCCTTCCCGTGGCTTAGCCGGGTCAGTCAGGTGTGAGCACAGAGCAGCAAGAGCTGCTGCTGTTCTGATGAGCCCGGGAGCAGTGTGTGATACCTTATCACCCTTCCTGCATACAGGTGTTCTGGGGTGGCAGACAGCTTCCTGAGATCCTCCCCCGGCCATAAATTGTCTTACAGTCTGACATTCCAGTATCTTCATACAGAAAAAGAACACGTTTCTCTCTTTTGTAGCCATGTGAAATATTAATATAGGATGAATTTGTATTTGATCCTGGGGAGAGAGCTAAAGGTCACTGTACCTTTGCTTTGCATTTTTTATGTAGCAATACTTTCTGGCCAAAAAAGATAGGAATTTCCTGAATCATTAATGTGGTTTTGTCTTTGATTAATGCCTAAAGTTTTAATTTTTTTCCTTACAACAATAAATGTAAAGATTTTTCATTCAGTGAATATTCTATAATGTTGAAATGACTTTCAATTGATTCCTGTAAAGAAACTGAAATCTGAAAATATTTAATAGAGAAAGTATACCGAAAATGTTTTCAGAACATAGTCTGGATGTATAATACGTCCATATTTATGGTCATAGACAGACATTTGTTTTGAATTCTCAGGCAAAAACAAAATAGGAGCATTGTAGTTTAAACTATTCCATTCATTTTACTGTGGGATCAGTATTCATAGACACCTTTTATAATAGTTTGTAGTGTACTGATTCCTCTGATTCACCATGGTATTTGTTCAGAAGGAAACTTGTACTGTAGTAAAAGACTTTAAGGGATTCTTTTTCTTCTTCTGGGAAAAAAACAGAAATCTTACTTACAAATCCTGTGAGAAGGTCATTGCTTTGGAAAGATAGTCAAGATTTTTTTTTAAGAAGTTATTAATATGGAATATTTCATTTTGTTTTACTTATCCAAAACACAACATTTGAGGAATAATTAATTGACTAGGCTTCCAAATGAAAATTCAGTGGTTTTAATGGAACATGTTAATTATGAAGAAACTACAGCTATCAATAAAGTAAGTCACCTAGTAAAGCTACTGTGTATCTTTTGATTCTCTTCCAACTTTTTTCTGATCACTCTACTTTATAAACCATCTCTCAATCTGCTAGTGAAATCTTGAAAAATCTTATGCTGAAGAGTCTTAGAAATAGACTGTTTGTTTGAATAGTTTGAATATACTATGACCACCATTACAACCCAGTGATTCTTTGCAGTGTGGCCTTTGACACCAATAGCAATATTCAGTACTTAGATTTTTTAAAACACCTATGTGCATCTTACAGTGACATTAAATATATATTTGAAGCTATTTATTAAGTGTTGGTGTACAATCTGCATGCATATGCATGAGTTTCTAAAGTCAAGTAAAGTTTTCCTCCTGTTAGAAGCTGATCATCTCATGGTATTTTTAGACTAACTATACCATCCAGCTCAAAATTAATTTCCTCAAGTAGCCTTCTCTCTCTAAATCTCTGGGAAGCATTTATTCCTTCCTCTCTGACTCCCAAGCTTTAAAATTAGTACATTTTCAGGAAAAATAATAGAACAAAACTACTTATATGATTTTATGCTTTCTTTTTCTGCATAAAAACCACCAAGTGGCTGAGCTAGGTGTCTCCCTACTTCACTTCAATATCCCATTACTTTTTCCATTCTCCAGTAAATACATGCACATTAACATTCACATACATCCCCTTCATGATTAATTATCTGATTACTAGGAAACAAATATTCTGTCCTGTAATTCTGAGGTATTATTCCCCTTCATACATTTCTTAATCAGGATTAAGAGCAGATTTCCACTCTTTTTCATTGCTTTGCTTTCCGATCACACATTAGGTTATATCTGTTCACCCAACTCTTTATTTTCTTTCCTAATTAGTCAGAGGTAGAATAACCGTTGTGGTCACAAGAATATAATGGATCCATGTACTTTTCCTAGATTTCTCTGTTCCTTTCCATTAACCTTCCTGAAACCAGATTATACTTTATATTCTTATCAATATTCCATTTGGAAAATTAAAGACCTTTCAAGCTAGATTCTACAGTTTTCTATAAATTATTTATATATATATTTTGTTGTTATTGTTATTTTAATTCAGGTTGCAATGTGGTTCTTTTAGGGAAATTTTAAAAAGAACTGGGAAGAATGAAGTCCCATGAATCTCAGGGAGGGACTCCCTCGTGCTGTCTTTTGCTCTCAGAGAAACTGACTTTACAAATATTCCATGTTTATAAACATATTCCGTGTTTATAAGCACCACCAGCATCAGTAATTGACCAGATCATTTCTTGACACTTCATTCAAAGGCAGTGAAGGGGATTTGTAGTTACTCCATGCCTCTGGCACCCAGATATTCATTAAATCTCAGCAAGCAAGAGCCAGGTGTTGTGGGAGTCCGTATGGACAAGACTTCTCTGTACATTCAGTTGATCTTCAGGTATTAAATTTCTTGGTTAATGCTTTATTTCTTTATAGACCTAGGATATTGTCCAGGGGGTGGGGGAAAAGGCATAATCTATGTTTGCCAGTGAGAATATCTCCTCAAACCCTAGAGCACCGTAGCACCAGCTCCTGCAGAGACTCTAGTGGTTCCAGAAGATGGCTCCAGTTATCTCTTTGGGTCCTGCAATAACTGCATGCCCACACAACTTTATTTGGAACTTGCTCTTTCCAAAGGGACTGTATAGTCCAAACTTACCAGCTTCTTTGAAATTCTCTTCAACAGTGGACAATTTTAAGAATAAAAATAAAAATAAATTATTAATTATTTTGGAACATGGGCATTTCAGTTTTTTATTCTAAGACTGGAATTAAAAGAAATGTATAAAGACAACTCTGGTTGTAGTATGATAGCTAAATTTCTATCGAGTCCTTTTTTTCTAGAATATTTAACCTTTCAAAGGTGTTTGCTCTATACGGCAAGATCCCATCATCTGAGTGCTGACCCAGAGCTGAAAATAAAGCCAGCTTTCAGGGCTGGCTTAAATTCCCCATGAGACTTCCCTGCTTAAAACATCATTCTGTTAGCTTTCTGTGTTCAACAAATGACAACTTCCTTTTTTCTTCTTCACTTTGAACTTAAGTCCCTGCCTCTTACCCAAGCCAACACAGCTGTTCCATCTATCTTCAGTCAGTGTGTTCCCTTTGTCCTCGTTTGCTGCAGCCCTGGTGCAAGTGTTACAGTCTGAGTTATATATCATGGGCGTTATGTAAGCAGGTTTCACCAAATGCAGAGAATTTCCTTATGTGCTGGACTTCCAGGACTGTGCATAGACCCAGATTTCTGTGATTCTTGTTTGCAACTCTCCCTCTCCACGTGTCCTTTCTCACCTGTATGTTCCCAGCTACAGGGAGCTATATACACCAGCTATATGGGGGTTTTGACAAGCATAATTTACTAGTAAAATTCTCAAATATGCTTTCTGTTTATCTCTTAGATTCATTCACATTATGATTATGCTTTCTCAGTAAACATATGTAAACAATTCATTTACTCAGTATCTTAATATTATTATGCTTATGTGTACTTCTAATAACCTATGGTATCAAGTCAATCTGCTCAGTCCCTACTCAAGAAATTCAGAATCAACATGGGTCTGAAAAAAGATTGAAAAACCAGTCTGGCTAAATATTTTCTATTATATATATTTATATTTATATTTATATTTATATTTATATTTATATTTATATTTATATTTATAGTTATAGTTATAGTTATAGTTATAGTTATAGTTATAGTTATAGTTATAGTTATATTCTATAAATATTTTCTATTCCGTAATTTTATCCTGCTTTTTAGTGAAGATCACTTCTCTACTTGAAAACGTGATTTAATTTTATCTTGCTTTAACTCTCTAGACCCCTTGATAGACTAAATCAGTACAAGTGTGGATATCAGCAAAGCAGTTCCAATTAGCAAATAATTATCTCTAAGAAAAAAGAATCAAGTTATTATTACACAGACCCTTGCAGCACTGGTGAAAGAAAAAAAATTAGCACAAACCTTTGGAGAAGTTATTTGAAGATTCAGGATATAGTACTTTTACATTTTACTAAGAAGAGGCTGTTTCACCTTATTTTCAGAAATAAATTTCATTCCTAAAGGACATTAATTTTCTATGACTAAAACTTCCAGTATGAAGCTAATTAAGTTCTTATTAACAATTAATTTTAAGTAGAAAGCAGATTTCCTCCCTATATTTCAACAGATTTCACTTTCTGTGGAAAATATATGTAGCATTGTTTGTCAGTAGAAAAAAATAACTTTTAGGGGACGTTTTGTTTAAAATCTAGTTCTGTTTTTTTTCTTATTCATCAATATGCAGTGTGGTGATACTCATGGATTAAGCCTGGGAAGTCTTGGATGTAAGTAACTCTGAGTGTGTGGTAATGGGATTCTTTATTTAAAATGGTCTTTTATGCTACAGGTTAGGGTGATCCTTTCCCAGGAATAATCCAACCCTCCCATTTCTGCAGTCTCATTTGTAGAAGAAATTTCTGCAACTTTGACATGGAGGTGACTCAGGTCTAGAATCCATGGCATATTGCTGCCCACAGGTGGTGTCCACAACAATGAGGAACTCCCCAGTGTACCTGATTTTAAGGCACATCTGGATACCAGATGAGTTTAAGAAAGCAGAACCTGTTCTAGCCATTCTCTGGGAATGGAGTCTTCCTCATTATAGTGCCCTACTGGTCAGATGAATTCCATGCAGACAATGACAATAATGGTAGTCTTTTGCCATGAGGCTGGTTTGCATCTGACATTGCTGAAGACGCCTGAGCTGAACCACTGCTGCTCAGCCTGAGCCACTCCCAGGGCAGAATCACATGTTGTCTACTGTTCTCCAGCTTTTAACACGTAGGAATTTCCCTCTAGCATCACATCAGCTAAAAGAACCAAGTCCAGGAATCAGTCACAATGGATGAAGCTTGCAAGAATGTGTAATGGCACCCAAAGGTATTATGAAGCTGTTCACAAAACCAAAAAAAAATTTGACAGGATTGTCCCATTGCTGTAAAGGAGAAAGCAAGCTGCCTAGTTCCTTTCAACTAGGGTCATGGCCACCATAGCAGCTCCTGATAGTGATGCACAGATCTACAGATAAATGAAGTGCTGGACCAGGCTTTGATCACTGTCATCAGCACATCAGCATACTTTGCTGATCAGTTGAAGGAAAATCACAGGGATCTTCTAAGAAAAGAAAATTATGTTTGTGTTCAGATCCACTCATATAATCACTGACAAAATTTGGCCTCAACATGCACATCTAAGTTTTTGAAGCTCAAAAAAAATATTAAATATTTGCTAAAAACTCATTAAATTGGTGCCTCTTTCTTCTACCTAGATCCCCATTGCTAAAATAAATTCTTATTCTGCCTTCATGAAAAGAGTCATCACACTTGTTGAAACATAGAATGGCCCACCTGGCCTTCCAGTCAGGACTGCAATCTGTCCACAGTCTCTGCTTCTCACACCCCACCTCAGTCCAACCTGCAACACCCACAAGAACACTAACTGAAGAAATGCCCTGATCCTGCCTATGAGAGAGGCAGTTTTTTCTCCCTTTATAGTAACAGTTCTCCCTTATAGAACAGATTGAGAGGAATCCCAATGTGCGTTCCTGCTATGACAGAGCTCCCTCACTTCATTGTTTTTTTATCTTTACTTATCTGGCTGTGTCAGGATGCCAGGTAGCCAACCATCACTTGAGCAGGGTTGAGAGCACCAGGTACAAGTGTCTGGGCTGATGGCAGCATGCAGGTGCAGACCTGGCTCACTCACCACTAACTCGGGGAAGGGAATCCAGGCAAAAAGGTCAGAGTGGCTGCATGGGAGATGTACCTAGTAGTGAAATCGTGCAGATCTTCCCTGACAAAACATTACAAAGTCCACATTCATGTTCGCCTCTTCACCAGGCTTTTAACTGTCTGAAGATGTCTATTCCACCATCTTGCTAAAAACCTTCATCCTTTCCTAGGACTTGCTAGGTGTTACACGCTTACTTCCTTCATGGAGAGTTGCTATAGCCTGGAATATGTTACAATCAATAGAAGTAATGAAGTTTATGGCAGGTGTAGAAAACGGCTGGCACATTCACTATGCTCTGCCATCACCAGATTGGCCTCATGCTGACAGCTTTAACTGGTTCCTCCTCTGGCTTAGCAATTCCATGTAATTACTGCTCCTAACTCAGACAGTTGTTAATGGATCACATCCCACCTATTCTAAAGATCTGATTTCAGTTTAAAAATGCAGATCACAAAATCCGGGACAAAGCAAGTTGGGACTTTGCTAAAAGTCTTGTTATTTGTAGGGATAGAGATGTGGAGACCCAAGGTATTGGAATATATAGACAAATCCACAAACATCATTCAACATTTTAAGGAAACGCTGCCAAAGCATCTGCTTTGAAAAGATCTGTTCATATCAGAACAAAAGTGGCACTGACAATTTAGACGCTAAAATTTAAACTGCATTGACATGTTTTGAAAAGATTAAAAAGAAGTGTTTTGAAATGGACATTTTCATATTTACAGCCTCAGTTTTTGGAATTCTGTTCAGGAAATGTTGCAAAATGTTTGTGTTTTCTCCTGATTCAGGATGAAACTAAATTTTTGTGTTCTGTTCAGTCCTCCAGATGGGCTACATCAAATCTATATAAACACCAGACTGTGTCTATAAGATTTTATTGAAACAATGGAGCTCTGCAAAGAAGCAGAGACTATTCAGTTAAAATCAAAATAATGTTCCAAATCTCATTTTAAAATTTGCTTTCAAGCTAATGCTTTGAGTTCCCCAACACTATTTTGGCAGGAGTAATTAGCTGAAATCAGTTGTGATATAGAAAACTGTATCTCTTGGAGTTTTCATTGCTACTTTAAGCATTATTTTGAACTCTTAAATAATCAGCAGTTGATCTTTGTGATTCATAGGCAAACACTGCTGCCTTTACTCACACATGTACCAGTGCATTCAAAGTCATCACTATCTTGTGGTTGAGTCAGTCCAGCAAACCTGCTACACGTTGCTGAGCTCGTGGCTATGTGCATGTTATCAGTGCTCTTTGTAACCAAGAGAACCATTTGTGAATAAGATCATTTACTCCTTGAAAGACTTGCTTTTGAAAAAATGCAGCTTAGCACTAGTTTGAGACCTAATTACTGCTCTGAGGGACATACACTCAGAACCTCAAATACGATTTATTTTGGTTCTCAAAGCCACATCTGCTTGAAGTTCCATATAAGTACACGTAGTTGAACATGCCAGACGAAAGGGCTAGTGAATTAGGTTTCTACTTTTAATCAGTGTGAGGTCTCTGAGAAGTCTGACTATGAACTTGTACACCTGGAAAGTTCGCCTTGCTGGTGTGCTGGATCTGCAGCTACTACATCATCCATCCCTGCACTTCCTCTTGCAGAGGCTGGAAATGATACTGAATTTCAACACTGTGACTTGTCTGCGTAAAGCTGTGCAGCCCAGAGGGAAACACTTAGTTTTTTTTCCAACTGTTTATTAAGGATTTTATTTCACAGGAGACAGAGAGCCTCCAAAGGCAAGACTGGGGCCTGAGGCACCTGCCTGGCTGATGTCTTGGATAGATCTACCGGGAACGGGCAGGAGAAAGAAATGCAGCAGGCATTGAAAACCACGTCCTCCCCATCACTTCACCTGCTGTAACTGAGTAAAATTGTTTGACCTGGTAAAATGTTTCTTCCGGACTCCACCGGCTGAGCTTGTCAGATAATGTGCTCAGCCATCAAGTGTGTAACTTCCTCAGGGAAGCAGAGTAAGAGATAAGAGCCGCCATGGGGGACTGAAAGTGCAACTCTGTTCTCTGACATTTTGTAAAGTTAAATTATAGGGGCATCATCTTTTGTATTTTATTTCATTTATTAGGCAGCGCGGGTGCTGCTTAATGGGATGCAGTCACCGAAGCAAGCATTCCCGTGGGATGCTTATTTGTTCATATTAGCTCAGGAATTCCAGCTCGGATGAGATTTTATTTAGACGCTCGTGTTAAAAAAAAATAAATAGTGGATCTGCCGAGGGAGCAAGGGAAGGCGTTCGCCAGCCGGCGGCGGGGACGGAGTTTCGCCGGCGGCTCCCCCGGGCCCCCGCACCGCCCCGGCTCCGCTCGGCGGCCCCCGCCAGGCCCGGGGCAGCGGCGCCGCGCGGGAGCGCCCCGCCCGCGCGGTGGGCGCGGGGGCGCGCAGGGCCCCCCTACATATCCATAGTAACGGCGGGGCCGGGGGAGGCGCCGCGGCAGCTCCCGCCCGCCGCAGCCGGGACCGCACCGAGCCGCGGTGAGCGCGCGCGCGCGCCCCCGGCCCGCTCCGCCCCTCCCCCCCCAACCCCCCCCGCGGGCAGCTCGGGCCGGGAGCGCGCGCGCGCGCGGCCCCGCGGAAAGCGGGAGGGGGGCGCGGGGTGGGGGGGGGCGCGGGGCGCGCGCGGGGGCTCCGGTGCGCGCGGCTCCGCGGCGCTCTCGCTGCCTGACTCAGCCGGGGCGCGGGGAAGATGCTCAGCGCGGAGGGGTAGCGGCTGCGGAGCAGACGTCGGGGCCCCCCTCTCTCTCCCCTCCCCTCCCCTCCCCGCCCCCGCCGGGCTCGGCAGCTCAGCCGGCCGCCGCCGCCGCTCCTAGGTGAGACCGGGGGCCAGGGGAGGTGCTGGGCGAGCACGGGGGGCCGGGCGCGGGGCCACCGGGCACCGCCCCCGCCCCGCCGCGCGGCCCGGAGCGGGTGCCTTCCCCCTTCCTCCTCCCCGGCCCCGGGGCGCAGGGAAGCGCCGGGAGCGGTCCCCGGGGGACGGACGGACGGACGGGCGGGCGGGAGGGAGCCGGCGGCGCCTGCGGTCTCCGCGTTCGCAGGATTATGTCAACCCGCGCCTCGCCGGTGCCGCGGGGCGAGCGGCGACGGCGGCAGCTCCCGCGCTGCGGGGCGGGCGGGGGTCGGCGGGGAGGCGGCCACGGGGCAGCACCGAGTTTGAGCCGCCTGACGGAGCCGGTGCTCGCGGCCGGCGAGTTCTCACCGGGCCGGGGTAGCCGCGGGAACGGCCCCGGTGAGAACAGCGGTCCCGGGCAGCCCCGCCCGCCCCCGGCGAGCTCCGTCCGCGCCGTCCGGAGCGGTGATTAATCGCGGGGGAGGGGGGCGGTGGGCACCCACCTCTCGTGCCGCACGGGGAGCGGCGGCGCGGCGCGCAGAGCCCGCAGCAGCGGCTGTCGAAGGCGGGCCGCGTCCGTGTGCGCGCCGCAAAGCTCTGTTGGCTTGGCTCTGTGAACTTGGCCGTGGTGTGCCCTGGTCCGAAACTTGCCAGGCGAGGTCTCGCCTTCACGGCACCGCTGGTTGTCCGCTCGGTATTTCAGGAACGCTAGCTGGGTGAAGTGTTACGGTTGTGGGGGGTGGGGGGGGATGAAAAGCAGAAGTGTGTGAAGATCAGAATGATGGTTTATGTTTGTATGTTTCCGTGTCTCAGAATAAGGCTCACGTTGTAAAAAAATACGTAGTAACGAACAGGTATTGTACCGTTCGGCGAGAAAATAGTACTGGTATCGGGACACAAACGATATCTGAGAATTTAATTTGGAATTTAGTTTGCTGCACACGAGCAGTAGAATTTTTTTCTGAGCATTTTATCATGTGGAGTGATGCATGTTGCCATGTGCCTTGCAAAATTCCTTTAGCTGTGCGAGCAGTGGCAACGTGTGCCAGCATGCACAAAATCAAGGTGTACTCCGTAGCGTTGTTAGGAGCAGCTGTGCTAATAAGGAATGCTACAGTGTCCATCTCTGACACGATTTCTGATAGAACGTATCGTATTGTTCCTTAAAGAACGTTTTAACTTGTTCCTTTAAGGAGGCACAAAATACTGTTAGACCCTGGCATGATGGATAGTAACTTTCCATTTGGATGCACTTTAAGGACCAATTTGTGTCCTCTTCTGTAAACACCAACATTGAAAATATATTCACCTGCTAGGAAAAAAAACCTCAGTGGAAGGTTGTTCGTGTTACTTTTTTCTCCTGCATAAATGTGATTACAAATCGTTAGCACTGGTGTGAAGTTGATGCTTGTTTGCTCAATACAAAGCCTTGGTCCTATGGTGTAAAATTACGATAAATTAAAGCTCCATTCTGATAGCATTCTAAAAATTTCAGTGGTGCTCTGGGGGAAAAAAAAATGGTTTTAGCAGAAAATCTTTGTCTGTTGGCAGTTTCTCACTAAGAGATCTGTTCTTTTTGATAGGTGAGTATAATGCATGCAAGCTGCAGTTGTGCTGTCGCTCCCACACCCTCTTAACTTTACACACCTGAGAAGTTCTATTTCAAGGATTTGTGCAAATGGTTGACAGATGAGAACTAGAGGAGCTCTCTGATGTATTTGAAGTAAGCTCTGCTTTCTGTACTATTGGTGAGCTCCTTCGTAATTTTTTTTTTTCCCAGAGAAAGGAGATCTGAGAGTCAGGAAGAGATAAATTTATCCCCTAAGAAGGCAAATTAAAATGTGCTATACATATTCATTCTACTTAGGAGGCGTTTAAATGCAGTACCCCAAAATTAATTCAGAAAGCTGAGGGTCTGCTGCTTTTCCTCTTGGTGTTTTTCTTGGCTGGGGGGAAGGAAGAATGACATCTCTAACTGGAATTGGGCACATGAAGTTAAAAAGGGAGGGTAGAAGATGTGAAAACTGGGAACAGAACTGTCAATGAAGCTGCCATCAAAGGTGGCTGCGCTGAGGTAAGAACCTAAAGCAAACTGGCTCTAGGTTAAAGTTTCGCTGCTGGGGATCTTAGGAGGGAGCTGTGACCTGGGTCAGTTGTGATTTCATTTACAATCCAAGAACAAGACACTTTAGTGTCAAAGGAATCAGAACTCCATGTCGGAAATGTTAATTTTAATTTGTTTCCATCACTCAGGAGTGATGGAAAGCAAGTTTTGCTTTGTTTTAACATTAAACAGTTGGCATTTTGGTAAGGATCTTTGTATTTCCTTTTTACATGCTAGTGATAGGCATAGTGAATAATATTTTTCACAAATAGTAGGCTCCCACCTTGTTCTGGGCAGACTGAGAAACTGTCAAGCCTTGGACTTTCGCTCTTTTGGCTCTTGGTCCTGAGACCTGCTCTGCAGACAGTCTCCAAGTTAAAGCAGAGATGAGAGTGAACGGCATCATTCTGGGTTCAAGCTTATTCATTTGCCAGATACCAATCATGACTAGATTTTTTTCTGATGATCCTATTATCATAATGCTTTGCTTATTAAATATTGAAAGTTTATATTAATCTTCCAAAATCAACACTCATTGTGATGGACTGGCCAGTTTATACTCTTGAGAGATGTGATTTGGTATTGTTTGTACATTAGGGAACATATTGGCTTATACTAGTTCACATTTTCAATGTTGTCTTCACAGCTCTACGAGCTGCAAGCTTATTTTTAAGAAATCACAGTCAAATTCTGGAGAAAAACACCTTCAGAAAATTGTACTGTACTGGCAGTCTTTACGATCCAATGCAGTTTTTCCCTTTGTGTAGGCAATAACAGAGGGCTGCTTGTACTTTGTCTTTTAGTCCGTGTGCCAACTATGCCAGCTTGTCTACAAGACAGTAGTCCTGGTTCCAAGTATCAAAGGGTTATGCTTCAGATAAACATGGCTTTGACAAGGTAATTAAGCTAGGAAAGGTGTCTCATTGTCTTCGTTTGCTCACTCTCCCTATGCATAGTCTTTCTGTATTTTTTTGCCTTTGAGGAGAAAGGATTCAAAAGGTGGTAAGTTCATTAGAGGGTTTCAGCATGTTAAGCTGAGTATTTTGAGAACTGCAGTTCAAAGATGCAGGTCTCCACATACCTCATTCTCAACTGCTTAGCTCTATAATAGAGTATCAGTCTGCAACTATGCTTGAATTGCTGTCGGAGATTGTCTTGGTTTACGGATTACATATAAACACAGTGGGGCATTTTTGGGTCAGATTCAGTGGTCATATTGCTTTTGATATAGACTTATATACTGCCAAGTACTCTAGGAGAAGAGGAGATACATGGTGTTGGGTTGGGGTTGTTTACCTTCTTTTCTATTTATCTACTCTGGAGCAGTAGAATTTTTCTAAAAGTCCTTTCAGTCTGGTAGAAAACATTTCTTTCTCTCTCCCAAGATTCTTCATTTAAAAAAGCTCACAAATTTGGGCTGGATTGACTCTGACAAACTTGAGCATAGTATTAAAGGATCTTGTTGACATTTTCACCCAGCGATGAATTTCTCTGAAGTATCTCGCAGCATTTCAGATGGCTTCACGTTAGCTGCAGATAGCAATTGTTATGTCTGGCCTAAGGAAGAGATGATGCTGGTGTTGAACAAACCTTAACCAAAGTAAAATCACCAGGCAGATAGCCTCTCTTCCTTGATAAAGGAATGGCAGTTCTTGTTTGAGATGTGCTGGTACATCTCCTGGAGATTATCTCTGTCCTCTGGTCACAGACTCAAAGAGGTTCTTATTGTCATGAACACATAGCTCAAGCACGGAGAAAATCCAGGACCATATCCGTTCTTCCTCCATTCCTTCCTTATTGCCTTCAGCCTATTATTGGTGGGTTATTTTTAGCTCTGTTGACTGAGGAACATCTTGGAGACTTTTGCAATGCCTTTCATAAATGCACATGATGTTTGTTCCCTGCTTGGCCCATCCTTTGGAGTTGGATAGTATCTTTGTGGTACATTGAGAGGAATAAGAAGAACATAGAGGCTGCAGGGTTATCAGTGTTAACAATCCCATAATTCATCTCTTTTTCATTAGGACTCAAATCCCAGTATATCTGTGCCCTGGGAACTGATCTTGGGTTAAAGTCACATGCCTGAAACACAGCTTCATCCAGAGAAGAGGTAATGAGCAATGACAGTGTATCTGAGGACCTTCTAATACCTCTGGCTGTGCTATTACTTGAGGGAACTTGCTCAGTGTTAGAAAGCAGTCTTCAGCACTGGAATATACTCACTCTCTGGATGGTTAAGATTGTACATTTTTTTTCCCCCCTTCATATTCATATCTTGGCTTGTTTCCAAGGCTTGCATGATCCTTTGCTAAAAGAAGAGTACTTTTCCTTTGGGAAAACCAACTGGAAATTCCATCTGGTCCAGAACTAGGTAATTGTAACCATCCTGCTTTTTTTTTCTAAATGTACCAGGCATGCTGTATCTGGCTTATCGGCAGTGCCTGAACAAATTGTCTGGTGTGGTCTTGGGGAGCTTGAGATGAAAGTCCCAAGCCTTTGTCTTTGGAGTTTGCTCTTTCTAGAAACATGAAACTGGGACTTGTTAAGGAAAGATATGTCTCCTTCTTACTTTTTTCCAGCTTTTCGATGCAGGAAATCCAACGTGATTTATATGAAGTTTGTTGCATGTAATTGGTTTGTTCTTCATTCTGTTCCTTGTTTCCTGCAGTCATCAAACATTGAGAGAGTTTTTTTCTATTGTTTAGAATGTTTCAAGTTCTGAGGCTGTAAAAAGGCTAAATTTAATAAAAGCTGCAATAATAGCAGATGAAGTCAGCAGGGAGTTCGACAGAAGATTTTAGACCATTGTTTAAATTTTGAAGTTTGTTTTTTTTTTTTCCCAGAAAGTGCTTCTCTACAGTGGAGAATAAACATTTAGTTTTGCAGTACATTTAAACATGGTGAAACATGAAGCTGATAAATACTTGTTTTGTTTGTCCCACTGTAGATGATTGTCTAAACTCTTCAGTTAATTGACTGGTCCTCCTGGTGCAGATTGGAGTCAGACCTTCAGTGCCCCTGGGTATTTGCATGCATGCTGCCTTCACTGGTTCTGTGTACTTTGAAGTAAAACTTTTGCGATTATGTCAGTGAGAATACGTGTCTCTTTTACCAGGGGTATGCTGAAGATAATTTCTTTCTTCTTCATGTATCTGTTCAATGAAGAGCACTACTACACACAATATCTTTAAGTATCTTAATACAATGATGGTACAAGCCACAGGTAAATTGGTGAGCCACAAAAATGTTTGGGTGTAATTATTCCCAGTATAGGAAAATGCGAAGTCAGTTACAGTGTTCATCAAGAATTATTATATAATACTAAAATATGTGTTTATGGATGTGTATGCATGTATAATAGGAATAATTTTAATTCTAGAAGTTTTTCTGTTGTAACGCATGATCATCTCTCTGTTCTCAAGCTTCATCTTACCCCACTGAAATTGATAATAAAGCTCTCAATAATTTTGAAACGAATCATAAAAATGTGTGTAAAAATAATCTAGTAAATTCTTACTATTTAAACTATCTTAAATAATGTCACAGCATAAATAAATATGCTGGTAAATGCCAGTGTGCAAATAGTTAAAACACTTAATTTTTAAGTTAAATGAAAACTGGCTAATTATCTCCTTCAGGATCCCGTAATCAAAGAGCTGTTATGCCACTGTTGTGCTTTGTTAATGCTTTTGTTTCCCAGGAATGTTTTCAGGTAGAATTCTAAAATCTTGGAAAAGTGTTACTTTGCTAATAGTGCAAACACCTGGAAAGTACATTATTAATGAGTATCCAATTGGTCTGTGAAGCACCTGTGTTATTATTTTACGATCAAAATATATAGAACTTCAATTTTCTGTACCAGTATTAATAAACCACCACAGAGGTAAGTGGATATTAGAGTGAATAGTCACACAGAAAAATAGTTTAGCAAAACCTAAGGGAAGTATTGTATGATTCATTGTATTTTTGCTGAAGCTATTATAAACTGGATGTAGGTTATTATTTTTGTTTAAAATCTGAGTGTGGTGGGGATTTGGCTCTTAGCATTAGCAAGGAACAAGAATTCAAGGATTTCCATAGGCTTTTGTGAGTACTTCTCAATTGTAATCTATGTTATGCCCAGCTTGGGTATTTCAGAAGCAAAGATTGGCTCTACAGGAAGCATATTATAAAAAAAAAAACTTCCAAACCTCATCTTTGTTAAAAATTCATATAAAAGTGTTATGTTTAACAGGTGTTGACAGGTTTAAAAACCTGTTGCACTAATCATTTCCTAGAGATTTCCCCACTGCTTATTAATTTAATTAATTAACTCTATGTCATTTTTACATACTTGTGCAAAATGACAGTAAATCTTTCATATCATCTCTATACTGCAAAGTTGCACTTCTTTAAGTGTTAAAATATGGAAAGAACATTAAATATTACAACTGTCATTTTCTGCTTGAATTCTAATGATCCTAATTTTTGTCGTTGGGAAGAATAACTTGTGTGAAAGATTAACAGACCCTTAGCACAAAATACGGATTTTGGAATCACCATGTGGTGCTGTGACTTGAGTGCTTCCAAACCACTGAACCATTTCAGCACCCTGACAGACAGCTCCTTACTTGTCCTTTAAATGTATGTATTAATCACAGCACAGTAATAGCAAGTTTAATTATTTAATTTTGTCCACATCATGTTCTTTTCATAAGCATCCGCCAACCAGTGCAGAATAATCTTTGGGCTTACCTGGATGAAATATGCCCTTTACATCTGCGATTCTTGGCTGTGCCCATTCCTTGTTGTTACCATTTTTGTTCCTTACAGAGCTGTCTGGGGTTAAGCAGCAGCTCTGCAGTGATGATATGCACAGGGAAGCGTAGGGCAGGGGAAGGAAGCATCACGTACCCTGAGGGTTTGCACTCAGAGGTTTTGAACACGGTTCTCAGCTAGTGAAAGTTGTCATAGCACCATTGATTCTGCTGACTGCACAGGCTGAAGAGAGTGTCTCAGGTACCTTGTCAGAAGTAATCTTCCTGGATACTGGGAAGGACAAGCAATGGAGTATGTTCAGTTATCACTGCGGTAAAGAAGCATTTAGTCTGCTTCCAATGTACCTTTTGGAAGATAGCAAGAATCTCCTTATTGCAATCACAGTCATGAGAGCTCTGACACTGAGAGAAACCCTGTGGGGTCTTGCTAAAGATACCATCTTTTAACGTGATTTTATTTACTTCGTGATTCATTTGCACTGACCAGTTAATTGGCTAAAACTTCAAAGAAAATGAAATGTGGAAGAGGAAACTCGATACGTGCTTTTCAAAGGGAAAGGTGCCTTTAGAGGGAGTGTTAGTATAGTTGATGTTCTCTGTAAATGCTCAGCTGTGGAAATAGGAAATTAACATTTGGTGGTCCTGATCTGGAAAGCTTGGCTGAAGAGTTTAAAGTTTCCCTTTGAAGTATATTTCACTAAACAAGCTATATTCTACTATATATACAAGCAAGTGATGTTCCTAGGTTGAGAATTTTGTTGAAGTCCTTTGGTCTTGATATTTAAGGATAGTACTGCAGGCCTACACTTCTGCAATAAAAACATTAAGGTTCATTAAAAAATATATGCTGTTTAAAACATATGCTAGAGAGTAAGTCATAGCCCCCAAAATAGCACATTTTTTTCCCATTTAAATAGTTGACTGGATTGCGATTTTAGTTTTTGGTTAGAGGGACTGAAGACTACTGTAGTTAACAAAAAATTGGGAAACTTCTTTCTTTTTTGAACAGTTTCCTAAATACTTTCACAAGTCAAGCAAAGCTGCTTGCTTCTGCTGACTCTCAGTATGATGCATCATCTAATAAACGTGGTGCATGAGGACTTGGTGATGCCCCATAGTAGTCAGATCATCTCAGCTGAGGACAGTAGCTTGGTCAGACAGGGAAGTGATTCCCCAGCTTCTCGCTCTTTGGTGTCTGAGATTGGTAATATGTGCTGGAATCTTTGCAAAAGAAGGATCCTGTTTTATCTGCAGAGCATCACATAGAATTGTTTTTTTTTTTAAATGTCTTTCTTGACTTATGGTAGAAAAAATGAGACTTCGTGTGAAAAAAATTCCTTTTGCAAAAGCAGTTTAGAACAGAAGTACTGTAAGATAAACAATCTGAGTTAGAAATAGTGAATAAACACAAAACAGCAGTCATCTTTCCATGTTGTTTTTACACTGACATGCACCTTGCTTTGAGTTATGTAACTTAAGTAATAGGATTGTTCTTTGACCTTCATAATCCGTTTCTATACTGGAGGTACAAATACTCATGTAAAGTAAAATTTCCTCTTTTATAACCCATCTTCACTTCTAGTTATCCATATGTGATGATGATTTTATACTTTAATGCAAAACTGTTGATTCATGGAAGTAATCCTGTGTTCATGCATTATACAAAAGCTATATCTGGTATTGTCGCTATTGCTAGGGGCTGGTGTGTCACATTTTTATAAATCTTGTTTTTAGAATATCTTATTTCAGCCACCACAGCCCAGTTCTAGTTTAAACTCTAAGCATGTTGATCCTAATGCAGTGATGACATAACTAAGAGAGTGAGGTGGCTTATTAAAAACTAATAATATCCCTGAAGTATTACATTAATTTATTAGGAATGTAGCAAATCCTTACCAGTCAGGTGTTCCTAAAGAGGTTGACTTGAATGTGTAAACTAAGTGGAATATAGCAGTTTTGGTTTATCTTACTTTTTTCTACTACTTCCCCCGTTTTTTTAGTCAAAGTTTATACTTTTACGTTATGGATCTTAGACTTCATTATTCACATCCGTCATTTCGAAAAAACAAATCCTGACCTTTTGCCCTGATGCCTTTGTGCTGCCCCATGGGTGAAGGAGAGATGGTGCTGCCCTTCCAGAGTGTGTGTGGAGAATTCTCTTGACTGATGGTCTCCAGGATGGATCTCACCATTTGGCTTCCTCCTGTTCCTCCAGTTCCTGGCTTCCTATCTCAACACAAAGCTCTGAATCTCCCTACCCGTGGCAGGAAGCAGGTGGCTGAAATTTACCTCAATCTTGAGGCATCTTCATAACCTACAGATTCAAAATGAGGATTAGGGCATCATAGTATAACTTCAAGTCACTCTTTGTCAAGCATTGCTGCGGTGAGCAGAGAGTCTAGTCCAGCAGTTTGAAAACTGACATAACCAAGTTTGGTTTAAAGGTTTTCATGTTGCTGAATTCATAGATAAAGCAGCTTGAATTTGGCTCAAACTTTAATGGTGTGTGAGTGTATAATCAAATTTGAAGGCATTTACATAATTACTGATATATCAGAAGCATTAAGAGACCTGTCATGCATTATTATGCTATCAAACATGATACCCTTTGTAGACTGTGACACATGGTGTGTTTTTGTTTATATTTTTGACATGCTACAAAAGATTGTGTGATGCATTCAGAAATTACATTGACATTATAGCAGTCTCTGTCTCCCTTTTTCTACGCAGCAGTTTTTCAGAAAGAAGAATGTCAGTCATGGTTTTCTATAATCTGAAAAGGGATAAATGTTGATTTAGTTAATCATCATTAAAAAAAATTAGATAAAGGGTTTTTTTTCTACTTCTTAAAGCTCTGACAAAGAGGACTTCTTCCTCACTCTACAGTACTCTGTATTTACAGGCTGTGAAGGTTGAAAGTTAGGGAACTTGTTAAACTGTGAACAGGAGTAGTTGAAAGCAGCAATTTTAGTTTTTCTTGTTTGTAGTCTGGAAAACAGTGATGGCAGAATGGAATAGAAACTTCAGGTCTTCAGGATTGATTCTGGATACTGTATTAATTGGACAATAATCAAGGTTTAAATTATTGCAGTTGTATTTGTATTCTGGTATCTTCTTCCACAGACAAGAATCCAGTAGTCCTATTCTTGTTTAGATTTTGATCGGGCTGACTTGAAAGACTGAAATATTGGCTGCTAATGGGTAGGGTTATTTTATTTTCTGGGATACAAGACTTACTGAGCTACATTTGTGAGGATTCTGTAAAGATATTGTTCTCTGTTATACTCCAGGTGTGGGCTGGGGAAATTGTGTAATCCAAGGAGTCCAGCCCACCCTCCCTGTAATGTACATTACAAGGGACTATGCAAATCAGAGCAAAGGGCATGTTGATTTTCACAGAGTGTATCTTGGACATCAACTTGAAAATGCAGTGTTCCTGTTATTAAACTGAATACCCAAAATGTATGGAATTGGTGTATTCTGAATTGCTTATGTGTCCATAGCATTGCAGTGTTTGGTCAATGAGAACATTCTGGTAGGTGCCACTTGGTAGAAAGCTCTTGTGCCAAATGTCACAAAGTGTGAGTGGCTGGAGGCAGGTAGCAGCAACAAAGGGGGCTTATAAGAAGGCTGGAGAGAAATTCTTCATGAAGGTCATATAGTTATAGTCACTTTAAGGTGAAGGAGGGTAAGTTTAGATTAGCTATTAGGAAGAAATTCTTTACTGTGAGGGTTATGAAGCACTGGAGCAGGTTGTCCAGAGAGGTTGTGGACTCCTTATCACTGGAGGTATCCAAGAAAAGGCTGGATGGGGCTCTGGGTAACCTGATTTAGTGGAAGGTTACCTGCCCATGGCAATAGGGCTGGAACTAAATGGTCTTGAAAGTTCATTCCAACCCAAAATATTCTATGATTCTGTCTTAGCAAACGTGGCTCATAAGTAGCTCTATGTTGCCACAAAAGATATTGCAAAGTCATCTTTGGTTTTTTGAGCAGTGAGTAGGGTCTCTGAGGCATTGGCTCAACTAAAGCACATGTTCCTTTATGAAATCACTCTGGTTGCTCTTATTTCAAACTTTCTATAGAAGATTAGAACAGGTTGTGCTAGTCTGCTACAAATAGCTTCAGTATCGGTCTATGACTTTTGGTTTTGTCAGAGTAGTAGATTCAAATACTTCTGCTCACTGTAGTGAATCATCTATCTAAGGCAAGGTTGTTTTCTACCAATCGAACCAAAGCTTTTTTTGGTGATAGGGTTGATTGCTCCTCCAAAGTATAACAAATCCCACTGGAAAGCAAGAATACTTTCACCAGGAGCGCTTGGTCCATGATGAAAGTGGAAATGTTTTTCTGGATGAAGTAGATAAGAAATCAAGTGATGCACATTTCATACACTTTTATCCTAAACTGCTGACCTCTTCTTAAGTAGTCCTGAATTTATGTAAGCTCAGTAATAGCCCTGGACTTTCATGTGTCTGTTTAGGATAATACTATGTGTGTTATTATTATACAGTTATATTTTTGAGGGATTTATTCCCTGTATTAGCTCTGCTGCCTGAATCATACCTATCCTAGGAGTTGATTGCAGTATTTATCAAAGCTATGGAGCCCCCATTGGAGCCATCTGTAGGCAGTGGTTGTGCCATCTGTCACTAAAGACTGTGTTCCAGAGGGGGAGACAATATGCACAGACTTCATCATGCAAAGCCTGTAGGGTATGGTTTCTGATGTTTGCTTTATCCTTCTAAAATGTATAAGTTCCAGTGTTACACTAACTTCTGTAATCTTTATTGCAAGAGGCTTTTGAATACCACAGTAGCTGATACTTCAACCTTGCCCCTCTCTATGCATTATGCATTTTACTGAACTCTACACATTCCTCTGAGAGGTGAACTATGATCTCTAGTTGCTAGACTGCAAGAGTAGTAAAAAATGGGCAACACCAAGCTGCAAAAAATTTCCAACTAATATATAAAGCCCAGCGACAATGGCAAGAGCCACAAAAAATAAGGTGCCTTTGGGTGCAAGCATACAATTTTCTGAATATTTTTGCTATGAATTATCAAGGATTACAGCAGCAGCAGATGTTCGAGGCAGCATGATATAGATTGTGTATACCTTTGTGCTGTGATTAACTGAGCCAATATCCTTTCATGCTAAGAGATAGGTGACTTCAAAAAGTTTCAAGAGAACATTAACAGAATATTTCAGGAATGCTTCCCCTATAGATGTTGCTACCAAGAGCAGCATTCAAAGATTTTTGTGTTGTGTTTAGTGATCTAATTTGTGAGTATCAGTAGTGGCATGTGATTAGACACCAAATTTTAAGTGAAATTTGCATTATCTTATGATGTATCTCCTGTTGTATCTGGGGGCAATGCAATGACCTAGACAATATTGGATGTGAGAACCTACTAATGAAACCATAGGCCTTCACAACAGCAGTTTGCATGGTTTCATATTTTCTCTATTGCACAAGCTTAATTGGAGTCCTTGTCATACAGAAGGATATACCTTCGTACTTTGTGCTCATGGGGCCATGAAGCCTTGTGCTGCCTCTTTCAACTCTGACTAAAGCATGGACCAGACACATGCTGGTAACCAGAGAGTTCAGAGGCTGTTGTCAGATTTGCACATTGCCCAATCTGTAGCTCATCCACACAAGTAGGACTCCTGAGCTACTTTTACTTGTTTTTGTCCACACAGTGCTGGCAATCTGTCAGAAACAGACATGAAATATAAAGCAACAAAGTAGTGGGGCTTTTAGTACATTTTTTTCTTTTAAATGCAGCCCAAGGAACAATTTGTACGAGTGACAGCACCTTAAAATGAGACATTGCATCAGTAAGAAGTGATACTATGCACTGCTATGTTAAATGGGAGAGGAACTGATTTAGCATAAGCAAACGAACTTTAAACAAGCCCTGTGATACCTATTCCTATTCTGTTACAGATCAGATGTTGCATTAAGGGCCTGTCATGACTTATGTGTTATGGTTGTGTGCAATAAAATATTCCAAAAAATACATAGCAAGAACATTATATTGTCAGTGAGAGGTTATGCATGTTTAATCTAAAACGAGCTTCTGAAAATACTCATGAAATGTGGATGATCAAACATTTTATTTAAATTTTGAATTTGGGGGCATTTGAGTGGATTATTCTTTGTTCTTTATGGATGTTCTCTCAACATGAAATGAAGGGAATATATAAATATATATATTTTTTATATGTTTTTTTTTGCAGCATAGCAAGGACTTGCTTCGTTGCTAGGTAACAAGGTATTGCTTTATTTGCAGGAGCAGTAGCTGAGTTGATAGTGGAGGCAATGATTTATCTGAAATGTATTAATATATACTGGAGCAGCAATACTGATTATTGAAATTGCTTATTTTTATCTGCTCTATGCCATGGAAATAATATATAAATGGTTAATTAGAATATTTCCTTCTACTGTGTAGAATAAATGCTTAATTACTAAGAATGTCCAGTTATTTAATAAAGTACCAGAATCTGTATCATTTATTAATGTCTTAAAATGGGTTCTTTCAAATACAAAACAAGTAGTAAAGTGTTACCAAAATAAGAGGATTTATAAGGTGTAGCTATAATTGTCCATTCATAGTTTTTTTGGCCTTTCACAGACAGGCTTGCTTTTTCGGCAGCAATACATTTTTCTCCAGGGATCAAGGCCAAAGCTGCCAGTCACCAGGGAGAAGCTGGCTCCTTTCCTGTGGCAGGCTGCCATCTCCCTTCTGCCTCCAAGAAGACCAGCAGGTGGTCTCCAGGCCACTCCACTGCCTCCTTTCTCACACAAGTCTGGAAATTCAGAATGGTCACAGTTGCCTTCAGGGTAAATGCTAATGCCACCTGCTGCCACTGCTGGCACGGTGACTGACTAGGTGGTGATGGTTGCTGTGTCCATGACCAAAATGTCACTGCTGTTCATCTTGCTCAGTTTTTCTGCTGTTTGTGAGAGGGAAGCATATGCAGTCTTGATGGAGTCCCCATCCACTTGATGCTCGCTCTTCTTAGGTCAGGCTATTCTTGGCCTGGTAAGCACCTTCATCCCTGTCTGTTATGTGAGATGCCAATCTCACTAGTGTTCATGGATTCATGGAGACTGTTTGAGTACATGGAGGAGGATTTCTGTGGTCACACTGAAGCAGAAGCGTGAAGTTGTTCTTTCATGGTGGTGGAAGCCATATTGACTCAGAAGAAAGTTGTCTTCAGCATTAGCCAAATTAGTGAATGTGGTATGGCTGAACATTTTTTTTAGTATGATTCATGGAGCCCTAGAATATCCTCAGTCAAAAGGGACCCACAAGCTTATCAAAATCCTGCTCCTGGCCCTGCACAGGACTATCCTTCAGAGTCACACGCTGTGCCTGAGAGCATTGTCCTAATGTTTCTTGATCTCTTATCAGGCTGGTGCTGTGACCCTTTCCCTGGTAATTCCAGTGCCCAAAAACCCTCTGGGTGAAAACCTTCTCTTAATACCTAACCTGAACCTCTCCTGGCTCAGCTTCAGGCCATTCCCTTGGATTCTGTCACTAATCACCAGAGACAAAAGATCAGTGCCTGGCCCTGTACTTCAATTTGAGTCAGCCTTGTCTAAATTTTTGACACCTTTCCTTCTTGCAAGGACTGAAGTTTAATAATAAATCACACGTATAATTCTGCTGTTTTTGAGTAAACCCTGACTTTGTCAATCAGTTTTTAGCAGCTGCAACTCTTTTTAGTCTGCAAGATTACCTGTTAGACTTTCAATTTTGTTCCCAGATATTCGCATACTGCTCCAGAAAGCTGCAGTTCACCTCCACTCCACTGAAACAGATTTTCTTACCCTGGTGGTTTTACCTTTAAAAAGGCTATTAATCTGTAGCCCCTATCATTCAGTTTCCTTGGTTTGTTTGGGCTCTTTTTGCAAAGCATGATCCTGCTTAATTGAAATAAAATGGGGCATTTATCAGTCTTTGTTGGAGAACAAGACTAGTCTACAAGGGACAGTTGATGGGCGGGCAAAACCAGGATAGAAGGGATAGCAAAGTTTATCTCGACGTGCCTTACCTGTGCTAAGTATTTGCAGCTGGGGGTAATGTTGCAGCTTGTTGTAGTTTCTGTTTTGTATCACACCTGACATTTTCCTTTAGACCTCTAATGACTTCTAACACAGCCATTGACATAATCGTTTCATAAGTAAATAGCTGCAGGCTTGGACAGTGTCTTAAGAACTGAAGTATTCCTTATCTTTTGGGTTCCATTTTGTCAAAAGCAGTGAGTAAATATTAACAAGGCAAAATAGTACTTTCACAGTATCTGGCTTCCCTGAAAACTTGCAGAAAAGAAAACAAAGCCAAAGCACAACAGAATTATAAAGAATAAAATTTAGGAAGCTATTTCTGTATCTATAAATGTTGAAGATCAAAAAAAAAAAAAGAAAAACAGAAAGGACAAATGAGAGAAAATGGATGCTGCAATAAAAAAAAAGCAGCAATTATGTTTCGGCGTGAGTCAGAAGGACAAATAAGGATGGTTCTCTTCTATAGGTCATCAAAAGGAGAGGGGTTTTGGAGCCATTGCTGGATAAGGCCTTCAGTATATACAATTCTGTTATCTTGAAGTTAGAAGAAATATTTTATTTTTTACATTTTCATGTACTATCTAGTGAAAGTTATGCATTAAACAGACATGCATCCAGGGTTAGTCACGGCCTGTCTGACCATCCTTACCTCACTTTCACCTCTACTGACAGCACCTAATGTTGCAAGTGTGTTAGGACTCGGTGTTGATTTACCTTGGCACTGGGAGCCAAGAGAGCCCTTGGATCATCATCATCAGAGGCATGCTAAGATGGACTCTAGGACTTCCTGAAGTCCCCAGATTTAGTGAGCTTTGTGCTTCATTTCACTGCTGTTTAAAATTTCTCAGTAGTAGTAATGAGACTCACAGAGGATGACATTTTCCTGCCTGATGTTTTTGTTATTTGAGCAGCCGAGTTGACGACGTGGTTCTTTGCTGAATAGGAGGTCACCAATATGGCTGTTTTGGTAAAAATGCTTTCCTTTGTGGATAAATCATCAAAGAACTGGAATTTTTCTGTTTTCAAAATACTTTAATGTGTTAGTGTAGAAATGTTATAAGATCAGAAATCAATCTGGTCCTTGTTCTTCCTAAGCATTGGCCCTCTCTTTCTAGTCTGTGTCAAAAGAATGCTGTGTGTAAGATCTGGATGTGCATGCTCAGGTGAGAGGAATCGCTGAAGACAGTTGTTTCATTAATCACTGTTCTGACAGGAGCATGGAATGACATTCACTCTACATGAACATCATGTCATTTTAGTAAACATGAGTGCACAGCCCAGGTTTGTTTTGCTGACTTGTGTTTATCGTTGCAGAAGGACAGAATTGAATCTAAATTTGGAGTGCTTTAATTTCTCTTTTAAAAGCAAAAGAATATTCAGAGTAGCACAGTCCTTTTATTTGGTAATGTGAACAACAATTAAATAACTGTAGTTATGTGAAGTTACATAAGAAAAAGATTTTATGTTCTTGCTCTAAACTGTAGTATTAAAAGACATGTGTTTTAGCATTTTTGGTCACCGATTTACTCCATTAAAATTTCCTTTTGGAGAATACTTATTAACGTACAGAAGTATGGTCTTGCAGTGATTCTGTTGGTCTTTCAAACTGACTGGGGATTTGACTGGAAGAATGGTTTCTTTCCCACAGCTTTCATAGAAGTGAGTAGATGGAACTCTTTTAATATCCTCATTGTGGCTGGGATATTGTGGTTTGCATTGTTGAGGGTAAGAAAAAGCATGGTTAAGTAGTAGAGCTGTGGTGGGAAGCTGAAATTTCAGCGAGGATGGAGGAAGCTGAAAATAATACAGAGAAAGGAGTACAGAGAGAGGAGGAGTTCTGCTATGGGCAAAGGGAAGGATTGAGGAGACATACATGAAAATCCATAGGAAAATGTGCTGTTATTTATGTTGCTGGTGGTACTGGTCAATCACCAGTTGCCTTTCTAAAATAAGTCATTTTGTGATGAGTGGCATTTTGGCTTAAATAAAAGCACTCGGTTACAGTATGACTTCTCATACTGCTCCTCTCACTGCAGTAGTGCACCCTGATGGATGAGAGCCATCAGCACCTGGTACTCTTGTCTTCTGCACAGGGAAAAGCCAGTGCCACACAGGAGCTGGATTGGGCAGAATGCCAAGGCTTGTGGGAAAGTTCCTTGGTGTATGTGTTGGGAAGGCAGAGGCAGATAAATATGCCTTCTATCTGGGATGGAAGGCAGTGAAGTGCTGTGATAGATGGTGATGTTAGAAATTCACTTTTGCTTTCTCACTTTTTTTTTAATCAGATATTTTACTTCTTTACAAGGATTCATATTTGCCAGTCCTCTGTTTGGATTTTCTTTATATTTTTGATCAGAAAATGCAAAGTCTATTATGTAGCCGTAATAATTTTTCACTTAAACTAGTAGTCCATGAGAGAGACTGTTGTTATCTTCATGAATATTATCATTAGTTAATGAGAACAAAGACCACTATGAGAAAATACTGTGGAACATCTGATTTTAGGCTTGCAGAGAGTGAAGACTGTGAATCACTCCTTATAGTGCCTGGCCAGACAGTATATATGGTAGGTGTTTTTTATTGGTCTTATTTCACCCATTCTGATTGTGTGGATTCAGCAAGTAAATCCAGGATTATTTTATGCATCAGGCATGGTGTTAGGATTTAGAAGATAGGGTTTTCATTCCTATTAGTATGCCAAGTTTCACCTGCAGCCTCAAATTTTTCAGTTAATCCGCATGTGCTTCAGGTTTGCATTTGTTCAATAGAAAATAGGAAAGAGAAATCAAGTTAGTATTTCCCCCACTCTGCATTGATAGAAACATAGTCTTGTGTTATTCAAAGACTTGAGAGGGACACTCTTATCAACAATACAGAATCAAGTGACCACGTTACAACAAGGAAGGTTGACTCTATATAAAATTAAAGTCAATGCATTAAGAAATGGGCTTATAGCCTGATGTTTGTACTATGATACGACTCGCTAGAGTACAATAAAGCTTGATCATATGTAATGTAGGATAGTGGATTAAATTTCTTAATTGCTAATAATAAGTAATCCTTATGTCTCCTGGGCATATAGAAGGTTGAAAAGCAGCCAAACCCACTGCATTTTCATGGTGTCAGTCTCCTTGGCAGATCTCTGTGGAAGCATGCTGATGGGTGGGAGGGAGGTTAGGAAGAGCCTGTGGGTATGTATGGCATTGCTGTCAGGTTAATAAATTACATGGGTCCATTGCAAAGTGGGTGCATAGAAGCACATATTGTATGTCCTTCTGTGACACTCCAGCAGGGCATTCTTCTGGCTCGGGGGATTCAGTTATTCATTGCACTCTCTCTCTCTTAATTTAATTTGTGAGTTCATTTCACAGTAGTCTATTCTACTCCTAATGCTTCTAGTAACTTTCCAGAATACTAAAAGTGTATAAAAGCAGTAAGAGAATAAACCCCTGAGCTTGGACCTTGTTTTTCACTGTGCTAAATTCATATTTTACCATTCATAAGCTCTCGCTCTACCTATGCTGCTGTTATAAGATAAAATGTGTAGGTTTGGATTTCATTTTTCTAGGAAGCTGGATAATAGACATAGAAGTGATGCATACAGCCACATATCAGAATAGTTCTGTGTGATATGGCACAGATATTGAAAGTAAAGCTCAAAGAACAAGTCTTTCATTCCTCTTGATATTTCTTTAATCATTTTTTAGCATGCTGTGAAATAAAACATACCGTGTCATATTTTTCTTCTTAAATCACCTTGCTCTACCCTATACTTATTTATCTAGTGAAGCAGGAGGCCATGTCTGAGCACCTGTACTTTGAACCCTGCACTCCAGTTCTAAACTCATTTGATGTTCAGTTTACTGCCCTTTTTCATTTCATCCTTGTGGCCATATCGTCTCTTATACTTTACCGTGGAGTGATAGAAGTCCTGGATGCCTGAGATGCAAGGACAAGTCTTACCAAATGGGATGCATCCAGTTCATTTCACCAAGGGCATCATTCTTCCTGAGAGCCAAGATCCTTGTAAGCTTCTGCTGTATTAAAACGTGAGTGTTAACAAAGCAGTCTGGAAACGTTGAGAGTTGACAATACAGGATCAAGAGCAGCTATTAGTAAAAGTTGCTAACATCTGCATCTTATCCTAGCATATCATTAGAGTTGTGACTGGGATGAGCTATCTGTGGCTCTTAGCAACGAAAGCCTGGGTGAAGTTCCTGTAGAGAGGGTAGAAACAGCAAAACTGCAGGTTGTCCCCAGCTTGTCTCAGATCTGCCTCAGTTTTACACATGAAGCAGTGGGTTGGCAGGAGAGGATTAGCACTAACAGCAGTGTCCTTTACACCCGAGTCCCAGCAGAGCCCTTTACAGAACACAGTCAGGGAGAGATACCTGTCGTACAACTCCTCTCATCTTTGCATATGGTTTTGTAGTCTGGTTACGCTCGTGTCCAAGCTTTTCTTTGCATCCCTCAGAGACTGTAAATTCCTTTTACTTCAGTGAGAATGGTTGACAACCCAGTATTGTGAAAAGCTGAAGCTTTAGGTAAGGGTTACAAAATGCCCTCTTCATTTTGTCTTATGAACTGCAAGGGGGAAAGTTGTCAAGTTTGGAAATAAGAGTGTTCTCTTAATTACAATATGCATGTCACCTGGAAGTCTAATTTGGTCTCTGTAAGGCTTCTTTCTTGCCCTTATAGAATAGGAAGGGGGCAATTTACAGTAGGGCTGCTCCAGCTTGGGCAGACTGTTCCTGTGTGTAGAATTTGAAAGTTCAGTTGTCCTTTAATTAGTGATTATCTACATTATGAAAAACTAGATAACCTCAGAGCTTGAAATATTATAGGAAAAAAAATTCTTAATTCATAACTGTCTATGCAGTCATGGGACTTGTGCATTTGTCTTCCTAACAAAAGCTGAGATTCACAAGTTTATGATTTTGGGAAGAAGACAGACTTTATTGAAACTTGTGTTGAAATCACAGGAGTGAAAGACAATATACAGTATCTCCTTACTCTCACCATAACTCTGCCATCTCTAAATTGAAACAGACTAATCCTAGGGTGTTCTTCTAGCTCTGTGTATAAGTAGCTATGAGATGGAATATATTTGTAGGGTAGGCCTGCTGAATAAGAAAATACTATTTTTACACAGTCAGCTTTGATGCTACCATTTCGTTTTCGCTTTTACGCTTCAACTTTACCCATCCTTTTTAGTTCTGCAATGCAGTGTAATCCCTGTTTTATTGGAGTCCAACGTGTCCAAGAGAGACACTGGCTTCATTCCAGTCAATGGTATTTTGACATTGACATCAAGAAAACCAGGTTCTCATCCTTGTTACCAATACATGGTGTTTGAAAGAGAATCTTTCACTGGCATTAGGTCATTGCAGGCAGGTAATTTATGAATTTATGGAAAATATTTTAAGTGCTTTCACAATTCTAATGCATGTATGCTTTGTTATTAAACAGTGTCAAGCTGATATTCAGTGTACATTCAGGAATTTTTAAAAAGCAAAGATTCCTTTGGGTACAGGGTGCCTCAGAACAAGAACATAAGTGTAAGTCTAGACAAAAGTGTTGGCTTGCATCTAAACATGAGCAGTTTCTACAGGGATTGTAGGGTGTGCAACCTCAGATGTCCAGCACCCTGGTACTTCCAGCAAGATGAGAAGGCTTCTCACGGGGTTCTCCTGCCCTGGAAAAAGTACACGGGTGCAAAGGCAAAAAAAGCCAAAGGAATTTTGATTCTGTTTGGAGGATTTTTACATTTGTTAATATTTAAGTTAATGGAATGCCTGACCTATTGAATTGTTTTCTTAACCATTTATCCAACTTTAAAATGCATGAAAAATTCAATGCCACTAACATAGCAAAAAAAATGATTCAAATATGTGTTCAATGAGTGCATAATAATCTGCAGTGTACAGATGACTTTTCAGTTTGCTGCACAATGATTTAGCTGTGCAACTTTGAGCTAAGTTAAAATAATGATGTACATTTTCCCATTTAATTTTAGATCCTATTTTTCAGTATATGGGTCAGCTTCTTAAGTCAGTCTTGCATTAGTCTTGTTGCACAAAACAGGTTTAGAACTGCAATCAGGTCTTCCACATTTTCATTTCTTTAAAACACTGAACTGTAATTGAGATGATTAGATCTATAAATGCAAATGTGTCCAACAACAGTTCTTGTCTTCTTGCAATCTGCCCAACAAAAGTTATATTTACTCTCTGAAAGAAATTCTTATTACTAGTGACTCTTCTGCTGATAAATCTCTGGAGTTTTTTTGACCTTTCAGGAGTTAGAGATTTTAGAGAGAAGACATTTTTGCATCTCATCTTAATCTCAGTTGTAAATTTTATCAGGTTTTGCTATCTGACTTGTCCATATACTTTCTGTGCTGTTGTGAGGAGCATTTTAGCACCGTAGATTGTCTGCATTTTTGTTTGGGATGGGGGAAGCTGCCTTGATTTTTGAACTTAAAATAGATTGTGTGAGCCTCTGTGAGAACATCTGAATAATTCCTCGGTTGCGTACCCCAGAAAGATGAGGCTTACCTCCCAGTTTTCTCTGACCTGGAGGATATTGTTGCTATTCCAATCCAGGCTTTGGTGGTCTGTTTCTCAGGCTTGTTGTGGCTGTTTCTGCTGCAGTAGTACGAGGGGTTTCTTGCACATTTTTCTTTCCTGCTTTCTAGCCATTGTGTATGTACAAAGATGGTAACACACATCATGCATTCTTACTTAAGAGTGGGTGTATTTATTTAAACCCCACATTCTTGCACACCAAGTGTTTGGAATCAACTCGATGAATCATGCCAATGCAAAATTCATTGTGCTTTCCATTTTATGCCTTAAAATTATGCCTTTATGAGGAGGGTGGTCTGAGAGCTTTGTCAATACACGTGACTGGAGGGTATCTCTGAGGGACACCAGCCCAGGTCTTGTCCATAGAGTGCTCTGTATTTAGAGATTTTGTACTCTTCATATATGGAAATTCTTCCTGCCCTCCATCTATTTTTGATGCAGGCTTTGTTAATGCTCATTTTATTATCACACACACAGAATAAGAATGTGGTTGAACTTTAAAGAATAAGTGACTGCCCTTGCACAGAGAGAAACCTATATATATATGTGTATATATATATATATATATATTCTGCATATATATCACCTGGCCTTTAGTCTTAACAGTTCGTATAAGTTGGTGAGCTGTGAGGGAAATACTGCCCTTTTCCCTTCCCTGATTTTATGAGATCTATATGGGGGGGAAGGTGGCTAGGAAAAGCTTTTGGCTTTTTGGTGCCTATTGAAAAATAATTCCATGCAAATCTTATGGTAGACATTCTTCATTGTGCTTGTCAATTGTTTCACAGCTTTACACATATTTTAAATGAGATTGCTGGACTACACTGCTTTAGCATTTAAATGAAGCCAAGTTAGTATTCTGTCAGCAAGCAGAAGGGGTTTTTATACTAGAAAGGTGTAGGAGGGAGATGGGTAATGGGGGGGTGAAACTTGCTGATACAAACACATGCCATATCTTGTTAAAAATATGAAATTCTGAACCAAGGAAACCTGTAAATTATTAAAGATGACCCTAGATTATTTTAATATGTAAGCCTGTTCCTGGGGGCTTATGAATTTTTTTTATCAAAAGGATACAATGATAATATACAAGAGTAAATTTTTATATTTTCTAAGTATATCCTGCATCATGACACAGTAATAATTTTTTGTTTAGACAGTGAGAAAATGTATCCTGGTGAGGAGATTTCATGGGATTCTAAATAACTAAAATTAAGATGTACAATTTTATACAAATAATAATTCATAGCAGGAGCCCATGTTCACAAAATCAGTTCTTTCTTCAAAATATTATTGAATAGCTAGCCCTTCTGCAAAATGCTTCCTATTGGTGAAACATTGTGTTCTCTCTGTGTTTTATCTCGATAAAGAATTAAGCAATCATACTATGTGTGGTAGTAAACTCACTTGTCCTAAGTCACAGCTGATGAGGGGAGGTGGTTGCAGTTCTCCTTGCAGTACCATTTGTACACAAGACTGCACAGACCATGAAAGAATAGAAACGTATGTGGGTGTTTGTTCTCTTCATTTCCACGGTATCCTAGAGTTGCAAAATAAGGACAGAGATTGCTGAAGAATGAGGCAGTCTTTTTCTGAAACCCTGAGTGGTTATCCTGTAAATAATGTATATAACAGATACTAAACATACATTTAAAATGTTCATTACGTGGTTATTTCACTGCTTATGGAAGAGAGCAGATGCCATTACATCAAATCTGATTTTATTATTAATTCAACTGCTTCCTTTCTATTTTTTTCGTGGACTTTTTTACCTTATCCATTGGTCGGCAGTTTTTGCTCATTCTTTTGCTGTCATTACTCACCGTCACCTCTGCAGTGGTCAGCTGAATGAGGTGGGAATATGGTTGCAAGTGTAGGTAAATTTCTGGGCTGGATGGTGAGTGATGGGTGGTAAGGAAATGAAGGAGACCTAGAGGAAAGCTGCAAGGGAAAAGGAATTTGGGATTTCTTGAGCGGAAAATAAGATGTGAAGAGAGAGAGGGAGAAGGTTGACAGAGAGGGAAGGAAGTTGAATTTGCAAAGAAAATAGGAAAATTACATGAATAGCCAGAAAAGACAGATAAAATAATCTACTCTGGTTATCACAAATGCCTTCTGATGTCACCTACCGATATCCTTCAAGTACTTGCTTTTTAATTTTATTTTAAAATGTTAATCCTTCCATTAGCTATTTCTCATCTGATTACTATAATGACCCATTTTCTGGTCTTCCTATTCTTCTCTCATGTTATTCATCCTCTTAAAATTCCAGCACTCATTTTATCTCTCGTAGGTTCCAAATTTTCATTTTGCTTTATTATTTCAGGAGCTTGCGTTGGTTGTATCTGCAGTTAAGGAACAGATTAACAAAACTTAACATTTGCATTTTCAGTTCTCAACAGATACAATTCTTTTTACAGTTGGTATTTAATTGCAACTCATGGTGTCTCTCACCATCTTTCCATTTATGATTTGGACATGGTGTTTTGTCATTTGTTTGTTTTCCCTCGGCATGGATGTGGAGGAATCCCTGGCCTGTGCAAGGTCTTTTTTCCCCACTGGTCTGTAAGGCAAATGTAGATTGCAATGTCCCACAGTCCTAGCTCTCTCTGAAGATGAGAGCTTTCACTGATGCCTGAGATGAAGCATGCAGCAATGCATTCAGCATGACCCTGTTTGCAGCAGTGCAGCTGCAGAACATCAGCAAAGCAGCTCCAAATGGGAAAGGCACACTGGGCTGGTGGTAGGAAAATGTGTGCACTGTAGCATTCCAGTGTGCTTCAAACTCCTCCATCCCTAAGCCTACCAGCATCCTGGTTTTGAACTGGAGCTTTTGTGTCAGTCCCCAGAAGGCTCTACCAGCAGATTGCTGTTGTCTGGGAACAATCTTGGAATTTCAGGGAGCTAGTTAGTGTGCTGTGCTCTACTCCCTGCTTTCCAAGCTGAAATACACATTTTCATAACCTCAGCAATCCTGAATAGCCAGTACATTCAGTGTTTTCTTGTCACCCAGAGGGTGGCTGGGCACTGGAAGATGCTCCCCAGGGCAGTGGTCACAGCACCAAGCCTGACAGAGCTCAGGGAGTGCCTGGACAATGCTCTCGGGCACAGGGTGTGACTCTTGGGGATGGTGCTGTGCAGGTCAGGAGCTGAACTTGATGACCCTGATGAGTCCCTTCCAACTCAGCTTATTCTGTGGTTTTGTGATTTTAAAATGTTTTGCTAATTTTATGTGTAATTCTGTATCTTCAAGTGTGAAGAATCTGGAGCACTTTTCCCAGTGCATCCATGCCACACTTTGGATGGCAAAAACCTGCCTGCAGCATTCTTGTGTTGGTTCTGTCCTTTGGGTCTGTAGCCAGAGAGGGCACCCGAGGCTCAGTGGGAACATCAGAGCTTGGTAAATTCCATGTGGTCGGTGTTGATTCATGAAAGATCACTGGACCAAGTTTAGGGTGAAACACAGAAAAGGTTTCTGACAATGAAGGAATTTCCCACTGCTAAGTAAGCTAGTGGTTTTTAATGCAGAAATATAATATAACATTTCAAAAGCATATTTTAAATTAAGCACAGTCATTTCCTTACGGTTCTGTTCAGAAATTTGGTTTATTTATGCAGTTGAGTACCTGTGAAAAATCTGTTTGAGAAGAAAATATGGGCACAAAAGATGAATGGAAAATATTTCATGATTCAAAGATTCTTATTACAGCAGAAACAAGTTTAAATGTCAGGATTCTTAAAATGAGAAAAGGCTTACACTTTTCTGGATCCAGACTGGATCACAAATACAGGAAGAATTAAAAAAAAAACCCATAAATGAGATGTGTGCTTGAATAGTAGACTTTCTAAAACTATACTTAACAGTGACTAAATTTAGGCTTACTGACTAATTTGAAATCCAAAATGTTATTTAATTCTCTAGTACAACTCAGAAATACATTTTAAGTAAGTTGTGTGAAGATACCCCAGGTGGCTACAGATTAAAACATACCAAATATGTAGATTACATTATCATCTAATTGTCCATAATAAGAGGTTTTTTCTCTTTGCTTGTTATTCATGTAAATCTACTCTTCTGATTCATTATTAATCACAGTTCATGTGGTGATTTGGCATAACATGCTCATGACAGGATTTCTTATGTTATACTGAGTTGATGTGATCTGTACTGTAGTGCATGTTTGTGACAAGATCATATAGAAACTTAATTGACTTCACAATAATGCCTCAGGCTATTATACTTAATACTGTAAATTAAGAGATATAAATGTACATGTAAACTAATCTCTTGTTTTGCTGTAGCAAAACTTGTCATCCCAAACAAATGTAGATTGTCATAGCATTATTTCTGCTCTGAAAGGTGATTATTTAACATTGTAGTAACATTTGTAAAATAGGATTAAAATAGACTGTGATCTTCATAATGCGTAAATGGGCTGAATCAGTTACATAAGATTTAATTGAAGAAATGTGAAAGTGATTTATTTTGAAAGTACAGATCACATGAGAATGCAATGAGCTCTGAGTGTCACTGAACAGCACTATGAGGGAATAATTTGGGCAGGAGGACTAGAGCTGCTGGGTATTTGACTGAACATCAGTCAACAACAGAACACAGAAAAAGTGATGTTGTGCATAGTAGCAGGAGGAGTGTGTATAAAAACTTGGGGATTTCTGTCCCCTAGCATGGTTCCCATTATATTTCACCTGGGATAATGTGTTTATACATTGTATTCTTTATGTCCACTTTAAACAAACTAGGAAAAGAAAACAAGTTTCTATTTTTGGTAGGAGAGCTTTGCAAAATTGTATGTATGTTGCAATAAATGGCATGCAGAATAAAACAAAACTGTTCATAATGATGAATTATTTTTAGAAGTCAGTGAGGACAGAGCAAGAGATACAGAAGTGACCATTTAGGTTAAATATTAACAAAAACCATAATTCAAGAATCAGGGGTTAGTGTTGGGTTAAGGATATTTATCATCATAGGATCATTTAGGTAGGAAAAGACCTCTAAGATGATCAAGCCCAACTGTTAAGATAGCAATGCTAAGTTTAAGCTAGCACTGCCAAGATATTTGCTGAATTACAATATTTAGGATTATGAAAAAAACATGACTAGAGATATGGGAGGTTCTTGACAACATCCACTGTGGTTTGGAAATCAGTATAGATGTGATTCCAGGTGTCCGACTTCTTTCAACATGGGACAGCTATCCTGCAGTTAGCTGAACCCACAGGTTTGATAAGTCGTTTTGGTTTCATGCAGGTGCAAATATCCCCTCGTGCAGCACTCTGCAAAATAAGGTGTTACTGCTTCTGATGGGAAAAGGGAGGAATGGATCCTTGGAACTGTCTTTCCTTCTTTTGACTTTATTGTATAGGTTGGATAGGGTTAAGATAAAGAACAAGAAAATCAAAGCCTAAACCATGGCGATGAGGTTTATCCTCCCTTTGAAGAGACTTTGTTTTTTCAGGAACTTTTGATAATGCTGAAGAGAAAAAAGAGAAAGAGTAGAGGTGTAGAAGACATGCTGCACTACCCTGTATGAGAAGTCAGTCCTGTACAGCCCTTCTCACTGAAAAAAATCAAGTAACATTTGTAGCAAGAAAGCCTTTCCCATGACAGCCCATTCATTGGTGGGTTTTGCCAGAATGCTTCATTAGTAATGCAACTGTGAATTCAGAGACATGCATCTATATTCTTTTTCATTTATAAAATAACTTTAAGGACAGTAAGTTTGAGATGATCAAAACTTTGCCAGTTTTCACTGTTAATAAGAAGTTTGGGATATCTTTTTTTTTATTTTTTTTTTTTTTTACCCATAGTACAAAATCAGCCTCATGTTTGGAGAGCTCTTCAGTACAGCTTGCTTTGTTCTAATTTGGTTATGTACAAAAATGTTTCTTCCTTAAGCCAGACTAATGTTGAATGTTTAATGAAGGAATCTGCCTAAGAAGATGTGTAAGATCTGAACTGCCTTGTGATTTCAAACTCTCTCAAGTCACACAGACAATGATCTTTTCTGCTGGAATTCATTGTCTTGCTCAGAGCCACATGGGAAGAATTTACCTGAGCTATTGATGATTGAATATTTTTGCCACTTAATTTCTATCCTTTTGTAACCCCATTTTTTGATGGTATTCCTTCCTGCTCTTACCTCAAAGCATGAAAGAAAAAGATATTTTGAGAAATGCTTTTGCTGTCCCCTTGCTGCCCCTGGCAGAGTTAATCCAGCCATCCTGCTGTGCTTATAGAGCCTGTTCTTTCCCACCCACGGTGCTTCCTCCTCACAGATTAAGAGTCAAAGTACAGGATGATGCTGTCTCTGCCTGTGATGTATGATTCTGCTCTGCCATGGTGGCCATTGCCTTTTTTAAGATAAGGGCTATCATTGATACCATCATGACAGCATTAAAGATACGAAAAAAAAAAAGCCAGGATATAAGTGGGAACTAATGGCTTTCTTAAAGGCATATAATGTGTTTGGAAAGTGTGCAAGATTTGGGGTCAAGTACCTGGCAAGCAGCATCACAATCCAAACTGAACATAGATTCATCAAAATTTCTCTTAATTTATTTAAACTACGCTGATCAATCAGATTGCCTGAAAGAAAACAGTAGATTACTTTAGCTGGAGTTGAGGTGAATTTTGTGTGCTTTTGTGTATGCAGTAGCTTCTTCCATTTGGTGTTAGAGGATGATGTTGATGAAATGGATGGGAATGTAAAACTTGGGAAGAGGGGCTGGCATTTAATTCAATAATTGTTTAATGAGAAAAGATTACAAACCAAGATAGTAAAAGATGTCTGGAAAAATAATTAGATGGAGAATTATTTTATTAATTATTTTTATGTTAAGGTTGTATGTCACAACCTATACTGAATTTATCAGTTTATCAAAGTTTATTCTTCCAGGGAATGTCCTTGCTGAAAGAAAAGTGATGAAATTGGTCAGCTGGCTGCTGCTGCAGCGCAGGTAGAGCAATAATTGGGTATCCTCTTTATATCATGTCATATCTGTTAGTGCATATTTCCTGGAAATTAATGAAATTAGCATATTGATAGTAGTGACATTTCTGGATGGCATAACACATGGTGCCCAAAAATGAAGTTAAAGTCGCCTATTACCAGCATGTTACAAAATGTGTTCTTCCTTCAGCATGCCAAACACTGTCAATGACAGTGGTATGGCCAAGGGTGAGCAGCCACTCTGCAGTAAGGGGAGGCCACACTGATAGCTGTTAAGAAAAGAGCTGCTGAGTACTAAAATGCATGGTTATAGACCATGGCTTCTGTTAAAGCATTTGCTTTATGGCTTTTTACTGATTTTTTTTTTTTTTTTTTTTAATCCTAGCTGTTCTGCTCTTTTGGGTGGTGAAAGGAGCTGCAGTTTCCCTGTAGTTTATTTCATGTTTGACTCGTGCTGCTGTAAGCACAAGCAGCTGCTGAAAATGAGATTTACACAGCTTCTTCTTTCCTTCATCTCTGGCTGTACTTTCCAGCCTGTTCACTTGTGCAAATGTTAGCATTTCTGTGATCAAGGAATGAAGAAGATGAGGAGCTGGCCATACGGGGAGCTGCTCCCTGCCCACCTTCCAGGTCAGTTTTTGGTGGGGGTGGGATCCCAGAAGTGAGATCCCTGGGAGGTTGCTGTGCTGCAGTTGGTCTCACTGCAGCCCAGAACCCCTCCTGTTGGACCAAACCCTGGTATTTCTTTCTGCAGATCCTTCTTTTAAGGAAAGAGTTTTCATAAGATTTACAGAACAATGCACCTGTATTTTGGCAGTGAATGGGGATGGGTTGTGGCCTCAGCATCATGCTGTCAGTTCATAGTAGTAGTACTGATGTTACCAGTGATGGCTCTTGTATCAAAAGCTACAAACATCTTTCAGATTTTTATCACAATGATACTTTTACAACTTTTCTCCTTAAAAAGTGAATAAATATAAATGTTAGCAGTAGAATAATAACGCATTGTCATGTTTGTAACTCTGGGATATATACTACTGTAAGGAATAAGTATATTTTGGATTGCTGACTGTCCTGTATGAACCACTCCATAGTATGGAGCTGGAGTGTGTGCAGAGAAGGGCAAAGGAGCTGGGAAAGGGTCTGGAGCACAAGTGTGATGAGGAACAGCTGGGGGAGCTGTGGTTGTTCAGCCTGGAGAAAAGGAGGCTGGGTGGGACCTTCTTGCTCTCTACAACCACCTGAAAGGAAGCTGTAGCCAGGTGGGGGTCAGCCTCTTCTCCCCAGTTACAAGTGGCAGGATGAAAGGAAATCACCTCAAGCTGCACCACGGAAGGTTTAGTTTGGATATTAGGAAAAAATGTCTTCACCAAAACCACTGTCAAGCACTGGCACAGGCTGCCCAGGGAAGTGGTGGAGTCACCATTCCTGGAGATGTGGCACTTAGGGACATAGTCTAGTGTTGGACCTTGGCAGTTTTAGTTCTGTGGTTGGACTCGGTGACCTTAAGGTCCTTTCCCAACTTCAATGGTTTCCATGATTCTGTGGTTCTATGATAGTGCAGCCAGAATGAAGCCATAACCTCTGTGGATAGATCTCCCTTGAACTAGATATTTAAGAATGGAATCGATGCTTTTAATGTGAATGTTTTATAGTACAGGAAAATAGTTTTACTAAACTGAAATAATTGTGATGCAAAAGTAATTGGGTCTTCATGCATACGTTTGGTGACTGGGAAGCATACCAAGAGGCTAAGCCTGTTCTGAATAGCATTTCTTAACATCAGTTCTGCTCCTCAGTCCACGTTCTTCTCTCCAGTGTTTGGTTTTTTCCTTCTGTATGTTGATGACAGTCTTTCTGCACTCACTGTATATTTAAAGAATATTGATGATGTTAAAAACAAAACAAACATCGAAGGACTTTCATTAAACTCTAGTAGTAGAAGATATTTAACACCATCTTAGGTTTTTCACTAATTTTGCTGCAATTTTTATTGGTCTATATAATTGCATATATCGAAGGAAACAATTTCCATTCCTAATATATTAATATCTTTATAATTAACTGATACTATTCACGTATTGCAGAGCTCACCTTTCCATGACAGCCTTGGTTATGACTGTGAGCTAGAGTAATCTGCATTTTTACTCCAAGCAGTGAAAGGCTGTTTGCTTCTTCTGATATTGTAAAAACTCTCATTACTCTGTGCTATTAGAAGGCTTTAAAAAAAATGTCATTTGCTTAGTAGGCAAATGTCCCATTCTTGAAATGGGCTTGAATGTTTGGGTTTTTTTTTTTCCTTTTGCTTGGAATTAAGTCTGCAATGAAACTGGACCAAAACCAGGAAAAAAAAAGATCCATTTTAGAGCTATTAAAATTTTCTGTAGAGATTTTTATTTTATCTCTTATTTCTCGTTACATGAGCTGTATTTCATACTTCTGTACAGTTTAATGTGCTTTGCTGATAATTACCTATTAAAATAGATAAATAAATTATTAGCTCATTAGGAAATGTGTTGTAGTACCAGTAGCTTTAATTATAATTTATCTGCTGTGTAAGTAATCCTGCAAAATATTGTGGGATAGCATATTAGTATTGCAGTTGCTCTCTTGTAGTGCTATATGATTAACACTGAAGACCTCAAGTAGTAAGTACTCCTGGTTTCCGTGACCACACATTCTTCAGGTCTGAACCAGTAACTGCACCTATCATTAGCTCAACACACAGGTGAAAATGCAAGTCCTCAGTCCCTCAGGAGGGAGCAGTCTGTCTTCTAGCACACAATTTGGGAATGTGTTCCATCTTTCAAATTATCTAATATTTTTTTTCTACTTACTTCCTGTGAAAATGGAATGTGTTCTTTCATGTACAGATCTGCTTAGTTCTTGCCATTTTTCACGTATATATTTTCAGCCTTCTCTCTTAGAACAGGTAATCATTATTGTAACAACCTTGGTGTTTGTATGTATAATAAATCTTTAGGATTTCTGATTTATGGGGGTTTGAGACTAATGTGACAAAAATGCACATATGTAATGTTTGTCATTACATCTGAAGCTTGTAAAATGATTGAACTGTGACTTATTTCTTAAAAGGTCTTGTGTTTAACTTTTTAATTTAAAAATTGTTTTTAGAAAACAGTCCAGCATGTGGCCTGAGACACATCCTCAGGAAGCAAAGTGGCCAGGTATCAGTGTTTCGGTCAGGTCTTATTTCACTGCATTTCCTGGGGTTTTTTAAGGAAATATTATTTTTTTTTCCACTGAAATATTAATGCTTATTGATTACAAACACAAAATTACAGTTACTATTTTTATCTTTAGTGGAGCCAAAATGCTAGCTCCTGGTATTTTCCAGTAGCCAATTTGGAGCACACTGCAATGACAAAAATGGCTTGTCTGGCCAAGTCAGAACAAAGTCTGTCCAGAGAACACCTACAAAAAAATAATGAATTCTCATCTGCCTCAGTCCAACCTGGGGTGCCAATGGCAACTTTACTTGGAGGAGACTCTTGCCCTTTGCTTTCATTTTTGCCTTAAATGGAAATCAGCATTTCAATTAATTATTTGAGTGATAAGTGATAAGAGGCCAAACAAACATCAGTTCCTCATAATAACATATGGAAATGGGCCTTACAATACAGTCATTGGTGAAATGCTCTCATCAAGACAACTGACATTTGTTTCCAGTTGGGTAATTAATTCCAGAGTATTATGATGCATATTTCATATCCTTATTATATGAAATCATAATGATTATGAAATAATAAGTTTCTTACAGGTGTCTTCCTAGGCATAATGAACACTTGCTTCCCCTGCAGTTTTGGACACCAGAGAAGTTGCAGCAAGCCTCTGACCAGCAGAGGTGCTTCTCTGTTGCCATGTGCTGAGAAAGAGCATGAAGTATCCCCGTGTGAAAAAAATGCAATAGAAGTCTAGTATGGTTTGGCTGGATTTGGCTTTGTCTGGTATTGGTAAAGCCACTGGGCACCCATAGAATCACAGGGAGGTTTTGGGTTGGAGGGGACCTTGAAGAGCACCCAGTTCTGAGGCCCTTGCCGTGGGGGCCACCTGCCACTAGATCAGGTTGCCCAGAGCCACGTCCCACCTGGCCTTGAGCACTTCCAGGGATGGGACATCCATGACTTCTCAGGGCAACCTGTTCCTCATTGTCCCCCCTCTAAAGAATTTCTTTTTATTATCTAATCCAAACTTGCCCTGTTTGAGTTTAAATGTCATAGCCGACTTCAACCTATTTAATTTTCAAAATATACCAATTATTACACCAAGTAATCTTGGTCAGTATGCAGAATATAGAGTTTTTTGACCTTTTTTGTTTGTTTGGTGCGTTTTGTTTGTATGTTTGTTTTAACTGTTAAAACTGGTAGCAGTTCTATGGATGGGATCTGTAAAATTGATTCTGAAAATTTATACAAGTGTGTTTTATCCTTTTTCGTATTTTCAGTTAAACCAATCCAGTTGGTCAGATGAGCTGTATGACTGATCTGGGGTCACTTTCTGGGTATTCTGGGCCCTGCTGTATTTTAGGATTAGCCCCGTGGGGCAGGATTGTGGCAGGAGAGTGGCAGGAGAGGGGAAATAATCAAATGTATCCCTTCATCTGTATTTCCGGATAGCTTGGAGTTTATTCCAATATGACCAGCAGTAAAACACTTAATAATTTTAGAACATGTTTTGAGCTGTTTTCTTGCAGAAATAGGAATAACCCGCTTTTTTGGCTTGATTTACCTTTTTTTATGGAATTCTGGTGTCTGATGCTGCTCCTGGAGAATCACTAGCACTGTTCTGATCACTCTTTAATTTTATACTTTGTAGCTGGTTCCTAGTTTTCAACTGATGCTGCTCATTTAGTCCAGACCTCCTGTGCTGTTATGATCCTAATTTCAGCCCACACAAAAACTTTTCAGATTATTCCAAGAGAAGGAGAATTAATGTTTTGAATTTCAGTCATCTTTGTAATGTTCTGGGGGAAAATGTTTTGTAATGTTTTCTGAGGGAAAAAAAAAGGGAGAATCATACAGTATTGAATATTCTAATTCAATTAGTGAAAAGATCAGATGGAAGAATATAGCAGAAATAATGCTTATTTTTAGGTGGAATAACTTCCAGCATTTGCACATACACAGTCACCAGGGAGTTATTGGGCTACATGTGTCTTGTGAAACATCTGTCAACTAAACCAGAGATTTAAATGCAAAGTGTTACATTGGTTATATTTGTGGATTTCTTACATTTCCTGGTGGAATTTCGTCTTGTGTGCTAATCATTGCAGAGTGCAGAAGTAAAAATAAGATTAAATGTTTGTGCATGTATAAGTGCTTTGGACTAATGACTAGCCCCATTCTCTTTTAATTCTATTGCAACATCAAATACATGGAATAGAGTAGTATCATTTTTGTTGTGGGTATCCTGCTGTCAGTGTGGAAAAAAGCATGTCGTGTGCATGCTATTTTTTTTTTTTTCCTTTTGTCCCAGTAATGAAATACCATGCTGTGGACAGCCTTGAGCTACTCTGAACAGTTTGACAGCATGTTGTTGCTGATTCCTGCAGCCATACTGCAAAACTCATTTCATTGTTGTATAGTAAGTGGGCTACAGTCCATTTGACAAAATGCCTCACTGCATGACACTCAGGTGCATTGCACTGACTGTCCTTATTCAGTGTTAGTTCTGTGTTACGGTCTTCACTGTAACCTGATTTTTAGAAATTATATACCAGGAAGGCTAACTTGTGGGCTGCTTAGGTGCAAGACTTTCAACATTAACACATTTCTGTGGTACTGCTTTAGGCAACTGTACCATTTCACACTGTTGACCTATATTTGTGATATTTGACATTTTTGATAAATACTGTCAAGGATAATCCATCACAGGACAAGTTTCCAGAGTTTCAGGATGTTTGTTAAACCCTCATAACTCAAATATAGAAGTGTTTCAAAAAACAGTATTTTACATTTGTAGGTTGAGAAACAGGTTTTCCAAGTAAGAAAATTGCTAGGGAGTCATTTCCAGAAGAATGCAGCTGTCTTCAGTTAACGGGTATGTGCTCCAGATGATACTGGGATGCAGCTGCCTGTTGCCTGAGGACCATATGTTTCTGTAGGTTGCATCATTAACACCCTCTCATTCACATTTGGGGCAATCACCATTATCATAGAAAAACAAAATGTGGAATAAGCTTAGCAGTGCCTATGGTGTTTAAAGAGCTGTATTACTTTCAAACTGAGAACAGTTTTTGAAATAATTCAGTCGTTGAGACCTGTCTGCTGATCTCTTAGGTATGCAGTCCCTCAAGACTCCTGTCCTTTTCTCTCCCGTTGTTCAACAGCTCTATGAAGTCAAAGAGAATTGCTTTGTGTGGTTTGATATAGCTAATAAGGCAGTCAGAGTGCTGAGGACCTTGAAACAACCCAAAGAACTTCAGCTTGGCTTAAAAATCTCTGGATATATGATCTTGTTGATGGGGAAGCATTATGAAAGAAGCAAGTTCACTGAAGTGCATTACTTGAGTAATGCTTAAAGCAGCTGTAGTTCATTCACGTGTTTCATGCAGTTAAATACAGAGATAAACTGTGCACCCTTCTGTTTAACACTCGGCGTAAACTGAATACATAACTAAGGTGCCTGCATGCCTCAGGCATTTCTCTGTGTGCTGCATTATCTCAGCTTCACTCGTGCTTCTCTAGATTTAGACTGAAAGGGTAGCACATAGCAGGGTGGTTTGTGGGACTGCAGCTTGTGTCTGCTGCTGGGCTGCAGGGTCTGCAGCACCCCTCCCTGTAAGCTGCCTCTCCAGGAAGGCTTCCATCTGCTTCATGTCATAGCCCATCACTTTGGAGACACGGGCAGAAAAGAGGTTATTGATGTTCAACAGTATCAGATAGCACAGAGACGTCGAACAGAGGAAACGTGGATGGATTCGTGTGCACAAGGATAGGCAGGATAATGGATGGGTAGGCATGGATGCCAGAATAATGACAGCATGTTGCTGTACCATATTTTGAGATTCTGGATCTAAGACATGTAGCAGGGGAGTTGCTGGCATTTGGGTTTTGTTTGTTCTCATGAATTGTAGCTCTTAATGCTACCACTTAAGCTGAGGTAGTTGTTCATTTAAGATGTAGCATTTCCAGGTTTTTTAGGGGATTATTACTTTTTCTAGGTTGAGCAAGAACTTCCTCTCAACTGAAGGGTGTTGGCACACGGTGGTCCTAAATATAGTGGGAAGTACTGTTTTTCTGAGAGGGAATGGAGGCAGCTCTGGAGTATGAAACCACATGTACAGTCTGGAGGAGTTATGTAAGGACATTGCTGTTTGCAGAGCAGAGGCTTTGCTGCTACAATTAGTGCTGCTATGCACTATTTACACTACAGCCATTGTAGCTATTAAAGAATAGCATTGAAATATGTTATTTTTCCACCAATACTTAAAATTTCCAACTTGCTGCTTCTGCTCTCCCTCTTTTCCTGAGAGCAGTGGTTGTTTTGTACGAGGCAGAGACACAGAGAAATACAAATGAGGAGTGGTTGCTCTAAATTTGGGGCAGTTTTTCTGGAAGCGTTCTCGGACAAGCATGAGGTGTGTGAATAGATGGACACGTTCTTTGCAACAGAGATTTTGTGTCTGATAAAAAAAGTATTACAGCTCCAGGGTAAAGTTTGTCCACCCAGTGTTTCTTACAGAAGGATGATTCCACATGATAATGCAAACTGTATGAGATATTTGGAGATCACCTGTGTGTGTGAATCTACCCATACAGGTAACCAAGGGCAACCCTCAAACCACAGCCAAAATGCAAAGGGTAGATAGATTTATTTCATTACCTTGCTAACCACACCAGGTGACAGAGGGACAGGGACATGGCTCCATTCTAGCTGGCAGGAGGGGAGGGAAGGGGAGGGCTCCTGCCTCTCAGTAACACGAGGCTTCCCCCATGTCTGTGAGTGTGTTCTCTCTCCACAGGACTTCCACTTCTCAAAACAGGCAGAGGATGAACAACATTAGGCATAGTAAATGGAGTTTTCCCACACCAACAATTTTAGCATTCCCAGCTGCAAGGTCACTTTGAGAGAAACCATTCCCTCCTCCTCTGCCAAATCCTGCAGTTTTAACCCTTTCCTAGCAACACCATGAAAGGCATGGTGAATAGATTTAAAAGTGGTAACATTTGCTCATCGTACAATTCTTTTTTCCCTTGTTGCCTCCTCTAAGCATTTGCTGTCTGTTTCTCACTCTTTTCCTCATCCGTCCCATGATGAGGATGGATGAATCACTTTAATGCTCATCACTCACTGTTTGTATGCACCTTTGCTTTTCCCTCTCCAGTCTTCTCATCCTCTTCCCTTTTTTCTTCCTACTCTTCTGCCTTCTCTTCATTTAATTTTTGTTTCCTCTTTACTCATGTTTGAGTCTGTTTTTTTCAGTTTTCTGCACCTATACATGTTCTAGTTTCTTCCTTCATTTTACAGTGTTTTTCCTCTGATCTCACCTCTCATTTTCTCTGCTGATTGTTTGCCTCGCACAGTTCTCTGTCTGCTCAGGCTGTCTAGAGGACTAACTCATTGAAAGGTTTAAAGAGAAAATGGCTTCAATCTGAGTGGATCATCATGTAATGGTTGCCATGTGCTCTTTTAATGAGGTATTTTTTCTATTATTTCAGGTCTTAAAAATTAGTTTGATTGGCCACCGGAAGCGTGTTCTGGCATCTTTGGGAGACAGGCTTCACGAAGATCCTCCTCAGAAACCACCTCGGTCAATAACCCTCAGGGTGAGTCCTCATGATTATTTGTTTGCATTTCTCCACAAGTCAGCAAGAGTTTCGTAACATTCATGAGAAAACAATGGCTATGTTGAGAGGGGTTCAACTTATACATTATGGACATCTTAGGCATACCTGCTCTGTCACACTTTCCCATGTGGCCAGCAGAAATTTGTTGGAATTTTTACAGGGTGATCCATGTGACTTGTTTCAGATATCTGCTGTAGGATAAATAGAATCTTAGGAGTACCAGCTTATCTTTGCTAAAGAAACTAGCTCAGGACCAGGGGTATAAAAGTTGCACGTCTTCATCTGCCCACAGGAGTCCCAGCCCAGCCGATCAATATTGCAGGAGAGTTACCATTTTCCTTTCATGTTTTAAAAATGTTTGCATTTACTTTTCAGACGTATGCTTTAGGCTTTCTTTAAGAAGAACCTCTTGAAATTGTTGAGATTAAAAATGCCATTAAGGCGTCTCCTATATCAAAAGTTTCATCATGTTTTTAATTTTCATTTGTATCCCCTCTTTCAGAAACCTTGTTGCAGTGTCCCTGGGGTTTTTCTACACTTGACCACATTTAACCTCTTCTCATTGCAACACCTTCACTCAGCTTCTCTAATCCAATGCCTTTTTTTACTTGTCTGCTGCTCTTACCAAGTTGATGTCTGATGGCCACTTCCTACTGTGTTCTCTCCTACAGGGTTCATAGTGACATTTTTATTTTGATATTTTAGGTCACACCTTTTGCATTTGATTGGGTCTCATTATTTTCACGGGGCTGCATTTCTGACTGGAATCTTATTTGGGATTAAATTTCAAAATATCAGAGAGTGTCTGTGCTCCCAAATTATATTTCCTGGTGTAAAGAGAAATACAGAAAGACAGAATGAGGGGTTATTTTTAAAAGTACTTAAAATTTCTGTGACCAGCCTGTTTTCGCCCTGCTTATTCTCAGATGCCCCATACAGACATTTTAGATCCCACCCCTTAATTCAACCTATTCCCAATGCCATATTTATAAAGGTCTGAGAAATCTGTAATGTGCTCCAAAGCACATTGCACAAACGTGTGGATGTTTTTCTTGTATTTTATTTTTTATATATTTTGTGAGTGATTCCTGATGCATGGCAGGTGTCAGAACACTCCAAGGGAAGACAAATAGATAAAAAAGCAGACTTTTTTGCTGAATGCCTTCAATACTCTGGACTGGATAATTAATTCCTCCTCAGCAAGTGGGAAAGTTTCCACAGTGCACATTCTTGGTCGGGACTGTATATTCACAGTTAATATGGAAGAGAAAACTGGATGTCCTCCATCTGTAGTCAAAATGATAAAAAGTTGTCTGCTGCTGCACAGTTAGAGTTACTGATGCAGGCCAGTGCTAAATGTCATTTATCAACTCTTGGAATTGGAGCCTTCACAGAGAATCCTAAAGAGGGGGACATGCATTTGGAATAAAGCTTTTCTTTCCCATCAACTGCTACTATGCCATTTCACATGAAACAAAGACATAGTGTTTAGTTTGTAGTCTGCAATAATTTGCATCTTGAAAATTGGCTTAAATAAACTGTCTGCTGCTGCTGTAAGACTGATTTATATAGAATCACTGAACAGTTTGGATTAGAAAGGACTTTAAAGGTCAAGTTTCAACCCTCTTTGCCATGGACAGGAGCACTTTCCACTAGATCAGGCTGCTCTACATCCGTAGAAAAGGTAGTTTGTTATTTAAAGTCTACTTTCAAGTTCCCTAGCTCAAGCTAAGCAATGCTAATGCTTCATTTTTTTGACTGTTTTTGTATTAGCTTTTAAAATATTTCAAAGTAAAAGGTTAAATGTTGAGGAAAAGCAAAAATTCTATAAAATCTTTAAAATATCCACAATATATGTTATTCCTTGTTGCATGTTACTGTGTAGTAAGGAAACACTATTTTGATTTCAAATGTACTGTATTTAAATATATATATGTTATATATATATATATATAAAACATCTGTACACATACACACACACTATACAAATATACTTTTCTATACACAAAAGTATAGAAATTGCTGGATCTCAGGTTACCTATGCAATCTTGCTTTCTTTCCTTGAGTGCATGATAATCTTTTATTACAGGACCAGCTTCCGTGTTGTTCATGGGAGCCTTTCCTCACCCAGTCAGCACTGCAGGCTGGAATTTAAACTGAAGGTCCAAAAATTTTGGCAAAAAATATGGAGAAGAAGTGCTGCAATATTAATGATATTTTAACACAAGAATTAGTTCACTGGAGAGAATTCCTGGTTTTAGGTTAAACAAACATCTGTGGGACATGAAATGTGCGCAGGCAGCTGGGGGAAGGATGTCTTAAGCTCCCTTCCAGCACTGACCTCTGTGGTTCCAGGTGTACATGAACAGTAGGTCTGAGAGGGGATGAGGCAGACTTTGAGAGTGAAATATGTGATCAGACATCCCTGCAGGTCATGTGTCCTTGCCTTCACAGCTGGGTAGAAACGTTGCATGAGTACCTGGTGACTAATAGTAGTGTGGTTCTGAGGCTGTGGTAGCACCTGCAAGGGTGTCTGTGTCTGCTCTGCAGGTTTGTTTAAGGAGATGAGAAGGTGGTTATAGAGTGAGGAAGAGAAATGAAGGAAGAATGGGAGAGAGGCTCATGATTAAAGGAATAGTTGTACATATAAAACTATAGACTTATACCTGTTTTTGCCGCAAAAGATTGGATAATTTGTGGTAAGTTATTTAATTAATTACCTCCTAAACAGTCACTAATTGTATGTTACTGACAGTCTCCATATTTGACAGGAGTCTTGAGTCTGATTTATACAAGTGCTGAGTACACAGTGTGGAAAATTAGATCAACAGAAGTGGAGTTTGGGAATGGAGCAATAGGTGTTGTAATTGAGTGACTGTTACTTTCTAACCTTTGTCCTTGTGTCTCAGGTCACCCACACTAAAGCAGTGATTATAAAATGCTAGAAGACACAGGTGTGGTGAAAATTAATTGATTGACGTTTGTAAAGCACTTATGAGCATCATTACTATGATGATATTAATAATCCTCTCTTCAGAGCAGGATTTGATAAGAGTTTAGGAGAGAGGTTGGGGCCACGAAATGAGGTGAGAATAAAATACTGACTACACAATAACTAATGATAGCACGGTGCTGAGTAGATGACAACAAGCTGCACAGCTGAGGATCCATCTGTGCTGTGAAGGACAACTTTGAGAAAATAGCATAAAATCATACAATGACATACTGTTCCATAACGCAGAGGCACGGTAATTCTTTTATTTCTTGAGTTGGTATTTCTTGTCTGTATTGCCTTGCCAGCAATCTTCCAATATAGATCTCGGAGTGAATTTCCTCCTCATATGCAGTTTGATGAAATATGAAAAGCTCAATGAGGGCTGGAATCTCTATGTTCATCTGTCCCTTGGATACACTGGTGGCCCTACCAGCCTGCAGCAGTGGGTGAATCCTGATTCACAGCAGAGAGAGGTTACCCACCTGCCTGGAGCAGCAGGTCGCACTCACTAAAGAGGATCTTGCTTGGTGCCATGTATTTAGGTGATTCTCAGATCAGAGGTGTGTGTGTGCCATGTTGTTAGACCCAAGGAGGGTGGGTTTTAAAGAATATGCCTCACCAAGCCTACTGAGAATGTGCAGGCTACAGCTCTGAAGAAGCTTTTAAATGGGCCAAATGTAGGTGGATTTTTGTGAAGGAGGGAGAAGATTACTCCTAAGAGGAAAACGCTTTCTTCCTTGCCCTGGGAAATGTCAAGTGCTTGTCTCAGATCATAGGAAAGCCAGAGAACTTCATTAAAAAATTAAAAATCCCATTTAATTAAAAATTACTAAAGGGCTATATTTTCCTAACATTTTCGTTGTTGGCAACATGAAAAATATGAATCCATTACTGTGATTGCAAGGAATAATGTCACATAGACTCCTACACTTCAAATACTGACATCAGGTATTACTATGATTTGAACTTTCCTTTCCATTTGGAAGAGGTTACAACTCTCCAATTTCTTACACCAGATCTTGTTTATTAACAGCATGGAGTAAAGTACCTTGATGCTTTTCAGAACTGGGCGTGCTTCAGTGTAGTAATGCATGAATCATCCACTTTAATTCTCTCTTTAAATAAAAAGGCAGAACTTTTTTGCCTTGCACAGTGGAGCAGGTTTTTGCTTGCTCCACCATCTTCAGGTCCCCTCTTGTTGCTCAGTATTGAAATGGAGCATTACAGCAGCAGGTGGTTTGCAGAAGGTCTGCACTGAGTAAACGTGCTCCTGGGTACATTCTGCCTACATCACGAGAGAGGAGCATTTCCCATCCAGTTGCAGTGACAGTGTTTTCCTGCTCACACCGGGCACTACTGGTGCAGACTGGCCAGCCCACTGTAGCTCCCTGCTCCTGCTGGTGGAGCTCCAAGAGAGTGTGGAATGGTGGACCTGGACACCAAAGTTTGTAGCAAGTGTTTGAACAAATGATGTCTTGTGCATGAGAGTAGATGTTTCCAAAGGCACACATGATGTTTGGCTGTGGGCAGTGTGGTGGCAGATCCTGGTAAAATGCATACCAGGAGGACCTGTTTGTTTATTTAGTAGGTAGCATTTGTGTGTCAGTTCTATGTGGTATTATCACACTGATGCAAGGTTATAGTTCAGTAGTGGTAACAAGAAAAGCCAGGTCTAGTATTTTTACTCTGATGCTTTCATGCACTCTAGGAATTTGTATTTAGCTTGTGTCTGATATCTGGTGCTTCAAGTTAAAATGGATGTTCTGCAAAACCTATAAAAATTGCAACAAAATATCTATACTGTGTAAATGGACATGCATTTCTTTTTTTTTTTTTTTTTCCAGCAAGAGGTGTTGCTAGTGTTCAAATCATTTTCACTGCTCAGAGCAGCTGCTCAGAAGTGGTGAGAATGTATTTCATCTTACAAATAGCTAATCCTAAATCATGGCTTTATTTGGGCTTTGGCAAGAAGTAGCTCACTGTTTTATCTCTAGGAGAGAGTATATATTTTCGGGGAGGAAATTTGCCACTAGTTCATGTAATCAGTGAACTATTTTTCCTTCTACATGGGCTTTGCACTGCAGGTAGCAAATCTCAAAAGTTCGCCCACAATAACCTCTACTGCAGGAATTGTTCCATAATTCTTTTAGTAAGCAATTCAAATGCACTTTTAAAATGTGTGATTTGAAGTCAGAAATACGCTGTTCTTCTTATGCTGCATTTTTCTTTCTCTGTCCAGGAACCCAGTGGTAACCACACTCCTCCTCAGTTGTCTCCATCACTTAGCCAAAGCACTTTCACTACTGGTGGCTCCCTGGACGTTCCCCACATTATCATGCAGGGCGATGCAAGGAGAAGAAGAAATGAAAACTATTTTGATGATATTCCCCGGTCAAAGCTGGAGAGGCAGATGGCACAGGTAGGACTAAAACCAGTGCCATTAAAAGGCTGGGCCTTGCTGCTTTTGGCTACAGGACTAATCCTGACCAGAGCAGTGGGTTGTATAAGAAGGCTGAGTTATTAACAACAAATGTTGACAGTTTTTCCAAGCTGTCTGTTCCAGCTCTCTGTATTTCAAATAGTGTAAATTGATGTGTTGGTGTATAATTTCTCCTCAGAGGTAGAGGTTTTGAGGGTGTTTAGATGCATGGACACTGAGATGAAGGTGGCTTCTGTGCACCAGAGTGTCCAGTCTTCTCCCAGCACCAACTCTGCCCTCATTTTTGTAATAAGGTACAGATTCCTGAAATTCTGAGCAACCTAGATAAAAGTAAGCTTGCATCAGTTCACTGCTGGAAACTCAGAGTACATGAAGGGTGATGATTGCTGCATTTATTAATGAGAAGGGTCAGCATTCTGCAAAACTGTGAGCTGGGGTTATATTTTGATTATTAAAAAAAAAAAAAAAGACTTAACTATGCAAAAGATTATTTCAACAGCACTAGACTCAACTGGATGTTAAATCAAGCTGTTCATGAAAGAAAGCATAAAGTAGCCTCCATCTCTAAATTTTTTGCACCCAAATTCTGAAAGAGTACTGATGATAATTTTAAATTAAGCATACATTGAGTGATGCCACAGAAGCATAGAACCATGTAGGATGGAAATGACCCTTCAGGTCTTCAGCTCCAACCCTTAACTCAACAATGCCATGCTCACCACTAAACCATGTCCCAAAGAACCACACCTACATGTTTTTTGAACATTTCCAGGGATGCTGATTGAACTGCTTCCCTGGACAGCTCACTCCAATGCCTGACCACCCTTTCAGTGAAGAAATTTTTCCTAATATTTGATCTAAAGTGCAGTAAATCATGCATGGACAGTCTGTTGGTTAAAATGCTTTAGAGTAAGCTCAGCTGTTTTCCAGTGATACCTATGGTGATCAGACAGCCAGGTCTTATGCTGCATGCTGGAAATAGGACTTTGATTTGCCATCAGAAGCAGATGGGCAGCCAGGGCAGTTCCTGGAGCAACTCATTCCACGAAGGAGCAGGTTGCTGCATGCTTCCCTGCATGAGGCTTCCCAGCAGTGTCTCTGCCTGCCACAACCCAAAATAGAGCCTCTGTCCAAAATTCAGCCTCAAAATGGAAACAGCTATGCAAATAACTGTATTAAAATGAACAAAAGGCTGCAGTCTGTCAGCTAATTACATGAACAAGAAGTAATTGAATAAACAAACAAAACAAGGTGCTGCCATTACCTGGGAACACAGTAACAAATTGAATTCATTTGTTCAGAGGACATTTCTAGGGAAGTGAAATTGCATTTGTTTGGGTGGGGCTGTTGCCTTGCCCCTTTTTAATCTAATTTTCTGCTATATAGTCTTGTACGGAATTAAGGAGAAAGTTGCTGAGTGAATGAGCCTGTTTTCAAACCAAAGTCTGCTGGGCTTCTGTGGCAAGAATAAGGTTGAGCACAAGTCCAGCAAAGAAAAGAGAAGTTCTTAACGTGAAAATATTTCTTGAAAGGCATGAAATTTAGGTATAAAATGGACACTTGCTTGTGTCCAAGTACACTGGTTTGTCTAATTAGTTCATTTTATCACTTTGTTCATGAATCCCTATACTCACTACCTTTTTAGTCACTACTATTGAAGGTAAAAAATAAAATAAACAAAAAACCCCTATGCTAACAATTCTTTCTGACTCCATTTCACTCCTTTCTTTTACTGATATTCCCAAGAGGTATGTCATCCTCTCATAGATGATACCTGGAGATTTTCTTTGTGCTGTTGACTACTGCATTTCCAGGACTGATGTGTTACATGTCCAAAGAGGAAACTGAACAGTTATTGCTTACACCACTCCACACTCCTGTAGAACCTATTAAGTGCTTAAGGGATTTTTTTTTTTTTAATTGGGGGGAGTTTTGCTTGGGTGGGTGGTTGGTTTTGGTTTTTTTGGTTTTTTTTTGGGGTGGGGGTGGTTTTGCTTATGTTTTTGTGGGTTCTTTTGTTGTTTTTTTTTTTTTCTGTTGTTGTGGGAGTGTGTACCCACTGAATGGATGACTCCAGTGCCTTCTCTCTAATTTAACTATTGAATATAGTTGTCATCCTTTGGGACCCCAAAGGGGAAAATGGATTGAGATGAAATCCATAAAACTATGGTTTGTGTTGTTCCCTGAACTCCAATCTGTTTGAAGTCTTTTTTCAGCTCTACCCCCAAATTCTGCCTTCCTGATGTATGTAAAATTCCCTTTGACTTTAATGGGAAAGTCAATGACTCCCTCTGGTGATCATTCTCAACAAATTGGACTCACCCCATTAAGAGGCTAACCAGGGATTTCTTCAGCCATTCTAGCCCAAAAATAGATTCTTAAATTTATTTCGTGCAGTGTGGGCTCTGCCAAAATGAACTATATTTACTTCAGTCTTTTCCCCCGAAGCCCATTTGAAATTAAAAGTAAAATAATTGTTTCTGTGGAGTAAAGGAGATCCAACTGATTCTAAACATGAACCTTCTGCTCTGAGTGTTGCGGTGTTTTTTTTGGTTTTTCTTTTATCTAGCAACTTTCTCCTTGCAGTTTGCTGGTTCGTTTGGCTTGTGTCATTTCAGCAGCAACTTCTGAACTGTTACCAGTCCAGCTTCCCAGCTAGAATACTTCTTGCATGGTCTAGAGGGATTATTTGAATTGCTTTGAGAATGTTCTTTTGTCTTAACCCTTTCTTTGCTAGGCTGTGTGCATGCTGGTGTATGAATCTGCATGTTTACTGGATGCTGTAGTACACAAATGTGCATAAAGACATCTTGGATGCTGTGATGTTTTGGAAGTGTTTTAGGTATGTTCTTGATGATGAGATTTTATGGTGTTTTTATGGCCTTGAAGAGAGAGGCCAACATGGTATTGTGAAATTTATTGTATTGCTTTCATGAACTTGATTTTATTTTAAAAATGTTAGAATAGACTACCTTATCCTTAATTTAAAATCTAAAATCTGAAGATATTTTGATGAAACTGGATGTTTCCATCTTTGCTATGGCCTGTGTTTCCCTAAACTGTTACAGGGAGTCATCAAGCATGTTGATCTTTGCATCAATCAACCAGTATTTCTTAAACAATGAGCCCAGAAGCTTAAATCTGTTTTCCTTTGATGTGCTAGATGTGTTTAAACAGTTCTCTAAACCATAATCAAATCTGCTTGTAAGTAATACAACTCTTTGTTTCCTGGAGGAAGAGCTGATTTAAATTTACTTAATGTGGGTGGTTTTGTCTCAAGGCCAGCATGTACCTTCATTTACAGTTCCCTGGCAGACTGTTTGTGACCTAAGGGGAAAATCGTAATATAAACAATGAGTCTAACCAGTTTAGATTCCCCCATGGAATAGGTTTGGTCATCCAAACCCCTGGCTGATCATCCAGATCCAAAAGTCTGTGATGTCTGGTTGTATAAATCATAATTGCCAAAATGGTAATACAGGAGGTTGTGAGATGGTTTGTTTTCAAAAAAAAAAAAAGAAAAGGAAAGAAGAAAAAAAAATCTAGAAAGAAATGAGTAGTCTGAGTCATCATTAGCTGTGGATGTTGAATTTTGAGCCTGCAAACTGTAGGTTAGTATGATCAAATTAGCGTAGTTTAAAATAGCTGAGGTTGTTCTTAAGATTGCCTGAACCTTTAAAATAGAACTGAAATCATTCAGGCAAAACTTGAGTACTTTGGAACCAAAATTTGTAGGAGAAGGAGTCCCATTGAAGGGATTGAGCTCTTCATTCACCCCTGAAATAGGGTGCAGGGAAAAACTTTGGACGTTGAAAGGAATGATAGCCAAGTCCATTAAGAGACATCAGTTAAAATGTCACCTTTTTAGGATTTGAAGTTCTCCAGGCAGGAGGGAAGCTTTAGGTACTAGGTGCAAGCATATTCCAGACTGCCAGCCCCAAGGCAGTGGCTATTTATTGCACCAGCCAGGGGCATAAGGTGCTTTTAGCCACCCTGGGCTGTAAGACCTCTTGCCGTGGTGCTCTGAGCTCTGCACCCTGCCCTGAGCCCGGAGTGAGGGCCAAAAACATCTTTGCCATGGCAGGAAGGTGCAGGAAGCACCCCTGCCCATGGCACTCCTTGCAGAAGGAGAGCTGGGACAGGCTTGCCCCGATGCTGTCACACACCCTCCCCATGGAGCTGAACCTGCAGCACAGCCCGAGCTGGGACAGGTCTGGGACAGGTCTGGGACAGGTCTGGGTACAGGACTGGGAGAGGTCTGGGTACAGGACTGGGACAGGACTGGGAGAGGTCTGGGTACAGGACTGGGAGAGGTCTGGGTACAGGACTGGGAGAGGTCTGGGAGAGGTCTGGGTACAGGACTGGGAGAGGTCTGGGTACAGGACTGGGAGAGGTCTGGGTACAGGACTGGGAGAGGTCTGGGTACAGGACTGGGAGAGGTCTGGGAGAGGTCTGGGTACAGGACTGGGAGAGGTCTGGGTACAGGACTGGGAGAGGTCTGGGTACAGGACTGGGAGAGGTCTGGGTACAGGACTGGGAGAGGTCTGGGTACAGGACTGGGAGAGGTCTGGGACAGGACTGGGAGAGGTCTGGGTACAGGACTGGGAGAGGTCTGGGTACAGGACTGGGAGAGGTCTGGGACAGGACTGGGACAGGACTGGGAGAGGTCTGGGTACAGGACTGGGAGAGGTCTGGGTACAGGACTGGGAGAGGTCTGGGTAAAGGACTGCGAGAGGTCTGGGAAAGGACTGGGAGAGGTCTGGGAGAGGTCTGGGAGAGGTCTTGGGTACAGGACTGGGACAGGACTGGGAGAGGTCTGGGTACAGGACTGGGACAGGTCTGGGACAGGTCTGGGTACAGGACTGGGACAGGTCTGGGTACAGGACTGGGACAGGTCTGGGACAGGTCTGGGTACAGGACTGGGAGAGGTCTGGGACAGGACTGGGACAGGACTGGGAGAGGTCTGGGTACAGGACTGGGAGAGGTCTGGGACAGGTCTGGGTACAGGACTGGGAGAGGTCTGGGTACAGGACTGGGAGAGGTCTGGGACAGGATTGGGAAAGGTCTGGGAGAGGTCTGGGACAGGTCTGGGACAGGTCTGGGACAGGACTGGGACAGGTCTGGGACAGGTCTGGCCCTCTGGGAGGCAGAGAGCAGGAGCCTCTCTGGGGACAGCTCCAGCCTGTGTCTGCTCAGGGGGGACAAACTGGTGGAGTCAGATAAGTTTTCTAGTAGGATAAACCCAGTCATGACCCATATGGGGGCACCCCAGAGAGCTGTGATGGAAGGAAATTTTTAAAATCTGAGAGCGTTGAAAAACTTAATTCACTAAGGCTGACAGGAGAAGTTCTTTCCCAGAGTTGCTGAACTCAGACTTAATTTTTTAAGCCTTTCTGGGTGCTTCAGTCATACGGTTTGAGGGCTCTTACATTTTTTTAAATTTTTTAAAAATTTTTCAGGTTTTTTTTTTCTAAAAGGCAAGATAGCTTATATGTAAGGTCGTTGTAATAACTGCACAGTAAATGTGAAGTAAAACTGGCCTGATTTTTGGGATTCTGCCTTTTAACATTACTTTGTAAGATACAATAATTCATTGATGGGTTAGGATTGATATGCAGGGGACAATAATTTAAATGGATTTAGTTCAACAGATCCTTTACCTACACGAGAGGAGAAATGTCATCAAAACAAAACAAAATATAAAAAAAAAAAGCAAACAGAATTAGCAAAGGCAGGTTTATATTCAAATTGTGAAATAATTTTGCTTCTTTTTGAAATAATACCTTCAACTCAGCAATGTCTTCCAAATACTTCACAGGTACTAATGCATTTGTATTTCCAGTGCACTGTGGGGCTGTGTTTTAAAATCATACTTTCCATTTTTCAGCTAGGAAAGCTGACATACAAGGATGTTGCAGGCTGAGTAAGATGACATAGAAAGTTTGAAGGAGCCAAAAATAAGGAAGTGATCTTTAGTTTTGTAACTTTAAACCAATCACAGTATGACATTTTTATTTACTTGTTTCATGTTTGTTTTCCCATCTCCTCTGCATTTGAAGGATTTAAAGATTACTGTGAATGAGGAAAAATATGCCCAAGAGAATAGTGGTGTGTAAAATGAGATTATCTAAGAAGCAGTGTAGGTTTTTTATCAATGGTTGAAATTACTCATGAAATAACAAAATTCTTTACTAGTTGATTTATGAAGCAATAAATACAAAAATATGGTTGTGTAGATTCATTCTCTTGTTACTTCTTAGGCTACTTATTTCCATTTTTTATAAGCATAAAATAGTTTATGTTGTGAAGATAAATACACAGCTATTTAAAAAAAAGAAGTCAAATCCAAACAAAATGCATATTTGAAGTGCATTATGTTTTTAATATGGAAAGATGACTGAACTGTGATGACCTTCAATTTAACATCAGAAGAAAAATGCTGAACTAAATCTGTTTGCTGGCATTTGTATTTGTAATTCACGTAGATGCAAACACCATAGACAGCTGTGTCCCAATCTGTAAATTTCAGCTCATTTTCATCCATAGATCCTTTGAGAATTGTGTATTTCATAGAATCACAGAACCATCACTGGGCTGGATCATCTAGTTCCAACCTCCCTGCTCTGAGCAGGGTCACCTCCCACTAGAGCAGGTTTCTCACAGCCCTTCCACCGTGACCTTGGACACTTCCATGCTTGGGGTATCCAACACTTCTCTGAACAATGGACAAGTAAACTGATAAAGACATTATAAGAAATCTACTTAATTTCTGCCTGAATAGAGAGAATGTTTTTCAAAAACATTACAGAAGCTAATATTTTAGAGCTGAATTCATGTGAGGTGGATCATACCTACAGGCTGCTTCAGCAAATGGAATTAAGGAAGCTGCTTCTATATTCAGTATTAATGATCCAAACTATAGCCATAAATATTACACCAAGAAAAGGACAAATCTTCTTCATTAATTTACTGTTTTTCACATTCAGTCTTGTGAACTAGAAGGTCTACATTGAAAAGATTGTGTGAAAACTGAATTTTAATACCTAACATTTACATTTTTGATCTGCTGGAAGATAAGCTGTTCTTAGAGTTTGGGGTGCTTTTCTGAAAGAGCATTTTTGTTGTTTGGGGTCTTTTTTTGTGGAAAGGTAGATACCTGTAGTCTCATAATCTTCATTGGTATTTGTCCAGAAGTTTACATCCTCTCTGCAAGGCTAAGAGGCTGGGGTACACTGGAAGCTGGCAGCACCAGCAGAAAAGGGTATTGTAATGAGAAGGAGCACACACCTATCACCCACTTCTTCCTGAAAGTGAGCCAGTCCAAGAGGCCCAGTTTTTGTCTGGAAACTTTCATGTAAAGTATTTTCAGGAGAAGAGAAGAAATAAACCAATGCAAAACATGTAATTCTTTTAATAAGAAGTGATATTTCAAGTTTCTGCTTCTCTAAATGAAATACAAATTTCCAATTTCACTCTTCATCTCTGAAGATTTTTTTTTTTTTTTAAGGAGAATTTACAGTTATTTCTGCTAGTATGGCAAACTCTCCCCAGAGCTTTGAGAACATTCAAGGATGCAGCATCTACTTTTATTAAACACCTGAGGATTTTTATATAGGAGAAGGAAATTCAGCAAAGGGCCACTGAGATTGTTGAGAGCTGATCCTCTGAGGAGAGTCTGAACAACCAGGGCTGGCTGGAGAAGATGTGGCTTTGAGTACTAAAACTGAAAGAGGGATTCTGGACACCACCAGGAACTTTTTCCCCATATGGGCAGGCAAGCAGGGGGACAGGTTGTTCATAGAGTCTGTCCAGTTTCTGTCCTTGAGGTTTTCAAGACCTGACAGGATGAAACCCTGGGCAATCTGGTCCCATCTCAGAGCTGCTCCTGCTTTGAGCTGGAGTTGGCGTGGAGCTTTCCTGAGCTTCCTTGCAGCATGAATTATCCTGTGATTTATATCCTTATTCCTTTGAAAGTCTGCTCTGTCTAATTTGAAGTGTACTGAAACTTTTAGATCTTTTTTGATCTCTCCCAACCTAAGTCATTTTTCTCTAATTTCTTTGCTATTTAATTTCTCTTTGTAATCCTACTAAATTTAATCTGACTGATCTTTAGTTCATCAGATCTGTTTTCAGGTCTTACCCCCTTCTGAGAAGACCCTAACTTCTGGATCTTCCTTAGAGAGCACTGGCACTCCTCCAAGCCACAGTGTGGAGCAGGTCCTTGCAGATTGCCTCAACGTGTTCAGTCCATTTGTGCTAAAATACCAATAATCATTCTCGAAACATGCTGCATCAGGAGTCCACAGTGTCCAAGTCTTGCTGTATTTCTCCTTGGTGCTGCTGATTTAATCAGCCAGTTTTCCAACACAGGAAGGAAATTTGATCTGAAGAACCTCATTATTAATATCTTGAATTTTACTTGGTGCATAGAAGCTGTTTTGGTAGCACATGGCAGGCAGTGTTGCACTTTTTCTTTGTTATTCTCAATAATGTATGCAGAGATATAAATATACACATGCATACATATATTCCTGAGTGTTTATTTCAGATGGCCAGGAGCGATGTCAGAAGGTTATGAGAACCAGGGGATGGTGGCTGGATTTTTAAACATTTTTATTCACTTGCTGGTCCCTGCAGTTAGGCTGGCTGGAACTTTCTGAACCTTCCTTTGCTCTCATCCTAAATACCTTTAGGCCGTTCTTTGGTCCCTTAGTATCTTCTATGACTTTTCAAGGATAATTACTCCTAATTTAGGTAAATCTTTAACATCTCCTAACATGCCATTGAGTGAAATTCAGTGAGCTGTAATGAATACATCTGGACTGCCTTCCACCCAACTCCTGCTCCTCCTGTGTGTGCTGTCCAGGTATTTTTTCTGCCACTCTTCTCTCCTTAGAAAGCATATGATTTCTATGATCAGTCTTAAAATTTCTTTCTTCAGATTATCAGCCATGTTTTCCTAGTCTATAAGGAGGAAGTCTAAAGTTTTTCCTGGATAAATCTTTTCACCCTTCCTTTGACCCTCCTGCCTGAGTTGTGTTCCACTGTGACTAGACAGTGAAACCTTTTATGTGTGGGGCACTGCAAAAAGGATATGACAGCAGAGTCCTGCTGTGACATTACTTGTAAGCATTTGTCTTATGGGAAGTATTAAGATAACGGCGTGTTTGATACTAATCAGACAATAGATGATGTTATTGTTTTGCTCTTATTTGCCATATTGCTTAGGAAAATGTTCTTCATTAAGCTCTTTCACAGAACCTCTGTGTCGGTGGTATTGGGTGCCCAGGTGTATTTGTGTTTACTGTGGTGGAGGTGTATGCACAGATTGAATTCTTTAGGGTTTTTTTGGGAGCATATGTTTTGGGAGCTGAAAATCGTGAGTTTTTGAAGATTGATCCCCATTCTTCCTTCTACTGCCTTTTTCTTGGCCTTAGATTATCACTTAACCTTTTTCTTTGCCTTGGTTCCTTCCTCTCCACCACAGGAATATGCAACTTTAGGCACTTCTCCTGGGCATTTCATAATTCATTAAAAATTTTAAGTACTTTGAAGATATAAAATATGTATATAGTAAATGCAAAATATTTCTACAATGGTGCAAAGAAAAGGTTGATATCTGAATTCATTACCATCCATAAAATTAATGTTCCATCTGCACTGCGTTTTAGTACCTTAGGCATTCAAACATTAATGTATGCAAAACTGAGTAATGACTTTTTGCACTGCTGTCCTTCTGACTGGGCATTTGTGGAGTTGTGGGAAATTCTCAGTCTCTGCTGGTCTGCTTAATTTATTGTTGATTGTATTTAAAGATGGTTTCAGCTTTCAAACCTTTAATTGTGGAGGTAGATCTGTTTGCTGGGGGAAGTTCACTTGAACAGTTCTTGAAGCAGAGACTTGGACCCAAAACTCATGTGCTTCCATCTGGGAGAAGGTGAGCTGGGGAGGGAGGGGCAGGATGAGTGAGTGTGTGAGAGGATTGACAAGGGTAAGAGAGGATTAAATTCCCTGCCCTCTTTTAAAATAGAGCAATTTGAAGCCTGGGCACACATGTGTTGCAGGGTTACCTGTCCCTGAGTTAGCACCAGGGCAGCTGAAGGACTGAGCTGTCCATACCAATCCCTAAAGGCAAGTCCTTGAGAGAGGCAGGATTTAAGGGCACACTTTAGTCTCAAGAATATCATGATGCTGAGAAGTGGCAGCACGATGTGGCAGCATTATGGCAGCCCCTTGCCAGTGCTGGGGAGAAATAAAACATCTACCAGCATGCAGTATCCTGCTGCATCCCTTGCTGCTTTCAGTACCTCAGAATAGCAGTGCAGTCGTTTTCTTGACTACCTGGATTACCAGATGCTTGGGCATGCTGCCCCAGCATGGAAATGCTTTCTCTTTGCTCTTCTCCTGAAAAGAAGAGGCACAATCTTCTGCCACAGATTCCTATTCAGGAATTTTCCCCTTCTCAGGCAAACAGATAAAGGCATCACAGAGATGACCAGAACATCTAGAAGTCAGTTTGCTTGACATACACAAAAAAGGTCATTGGAAACCACTAGTGCAATGTCCTAAGGATGGCACAGCAGAAGCTGCAGCAGTGTTTTGCTGCTGGCCTTGAACTGAGACTATGTGTTCATCACATGGAGGAGACTAGTTTGTAGTAAGTTGCTGGGGATGAGGTAGAAGACTGAACAAAAGTCCAAGTTTTAATTAATTAATGCTATCAAAATGTAGAGCCCTGCACATCATGAAGTAGAAGCAAAGAACTTTGAAAACACGATTGCAGGAGGTGGAATTAACCACATATGTGAAAGTTTTAAAATTACTGAAGCTGGAGGAAGGGATGTGTGCTCATGCATTTTAGATGAGGAAGGAAATAAGGGACAATTAACAACATTAGACAGCCACCAGGCTGTCTGGCAGCTCTCTGTAGTCAGTCCAGAGGATGCCAGGCTTCCCTGACAGTAACCAGAAGTGGTAACTTACTCTGTTGGCAGCCAGGGTGCAGGCTACAAAAGGTAAGAGCAAGAGTCATATTCTAAGAAGACTTGCATTTCTCCAGGTTGATGGAAGCATTAGTGCTAAATTCCTGCTGCTGCTGCTGACAAAAACCAGCAATGCATGTTCTTGATGTTGTTAAATTGCTAATATATTAATTGCTATCTCTTCTGGATGCTGCAGTTGCATTTTTCATGTCTGTTTATTGCCTTTTGTTGCTGCCTGCTGAAGATAGTGTGGGCAGATCCTATGTCTGATGCTTGGTTTTAGTTGCCTGGCTACTGTAAAATGTTATTTTAGCTTTTGCTGAGGTGCCACAGATGCTTTATTGACGATTGTCCAAACAAGGAAATACATAAAAGATGCTGGTGAGTGCTGTGCTTGCCTAGTTCTGCTGCTTTTGCTAAAGATGCTACAATATGCTTACTTTGCTTCGCTACTACAGATTCTCTGCACAATAATGTAGAGGGTAGGCTGAAATCTTCCATTTACACACTGGGGTCGTGGTCAATGCCAAAGGTAATATTACTGTATCACAGTATGCAAAGGAACTGTTGTTAGGAGGAGATGGTGGGCAGCTGCTTCACTAAATTGCAATGCATTCATTTCTGGTAATTGTTATAAAGAAAATGTATTTTTCCTGTTGATTGTGCTGCCAGATTTTTCCCTTCCTTTCTCCCTGTGAATGTCTCCAACAGAGGGAGATTTAAGTCTCAAAACTTACTTGGCACGTTGACTTCAAGCTTCTTTCCTGCCAAAAACTGAAAGTAACCAGTATTTCTTCTGCTCTAGGCAGTTTCTATTTATGCTTACATAACTTTATCTCTTTACATCATGAGCACTTCTGACTATATTGTTTTCTTGTACGCACGGTCTGAAACCTCTTCTAAAGTCTTTGAATAAGCTATGTTTCTTTTCAGTCAGTCCAAAAATATTTTGTCAGCAAATAAATGAAATAATTACTTTTTGCAACTGTTTTACTTCCTTCTTTAGTATTATTGCAATCCTTTTCTTAATTATTCTTGCCTTTTGGCAGCTGCAGTGCATTAATATTTACAAGATGAGATACAGCTTTCTGTTTATATTAGCAGTCTTCGGTCTGTGAGATCTGGACCAACCAGAATGCAGGATATCCTTTCTCATCGATTCACCAGGTTCATAATGTAAGACACGGTGATAAATGGCTATGTTGTCCCTCTATGGATGTACAGTCTGTTGCCTCGGTGTTATCTGCGGGTGTCATGTCGCTGAAATGACGAGAGCAGTCCGTACCTTGTCCTCGCCGTGCGGGGACCGTGTGTGCGCACATTGGTGTTATCGTGCCGTGTGGTTGCCGTGTGTTGGCTCCGTGGTGTGAGTACCTACGGGATGGGGACACTGCCAGCAGCCGCCTCAAAGCTCGGGAGGGTGGGGGGGGAGGCTTTGAGTTCTGTCCCTCGTGTTTCTGTTCACTCCCTCTTCCCAAGCGGGAAACCGTGTAAACGGCTGGGTTTGCACGGTTTCGCCCCCGCCGTGTGTTGTGCTGCCCTCTCTGTGTTGGTCTTCAGGCTTTGCCCAGCTGAGGTTACACGCCGCCTTCGCAGAGGCGCTTTGGGGCACTTGGAGGTGAAGCTGACGGTGCCCTGGGTTTTTGTCACTTCTGTGGCAGTCACAAGTGCCGTGCACGTGAGAGCAAACCTGGTGATCCATACTGCAGTGTGGTAAGGAGGACAGCCAGTTGTTCAGCAGGGTATTTGAGAGCAGCTGTAGATCGTTCCTAATTCTCTCATGCCTCCTTGGAACACTTCTGCCGGAGATTTTGGCTACCGAGCTTCGGAAGTATTTTAAATCTGAAGTACACCATGAACCTGTTTCCATTATTTCAAAAGCCAAACATTTAAGGAGCTAAAAAAATTGTCTTCCTCCAGGAATTAAAACACAAGCAAATAATGAGGACTCCACTGGTCTGCAGAACATTTGAAAATTTTTTTACAGGGAAAAAATTATAAGTGTTTCAGCCAGAACTGTTGTATCCATGTGTGCTCCAGTTTGCTGTTGTCATGGTGACTAATACATGTTACCATAACTAGGCATGAGGCTTAACAGGTGAAAAGTTATAAGACGTGGTCCTTGTTAAAAATAACTACATTCAAACCACTCAAAACCAGACCTTCTTGTTTTTTTTTCTTCCTTTTAGCATGGAATCTTTTTAACTTGACATTTTTATAAAAAGATGAGGGAGGTGTTAGATTTTTATAGATTTATTGAGGTTACTTCTTATCTGCGACTACCTCTGCATCCAGGTGCCTTTAATATGAGTCAAACACACTTTTGAGAGAATGGGATAAGATAGGAATATGTGCAGCAATTGTAGGACAAATCATAGAGAAAAGAATAGCTGTAGTCTGCTTCTGTAGCTCATTTGACATCAAGCATCCAACCCTTTCTAGAGCACTGAGAAGTGCATATCTGCCCATTTTGGGGGTTAGAAAACACTGCAAGAGCACAAGGTATTGTTCTCTAAGGCTATTAAAAGTTGTCATTGCAAAAGGATTGAATCCTTACCTCTCTGGCATCTGCCTTAAGGCCATTTTCTGATTATAAATTCTTTATCTGCAAAATGTGGAACAAAAAAAAAAAAAAAACTTCTTTTTCAAGTTAGCTGAGGCCAAAGAGAGGAAAGGTGTTGGTTGAAGTCATAGGGAGGTTAGAATACTAAACTGCAGGCGGTACAGCAAAAACCATGTGATAAATTGCACAGCTGCCTGATGAGCTGTAAAGTTAGATGAGGAAGAAATTATCTCTTGCCTTTCTACTTCATCAGAGAGATAAATATCTCCATCCGTATATTGTGTCATAAAAAATACATAAGCTTAAATGTTTGATTATTTCTTATAATTGCAAATTAAATATTCAAACCAGAAAATCCTTATCCTATCATATCTATTTTTAAAACTTAAATCAAACATTATAGTTGGTCTTGCACAGCAATTTATGAACATTTCTGTACTGCTTGAAAAGTGTATTAGGTGCTTATGAAGGACCTGAATCTCAATACATCACCTAGAAATTGTTCCACATCAACTCCTCAGATTTAGGACCACTGGTAATTAATATTTTCCCACTCTGACTTGAGCCTTGTGGTTTCAAGTCTTCTCTAGGTCAAAGATGGTCCTATTTTGTATTTTGCCTGATGTCAGATGTCATTATCACATCCTAAATCTCAGAATTTCAGTGTCTGATTAGAGCCAGTCAGCTGAGAAGCTCCCTTCCTTCTTGGTGAGGTTTTTAGACACAGATTTATGAATGTATTTAGCTGTCTAAATCTTGTTTAAAAGCTTTTCTTCCTTAAAAAAAAAAGGGGGGAGGGAAGGAAAGGAATTGCATGGGGAATATGTAATAGGAATTGCAGTTCTAAACGTCTTTGTGGATCTGGGCTTTGGAGACTACCCTGTTACAACTCAGTCTAAATAGGTTATGAATACTAACAGTAGTAGTGTTTAAAAGTCTAAGGAGTTTGGTAAGAAACAAAAGGAAAGGAAACTGGGAACCACTTCTGCCGAATATAAAAAAACACCTATGATACAGCTAAAAGAAAATGTTGACTATCTATAATGTCTTCTCCATCCATCAGAATCATCTGTATCTATGTGTTTAATTTTATGCACTTTTCTTAGTAGCTGCTCCCTCTACAAGACACATGGAAATACATGAAAGGCCTCCAGGGGCAGTGGTCTGTCAGGAACAGCAGAAATCCTGTATGTCTGCATTGCCCTAACCTCAGCTCTATTGCATGTTTAGGACATCCTAAAGATATGTATAGTAATTTTAGCAATTCTATTTTGTCTAATTCAAAGGAGTAGGTAGTAGGATGATCATATTTATAGAGCATTCAATGGATACAAACACAGTGTCCACAAAGTCCCACTCTAAGTTTCTCATACAGTAGTTTTATTAGCCTGGTTGAAGATTGTTTCTTCTTTCTTTATAAAATTGAGCCAAAACAAGAGGTAATCACTGTTCCCCTTTTTCTGCCCTTTATTTATGTACAGGAACAATGCAGTTGTCTGTGCTTTTCATACTTCATGTGCAAAAGGGAAACAAACTGTAGAATTATGTACTCACTTTACTCCCTGCTCAACTTGGCAGTTTCCTTTCCTTTCCTGCATGTGAGGAAAGCCACCTGCTGAGCAGCAGAAGGGTTTTGGGGCAGTAGCCCTGGTCACTTGTCCAGTAGAAGTTCTGGTCCTGCCTCATGGCCATCCCTGTCCTTCCTTGGTACAGAGACTGGTGGTCAAAAGATGTACTTTTGCAGCTTTTCTGTCCTGAATTTAGTCCTGTCGACATAGGAACCTTTTCCTAAATCACCAGGTTGTACCTCCTGAGCCCTGCTTCCTTACACAGAACATGCAGGACTGTATCTTTATTAGGGGGGAAAAAAAGAACTAAGGCCAAGTGGTCTGTTAGCTGTGGCCTTGAACAGTTCATAAGACACAGCTGAACACACTGTGAGAATTTGTGATGGGTTCAGTCCATCTCCTCCTCTTGTCAAAGACAGACTCCACTAATAAGGATGCAGATCCTTTCCCCTTGTAATATGATGGAAATCTTATTTTATAAGAACTGCCTCATAAAGAAATCAAATTCCTGCTTCAGATTAAGTAAGATAGAAAGTTTTTATGCATTAGTGGCCAGAAGGATTCACTTTTATGGATGCAAACTGACAAATGTTGCAGCAATTGCTCCTGCTGCTTTCCTTTCAAAATCTGTTGCTGAAGTCATATCCATGGCATATAGGCAACTTAAGTAGGCAAAACAGAAATTACGGTACTGTGTAATTGGTAGATTTGCTAATGGTGTCGACAGTAACTAGGTTTGTTGTTTTATGATGTTCTCTTGCTTGAAGTTGCCATGATGGCAGGGTAATGTTGATGTTGCCAGATTTATCTCTTGCTTTTCATTGCAGAGCTGTGCAAATGTGTGTCATTTTGTTATTTTGTGACACATGAAGATGATGTACTTGTTCTGTTTACTCTGTCCTGACTTAATTAGTAAGATGTGATAGTCTGCCAGACTTTGAGTGTCTTCGATAAGATCTTTTCATGTGTTTTTGATGCTTAACTTCTTTTTGCTATAAAAGTCTAAACTTGTAGCCATGTTCTGTGTGAAATGCTGATGACAATTCCTTGCCAGTTTCAACAGATATTTTAACAATATGGCATACATAGAAAATGCACAGAGATAAGGACAGGTAAAGAAAGAAGTAGCACAATCCAAACTGAAATAATCATATAGGAAAGGGTAAAATAGTTTGGGAGAGAATGGGAAGGAGAAGAAGGAGGATCAGGAAGGACAAGTGTAATTGCAAAAAGACAGAGTTGTGAGAAGAATTGAGAGGCAGTCAGAATAGGAGAGGAGTGAAGGTGGTGGCAGAGGAAAAGGGCATAGGAGGAGGAGAAGTCCATCCATGGGTCATTTTCAGTTAAAGTGAGCTGATGCAATAGGCCTGCAAGGTAAAAGGAGCCCCTAAGGAGAGGTCAGTTCAGATCCTGTAGAGCCATGATCACAAATACACAATGGCAAGTGGGAGCCAGACCAGCACTGCCAGGCTGGGGACATTCCTGGACTGATGCTCTGGCTCTTTCGGAGGGAAGAGGAGTGTGCTGCAAAAGGATTTGGCAGCAAACTGCACTCCTACCTGTGTTCTCAGAGGGCTTTGAGGGGAGAGAGGAGATGACAGCTCACAAAGGCAATCTCCTATATCTATGAGAAGGATGAATGTGGAAAGGCAATGTTAGTACCACCACTATGAGGCATCAAGAGGAAGTGATCAAAGTAAATATTCGTAAAGAGATTAAAGAATGCCTCATGTGTTTGAAGAATATGTAATAAGTCAGATCAAAGCAAAGTCTCTGTTATTTAGTCATTTAGGAAAGTTAGTTATTGGCTATACGTGCTGGATAATGGAAGGCATATTAACTGTGCAGAAAAGCTTGTAAAGCACATAGCAGGATTTGTGAAAGGCATTTTTGTGCATCTCATGATTTTTCTCAAGTGCTCTCATCCTCATGTATGTATTGTAAACACTTATTTTTAAGGAACATTTCCGGTGCCTTATGATTTTATTCTCAAAGCAGATATTTAATTAAAGCCTCATTAAACACTACACTAGATGACTTTGGATTATAAATTAAATCATGAAAAATATTGTAGGAGTTGCGTTCCCTTGTTTTAGTAACATGGCTCTATGTGTAGAAAATAAATCCTTGTTAATTGAGCATGACAGTGAAGGGCTACTTTATAGTGAATTTGCCTGCACACACTTACATCTTGAACAACTGTGATTTTCAGACAGGAGACTGGGGAGAGCCTTCAATTACCTTGCGACCTCCAAATGAAGCCACAGCATCAACACCTGTACAATATTGGCAACATCATCCAGAGAAACTCATCTTCCAGTCATGCGATTATAAAGCATTTGTAAGTGTTGATAAATTTAGCGGTTTGATTTGGGGCAGATATATTAAACTTGGATTTTGATAGGCTGTTGTATTTTACTTTCATTTATAATATTTTTCAGTCACTTTTAGAGGGACAAGTCACTACTACTGAAATGCTGTTACTGTAATAAATGAGAAACACGGATGCACAGTACTTTTGTCCTATGAACTGTGTGATATATTGCAGTCCATGTGGCATTAGTTTTAGAGAAAGGGCACTATGAGTAAGTGGCTAAGTGTTGTTGAAGTGACAGTGAGAGCAAGAACCCCTGCTTTTTGTCTCTTACAAATCCCTGTCTAGTAGTTATGAAAGAATAATAAAACATAATATGGGATCCTCTTACCTACCTTAATGCTGTGTGCACAGCAGTTAAAGTAAATGTTGCCTCACCTGAACTTTATACATGTGTTTTTGGGAAAGAAAATAGAAGAAAAGGAGATGAGGGTCCTGAGTGTTTTCCATCCATGGGACAAGAGCACTTTCAGACCTCTCCAAACCTGATGGCTGCTTGAAGTACCAGTTAGTTCCATCAGGACAGGGCATACTTATCTTTACTTCCACGTGGCTGCAGGTGGTTACCACTTCCTATCCCTGGAGAAATGGAGCTTCCCCCTACAACTAAAGACAATTAGTCTTCTCTGGCTGTTATACACGCCTGTGGAGGGGAGAAAGGTCTCCTGCGGTACAGAAAGTCATTGGAAGGCTTTTTCTAAAAACTGAAAAACAATTTTCTGAAATCCTGAGGTCCCTGTCAAGAGGGTGAGGGGACTGGAGATTCTGGGGAGCTGAAGAGGTACCTCAGCCCACCTTTTTAAATGCCTGAATTTCCCCTTCTGACTTTGCTGGAAGCACTGCTGAAGGTGCCTGCCAGCCCACTGTGTGTTCTCTCTGGAGGTGGCTGCCCTGTGAAGGAAGGCTGGCTTATGGTACAAGGGAAAGGGGCTCAGTACTTGCAGTGACTTTAGGAAAGTAGCTGGGGGTGAGCTACTGGTCCAGAACATGGGGTTGAGATCTTCTTCACTTGAAGGGGCTTGGACCTTTGGTTCTTGTTAGGATAATGCTGCGTTCACTAACTACTGCTGCAGTTTGGGGAGCAGTTGGAGGTTGCTGGACTGGATTTAAGGCATGTCTGGGAAAGTAGGAATTAGAGATTAAATGCAGGTCAGGCAGAGCCTGGCTCCCACTGAGGAGGGGCAGAAGGGGTGTTACAGACCTGTCTTTCTGAAGCACATCTGTATCTTCCATCAGACCCTCATGGGGTCAAAAATTGCCATGCATGCAGTGATTATCCCTGGACAGAAACTAGAACCTCTGCCTTCTTCAGCAAGTTATGGTCAAGGACCATCTCACCTGCTCTCAGTCTTGTTCTCCTACTATTCAAAACCTCCTTGCTCACCTCAAGTTGAAAAGGAAGGTTAGCAACTTCTAGTTCTTTAAATATTTTTTGTAGTTTTCAGTGAAGTAAACATGTTTATCTCTAGTGCCTTTTCTCTTTTTGTATGATCCAGCAGTAAATTCATAATGTAATGTAACCTTTGCAGTAGATTGGAAGATGGATCATTAAAGAAATGAAGTTGGAATGATCGGGAATATCCAAGTTAGTGGTGATTAAGGAAAGACCTTCCTTTCCTAAGGACCATGTGTCACCACTTTGTTTCAGCTCCTTGAGCTGTGTTGACCTCAGCCTTATAGAATAGAACCCTGGCTTGTAAGTTATAATTGGGGTAGCTTTCACTCTCTGCCCCATTTATCACTCAAACTGTTGGATGTTCCCTGTATTGCTCACACATGCCCTGGTGTTTGAGAAGGAATGTTTCCAAAAGCACAGCAAGTCAAAAGGAAGCAAAATTTCCTCCTAGAGTTTCATATTTTTCTGACAACTAAATTGGATGGTACTACTATGATTTGTGTGTCTATTCCACCTTGGGAAGCATTTCTGAATGCCTTCAGCTGAGGCTTTTTGCTGCTGTGCTGATGAGACAGGAGCTCTCCTCTTTCTTCCTCTTCTGCTGTAAGCAAAAAACACTGTTTTTTTACCCTGGTGCCTGAACAACTAGTAGCTTTCAAGGAAAAAAACAATCTGTTCTACTTTAGTCTATTAAAAAAGTGAGGGGGTAAAAAAAAAAAAAAAACCAAAAAAAACCAAACCCCAAGCAAAAACCATCCAACCAACCAAACAAAAAATTTAAGACGTTAATTGCAACCTGCCAAGAGAAGGCTAAGGATTCCAAATGTGTCAGACAGCAGGATTCAGAGAAAAATAGAGTTCAATTCAATATGATTTTGTTTACTCTTCTGATTTCAGAGCTTGCTTTAAATTTGTTGTTTTTCTTCAAGGGCAATATCAAAATGTCCCATCAAATTAATGCCCAAAGCCCTATTCACATCACTATCAAGCCCCCAGCTGGACTCACAGCTGCTGGGTTTATGAATCTTTCACATCTGCAGTCCTCTAGGAATGCCCTTCATTCATTCCTTTATGCTTTTGCGTGTCTGGTAGTGTTGATGTTGCTCACTGGTCCATTTATAATGCCCTATAAAGTGTTTCTCACTAATTGCTGTGTTGTCTGCTGCCTACGTTGAAATATTTATGCATTTTCTTGCAGGTCAGAGGCTCCTGCAGTACACAGTGTAAACTGAAGGCTGTAAAGAAAATATGTCAGTTTAGGTCAGGAGACCAGAGAACTGAACCAGTACACTCTCTGTCCAAATCCAGCTTGCATTCAGCTGTATCTGAAGTTCTTTTTGATAGGTTCTTGTCTTGAAGCTGGTTCACCACCTGGTTGGCTCAGCTTAGGCTGTTCCCAGAGGAGTCAGTCTGGTAGAGTGAGATGGGTCAGCAGAGGTGGGCTGCAGCATCCTCCAGCAAGAGGCTCCTGCCCACAGTGCTTTCTCTCCTCCTGCAGCCTCCTTACCATATTCTCACAGTGGCATGACTTACCTTCAGCTCCCATGTTGCTCACTTCGGACTGGAGACTTAGAAGAAGCTGTGGCCTTGTGCTGCAGTGAGAATACAGAGAGAGTTTTCTGTGTCTGGGGAAGAGCTGGTGAGGGGTGCCTTGCTGTGCTCTCTGCTCAGTTAAGCCAGACTAGCGTGTGACATCATGTAGAGAAATTCAGAAACGTCCTGTTTGCACAGAGTTCTAAGAACACCTGTAGCATCTCTAGGAGAAATGCAGAGCGTGGAGTGGCTTTGGTACAGCCCAGTGAGCCATAACAGCTAGGTGGGAATGGCCGGGATGCTGCAGCCAGCTCTGTCCCTGGAGGAGCAGCACCATTCAAACACGGTGTGGGGAGGTACTGAGACCTCAGAGGAGCAGAGGCTGCTGTCAGGTGCGTGTGCCAACAGGGGACACAGCAAGGGAGAGGCCTGTGGCACAGGGGCTGTGTCGCTGAGGCACTGCCTGCCTTGTGACCCTTGGGGACGAGCAGGCTCCTCTGGGGACACGGTGGATTCCAGTGGGCTGAGCCAGGACGCAGCACCCTGCTGCATCCTCTCACACATCTGGAGCCCTCCTCCAGATCACTAAAGGCTTCGAAATAATAGTTCAGGGTCAGCCTTTCCTTAGGAAGAAATAATAGTTTAAGCTAGTTCTAGTACAGATTTATTGTCTCTCTTTGGTGACATCAGGCTCTGTTATTTGCACGTAAATTAGTTACAGATTGAGCATGCTGAGGTTAAGATCACTGCTGGCCTTCTCATCCACGTGATTCCACACATAACAATAGGAGTTTGGCAGATGGCAGCTAAAAAAAGCAAATTCTCCATTTTATAATCAAATGGCTTTTTTAAGATGGAATCTGCAGTATTTGTTAGTTGCTTCAATAACTAAAATGAGAAGCTAGAAGATTTCAGATATTGTTTCAAAGAGCTCTGGCTGATTCAATACACATGTTGCTGTGCATTCTTGTTTCATGGGTTGATTAACACATTGGTTTAAATGATTTGTCAAAGAACTGCAAAGTAAAAAACAGTCTAAAGCAATATGTTAAGAAATTGATTGCTACCACTAGGTTTTTTAAAGCATTTTCATTGCACTTCTGCAGATGTTTGTCAGTTCTGGAATTTCAGTTAATTTAAGTTCAATGGGTTTTTGTTTTAGTATTTAGGTTCTATGCTGGTAAAAGAGTTAAGAGGCACAGAGTCAACACAAGATGCATGTGCAAAGATGAGGGTAAGTTTGTAATCCTACTCCTTTCTCCATTTTAATAATATTAAATAACGTCAGTCTGTGATTGCTTGTACTGTGCCCTTTTTGCTTTTGTAACGTACTTCTACCCATTTCCTTTCCCTACTTTTACATTGATATTCAATAAGAAATCTATTCTGTCTTCTATCTTAATTTGAATACTAAAAATTAAAGATGAATTTTTATTTTGCATGTTGTATCTAACAAAAAAAAACCCCCAAATGTGTGTTTTGTTTTCTCATGAATCTTTGAGAATGCTTCAAAGTACTGTCCACACAATTTAAGCATGCCCACATCCAGTTGTTTATAAACAGAATTTATAGCTTTTATATGATAATCTAGATTGAATTTTCACTTATAAATACATAGGAGTAAATATATAACATGTTGCCAAACACATTGGTTTTTATGTATGATCTAACCGATCAGTCACATAATCCTAAGGAAAACTTTACTCACATCAGTATTTCCTTTAATTATGAGTTACTTATATACTTTTGCATTGAAGGGTGAAATGGGGTCTCAGTTTTGTCTGATGGTGGAAAAGCAGCTGGGTTTCCTTCAGGCTGTTAAGAATATGTTTTCCAGTGGCTCTTTGGCCTGACACTGGTTTGTAGAAAATTGCAGTAGACTATCTCCAAGATATATTGCTGCTGGAAACTCAAAACAAGCCATAGCCTGTTTTATTCCAAACTGTAATTATAATAAGAGCACACCTGTTCACAGCCATGGTGAGCATATCATGATCTGGCATGATTAGTTAATGAACAGTATAATTGTTTGCTAATCTACGGAACAGGTACAATTACCTAGATGAATGAGCAAAATCTTTTCTTCTGTGTATTGTATGTCTCTTATGCAAGATGTCTCTGAGCACAAGACTGGATCAGAAAACTGGAAGATGTGTAAAATTCATGCAATCAGACAACCATTTCCTGCTGGTTACGTGTGTGCAGCACACAGATTTTAGTACCACGTGTTTTATCTTAGGGCTGGCAATATTTCACTATTACTAGAAGATCTGAGGCTTTTCAGTTAATTACATGCTAATCATTCCTTACCTGGGCTTAAACTCCTCTGAAAAACAAAACAAAACAAAAAAAACCCAAAACTTGATGCAGAGGGATTTACAATCACATACACATGTTCTGGGGAATTAATTGAGGCTGCAGGCATGCCATCTTCCAGTACAGTTTTAAAACTGTCAGGCTTAGCAGTTCGATTCTTTAGGCGTATGCCTGTGCAGAAATTAGGGCAGAGTTTTGTACCATAGCAGCATATGGCAACTTCAGTAAGTTTTCTGACTGAACTAGGAGGCTCAGCATCAAAAAAGGCACTCTAAATAATTTATAATGGCATTTTACTGTGTATTTCTATAAGTAATAACTTTGGCCAATTAAAATTATGCTAAGTGTTTGAAAACAGGTTTAATTTAAAATATACATTTTCTATATAAATAGTGCAATTGCACTGGTTTTCTCTAGTGCCATATAGGCACTTATATATTACAGTGATGGGGTTTGTGTATATTTCTTTTTTACATTCTCTTTTGAAACAATTGTTCTGTGAGAGTGTTTATTTTATGGTTTGAGATTTTTTCATTACAAAGATATTTGAATAAAAGTTTTTAATCAGGATTTCATCTATTCTTTCTAAGTAGTCCTTTTAATCATGCCACTATTCAAATCAAAAGCAAAAAAAACCCTTTGACTTAATGGGAACAAATTATTATTTTACCCTGTTTCCCAGTGAGAAAAATGTATATTTTTCCCAAACTTTCTCCCTCTGGGTGTCTCCTGAAAGATGTTGTCAGTGAATTGGGAGTCGAGATTGTCCAAAGTCATCCTGAAATTTTGCTGTGATGTTCATTATTGTATTTAAGCAACCTTGGGTTGTCATTGAAACGCTGGTTTCTGGTATAGTTACATTTTACTTTCTATGTATTGAAAGCTACATTTCACTTGCAAAAAAAAAAAAAACAAAAAACAAAAAGAAGCAAAAAGCCAGATATCTTATTTGTCTGGCTCTCAGATACTGAATTTCTTACACTTGTCCAGTGTCTCTAGAGTCAGCAAGACCTTTACACAGGGTTGTACAATTGTTGATAGAACAATATTTTTTTTATTCTAGTATTTTATTTGTTACTCCAAGCACGTATTGCAAAACTATAGCCTGCTGCAATCTGAAACATGTTGGGTGTGGGGGAAGTATGTCACATGTAGACTTGTACCAGGTTGAGGTCACTCCCCACAATTTTTTAGTCTTTCTGGACTCAGCCACATAATGGTTTTATGGGGAATGTATGAAAATTTTCTGTCAATGTGGCTTTTGATTTTCCATCTTTAACTTAATGCTGCTGTCAAAAGTGTTGACATTCACTGGATGTCTTTCAGTCAGCAGGTGCACAAGCATGAAAGGAGCACATCAGTGAAAAAAAAAAATCTTGGTCTTCCATAATCATTTATAAATACAGAGAAACAACAAAAATGACATGTTTGCTGACTGCAGATCCCTCTCTGTTAGTTGTAGATGCTCCCAGGGCTTTCAGTTATTGCAATTGATGATTTTGGTTCTCAAGGGAAGTGTAATAAGTATACCTTGAATCTCTCCACAGAGGGGCTTACATCAGCCTCATTCTTACAGCTTAAAAGTGAAAGATCCTAAATCTTCTATAATGCAAGGAAACCACCAATAATATTTTTTAAGAAAAAAAAAAAAACAAAAACAACTGGGAACCTTTACCTTAGTTACTCTTCTTGGCAATCCACTGTGCTTCTCAGCAGTGTGCTCTAGTAGGGCAAATGATGGATTTGTTTGGGGAATCCTGCAGATGCAAGAGCTGGAGCTCAGCACTGGGGTCAAGGTTATGCATGCTTTGTTTTCCCCATCCAAACTGCAGATTCTTGCAACCACCCAAAATTCTGGATATTTGTCAAGAACTTCACTTTTCTATTCATGTATTTGGAATCCTTTATATTGTATGGTTTCTTATTTGTTTCCAGCTAATTTCTCTCACAAACTCCCTCTCTAGTGGGCTGCACTGTCTCCTTATCTCCATCCCCACTTCCTGTAAACGGACTTGGAGATTAAATCTTGCTGTCCTGGCCAGAATAGATTTTTTAATCATATTTGAGAGATGCCTTCAAGAAGTTAAGAGCTTTCATTTTTTTCAGTGTGAAATGGGAAATACTGCAAGTTGCATTTTGAATCAGATTGTTGCCTTCATCACAGTTTATCATAGGAACAGGAAGAGAGAATAAGATATGTTTGCATAAAACTAAAGGCAAGAGTTAAAGTTAAATTTGAGCTAGAAAGAGACTTGTTCTCTACAGAAGACTTCATTTGGCATTTACACATCAGAATTCCTTGACCAGGTGGGAAGGGGATTGTTTCATACTTACTGGCATGAGCACAGCAACAAGGCAAACTCTTTCTCTGCAGCAGTGTTAAATCACTGATGTTGCATACACCAACTGAATATTCTAAACCAGGCAAATATTTTCTACAGCACAAGGGAACTTAAATTTGGTTCTTGGATCCTGCCACCTTCCTGACTATTATATTTCTCTCTTAAATATTTATTTTCTTGTTGTGAATAGATTCTTAAATTTCAGGTCAAAGTTCTGAGGAACCAGCAATATAATTCTGCTCACAAAGCAGGCATTTAAATGTCTTGCTGACTTAAGACTAAAATGTCAAAGTTGGAGTAGCTACAAAATCTGATTCTCTTATCTCTGGAGAGGCAGGCGAAGCAGAGTTGACTCACTGCAAACAGGCAGCATCTGGGGCCTTTCTTCCTCCTTTCATTTCTTCTTATGTAAAGAAGGAACTGAATTTAGATGGCAATCTCCTTGCTTCTACTAAACCTTTTCTTACTTTTCAATCTCCATTTCATTTTTCCTCCAAAATTAGAAGTATAGAAGTCTGAAACTCCCTGGGCAAATACCATGTCAGCATCAAACACTATTTTGGGATTTAGATCCTTCAGTCTCTGCTCTCTTGGGACCTGCAGCTCTGCCTTTCTCTTGTATGGCCACTGCTTTCAGAGGGTTTGCAGTGGAACAGGCACATGGATATTACTTAAAAGGAAAGAACAAGTAGTGGTGGAAGATCTTGGAGACTCTCAGTCTCTATGCACATCCACATCATGCTGTACCATGTGTTCAGAGGATTGTATGTCCTTGAATTCTGGCTGAAAGGAATCTAAGGGGCAGGAGGAATGCAGAGGAATGTTTAGAGATATTACAAAAGAGAAGAACTCTCTCACTCTCAACTAGGTGCAGTACAGGTGCACCCCAAGTGCAGTATTCATATTAATGATGTAGCTTGGAGGCATCCACTAATTGTAGAGCAGTAAAGAGTTTTGTACCACAATGATTGCAGATGTAGTTTTATTCCAAGAAGTGTTAAATTATGTCAGTAATGCATTTTTAAACCTTTTGGACTGAGAGAAGTTAGTAAGCATTTGTTAAAAGGCAGATTGTAGAATTGTATGTAAATATTTGTTAAAAGGGAAATTGGCTTCAAAACTAACTTGTCAAATGTGGACTTAGACTTGATGATGATCTTGTCAAAGGGATTCACTCAAGCTCCTCTTCCCCAGCTGGTCAAAGGCGGTGATTGTCCCACTTTACTCTGTGCTGGTGCAGCCTCACCTTGAGTCCTGTGTGTGGTTTTGGGCACCACGTTATAAGAAGGCAATAAAGCTCTTAGTGTCCAAAGAAGGGCCAGGAGGATATTGAAGGGCCTTGAGGGGAAGCCTTATAGGAGCATCTGAGGACACTTGATCTGTTCAGCCTGGAGAAGAGGAGACCTCATTGCAGTTACAACTTCCTTGAGAGGGGGAGAGCAGGGGCAGACACTGATTTCTGTGGGGACCAGAGACAGGACCCGTGGGAACGGCCTGAAGCTGTGTCTGGGGAGGTTTAGGTTGGGTATTAGGGAAAGGTTCTTCACCCAGAGGGTGGCTGGGCACTGGAAGAGGCTCCCCAGGGCAGTGGTCACAGCACCAAGCCTGACAGAGCTCAGGGAGTGCCTGGACAATGCTCTCGGGCACAGGGTGTGACTCTTAGGAGTGGCCCTCTGTAGGGCCAGCAGTTGGATTAAATTATTTTTCTGGTTCCCTTCCAACTCAGATGTCACTATTCTGTGAACTATTTAGTGAAGTCTCATAAGCCTTAAATAAATAGCGGACGTATGGTATGAAAGTAGGTGGTAGCAACACATGTTTTGAAGTGTGCAATCTGATGCTATTTAGAAGTAATAGTTGCTACCAGTTTGGGAAAAAGTTCAGATTCTTATAATGAAGTGGATTCCAGTAAATAATTGAATAGGAGAATTGCCAGCTACAGCGTTCATATAGATATTAAAAATCAATATAGGACTGAAGATTCATTTGCAAAAATAGAAAGCCAAGATGAAGGCGTAAGATTTTATAGACTCATGAACTTTTAGTTAGGATTTATTTATGTGGGGCTGTTAGTGACTTGTCATAGCTGAATGTTTCTTCACTGTGTATTTACAATATCAAATATAATTTTCATACAAACCTAAAAGTGAACCTGTTTTCATTTTGGCCACTGTATGAAAACTGAGTAATCTAGTTATAAATGCATGTGTAAGTACACTGAAGTGGTCAACATGGCAACACAGAAGTACCAGTGTATCCTATTTTCTCCTGGCAGGAAATAAATGAGATGAAAGATTTTTAGAGGGGGCTGAGTTACACCATGTGCAGTGTATCCACAGTATATCAAGGGAATTTGTTAGTGTCTTACTTGGACACGCTTCTATGTGTGTTTCTGAATTTCTTATTCAGCTGCTTTGTGTGGGTGTGTGCTCAGAGGTACCACGGTTTGTACACTGCAGAAGCATTCAAAGGTGTTGAATTAGTGCTCTCAGCTCTGCACAGAATAAGGTTTTGAGGTACAATCCTGTCTTGAAAAGGTTAAAGGCCCTTCAGGGTTGCAGGTTTTGTATTTGCTTTTTAGAAATAAACCTCTATTTTATGTTACTTTATTAAGTCCTCTACCTCCTAAGCCATTGTTATTTACCTTGATTTGTTAGGCATGCTGGCAGAGTGAACCTCAAATTAGTTGGATTTTAGTTTATATTCTAAATAAATGCCTAGCAGTTCTGCACAGCCTTTAACTCAAAATCAATATGCAAGTGGAAATGCTTCACCTACTTAAGATGAGTTTTAGTACTACTATAATATGAAAATTAGTTTAGACTCTGGATATGAGAGTGATTTTTTTTTCAGTAAAACAAAAGAAAATCCATAAACAAGATTAGAAGCAAGATTGCACTTCCCCTCTTGCTCTGGCACCACTTCTCTTGCATCTCCTTATGACCCATTTCAAAAAGGAGAAATTGGGAGCAGCACTGTCCAAGCCTATGCAGGGTTTTGCCACTGTCCTGCATAATGGTAGCAGTGGGTTCAGATGCAAACTCACAATAGTCTTAAGTTCAGACCTTTGTTGTAAAAGCAGCCACTGTAGTAACTAGGTAGTTATGCAGAAGTTACCTTCTGCCTTCTTCCACTGGGCTGATCTGCATTGTGGGTGCTGTATTGTGGATCTGCATTGTGAAGCAGCTTCATTGCAGCAGCTGCATCAAAATACAGACAAGACTGGTACTCCTGATGTTCCTTGTTCTGAAGAAAAAGATGCTGTGTGTCTTTTCAGAAGTCTAGGGAAGCTGCACATATGTCACATTAGATTTAGGACGGTGACACTTTTCTTCTATCTTCCTGTGCTTGCACACAAGCCTGTTCTATGGTTCTTGAATTATACGTGGCCTGCTTTCATGTAGTCACCTATCTGTCTGGCAACAAGGATTTCAGAGGTGAGACCAAAGCTCAGTCTCTCTGGTGGCACAGATTGTGCAGCACAGAGACTCCTGGCTGCAGGAGCAGTTGCACCCATGGAGATGGGGCATGCACATCTGTCCTGACGTAGGTGACCAGCTGATCAGCAACAGGCACTGGCAAGGAGCCTGGAACAGGCTTGCTGTTCACCCAGGTGATTCTCCTAAAGAAGCGTATTGAAATTAAGAGCCAGTTACAGTCACGAACAATGGAGTTCATAGGAACTATGACCAGTTCCAGGCTAGTGAGCACTTGCCCAAAGACAGTGTCCTGTCACTATGATTGCTTCTTTGTGAGATGAAATCTAATCCTGCTACCATGCCTTGGAGCATGCGACCGTATGTCAGCATGCACATGACATCCAATGCCAGCCTTCAGCTGTGGCTGCTATAACTTTGGCTCAAGTCCATATGCTTCCCATAGAGGCACCAGATGGACAAGAATATTTTGTCATCTCATTGTGTCCTCATGGAGTTGGTGCAGTGGCTAGAACCTGAAAAGCCCGAGGAAAGGGAATACTGACTCCTGTGTCCCACCTTCTTCTCAGATTCTGGGCACAGACATGGGCAGAGATGCCTACTTGGCCTGCACAGAGGTGTGAAATGTCTGAACAAGAAAGCTGTGGGACTTCATCTCCGCATTTTAGAATTCAGAGCCAAAGCACCTACAGTGCCTGAGCAAAAGGTATTCATACTGTACCTCTGAATTCACACATTACATGTTCTGGCAGACAACTCCTTCATTAAAAAGGAAGGAACAACAAGAAAATAGTGTGAGCTCACCATGACAACTCAAAACTGTTGAAGCCTGGAAACTACTTGGAAATGATAATTGTCTGGTGGACCTGAGTTACTGTATCACTAAGAGTCCAGCCCAGGAATAGAGCTGCATGTTTTTCTTGATGGCACTGTCATAATTAACAGGATGTTATTCCATTGCCCAGCTGTTTGTTTCAATGGGAGCACAAGTGCAGAATTGTTACCCCTACACTGGACCGCAGTCTTCCAGAACACGCTTGCACAAATCCTGGGGTTTGTATGGTTTGCGGGCTGATGAGCTGATGATCCTGTGCTCCTTACCAGCTGAGATGGTTTGGTTTAATAAATTACAAATGTCCATCAGTCTCTGATTCATTTCCTAATTTGCCAGCTGTAATTTAATAGCATCTTCATGAGCTATTTCACTCAGAGACAGTCTTCTGGCAGTTTGCAACCCTGATTAAATACTAGAGGTCAGGTCTGGTCAAGACAAACCCAGGTGAATGTGGAGCAGATGAAGATGATTAAATTACAAACTACAGGTCTAGAGGGAAAAGGTAGTTGGTACAATGTAGCCTGGCCAAAAGGATGCTTCACCTTTATGGCAAATACCAGACAGTGGGAATTATAACAAAAAACTGAAATATGTGAACTTAGTACCCGTGTCTGTATAGCACACTGGAGAAAAGGAATTTTGCTGTTAAGGAGGCAAGGAAGGAGGTAACTGCAATAATCAAAATGAAAAAGAAAGCTCTCTCGTATGTAGCTGTTGGACTAAAATGAAAGGACAGAAGTTGGATGATTGCTGCCTTGCTAGATGATTAAAGTGATATTGTCATGTTTGTGACTGTTTTTAGTATGAGCTTAGGCAGGGTTTATTGCTTGTTATTCTGATAGATGTATGTACTGCAGCTTCTGCGCAGTCACTGTCATGCTTTCTGTGCATTGAAATGGAATTTTATGAAAAGATTCATGTGAGATCTGTTATGGTGACACACCTTCACACACACAGGTAGCTGCTTGCTCTACTTCTGGTAGAGATACCATTTCTTTCTCCACTCAGTTCAGAGGCATAGAAATCAGATTAGTATCTTTCTTCAGGTTTTGTTAAAATTCTTCAGGTTGTTTTACCGTTTATGTTTTCATTGCTTAAAAGTGGCAAGCATTCCTGGGTGAAAGGAGTTTTCTCTGGGATAAATTGACAATTGATTGCTGTCTCAAGTCTCTTGTCATTTGATACAGAGAAATTCAACAATCCTCTATTAGGATGGGTGGGGCTCTCCTTGAAACTTTAATTAGAGATTTTAGCCTACATGGCATGGACTTAATTGCAGAATATAGCCGGATTTGTAGCTTTGAATTTTATACTGATAAAAATGGAGTTTTGTTTGATTCTGGGAGGATCAAGAGCCAATGAGGAGACATTATTACAGGGCTCTTTGTTTTGATTTAAGTTTCTGTTTATTTTGCTCTCTAGTGTTAGCACTGCCTATTTTTTCAAACATATTTTTTTAGTTACAGTTTGTGTTTTCAAGTTTCTATCTCTGCTTCTTTGAGGTTTTTTTTGAATAATACAAAGCTACCACTGGTACTTTTGTTCAGTTGCTTTAATGATCTTCCTGTGTGCCAGTTCTAGACTTTTCAGCATGTTTACACTCTCCTTCTGTGTGCTGATGTTTCTTCATGTTTACTGTCAACAGTTCATTTCCTCTCAGGAAAATATTTGATTGATCTCTGTGATTGTTTGTGGATAGTCCCATAAATAAGCATTTTCTGAATGTTACCTATTTATCTATAGAAGTTTTGTGTAGGATAGTCTAGTCCATCATTGTCTTCTACCTTAAAAGAATTAAAATCAAATATAAACTATTATGCTACATTTGGGTGTTTTGTTTGGTTGGGCTTGGGGTTGTTCTAGTAAATTTAATCTGTAAACTAAAGAACATTTTTTTTCTGCAGAGAACTTAAATCTTCCCCAAATATTTTCCCAGTCTATTCAGTGGGAAATACGTGCATCACACTGGAGGCACACAGAAGTAGACTAGCATAAAAGGAAAAACAATTTTTATAGGAGGGCATGAACTGTAGGTAGGAGAACCTGGCACTGAGGGAATGCAGAATAAGTCTCTGTGCTAATTCATGTGTAAAGCAGCTTCCAGTAGCAGCTGCACTCCAAGTGCAGACAGAGTGACAGGATACAGTGCTGGGCTGACAGACTGACTGGCAGCCTAGTGGGCTGCAAGGATACCTCATGGCACAAATACAACTGCAAAGAACGGAAAAACAGGGAAATATTTCTAAATAACAACTAATTGCAGCAAAGAAACGGTGCTACAAGAAGTTCTGATGTGCTGTGGATTCTTACAGCTGGGAAAGGCAGGAGAAGGGGAGGGAGGCAGCAGTGGGTGGGGCAAATCAGATAGATGTCCTAAACACCCACGTTTTGGGAAACACTGGCTGCATGACTGGTCTTTTTAAGCCTGGAAAGGTTACTTTATTCTCTTTCAGTTGTGCTAGAAAAAAGGAGAATTGTTACCATCCTCGCAACAAAATTAAAGCTATTTTAGTTTTGTAACTACAAGAGAACATAAACCCAGAGCACAACCGTCTGAAGAAAAAGCAAAATATTTGTTTAATTTAGGTATTTAAGCAGAAGAAGAGAGCACTGTTATTGTGATGCAACACAATTCTAATAATATCTTCATTTTGATTTCAGAAGTCGACAGAACAGATGAAGAAAGTACCAACCATTGTGCTGTCTGTCTCTTACAAGGGAGTCAAATTTATTGATGCCACAAATAAGGTATGTGCAATTACTGAATATTACCTTTTGTTTCTCACAACTAGGAGAAATAGTAATACCTATGAAGGCCAGGCCAGAGAGGGGACAGATTTGCACTTTGTGTTTTCCTCTCCTTTTTTCCTCCTCTTTTGCCCAAAATGGATGTGATGTAATTGTCATTCTCCAGAAACTCAATCTGGAGGGCAAGTGAAGCAGATTTAATGGCTTATTTGGGGAACGTTGTGTCCAGTGTTCTGCTATTAAATGCAAGCTTATCACAAAAGACATTCAGCAGGGAGCCTCTGTGGAATCCTTTATCATATTCTTCTCTATACAATTCCATAAATATGTAAAATATATATATGTGTGTGTGTGTGTGTATATATATATATATCCATAAAAAAATAAAGATGTCTCAATAAAGAATAAAGATGTGGTTTTATCCAGGGCCAGCCATTTTAAGGATAGGAAACACAAGCTTTGAATATCCTTTCCAGAAGTTAAAATACCAGAGCCTCTCTGTGAGCTGTTTTCTTGATGCTAGCCTTTTAACTACCTGAACTGCAGCAGCTTCTTAATAATTGTTATTCCATTTTTTTTCATCTTCCTGTGTGGCAATGCTCTCTTGCTTTGTTTCTTACATTTCTGAATGCATCCAAATCTTTAAAAAACCCCAAGTAACCAAAGCTACAAAAGTAGAAATTAAAATATCAGAGAATTCAGTGATGGATAGAGCAATGGATTATTGGTTAGTCAAAGTAAAATGTACAAGCTCTGTAAAGAGAAGTAAAGTAATGCATTCATTTCTCTTCTTTGTATGTCTTAAAATGGCAAGGAAATTCAATCCATACTGATGCTTTTATGCTAACAGAAAATAAATTATTTTTTCTGTTACGTGACTAAAACTTACTAAGCACTATAAAAAATAAATCTGACAACCCTGACCAGGTTAATAATGTATAAAACAGCTTTGTGTTGCTGAACATTCAGACCACACAGTACACCTAACCCAGTATCCATCAAACTTGCCAAATCAATCAGCTTTTAGGTTTAACTAGAACTGTGTTTTAAGTGACAGATGGAAGCAGTTTTGTGAACTTCTGCTGGAGTTTGGAAGCCGTATTGAAAGTTAGAAGATAACAGTAATTTCACCTCAGCTTTTCTTTTATGCTGTTTCAAGTCTGGCATATTTGCCAGAGCAGAGGGACCAGGGATTCCTGTCCACTCCTTTTTCCTTCCATTGATTCAAAACTGAGCTTCTATAGCCCTCATTCCTTTTAAGTTCTCTGATGTGTAGGGCATAAATCAGGACATTGTAATGCTATTACCTCCAACTTGGATAATGCTGTTTTCACCTCTTAAATCTCCTCTGTGGCATAAAGGATGTAACTACAGTGTCCTTAGGTTTACAAAACAACCCAGGAGAACAAAAGGAGCTTCTTGTGTCTCTTTGCACAGTGCCTAGAGTCTTATGTAAGATGGAAACCTGAAAGAAGTTTGGCAAATCGCATTACATGACTCTAGATGAGTCCCACTGAAACCTAGTAGTGCAAAGGATGTGTTTGATGGAGTTAAATATGCCACAGTCCAATGTTTTTTCTCAAGTGGTAGATTGCTTTCTCTCCAGTTCAAAATCTGCACTGCCTTTCCCTTCTGTAAAAACCAGGTAATAGCCTGCAACTCTCCCAGAAGCGTTGTTATCATCCTTGTCCACAGTGTGCTGTTCCCAATTCCTTCAAGACCCAAAACAGATTAGCACTAAGGTGAGAGCCTATCCAGACTTGTACTGCTTCCATATGAGCTTATAGTTGACGGCGCTGGGCACCACTTAGCAATAAATGCAGTTTTTAATGACAAAACTAGCTAGCAGTTCTGTGCTTGAAAACTCAACTCTCATGGCTGTTCATCCTTTTCCTTTATGCCACCAAGCTAAGAATTTGTATTCCCAGTCATAGTTTCAGGTGACGAAGGGGCCCTGACCTCATTCCACAACAGCTGTTTCAGTGGCACCTTGAAGCTTGGCATGACACTGTTTCTTTACAAGTGAGGCCAGAAAGAAATTGCTGCTTAGGAAAAAAAAAAAAACAAAAGGCAACAGACTCAGAATTTCCTCATAGCTCACAGCTCTCCCTAACTTCTGGATGATTTCTGCCAGAAGGGAGTTTGGCTGGCATGAGTTAGGCAAGCCAAAGGAAGGCTGCTTAGCAAAAACCTGGTCTCTCCAAGGTATTTCCTTGGCAGAACCAGAACTGACTTTCAGCTTCCCCACTTTTTGAGAAGCACTGGAAGTTTCTCTTGCCAGACTGAAAGACAGTTTTTAGAACAACTGTACAGTGTCAGTCAGTGTACCCAGAACAGGAAGCTGGTTCATAGCTTTCTACTTCCTACAGAATAAGACCATGGTCTACTGAAATGTGACAGTGGGAAACAGTAAACACATGCACTGAAAAATGTTTAATTTTGAAAGGAGGTCGATCACAGAGGATATCCTTAAGCCGCTAGGAAAAAACTCAATTTCACTACCAATTACTATCCAGTAGATTTAGTTTAGGTCTAGTTTACGTTATTCAAAACAAACTTGATATGGGTATGTTTCTAAAGTTCACTTGATTTAAAATTAAAACATTAAAATAACTTCCATGAATTTTGACTCAAATGCAAATCCCCGTGTCAACCCCAAGTCACCTAGAAAAAGTTTCAGCATAGCAGAGCTCTTTTCGCACATGCTGCATAAATTCAGGTGATCACATTGTGGCTCATGATTTGGCATAAATACTTCACATATGATTTTAACACCTCCCAAGCTTGAATTCTTTCTGCTTTCTGAACTAAAATATTGCCAACACTACATCAATTTCAGTGCATTACAGTTCCATCTGTGGATATCTAAATCCCTGGGTTTTGTATAATTCTAATTCTCATCAAAACCTTTATTAATGAGGGTAAAAGTTATCTATTTGAGAACAAAGAAAATAAATGCTTCAAGTAACACAAAAAGCAAGTAATTGTTGAACAAAGATTATACACGTTATTATAAATTGGCATATATTGAAATACAAGTACTAGCTTTGTCATTTTTATGAATAATGCATTAAACAGAAATAATCAAGTATGTTGAAACAATTTAAGAGGATTATTTCTTTTTTTTTAATAAAGTTTCCTTATCTCAGTTTTTCCATAATTTGAAATTTGGTACTTGCTTTTTATTAAGATTTTTCCTAAGTCATTATTTCTTCAATTATATATGTTAATACTTCTTTTTGATAACTTGGCACCTACATGCAAGGGAAAAGTTGCCACTTAGCAAATGAAAGAAGATATGGCAAAGCATCTGAAGTAATTTAGTTGCATGCATAAATAAATAATTAAATAAATAAATAAGGAGGTGGAGGAAACGAGGTGGGAAGGAAAAGAGAGGGATGAGAGAAAACCAGATATGCTCAGAGATTGTTTTAACTTGGACAGATTGTTTAACTTGCACTGCCACCAGGGCAGCAGCAAGTGGTGGCTGTGTGAGGAACTGGGACACTCTGGGTGTCACCTGCTCCATGATGCAGTAGTGATGTCATGCTGCAGCAGCTTATGTCACTGTGGGCTTTTGTGGCTGTGGCACAGCTGCAGCCAGCAGGGCTACAATTCAAGAAAGCATATAAACTAAACCCTGAGTAAATTCCTATTCAATGAATTGTTCTTCTCTTTAAACAAGCCGTTTGAAACACGTGTGTTGCTGAAGCAAGGCCTAATCATAAGCCACACATAAGCCTTATCTTCTTCTCTGGCTTCATGGTTCCTTTGGCCTGGACAGAGTAATTACATATCAGCAGTTTATGTAATGAGTATTCATAATTTTCTCCAAAGCTTTAAGACAGTTTGTTTTTTTTTATTCCATCGGACAGCCATGCCCCACCTCTCTCTCAGTAGTGTGCTGTAGCTTACATTGGCTGTTGCAAGTAGTGTGGCTCGGTGCATGAACGGTTTCATCTTCCTACATCTCTCTTGCAGGATGCTGCTGTCAGTAAGTGGACATAAGCTGCCAGATACCCCTGTAGTTACCCTTTCAGTAATCAGAATCCTTTAAATATCTCACGGTTTCAATTATAAGTGATGTTTGGTGGTTTTTTCTCCTGAAGAAGTATAGCTGAAATTTGTTCAAATAGTGTGTGCAAAAGCCTGGCTATTGAACTTGCTGGGTTTCACCAGATCCTGCCCGTCAGTAGACTGAAACAGTGTCCCATTTTGATCATTATACAAAAGCCCAGGAGCTTCATAAGATGCTGGTATAGTGCTTTGAAACTGTATCTATAAATACAATTTTGAAGCACTACACCTGCATCTTATGAAGTTGTGTCCTGTGTGCCAGGAAAGATGTTCTCTTTGTCAAAGGAACCTGAATAAACTCCAGCGCACAAGTGGCTTCATAGGGAAGACTCTAGAACATAATGGTTTCCTGCCAGATGATTGGTAATTGGAGAGGGTCAAAATTCCAAATATCTGCGTAAGATCTCACATGGGGTACGTTAAATCTCTCCTTATTAGGGCATTTCTGAAATACTTTGGTACAGTAGATCAACCCACACCTTTTTACAGCTCTTCTAAGTCTAATTCTTAAATTGATTGGAAATATTTTTTTCAAACAGAATATTATCGCTGAACATGAAATCCGTAACATTTCCTGCGCTGCACAAGACCCCGAAGACCTTTCTACGTTTGCGTACATCACTAAAGACTTGAAGACTAATCACCACTACTGCCACGTATTCACTGCGTTTGATGTGGTCAGTTTATAGCAGATACTTCATTTAATAGTTCTTTCTATACGTAATAGTTACTTAGTTCTGTTAAAGCATTTTCGGGATATATTAATGGTGATTAATGGAAAGCATCATTAATTTACCCAAGGAAAAGATAGCTATGGCATAGCAAAAGAACATTTCTGGAGAAGAGCAAAGATTTTCTTTGATATCTCATTTCCCACTGGAAATAATTCACCTCTGTCATCTCAGCTGTTGGCTGTAAACTTAGTGAGTAGCTTTTCATACAAGTCTGGCCATGTAATTCTTATACCCTAAGCTATAAGCCTCAGCCTAAGGCTTCCAAAAGTTTTTAACAAGTATGTTTGGCCAGCCATTCTGAAATCTCAGCACAAACCAAAAGATTACCTTTATTTTGAAAGTAGCAAATTAATTTTTTAATTCTAATTTTCTTGTTCTGTAATTCTTGCCTACATATCTCAAAATGTTATTTCCACAAAAGTCCTAGGAGCTCCTATTCTGTTTCTGGATAATTAGTAATTTCTTCCTATACTTGCACTTTCAGCTGGGGATGCTCAAGCTATTATGGTTTCAAGAAATCATGAACATGTATCAATTGATCAGTCATGCAGTTTTCAGCTACATTTGGTGAACCAAGTAGTGGCTAAATTTTTTATTACTAAGATTTATAGTCCAAAACTTTCAAGAAAACCTACTCTGAGTTGTGCACAAGAGAAATTTAAGGCGCTATTAAAACTTCGAAATCATTTGAGAAAAAATATTTTAATAGAGTATAAGGTGTATGAATTCGTGAAACATGCTTACATGAATATAAATAATTTAAATCAAAAGAACAGAGTATCTGAACTGCAGCTTTTTATTTGGAACTGGGGAAATAGTTAACATGCACAGCAATAGTGTGTGGGAGAATTTAAATAACAAGATGTACAGGTAGGTTAGAGGAATTTTAGCATTTTGGTTGAGCACTTTTGTTATTTAAATTCTCTGCTGACATTTTAGTATCCACAGGGAGTAGAAAAACTTTGAAATTGTGTTAAAAATAGATAGACAACGATCAACAAGATGTTACATTATTTAAGTTTTAGTGATGTGTAAACAACTGAAATTAGACTGATTGAGTGAGGTTATTATTTCTCCTGGTCCATTTAAATTCTACTTAATGGTGTTGAAGTACTGCAGTTCCATTTATAGGTTTAGTAATCAAGCAGAAACATAGACTCAGGTATTGCAGATGAAATTCATCTCCTTTCTTGGCAAGGGAAGGAAAGGGATCCAGGAATAATTGCATTTTGCCCACTTCCTGTACCTTAGGAGGAGTATTTAATATCCCAAGCATTTTAGATGGCTATTTTAAGCAATATGGAAACTTTAACTGTCTTGTCTTAGTTTTCTCCTGCAACCTAATCCTTGATTGGGTGATGCCTACTCAAATATGCTCTTTTTGTGTTGTTTAATTTCTCAGGAGCTAGCATTTTTGATGCAAGTACAAGCTGTATAAAAACCAGCTAGATGTTCAGAATGCAAGCATAATTTTCTCTTTAAAGCCTAATGTTGCTGTTAAACTTATCATCCCTTTTCCTAATAGAAACAATTCTACCCATTTGCCCAATGGACAGAAGTGCAATCAATTTTAGGAAAATTAAGGCTTAAAATGGTAGAAGTGCACAATAAGGTGTAAGGCATTTAAACCATATATATTTTGGTAATACAATATATGCAATGTTATGAAAAAAAAAAAAAAAACCTCTCTTGAGTCCTTCAGTTTCTCAGGAAATGTGGGCAAGAATAATTTATTTATAGATAGTATTTTAGTGTAGTGATATGCAACCATAAGCATTACTGACTATTCAGGAGTAACTGTAACTGTACATTTAACTTTAACTCAGAGTTAAAATTCTACAATGAAAATTGCAAAAACATCAGACTTTATTACAGAATATTGAAGGGGGAAAGGTTTGGCGAACAATAGGATTTAATGCTCAATGTTTGAAATCCACTTTGCTTTCATTCTTTTACGAAGCAGCCTTAAATCTGAGTGAAGGATTCCTTTTAGAGGGGAAAAAAAAACCAAAAAACAAACATCAACACAGCTCTTATGTAAATGTCTGGTTCATGTATTGGAGATACCCAAAGTAATTTCTATCAGATAATCCTCCATTGCCCAGTGCACCTATGAATAGAAGACACCAAAAAAGCCAGTTAAAATGGCAGGAAACAATTAGCCATTGTAAAAGGTTGTCTGAGTTAAAGCAGAAGAGTCCTGACTCAGGCTTGGGCTGCAGCATTGTCTGACAAACAAGGCAGCTGTCTGCATTCCTCACCTCCCAGAAATTGTTGCTTAAAGGCATTGGCTTACTCAGCTTCCCTCTGTGCTGTACCATGCAAGGAGCAGGATTGCAGCAGCCTGGGAGGCACCACAGGCCTTTCTCTCACCTGTCTAAGGTCAGAGGTGGTCAGACGCTGGGGTGCTGTGACAGTCAGTGTCTCCTACAGCAGCCAGGGGCTCTCCAGCTTCCACACTAAGCCTCTGTCAGGGAGGGAGATTTGTATCCTTCCCTTCATGTCACATGCTTTTGAACTTTTGGACTTACTTTAACTTTTTAGTTCAAAATAATCTCCTCATTCCATCGGAAGGACTTCCACAATGGATTTTGGTTTGTTTTTCCATGCCCGTCCTGAAGGGAATCCTGTTCCTACCTGTCCAATATAGCCCCTGCAGGAATCTGTACCAGCTCTGGTCCTTATAATCCTCTCCCAGTACTACAGGTGGGAAATTCCTCAAGCCAAGCTTATTTACTTACTGGATTTTTTTTTTCAGATAACTTTTTAAAATGTTACAAGGCACAGTTTTAAAGGTCTCCTTGCCTCCATTTGCAGACTTCCCTTTGTCGAGGCTCTACCACAACATACTATGTATGAAATTTATGTACAAGCTATAATTCAGTTTGCATTTCAAATATTGAACAGAACAGTGAATATTCTGCTTAGCCAAAGAAGCAGTTACATGTTTCTAATGGTTTTCAGTCCTAGGCAGGTCAGTTTTCCTTTGTTTGTAAAATGAAAAAAAACAGAATTTAAAGGCTTTATACAAGATGCAGGACTTAAACTAAATTTATGGCTCAGTATGGCAAACTTTCAATCTGTCTCCACTTCTATCTGACAGATTTTCAGGCTTGTCTCAGTGATCTTTTTGTATGCCATGCTGGATGGTGTGTTTCCTCAGTCCTACTAGTATTGCAGCTGCAGCTTCTCCAACAAGCCATTCTTACCCCTTGTCCTGCTGATGTACTCCTTAGAAATATTAGTAATATTCAGTGCAGACAATCCCATCATGATATATAGTACACTCTCTTACTGTCACGACACCTGATTCTAAAGACATGTCTCTTTAGAATAATATTCCTATCCCACTTAAAAGTACACTCTATTTCAAATTATATAGTTCTCTACTTTTTCTCTACTTTTTTAACAACTGTATTCTGTTGCTCTTAATTCCTTGGCCAGCATTCTGCTAAAATGCAGAGCACTTTATAATAGACTCTTTAATTTTTCTTTTATTATTCCACTAGCAAACTGCATCCTCAGTGTTTTTCAGTTCTGGAGAGTTTCCCTTGAAGTTAAAGGGGAGATAATTTGGAGACTATAGCTATCGAATCAGGCAGACATTTTTATTTGAGAAGCTATAAAATTTTGGCTGGCTTGCTGTTGTGACTGTAGTTGTAACAGCAAAAGAGCATGTCCCAGTGCAGGACTATAATTGTTTTCTGTCTGACCTAACACAGGGCAGAACTGGCACCTTTCTAAGAAGCTCTTATAATGAGCAAAATATGCTGAATTTAGCCTGTATTATATCAGTATACATGAGTGATAAAAAAGGAAAGTAAATTCTTCAGGGAAATTAAAGTGTAGTGCATGAAATAACATGCTTGTTCATTTAACTTGGTTTTAATGATTGAAGGGGCAGCAGATAGTGTACTTCCAAGTGCCTTGCATTGCTTTCTCACTTACTGCAAACTTACCAGTTAGACTTGATGAGTAAAGACATAACTCGTTTGGAAAAGTATCAGAAATGTGGGAATTTTCAGGGATCACCTAAGTTCAAAGCAATGCAGAATTGCTTCCAATGATAGGCTATGGAGATTGAGGAAGGAGAGGGTAACATCTGAATCATATTAAAGATTTATGAATTATTCTAAGGGGACTGTAGGACATCATATGGAGGCAAGCCAACAGGCTTGCCTTTGCTCTGCCTGGGTTCTAAATATTATTGCAGAGTTAGTAGCCCAGAAATAGGCTCTAGTGGGAGCCCAAAAATAAATATACAAAAACAAACTCACAAACCTGAAGAAAAATTACCATAGGAATTCACTTGCCATTTAGAGTTAAGATCAAATTTGAACCTCACAACTGCTTTTTCATTGATGTATAACAGTACTGAAAAGATATTTATATCAACCCCTCTGATACTTCATTCATATTTTATAAGTATTTCAACAGGCTTTTTTCCCCTATATTCCAAGAGGATTTAAAGAATTCTGCTGCTAGCTCTGAACTGGCTTTAGGCATATTAGCCTGGCTTTTTTGCCCGCTAACCTCCCTTCCCCTTGCTTACAAGAGTGTTGTTGCACAACTGTTTGAGCTCCATTTTACTTCTAGGAAACAAACCCATGAGAAGGTTTCCCCAGGACTGTCAGCACACACTTGAAGCAGTGCACTGACCTGCACACATAGCTGCCTGCCCTGCATCTGTCAGCGGGAGTACACACTTCCAGCACGGGCTCTTTGTCCTTTCGAAAGCATCTCACCCATGCTGCAGCCTCTTCCTGTGCTGCTTGGTGAGCACAGAGCATCCCGAGGCATGTGCCTGGGGAAGCAGCACTTCAGGATGCCAGCTCTGGAGGAGGAGGGGTCAGCACAGGAGTTCTGGAATAGAGCAGGGCCAAATGTCACATTGCTGCAGTGTGAGAGGAGCTGGATCCTGAGAACAGCAGATGTGGGATGAGTTGGGAAGGTGGGAAAGTTAATGTACTTGTTCTAAAAGGAGATGACAACACACTCACCCACTCATGTTTTCATGTTTAATAAGATGCTTTCAAAGGGTTAGAAGTAATTACTTTCAATACAATAAATTACAGTTAGTTCCTTTTTAATCAATGAGAAATCAAATTACAGATGCAAACATTACAGAGACTGAGGAGCCCACTACCAGCGTGATTTTAATTATTTACATTGCAAATCACTACCCTGCTTCATGTATCTGACAATTTTAACTGTTTCTGTTTTATTCCAGAATTTAGCTTACGAAATCATTCTTACACTAGGACAAGCATTTGAGGTGGCCTATCAGCTTGCACTACAAGCACGAAAAGGGGGTCATTCTTCAACCCTCCCTGAAAGCTTTGAAAACAAACCCTCTAAACCTATTCCCAAACCACGTGTTAGTATTCGGAAGTCAGTGGTAAGTAGAAGGTAGTAATGCATGCAAAAAAAAATCCAACATTCAGCTATACAGTTAAGAGTTTATATACTAGAAGCTGTAGAAATAAAAATACCTCTTGAGTCGGAAATGCTCCATTGTGCCATCTCTGCTCATCAGCTGGCAGGGCTGTGTCACCACAGCACTGGCAGCCATTTCAAACAACAGCTTATTTCAGGTTTCTCCAGTTTAAGATGTTGCTTGGTTAGTCTTGTATATATGTGTCTTATAGTAATTAGAGAGCTTTAATTAATTCAGTTGAATCAATGCATTCCTCTCAAACTCTGCAGTTTCATGGACTTTCCTGATCTATCACCTAACTTGTTTGATATACGATCATGGCGTATATATCTTAATCAAATTACAAATCCAGATCAATTTTAAATTATCCTTTCGGACCAAGCAACTTCTTTTCTTTTCTTACCCTTTTCTTTTTTATTTTGTGGGGTTTTTTCTCTTTTTTTTTTGTTCTTTTTTTTTTATTAATCTGGGATTCAATATATCTTTTCAGTATTAATCACAGACCCCTAAGAAATAAAGCTCATTGAAGCATACATATTTATTGCCTCTAAAGTGCCCTCCTGAAGTGCAAGGATGACAGAGAAATATTCTTTTACAGTAGACCTTTTAGAAAAATTATGAAAACTATTATAAATTAAGTGAGAACACAGGCACAGGGTAATTTGGGAGGGAAAGGAGAAAAATGACCACACACTGTATCATATTCACTGACTATAACGCGAGAACTGTACTCTATGACACTTAATTACTGGGTGAGGGGAAGGGGGGGGAAATGTATGACTGTACACTTTGTCATCCATTGCCACAGAATCTTCCTCCATAAAACTTTAAGTAGAAACATTTCCTGATGCCATCGTCTGTCTCATTAGCGAACAGACTTCTCAGGATGAAGCGTGGCTTTAATGAACTATGATGCCCTATAGCTTGGGGGTAAACACAGCTCTGATCTCAACAGGAAGAAGAAGGCAGCCATGAGTACATGGGAGTGTAGACACCACCATACTTGCTGCTGTACGACTTTGTCAATTCGGGATTTGCCCTGTTAGTTTAAAGAAAAACCCTCTGCTCAAGCTGCCGTGCACGGAGATGGTAACCCGTCTGTATGTTTGCATTTGTCTTAAAGCAGATAGATCCATCCGAACAAAAGACTCTTGCGAATCTACCCTGGATTGTTGAACCTGGACAAGAGGCCAAAAGAGGCATTAATACCAAGTATGAAACTACAATTTTCTGATACAAAACTGTCCCCCTGTTCCTTGTTGTGCCTTGCACGCCAAGCAGTCACAGCACAGCCTTTCCTTTATGGCAACGTTTCAATCCAGCAGAGAGGAAGACTGCACTGTATGAGTGGCCTTGTAACTAACAAAAAAGGCTGACAGTCATTTCTGGTGATCTTCTTCTTCCTGCAGCACTGACAGAAGAATGACACTATATGAAGACTTTTAAAATTACAGTCCACAAGAGGAGTGAGAAACCTTATTTTTCATGCAGTTCTCCCTTGTGACTCTGCCACAGTGCTTTCTTTGATTTCTTATTTTAGAATTCTACTTTTTAAAGAAAAAAAAAAACCAAAAGGTCTCTAAACTAATACTAATGCTGCCTATGAGTAGAATATTTGATTGGGTTTTTTATTTAAATCTTGGCAGTTTTTAATTGAAGTAGAACCAGAATTAAGAAATAGATTATTTGTGAAACCACTGAATTCATTAATAATTACTGTGTTGAATAAATAACTCATTAAAGTGACAAGAAATTAGGCACCCTGATTTCTGTGTGCGCTGATTTTATATGTAATCATTGATGTCCTTTGATCCTCTACAAAAATAAGAACCTCTTGCATTGTAGCAAAGGATCAGAGTTTTATGAATGGTTAGAAAAAGGTATTAATAATGCACAGAAAACATTTATTAGATATTTTTATGGAAGAGAAGTACTATAGGAAAACATATGAATATTTATGGAAGGAAGCCAGATTAATTATGAGAAATATTGTTTATTTTAAAGTTAAGTAAATGACTGCTATTGCAGCATTATGAAAATTATAAGAGTTGTAGCATCAGTGCACTGGATGTTCTGTGTGATCAGTCTGGAATGAAAGTGGAATGGTTATTCTACTACATCTACATATAGTTTATGCAGTTCAACATTGCTATAGCCATGAATTCTACTAGTGTTTTTTAAAAAATAATCTCAGTGGTTCTAAAAAAAGTCAAAACCATGGCTTTTGCTATCAAGATTTCTGTCACAGAAAGCTTATTTGGAAGAGTGTTGATAAAATTCTACTGCAAGACATTTTCTAAATAAAAACAGCAAGAAAAAGAAAAAAATTCCAAAGTAATAAAAATGTTTTCATGAAACAAAATAATTAAGCATTTGCTTAATATTTGGTTAAATAAGATTTACTTACTTTTTCTTTAAAGTGTTTTAATTTTTTAATGTCTGTGGAGTATTTGTATAATACCATGATGTATATTTATGTAGAACTGAAATTATAACAGTAAAAATATCATTATAGGAGAAAAATGACATTTTAACGTATATTGTTCTATCAAGTCAAATTGTGAATCATTTTGAAGTTCATTATAGAGATATTGATAAATTGTGTGGTTGTCTTAATGTTTTTTTAATTATTATTTCATATCCAGCTGAGGTTTTTCAGTTAGAATCATCAGTTGGTATATTCCAAAAAATGGATAATTGAACTTGGTTTAAAACTGATAATTGTATACGGTTTAGTTCAACCTAATCATAGCGCTGAGTGATGACATCCTTTTAATACAGTATTTGATTTACTTGAACAAAATAGTTCCTTGTACATATTTTTGCTTATTCACTGTTGATATGTACTTAGTCAACTGACAGTAAGAAAAAAAAAATAACACTAAAAATATGGTACCAAAAGGAAAATTGTATAGGAGAACAGTAAATAGTAGCCTCACTGCGACAAATACTTATGTAAATATGCTTGGGCTTCCAGTTATAAATTTTGTAATTTTGTCATTTATTTATATCCTATAAAAGCACACAAAATAAAAGGAAGTTGTACAGTCCCAGCTTTGTGTATCATTTTATCATTGTTAAGGGAATTCAGGGGCCTGATGCAAAGGACACTAAAATCAGTGAAATATCCCCACTCCCATTTCACCGAGTTCACTGGGCTTTGGATCTTATACTGAGGAAACCTAGGAATTGCTGTGGAGAGAGTTTTTGGTTTGCAATACAGATTTTGTTCACAGATGGTAAAAAACGTCACACTTTAAAGTTCTTAATTAACTGGTTCTTCCATGCTCTGCTCAACTGCTGACTTCCCATATTTAGTCACATCCTGTAAAGATTTGTGCAGGAGTTATGTTAAAACACATTCACTTCAGACACGTAAAGTACAAATGGGCCAGGTTTTCAGGGTATAAAACTGGGGCACCTCTTATGCAGCTGAGTGACCCCTAAAATTAAAGTATGAGACGGGAGCTGCAGCAAAACTCAAAGCAGATGTAAAGGAAAGGTGTGAAACAACAGGAAGAACTGGCACCTTGCAGGAAGAATTTGATCTAGGTTTATCAAAGAGATGTCAAGCAGGTAAGGTGGCACAGTAAGCAGCTGAACTCATTTGAAAGAGATAATTGGGGCAAGAGAGACTGGCAATAACTAGCAGGACTGGTGAAAGATGAGACAGATGAAAGACTGGTAGGGCAGAGAACGGAGTGTGAAGGTTTTGGGAGACAGGCAGTGAACAACTGAAGCCCCCACAGCAGACAAATTTAAGCTGGAGAGAAAGATAAGAATTAACACACACTAGGGACTTCTGTATTTGCAGAAACCTGGGATTTTAGGAGGAAACATACCCATCTATTCACCACTACTAATGGAAGCCAGTTGGAGAGAAGACCACGGGGTCTCCTCTAGCATGGCACAGTGTTTCAGCTGTCCTTTCTTCAGATCCAAAGGTGACTTCTACAAACTTGCAGTAATCCAAAGGAGTTACCACCTGATCTTTAGTCTTTTTTGGTTGAGGTTACTTTTCATTTAAGTTCCTGGTATGCTGGAAGTGTATAGGCAGTAAGGGGATAATAGTCAGTCTGAAGAGTAAAGGTAGGGAAAAAGCCAGAGAACCCTATAAGATCAGAAGGTCAGGAAAATTGCTTTTCTTGACCTCTAGGGTAAAAGGGAAGCAGTGGCAGGTTGAGGAGGACATATGAAGAAGCTGGAGAATTTGGATGCTGTAAAATCAAGAGTTCATTTCAATGACTGACTTAGAGTGGGAAGGTGGAGAATAGGCAAAAGAAGAGAGGTGATAGAGAAGTAGATTGCATTTGACATGAGAAGGTAAGCAAATTGAAATCCAAATGAGATGTGAGTGCAAAGAATCACTGGCAAGTGTGTCGCCTACAGTGGGTTTAATAAAAAAGTGAAAGCGCAATGAAGTTCATTGTCAAGGTTCACTTTACTGCTGAACTACATAGTTGAGGCACACAGAGATAAATTGGACTAAAACCTAAAATCAATCGAACTAAAATCAGTCTAACATTATCTATGTGGAGGTTGGGAATGGGAAGACTTTAAGGATGGAAAAGAGTAAAAAAGGGAATGAGGAGGACTCACCTCTTGAGTCACAAAGTTCAGAGTAGACACTTTTGCCAAACATAGCTCCAGACCTGACCAATGGCTTAGGCCTCAAGTTTTTAACAGCACTTGAACTTAACAGCACTTCATTGACAGCCGAATTTAAAGAAGTTAAGAAAAGGCTCTTTAGAATTTACAACGAGCACAACACTAACACAGGCCTAACTTACACGTGAATCTAATGTACTTACAAATTACAGAGATCGACACTCACAGTGCGCGTGTGCGTGTCCTGGTTTTGACTAGGACAGATTCATTCTCCCACCATTGCTGAGAGGGACAGGACCCAGAGGCACGTGGGTATGGCTGGGTCGCTACTCTAAACCATCCAGGTCACTGCAGGGGGACGTGGCTCCAGGTGGAAGAAAAGGCGAGTGCGCCACGGAAATGGCACCATTTTGTTCCTGTCTTCTGGAGGAGCAAAGTGGTGAGACCAGCCTTGGGGTGAGATGGATGTGGAGCAGGGCAGTCAGTGCAGGCAGAGCAGTCAGTACCGTGCAGATGATCCGGCTGGGAAGGTTTGTCCATCCTTGTGTCTCGTTGTCCGGGGACTGGGGAAGGAGGACACCAGCTGTGGGAGCATCCACCGTCTTGTCCTTTGTCTAGGGAAGAGCTGTGTAGGTCTGAGCTGTGGGGTGGTGAGCACCTTGTGTGTAAATCAACTCTTTTATGCACTGTTGTTAGGAGTACTGTTTGCTGTAACTGTTTGTTTTTCTTCTCTCATTGCTTTTTCTCCAGTAAATTGTTATCTCAACCCATAATCTCTGCCTTTTTTTGTCCCTTTCTCACTGGAGGGGACTGGGGACAAGGGGAGCATCTGTTTGATTTTAAACCACAACGATTTGCAATACTATATTCACGCTTGGCAGACACACACTAAAGGAGTGTGGACACATACCTGTGGAAAATTCCCCTCAGGATCAGTGAAGAACTCATGTTGGGTGCCTTTGCATCATTCTGAAGGGTGAAGAGTTGAGCCTCGAGGAGTGGGGGTATCAGCCCAGACTCCATCCTTGACTTCTGGCAGTGATCCTACAAATAGAGTGAACTTGAGAATTTTCTCACTCGGAGGAGTGTCCTGCTCAGAGTGAATTGCTGGCTGCAGCCCTCTGTAGTCCACAGGGTCTCACTTAGAACTGCTCTTTAAAGGGTTACAAGAGTGTTTTCTTTTGTCACAACAATTTTCCATCCTGGACACAATTTAGGTCAGTAACTTTCTGTAAAGTTCAATCATAAAAAGAGGTGTTGCACTTGCATTCTTATGCAGGCAAGAAAAATAGGTTTCCAAGACTGTTTGCTAAAAAGCAGGAGCTCATTAGCCAAAATGTGTTCCTGGCAGCACACAGTGTATCTGATAAGCTCAAGGAGCTTAGCCGAGCTGTCATTCATCAAGGTCAAGTCCTAACAAGCATTTCTGAAATCATAGTGTGGGCCAGTGTGAGAGGGGGGTGAACCCCACATATGAACAGTGAGAAAGCTGCTGCCGGGACAAATCTTAAAACTGCAGGAAGTCCTGACAAACAACAGGGAACTTCTGTGTTTGTGGAGTTAAGAGGGTTTCCTAAAGCAGATGTTGATGTCGCATTTGAGACTGGATGCAGCGACTCCTCCCAACTGGCCTGGTGTTTATTAAAAGTGAGAAGAGCCACTGATCACAGCTGGGAGGAAGAAACACTCAGCATCTCTTGTTCTGGTATTCTGCCTGGAAGTTTGTGGGACCTGCAGAACCCCAAGGCACACATGCCTTGAAGTTTAAAGTTAACATCTCAGCATCAGAAACTGGCATGGCCATAAAATGGTAACCACTGGCAAGGGAATTGTCAGGTTGTGAACATTTTGTCTATCCTTCAGAAAAGAAGCAGCATGCTATTCAACTAATGCACATACAACTGTGAAATAGTTTATCTCCCATTCTAGATTAAAACAGTCAGTTTGTGCCACATGCAGGACTCTAGATTTCACCCTAGGTTTCTTTCAATGCGTGCTTTTCAGCTGGCCTGGTTCACACTTCACTGGAAGATTGTGCCTAAGATATCAACAACAGTCTAGAAAGAGTAACTTCAACTATCTCCAAAGTACCAGCCCAAAGAACAATTGACCCTGTGAAGGAACTGCATGTCAGTGACAAGCACATAAGTGAGAGACATAGCATAAGGATTAAAGACAATATTTAGGTGTGGGCACTCATCTAAGAAGAGGGTTATTTTTTATCATGTTAAAAGACCGTCTGAAGAGAATGGGAGAAAAAAGGACTCTCAACTGGCTGGAAATCCTGGCAGATTTTTCAGCCTGCTGGAAAGCATAGGGGGGTAATTCTTAGGCTTCTACTGAAAAGCTCTGCAATTGTTCAGTGCTCTTTGGCTTCTTTAGGTGAAACAGCTTCTTTGCTAAATCAACAAACTGACTCTACTGCTATCAAGGGCACACTGATCCTGGTTAACCATATGCTGGTTCTAGTTAACTTTCACACCTGATAACTTGGGCTAGACAGAGGCTGATCACGAGTTTTCACTTGTGGCCAGAGTTCACACTGGATGTAGATTTTGTGGAACTGGTGGATGATTTTGTCCCTGCTGACTAGACAGTCACATTTCTCCTCATTACAAGCCTGAGTGCGACCAGCCCAAACACCACTGTCCTGCTGAAGAGGCAGGAGAGGGAAAGCAGAGAAATGGCCATGGTCCTTGCCTTTCAGGAAGGCTGTGCTCCAAATGCATGAGTGGGAAATGGCATCTCCAGCTGCCGCTTGCTCTTGCAAAGACCGCAAGCAAATGTCTCTTCAATCCTACTTAACCTTTATAGAGTGCTACATCCTTCTTCCTTCTGTGGAAGTCAGGTACCTAGATATGTTCAAGAATGTGGGTCTGGGTAAAGCGGTAACAACTAGGCAGACAAAAATGCTATCAATGCTATCATTATGTAAATGAAACCAAATTCTCTCTCATTCTCTCTCTCCTGTCTTGTCTTGCCACTGAGCTTGGATAGGAAAGCTGCCTTTTCTATCAATGAGAAAAGCTGAATTCAAAATACTTTACAACACATAAGAAAAGATGAAGCTTACTGGAAATACTCAGGAGCTGCCTGGATGCAGGCCCGTGTCACATGCTCTAGGATGAACCTGAGCAGGAACCTGGGACCCACTGTGGTCCCTTCTAACCTTATCCATTCTGTGATTCATACAGTTCCTAGTGTAATGAAGAAGTCTATCACAGGTGTAACTTCACATGCTCATTTGATTGTAAGATATGTGCCTTTTTGTCTTTTAAAACATGGCATTTCCTACTTTCAAGTCATTAGAACTGCTCAAATTCTCTGCATCCTTATATAAAGCTAAATTAATTCTAATATTAAATCCTTAGGGGAAAAACAAAAAAAAAGGAAAAGAAAAATTCATGCTCAGTGTTAAGGACAGGCCAATGCTTGAGAGAACACGTTCAAATTTGAAGGCGGTATATTTGTTATCATATTTTCTAAACACATAATAGAAAATAGAAAGCCAGTGAGAGAAAGGAAATGGAAATATGCTTCAGTCTAGAGAGTACCCAATGAGCATTAACTTTATCCTATAGTGACACCATGAGGGAAAAAAGGAACGGATCACACCAATTTAAAAAACACATTAGATGCAGTGCAGTCTTCATTCTTCCACTTGTGATTATTGGATAGTGATAATTGCAAAGCTATGGAATGTCAGGCTTAGGCATGTCCTAAGCAAAAATATCCTAATGCATACAGTTGACGCTAGCACTACTTCTTTCTAGAGTTAATGCTGCAAAGACTAACTTTTTTTTTTTTTTTAATTTACCTTCCAGACAGTATGTAAGTCTATAAAAATATCAGTGATGGATTAAGTGAGCAATTCTGCACTGGACCTGAGTGAATTTACTGAAACACACAAGTGTCTGGGAATGCTGTGTGTGAGTGAAAATTAATATAAAAGATATTAGATCATTCACCATGGTCTCCTCTCTGTCACAGCCATTACATTTAACTCTGTTATGTTTAAATAAAACTTGAAGAGTTAACTAAGCTAAGTACCTCAAAAACCTGGAAAATTGAACTGATTGTCACAAGTAGTAGGGAAAAGAGACTATTGAGGTGCCAACATTATCCCCAGCCCCCGATGGGACAGGAAAGCCCTTTAGAGATTTACCTAAGTAGTTTCAGCTGGGGATACACGCAGCCTGCTACATAGACAAAGATGGGGGGAAATATTGCTGCCAATCTGACTTTGGGGATATTGGTTTCCCAGCCAGAAGTCCAATCCTGGCATGATACAATCTTCAAGGAAACAAAAATTTGAGTGTTTATTGCACCTGAAGATATGGATCACCTGTGTTCAATACTGCATATCCTAAAGCTAATTTCATAGGAAGGTGAAAAGATTTAAAGATCAAATTATACAGTACAAGAGTGAAATTCTTCCTGATCTGCAGATGAGAAACACACCCTCTGAATCCTAGAATTTCATTGCAATCACTTCTCTAGAGCAGATTTTTGCAGACCTGAGGCGAGGAACATTATCAGAGGGTCTCTGAAGTTCCTTTCTGTGCCTATTTTTAGGTGAGACATGTAAAGCAAGGAAATAAAGGGCTTTATAATAACCCATAACATTTGAAACAAAACATCTGGAAGCATTTAAGCAGAAACAAAATGTTTTCATGAGATGTTTGTTTAGACTCCATTTTGCATAGAGATGTAGGGATTAAGAGCTAATTCCTTTGTTGTATATGATTTCACAAGTTTATTTCAGATCAAAATATGGCATAATAATTAATTAAATTCCTTTAAGAAATCCAAAGTTAATGTATTGACAAAAACGTGTTTAAAAAAACCCCAAAAAGAACCATAAGCAAAACAATTAGAAATCTGTCAGCAACTTTTGCCAAAACCGGTCTATCAAAAAAACACACCAGTCAGTCATGCCTAGAAAAATCCTGTGGTTCACAGAGTAGAATCTACTTTTCCATATAACCTCAAACCTGCCATCCCACTGTTTTCCTCAGGACTGACTTCAGGTCAGTAATTGCCTCACTCACCTCTTTAAAAACACCATATCTGCAACAATTCACAACTTTTTTGAATTTATCTTTTTTTTTTTAAGTATGATGCATATTACCAGGGGTGATTCAAAGAACTCTTCATCATATCTATTGCCGACCAATGGATATTTAGTTCTTGGACTTGGTGATTCAAAATTCTCTATTTCCAACAAATGCATCCCTGCTACCTGTTCTGTTAGGATTATCAATTTCCAGTGCCATCCTTCCAACATAATATTTCAAAATTGTATTACTGTGATCAATGGAATATGCTTCTTTTTTATAAATTACATAGGTTTAATATTAATCTCTCATTTGCTTTCCTTTTCCAAGGTGTTTCACTCCTTGCTTTAAAAACCCTTATCACTTGCCCTTATATTTCATATTTTGTACTCTAAAATATTAGAAACATAATGTCTTAATATATTTGTCTGTGTTGCACTGCAGCTTTTCAAAAGGGATGTCATGTAAGATAACATCTCATTCAGCAGGTTTGGTGGTGTGGTGGCTTTTTTGACATCTGTGCAATTGATTTCTTGGCCCCCTTTCAAAGCTTTCCAGCTTTTACACATCCCACATTACATCTGTGCTCCCAACCATGTCAAAATTTACTTGCTGGAATGATTCCACGTCTGTAACTCCCTGACCAAGGTGATACCCTGTTACACAGGAATGTGCAAGCAGAGTACAATCAATGACACCTGGAAAAATGATACTTTTCTACGCCTTGAAATTGGTTTCATAATAGAGATTTCATAAAGGTTTGCTTTTCAAGAACGTCTCTGCTGATCCAAAGCCAAATGTGTGGGTGTTTTTCATCTTGCTGTAGTTGATTTAACTTGTAAAAGGAGACTTAACTTCCTTTCTATAGTTCCTCTCAGTTACATAAACATTCCTGTGAGCCAGTCGGTAAGAGTTTATGACAGATTTAGAGCTGCTTGGTGATAATTTATGAGTACTTTATGTTGGCCTGATTACTGAAATGTTTGCTATATGGCTTCATTTGTTTAGTGTAACAAGAATTTGTCAGGCAAAAAACAACTCTGAAAGGGATGGATGGATGGATGGATGGATGGATGGATGGATTAAAATACCCAGTTTACAAACTTCACTCAGTCCTTAAGGAACACCAGAATTATTTGAACATCCTGTTCAACATAGCCTCTAAAATCAGCTTAGAGAATGAAAAAGCGAAGTCCAGGAATCTGCAAGAGCAAACCTTGTATTTCAAATGGTAAGTGAAAAGTGCTTAACTGCTAAAAAAAGTGCTGCTTCTGCCAGTCACCACAAAAACACCACCACTACAGTTACACCCTGACTGTGCCACTGCTGCTGGATTATCTGTGTCACTGATCTCTGATAGTGGTTGCTCAAATCTTGTCTTCACTTCCTGCGGGGTAGAATTTTTGCAGTCCTCCCCTTGGACTAAGTCCTGGGGTATCTAATTCAGCTGTTCTCACATTGACATTCTGATTTGGTTTGTGAACATTCCTTTTTCCCTTGAAGGAATCGCAGCAGCTATGAACAGTCAATTTAGAAATACCAAACAAAAATATCTCATTCTCAACAGAAAAAAAACCCATTTTATTAGAACTCAAATGTTGCTAAAAACACATTCTAAACAGAAGACACTCAGGTTCCAAGCCCCTTGCTTCCTGTCATAGGTATTAATTCCAATTTAGATATCCAGACTATGATACACTCTTTCTCACAAAAGCAAAGTTAAGACCTCTTGTATTTGCTGCTAACTGCTCAAAGTATTCACTGTGATCAAATTCTCATTTTCCACATGAGAAACAAAACAAACACATCAGCAGATACACAACAATCCTAAAGTAACTTCTAACCCATCATAGGACTCAAATAAAGAACAACATAAGTAAAGCAAAATGGAGGGACAAATTGCATGAGCTGAAGGCACTGTGGTTTAAATTTTGAAAAGGAGGAGATGCAATTTGTATGCAAAATATAAGCAAATGTAGAAAGGATTGTCATTTTCAGAAAACATTATCTTAATTTCCTAAATCTGTATTTTAGTAAAAAAAAAAAACAAAAAAACACCAGATATATGATGTATAACACATAAATGTAACATCTTGTTAAAGATTACATCTTTTTTTTTCCTTTTTTTTGGCTCTTACATGCTGAAGAAACCAGAGCGATCCAGAACACAAACTGAAAAAATGTTCCATTCCACAGAGTCACTTTGTGATAAAAAACCCAAGAACAGTGAAGTCCAACTTTGCTGCAGTGAGTCCTCCCCTAACACTACCAATACTAGAACCAATAGTCAACAGTGGAACCCCTCATTTGAAGGAAGGTTCACATAAGCAACTGAGGACTAAAAATGAGGTGTAAGGAGTAGTACAGGAGCTTGAGAAACTGCAATGTGTAAAGAGCTCACAGCCAGGAGACCCTTAGGAGGAAAAGTAGATCATAACTCAAGGAACAGACTTCTTTTTCTATAGCCACCAAAAGTTTAACCCTTTGAACAAAGATATTTCTGGGAAAAGGACATAAAACGGTCAAATTGGTAGACTTATTGCTTATTGCCACCTACTGTGATTAGTATATTTTTAACCAAATTTTAACAATCAAGATACTCCATGAAGAATATTCCAGGTCACATGAAGTTCAGTTGAATTGTACCTATGTCTGCCAGGTATTCACTGATACAATCTCATAGTGAAAAGCAATTCTTCCACAAGTTCAGCTTGGCCCCTCAACCATTCCTTTGAATGAATGTGTATCTGTAAGGTCTTTCTCAAACCCAGTGCTTCAGACTATAAAAAAGCAGCTGTTGACTCAAACCAACAATTTAATAGCTGAATCCTTGATACTGTAGAAATAATTTTTTAAAAAGTAGTATCAGCTCTGCAATTTTTGAAATAGAAAACTGCAACTCTTTGGCTTTGATAAATTGAGAGTGCAACGTCCACAAGACATTAAAACATCTCTTTAATATTTTCAAAGCTCAGACATATTCAGGTGACCTTTTTTCATGCTATTGTTAAGCATATACTGAAATAGAGGTAAAATTTAGGCAACATTTCTTCTGTTCAAACTCTGAAACTGTTTATCTTCCTATTTCCTAGTTCTGAAATTTAAAACACATATTGGTAAGACCACAAATTTTCTCAAATATCTCAGCTGGAAATAATAACCTATAATTGCTATCCTGCACTGAATATAAATAAACTCCACAGCACCTTTTAAGAAATCCTGAAAATACACTGAAAAAATTAGGAGCTACCAGCTTCCATAAGTATATCTTACCTTACTGTGTAGATGCTGAGTGTTCGACCATCAGGACAGGATTAGTGACTTCAGGTTGGATTCTTTAGATCAGAATCTTTGATCTGCATTTACAGACAGATTTCCACTGGCCTATGCCTATGCCTGTTCATTCATCTATTCTCTACTAAAAAAAAAGACTCTAAGCATTTCCAAATCTCAAATTAAAAATATGCTATTCCTCTCTAGTGTTATTTCAGGGCTATTAAACCAAAAGCCTCTTTCAGTCTTTCAGTCTTTCCTTAATCTTTTTTTCCCTACACTACTTCTGCCAAGGGGCTTCTAAACAACAGCCAATACTGATCATAGAATTAAATTAAAGAAGGAATTTAAGTGGTTATAACTGGGAAGCACAAAAAGAAATGTTGTCATTGTTACTCTGGGACAGGAAAACTTGCTCTCAAAATGTGTCAAGGTTGAGATTTTTTAGCACTGAAATAAGAGTTTGAACTAGAAGGCTACAAAATCTTATCAACCCAAATACTGACTCGAATGAGGAAGAGGAATATGAAGTTATTACTATCTTCAGAGGATTTGGCAGGCAAATAATATGATTTTTAGACATAAAAGAAAACACTGCTATCATGTGCTAGAAAGTACTATAGAAAAGTGCTATAGAAATCATATTTTCTATACAATTACAGAGAAAAATTAGAAGAGTCTAAAGCTTTAGAAAAGTAAAATAAAAGGTATTTTAAATATCAAGCATACTTCATATGCTTCATGCATTAGAAATAACACATGCTTTACCTAAGAAGCATCATGTTTACTTTTGAAGAGTTTGAAAGGGTAAATTTGTCTTCACCTCATTTTAAGCCATTTTAAACCTCATGATTGTCAAAACTCATCTGAGTTCATACATTATTAGAGAAAGTGAACAAAGCTAAAAATAAATCAGAGACACAAATAAATTGAAGGAAGCTAATACAGTAAGAAATTAAAAATACCACATAAACACACGGCATCTAATTGCAGCATCCTAAGTAGTACTCAGAGGATGCCTCTTGAGTACAGAGCAAGAATCCTCTCTAGCCTGAAGGACATGAATCTAACCATTATCAGAGCACTTCTCCTATGTACAACATATGGTTTGTTAAATGGAAACAAGCACAGGAAGCTAATTTGTTCTGTAAACAGTCAGGCCCAAGAGAGAAACTGCCTATTGAAACACTTACAAGATACTTTAGCTTTCTCATCCTTCTGAACAAATACACAAAGGCAGCTTAAATAGTTCTAGTTCAATTATCACCCAGTTGTGCTATATCCCTCAAGTGCAACCATCGGGGATGATATAGGAGCTGATGAATCTGTCAATGGCACGTGCAGACTGAAAATCTTACTCCTTTATACTTCCAGGGTGTACCCTAGGAGTGTCAGCCTAGCCCTCTATTAAATCTAGTTGCAAGGTTTCTTATAAAAACCCCTCCTGGAAGAAAGCTGTACAGTGACTTAATCTGGAAGAAAAGCCTCTTAAAACCCAAGGTAAGCAAAACACACTGGCCCCCACTCCCCCCCAAAAAAAGAGGCCCACACCAACACCAACACAGACTTGGGTAGCAGCACATCCATAGAAACTCTGGAAGTGCTGAAAAACACAATTAATCTACTGTCAATCTACTGCAGAGTTCCAACCACAAACAAGCCTGACAACAACTTACTGCATATTGGCAGAGCTAGTGACTGCTCCATTCATAGCGTGAAAGAATAAAGAACAAACAACAAACTAAGTGAAATTGAGCACAGAAAACAAAAAAAATAACATCATACTGGAAGTGTTCAGAACATCTGGCACCCTCCCTGGCCTCCAAACAGTAAAGGTTACTTGGCTTTTGCTTTTCTTGGAATCACAACAGAAATAAGGCGTCCCAAGTCCTCAAAGCTCTTGGGCATCATCATCACCATCTATGAACCCAAATAAATTTGTGCCACCATAGGAGACACAAGGAGGAAGAAAGCACAAGGTGAACAAATACGCCTGGGAGCTGGTATCCTATCAGAGGGAAATACAGCTCCAAGGATGACTTTTCCACTCCTGGCCATTGCCATGGAGTCTGTACTTGCTACGAGGGAGAAAGGGCAGCCACACAGCTCAGAAGAGGGCTACGTTCTACCAGCAATTGCAAAAACATACCTGAATTCTCTGCGACCTGCTGCCATTCTGGACTTAGCAGCTTCTTGAAGATGAGAGCAAGCAGCCTTCCTGCAGTGTTCTGCTCCAGAAAGGCAGAGGAAGCCACCCTCATCAGTGTCAGCCTGGCTGTCCCCTGAAACCTGCATCAGGGGCATCAGCTTCTGCAAAACACCTCGGGAAAGCAGTGTTAAGGACACGGACTCTGCTGTGGGTAGATACAGCCTGGGGAGCTGGGCCCCATACAGAGACTTCACTGAATTTAAAAATTGTAAAAACCCCCTCAGAACAGCGATTTGAACAGCATCCTGTAATAGGAAGTTTAACGGCACAATTTTCAAAAGGAGGCAAAATAATTTTGGGGTGGGGGATAGTCCTCTCCTGGCATCAGGTTTCCAGTTCCAGTTCTACCTCCACCCCATTCCAGAACTACAAGAGATCTATTTGGAAAAACCTCAGGCACTCAGTGCACAGTTCTACTTCAGACAACTGTGTAAGATAAGAGAGGGGGAAGGAGAGCACTGCAGTTGGAGGAATGGTACACTTTAAGGCAATACATAGCATCCTCTTGAGTCTATCACACATAGGTACAATTTCCAAGGAAAGAGAAAAAAGATGTGTGAAGCAGCTAGGTCTAATTGACAGAGACTCAAAACTTCTACAGAAACTGATAGGCATGGTTAATAGGAAGTATACAAATTGTTTTCACAAAAGCTTATTATAATTTCAGTTATAGAACTGGATAAAATTGGCAATGCTTATTAGTTAAATTTGAATGTAGACTGATTCATTTTGATCTGATATTAAAAAAGATAATGGAAGCACTAATGTTCAATCTACATAAAAATTACTTTTAGCCAAATTCTCTTTTGTTTCCTTAACAATACAAGAGAACAGCCAAATCTGAGGCAAGAAAATAAGAAAGACTTATTTTTTTTAATTACAGTAAACTGTCTTCTAAATATTTTAAGTTGAAGAAGTTGCTTTCCTGGCTCCTATTTCAATGATTTTTCACTCGAATTTTTACATACTTCTCCTGCAAATCAGATCTATTTTTTGGCTTTTCAGATCTTCAGATATTTTCATCACTATTTCTCTTCTTCCACCTCAGTCTGAAATACTTACAGCCAACTCCAGACTTCTATATATGTGAATGCAACCCTCCCAACATCACCTTCTGTGAAGAACAGCTTCCTCAGTTCCAGCAACAAGTACAATGCTTCTGTGCTGCCATTCTTCCAGAACACCCAAGAATGTGGTATTTATCTCACATTTCTTCAAGTTTCTGTGCTATTTGCTTCCTAGTCACTTCAAAATTACAATTGTCTCTGAACTCTGTTCAGGCACGATTTGCTTTCTGCATTAAACTGTGGTCAGATTTTTTTTCTTATCATCACAATTTCATTAGTGTTCTCAGAGAAGAGAACTTTCTGCCCCAAGTCCTCATGGGGAATATTTTTCCTGTACGTTTTAACCTGGTTGGGTCTCTAAGGTCAGCACAGTTTTGGGATAGAGAGATACTGGCTAAGAGAAGCTTCCTGCTCCTTGGATCTTCAGCTGCTAAGGGGGTACTGATGGGCTCTCTACAAACTGGATACTAGAAGCAACTCTGTCCTGAACATTACAGACATTCCAACTGTTTCCCTTTTTGTCCACACCCATATTTAATACTGTTGCTCACCTATCAAAGCACTTTGGACGCAGTTTGTAAAGCAGCATTATGTTTAGATTGAAAATAAAATCACATTAAAAGATGCAGCGCTCCCCCTCCATCACAGTAGTATAAAAAGAAAAACTGACTCAGGAATTCAAATTAATTTACAACTTTGGCCAGTATTGCCTGGATCATCTTTATTAAGTCCTGTACACACTTGGAATACAAAACATCATTGTCTTTTATATTGAATATCTTCTCTTTACATTTCTGCCAGCAGTACTTTGATTATACTGACCCGTATTCAACAGCACCTTAGAAAGAGTTGGATTTCAAGATGGAAAAGGGGAAAAACTAGTGATTGTCAAAAACAGGAAAATACTAAGAATGCCTATTAAATTTTATGAAATGCACACAAAAATTACTAAAAGTAGAAATTTCATTATTCAGTACCAGTTGAGATACTTGCTACAGTACTTTTTACAACCAAGCAGTTAGATAGTGTACCACTGCCAGCTACAAAAAAAGGAAAATTGTATTAATGCTTGTGCAGTTGCTCATAGCAGTTGAGAGGCAATTGAATAAAAAAGACTTACTAGGTACCAAATAAAACATTGATACCACATTATTCACAAAGCATTTGTCAAGTACAATTAGTACAAAACATTGATATTTCTACCCTATATTGAATCTATAAATAGACTGTAAAAATTACATTAAAAAACATTAACAAAACATAAAATCACATATTGCCAGGCAAGAGATCAACTGGGCATAGAATCCCCTGTAAACAAAGCTGACAACAGTAAAGTGTCTCCATAGTATAAACTGAATGTTATCTCCAAAAGCAAAAAACCCTAAAAAAATTCACACCTTCTTATAATTTTCAATACATAACTTCTAAGATATTTCCATTCTCGTTTTAGCTAGCTAGCTGTACTCAGCCTTTGACTGGCACAGTCAAATGGGCACAGTCTCTTCCACTTCAATTACAATACTGAATTTCAGATTTTGCTGTGAGAAAAGAAGACTCAGGATGCTCCCCTTAATAGGGACAGCTCATACATGTTACAATGCACTTTATCTCCACAGGTTTAAAGCATGAGGGTTCTTACTGCAAGTGGGAGGCACAGCTGCTGGAAACTCAACATCTACTCAATTTGGTTTGAACATCAAGCACCAACATAGCAGATTTCATGTTTCAGATGAAGAATGCCCCTGCTTCTTCCCATTCTACACTAAACGAAAATCCTTGCATTGCACCAAAAAAAATTGAGTTTTTGCATCTTCCACAGTTGTGTTCATGGCTAGAGAGAATTTACCCATCAGCCTGAGCATGAAATATAATTTCAAAGTATTATATGCTTTTTCTTTCTTCACTGCTATCAATATTAATTTCAACTAGTTTGAATAAATCTTAATATAATTTCCTTACAAAACTGGAAGCAACATACTTAAAATGCAAATCAAGATTTAAGAATTATAATAATGCTTATTAAAAACAAGATTAAATGCAAGTTCATTTGAAAAAGCACGCATAAAGGTACATAAATATACATGAATACAACAATTAAATATAATTCACAGTTTAATGACTGTCAGACAAAGCAGAATTTTACTTCCAGCTTAAAAAATTAGTTATCTTTGCAGTGCTCGGCCCACTAATCAGAACTTCTGCAATACATACAGAATACCAAGATTATCAACAGTCACATATACTTTAAAATTAGGGGACACATGTATTGACTTGAGGTTTGTTCCATTTGTGTAGAAGGTTTGTAAGGATTCTCCAGTAGTTACATTCCACCACTATAAAAAAAAATAGAAAGACACTTGCAGTTAGGTGAAGGAAATTTAGAATAAAATCCATTAACAGGCTTAACATGGCTAGCTCAGTTGACTGTTTTTACCAAAGAGGTAGAATTAAAAATAAAACCATCAAATTAACTAACATTAAAAATAAAAAAAATCTTTTAGTAGAGTAAGTTTAGGACTAATTACTAAATATTAGGCTTTCAGATGAAAAGAAACCTCAAAAAGACTGAAGCTGTTAAATTTCAAGAAAACATACAAAATAAATTCAGGTACTGTGCCTTACCCCATCACAAAATGCAATCAATAGATATAAACTGCAATATGTTCAAACTTTCAAAAATTATGTATTTTCATATAACCAAATGAATACATGAAACACACTGCCAGATAACTTAAACTATAGCAGAATTAAAAACTTAGCTAGACACACAAGAGGATTAATCACATACACATTTGAAAACACGTGGGGTTCTTTTAGTAGGGCTGACTTCTTTTTCAGTGAGATTACAATTAATATTTTTAGAATATGCAGTAAGCACTAATAACAAAGAAACCAAGAAACCTTCGACCATCAGTTTACCACAGTCTGAAATTTCACATTTCTCAGAAAAACTGTAGACCAATGCAAAACTGGACCTAACACAATCCAGCACAAAGCTGTTATTCCATTGTGCCAGTAAGTAGACTCCCTCAATTCCTGCAGAATTTGATTGCAGCAGTAAAATATCACAACAGATTACCCTAAACTTTGATCACATTGGAAAGCAGATGGTATTACTACTTTTTAGCTTACTCATCTCATTAAATATGTAACATTATAGTTGTGTGCATAATACAGATTTGCAACTACACAGCTACAATGCTCTGATGAAAAACACTGCTCCTAAAGTGTATGTTATTTGATGGAGACCCCCCTGAAAAAAAAAAATAATTCACCAAACCAAAATGGATCTCAATGAGCTTCTGAACCTTTGTTCTGAATAAACGAGCAGGTGCTGTGCCAGTGGGTGCCACTCACACAGCAAGTTCAATAGCACACAGGTGGATACACCTCATCTGTGACTAAGGTGACTCATTCATTCAAAGGTGTCAATCACAATAACTCTTACAGCCCAGCTCAGTCCAGCTTTTAGGGGTCCAGACTCTTGAAATGTTCTGGACTTTGTGTGTTGACCCCTGCCCAAGTACAAGAAAAACATTGATGAACTGGAGCAAGTCCAGCACACGGTCATTGAGGTGGCTGGACACCTAGAACAGATGTCATGGAAGACAGAGCACTACTTTTGTTTAGGAGACTAACTGCTGTCTTCAACTACTAATAGAGGGTTAGATAACAGAGTCAGACCCTCTTCACAGAGCCCAGAGGCAACCCTGTTGGACTGGGGACAGTACCTTATGGGACAAGGCCCTAAACAATCTTACCTAACTCTGCATTCTATCAAGGGGCTGGACTAGAAGAATTCCAGAAGTCCCTAGCATCCTAAACCATTCTACACTCCAAGAGGCAACACAGCACCACACTGTGCAACCACAAGATGAAATGAGGAGGAAGCTAGAAACAGAGAGTGTGTCTTGTTCTTTAGCATAAAATGAACATCAGAAGGTGCTTTCAAAACTAATTTAGAAATTTCAACTCTGTTACACAGTTACTGACTTCAAAGAATTAGTCTGATAGCATGTCTAACACTGACCAACAATCAGCTAAACTCCATCCCTCTGAGGTGAGAACTTCTGCCACCTGTCATTTCACACACACACAGATAGTACCTTTCTAGTAACAGGTGTTGGCTATCACAAGAGAAAAAAAAAAAAAAAAAAACAACACAAAACCTCATGAGAAATTTAAAATTATGAAGAACCATCCACAGACTGAAAAAAAGGCCACCTCTTCCACCTTCCAAAAGAACATATGCCCAGGAGATGCCTGAACCAATGAAAGACTGATGAAAACACTGATTTCCTCCAAATATTACTTATGAAATGTCTTTCAAGGCAGAAAAACATCACCTGCAATTTCTTCTGAATTTCTACTTATGATAAAATTTAAACCCCAGTGTCTCAAAAAAAGAAAAGAAGTCTCATATAGAGCATTTTCCTGCCCATTATAAAGAAAACAATTGCTGTCAAAAGTGAGGACATATTAAGGCAGACAAAAGTGACTGGGATCTTTAAAGATGTTAAGAAAGGACACTGCAAATGAAAATCTGAAGTTAATAAAAATGGAGTTTGGAAACAAACCTGAATTCTTAAAATAGTTTTTCAGGGGACTTGAAGATATGAGGAGAAGTGAAAAGCGCTAGACCACCAGAAAAACGAAGCAGCTTTGTGTTAAATAAAATGCTTCAGGTCTGATAACTGAATTAGTCTTAAGTGTCAGAGTAATGCCATTTAATAAGGTACGACAGGATATAATATTATTTCAAGGCTTACCTTAAGATAGCCTCCAGATGACACAAGCATTTTACTGTCAGGAGAAAAGGAGAGGTCTGTCACCCAACCCCCATGTGTTGGTTCTCCTTCATCTACAGTAATTGGAGTGCAGAAATGAAGCAATGCACCTGTTAAAACGTCCCAAATCTAAGAGAGAGGAAAGAATATTTATAGAAGGAAGCTTAACTGGGAAAAAAAATGCCTCAAATAAGGAAACCTGAAATGCATTTTTCTGTATTAGAGGAAAGAAACAGAACCTTGCAAATATGTATTCTACTTGAAGTGACAAAATAATTTTTAAAAAATCTCACCTTAGAACTGTACCTTATATAGAGGATTTAATCACACATGCAATTCCCAGCAGAATTATCATTAAATCATGTGAATCAGTTCCTTAGCATTCATGGAACACAAATCTATCAATATGTTTACAACCTACTGCCTCATGTGGAAAACTTTGCTTTTTTCACCCCAGTGTTCACCGCAGTGCTAAGGAATTAGACATGCAGAACACAAGCCATAAGAACTCTTCTGTCTGTGAACTGACAATCAACTGAATTATAGAATAACCTCAAGATTAGAGCAGTACCCTTATTTCTCCTTTGTCATCTCCAGTGGCCAATAGTTTGTTATTAGGAGAGAAAGTACAGCACCGCACACAGGCTTCATGGTCTTTCAGCTCATGAAGAACAGATGAACTTTCAAAGCTCCATATCTAAATGGAAAACATCACAGAGGAGTGAAAGACAAGTTCAAAACCAATTATGTCTTCTTTCTAAAAGCTGTCAGCATTAAACTGCACAGAAGACTTTTCATACATATGCATATTTGTATGTGAATCTAGGTAAACGTATTATACTGTAGAGTCTGGTTTTCTTTTTTATTACTTGAATCACACAAGAATGCACTTGCTATGAATTACTGAACTGACTGTATGTATCTTTCCTTGGAATACATGTTTTAATGAAACCTATACATTTATGAGAAAGTTTAAAGCTGTTCATAGAAGTAAGATTCATCAATCACTTGAAAATTATATTTTAGAAATCTAATGGAATGCTTTAGGAACCTAATGGGGCAGCCCCATTTCACTACTTTATGCATCTGCCTTCTGAACCTATGAACCTACGAACAGAAACTTCACTGGAAATCTAAGAAATTTTTCTTCACTTTACAAATCAACAAATCAATACAGAGAAATAAACAAAGTGCTCTGCACAAGCTATTAAACATGTATTTATTTGCACAGAAGCCACTAGGCTTAAGTTATATCCAAGATCAATTGTGAATGACTGCAACAGCTTCAGAAACATGTTGATGGATACAGGAAATTTAAAGCTAGAAATACAACAGCAATAATAACATAGATAACCACTAGTTACCTAAAAATGAAAAATATAGATTACTTTTCAGGACAAATAAGGCATCATTTTTATCTCTGTACAGAAGCTAACCAACCTTTGCAGTTTTGTCAGCAGAAGCAGATGAAAATTTACTACCATCAGGTGAAACAGCACAGGAAAGAACAGCACCTCCATGACAAGCAAAATCTTCTTCTGGGTTTCCAGTAGCTATATTCCAAACCTACCAAAGATACAGACAAAAAATGGTTATATTTTTAACCAAGTAAAAAGGTTCAAACACTTGCATCCCACACAACAATATATAAGGGATAAAACTCAGCTAGACAGTTCTAATGTGGCCAACATTTTGTTATATTCATTGGTAAGAGTTAAAATATAAGAGTGTAAATCTTACTAAAAATAGAAAATCCAAGATTTTGTCTTAAAAGTCAGCTTACACTTCACAAATGATTCATTAAATGTGTGCCCACACAAAATGTAGGAAATACCAAATGTTACAAGAGACTGTAAAACGTGTTTGATGTGATTTCTCACTTCACAGGCTTCTACTCACCTTAACGGTTCCATCAAATGACCAAGAGAGAATTTTTGAATTTTCCAGAAGTCTAAAATCCTTGATTGCTTCCTTATGCCCCCTTAGAAACACACATTCACTCAATTGCCAATTCCATACCTAATCATAAAAATCAAATGCATTTTTTTTAAAAAGTGAAACAGCAAACATAAGAAACATAAACCAACTTTTTATTTTTAAGTAACAGTACTAATAACAAGTTTTTATGGTGGAGGCGATTAAAACATTAGATATTGAAATGATCCATAATGGAAATGCTGAAAATTGAGGGTGCCATAGTATTTAATGGCCAACCTATGACAGAGTTCTCTATAATACACATATAATCTTAATTGCAAAGTGAATTTGATACTCAAAATTCACCAGTAATTAAAAAAAAAATAAAATAAAAAACCCAATAACTTTCAGGCACCTCAGTAGTTCAGGGTTTTAAACCTTGGATCATTACAAAATATAGATTTACTTCACTCAGCAGACCTCATGGTTGCTTACTTAAATTAGATTGCTTTTATATTTTTAAAGGGCATCTTTAATGAGCTGCCATTTTGCTTTGCCTTTTTTATAACAAAATTGCACTTCTATTTTTAATTCGACTATTCACTGCAGAATGAGTGAAGTGCAATTTTTTCTACAGAAGCTATTAAGCGCCAATTTATTTCAAAGAGCAATGATTTAACAGTTTTCAAAGGAACAGGTTTCCTGCAGCAGGGCGAACAGAAAGCAGCGTGTGCAGGTGACAATCCTGGGGCTTTAAGCGAGGTGCTGCCCACCAGAGGGAGCTGAGGTCCAGCAGAAACCAGGGGAAGGATCCCAAAGCTGAGGATCAGCACCCAGGAGTGCTTCAGAGGTTTGAGCCTAACTCCAGGTTTGGCTGTGAGAGATGAAGGCTCCTGAGCAGCTGGAGCATCCTGTCAGCACTCTGAAGTGCTCTGCAGGACAAACCAGGGCTCAGCAAGCTCAAACAGACACGGATCTTTACTGCAGAACTGCACCCCTGGGGTGGATAAAGCCAACACAGACACACCAGAATGCACCTTGCTGAGAGGCAGAGCTTCCTAATTTGGGCCCACTAATTAATGCAGCCATTCTATTTCTAGCTGGTTTTCAGCACTGCACTGGACAGAGTGAACACATCAGCTTGCTCAGGGACTTTTTGCATCATTCCCCAAGACAGTGGAAGGAAGCACAGTGAGAGACCTACAGCATCCCAAACCCTCATTTCAGAACTCTGAGTCACCTTGCTTGACAACTAATGATCCTTTTACTCTTCTCAAAGCCTTTCTGTCATCCACATCAGTAAAAACAGAAAGTCTGTAATATTAATTAGCACATAAGGCATAAATAAAGGCTACACTTTCTACAGTCCCTTGCTCCTGGATGGAGCAATACAGAATACAGTAGTCATTTACTGAGTTTACATTATCTATAGTATAAAACCCCTATATTTTAAGTAAGTCACAGCATTATCTTTTTGACTATTGCCCAAACCTGTATAACTGAATCATGAGCACTTGAGATGAGAGTCTGACAATCGGGTGTAAATCGACAATGCTGCACAGATGTCCTGTAGGCCTCCCAGGAATTCAGAACCTTCCCATCTGATAACTGCAGTACCTTCATAGTGAAGAGTGTAAGAATTGCATTTATTTGACACACTTGAGGAAAACAAGAACGCGTGATTTTTTTTTTTTTTAAATAAAACGAGATTGTAAATATATGATTGTAAATCATTGGATTAGAACAACCAAAAATTCCTATTAGCTTAGTCTGGGTAAAATGAATTTCAGAGCTAGATTATTAGCATTATCTTTAAGTTATTCTAATTTAGATATCAATCACAAACGTAAATTGAATTACTACACTGAAGATTATTATTGCATGAAGTCATCCAAAATGACATTTATTTTAAAAGAAAATGCATAAAGATGACGGCTTTTCTACTATTTTAAAAAACAGTAAATCTTTAATTTCAAATTTAAATCTGATTTAAAATTAGATTTAGGATTTAATACCTTTATTGTTCCAGTCTCCAGTCCAAAAGCTGCAAATTTAAGATCTTCACTTAAGCAACAGCAGGAAATGAGGGATTCTTGGGCTGCTGTCTGCATAATAACATTGTCTGTATTTCCATTGATAAGCTGTAAAATAGGAATGTAGTTAAGGTATTACAACGTTTTAAAATTTAAACTTAAATAAATTACAATATAGAGCTGAGAATGAGAAAGGGAACAGTTACAAACTTAAAATTATGTGTTACTTCCCAAAAGTAAAGCCACTTTGGATGTTGGTGTACTTAGCATTCAGTGTGGCAGGGCCCACAGTAGTAAGAGTGTAGCCACTATTTTCTTTAGCACAAATCTGGGCTCACAGCTCTCACTGGCCCAGTTTGAGATGATTCCTTCAGCTGTTACACAGAGCTTTGAAGCATTACATAATTTGCTGTGCAACACCTGGTCTATAAGGTGCTGCACAAGTTACACACTGCTGTGCACATCTGAGCCACCTGGAGGGCCCACAGACCCCCATCGTGAAGGGATAAGAGTTCTGATCCTCTGCATCCAGACTCAGTTTCAACATTAGTGTAGAAATCTCCCCTCAAACCCTGCTTTTCCACTTACCAAACTAGGCACTGTTTCTAGATACAAAAATGCTACCACACATTGAGTCATCTGCTACAGATTCAACTCTTGAAAGCCAAGAGCAAGAGGCTCTTTCAGTGCTTCCTCAGTTTTCTACTGAGATTTTCAGGTAACATTCAAATGCACCAAAATATTGATAAATAAATCTTACTTGTAAATTCTTCTGATTGTAGATGGCTAAAATCATCACTTCACCATTGTGAAACACAACATCTAGTTCACTTTTCAGCACAGCATCAGAAGACTTGCACACCTTCTTTGTTTCCCAGATCTGTTGAAGAACACAATATTTCATTAACTTTAATAAAGAACAAGACATACAACTTGCTGAGTAACAGCACCTGTAAACCAAAGGCTTATAAACTTGCAAGTAACACTGACTTTTTTTAAAAAATGAAAATGATGCTTCTGCTGTTTTTGATAGTAGGGAAGGTTGTCTACTACAGTGATTCCAAAGGATGAAATAGAACTTTTTCTTCCAGGCTGACTGCAACACTCTTGTGTTCAGAATCATAGCTGTAACATCCAAAGTTTTCTAATCCAAAGAGCAGCATGAAAATCCAATTACAAAAAATATGGAATACAGATTTCTGTATTTCAATGGCTTTCAAAATTTCATGAATGTATGTGTTAACTTACATAATATGAAATGTTACCTTGGTAAGATATAGTTCTGTTCTCACAGGTTTTAATGAGACATTACAATTACAGAAATCTATCCTAAATATTAACAGGCAAATATATCTAACAGAGAAACATATCAAGTTTGCTAGAATCCTCCAAAAGCTTCAAAATTCCCAATTCAAATAAAATGCAAAGCAAAATAGAAGGCTATAATTACTCTTAAAGTGCTACCAGACTTTAAAAAAATCATGTAGATATAGAAGTGATTTAGATAAACAGTAAATAAAGAAAAAAAGCTAGTACATTTTACTGTATATATAAATAATTTTATAAGAAATATTTAAATTTATAGTGACTATAAACTTACATACAAAATGTATAAGCATATTTATACGTATTTGATGCTATATGATTTTACAATAAACAATTCCTTAAATGAGCAACTTAATTCCTATCTAAATTCAGATATTCCAAAACAGAAAAGTTATCTTACACGTATTGTCTGGTCATCAGATGAAGTCAGAAATAAAGATCCATCTGGTGAAAATGTCACACAGTGAACCCAGCTCGTGTGACCTCTGCAATATGCCACTTTTGATAAAGTCTTAATATTCCATAACTACAGTAAAAATATGAAAGAAAAACTCACATGGATTTAGATTGCATTTACAGTGAAAATAGTGCAAGTACACTTAATGACTCTGTCTTCTAGTATTTTCTTAATTCTTATTCTGAAATCAGGTGCAACAAGAACTGTGCCTGCTTACCACATTTCGATGGTCAGGGAAATTCAATCAGCAGCCTCTTTGACTACTATGATTTTAAAAGACATGGTATAAAAAAAATACAAGTTCAACTGGATCACATAGACCGAAAAAACCGAAAGACCCCAAAACAACAACAAAAAATCCCAAACCAACCTCAACCACAACCCTGATATTTGTGCAGACCTACTCTAGCCATGCTAGCCTCAAAGTTAGTCTAGATGTTTCCTTCCTTCTTATGAACCAGCACACAGAAGGAGGGCTTGGTTTGAGTTAAGCAGTATGCCTGAGAGTGACAAGAGCAGCTTTAGGTACACTTAGACTAGGTAAACTAGTCTAGTGTTAGATAAATGGGGGTTCCATCGTCCAAAATTAACATGTAACATTATTTCCCAGCTGCTATTTTAAATTTAAGAAGCAAATGAGAATTAAAAATAATGGGGCACACTAAAAGTCTGCTAAAATGGCTATATTTGTTGTATCTCTGCATACAATAAACTATTAGGACAAATGTAACATTTTAAATCACAAGCAGTCTTCTGGGGTATATTGCAGCCACTTACCTCAACAGAACAGTGAGACAAAGCAACTGCTACTAACTCATCCCCAGGACAGAAGTCACAGTATTGGATTGTGCTGTGATGACTGACAATCACTTGAGTTAACAAACCACATGTTTTGATATCAAAAAGCTGTGAACACATAATCACAATAGAAACCCTGTTTGAATGACTTCACTGCTGACAAATAGCTTATATGCTCAACACTGTACACTCCTGAATTCAGAAGGTATTTCTCTTAGTGAGAAGTTTGTTGACCAAATACAACAATTTATTTACACACACTTGAAATCTGGCATTTCTATCTGAAAGATCTTAATGGCCTGGAATTTTATCTCTAATCATAATTTCCACCTAGATTTTAATGCACTACCTCCAAATGATTACTAAAGTGAGGTACTTACCAAAAGCTTATTTTTGGCTACCACCAAAATCATGTTACCATTTCTGGACCAAGAGCAACATTTTACTAAAACCTCCACATCATCTGGCTGCTCATCTGCATTTTTGAAGAAATCTTTTATCTCAATACTTTTCAGTTCATTTCCCGAGCGTGCTTCCCAAAGCTGGAATAAACAGGAAATAGACACAATCTCTTGGCTGATGTATATACAGAATGCAACAGGAAAGAGCTCCTGTTTTTCTTCTTAAGAAAAAAGGGCAGGGAATAAAATACAAAAGCTCCTTGTTACTTTCCAAAGTCAACAAATAGCATTAGAATATTCACAAGTCCAAATTATTTCTATATTAAAAAAGGAGAAAAATTAAGAAATAAAAACTAACCACAGAGAGGATTATGCTACATCAGAACCCTCTCCTTGGGTTTCTCCCTCCTATCATTCCAGCTACAATGCTGCCCCAACTTCTACTTAAAAAGAGAATAAAACCAAAAATAACACCTGCCCTGCAACTCTGTAAACAATCTACTCACCATGAGAAGTCTGGTATACATCTAGCTTTGCACCTTAATTTCATTGAGGGACCTGCCAAAAAGTCTAGGGAACCTTTCTGTACCCTTCACCACATTTTTTTTTTAATGAACAAAACAGCTACAGCAATCCTTCTTTCCTGATTTAGCAACTGCACAGAAACATAAGTGTTTTAAGAATTGCAATTCTGAAATAGCATAATTCTGTTGCAACTAAAGGCAATAAAAATAATGCTTTCACTCTCAGAAAAACACAAACTTCTCAGTTTTCTCCTAGTGCATACAAGAGAATAGCACGTGGAAATTGCCTTTAATTTTTATGTCCCTTGATGATTCATTTTCAGAGATCACAAAATTTTCAATTACCCTAAAAACTTCCTGTTATTTCTTGTTCAACAATTTTTACTCCCCACTCAAGTTTTCTTAATAAAAAGTGCATTAGGGGATGAAAATACTCAAAATTAGGCTACTTAAGAGTTTATTTGCAACTACAAGCAGTCGACTTTTTTTTCCTGGTACTGGACAAGCCATTTCAAAATCTTGTTTTGAATTACAAATGGGACCAATAATCGACTAACTCAGGATTTAATTCAATAAAGCTGATCATGCAGACACAGAATTTTCTCATACATATTTTGCAACTGATGCAAAACCTGCCCATCCATCATCAAAACAAAATTACCTTTACTGTTCCATCTGTCGAGCAGCTAGCAACATATTCATCATTTGGTGAAAATCTGCAGTGATTGACAGAATTGTCATGACCTATCATTGTATTTCTACAGTATTTTTTATTCAAATCCCAAATCTGTAAGAGAAATAAACATATCAATATCATCATATTCATGAATGATTCAAAGACAGATCGTTCGTGTTCTTCTCAAAATCATACACTGGCACCACTTTTTAAAAAGACACCACTTTTATTTTTTCTTGGTTTTACCCACATGCTCATGGACTGGATGCTATGCCCCAGGCTACCCTACAATTTACCTCTATCTGTTAAGATGCATGAAAACACTAACATCAGAATTATATAAATATAGTTAAAACTTTCTGTACAGTGCAGACAAGGCCCCTGACCAGCACAAAATTACTGAAAGTTTCCTCAGACTGAGGAAAAAGCTTTGTCTTGCCTCCTTCCTTTTCAGCTTCCTAAATTAGAATTATGGAGTTTCACATTTTAACAAAAATGAAATCTCTGAAGTTAGTCTTGAATAGTCTGAATATCATCAGGCCAAAGCCCTCACCTCCATGCCCTACTAACAGAGGACTTGCCCAATGCCCTTTGCTGAGTACAAACACTTCTATCCTGCCTTGCTGAAATCTGATTACAGAGCTGAAGCCAATACTCTTGATCTGTTGCCATGTCTCTTCTACCAGGCTCATTAAAAACAAAAAAAAACATTACAGTGCTTAGATATATTTCTACATCAATAACAACTCTGTTATGACAGACAGCATGAGAACAGTCTCAACCTTTTTCACTTACTTTGATGTAAGTGTCATTTGAGCAGGTGGCTAGAAGGTACTGACCACTTCTGTTATTGAACTGGCAGCAATTGACCTGCTCGGAGTGTTCTTCATATACACACTTACACTGGCCTGTTCTTGAATTCCAGACCTAGGCAGAATTGAAAGATGAAAAAGACTTCTAAATATATTTAAAGTAATTGTTTTGAAAAATCTGGAAATTATGCTGAAATACAGATAAAGTCCTAAATAATTTCTAATAATACCTCAAAAATATTTTGAAGAGTAAGATTATATATTTAAAAAAAGAAGCAAGATATTATGAAGGGAAAGGTTATAATTCAGGCTAGAATCTGATAAATTCTGAAATTCCAGCAAGGTTTTGCTGCTAAAATGAGGAATTTAAAATCCCAACTATTTCACAGGTAAAAGAAGCATTAAAACAAGAATTATGGACAGATTTATCTCATGTTATGAATAGGACTGGACTCACACATTATGCTCCAGCTAAAAAAGAAACGTCAGATAATACAAATAAAGTAAGTGGCAAATTCTGCATGTATGATGTTAACATTAAGCATCTTTTATTTTATATAACACGTGGGGCTTTTCTGTTTGTCAAGTATTAAATTATCCACATAATATTTAAGGCAGTTTAAATTACCTTTAGTTTTAAGAAACTGTGCTGAGTTAGCTAAACAGAAATTCAGATTATGAGTTTGAGTTCTCCTCATTCCCTTACCTTGACTTTTTTATCACTTGAACAAGTTGCTACAAATTCACCATCTGCAGAAAAAGCGCAACAGAGTATTTCATCATCGTGGGCATTTATCTCCAGGAGTCTCTCTCCACTTTCTGCTTTAAACACCTAAACCAAGGAACAATAAAACCTTGTAACTTGCAGAGTTTGAAAACATCCAAGTTTCTTCTTTCATCTCAAACAGCTCTCTTTATGTAAGCTCTTAAAAAAATGGGTTGACTTTCAAAAGCATTCATCGTTTGAATGCAGTAACAATGACATAATGAAAAAGTTCTGCAAGGATGATCAAAATTGTATGAGAGGGAATTAGTGGAAACTGATTTTTAAAAATACCTTTGTTCTACCCCCACCCTTTAAGACAAGAGCCATGCCCTTCCACATTACTTTTAATAGTAACTGCAAAACACTATCTTTTAACCAAATCTAACTTATTCTAAAAAACCAGAAATTTCAGTTTTACATGTATGGGATACCCATACATAAAAAGTAAGAACTTCAACAGAATTGATGATTGGCAGAACAAGAACCCCAAAATAAGTAGGAAAATATTGACAGAATGACACACATTTCAGTCTGAAATCAGACATAGGTAATGAAAGGACAGCTGGAGAAAAGACATTAATTGATTTCCTCAAATTCTGGGATTTAACTTTACAGTGTGGGGTCAGCGGTGGGGGGAAATTAGGTGTCCCTTTCCATCTTAGGTTATATATTCTTAATTATTAAAACAAACCACAAGGTGTTATTTACAGCACTTCTCAGATTATTTTTCAATTGAGCAGGAATACTAAAGATAATTAAAACGGTTGGTATTTGTTCAAATAAGAACACAAGTACTGAAGTAACAGGAAATCTACCTTCACAGTAAGTTCTGCAGTGTATCTGTTCTTAATCCAGCAATCATTTTTTTAAGTAGCCTTGAAAACTGAAAAGCTTAAGCCGCAATTAGAAAAAAACATGAGTCAGCTCAAAGTTAAAAAATGAAAAAAGGATTATGGCTAATTTTCCTCTTATTTCTTCAATGAAAGTTTAGTTTAAATGCGATTGCAATCCACAGATCTTTTTGGGTGTAAAACGAAGAAAAAAATAAGCAATCTGCAGTGTCAATAATGAGGCCATTACGTAGAGAAGCCCAGCACAGCAACTGCATCACAGCATGAGTACATCCCACCAGACATCTAAGTGGATGCCATGACCATAATTCTGTACAGGCCAGCAAATAAAATAAGCAAATAAAAAACCCAGTAACAACACAGTAAGTAGCCAAATGAACAGCAACTTAGTACTCAACTTCCCAAGCATCCAAAACAATACCAGAGGTTTGCAGCAAAGTTGTTCTTTTCCCTTACCTTTGGCTGGCTGGAATATGGGTACTTTACCAGGGTACTGGCTGGCTGATTGCTAGTTTTCTTGAGAGCTGGCTGACTCCCCTCCAGGCAGACTGCTGGCAAATTTGTATTAGTCATGTTCCTCTCTGTCTCTGCTTTCTAAGCACGTTGGGCCTGTTTCCAGTTTAATACTGTCCTTAGCTTCAGGTGTTTTCTCCATGGATATATATCTTTTGCATTTAGGGGTTTCACTAATTAAACACCAAAGTGGCATAATGTCCACTACCACCCCATATAAATAGTAAAGCTGAACCTAAAACATCTTTCTGCTCCTCAGTACTGTAGAAGGTCGACTGTGACTGGAAATAACATTTTTTGCAAGCAAATATAAATAATCTAGGGTGCATTGCTGGGCTGTGACCTTTTCCATATCATCTCATGTTCACACATCAGGGCAGTGAGGGTACAAACCCTAAAATCACACCATTCAGCTCTTGAAGATAATGCTTACTATTCTGAACATGCAACTTGACGTTTATGCAAGAATACATCCTTTTCAATAATTTGTCTCCAATTATGATCTAGATCCACATATTTCCACATAGCAACAGAAGAAAAGTGACAGGACTGTTTAACAGATATTTTCAAAAAGGTACACAGCATCTCTTTTTGACTGATGCATAGGTGTCTTACCTGAAGTGTTTTATCAGCTCCACATGATGCTATTCTTTGTCTATCCTTAGAAAAGCAAGCATGGTAAACTGCATCTCTGTGTGGACGAACAACCAGACGGTAGAGATTTTTCAAGGATTTCTTATTTCTACAGGGTAAGACAATTATTTAGATGAGTGCCTTTGTATTATTCAAGATCACCTCTAAGAAGAATAACACTTTTTTCACACATCTTGAGCAGTAAGCTTTATAAATAAAACAACCAACCCACTATACCTTACCTGTCAGCCTTCATGCTGAACTAATAAAGGAAGCACAAATTCCAACATTCACTCAGAGGTTTATATTTTGCTCCAACAGTTACAGCTCAGAGATCAAAAAAGATAACGGTTTTATGATCTGAAATATGCTATTTCCAAATATAGACCTTTTCCTGAGAATTCTTGTTCTCCTGCAATTGATGCAAACTCTTCCTTTTCAAGCATATTAAAAAAAAATCTGTAAATTTGCTTAGATCTCTGCAAATTTCCTTAATTTTCATGACAATGGCTCAATTCTTACCACTAGATAGCTAAATAAGACTTGTGACTATCACCACTTTCAATCAGAGACTAGGTACAGGATCTATGATACCTTGGATGACTCTTGCCTCACTTTGACAAGAATTGAAGAGTTAATAGCAATCACAATCATCCTGTTTAGCCAGATCTTAACACAGAAAGATGGCACTGTAATGAGATGATGGCACTGTAATGAGACAACTTGGTGATGAATGACCAAAACATCTCTCTCCTGAACTAACTGGATATTGACTCTACTAAACCATGCAATTTCCAAGCTGTTTTGCCAAATAAAACAACTAAATATTCAATGAGGAGACTAATCTGCCTAGCTCTTAGTATAATTGCTTGACATGGAGTCACTTTGTTTTATAAGCACCAAGTACTACAAATATCAGAAGAGAAATATCAAACACCATCCAACACAGTTCATGGTCAACTGACTATTGGACATTTTGGGAAAATGCTTTGATCTGTACACTTTTTCCTTAAACAGCTTCCAAAAACACAGTAACAGCATTGTTTAAATAGGAGAAATTTCAAGATTGTGTAGAGATTACAACTTCCCATCTCACTACTTTATAAAACTTTGCAAGTTAGTACAAATGCTCTCCTTTTTAAAGTCACACTTTACTTTAAAACCTAAAAACATACTCTAACACACCCAATACTTGCACTACAATTCTAACTTTTAAATAAAACTATTTAAAGAAGATTCAAAGTACCATATTTTCACATTTGCATTGTTATTTAAAAGGAACAGTAGTTGAATACAGAAGTAAATATATTACCCAATTTATTTTTATGTAATTATTGCTAAATTGTCACCTTACATATCCATGGTTTCCTTTCTCCCACAAGTTCTTGAAAATTATTACACCTTCTTTCCCCACCAAAAAAAAAAAATCAGCAGTTCTTACAAAGATCCTTTTATTACCATACATGGTATTTAGTTGTACATTAAATGATTTCCTTGCTAAAGGGATTAGCATTTCAGCAGACAGACTGCAGCTACTTACATCCACTCCAAATAAAATGTTCCTGTTTCCCTTTGAGCATGTAGCTTGGCCTGTTGATACACCTCTGATGTCTCTGGCTGGCAAAGGCCCAGCTGAATGATGTCAGGAAACGGCTGCCGTCCAAGAAGGTGCCCATTTAAAGACAGAAATTCCTGGAAATTCTCACGCACTGTGCTGTCCTAAATACAGAACAGACATTTGACAACACAGATTTATCTTAGGATTTATTTCCTTGCTTTTCAAAATTTCAATACAGATAATATTCTTACAGAAGCCCTTACCTCTATTTTTCTGTTAGGCTATATTAGCAAATACATACAATAGATGGAAATATTTCATTATCCTACTCAGAAAGCATAATATCCTTATTTTTCAAACAAAGAATACTAGCGATAGTGATTTATTCAACAAGCAGTGTGAAATACCAGAAAGACTATTCCAAGCAGTCAGCATAAATCTACACCTCCTCAAAAGCAGAGTACCTTATGTACCCACCACTAGGTATTGATCACTATAGTTGCTGAGTTCCATGGCCAACCACTTACACACTGAAGTTAAACAGAAAACTGAGTTTCCTTCACTCTTATCTTCTCCAAGTTAAAGTTCAATTTAATATTGGTTTCATGCTTTGGTTTTTCAAGCTTTCTATGTATCTGCCATACACATACATCCAACGACACAACTAACTGATGAACAAACAGAACCAACTGATCATTTACCTTTCAGTATCATACCTTTTGATCCAGGATTGAACTATATTCTACATATTCATGAATCAGATGAGCAGGCCCTACCAACTCTGTTTTAGCTTTAATCCAATCTAAAGAAAACATAAGGTCACGTAGCTCCTAAAAGAAACAAATTTAAGTTCAGAGTGCAAGTTTCACAATAGAATCTACTTGGGGGGAAAAGGAAAAACACAGGAAATACACTAGGTATTTAACACATTTTGGTACAACTGTGTCTTGTTGAAAACAAGCAATATCCTGTTTCCTGCATCTTAATTGTCCAGTTATAAAAATTCAGAGTATAGAAGGCTCAGTTTGTTATTTTAAACTGCTCTTTGATATAGCTAGGCAGACAGTAGAGGAAGGTACAGAGCAATCCTTGACTTCTGCAGAACACAAGATGTGTCTTTTTAACTCTGAAAAATCTTCTTCTAGTCCAATCTAGCAAAGATCACTGCTAGATCAAGACTGCTGATCTTCCTAAGACATGCTGAAACTCCTAAAGCCATTGATAAATGATCAAGCGATTCCTGCCATAATGTCCTTTCATTCCTTCAGTGCTCTGGGTTGTATTATAACAGACCCTATGGACTTGGGAACATTTCACTGATCCAGTCAGTCCCTTACAACTTCACATTTGTCACCACAAATGAAAAATCCTTGTTCCCATACTCGTGGTCCTCTACATCAGGGGGCTGGGAAGACAAGGTCTGTCAGTATTACTAAAAACTCAGGCAAAAAAAAAAAAAAAGCATTGAACTTTATCCCTATTAGTTAGATAACCATCTTTGACAAGTATTGGTCCAACGTTTTCTTTCGACCTCCTCCAGAAAAACTGCTTAGCAACAACACTGCACAAGTGTTGTGCAATTATTCCAATTTAAAATAAATAACTACAACACAGATTAAAAGATTATCATCATTAAACAAAGAAAAGGAATCCTTCCTAGCTTTATCATCCTTCCAACAAGCAGAAATCATTTTTAAATAATGAAAAGTAAGTGATACATAGAATATAAACTCTAGGAAGCACAAATTCACAATGAGCCAGGCTAAAGACTTCTGAGAAGCTAATTCTACAAAATGTAGAAAGGCTGCCAATCAAAACATTTTCACTACACACCAAAACTAAAGATACTGAAATAGCTAAATAAATACAATCCAAAACACCTAGACTTGTAGCCAACATTAATTATGAAGGTTCCTATAAGAGGTAAATCCATGAAGTGTATTATATGATGAGTCAGATGAGCCATCTTGAAAGGAGCTCAAATGAAAAGGTTTGAGCACATGTGAAATAAAGCAATTAGCAATCAGGACCAAACATTATTCAACACACTTGAAACTCAAATTCAAGTGAAACTACCAATTATTAATCTTTCTGCATGATTTGCACCTTATAGTAGCTATTGCATCAATATCTAAAAAAGAGTAATTAGCAAAAATTATAGCAATTTTTTAAAGTGCCAAGACAATCCTGGAAACAAGAGACTTGCCCATCTAACTCTTGATGTTTTTTTTTTTTGCTATTGAAATCAGATAATTAATTTTTACACATAAATCTGTATGACAAAAGAGGGAAAAGCTAACAAGACTTCTGAAGATAAAAAAGTAACTAACTGAAAAAATGCTCTGATGAAATCAATTTACTTGTATTATTATACAATAAGGAGAGCTTGGGTTTTCAAAAAGGTTTAGAGAAAACTTCTTATTAAAGCTTCTTAAAAAGGAAAAGAAAACCACAAGTCATTATGGTACAAAGTAGGAAATCTTCCCAAGAACTGGTTGAAAAGACAAGATACAAAGGGTAAAAATAAAGCAGTTTTTGTAAGGGACAGTGATTATCAGAGGACCTCCTAAAGACTCTATGTTGAATGTTTACCCAGCTAGACTAAAGCCAAGGGGAAGAGAGGCTCAGCTGAGAAAAGGCCTGGAGGGAAAAGCAAAGGTAAGAATGGGTGAAAAAGGGAAGCAAAGGACACCTGTCCAAACCCACCTGCTGCATTTTGGCACCTGCCATGTGATATGCTAGAAAGTTATACCAGTACATGCAATCCTCTTGAGACAGAACAGGTGTATTAAGCTTGTAGTATTTCTTGTACTGATTTACTATGTTTTTATGTAGCTCCTGCAAAGTGAAGAAAAACATACTTTTGGCATTGAGGAAATATAAGTATTATTATTACTATTATTATTATTATCATTGCATTGTAAATAGCATTGAGAAATAATATTATTTCTTAACTGTAATACATTAACAAGTGAAATAAAAAAGCTTACCTTCCAAAATTGTACACCTAACCTAATTTACTGCTAAAGACTTCTCCAGAAACATTCTCTGTATATTAAAAGACAGAAAAGCAAGCTGTTAACCCTCCTTCTCAGACTGAGATTAGCTACCAAATCTCTCTTCATCTTAAATGTGGGTAGCTTACAAAAAAAAAAAAAAAAAAACATAAAAAAACCAAACTCAAAGAACTTTACATTTGTAGATCTAAAGCAGGAGAAAAAAACCTGCCTTTTTTTCATATCTGTTCTTTCTGCCTTGTCCTTCAGAACTGAAATTGAACCAAACCTACAGGTCATCTTCCTGAAAGTACTGCCTTAAGCTGAACAAAAGGGAGCAAAAAGCATTTCTCTGCATTAAAGAAGTTTCCTATTCTGGTAGGGCCTTGATGTCTTTGGAATCAACAGTGGAACATTACATCTCCTGGTGGAAACATCTGATAGAGACAAAATGGTTATAGACATAATGATTATATAGTCTAGTCTATTAGCTGCAGATGGAACCATCAAGAAACCCCTCCACAGTTTCAAGTTGAAAAGAAACATTTTTCATTAGTTGGCCTTAAGTTAAATTTAATTTGGACCTATGCTATGAAGCTACTCAGGGTACCATTTAACAAAGAAACATTTTCTGAAAAAGTGCCTAGCTTTGGAGAGTAAAGTTGAGTGTAAGTATCAGTTGCTACCTGAAGCTGGTTGCGATTCTTCTCTGTGAGAAAGTCAAGCTGGAGATCATGTAAATAATAATGGAATGACTTCCCATTACGATCACAGAATAACAGTGATTTGTTAACAAATTCCTGGAGTATATCTTCAACTTCTTCAGTTTCCATATCCCAAAGAATACAGAGAACCTAAAAAATATTTGCACATTAACAGAGAAGACAATCAGAACCAAGTCATAATATGATTTGTATTAGTATTATAAAAGGCTACCAAATTAACTGTCAACAAAATGCATCCTAACAAATATAGACACAAAGGGTTATCAATTCAACAAGTTACCAATTCCTTCATGCCAAACCACAGGACAGATAGTAGAAGTTAACCTATATTTTGTTTATTTGTGCTGATTTATGGTCACCATAAAAGGAGACAAATTCCACATAACAGTTTTCAAGCTTTCAGTGAGCTCAGTTACAATCTAATTAAAGAACAAAATACAGAATGCAGATTAAACTTGAACAGTATGAGTATGTTTATTCAGTTGTTATTATCTGAGTTTCACTACTAGCAATAGAAGTCATGATGCAATAATGGAACAAATCTACCCAATCTAGAAATTATTATTAAGTTACATACCATAGAAGATGACATGAGAATTGCAAGTTTTGAGAATTCTTTAAAGTTGTTGTTTGTATCTCAATAAAAATCACAAAATTTCTGCACTGTTTTTATTACCTTAGTAGGCACTTTAACATCTTTTGGGAGGATAGAGAGGTCTTTATAGTAGTCTTTGTAATTGTCATCCAGCTGCTCAACACTTATGGACATTGCTTCATCAAGGGCTTCGTAATCATACGAGGAAGATTTTCTTATTCTTTTAAACTGCTTGTTCTGCAGCTGCCTGAGATAGTACTCCCAGCGGCTAGGGAAGTCTCTCAGTAATGCACCAATCAAGGATATCACAAGAGGAGAACCTGAAGGAAAAGATGAAATCAAATTTAGAGGGCATCAAGGAACACAGTCCAACAGTTGATGGTCACGTGACTGAAACAGGTAATTTTCCCAATATGATGATTAAATTCTTGATGCGTGGAGAAGAGACAAATAAAACACACACTCCGTGTAGACATCTGCAAATTCAACACATTTAAGTGCAACTGTGGTGCAGAGAGAAAACGTACTGTAGAAAACTACCCAAAAATCAACACAAGACTTCTGCTAAGCTTAAAACAATCCCCAAAATATTTAACAAATACTTGTATTTTACTTTAAAGTATTATATACAGTATTAAAGGATTTTCCCTTCTCTATTTTTAAGTCAAAATGTAGAAGAAAAAAGAAAAAAAGACATTCAGTGGTAAATTATAGGACAAAGTGCAACTAGAATACCTTTGCATTCTCTTACAAGAGAGTTAGCTTGCTCTGGAAGTTCTGATATTTTCATATTCACAAACAGGGATAAAATCTCCAGTCCTTTCTCATGTGCTAGTCCACTTTCCACATGAACCTCGTATTTATTGCCTAGAAACAGAAACATGGAAAAAATTTCACCGAATGCATAAAACCATATGGACATCCAAGGTATTCTCCAAGTAAAACTGGAGCAAAGGTTCATGATTTTTTTTGCCTAGTACTACAAAGAGTATAAGTTCTATTTATCAGAATCAGCTTGCATTAGATATATAAATATATATATATATATATATATATATATATATATATATATACACACACACACACAGAAAAAACAAACTATAAGCTAATAATTACAAATGCATTATGGGCATTGGTGAATAGTGTAGAGATAATCAGTCTAACAGCATCAGTGTCCCAGAGGTTAATTTATTCTGCTGAGAGTTACTGCACTCATCAATTGTAAACATGTAACTTTCAGGATAACAAACAACACTTATTTCACAAAGAGCATAAAGTCTTACAAAGCAGAATTCTAAAACCCTTCCACTTGTGCACAGATTGATAGACAGATTCTGTCAGATTCTTTTGAAAGCTCACATGAAGAATCTGCAGACACAGACACACAGAATCTGTGGTGCAGGAGAGGAAACTGTTCCTTACCAGCTACAGCATCTGTTACACTCCTGTCCCTGCTCGTGATGAGTACCTGACATTGATTATCAAATGCTTTTAACACCCAGGAATCCCAAATGTCATCCAGGACCAAAAGAGACCTAGTGCAAGAATAAATACTTCAGATCAAATATTAATGCTAAAATAAAGTACTGCATTTTAATAAAGAAAAAAAAAATTCAGAATTTACAAAATATCACTGCATAATTTTTTATATTAATATGTAGAATATCTTAACAGTATGTCCAGAGAAGGGTAACGAAGCTGGTAAAGGGTCTAGAAAATGTCCTAAGAGGCAGGGCTGAAGGAGCTGGGGTTGTTTAGTCTGGAGAAAAGAAGGCTCAGAAGGACCTTATCAATCTTTATGACCTGAAGGGAGTTTGTAGCCAGGTGGGAGCCAGGTCTCTTTAATGTGTCTCAAATGGAAGGATGAGAGGAAATGGCCTTAAACTGCACCAGGGCAGTTCAGATTAGATATTATAAAAATAGTTTTCTCTGAAAGAGTGGTTAAGCACTGGAATAGGTTGGCAAGGGTGGAGTCACTGTCTCTGGAAGCATCCAAAAAGTTATCTGGATGTGGCACTTAGGGGATATGGTTGAGGAGTGATTATGGTGGAGCTGGGCTGTTGGTTGCACTTTATGATCTTGAAGGTCTCTTCCAACCTTGGTGATTCTGAGATTAAACATTGTGCAAGAAGCTGAATGCAGTTAGCTCAGAAAGGTATTTACCATTTATTATTTCATAACTACAACTGAAGCGTAAACAACGTTTTGAGAAACATTTCCATTAGTAGATGCCAGGAAAAACAGAAACATTTACTGGGTTTAAGTCATTACATATCATAAATGAGGAAAAGAGTTGTATAAATCTAGATAACTCTGACACAGGCTAGTGATAAGTTTTGTAGGAAAGCATTTAAGTTTCCTTTTGACTCAAGAGTTTTCAATTTTGTTCTTGCATCTTTGGAAAGCTATATGAGACTAATCCTCTTGTAAAGCAATTGTCTTGAATGGCAAGGCTCTTCTTAAATAAATGACATTTCATAATGACTACATATTCCAATCCTATGGCCAGCCACATTTGTAGATTCTTACATGGAATCTCACCAGAATACTGTCCAGTAGACTTGCCAACACCTGCCTATATATGACAGAGAAGTTACTGAAAACCGTTTTTAAAATACTGGGTTTAAGGGAGCAAGAAGTCAAAAAGACTAGCTGGCAAGTAGATCTATGAAAAGAAATAACAGTTATTTGCATTCAGTGAGTTTTAGTTATTGACACCTAATCCTACAAATTGCTTACATTTACTACACCTTTTTTTAAGGGATGGAATTTTCCACTCTACTAGTAACTGCTTGAGTTGTCCAGTTCTCACTGATGCATGACAACGCTTCTGCATTTTAGTTCAGATGAGTGGCACTTCAGCCATCAAAGCCTATAAATAAGGATTTGATCCTCCTTAAAGCAGTGCATACATACTCTCAACAACATATTTAAGTCTTGGACATCCCTATCTCATTTTTATACAATTCTTCTATTAATAACCTTTTGACAAATCAGAAGGGTTTACAAGAATATTATTATACCATAGAGGAATCATTTTGTGGCACTCAAAATTGAAAATATGATGGGTGGCATGAATTACAGCCTGATTTTATGTTTTTAATTAACCTGAGCACTTCTAAGTCCTCCCATTCATTAGGCACCAGTGATTTTTCTCCTCCAGTTACACCAAAAAACCTTAAATTCTAATTAGGATTATTTAAGAAAACCTTAAAACAAAGAAAAAACAAAACAAAAACATACCCCCAAAGCAACAAACAAAACCCTATGATAAGAGTCACAGGATATTAAATTCTGTAATTTCTTATTTTCAAGTATACCATAATTTCAATTCTTCATTTGACTAATAATTTAATCCCAAGAAACATACTGGCTTCAAAATCTGAATCCTTTGCCTAATACTTTATTCCCAAGAGATGTACTGGGTTGACTGTCTGAATCCAGATACAGCTAAAGTAACTTCTTGTCGCCAGAGAGAATTCCAGAGCAGAGCCAGCTCCTTCCCAAGCTGCAGTGAGCCTTTGTTTCCCATATGCTCATGCTTTCTATGAACCTTACTCCCAGGCACATTCCCCTCTATTTCCTCCCATGCCCACTTCTGTATTGAAGAGTTTTGATTTCTTTGGTTGTTAATAAACAAGAAATAACAACGAAAATGCGTCAATGGAAACAACCACTTCACATCCTTCAAGGGAAACTGCACTCTGAGCTGATTAGATTTCTTTTGGAGGACCTGTCAGTATTTTCCACATCTTTTCTTCACAAAAAAGACTTACCCCCTCCTCCCCCCACCACACAGAAGTGCCAGTATTCTACTCTGTTACCTACAAAGATCATAAGGCTGGAATATTATTCCCAAGATAACTCACTGACAAGCAGGCTTATTTAGTTTACCTTTTCCCAGAGAATAATGAAATCCCCAGCAAATAACAAAAACTATTGCTCAAAGCTGTGCAATGACTGAGAAAGACACTGGTTTCTTGGCAATAAATGGTCACGCCATGAAAATCTGCTTTCATTTTGGTACCTCTAGACCAAACACTTTTTAAAGATACCAGCTGTTCTGGAAAGGAAGAATTTTCTGCAGTGATACACACCTATGATCCTCACATATCAGTAAAGCAGTCTACACACACAGTGAGAACACTGAAAGTTAGAGAAATCCTTATTTCCTATTGCTTGTTCCCATCTTTCACTATTGAATCCCATCTTTCATTATTTCACTATTTGCTTTTTTCAAGCAAATACGACTCCTGCACAGCTGGCTAATGTATTTTGTTGATAGAAGTCTTATTAGCCTAACTTAGGAAGTTGGCTAGGAAACCAAAATACACACCACAGACACGTGTGACCACAACACAGACACCTCAGATGATTAGACCAAAGTTACCCTGCAAAGTTTTATCAGCTAAAAGAACAGTATTTGATTTCACTGACATCACCTGGGGTATTTGCGTAACATCAGCAAACGAAGACGATCTTTAGCCTCCTCAATGTTAAGTGGTCTTTGTGAAAGAGTGGAGTCATGTTCCAATCTACTGCAGAGATTCTGAAGTTTTATGAGAAGCCCTGCTTTGTCCTGTTTCCCGACAGAGATCCAGTGAACTCCTCCTGGAAAGCAATCTAGCAAGAAAAGCAATCTTAATCACGCTATACATTTTAAATAATTTTAAATATTTAATAGCAACTTACAGTAGTAAGTCAGCATTAATTAAAACACAAACCTGTAAAGTCTGTTGCAAGCCAACCTTACAACTCTACTATTGACACCAAAGGATGGTTCTACAGGACCTCCTGTTTATTTTTAAAAGAACAGACTCTATAGGAAAAGTTCCCACAGGAATTTCACACCATCACTTTCTACACATCTTGGTTCCTGCCCCTCCACAGCCCCTTCTGCATCCATCTTTCTGCTAGTCTGACCTTCCATTTACACTTTTAAGTGTGTAGTACTGCAGGAGTTCAGGTTCTGGGGTGTAAAAATAATCCTGAAACAGTGATGAAGAATATACCTAGAAGAGTCAACTCCAGCAGAGGATGCTATAGTTTCTATCCCTACATAATTTTTTTCTTTAATGCCAAGTCCTACTTTCTCCTCCTATGCAAGGAAAAATAAATAAAATAGGAAAAATGACATTGAGCAGTTGCATCTATGATCTACTCCAAGCTAAGCTAATGCTAATCACCCACAAATGCCTGTCACTATTAAAATAGATCCAAAAGTTAGAGCAAGATTTTTTAAACTCATACAGCAAAGAGAGAAGTCTGAGGATCTTACAAGCAATGCCCAAAAAGAATATAACCAAATATATTATTTTGCACTAACAGAACTAACAGTTTCACGTTAATTAAGGATGCATCTACTCTCATAAACCAAAGCAGATTCTAAGGTGAAAAGCTATTCAAAACCTTTTTCTACAACCTAATAGAATACTTAGTGGTCCTAGACCACTAAATGTTTATGAAAGTTGTATGTTGCAAGCAAATATTTCAGAATCGCCCAAGAAATTTAGAAACCTAAATCACATTCAGAGAGACATATATTGCACCCTACATGTCCAATATGTGCATACTCATAGTGATTTTATAAAAATACAGATGTTTTTCTGCAAGTACCTTCCAAGAGCTGAGGATCCCTTAAAGCTTCTGCTGTTAAAACAGTCTTCCCACAGCCTGCCATTCCATAAACTGTGACCCAACCTGGATCATTTTGCAAGCAGTACAGTTTCTTTTTAATAGCATCCACCAGTTTTGGTCGAGTGACAAACACAACTGGTCTCTGTGGAACGCCCCCTTCGCAGAGAACCGTCTTCACTAAAGTTAAGAACAAGAAACATCAAAATAAAACATGAGTTCTAAATGTGATACCTCTTCAAACCCAACCAAACAACTCTTCATCCAAAATAACTAGTGGGCTCCCTCCCCACCTCATGTCCCATAAAAATGCCCTAAAATCTGCTGGACTCAAAATACCATTTACTGAAAAAATACTGCTTTTTAGAAATAACCAGCCCCCTATCTAAAACTGTGTTCTAATTAACAACTGCAGGGGAAAGCTTGTTAGATTGTTCCCTAGAAGTGAAAAGAGAATTAACATCTCCCATGGAAACTGTGGCAAACATAGGAGCTCAACATTGCTATACCAAACAATCAAGTCACTTTCTGAGGCAGGAGTCACCACACCATGCATGCAGCAGAAAAGAAAGGATGCTCTGTAAGGCCTTTCCTTGGTAGTCCACAGCACAGCACTGGGTCTAAGCAAGACTTCCATTGATTTAAGCTGAGATAGCACAACTTGAAAGAGGTCAAGCATAACAGGAAGTGCAATGTGCACTTCATCTGCCCACTTTGTGGCCATATGGGGTGACATAACTGAAAAACTTTGATTATCTAAGATAGCCTTGAACTCCACATGCCTCTGACACTTAATAAATGTAGAATGCCAGTAAATATGGCAGTTAGTCACATGCAGTTAGAAGGTTCTGCCCATGAGAAACTACGAATTTATTTCATTTCGCTCAAAGATGATACTGATGACTATGCAGGTAAAAGTTATGGAACTTATATAGGGTAACTAAAAGATCTGGTAGAGAGAATTAAGTAACCTAATAATTAGATCAACTAATCAATGATCAACAAGATCAATGTAGGTTCAGAGATTCCAGATTACTCCTCAGGATAAATATCCGAATTCTGGAGGCTACAAGTTTTTCTTCTAATACATACAAATGAGAGTCTTCCTTTCACTTACAACAAAAATGTTACAAATTAGAGAAAACCGTGAGAGCATCAGGTCTCCTGCCTTTTAAAATAAGCATTATTCAGTAAGAACACTTTCAAGATGACCTATAAAAGTTGTAACTGTTGTAACCCTCCTGCCATATTAAGCAGATAAAATAGAGATACAGTTACTACACTGCCAAAACAAACAAATGCATCAACTGCTCCTTTTTCATTGGAACAGGTATTACACATAGTCACTTTCCAAGGAACAAAAGAGACAGCTTGTGTTCACACTGAAGCCCAGGGATTGCTGTAGTTAGACTGACCATAGGAAGTCATTCCATCCATTGAACTCTTTCTGTTACCAGACGAGACAGGAGGGATGCCATCCTGAAGAAGTGCAGCAAGATCTCTGTAGCCTTCATGGAGCAGTGCATTATAAAAGGATCTATATGAATTATTATCTTTTGTAAGAATAATGTTTATTAGCATAGCTGCTCGTTCCTTCTGTGTATTCTAGGGGAAAAAAAAAATATAAGAGGTATTATACAAAACTAAGAAACCTCAGAAATAATTTAATATTTGACTCTGCAAATTATAGACTACTTATAGTTATAGAAACAGCCTTTAACTTACCAAGCCATTGACCTTTTTAAGAGCAACAAAAACTGTGTGCTAGGCATACACTTTAGAATTTGACAAATCCAGGAATTAGACAGTCAGAAATTGCTATTTTTAAAAAGGATGGTAAAATATGAGAGCAGACTAGGAAGAGAAACATCAGTGAGAGACAATTTTACCTGTTGCTTCACTCTTTCCTCCTCCTGTAATGTTAGTACTTCATCAGAAATCATATGATCCATAATATAAGAAGTCTTGATGTCATTTTCCAGTGCTTGACGATTCATAAGCAAATAGTTTCTACTCTTGACGTCCATATTTCTTCAGCATGAAAAAGAACGGGGTGAGAAGGGGAAGTCAAGTCAGACTGGGAACATAAGTTGCAAGCATGAGGAAAGAAGTTTTTAAACAGCTTATACATTTTGGTGTTAATTCAGAAAGAGTAGCAAAGCACCTGCTAATTCTAAAAATACAAATTCTTTTCCCCGTTCCTATGAATTTATGTTTATGAACACTTTCAGAAATACAAAACCAAAGACTACAAGCTTCTCACATACTAGCAACTTGCTAAATGTCCCTATTAAAAGGTCTTCACTCACTACATCCCTCAATTTTTTTAAGTCCTTGGATCATGTGATTGGGACAACAGTTTGATTAAGAGGACTGGTCTCATTTGCATGGGAAAACACGTTGTTGTCTCCAAGTTCAAGAGTCCATAAAAGGACACTTAGATCTTGCCTTATGATGGAAGAGGGAGCACCCAACACTGCCACTGACTGTGCTAGGCCTTTCTTTATCAGCACTTGGACACGCAATTTTAAACTTGCCTACTTCCTCCATACCGCCAAAAAACGAAAGTCTGAAGTAAACAGAGGGTGAAAACTATTGACTACAGGTTCCCCAGAACTGATCAGCGACTTTAAGAGTCCCAGTCGATCAAAACGCTCTCTCCGATCACACTCCTGCCAGGAAAGCTCCATAAACAAGTCCAGACTCCTGCACAGCCGCTCTGTGCAGGTGCCTGCAGAAGCGTTCCCCTTCCCCGGCACTCTCTCGTGTATAAGCTGGGCAGATGTAGAACACAAGCCCGTGATGGAGCGCTTCTTCCGCCGCGCAGACAGAACTTCCTATCTTCTGAAAATTTCCTATTTTAGTGAGAATCACGTAGTTAGGAAAGCCTTCCACGCTACATTTATCCCACCGCACCGCGGAGGAATGGGGACGCTATAGCTCGCCCGGTCGAAAAACGGACAACGATAATAATAATAATAGCAATAATAATAATAGAAGTAGTAATAATAATAAGAATAATAGCAATAATAATAATAATACTGCCACACGCGAAGCAAATACAAAACAAATCGCTCCACAAAACCCCAAAACAAAGCGTTAACTCACGCCGTGCCGCTGCAGTCAGCCGCGAACGAAGCAGCAACCGAGGCGCTCAGACCGCTGATCCCCACCCCGCCCCAGCGGAACCGCCGCGGTTCGGTTCGGTTCAGGTTCGGTTCAGGTTAGGTCCGGTTCGGCCCGGCCCGGCCCGGCCCGTCCCTGCGTGTCCGTCACGCCGCTCACCTGGCGGGCAGCGCGGAGCCCCGGCAGCCTCCGGCCCCCAGCCCCGAGGCGCGGCCACTGCCCCGCGGCTCCCGGGAAGGCGGTGCCGGCAGCGCTTCCTCCTTCCGGGCCCGGCCCGGCCCGGCCCGGCCCGCTCGCCGCCCAACAAAGCCCCGCGCTGCCTCCCGCGCCGGCGCGGAGCCGCCGAGCCCCGGCCGTGCCTGCCGGGCCGTGCCTGCCGGGATCGCGGCCTGCCCGCGGCGGGCGGGCCCCGGACGTGGCGCACGGGGCGGCGATGCACCGGCCGCGGCCAGGGGAGGGGCCCCGGGGCCTGCAAACGTGGTGCCTGCAAACGTGGTGCCTGCGGGGCTGGGCGGCCCTGCCCGCTCCCGCGCCCCGCGGCTGAGGCCGGAGGAGCGCTGCGGGTACGGGGCAGCGGCCGCAGGGATGGGAGATGGGAGCCGGGACTGCCAGGGCTGGGGGCTCGGAGGGGATGTCCGTCACTTCGGGGGAGCGGGGAGCGCGGTCGGTCCCTTTGGGGGAGCGGGGAGCGCGGTCGGTCCCTTTGGGGGAGCAGACCCAGCACGGCCGGAGGTCCGGGAGGGTTTCTGGGGAGCTGCGGCTCATCCTGTACCGCACCGGGCTGCGCACTGAAGCCACTCCTTTAAAGCAGAGCTTTTGTTTTCTCTGTTAAACTCTTTTCCTAACTACTATTCAGAGCTTTTTTTCTTTTCCTTCCATTTTAACTTCATAATATGTGCTCTCGAACCCAAAGATGTTTTAAAAGCTTCAAAATACAATTTTTTCTGTTTTGGTGGAATTGTTGGGTTTTTTTAATGGAAAGCTTTTTTTTTTTTTTTCTCCATAGTTCAAGCTCAGAGAGTGCTTCCTAGTACTGTGTCTCACACAGCTCTTAAGACACCTGCATGACAGATTAGATTTTAAACAAAGGCTTTTACCCCTGTATGTGGCTACGTAAGTATCTCCAAATATTTATATTTTGATATGTGACTAAGCGGCAATGCTGCGAAGTGATCCAAAAGTCCAGCAGAACTGTTTGGTCTCAAATTAGGCTAAAGCAACTCTGTAAAGGATCAAGTGTGTCTTGAGCAGTATGATGGAAGATTTTAGGCTTTAAAACTACACTCTGTATTTGGTTGGTTAAAATATGAGCTGGAGATCCATATTGTGTCGATCTCTTCTGACATTCATTTTGCCAATAGGACTTTCAGTTTTTCTTTTTTCTAGAGGCATGCTTTCATAAATCTTCTGAAGTTTTCTATCATGATTTTTTGTTAAGTGATGTTTGTGGTTTTACAGATGACATGAGATCATTACAACAGAACTATTTCTAAATTAAAGCTTGACTTGCAATTTTTTTTTAATTGAAAAATTTACTTTTCCCTTTTAGTGTGATGTAGGTAATAATTCTTTTTTAAATCTACAGGTAAAACATAAGTTCATTGCTGAAATTGCTGATGAGCTTGTGACAGTCATCAGCTATAAAAAGAAAGATACATTTAATTCTTGCAATTTTAAATACATATTTAAAATAGCTTATTCTGAAGCAGACAAAATATTTATGGAAAGGTGAAATTAGCTTGAGCTTGGAAAGTCAGTTGGAGAAAATATGAAAGCAGTGCTCTGTAATATAGAAAGCAAATGGAAGTATTATGATACTTTACAAAAGTTCACATAACTAGGAAACATGGTGAGCACTAAAAGAAACATGTATTTCTGTACTTAAAGTTTGAGGCTGTTTAAAAGTCAGAAGTAAAAACCAGTCCTTTGTGTTTTGTTTTTTTTTTCCCTAGCTCTCTCCTTTGCTTTTGCTTTTTAAAACCACAAAATGTCTGAAGTTAAACCAAGGAAAAAAGGTATTTCTTCATCCAAGACAAGTGAAGGTTCACATAAGACTGAGAAGCACAGTAATTATGGGAAGCCAGCAAGTCCCAGGACCAGCAATTATCACAATTCCTTTTGCATGGACTCAAGGACGAGTTTGAGTATTGTTTCCCTTGCTGTTTGCCTGGTGGTGAGCTGGTAGGTAAATCTCTAAAGAGGATTTTCCTACTTTCTTTTGTATTCTGTGGGCTGCATGATTTACATATTAACAGTGTGCTTGGGCTAAGTGTCTGTAGAAACTTGTTAAAGCCAGAAGGATCAAGGAAAGAGTAGCAGTATTCACAAGCATGGAAACATGGGCGTGCAGCGAGTTACTATAGAAGCTCCATCTGTTATATCATGTTGAAGGTGCCTTGCTCATGAATTCTAAATACCTGCAGGAGAAATTAGAGTTTTCTGTAAATGTTTTGCTCAGCAGTGTAATAAACTGTTCATCAGGTGGAGCCTTTAAGTAAAGGTCAAATTCCTTTGTTAAAGGTGTTTTAAAGTATCCTAGCAGCATCAGTGCCTTAGTTACCTTGGCATGCAGTGTAAAAGCAAAGGCATTTATGGATGCTTCCATGTTCTCTTTTGGGAGATAACTCCAGTATCAAAACAGATCAATTTCTTTTTTTTTTTTCTGTCATGTATTGATCTAGCAAATTCTGTGAACACAAATCCCTCCACTAACAATTTGCTGTGAATCAGGTCCTGGAATATTTAATATATGCTAATTAAGAAGCTATGCTTTCTGTTTCTTTACTTGAAATTTGCAGGTTTCTATTTCAGCAGTCAACTCAATTTGCTGATCTGGAAAGGAAGTACAATTTTTTACATCAAGAAGCTGAAAAAATCCTGGATGTGGGAAATAAAGTAAACTTAATTTCTGAAAAGGTAATCATTAACATCTTAATTGGATAATCTTTGGTGAACGTTTGTCATTATTTACTTCATTGTTATTTTGTTAATTTAACTGACTGTTTTAAAGTAAGTTTTCATAATGTGTTTTACTTGCCTAGGAATAGGCTTTGAGAGACTATTTCATGTGACAAAGCATGTCAATCCATGCCATTGTTCCAGTATGTGAATACAGTGGTTGTATCACAGTATTGTTTTTTAGAAACTAAACTATTTTGAAGAACTTACATACGGGCACATTTCATTCTGTTGCTCCTCTTTCATGTGCAATTCTAATGTACATTGACTTGAAGAAAGTTTACCAGCAGTTTGATGTAGTAGACCTATTTTAATAATATAAAGACATAATAAAGTTATAGATAATAAAATCCAGAAGTCATGAAAAAAATACTACCACGTGTGACATTATCAAGGAGAAAAGCTGTGTTGGCTGCCAAAATTATCCCTGATACCTTACAGATAATGATGGTAGCACAGCATGGCTTATGCCAATGATTTTGTTTCAGCACTGATCTCAGAATAATGTCATTTATACATGATGTGATTTGGATATTTATATGCTATACTTAAGATGGCAAAATGTTACATGGTATTTACTGTGTTTTTAGACAAAAAAAAAAAAAAAACAAGCATGGAAAATTGCATATATGCTATAGAAGTCCCACAACAGACATACCTTTTTTCCATGACATTTTCACGCTAGGGTAATCCAACAATATTTTAAAGATGAAACATGGAAACGCACCATGGAGGAGCTTTGTAACAAGTATAGTGGCTTTTAAGGGACTTTATTCTCCCTTAATAAATGGAAATGCTTTTCTGTTCTTACTTTTGTTAAGTAGACACAGACATTGTTTTGTGTTGTAAATGCAGCTTGAGTCTTCTGAAAGTATCCTGCGAGAAGCTGCCTCATCCATCTCTGTGATGACTGAGTTTGGGCAGGAAATATCTTCTCTTCATAACATCATAAATGATATTCAGAACAATGAACAGACTCTCTCTCTAAAGATGCAGAGCATTAATGAGAAGTTCCAAAATGTTACAAATTCCTGGAGAAGAAGCCTGGATGAAATGAACACAAATGCTAGTAGTTTAAAATTGGAAGCAAAGTTCATACATACAGAAGTTACTTCCAAAATTAATGAAGCTGACCAAAGAATTAAATCCCTTTCAGAAAGAGTAAGAGATTTGGAAGACAGTACAGTCAGAAACATCAGAACACTAAAAAAGCAAGAAGATGATGAATTCTCTAGAGTTGAACAAAAGTTGAACTTGGATGCAAAGTCAGTTGAAAAGCTAGAAGAAGAACAGAATAGTCTGGTAGCCAAGGACACAGACCTAAATCAGAAACTTGCAAACTGTGAACCTAAAGTTGAGGAGTGCAAGACCCATTTGCCAACAATTGAAAATGCTATTCACTCTATTCTTAAGTTGTCCAGTGACTTGCTTGGTATGGAGAAAAAGATAGAGGACTTGAAGACACAGCTGTACGCTGTGGAAAATGACATGTTGAAAACTGTGTCTGATACAGTGGTGATGCAGAAGGCTCTTGAAGGCCTACAGTCCAATGGCAGCTTGTTCAAAGTAAAGCATGAACTAGCTGTTCTGGAAACAGGGCCTGGCATAGCAGTATCTTCAAATGCAAAAGAAGTAGCTTTAGAAAGCTTTAACTTAGAAAATGACCAGAAAGGGGTTAAGTGAATTTGGACTTAGGTTTTTCATTGATGAAAAAGCACATTTTTATAAATAATGTGACTTAAACCTATGTCAAGTATAGCTGAAGTATTGCCATTGATCTAAAGAGACATTGGAACAGCCTGAAAGGTTGAGAAAAAGGCTAGAGGGGAAGAGAGTAACACTTTGTTAAAGAAGGAAAGGAATATTTTCTCAAATTAAAGATTCTTTTCAGCTTATTTATAAAAATATCTTTTTATTAAAAATAATTTGAAGCAAAGTATTTAGATTTGAGGGGGGAAAGTTAATCTTTTTAGTTTGTATTTAATTTTCACTACTTAGTTTCTTTTGTTGTTCCTTTGTGTATTATTTTCCACAGACTTGTAACAGTAAACAATTAATCACTTAGTTCTCAGAAGAGAGAGCTGCACTTTGCTTTTAATGTATGGTACACCATAATGGTTTCGTGCTCCAGGAAAGTACTGTGGGTACATTTTTAACAGCTGAAGCTTAGATACACCCTTAGAGATAACACCAGTAAAGAACCCCCCCTTGTCTTGTTCTGGTATCTATAAACAGCTGGTATTTCCATAGCAGCTGGTTTGATTTTTTTTTTTTGTGGGAGTGTTTTGGTTCTTTAGAAAATTTTTTAACCTTTTCTTCTGTAGGATGTTCTTTGTTAGGCATTACATGGTATGTCTCGTACTGCTTTGCATTTGAAAAGAAAAAAAATAACATTTTTAACAGTGTCACTAACATTGTTTCCCAAATTCTGCTGGACTAAGAGCTGCAAAAGTAATTTATGAAATCTGTGGAGTTATATGCTTGGGAGCAAGGAATATCCAGTTTATCCATAGACCTACTTATACATGATGTAGTACTGTTTAATAAGCCTGACAGCTGTTCATTGAAATTTGGATCTCAGGGACAACACTAATAGTCTGCAGACTTATTGTCTTGATAATTTTGTATTTCTCAGGAAAGGAAATTACTTAGTAGATATATTATGAACGCATATTTATGACTTAATCAGACCTACTTTAAATTATTCTGGGTTTGTACATTAATTTCTCAAGAACTCCACTGAAATCTTCACTAAACAGGCAACACTGCCCATTCAAGACACTATGAAACCAGTGTTTCTTGATGTTATACAGCCATGTTGGTTTCATATTGGAGATTGAACAGGATAGTATCACTCAGATAATTCCCTTTTTTTCTTTCAAATTTGAAAACCAAGAACCAATCACAAGAAAATAAAAATAAAAGAGTGAACTAGCAAATCAAGATAAATCCAGCAGTAGCATGAGTTCTCCTTCACTAAAGTAGCTTTTATGGAGACGTAAAAATTCATATATATGGAAGAAGATTCCATTTGATTGACTTGTATTTTCAGAGGTCACCTTGGAAAGTCATATAGCACCTTCTTGTATTTTTTTGTTGTAATAGAAGAAGTACTAACATTTGTTATGTATACTGATGAGAAAAAAATCTGGTTGTGTTGTAACAGAAGTTCATTTCCTAGAGACAGGGTTTGCACTCAAATTGAATGTCAGAATAGTAAGATATTTCATTAAAGTATAGCTTGAATTTTGACATTGAGCTAGAAATATTTTTGTATCCCTCTAGTGTGAAAATACTTGGAACTTAATGAAACAGCTGGAAGATCTTCAAATAATTTCTCACATTAAATATCTGCAGGAAGATATTTATACAATGAAAAGATGGTCTAGCAGCATAATTAAAAAACAAGAAGAACTGGAGAAGAATTTAACAAGCCTTTTTCATGCAGTTTCAAGCACTGAACAGAACGCAGCTTCTGTTGCAAAAAATGTAACATTGACAATTGTGACAGTAAAAACTGACATAAGGCGTATTTCAGGCCTGGTCTCAGAAATGACTGCGCTGACAGATTCTTTACAAACACTAGAAGATAAAGTAGAGGAAGGTGAAAAGGCAACAGTAAAAAATATAGGTGACCTCCTTAGCAGTAGCATTGACCGGAGTACAAAAATACAAAGCCTGGCGTCCAGTAACGCAAGAAAAATTGAGCAAATTAAGATGGCACTGTCTGAGTTAAGGAGTGATTTTAGCAAGCATTCCAACAGACTTTTGAATCTTGAAGGTGATAGAGTGAAAGTTCTGAAGACGGTTACATTTGCAAATGACTTAAAACCCAAGATGCACAAAGTTAAAAAGGAGTTTGCCATCTTGGAGCCCTTAATAAATGATTTAACGCTGAGAATAGGAAGATTAGTGGAGGAGGTGTTACGACGGGAGAAGGAAATTGCTTTACTGAATGAGAAATTGGCCAATCTAACAAGAGTTCAGACTGAGATCAAGGACGTGAAAGATGAAATAACCAAGACTGCAGACATTAACTGATCACTGAAAGGCCACTGCCTAAAGAACAGTGTTTGAGGAGCATTAATTCCTATCATGTGTAGTACTGAGAAGACAATATTTAAAGGCTTCATTGAGAGGCACACCTAAACCTGAAATTTGTCCTATTCCTTTGAACAAGACAGGAAAAAGTCATACTTATTTCAAGGGAGAAATAATGTGGACAAAAAAATGTATCTCTCTACATGTATTTGTCTTTCTAAAGAATGGCAGATGCTATATTTAATAAATTTCTTGTTTTGTACAATAAAGCAGTGTTAAATTATTAAATTATGTTCTTAGCTTTAGAGTTTGCTTTTGTGAAGAAAGCAGGACCCAAGAATGACAGATCTCCAGTTTCACTTTCCTGCTGCAAAGGAAGGAATAGAATTGTGGTTTCCAGCTAAACAAGAGGTAGTCAAAGAGCAGTAGCACTTTGTCTCTTATTTACTCTATGATTTTTGTGAACTAGTTTCTTTTTAAAACAATACTTAACAAGGTAAATGCAGCAAAGCAAGAAATGCTCAGGAAAACTGCCTTCCAAAAAGTTTCACACATTTAGATGGAATAAGGTGTATAAGGCTTTGTGTGAGTCTTTATAATTGTAAATCAAAATTACTGTGCAGCACTGTTCTGTCTTTAGAACACGTAACTCTCTATAGGGACAATGCTCTGACAGACCTACTAATGCTGCCTGTGGCTTCATCCCATGTCATGGTGTCTGCTCAGAAATCCTAACAGTTATTCATTCGTTCCTTCTTAGTCTGTAAAATGCTATAGTGAGCAGCAGAATTAGCAAAGAGAAGCTCCTTTTGGGACATAACCTAAAGGCTACTGCTGTTAACTACTGGGACTATTCAGGTGCTGAAAAACAACAGATCTGAGACATTTGAAAATGAAATAGGTATTAGTGGGAATGGTTTTGGCAGAGGAAGGTGAGGGAGGGAAGCAAATTAAATGGGAATAAAAATTACTATAAAGATCAATTAGAAGTTGATACAGCAACTCAAAAAATCTCTGTAAATGAATTTATGTCAAGAAGTGAAAATTTACAGAAAGGCCTTTATAACTTCTTAATTGGACATACCTGAACATCTTGCAAATACCAGACTTAGTTGTATGGAAGACAAGCATTCCTCTCCCTCACTATTCTCAACCTCATTCAGCATTCCACGTCTTTTGGTCTGCTTCATGGTGCTGGTCTTCTGTACCTTCTTTGCTTCATTTGCCCACAGTCAACCTCCACAACTTTGGTTAGTTTTCTTCTTTTTGGTATAAGCCCATTCCTATCTCCCCCCTTCTTCTATCCCTTTACAGTCCACCTGACAGGATGGCAAGAATAAACATGTCAAAAGACATGTTTTCCTAAAAGCATCCACAGCTATTTTACCAACCCCTGTCCCTTTACTCTTCCACACAGTTAAGTGAGCTCCTGAAAATAACCAAATGGCATTTGAAGGAGGCAGCAAAATTCAAGAAGAGTCATGGCAAAGTATGCATTGAGTATCATACCTGAAACAACATGCACATGTATCTTAGGAGTTTGAGGGTTACACAATAAAAATATTGTGGATTAAAGGCATCACAGGCTACAGTGATTTTTTTTACTTTGTTTTCAATTTTACGAATGCATCACTTGTGGTCAGTAGCCAGTAAGAATCTGGAGAGACAGAGCTGGAGGACCAGTAGAGCAGCATCTACACAAGTAATGTGGAAAATACATTCCAGCTGCACAGTTAACTTGAGCAGCCTTGACACAGCAGAGGTCTGTCTGCATGAAAAAATGTGCACTCTCTCCTTGGAACAGTAACCAGAAAACAAGCCAGGGTAAACAACTGTGGATTTCACTTTCAACCTCCAAATTCTCCAACACATCTCCCAGTGAAAAGCTGAGTGTGCAGTCCTGTGTGTGGTTTCCAAGGGAAGTTAAGCATGCAAAAAACATTATAGGACCATTCATTTCCCTGTCCCGTTAGATGTACGCAGACTTCCTACCCTTCCTTCCCAGGACAATCCTCTCAGAAACTTCTCTTGCTGCAAGCAAGACCAAAAAAATTAAGTCACAAAGGTAGTTTACTTGGAAAAAGTATTTTAGAATAATCTGTATCTAAAGTTGTCACACCACCATACTGACCTCAGCAATAAAAGGAGTGATCAGAAATTCTCCCGTAACACGCAGGTTTACAAATCTCTGTTTGCCCTAAAGGCTCACATCTCCACAAAATGGGAAGTTTTACAGTAGCTTTGTAATTAGACCGCTCTAAGCAGAGAGCTCTTTCTACAGTGGAAAAGGTGAGCAGAGAGTGAGGCATTTTTCCAAAGTTTAAAGCAGACTGGTAACCTTGCCTCCTTGTTTTAGTACTGTCAATGGTGGGGAAGAGTATCGGCTCAGTGAAACTAAAACCCCTTAGTTCATTTCTAGGGTCATGCAGTGATACTCTGCAATTTTAACAAACGATTGAGATTCAGGAAATAATGAAAATTACAGCTAGCTATTTAAAACAGACCATTCAGCCCAACCTGTAGTGACATGCAGGCCATCTTTGCTTTTAATTTAGCTTTCAGGTACAAAACTGGCCTTTTAATATACTTGTCAGCAACTTGAAAGGAAAAAAAAAAAAAACAACCCAAAAAGCCAGAAACAGCATTAAGTGATCAATAATGAAAAATCATACGACCAAAGCAATCCCAAAACAATAAAAACTACTTTTAGACACCAAGACATCTGTTCAGCCAAGAATTTCCTGCTTGCAGTATCTTTCTCCCTCCCCAGCAGTGAGTTACAAAAATTGTATTCTGTAACAAGCTACTCATGCAGCTACTAGGCTCATCTACCCAAGGTACTCATATTTGCTATAAAAAAGCAGAATGTTTATTGTTTTCACTGTGAACTACATCATTGCTATGTAGAAATGTAAATGAGTTACAACTATTTGTATTATTACAGCCCACTTTAAAATGATATGCAACAGACATTTCTGCAAGTATCAGTAAGTGTCAGCACATTTCATTTGTAGTACAACCTGATACAAACAAACCTCATGTGCAAATGCAGTTGTTACTCCAGATTTATACAGATTGTATGCTTTAAACCAGAAAGCTCATCTCAGATCCAAAACCAGCAAGTACGTTTTCTCCTTCACAAAATATACACAAGCAGCATATACATAATCCATGTTTTACAGAGCACTTTGGGGTTCAGTGATGGGTCTGGAGTTACCCAAGTCCAAAATGGGGTACCCCTTTTTGATACAGGACTTTCCTTGCAATGGAGGTGCAAATCCACCAAAAGCACCACTGCTCCATCTCAATCTTCAGCCAACGTACCAGGCATTATACACAAAGCAGTTATCAATGACCAAGCTGACCTTTTAAATGCATTTTAATACTGTATTTTTTTCCACTGAAGCTTATTTATAATACGAGCAGGCAACCCTTTAAGCAACATCCTTTCCTAACAAGCATCTGAACTATCCTCTGGCTGAATGTCAATGAAGCCAGCAGCTGCAAGGCAATTCTCTCCCCCTCTTGGGTTTTCCACTGAAACACAACACTGCTTTAACAGTGTATTTTCCCTTTCTCAGTTACAGAAGGGGGACTGCTCGCTGCTCCTTGTAGTGTTATCTCAGATCTACCTCGATAAAATCATCTGAGCATCTTTAAAAGACAGTTTCAGGTCTACCAGTGAGCAGTGAAAAAATGGACTTAAGATTCTCTTATTAGTGTATGTATTTGTAACAACTGTGCAACATTGACTCAATCCTAGAAAAAAATTGTGCGATTTTGCTCCACATCTAGAATGAGTCTCGAGAAATTCAGCTCAGCACTAGATGTTTTAACAGACCACCTCACTACATGAGCCAAGCTTGTCTCACTCTTCTGCCAGCCTTAAAATTTGACAGAAGTGCTTTTTCCCCAGGACTAGAAAGAACTTTCAGCAAAGAAAAATCTAGAGTTAAAACATGCCTCTAAAAAAACTAATAACCAGTACACCAAAGTGACAGTTTTACCTAGCAATCTGTACCATACAACTTCAAAAGGTGATTTAACATCAACAGTCTTGATAGAAGATCAAGTCATAATAAAGGCTCTTCTCCAAGGAACCTCTTAAAAGTATTTAATGACTCATTAAATAATTTCAGAGCTTCCCATTCACGATGGGGGAACAAGATTTACATACTTTGAGCACTAAATAATTTTAATTCAACAACAAAGTACTTGTACTTTATTTAGATTTAGGGTATTTGACTTTGCTGTGTAATGGAGGCAGATGCCAGCTGCTCTAAGAGTGCTTTATTACTGCCACAGTGACAGGGAAACAGTGTAGGTTTAGCTTTTACCCCACATTCTGAAAGGCAACAATTCAAATTAAGGCCCAGCTTTCTTGTTTAACATAATCATTCAAAATCCTGGAAGTTGGAAGATTTTCACAGGGGCCGAGAAGCTCAATGCTACAATAGCAGGCACATCCTTGACTCCAGCAAGATGCAGCAGAGTCAGTACATTTATGATATTCCAATGGCACCTGCCCAATTTGTCCTTTTGGCTCTGAAGGAGCCAAGTAAAGAGGAAGAAGCAATATAACATAAGTGAGTGCCAAGCTAAGCTGAGTATAAACAGCTCACATGCTGTAAGGCAGCCTGTCTACAGTACTGCAAAAAAACCCACGCCAGCTCCAGCTCTACTTTGTGAGCAAAGTAGGACTGTATAGGGTGCAGTGATTACCAACTGTGGGTTGTTGAACAGGTGAAATGCAGAAGGCAGTACCGTTATCATTCACTACAACACTTGAGAAAAAAAAATAAAAAACAAATACCTTAACACTGCCTTAACTGTCTCCTCTTATGTGCTGAGGAGCATGTATTTCTTCACAACAAGGTCCAAAAATCCTGGTATGGTTCCTTGTGCTGCAAAAATACATGGTTCAACCATAATTCAGTATTAAACTAATTCAGAAAAAAATAACTGAAATAAAAATATAGCTGTAGCTAATTGTAGGGAAAAGCTGGCTAATTTTTCATACTCTAGAATAAAATACAAGCCATTTTTGTTTTCTTGTAAAGCTGAAGTATGCCAATAGTAGTCAAATATATCTGAAAATCTTTATTAACATCAGCTTTTCTCTACGTAAGAGGTAGCAACTACTGTTTAATTCCACAGGACAATCAGAAGGGCCAAGTTCTTTGGTGTGGTTCAAAGCCAACAGAAGCAGAAATTAGTCAAGTAAGCATAAGTTAAGTTGGGATGACCATCCCAAGGCAGAAACAGCTCTAATATGCATGAAGTTCCTTTTATCTCTGTGGGGAACACTGCTGTCATGACTAGGATGCCCAATCAGACTCCAGTCTCAGCCATTCATGAGTTCAGCTGTTCCACAGTAACAGCTTATTACAGGCAAATGATCACTGGGTTTAAAGTGCAAGGACAGGTTCTTGGCACTTCTCAGGAAACAGTGAAAGCCTAACTTTGTTTTGTAAGTGGAAGAGTAAAATTTCTCTAGTTTCTGAAGTGTGGAATGGGGCATTTTTAAAATATTTTTTTGGGGGGAGAAGGGGAAGCCAGGAGAGTCTTTGAGGTATTTGCTACTATGAAATGAAGCTTACATATGCAGTAGTAAACGGACACTAAGCGCTCTGTTTCTCATTTATTTCAGGCAATGACAGTGGTAGAATTTAAACCCTCATGTGAGATGAGGGCACAACCAATAATGACATTGTATAGAGTTTGTTTTCTACATAGTCAAATATATAAAAGTTTCATGAAACTCATCACTGGGACAGCCAGCAGTCAGTCAATGAGTTGTCTATTCAGCTAGACCAAGCTTCTTCTTCAGAGATTCTGGCATTTCAGGTGGAGGTGGGCGAGGAAGTCTGAAATAAACCTTGACAGAATCGTAGATGAACCACTGTAGTGCAGTCAGGGTACCAATCATAATGATACGAGCAAACAGACCTTTCCATACACCTGGAGAGCAAATCAAAGTGTGAGCAGCACAAAATGGAATGACAAAAAGAAATCCTCCCCAAAACACCAGAAACACTTGATCCAAAATACATGAAAGTAAGAATGTACCTTTGAATCCAAGCCTCATAAGGACCTGTGAAGCTGAGCTGCCCTTTTCTTTGTTCAACACAGACACCACAGAGTCAGCAGGATGGGAAACAATTGCACAGAACACACCAGCTGAAAGAATAATTTGACATTAGTTCTGTGGTGTTTTAGCTGTACCACTACTGTGTACACTAAGCACAACCAGCTGAAACTTCTGAACAGAAGAAAACAACCAGGAAAAAAACCTAAATCTTCGGACAAAAAAACTAAATCTTCCATCTAAAGACTCCCAAAACTGAACAAGATGCAAGTTTTCACTTAAATCAGCTGCAGGTTTTAAATCTGGCCATCAATATTGGTAACATATAGGAGTTGTTAAGAGTAGTGTCCTATTACAGACCCATGTTCCCCTAACAGACTGATTATAGTTACTTCCCCTGCACACTTTCAAGTTGCAAGTAAGATTTCCCATATTAGTGACATCTACTTAATACTCTAAAAAGCAACAGGTCTCTTGATTTGCAGTAATCCATTAATGAAGGGTAGGACTTAAAGATTCCTTACCAATATAGCCTGCAACAAATGTGACTACCAGCTGTTCTCCTTTTGTGCATTCACTTCTTGGCTTGGGAACAACGTACTTGTAGAGAGCTTCAACAGTACGTTCAAAGCAGGCAAATTTCATCATTGTGTATGGAATCTGTCTCATCCATAGTGGAGCAACACCTTTATAGAAACTTAATCAGAGAAAAGAACCTCAGTTTCATTTCCTTCAGTATTTAAAGTGCATTTCTAACCTGAAATAAATCAGTTTATTCACTGATACTATGCGACTTCCATACACTGACCCTGCAGTGCTGTCAATACCTACAGAAATTTGAGTTGTAGTAATTCCTGAGTGCTACCTTTATAAAGCAACACAAATTGAAATTTTCCCGATCCCCAGGCCGCAGAGCAGCTTCTTTAGTCGCTTTTCAGATTACAACACACAGCAGCAATGTAGTACTGATACTACCAGTGCAGTAAGGCTAATGTCTGCATACCAGCCAAGTCCTGATAGTGAGACATGACCTGTACATATACAGCCACTTCTATCAGAACAGAAAGCTAACATGCAGTTATGTTACTCTCACATGCCAATGACTCAAGCATCTTTGACTGTACAACCAGAAAGTTGCTGAATATCTCTGACTGGAACTGCTAGAAACTGAAGTTATCCAGCAGCACTCAGCACAAAGATACTCACAAAGATGGATCTAAGGAGCATGTGGAATTAACAGCCAGTTCAGCACAGATACCCTGAAGTATGTTAAAGTCTTATCTTGAAATACAAGGACCAAAAAAGCTTAGACAAGCTAAGGCCAGAATTAGTTAATGGCACAAGTTCTTCATTAAGAAAATGTACTGAATATCAACAACTGCAATTAAAATGAAGGGATGCTTACGCCCAGATGCCTTCTTCTGCAAACATTTTGGGTAAAGCCTGCCGTAGAGTGTTTGCATATCCAGGCTGTGTCTGAATACGAACTTTAGCAGCTTCCATTGGAGCCAGAGCAATGTCAGCAAAAAACTCTGCACTGGCAGATGCAGCTAAATACAGCGAAGTACGCCACAAATAGGCATTTTCCTGAAAGGAATTTAAACACGCATTTTTATTACTGAATCATGCTTTTGTGATTACTCCTTATCACTAATATGCTATTACGCTGCAGACATGCAGCTTTACATAAAACATCTAAGGCTTACCTCTCCCAGCATGTTGCCATACAGGATTTTGAAAACTTCATAGAAACCAAATTTACAAAGCCCTTGCATGGAATAGCCAATGAAGGTTGGAGCCCATCCCTTAGCCAAGCCACGAACACCATCTTCATTGATTGTCACTGAAAATCCATTGAAGATGCTCTTGTATTTTTGTGGATCCACCTAAACAGAATACAGTTAAGTGTTTAATATAACTTACTCTTTTCCTTCTCACACCCCCATCCAAAATTTTTCATTCTTCTATTCCTCAGACAGCTGGCTTCCTGTAGTTCTCTGCACAGATGATATACTCACCACAAAGTTACACTAATGTAACCATAATGGTTACTTGCTAGTCTCAAACCCTGACTTATTTTAACAGCCAGTATGTTCCTCAATACTCAGAAAGCACCAAATTGAATTTGGTTTCACTTTTATGCTCCAAATTAACAATGCAACTGTAACGAAGGATTTACTGAAATCACTGTTCTTACACCATCAGTGGCATACTGATTTATACTATGTATAAATCATTTATACTATGTATAAATCAGATTTTTTAAAAATTAAATGGGTCTTGTCAGCAGTCTCATCTACTTTTACACACTATGCCTATGTATACTCAAGCATTGCCAGAAACCTAATGATTCACCCGATTACTAATCAGAGAAGGTTGTTTTTCCTGTGTCATCTCTCTACACAGTCAACCTAAGGCAGATGGAGAAAAAGTGGACCAAAGAGTACTCAGAAACTTCTACATTTGTACTTGGCAATAAAGGCTACATACAAATTGTTTTCTGCTCGTAAAATTTTGAGTGAGATTTTATTAACTTATCAGAAATTTAACACAGACTGACTTGAATAATTTTGTTTCAGGTGAAAGGAAGTAATTTAGCAGAAACTTTTCAACATGTAATGAAGTCACACCCCACTGTTACTTTTCGTATTTGACATAATCTAACAGATCCTCAGAGGGTAAGAAGGAAGCTATCATGTGCCCATCAAAGCTTTCAGAAAGAGCTATGGGACATGCATGCCAACGTGTGATGACTGGTGTTTTGTCCTGCAGTCTAGGAACAACATGCTCGAGATCTAGTCCACCTAAATAGGTCAATTTTAAAATGAGATATAACTTTAGAAAACTGGATATTCAATCAGGCACTGTAAAATGAGAGTAGTATGTTCAATCATGCTTAGTTATTAGGTGTGTAACACGTGTCCAGGTTTCAGTTAAACCATGGCAAAGGTGACCTCTTCTTAAAAAGACATGAGAGGGCAGGCAACAGGTTTCTTCCTGGAGAACTTAGGATTAGAAACATGCTCTGTACTGGATCTGTGAAGAGATAAATGCTGAAAGGTTTTACACAATCATACCTGGAATCCACATGGAACCCCCCTCCTGAACCTTCCTCTAAGTACTGGAGAGGGAAGGGGAAGTATCACCACCCTTAGAAGTGGTAGCCCACACTGAGCATGTCTGATGAGTTACAGATTTCCTAGTTTGAAACCACAATTTCAGGTGCTTTTAAGAATGTGAAGAACTCTCTCTGGTAAATGTTGTTAAATAAAGGCCATTCAGAAGAACACATTTGTGAAGCAAGTGCATGCTCCCATGTGACAAGGGGGCCTGACTAATTCATAGCTCCCTTCTAATTTCAGGAGTTCTGTAATTACAAAGTGGACATTTTTATAATCAGTGTCAGCCTATGCAACAGGGAAATCATTAACTATTATATTTCCAGAAATTTACAAGGGTGCTTTAATTTGCTTAATTCTTGCAGATTTGCCTCAATAAATCCATTTGTATATTTTCATCCATGCCTATTTACAAAATTATTTTGAAGTGCCATAAGTGCAATGCAACGATACTCCTTTCAGTTTAATCAAAAACCACTTCAAGGAAAGCAGTTTGCAAGCATTGATGGCCCTCCTAATACCAAATCAAGTTTTAGCCACTCTGCTCAAAGTGGCATCATTAGAAAATATCCAACCCATAAGCCGTGCATTGATATCTACGGTGTTAATGGATCAAATTACACATGCATGTCACTCCAGGCTAAAAAACACAGATCCAAAAGATACTATTTCCTTAGTCCAAGAGCACTGGAATAGTGCTGGACAGCCAACCAAGCAGCAGAGTAACATTGTGGTAGATGTCCTTTAGCAAATAGAGTCAGTTACACATGCCTTAAATGCTGTCAAAAATAGTGTGTCCAGATTATCTGCAATACCTTTACTTCTCTTGCAAGTGGTATTTTGCTAGTTTTACACCTGTAGATTTGATAAAGTAGCATTCAAGTCTACTTGCTTCTCGTCACCTACAAAAGACTGCATCCCTACTGCCAAGTCTTAATATGCTGGCTAGATAGAAAGCAAAAGCTCAAGGGAAGTTTAAGTTTATACAAACCTGCATACGGCATTTCACTAAATCCAGAGGTACAACACCAGTGTGTGTCAGGCCACAACTGAGGACCCCACCAACGCCACAGAGAGCATAAAACTTGAGCGAGCCATATTCACAACTGTATTCTGCAGCAAAAAATAAAGACACACCATGCTTTTATATAAACTCCATGCACTGCTGGACAGTGATGTCCAGGGTATAGTTTATGCCTCCAGTTCATTAGTAATTAAATAAACCACACTAGACATGCTCCATTCATCACATACCAACATGCAGAACAAACCTGCATTCTGCATTTAACCAGGTCTAGAGGAACCAGTGCCGTATGTGTTGTTCCACAGCTAATAATCCCACCAAGGCCACAAAGCACAAAGAATCTGTTTGAGCCATAGGCACAGCTGTATTCTAGTTATTGGAAAAAATTACATATATAGGATTATCATAAATGGTAACAATGATCAGAAAAAAAAACAAAACAAAGTGCTATTTTCTCAAAACTACTAAGCTGAAATCATCTCCCATGCTGTATTATTTGAATATAGTGCTGTAATGGAAAATAATTCTTTTTCTTTAAATTAAAACATTTTGGACTGACAAGACTTGATTCTAAGCCTTCAAAAGTGATTATGTTCTTTTAAATAAGCAAATGAAGAAACTGTGAAGTTTTAGCTCACAGCACACTGAAACCATAGAAATTAATCCTGGCAGTTACTAGCAGAAACTATGACTCCAAGTTGCAACATCCAATAATTTCTTATATCCAAGAATTAAGGAAGAATAGTATTCCTCTAGTACTCAAAAGACAACACTTCTTTCATTAAATAGTCTATGACAGTTTAACTTCTGTACTTAAGTAGAGACTATAAAACTCCATAGTACTGGTGTTGGAAATATGATGATATATTTTAAGGTATTTATCAAATTTTTACATAGATTTTTCTTTTAAATTGTCTTTCAAATACAGACTCTCAAATGTATACAGCTTGTTTAGTGAAACTGCAGATTTCTATTGATCATCCCACTGAATGCTCATACACAAGGTTCATTAAAGAATCTTTCAGGTCACATTTAATCAAGAGATACTTCATATGCACTGCTCTATACAGTATATATATATGTGTGTATAAAACCATCCAATCCAAAGGTATTGGAGCTGGGAAAAAAGCATCCATTTTCTTCTTTCAATTTTGAAGAAACTACAGAGGCTATGAGCGAGTGCAAACATAAAGAACACTTGAGTTTACAAAGAACAGGACAAAATAAGCATGAAGTAGCAGCACAGCTCTGCTACTATGCTCAGTATTAAAAAAAAAGTAAAAGCAGAATTAATATACTGAATAACCATACAGAAAATAGTATGCAACGTAAAAAATAATATTATCCACAATAGAAAGACAAACTTTTGCTACATCTACTGGTGTCACTTAATAGAATAGATGTTAAAAGTGTTACAATTTCATAAAAACTACCTCCAAGAAACACTAATGAAAGCTAAAAGACAGCAAAAGCCTATCTTACGCAGAGCTTCTCTGCCATCTTTTTGGTTCTGACTTCATTTATGAAATCAACAGAAACTTACAATGATGTTCAACAGCACAACAGAACAGCAAACACTAACAGGCTTATCCAGCTCATAACTGTGCTAACGTAACTTTTAAAGGAACTCCTTCCCACAAATGTTCCAGGTTTTACATTATATTTTATATTTACATTTTTCATCTTACTCCTAAAAATTACCCAAACAATAAAAAATACTTTATTTAAAATGATATATATCAAATCACAGATGCCATAGTGAACCTAAGTTAAAAGCTAGAAATCAGTTATCAGAATAACTTATTTTTAATTGAAACACTGCTCAAGTCTGTAAATACGCTGGTCTGGGACTTACACATAGCTCCAAAATAGCTTGGCTATGCTAGCAGATTTGCAGACAGCAGAAACAGCCTGTTTACAGCTTTCCAGAATGGCTGGTTAAACACACACAGATCAGGCAGGTGTAATTAGAGAACAGACTCTAGGTCTGTTTGGGGCAGCTCTGTCTGGCTGTGTCTTTGGCCAACAGCACCACAGCCCTGTAAGCCACTACCAGGCTGCCCAGATCTCAGAACTGTTTGTTCACACTGCCCTTTTCAGAGTAATTTAGAAGTCACACTCCTCAAATGACAGGGACAGACTTTTATAGTAGCCACAGAAAAGTAGAATTTTATGTACGTGGTGTATTACAGTGTTATTCAGACTGACCTGTCAGCCTGGTGTTCAGGTACAGCAATTAAGAAAGCCAGAAACAATTAGACTTGAGCTCTTCAGATGTGCCTAGGTTTGTAGTGGTATGGTGGCATTAGGAAAATAAAGCCACAGATGATCCTGGACTTTCTATTTCAGAAGTAGAGTCAAATTTTCTAAAAACCATAACTTGAGAAGAGAATCAGCTGAACATGCAGCACAGTGGACAAGAAAGTCATTCTAACATTTCCAGGTACTGATTTAAGACAAACACCCTTCAGGTACACAAATACAAATATAAGGCATAAAAATATATCTACCCTGTTGAGACAGCTACATCATAACTATTTCGTATCTTTGGTTCCAATCTGCCATGTTAACAAGGACAAATTCCATGAGCCAGTCATAAAACACTAGGTCTCTGAGCTCCCTTGTGGTTGATGCCCTGAGCTGATCTCAGAAGGTCGTGTGGTTTGTACTGACTTTGTGTGACCTTGTGCAAGTTCAGATATCTTCTGCAATGTGTTACATTCTCAACACAAAAGCCAGAGAACCAACTGGTACATGAAAGAATGAACTCAGCAGAAAAGGTTATAAAGACTGAAAAACTTTGGCCACCTTTGGCCACAACTGCCAACAAATAGGATGAAGATTAAGCATAATGCTTTAAAGAAATAAGTGGACCTACTGAATATATTTAGCATACCAAAGAGCGATTTAGGGCTTTAGCTAGCTGGCAGCAGGATTACTACACTGAAAGCCACAAGTAATTTCTTAAAAACTTTGTAAAACCTAACCCGTCTCATGTATTATATGAATGTTCATGCAAGTCTACTAAAATACTTCAATAATCACAGTACTTCAGAAGAGGTAGCTTGCTGAAAGCAACACTTACTTTTTTTTAAGGTGAAACCAGAGAGACACTTAAGTTACTGACAGCTTAAAAGGAGAATTTTAACACCCACCTCTACTTCCTTCAGACGGACCTCAACAAGTTGGAGAGGCATGTAGAGAGGAACTGAATTCAGTTCAACAAAGGCAAATGTAGGGTCCTGTACCTGGGGAGGAATAGCCCCACATGGGAGGAATAGCACAGGCTGGGGGTCAACCTGCTGGGAAACAGCTCTGCAGAGAAGGAGCTGGGGGTCCTGCTGGACAGCAAAGCTGTCCATGAGCCAGCACTGTGTCCATGTGGCCAAGAAGACCACTCCAACAGGGGATCCTGCACTGCATTAGGAAGACCACTGCAAGTAGCTCCTGTTCCTTTACTCAGCCCTAGTGAGGCTACACTTGGAGTGCTGTGCCCAGTTCTGGGCCCCTCAGTACAAGACAGACATGGAGCTCCCAGAGCAGGTCCAGGGGAGGGCTACAAAGATTATGAGGAGACTAGAACACCTCATTTATGAAGAAACGCTGAAGGAGCTGGGTCTTTTCAGTCTCAAGAAAAGACAACAAAAAGGGGACCTCATCTGTGTCTGTAAGTATTGATGGGAGGGTCTCAAGAGAATGGATACAGGCTCTTCTCAGTAGTGCCAAGTAACAGGGCATGAGGCAACAGACAGAAACTAATGCACAGCAAGTTCTATCTGAATATAAGGAAGAACTTCTTTACTGTGGTGACCATGCACTGAAACAGGCTGCCCAAAAAGGCTTCCTCCCTGAAGATATTCATGAATCTGGACACAATCCTATGCAATCTGCTTTAGGATGACCCTACTTCAGCAAGGAAGTTGGACCTGTTGGATGATGACTCACTGTGGTTCTTTCCACCCTTACCTGTTCTATAGTATTACAAGTATCATCGAGGTCTGACCTTCAGCAGTCAACAGATTGACTGGGAAACACAGAAGGCATTTACACTTAACTCTTAAGTGCATCCCTGTGCTTTAAATAGCAACTCATCTGGTGTACACCCCATAACTAGTAAAAAAGAACTAATAAAGAACAGCAGCAAGCACCCCTAATGCACCCAGATATTCAGGTGCCCAGCTATGAATAAACCAGTGAAAAGCATAGAAGAAAAAGGATGGGACCGACAGTCTTTCGAATCCACAGATTCACTCGCTGCTCTTCTCCACCAATGAAGGAAGCACGGGCCTACAACCTCAGTGCCCGAAGCTGCAGGCCATGCAGAGCCACAAAAGCGCTCTCTGCTCCCCAAGACAGAATCTACAGGGGTCTCCGCGATTATTCTGCACTAGAACCTTGCCGTGTCCTTTCTCGGCAAACCCGGACCCCTCCCGCTCCTCAGCACACACCGCTGGGAGAGCGGAAGCACTGCCAGCGCCTCCCCCGCCCGTGCCCTTCCTCGTCCTCCAAGCGGGCGCGCAGGCCCAGCGCCGGCCCCTCCCGGCCCGGCCGAGCCCCGCTGAGCGCTAACATTCCCTGCGCCGCCCCGGCGGGCACAGGCCCGAGTGCCGGGGGCAGCGCGGGCACCTCCAGCCCCGCACGCCCGCGGGCCTCGCCTCCGCCGGGTCACTCCATCCCGCTCTCACCTTCGTCGGCGGACGCGGCCGCCAGGCTCCGCCGCGTGGCGGGGACCTCCGCGGGCTCGGCTGTGCGCTTTCTCACGCCGTCCTGCACCAGCTGGAAGTGCGGCGCGTAGAACGGGTTGTGCCGCGCGAGCGGCGCGATGGACGAGAACATGGCGACCTGAGGCGGGCGAGAAGAGCAGAGCGACGTAGGACCTGAAAACCCCGCCACGGCGCGGCCGCCGAGCCCCGGCCCCGCACCCGCGGAGGCGGTTCTGCCGCCCCGAGGGTGAGCCCGGTTCCCGGCGGGCGGGCGGCCTGCGCCGCCCCGACTCACCTCGCAAGATGGAGCCGCTGCGGCAGAGACTGAGCGCGGGCCCCGCGCCGTCACCTTGTCCTTCGCCGCGCCGGGGGCGGGGCCGCCGCGCAACGAGACGCGCCGCGATTGGCGGAGGCGCCGCGCCAGCCGCCGCGCACGCGCGCCCACCGCCCTTCCGCTCCGCGCCTGCGCGGGAGGGGCCGCACCGGCCCTCAGCGGCCGTGGCTGCCTGCGGCCCGCTGCTCGGCTCCGTGAGCGCAGCCTGCAGCGATAAACCCCGCGCCTCAGCTTCTGTTCCTTCCTTATCGCCTCCCGGCTCTCGGCGCTTGCCAACTGCGCCACGTGCCTCCCGCAGCCTTGCCCCGAGCAATGTCAAACCAGAAACGCGCCCGAACGCGAGTTCCGTGTGCTGGCCTTGACCCGTGCTCTGCAGCACTCACTGAATCATCAAGGTTGAACAGATGTTTTAGATAAAGTCCAACTCCTAGCACCGCACCCATTTTTGGCGATTAGTTTAAAGAAGTCATCGGTATCACCCCGGGTTCAACGTCTGGTAGTCAGATCTAGTAATACTTTTTAAGCGCTGTGTGGTAAAAACACAGGAGGGAACTCCCTCAACAGCAAGGTCACCCCTCTCCCCAGACTCCGGCCGTAGAACTCTTGTCAACCTAAGCAGGGTCAGAGCTAGCACCAAGCACTTTGTGCAGACTGCCCGGCCGAGTTCCTCCTTCGGAGGGTAAGCTTGCAGGGCATCATGACACGGCCTATGCTACAACAGCTGCAGCTGCTCACAGAATTGTTTCTTACTGGTTTGTTAAAAGCAGAATGTCATGTAACACAAAAGCTGTGCTTGGCCTTACCTACCTTTAACTGTACCTTTTCCAACACAGGGTGATTTCACTCGTTTTAGTGACTTACATAGTACAAGACTAGCACAGACAAGTTCAGCTCTCCAGTTACCAAAGAGAAGAGACAGTAACTCCACTTTTTCATCGTTTTGATCATATCCTTTCAATTGTAGTGCTCTACAACAGCATACACACAGAAGCCAGGAAAGTAAAGAGACATGTGCTGAACATCCCAGCTCTTACTTCTGGGCAAATGACAGCACAGCAGCAGTACCACACTGAAGAAGCACCCTAACTTTGGTCAGCTCAGGGGTTCCTATGAAACTACCAAAGAAGGCCCTTAGGTCCTGGCTCTACTCGCTCTATTTCACAACAAAGTTGACTGCCCAGGGAGACTGCATTCACACGGATAGAAGTGCCCAATAGCACTGTCACAGATACCAAGGTTGGTTAAGTGCCTCTTGAATAAACTACACTCCAGCTGCTCAAATATGAAAAAGAGAAACTTGTACTCTTCAAATATTTTAGTTTAGCAACCAGCTGAGAGCCCAAAGTGCTGTTGAATTCATTGCCAGTGGCAGCAGCAAAATCAACACAGAATTGCTCATTTTCCCATTACTTGTTCGGCTTTACTCACTTGCCTCTAAACAATTATTGGTAACAATGTTTTATTTAAAAGCCAAACACCCTTATTTTCGGTTAGATGGTAACCTCTAAACATCATAGAGATTTGGGCTCTTATCTTGAAACTGCATATAAATTATTACAATTCTTACAGGCTTTCCCAATTTTTAACATATAGAAAACCTCTGTTCCTTCCAATTGTACAGGATGAGCGAATGACTATTTATGGACATCTAATGGCAATTTCTGTGCTCAACTATATAGATACCTATGAGTTAGTCTGTAGAACTTTTCCAGAACAAACTGTGAGTTTGTTTTTTGCTTTAAGTGACAATTAACATCTAAGAGCTGTACTATTAACAAGAACTACTAAAGAGCAGTCTAACATAGCCCCATGAAAATGCAGGGATAATATATATTCTTCCTGAATACGTATAATTTTACAAAAAAAACCAAAAAAAAACCAAAACCAAACAAACCTACCACTTTTCCCAGATGTGAAGGAATAAAACAGCAATAGCCTGTAATTCAAACCATCTACATTAATTTAATTAATTTCTGCAGGTAGTAATAGGTGAAGACTTGAAAGATGTTACCTTGCAGTGTCAACCTCTGTCCAGTACATAGTAAAAAGAGCTGTTGTAAATTAAATCCATCTTTTTAATCAGTAATGCTAAGTATTATGAGGTTAGGAAAATTTCAGTTTGCAATTCAAAAGTGTTCCTAATTTTGTCTATCCTTCTGTTGTAACACCACCACACATCCTCTCCATTTCCATTTCCCACCCCAACTTCATCTCAGACTGCATACTATCAAGAAAATGCAGGCTAGTTCCTGTCCTACAGTAACTTTTCACAGTTCTAACACTTTGGTGAAGACTGCAAGCAAAATCAAAGCTCTTATGATCGTGTTTCCCAGGTGATCTTGTTTTCAAAAATATATGAGATACTGAAACAACCATCCACACCCTTGATAACCAGGTTAGCAGAGCAGCATCTGCTTGGGTTGTAAACTTATATTTCACATACACTTTCCTTGTTTCAACACTAGAACTGCTAGACCATGGTTCTAGAGTCTGTAATGGATCAAGTTTTACAGCCCAAGAGAAACCTTAATTTGCAGCATCTCCTTCACATCCAAAGCTTCCAATGTTGAACAACTGCAGCCACATGTCCTCAACACAGAAAGTAGTGAAATCACTATTTTTATCAGCTGCTGCTATGGATAACCCTTGTCTAAAAATATTTCTTTAATTTTTGTTTTAAATTCTCCTTACACATTACATGGTTTATCTCTATTAAACATCAACATTTTTTCCCTAAAGAACAAACAGATAAGATAGTGCAGTTACTATGTTTTTACCACAGACTACCAATGCTAACAAAGAACTTCAATGTGAGGTGGAACAAAAACTTGTGGGATTTTGTTTTTACGTATCAGCATATACACAGTACTTACAGGTATCTATGCCACCTTAGGACTGCTTTACAAGTTCAGTTAGCTTGGTGACCCTGTGCTGACTGAAATATGAATGTAACTATCCACTGTAGCAACTCGGTGTGGCAAAGCAGCCTGCTAAAATTCCCACAGGAAAAAGAAAAGCAAGTCAAAGGACAGTTTTAGACAAAGATAGACAGACTTACCAAACACACAATAAAAGCAATATTAACAGACAACAAAGGGTATGCTGAAACACCTACCTTTGCAAACACAAAATTTAAAGGTACACATCACAACACACCCCTGTATCTATTCCACCCAATATATTAACTAAGCCATATCAAAGTAAGCCAAATGTACCATACACAAGATAATGCCACACAGTTTTACCAGCTTCATTTGCAATTATGTAAGTTTTACTCCTGAGTCTTGTTTGGGACCTGTATTATTTAAAGTCATTCTTTTTGTACTCAACTTTTCTGATTTGACTCTGCATAAACTAATTAACATATATTTTTAAGATATCTTGTCCGCAAAACTAGCAGGGAAGATAAAAGAGTTTTGTTAGTTATGCCACAGGAAACAGAACAAAACAGAGACCAAGCCTAGGAGGGATCCAAAATTATTCTGTAGGACAATGCTGAGCATTCTGTTAGCAAGTAAACTTGAAGTTCTTTCATGCTGTTTCTTATGCAAATACAAATCAAGCTCTTAAAACACACAGAGAATTTAAATTTATGATCCTTCTTGAAAATTTATTCTTAGAAACTACTGAACCTCTCAACTTGGAGTAGATGCTCTAAGATTAATCTCAAGATTGAAAGTGAAATCCTCTAGTGATCCACAGCCTGATACCAGGCTTCCAAGTCTGGAGGCATGTTGAAAGACTAGCACAGAATTTAAAGGGGAAAATACAAGCTGTATGTTAGCTCCAATTCAGACAGGAAATCAAGACCTTCCAGGTTTTCAGCACAGCATTCTGAGCAGTATGACCAATCATGAGAACAAAACTCACCAAACCCAAAATAATGCTGTCATGCCCATTAACTTCCACAGGCCTTTTCCAGGCTTGTTGTAACACTTGCCCTAAAAGGGACTTCTTAACAAATACTTACTACATCAGAACACCACTCCTTTTTGCAAATGGATACCAGTCCATAAAATTCCTCCATTTTGTCATTGGTTCTGAGAGTTCAAGCTGTCTCTGTCTAAAAAAATCAAGATGAACTTATAAAACAAAAGAACATGCAAAACAAAGAAAAAAAAAGGAATATCAGTGCCTATTGCTTCAGGACTTTGGTACAAAGTGTAATATATACTTCAGCTTAACTTACACAGCAGCAAGTAGAAGGCTCACAGCACTACTATGTGTGTTACTCTTAGAATACCATGAAAAATTCCTCTTTGGGGCCAAGAGAAAGATCCTAGTCTCAGGGCTACTTCAGACCCTGAAATGTCTGAAATATAAAAAGCCCATTCCTTTCTTGAAGATGCATTGCCTTCCAACTACAACTGAACTAACTAGATGTGGGTTACTTTGAGGACTTTTCTAGAAAGCTCTTTACCATCTGTGAGGTAAACACTTAAGTTGAGAGCATTCTCCAAAACAGTGCAAAAATGAAAGAATGATGACATTTAACTGCAACAAAATTCAGTTTGCAGCTTGTTTTGATTGTGGCTTGTTTTTTTTTTTTTCTTTGATGATGCTAATAGTATCCTTGGAAGAGGTCAACTGAATGTATTTAATGTAACTAGAAAGAAAAGATGCATTTCACATTCAAACGCAGCAAAGTGAAAAGTAAGTTCCATTAGCACTGAAAAACAAATGAAAGCTATCATCTCCCCCCATCCAAATCAAAGGCCTTACAGGCTAAAGGATTGCAGTGCAAAACTCTGATACTGGAAATATGATGAATATTCCTCCCACCAAGTGACATAAACTGACCTGAGTTCATAATCAGATTTTTAAATTTCTTTTTCAATGTGGAAGACTGTAGCAGCACAAAATGACACTACTGATACATCACTTGTCTTACTTTTGCTGCCTTTCAGCAATGTATTTATTTTGATAAGGAAAATCCACACACATTAAAATCATTTTTATTTTTCTCCATTTTTGACACCAAAAGTGAATGTCTTATGTTACAATTCCCTATAGGATGGACACAAGTTTAACTATTTGGATTACTCAAAAAAGCAGTTTAGAAAGGAAAAAAAAAAACAAAAAAAAACCACATTAAACAGGAAAAAACCCCAAAACTATTGCTTTGCTACAAATTACCATGTTTGTCCCAAAGTTCACAGAAAGTAAAGCTTCCCCATAGCTATAGTCTACACAATAATTGTACCTAGAGTAAAAAGATATTGACTATTAACTAATATTCTCAGCTTTTTATAAGTAGCACTTTAAGAGTAAGTAGTATGAGTTATTGCAATTTTGTACCAAGCAATAAGAATGAACATCTGTATGCTGCATATTTAAGCACACCAAAAATGTATACATTCACTTTAAAAAATTTTTGCTTATCACTCTTCATTGGTAGTAGTGAAGTCAGCTGCCTGCTCAACCAAGTTACACAATAGAGAGTGTTTCAGCATGCTTCCACTGAGAAAAATAGTCAATGGCATGAAAGTAGTAAATCTCACCTAAAAAGATGAAATTGTAGCAGAAAATGCAGCAATGCCCTCTTCATACAAGAATAAAACTTCATATGGAATTTTCACACTTTGAGAATACTTTTCTACATGAATATTTAAAGATAATCACATAAAGCTGTGTTGGAAAGACCTCGCTTTTTAAAAAAAAAAAACAGACCACTGCTAAGGTTGGAATTTAGACTGCTTCAGATAATCTTGACCGAAAAAAGTATTTTAGTAGCAAATTATTATGATGTAGTTTTTATTTCCCACACATATTACTAATAAATAAGTTCCTCTAAGACATCTCTTGCCAATTAGATTTGTATTCAGCTCCTACAACACTGTAAGCACTAAAATGAAGGGATACATTTAAATGAAGTTACATTTAAACAGAGTTACTAATATGATACTAAGACTTTTACAGAAATGCAAACAGGTTTACAGTTACATTTACTAAAAAGTTACAGTAATCTACAGAAAAGGTTGCTGTTGTACTCTCTCTGCATCCTAAGAGATCAAATTCAGTTATGCTGTTACTGAAAAAAATGCATAAAGAAATGCATTTCCCTTTATCCCATGTAAAAATCCTTCTCCGCTATAATCTAGAGACAGAAGTACAACTTCTTTTCTGTACAAAGGAAAAGCTTTAAAAACACAGCTTCACATTTTACTACATTTTTGCCCTTCTCAGCTTCCAAGTTCTTGCAAAAACAAATATACATTTTCTCAAAAGTGAATTTAAAGGATGTCCACATTAAAAAAATAAAGCCTACAAAAAGTTCAAAGATTTTAAAAAATGTTACTCCTATGGCAGTGATCTCCTACTTGTCCAAAGTCCAGAAAGTTACTGATGTCCATTTAATATTATCTTTCTTCATTTATCCAATTTATCAGGTTCCAATCACATTATTTGTAAGAAGTCCTTGAGCCGATGAGAGGGCAGAAGAGTTCTCTACAATTAAAAAACAGGAGATCAAATTGGGTGTGCCTTTCAGAAAGGTATTCATTCGGCACTGCCCGGAGCGACCATTTTCAGGTATTTAGTAAAAGGATTTCCTTGATTAGTTTCCATTGACTGATAAACCAGAAACATGAAGACTGAAACAACAACAAAGAGAAGAACTTTTATCCACAGAGGAACTGGGCGTTCTTTTTTTATTGGTGTTTTCTCCGACTTGATGTCAGCCGAGGTACCGTATTTTTGTGCATACTTAGAGTAACTTTCCTCCAGTATGAAGTCACTGTGCTCTAGAGGCCGGCTTGCAGCTCCTTTGATTGGTCTACGGCAGCTAGCACTGTTAATTAAAAAAAAAAAAAAAAAAAAAAAAAAAAGAAGTGAAATACTGCATATTTAAAAGAGCAATCTAAAGTACATAGGGAAGTTTTAGTATAATTAAAGAACTTTTTGCTTTTGTAACAATTACTTATGCATCCCCACTGGGATTTCTAAACATAAGATTATCTCTGGCCGGTAAAATATCTACTGATGGCTAAACCAATACAGAAGAGCCAGAAGACAAAGCAGTAAGGATTAAAAAAAACCCAGGTATGCTGTCAAGTTCTGACATACAAGGAGTACCCATATATGACTTTTATTTAAAAGAAAAAAAAAAAGTGGTATGGATTTAACTATACAGGAGATAACTGTATTATATTATCCTCTCAAAACAGAGAGCAAACTTGAGTGGTCAGGAGATGCACTATGGTAGTAGCAACTGGTACTATATATTCTCCTTATGGTTAAGACTTCATGTAATTGCAGTTTAAATTGAAGCTGTAACTAACATGTTAGAAACACAAGAGATGATTTCACATCTCAACATTGGGAAACTTTTTCTCATATCCTCTAAACAGAGCACTTTTTTTTTTTAATTGCCTAATTAACCAGAGGGTTGCTTCAATTTTTATTTAAAGATGCAAAAAAAGGCCCCCCAAAAAAAAAAGACACAGGTAATAGCCTTTCCTAGATGCCATGCTCATTCTACTTAAAGCAAAAAATAGACTATCTGAAAGGTCTTTCTGGCTTTGCAAAAGAAAACTCATATAGGTTGTGAGACCTTTCCTTAATTTAACAGTAGGCCAAAGCAGTTGCATCTAGCCAAAAACAAAATATTGCAAATCATTACTACATAAAACCCTTTTCCATTTAACTTTCACCATCCAGAAATTCCAGTTATAATTCCTGCTATAGTAGCACCCTATTCTCCCTCCTCCAATTTAAATAAAGAGGGGGCTGTTTAGGTAACAAATCTATGTTATCTATATAGAATGGAAGAACAGGTGGCTGTCACAAATGTCATTGAGCCAGAGTACAAAAACTGTTCCTCAGAAATCTATCAATCCAAAGATATTTCTCAGCCTAAATAGGTTTACAAGAACTGAGGAAAAAAAGCCCCCATAAACCTTAGAAATACCTAATTCCTGTAGGTGTTGATACTTCATAAGGGAACATTTCTTTAAGAATATCCCTTTCTACTCTTCTTTCTTCTGTAGTTCGCTCCAGCACCTAGGAAACCAAAAACAGTTAGAGGATGAACAGAGAGCAAAACAAAAAGCTTCTGCATAGCTATCTCAGTGACCACAACCACGTGCAATTTGTAAGAATGAATGAGTCACCCAGTGACATTCAAGAAGTTTACTTCTTGGGTTTTAGAAGTTTAACCTTAATTATTGGCAGGCATCTGGTCACTTTTGGTGTCTTAAAGCATTCAGTGATCTCCTCAGTTTCCTTTAAGATAAAGAATAAGTTGTATAAATCCTACACGCCTGCCAGCCGATGATGTAGATGATCAAAAACACTTAACCATCACCTCTATCATGGCCGTGTTGAGCAGATCACAGGACTGGTTGTGACTAACATGATTTAAAAAGCAGTGACGTGGGCAATCTGTGTCTTCTTGCTGTAATAAACCATACCACATTACAGTAAAATACTGACTGAAAAACCCCCTCAGCAAGTTGGAATAGAACATGAAGCTTACCCACAACCTTCTATTTGCCAACTAAGTCTACACTGCAGTCAAATTGTAAATGAAGTGTTAAAGCAGCTTTATCTACAGCTACATGAACAAACAGCATCGTGCAATGTAAAATTCCACATTACAGTATTACATTAATACAATTACATATACTTGCAGGTGCTTTAGACAGTTCTCCAGGAGATATAACTTTTGACAGTTTGAACATATTAACAGTAAAAGAACTCTTTTCTTTCTTCATAACTGACAGGAATCCACAGATGCTTTTTTAATTCAGGCATTTGGTCTAAAGTAATTCTACTACTTGATTCCCTAAATTAAAGCACATTGTGTTTTTTCAGGATAGGTTATCTCCCTTTGAGATTGTAAATCAGCCTAAGTTTATCCTACTTTGAGCTACCCAAAGAATTTAAAAGAAAAAAAAAAATCTACATTTTGTTCAGAAAAATAGCAGCGCAAGGAGAAGTAACACATCAAAACATATTTGTCTTAGGAAAAAAGAAAAAAAAAATCAGATTTTCACACACACACCCCCTCTCCCCAAATTAGTTTATATTATATTTTATGTCATGTGACAACACTAATTTATTTTGACTGGTGTCACCTGGGCAGTGACATCCTCCACCCCCTCCATACTAAGAAGTAAGCGCATACACACAAGAATTTTGTTCACAGAGAGTAAGCAAGAGCAATCTAAGTTTTAATTTATTTACTTCAGCTGTCATCAGTGGTTTCTTTGGTGTTCTTCTGGGCATGTCTGAGAGTTCACTGACTGACAGTGTAGGAGCTGCATGCTTGAAATTTCCAGGCACCCTATTGCCAACCTGCCGAGATTCAAAATTGTTCAAACTCAGAAACAGCCAAAATACAAAATGAAAAGGGGCAAGGTGGCAGAACTAAACAACAAAACCTTTATGTGCATTGAATATATGCATGTTAGAAGTTAACTCAAGAAGGTTATGTAATAGACTCCAAGATCAGCAACGGAAACACACAGCTTATCATTCCAAGTAGTTTCTTTTAAGCCATTTAGAAACAGAAATGCTATTTAGTTTCACAAGAAAAGCCAAACTTAAAAGCAAGTATTCTGCATGTATTTAAATTAAGAAAGTATCTAAGCTTTTAAAGTGGTTCTTTTCAGCCCTCCCCCCCCCCACAAGAGACATTAGATGGGATCTAGGTGTTGACCTAGTCCCATCTCAAAGTGAACAGTATTAGGTACTAAAACAGATACTAAGTGTGTGTGTTTTCCAAGACTACTGAATAGTCTTACTTTCCTTAAAACAGTTGTCTATCAGTCCAAAACAGAATGATTCTGCCAGTGAAGATATGTTACAGAAGAATATCACAATTGATTAAACATATTTACTAAGCATATTTACTAGGGTCTCGTTGCTTGCAGCCAAAATAGTTTCATTTATGGTAGTACTCTCTGATATTACAGCATCATCTATAGGCAACTGTGCTGTAGCTTCCACCTGTTTGTTTAAAACAAACAAAAGACAACAATTGAATAAAAGAGCCACTGGGACCCTAAGAGTGAGAGAAAAAAAAATCTTGTCTATTATAAAAGCCTCTCATCACCCTTTTTCTTGGTGTTCTTCTTGACCCTCTTGTAGACTCCCTAGAAAATGCCTGCAGAGGTCCACTTTTTGAAGATCCACTTGTCCAGTCAGTCTCAGTAACTCCATCTTGAGAAAAGGTCTATTCAAGCATCAAACACATGATCATATACATGAAAACCAGCTCCAAACATTGGATACTCACAACCAAAAGCCAAAACAGCATGAACACTCCAAAAGCAAAATGTCTACAATCAAAAAAACTGTGGATCCTAATATACTGAAAAATGAATAGCTAGCTAGATTAATAGTGTTGACCATAATACTTACATTTGAGCACACTGTTGTTCAAATACAGAATTGAATAGATAATGCCCAACAGTAAAAACTGCTAATTTGCTCACTGCCCTAGCATGAGCTAACACTATGAGGAGTTACATCAAGTCATGGACAGCAGACATGAAGCTCTCAGACCCATTACATTTCCTGCCTACACACACACATATACAAATCAATCTGTGAGCATAAGCAGAAAGCTTATGCTTAGAGAACCACCTTGTTCTCTACACAGATAGGGTTCCATTCTCTCAAGCAGAGTTTGGCACAGTTTATGCACAGCCACCTACATTTCAACAGGGACTAATCTTCAGCCACAGTGGTCAAGGACAGACAATGACCTTAAAGTTTCCACATACAGGGAAGAAACTAACAATTTTCACATAACAGCAGGTTTAAACAATCTAGCCTGACACGGATCTCTCACAAATCGAAGTAACATGAAGTGCCAAACTTTTACAGCCATTAATAAACAGATCATTCGCTATGCTTTACTGCAAGTTTCATGCTCAAAGCAAATATTCCCCTCAAAACTAAGTTTCCAAGATGGAAAGGAAGCTGTGGATCTGCTTCTTCTAGGTTAGGTACAAGATCTTCTTTTTTATTTGGTTAAGTTTAAAAATAAAAATTATTACTTTGAATACTTCTATCTTTGCACATTAATATACAATGATTTATTATCAAGTTTTTGGAAGTTACACTCACTGCTAAATTAAGATAAACACTGCAACTGTCAGTTACAGGTTCAATAGTGGAAATTACTTCACTAGAAGACTATTAGCCCCAAAACAATGTGTTAAGAGAACAGGCTGAAAAGTATTTATTAATTGAGAAGGGACAGTGAAACTAGAAGCTGAGCAGTTTTATGGTTCTATGATAATTTCTGTATAACAGCTGCTACATACCCAGCAGAGGGAGCACTTCGTGCACAGTGTTTCACTTCATTGCCAAGTCACAAAAGTACTTTATAAAACAAATGCATAGACCTCAGGACCAAAGAGATTCAGATCTTTTTTTAATTGTAGATTTCAGCCTAATTCTCAAAAATTCTTTACAGTTTTAACAGACTTGATGAAACATCTTCAAACCCCTTCTGAAGTATTTAGCAGATACTGCATTCTCTTCCTTCCTGCAACCTACAATCACACTTCACCACCTCGACCCCCATACACTTTCTATTTGAGAGGTGTTCTTTAGTATTTTTTTCTCTAAGCTTCTAATTTCAGAGTGTTTCTACTCTAATATAATACACTCAGGAAAGCAGGAAGGCAAATTCACTCATACTAGTAACAAAGAGCTCCCCATCCCAGACTATTTGACTACAAATTACTTATCTTCTAATGAACAGTTAGAAGCGCTTCACTAATAACTACCTCTCTTCTTCAGATACAATCATATATTTTAAGTACCAAGTTCAATTTTTTTTCTTGCATGAAAAGTCTAGGAAAAAACAGAATCTACTGCATAAAGCCCATCCAGACTTCAGCAGAACATAGTCAACAGACAAAAAAAGAAGAAATAAAAATTGTTGTCTACAGTTATAATTATCCTCACCATCAATGGAGCAGGGCTCTAACCCTATCAAAATGCAACACTCATGTTAGGTACACCAATACCCTGTATGTAATCAGAGAAACTACAATGGTGTGGTACACTAGAAGTGTTCACCATGATCTTCTTAACTGTCAGCTAACTCATGAGCAGTGGAGCTATAAATTATGACTTTACCCCAGCTATCACTTACCAAGTTACTATACAGGTAGTCAAAAAAAATATACAGGGAGGAATAGGGGAACACAGCATATGCAGAATGCCACTGTACAAAATTTCAGGAGTGAGACTAGATCTACATTGCTCCTTGACATTTACATGGTTTAGCCTGCCTCCTTCTGTCCAATGCCATATACTATAACTTGTCAGACTCTGTTTTGAACTCCTACTCTAGATTCACCTACTGGATTAGAAGGGGGTGTTTAAATTAGGGTTTTCTGCCAACTTTTCACTATGAGGAGGTAATTAAACAAACAGCTGACCTCAAGTTCATCCAGCCCTCCACAGCTGACTGATAAGACCCATATGCCTGCTCAACCTCCCCACCCAATTTATTTTGCAGCAGTCTGCCTAATCACTATCTATCTGCACACTCTTCTTAAGAGAACAGCTACATCCAGCCATGCCAAATGACAGCCTTGCCAGCTATGTATGTCTGGTCTAAAACCAGTGTTGCAAAGGACCAAGAAGTAACTAGCAAGTCTGCTCACACCACAGTGCCCACCAGCTCAGCCTCAGCCTGCTTCAGACACTCAGCCTTTGAGCCAATGCCTCACAGTGCACAACAGTTGAAATAGTTGTGCAGAATGAGCACAACTACTATAGCTCCTTGACACATCAGCTGAAAACCTACAACACAATTCCACAGGAAGAAGGGGGGAGGAAAGAAAAAAGCCATCACATTCTGGTTTTGTTCTCGGTAAAATACATGACTACACACATTTGCTAGCCAAAAGCATTAAGTTGTTCTTGGCTCCAAGAAGCTGCAAAATCTTACTTGGGGGTGGGTGGGGCTGTTTGTTTTGGGTTTTTTAGATGGTTTTGTCTGCTTGCTGCATTTAAAAAAGAAACAACAATCAGAAGTTCAAAGGTAAAAGGTTTAATAAACTAAAGAGTTTCTGAAGAATTTGGAAATTTTGAAATTCGTAATTTTTTTATTATTCCTTTGATTAACTCCTAGTAATTAAAAAAGGAAAGTTGCAAAATATTGCATCTGTAAGACTGCAAGACAAAACAGCAACGTCCTGATACTAATATAGTGAAACTGGATGACAAAAAATTGAGCCAAAAAATCATCACTAAAAATGCCACAAAAATACAGAATAAAAGATTTAGTGAGGTGAGCTCCTGAAGACTCTAAGTTTTGTTTGTTGACAGCAGAATTAAATATCTTTATTACACTGACGCTGGCAGGAATTTCTGGCAGAATACACACACCTGTACATATTGGCATATACTCAAATACATTACTTCACATATTACATTTAAATGAGTCATTAAACAGATGTATTTAAAATGCATGCCTATATCTATAGCTATCTAACCCTATATATATACATATGTATTTAAAAACACTTCTTAAACCCAAAAAAACCCCCCACACCTTTTTCAAAATGTTTTTTTATAAACCACTGCTTTTATTAAATCAAGTTGATTACAAGCATCCAACAGAAAGCCATCAGCCCATGTGACTTAAAAATCTGTCAGGTTTCCAAAACTAAACATATTAAGGCTGCCTACTATTTTCTCTAGGAGGTCCTACAGCAGCTGGCAAGTCAGACAAACAGCTTTTAGCAGACCATAACTTTGAACATTATCAGACATGCTAAAAACAGCCATTATAGTTAATTCACAAGATTGTTCATGATATATTAGAACAGGCTTTCTAAAAGAACTTTTAAAAAACAGCATAGCTCGCTTAGTCAAACGTGATGTTAAAAGTAGTAAGGTGTGTACTGAGCACATCACCTGCAGTTAGTAGCTGTTGCACATGGCACTATGATAAACATACCTGGTTGTGTTCAACAACTTTTTTTTGTTTGAGTGCTACTGGTGTCTTCGTCCTGGATTTCAGAGGTTCTCTCTTCTCAAGCCTCAGCTCAGTCTTCGGATCTGCAACCAGTTTTAATATAACCAGTTTCTATAATACTACTGGTTGTAGTACCAGTTAAAACCAAATGTATTTTAACAAAAATTCATTTTAAGAGGGAACTCTTATGAGTCACCATTTCCTTAAAAAGCTGTGAAACAGGTATTTTTCTTTACTAAATGTATAAGAACAAAGACTTTTGAAGAATAACCTTAAAATTATTTTAAATCACTGACCCATGTATTTACATTCTGTACTAAGAGTCCTACATTTCAGATAAGCCTTAACCAATCCAGCAGTTCCATTTAGAAACTGGTATCAAATTGCAATTCCTTGAACCAAGGTATCATTCTATTGATTGTAGTAAAGGTATTGAAGCCTCTGAATATTGCTTGAAGTTGTTAGCTTCGTTTCCTCTAATATATGTCCTTTTATATAAAACCCCATTTTGATGCAGTAGAAAGGAGAGTGGTTAGCAGTCATCTCACCTATAAGAGGATGCATTATTTCCACTTCTAAAATTCTAATAGCATTACACCAACATACTTAAGATTTACTTACAAAAGCTTTTTTTTTGGTAGGGGAGAAGGGGAATATTTGGGTTTGAGTTTTTCCCCAGTGTGTGAACAGTTCAGTAATTATATGAAGCATTTGTAATTATAAGTTAGCTGTCAGTTGCGATTGGGCTCTTAGCTGTCCCAAACATTAATAAATCAATCTCTAACATCCTTTCCCTCTTACAAGTGCAAGAGATAAAAGTTGAAAAACGAGCCCAAATATGCAAGAGATCAATCCACGAACTTGTTGTATTTTAACCCTTTCTCTCCTATGTCCATAGAAATTCCTGCAAAAACAAACAAAAACAACCCAACCCCCAAACCAAACACAGTAAATAAGCATCTTCTAACACTCCATTAAAGTAATTCTATAAAACCTGTGCTGTTTTTATTTTTTTGTAAATTGCACAATGGTGTGTTTTCCCCCCCACCACCACAGTTTCTTGATACAAACTTGATATCAAAACCACAAAAACCACACCCAGCACCAACTAATGAACCCACCCCCAACTAAATCCAAAAGGAACTGAGCATAAAAGGGGATGAATCGTAAGTCTTAGACATTAAACGAAAAAGAAAAAAAGTTCAACAAACATTCATTCACTATCCCATAGTAAATAACTACTGTGAACACCTTAAGACAAAATCAGACTGATACTTAAATATGAAGTGCGAAGAACTTTGAAACACCAAATACGCAGTTCTTCTGTCTATTGGATTTACAGGGTCCAGCTGGGGGGAAATGGATAAAAGGTTCAGTAGCAAAACATTTGCCTTCCCAGAACAGGCACCTGGAACACTGTGCTGGTACTGCATGATTAAGTACCTGACTGACATGGCCCTCAGCAGTATCTTACAGCCTCACCCAACAGCAAGATCATACTCTCTTTAGGTTATTTCTACTACAGGTATTATTCATGTATAATTTGAATCGTTTCCATGCAAGTCTTACCTTCCTCATTGTCACTGTACTGGTCAGAATCATTGTTTCCATTCTGTCTGGTGTTCTCAGTAGCTGAAATTGCTGGGAGAGGCAGGGGTGCCTTCAGGTCAGGACCTTGTTCCATCAGTTTCAAAAGCTTTTTTTCATAAAGTTTCCTAGTAGTAGCTGTAACAGGGAAGGATACATGCAAAAGAAACAGTTTTAATCTTACCTGACTTGACTGACAGAACTTGGCTGTTACATTTCTTTAGGAATTTCTGAATAGAATGTTTGTTTATTTTTAAAAAGTTTGTATGGCCCAGACTGCCTATATACATACACACACCTCTAGGTACACAATTCTGCCTTTAAAGCTCCTAACTTTTCAGTCTAAGAAAATTCTTAGATAAACTTAGACTTCTTCATACACTGAAAGTTATAGAAAGGAAATCTATGGAAAGGGAATTCACCTGCTTCTTAGATGTTTTGCTTCATATGCTGCAATATACAAGTTGTTATTCCCTCACCAAAAAAAAAAAAAAGTGAGTTTGATATTGCAAGGGCAACAATTTCCATGCAGATTGCACTATTATTCTCCTAATTCCATCACCCTGAAATTAATGCCCCTGCCTTTGTCTTGTTGGCAAATTCAGTCCAGTAAGCATCAGAGGTGGAGCAAGCAAGCAAGCAGCAACAGCAGAATGTTTTGCTTGGTGCCATCAGGCTGGCTTGCCTGATCTAAGAGGACAGCTGTTTAGAGCATTTTAAGTCTAGCACACACTTCTACATCCGGACTTTGATGGTAAAAATCTGTAGAGGTGACTGGTACCTGAGCTGTTAGCTGCAGAAAAAAAAAATTCTAACTTTTAAACATTTTCTGATAAGAGGAAACCACCATTTAAAAGACATGGCAGCTTCTCAAGAAAGAGTCCATACCCTCTAAGAATTGAAGGCAATAAATTAGACCAAATGTAAATGCTTTTCCAGTGGACTACATAGGTTCTTGAGTACTGCCCAAGAGCTACAAGATGAATGGAAAGGCATGCAGAATCAGCTAGCAGAAAATACTACAGATAAGACTTTGAATACACACAGTACTGCAGGCTTAGTCACACACTTCCATCCACCTAGAATTTCAAGAACATTCCACAGAAGGCTCTGCATACTACAGACAACAACCATTTTCTGAAGAGTTGTGAAATCAAATTCCCTTGGCATTGAAAGGCAGTGCTTTGATCCCACATCACAGATGAGTGCCCAAGGCAGGAGATTAGGCTGGGGTCAGGACTACTCCCGACAGGCCAGCACACAGGACAGAATGCTAGGCTAGTAAAAAACATTAGCAAAGGAAAACATTACTGCACAATGCAGTGAGTAGGAAATGCTCTAGGGACAGGGAAGTTCCCTGTTCTCATTCTGCTCTCAATACTATTAGGCTATTATGTAAGACGTATTTGCTATTTAAGTGGGCTCAGATCTAACCTCTGTATCAGAAGACCTAACTACCCCAGCACTGAGCTTTAACTGATAGCTACACAGCTTCAGAACAGAAGCTGGAACATCTCCAGGTGCCCTAGAACACCAGAAACGAACCACAGACTTGCCCACCTGCAACACTTCAACATTTCTCAATGTAAACAGTTCAATGAAAATATCCTAGGTGTAAAGCAGAATTGCAATAGTACCAGTTATTAAAAAGTAACTGTATCAGGGAAACTTCACAAGTGAGGCTTAGGGAAAAATAAAAAAGGTTAGTAACTACAGTTCAATTGACCTACCTACAATCGGGCCAGGATTTACTCCATACTTCATAAGTTGCTCTTGAAGGTCTTCATTGCTCATCTCGGTTATATCTAGGTCATCCTTCTCCTCTGGTCTGGGTTTGTCAGTTTTTTTTGTAGCTTTCTGAGAGCAAGAAGGAGAAATGAGAGACAGGGTGTTTCCAGTTAATACTGAACAGATCTTTTTCTTCTATGGGAACAGGAAGACATGAGAGTACTAAACATATAAACCCAGAAGAAATTAATTCTATTATCACCCATGATCACTACTAAAGCTTATGTGGAACAGTACAAACATTTACACCTACTAAAAAAACATGCACAAGTTTTCTACTCAGGAAGGAAATACCCATTACAAGTCTCCTCTAGAGTTGGGGGAAAAAAAAAAAAAAATCACATTATTCTGGTCTTGTGTTTTAATTTGAAGTTCAAGTATACAGTGGGAGGGGACCACTTTCCTGTGACTGGAGAAGTAAGCTTCTAGTGGTTTCATCATCACTACACAAAACCACAAATATTTATGTTACATTGGCATTTCTTTGCATAATTTTTTTACCTGGCAGGTCAACATTTCTTCTTCTAATGATACAGAACATGTTCTTTAGTATCTATATACTTTCAACCAAGTTTCCAAAACCCCTATTCCTACTTCTCCTGTCATTCTCTGTGAGATTACATGATGTTACAAAGTGATGTAGGAAAGGCAAAAATCAGAAACAGTCTCAAATTTTCAAAATCCTGCTTATCTGCTTAGGCCTCTGCTACTTGTAGCTGTAACAAATTCTAAACCTAACTCTAACAACATTACTTGAACACTTGGCAATGCACCATCACCACACATAGATGTCTATCAAAATTACCTGCTAAACTAGCAGTTTCTGCTCAATCCAGAGTGATCATAACATTCCTTCAACTTGGGAAGCCTCTGTTACTACAACAGGCATTGTTAAAGTGATGAGGTAAGACAGAAAAAAAGCATGCTTTGGATTTGTACACTCTTTACTAAGAAAGACCTTGATACTGCTTTGAAATAACTCATATTTGTATCTCTAAGTTGTACTACATAAACAGAAACAATTTCTGCACTTAGCATTTTTCTCAACTCGGTCGTCCAGAGGGCCTATCTGGGTTTTTTTTTGGTACTAACAAATGACTAAAATTCCAAATACAAATATGCTATAAACAGTCAGTAGCAATTAACAGGTCTTTTTCTTGTTGCATTTTATAAGATAGCAACAAAACACTTTAAGATGATTTACATGAGCCAACAGTATCTACCTAGCTATTAATGCCAGTTCAATAGCTCTTTGCATGCAAGCTTGACCTTGCCTCCTATATCTTGGTATTTTAAAGCTAAGCACGGACTGTATGAGGGCTTCCCAAATATATCTGACTGTAAACTTTTTCTCTGACTCGGATATTCCAGCATGATGAACTTAAATTCAGCTGCTGAAAAGCAAAAGAATCTCTAAGAGACTGTGGTATTTCTTTATTCTAAGAAATAGACTCCAAACAGTCTGAAGAAAGTATAGGGTCCTTGAAGTGTCAGATTTGACTAAAGACAGATGTACAACTCACTTTATCAATCATTCCACTCCTAATTAGGTTTTGAAACAACTGAGCTGCTTTACATCGCACACAAGAAGCAATCAACCTTCAGCTGCATGAGACTTTTATTCACTTTTGAACATGTTAGTCATAACATTATGTCAAGTTAACTTCAATTTCATATTTGGTGTGTTTTTTTCTGGACTACTGAACTGTCCAAACAGAAAAAAATGTTCCGAAAAAATACTGGGTTTTCTTGTTGAGATCTGTTTAGACTAATGACAGCTCTGGTGTTTGCCCACATCACCAAGCAGATTAAACAAGATGCTATTGCATGTTTCAGAAGAAACCTACCATGGTGCAGGAAACTGACATTCCAATGACACTAGAGAAACTGGAAACCACATGTAATGTATCTCTACCTTTGTTCACTTAGAGGCCACAGAAGATGCTATAACAATATAAACAAGAAGTCTGGATGCTTTACAGAAATCTTAGCCATCAGAAATCTAACTGCAACTAATGAATACCAGGGTAATCTAACACAAGTAAACTCACATATCTCATGGTTTCTTTGCAGCTTTTTTTCCTTCAAAATACCATTTCACTTTTTCCTGCACTACTGTCACAAACAGATCATCAAAATAGCCAGTTTCAGCAAAGAAAAAGAGTAGGGAGGGTACGAAGAAAGTTGAAAGTAATCTGTGCTCTTCAAAAACTGGGCCAGATGCATTCATTGTGTTCTGCAAGATCACAGCTTTTACTTTTGAACATCTATTCTCCTTAGAGCAGGAACCAATCACTTCCCCGGTACAAGTCGAAAGCTGCCATTTAACCATTCCCTGGACCACATGATGAGTCTCTAGAAGCATAAGGCAGGATAGAAGAATTTCTGATACCTCGGCTGTGGTATGACAGCATTAACTTCAGCAACACCACTAGCCTTAATTACCGCTACTGTTACAGGATAGTGCACCACTGCACTTGCTGTGCATCCTGACAACTTATCCGCAGTGAGACAGATCAAAAGAGCTAGCTTAAAAGTTTAACACTGCAAATTAAAAGCAAGGAAACAAACCAAAAAAACCCACACCTACTTGTTCTATGACTACTAGTAAAATTTGTCTTACTATAGTGCAGAGATGAAGTGTTTAAAATGAAATTGTGGTAATATCCAGGACTTGCCAAAGTAAGGTGGTACAGCTGACCACTTTGCCCGTAATGTAAATATTTTTGTAATAATACACCCAAATCTATGTAAACACTTTTGCAACAATGTACCAAATAATAAACCCTTATCTGAAGATCTTCTAATCCCATCCAGAGCTCACAGCATTTAAAAAAAAAAAAAAGTATTTCTAGTCATTGCTATTTTCTAGAAAACAGAAGATGGAAGACTACCTGCATAAGTCACTTGAGAGAGATTTGTTCACATCAGAGATATCAATTAGGTAGTGGTATCTGTCAGGCTCAGCTTCCGACTGCTTAGGAACTAACTCTTCAAACAAGTACTGAAGTGAATTAAAAGCATGGGGCTGCCACACAACATTCTCAGTGCTAGGGCCACATAAAAACAACAACATAGGAGAAGTTCATCTTCTCCAAATATCACTTCTTGACAGCATAAAGCTCACACGTTCTTTTGCTAACAGGAGCAGAAGATGCAAGCAACCAGAATTGAGACTTGGAAGCTACCTACCCCCTACCTTACCTCTGGCATTCCGGCTGAATAGAAATGAACAGCCAGAGACCAGCTTATGACAAACTTCATAAGTATCTCTATTAGTCCCAGCACTGTCTCAAAGACAAGCATAAGAAACATGTTGAGGAAGCCGTTAAATAATAAAACCAATAAGTATGGGACATCACTAGAAAACTATTTTCAAATCCCAAATTAAATGGCATCTACATCAGGATATACAATTTTAATCCTAAACCAGTGCAGTCTTCTCATCACTAGATGCAAAAAGGGTCAGGATTTATTTACCATTTCTCTGAATGAAGTTAAGATAGGCTAAAGAAAGTCCAAATCACACCAGCAGAATGTTGTTTAATTCTCCAGTTTGCAGAGTTCCCTCTGGTAACAAATGACTATTTCTCTTAGGACAGGTGAAGATAAGGAACTGGATATGCCTAGTGTTAGTAATAGATTTATACTGTGAAATAGATAGGTCTTTATTCCCCTTATACTTCTTATTCTACCATACACAATCATTTCCTGTAGTAGAATTTTCTTTTTTTAAAAAATCAAGCCCTACTGAACTTTTTAACCTTAAAGGCCCAGAGACACTATTTACCAAAAGCCACAGGACAGACCAAATAAACAATGGAAAGGAAATTATGCAGTAGCACTTCAAAGATACTTATGCACGTAACTTCAAGAATTCACCTTTTAACCAAAATTAGTATGTGCCAGAGTTAGAATTTCCAAGCCCATGTACAGTAACAGTCATAAATGTTAAGATTATGGACTATTCAACCCTTGCACCCCCCTCTCCTCCCAGACACTAATATTACTTGGTGAAGGAAATGTACACACTCAAAATCTGAAGGTGCAGAACAGCATGGCTGGAGTTCTCACTGTAGTGAGAATTACTTTGGTCATCTCATCCCTGCTGTCCACAGCTTTCTCTCAGCCAGCAGATGTGTGCCTTTTAAAAGGCCACAAAGGATTTAAACTGTATTCTGGGTGATATTTGTGTGGCACCTCATCATTATGACATACAGCCACACAGGGAACACCAAACAGATTCTCGACCTTTACTGGGCAGGCACAGATGCTTCACACTGTGTCACCTACCCAGCACACTTTCCACACACCTAACCCTCATAAACTACCACTTTTACTACTACCTTCTCTTTTCTAATAGGGCAGGGTTGAAGCTGTTGTTACCTCAGCTACAGATATCACAACCACAGCATTCTGACTATAAAGAGCTGAAGCTGGCTCTTTACTTACCTGGCTACTTGATTAAAACAAAAAAACCCAACAACACAAACAAACTCTCCTCTACTCCCACCATCAAAGCAAACATCCTTACCTGATAGCTCTCTTGTATGACCTTTCAAACAGACCCTTCAGGTCCAAATATTCTCATCATGCCTTCATTAACAATAGACATGTGACTGATCTTTTTCATATCACCACTTTAAAGGTCAAAAATATCACTCAATATATGTTTTAGGAGTGATTCTTCCAGGACATAAAACACACAACAATCTCAGTCATAACAATCTACACGTTCTAAGTTCTGAACGGCTCCTGTTCAACAGGACAACAACTTCTAGACAATATTTTTGGTACATGCTTTTAAATAATGGTCCTAGAGAGGTAAAAATGTAATTTCATAGTTACTTGTCCTGTGAGCTCTATGTGCTGATATTCAGCCCATAACTAACCAAGACAAGAGGCATTCAGATGCAGATGGTTCACCCTGCAGCAAAACAGTGTCTTGTATACCTAGTCACTGTCCTCACACACTACTATGCTAAACAGGCTTAGGGGGAAAAAAAGAAAAAAGGTTGCTCAAAAACACTAGTAGAGCTGGAGAAGCTGGCTCCTCCAGACAATATTATCAGACTGAAGCACAAACAGGCATGATTTTAAAAGCTTTTCCTCTTCTGGTAGGACTATATGACCAAAGGGAGCTGGATAAAGCTAAGTCAGAGAAGACTGATAAATTCAAACCACACAATTTGCAACATAATTAAAAATACGGGATTTTGTCACTGCACAGCTCTTATCAACAGAAAATAAGCACCTAAATGCATAGAACTCAGGAAAAAATAAACACTAAAATGAGAGCGTCGACAGTTCAAAATTACTAATGATTACAACCACGTCAAACTCTAATGCCAATATTAAGAGACCCGGTGTAGCTTTCCGCGACCGCAGCAGGGCTATTCAGACTATTGCTTTGCACTCGTAGCTCACACCCATTCCAAGAAAAGCGATGCCTGCCCCCCTTCGGGACCCCTAAGCCATGCGAGCGATCCGCTCGGAGCGATCGCCCCGGCCCCGGCGCGCCCCCTGGCGCCCGGCCCCGCCGGCAGCCCCGCCCTCCCCCTGCTCCCCACCCGCGAGGACTGCAACCCTGCCGGGCTGCAGGCTCGGAGAGGCTTGCAACTATTCGCTTGTAAAAAAGGGAAGGGCGACCCGGCCCAGAGAGGGGTGGGGAAAGCCCCGTTCCTTTATTTTATTCCTCCTTTCCATAAATCCTTGCAGTTCCAGCTTCCCACCTTGCCCCTTATTTCTAACTTTTTTCAGATGTTTGAGCGCTTCCCCTCCTGTCCTCCCTTAATAAGAGATTTTGCTTTGGTTTTTCACCGGCTTTCCAGTCCCCTGGGACGTCAGACTTCCCTCACTCTTGCTCTTTTTTCCAACTCTTCTGGGGGCAAATCGCTCTGGGACAGCGGTGCTAATCTTTTTGAAGGAGAGGTGATCAGAGAAGCACCCTTATGTCAAAAGACATTTACAGGGACAACAGCTATTCAGCTACAAGCAGTTTCAGAACTACTCAAGTTGCACAAAGGAGGCAACAAGCACACATCATCCAAGTTTGTTTTGCTCGGCAAGTATTGTTTGGGACTTCTCTGAGTGTTTTATTTCGGGGTTGTTTGTTTGTTTGTTGGGGGGGGGGAAAGGCGACATAACACAGGGCACAGTGGACCCAAATGTGAGCAACTCTCACTAGAGCATTTGCTGAAGTTCTGGAACTTCTGATGATACAGTGCTCTGATACTAACACACAAGATAAGGCACAGAGCCTTCCAGATATTGTTAACAAAAGTGTAGGAGTACCACCCATTCTGTAAACATCAAAAAGTCACCCATAATTGTTTAAACTTAAGCACTGTGGAAAGGAAAACTCGGATCTAGGACAGGAACTAACAGTTCTGAGATGTTCCTCCTCCGACAAACATGAAACAAGGCAGATTCAAGCTTATCATGTTTTACTCAAAAGCACCTTATGAATGCTATCAGCAGACCACTCTAAGTCAGAGAAATGTCTGTTCTACTGTACCTGCATTCAGTGAATGCCAGTTAAGCGTCTGAAATAGACAGGTATTAAGGTAAATAAGTGGGTTTTAGAGGATTCTTTCTCTCGAAGTTGCAGTTATCAATTTTTTAATTCAAGAACTGTTCTTTTGAGTTTTTGAAGGTTAAAACGCGAGAGACCTTCAAAGGACTCCGTTCCTCGGCACTGGCTTAACTAATGACCTTTGAAACGTAGTATCCAACATACAATTAAACAGTTGTACTATCCCACACATTAGGATTCCAGAAACTGATAATCATTATCCAAGTCTTTTCTTGAGACCAGACATCTTGCAACTTAATTGTTTATTACAAGAGTGCTTCCTCGATATATGCAAATGTATAGTCCACTTAAGAAAAAACAAAGAGGAAATCACATTCCTTCCAAAGACAAAAATTCCAAGTGGCATCAGCGTCCCCTCTTTCCTGACATGTGTAAAGTCTAAGAAAACAAGCACAGTAGACGAACTGAACAGGCACCAGAGGCGCTTTGCTATAAAACACATCTTAGAAGTACGAGTAAGACATCTACATTACACAGATCCTCTATACATTAAGCAGTCCGCTTCACTAAGCGAGACAAACCAGATGCTCTCTCACAGCTTCTTCCTTTCATTTAAAGGCATTTACACCGAGTAGTGTTGCTGCCGTAGAACCGAGAGAGCGGGAGTCCTTTTCTGAGCAACTTGCAACCTCGTGCAATTCTCTCGCTTCGCTCCTCCAACACCTAAACAGTCTACTTAGGTAGGAGACCGCTCGCCAACCTACAGCAAAGGTTTCCCAGCTTACAGTCGGCGGGGCAGTCGCACTCTCCACGCGCGGTGCCCCTGCGCCCCCGAGCCAGCCGCTCCAAAAGGCGCTCAGGGCGGCACGCATCCTGGAGGAGCGGCCGGCGGTCCCCGGTACCGACCCACCGACCTAACTCGCCCCCGACGCGGGGCGGCCGCCCGGTAGCGCCGCTCCCCCTCTCCAGGCGGTGGGACCGTCCCGGCCGGGCGCGGTCCCTCCTTCAACCCAGCCAGAGACTCGCCCGACGCCGTGAGGGGCTCCCGCGGCGCCGCTCCCCTCCCCGAGCCGCGGCCGGCGGGCGGAGGCGGGCGGCCCCGTTCGGGCGGGAAAGCGGGCCCGAGGCTGTCGGGAAGCCGAGGCGGCGCAAGCGGGAGGCAGCGGTACTCACCCGCCCGGCGGCGACAGCAGCGCCGCGGCTCCGGGCGCCGAGAGGTGTGGGCTCCCGCTCCTCGTCGCTGGAAAAGTCGGGCTGCGCGAGGGCGGGCGGGTTGCGGGCGGTGAGGTGCTGCAGGTAGAGCTGCACGTACACGTCCTTGCGCTGCTCGCCGCCCGGGAGGCTCACATTGTTAGCGATCAGCTCGCTCTTCAGCTTCTCTTTGGTCAGCACCGACGGATCCGCAAGGAACTCGGGCATCGCCGCCGGCCGCAGCCGCCGCCGCTCTCCCGGGAGAGGCACCAACAAAGCGCGGGGAGAAGGGGCGGGGGAGCGGGAGGAGGAGGACTCGCCTGCTCCGCGCCAGGGAACAGCTCCACAGCGGGCGGGCGCGCGCACCGAGCGCTTCTTCCCAGCCGGCAATAAACCGCGCCCTGATTGGCGGGGACCGCAACGAAGCGACCCCGCTATTGGCGGGCGGGGGGGGGAAAAGGGCGGGGCGCGCGAGAGCGGCGGCGTTGGTGCTTTGCGCGAGGGACAGTAACGCAGTTTAAATTCGGCTCGGGCGGGAGAGGCGCGGGGCGGTGCCCGCGCCCCGTGGGTCCTGCTGGCGCCGCGGCCTGTCCGGGGCCTTTTGGGGTGACAGCTGTGTCCCCGCTGCCGAGGAGCGCCCCTCCCTGTCGCGAGCAGCGGGGTGGGGGGCGGTTAACGCGATCCCAGTTACCTGCTGTGATCCCCGTGTCCTGCCGCGACACCTGCCGCCGCCTCTGCCCGCGGGCACCTGCGGCCCTGGCGGAGCGCGGTCCCTCCCGCGCTCGGCACCGCGGGCCGGGCGGGCACGGGAGCGCTCTGGCTCCCGGGATAACCGCCCTCGTCCAGCCCTTTAGCTGTTGGGCTCCGGGAGAAACCCAACCGGGAAATGGGCAGCTAATCTGTTAGGGTGACTGCCGCCGTTGCGGTGACTTAAACGCAGAAAATCCCCCCAGACTCGCATCTATGATACCGCAGAGTTTGAAAGAGACGTGGTCGTTTTATTTATTTATTTATTTGTAAAGTCGACTTCCAAAACGTCACAAGTGTGTCCCTGCTGGGGAAGATCGATTGAGTTCAAGACGGCAGTCTTACATTCTTAAAACAATCAGGTTAAATCCATCTGTGTTTACACGCTGCTTGCTGGGAGCACGCACCGCTTCTGTTTTAGGTCTGTCTATATATCCTGTGCTTTTGAGAATTGCCTTGGAGTACTGGGAATAAGATTTTAAATGTGGCTAATTACATTTTCCCATCAGTCACGGATCTGAAACAGGATTTTTGGTGTTTGCACCTACCCCTTTGTGTTCCAGGAGGAGTTCTAAATTGCTGTTCGGGACAGGGATTTCCATTACTGATCTGTGGTCCATCATGGAGCTGTTCTGGTGCCTGTTCTTATTTACCTCACCATAGCCTCAGTACCAGCTAGATGAAGGCGTTAAGGGCTATTTTTTGTGGAAGAAAATTTCGAGACAGATCAAGGACCCACCCACAAACAGCCTGACGCTTCCCACTGAAGAATTGGTGTGGTGTAACAAAGTAATTAAGACAAGGGCGAAGCTTAGCTTGGGGCATTTAATCCACCTTGTTGTGCCAGTAGCTCTGTGAGGTGGAAGTTATCTGAAGTTCATTATTATTTATACTTGAAAGTGTACATACTTACACACTTAACCTGTTCAGGTTGTTTGGCAGCAAGGCTGAATGAAGAGTGGGTAGAAATATCTTCCTCCATTAATAACACACATGCACACAGTAAAAAGTAATGTATTAATGTGAATTGATTGCCATCAATTACTTTTAAATTGAATAGAACAAAATGGATGTTTCTATCTATTTTTCAGCATATCTTACCCAAAATTTTACCAGGTACATGGGTATTACATGACAGGTGTTTTGGAAATGCTTAACGGAAATTTAATTCCTCTTAAATTTGATAGTACTGATTTAAAGAATAGATAGTATTTTTTCACATTGAAAAACTTTCAGGTGGCTTGGAAAATAGTCTTTCCTCTACCTTTAAAAATTTGCTTCTTTTTCAGATATGGAATGAGTTGCACAGCATAGTTTAGAGAGATTCTTCAGTTATCATGCTAATGTAAAAAATAGCAACTTCAACTTGTATCAAGTCTAAAATGTTTTAAAGCAGCATAAGGAGGAGCTGCATCTGGGAAATGTTAGCCTAAGTTAATAGTGAAAATACAATCTGAAAATTTGGTGCAGTCACCATCTAACATCCCCACAGACAATAATGGTACGATAGCCCTAAAGCTTGTTTTTTGACAGTGCTTCTTAGAGGAGTGCAGGCACCATTTGCAACTCACTGTGCTGTTCAGAATCTGCACTATCATTGGTGCTGGCTTTTCTTGTCAGTGACAATTCAGGAGTGGAAGGAAGTACAGCTGCTTAGGTTGAAGTCTAAGTACATGGATGGTAGGCCTGGTTTTAATGCATTAAGTGTAGCATTAAAAACCCCTACAGGAATATGGTGTGAAGTAGTAAATCCCTACAGTAACACTCACAGTTCAGCTTTGGTCGTAACAAATGGATGGGCTGACTTGCCTTATCTCGGCTCTGTGTTTTTCTACTTTTGCTGTCAGATGAACCTGGCAAAGAAGCATAAAGATAGCAGAAACTTATCATTTGTTTTGGCTATTTGTTCAAACTCCAGTACAGTTGTTGTGGAGCCACTGAGGTTGTGGGTCTGATTAACATTGCTTAAAGTTCATATTTACAGTCCATTTAAGTTATGAAAGCTATTTTCCCCAACTATAAAGAAAAAATAATGTATTTATTGAGAACTAATTTCTGTTACATTGTTACCCTGATGTGCCTTGTACTGACACAAGAATTCTTTTATTGGTTGCCTTTAGTTGCTTCCAAAGCAGCCAAACCTATAGAAGCAGGACATAGCATTTCAGTGTCACTCTTCTTCAGAGCAATAGATTTCTCTGGGAAGCCAAGTCCCTAAACAGTCCTTGGCACAAAACTGTCCTTTATTGGTTCCACACTCGTTACTGTCACACTTCGGGTTCGACAGACATCTTCCAGGCAAGTTAGACTTTCTTTTACTACAGGGAAAGTAGTAAAAGAAAGCACTTAAATGTGCACATACGTGATGATTGACACTGGGAGGACCTACCTGCAGGTGTCACCACAATTAGACCTTAACACAGCAGAGGATCTGCACCTTTGTTGTTTCTGTTTGAAGGAAAAAGGAAGTCACATTTTGTAGCATGAGGCAGCAGTCAAAGGGATGAACGGAGTGATTTCGTTATGGATGAGCTCACAAGATCTTTCTAATGTTGTTACAGTGAGGGGAAAAAAAGCCCCACAAATATGAGGTCCCTGGTATGCCTATTCAATAATTTGCTGTGTAAAGGTTGGAGCAGGGAGCTGTTCTTTTACCTTAACTTCTGTGAAGCTTTCCTGTACTTGAATGTTTATTCCTAACTGCAAGTTCTGGTTTTCAAAGACCAGAATACCTGCCTCTACCTGAGAAACAGTTACTTACAATTTACCTCTTGTCAGTATAAATGCTGACAAAAGCAAAGTTTAGGGGGAAAAGTGAAAACGTTGTGAGACTATGGCTATTTCCGGTGGTTAAAAAAAAACTGCTCTAAGCTTGCCTAAAAATGTGAAATATGCTGAAAGGAGAAGCCAAAAATCCTTCCTTTGTAGGACCCTCCCAAATGTCTGGAATTTCTTAGCTTTCCTGAGCGTGAGAAAGAGATTTTTTTTTTTCAAGCATACATTCATCTTTGACATGAAAAGACTGAAGGCCTTTTAAACTGCCTCAGATTTCTGGCTCGAGTATCCCTAAGTTTGTGATTTCTAACCTCTAATGCCGCCCATAAAAATGAGACGTAGTTTATGTTGCAGTATGCTGAAAAAATTATTTTTCTACATATTTGCTTTCATAAAAGTATCCTAACTTAAGTGGAGGGTCTGGAAAACGGCCTCTACTCACTATAGATGTATAATTTGCATTCATATGTAACACTCGCCTCACAATAGATAACATTCTGAAGACTAGAAATTCATAGCAAAGGTGTTTAAGCAAGTGTTACAGACGTGCTCTTGTCATAGACTGAGCTGATAAGGAAATGTAAAAAATCTGTACGAAGTATTAATTCAGTTTTGGCATGTTTCATTATGAAAATGATATTCCCCTTGAGAAATGCAATATAAACTAGAAAACTTTGCTAGAAATAAAATAAGCAGTTGCCTAATAATTATAGCCCAGCATAACTATATTTTCTAGAACCAATTATTTGTTTTCCACAATCTTGATTAATTTAAAAAAAATAGATGGCTTTTAAATAACTCTAGTTTTCTCATTAGAAATGTCTGGTTTTGAAGTAGAAGGGGAAAAGTGATAAGAAAGAAAGCATGCCTTAGTGTAATGGAGCATATTGCTTTCTAGAGCAGTTCCAGAGCTGGCAGCCACCAGCCACTGCTCTGCCAGTGTCGCCTGGCACAGTGAACAGACAGGTGAATAAAGAGATGGCCAGCACTATATGGCTGTCCCCTGGCAAGGAAAGACATTTGTACAACTGCTTTGAAATATCTTACTGCTGATCTTGAGACAGTTGAAGGCCTGTACCAACAAGGACTGAAAACAGAAGTGTCAGCTCCTGCTTAAGCATGCTGGCAGAAATGAAATTAACAGTTTTCAGGGTAGTTTCCTACACTGAATAATTTCAAAACCAGAATTATTTGGATATTTCTGTCAAACACAGACAGAAGCCATATTTACCATATATAAACTGTTAGTTCAGCTCTACTGTTTCTTGAAGCTTAAGTGGATTTAAGTTTTTGTTTATATTTAGCTAGTAACAATTTCATAAGAAAAAAAATCTGTGTTAAGAGATCAGTCAGGTAACAAAACACAGTATTTAAAAGTCAAGAAGAGACAAAAAGCACACAAGCACGTGGGCTGTTGAAATGCTGGTGAGAGACAAATACCCACTAGCATACTTAGATGCCTCAGAATGAATGGAGTCAACCTGACAAAACATCTGTAAGGTCAAAGAGAACTATTATCCCCACTTCACCAGTAGGAAATTGAGTGGGAGAGGTTGTACATAGCTGAGGTACATTTAATTCTTTCATTTAGTTTTGAACCTCACTAGATGATTTTATTTTAGGGATAGTGACCTCTCCCCCCATAGAACAGTTGACAAAATCTTAAATTGAACCACTAGTACTTGTGGTTGTTGCCAAAGGGGATGATCCTGCTCTCTATCCTGTCCCAGCCCATGTTTTCCTGGTGCCTTTCCTGTGTTGGATCTAGTAGTCATGCCACCAGATTCACATGCTGAGCCGGCAGCTGCTGCAATGCCACTGCAAGATGGGATCCAAGTGGAAGGAGGGAAACGCACAGGCAGGGATGGACAGAGCAGAGCAAGACAGACTGTTTTGTGACAACCTGCACATGTCAGGTATACTAGTGTGAAAACACACCCTGAAAACTTGGACTCCTATGATCAGATATTACCCTTACTGCAAGCCAGAGATATTGAGTGGCATCACTTCTGGAATGTTTAGAGCAGGGCACCTGCTTTGGCAGAGATACAGGAATGCAAACAGATTGCTACCACTTCTTACATCCAGCTCTCTGGTGGATGGTGAGGCTGAGAGATAAGATACTGTGTGGGACCAGGGAAACATCTAACATTATGCATCTCATACAGAATGCATCCATCTAACAGATTGTGCATTAGAAAAAAAAATACTAGCCACATTAAATAGAATTCCTGTCAGCATAGCATGTGAGGCAATCCTCCTTGTCCATTCAGACGTGGTAAAATCTGAATCAGCTGAAATACTGAGACCAGTTCTGAGCACTTAAAAATGCAGCTTGTTTGGAAAGACTCCAGAGGCAAACGATAAATAATTCAGAGGCCTGGAAAACATAGTCTGTTATGCTGAAACATCTATAGAGAGACATAACAAATTTCAAATATGTAAGAAGTACCTATAATAGGGAAGGGAATAAGTTGCTCTGCAGTGCATTATGATATGAGGCCTGGATTTGAAGCCAAAGACATCAGGGTTAAACTACATATACTAATTTTGTAATTGTAAGAATAGCAAAGTACTGAAACAGATCACTTAAGGAAGATGCAAAGTTTCTGTATTTAAAAGTTTTAAAGCAAACAATAGCCTGCAAAAGCCAAAGTATTTGGCTTAATAACCCCCACATAATTTGTTGACTGTGCTGCATCCGATTTCTAAGACTTGTATTCATTTTCTTCTGTGGTTTACAACACTAATAAACAGTTCTTACAAAGTGATAATTGTGTCTCTGGCATTCTCCCTCAATTCAGGCCCTTGACAAACTATTGTTTTCCTGCCAATTAAATTTCATCAAGTGTCAAACTTCTCTGTCCATATAAATCACTAAAGTATTATTTCTAAGACTTGCTATCTCACGTCTAAATCAAAGCTAAGTCCTCTCTGTGCCTTTCTGCTATGGGTACCTGTCAACCTCCGCATATGGAAATAGCTACTCTGAGAAAACTCTCCTGCTTCGCAGCCTAACCCCATCACCATTAGAGTTTTGCCCCACCGGCATCCTGGTCCCCCCCTCTCTCCCTGCCAGGGTTTCATTCTTATGCAGGCTTCTCAAGACAAGCATTTCTCTGAACTCTTGGCTCCATCAGACCATTTGCTGCCTCTGCCTTTACTTTTACTTCTTGTTATGTGAATTTCTGTACTGAAAATATGGTATCTCTGCCGCTTATCTCTGTCCCCTTTAGAATTTAAACTTTTTTTCTATGAAACTTTCTGACTGTTTTTTCATTTCCACGCGGCCAGTTGCCTTAATAAAGTAAGCCTTTGACACGTTCTTGCCTTTTGTGTAGAAGCGTGTAATCAGACAGTACTATATACACAAATACTATAAACAAAGACATGCCAATTTTATCCAACGCAATCTTTAGGATTACATTGCTGCTGCTGCAGTCCTATGCCCCGACCCCCGTTGATCGCTCTGTGTCGCGCTGCCCTCTCAGTCTCAAGCGAAAGAGGAGACTCTAAGCTGTGGAGGAAAACAAAGAGAACCTAACAATAACGTTCCTCGGTTTCCAGCGCGAGGAAGGCAGCAAAAACCGACAAGGAAAGGGGAAAAATAAGGAGTGACCCCGACGTGATTCGAACACGCAGCCTTCTGATCTGGAGTCAGACGCGCTACCGTTGCGCCACGAGGTCCTGGTGGGCTGGGGCGCGCAGGGCATTACAACTCGGCTCCAGGGCCGCCGGCAGCGCGGCCCCGGGCCTGGAGGGACAGAGAGGGAGCCGGGCTGGGCCAGCGCGGCCCAGGACCCCTCCCATCCGCCGCGGCAGCCGCACCCCTGCGCCGGCCCCTGTGCTGCGGCACTGTTCCCTTACCGCCTTCCCGCGCAAGGAAGCTAACTCTCCCCTCCCACACCCCCGCTAGTGGTCCGCAGCAGCGAGGGCCTCCCGCCCCCGCTCCCTGGTGGTGCCGAGCTCGCTTCCTGCGCCGTTGCTGCCTTACACAGGCTCGTGGGTCCATACTCCTGCTGCCGGAGGTCGCCCTTGCTGCCCCTGCGCTCGCAGCACAGCGCTTGTGATCATCCGGCGGGGACGCGGTTGTGCGGGTTGTGTATAAAGACAGTCCCGCAAGAAGCCCCTCCAGGCAGTTCCTCGTTAGTATAGTGGTAAGTATCCCCGCCTGTCACGCGGGAGACCGGGGTTCGATTCCCCGACGGGGAGGCCGTAGTCTCGTATTTTTGTTTCCCGGCAAGCGGCGCCTTTTCCCGCCGGCTTTTTTTTTGTCCTCGGCGTCAAACGGCTCGAGCGGGGCGGGGCGAAAGAAAAAAAAAATATTACAGGCGCGGCTCTCCCCGTCGGGGAATCGAACCCCGGTCTCCCGCGTGACAGGCGGGGATACTCACCACTATACTAACGAGGAGTCACGACCGCACTCCTCTCCGCCGCGGCCCGTGCCGCTGCTGGGGGTGCGGGTGTGGGCCCGGGCCCGGCCGAGCACAGCGGGGACAGGGACGGGGACGGGAACAGGGACGGGGACAGGGACAGGGACAGCTCCGCACCCCCCGCCCCACTGCGGCCCCGCCGCGCGCGGAGCTGCGGGCACGGTTCCCTGAGAATTGCCGCAGGAAGGAACTGCCCGGCTGGAGGCGGGGGGAGCGGAGCAGCAGCGGCAGCTCGGGTGTCTTTGCGTTTGGAGTTCTGCGTCTCGTTCACGCGGAGTTTCTTTTTACGGGAACCTGAGAAGTGCCGGAGTCAGCAGTCCTTGAGGTTAAGGAACCGGCGCACCTGCTCCTTACCTACCTAAAAAAGGAACGAGGGAAATGGAAACCAGCTACTTTGAGATTTGAGAGTAAAAGGCCGAAGCACATGGACTGACCATCTGGCTTGATGCTGACCCGGTCAGCAGAAGCATGGTTGTAAGTTTGTATCACAGTGACGTTAGACAAGAAACTATATTTAATTTGCTGACTTCTAAGTCGGAGAATTAACGCCATATAATAAACAAGTTATTGGAGCAAATGGTGTTCTCTTTTGATGGCCTCCACTACTGCTAGTGTTTGTTTGCATACATGAGCCCCAGCTTAGCTTTTTCAGATAATCATAGCTAAAGAGCCAGCAGCATCCTTTATGTAGACTTCTAAATATAAGTGACCTGTAAACAATGTATTTCTGAGAACTGGTCTACTCATTTAAACATTTGAATGCGTTTCTCAGTGGATGCAACAGATCTAAATTTTTTCCTGAAAAGTGAAAAATAACAACCACAGTCTCATAACAATTTCATGACTTTAGATGTAGTGTAATGAGTCATACTGTAGGGCTGTGATCTGGTGATAGGCTTTAAACCTCCCAGAGTAGGATCAAAACCAGTGTTTCCAGGCTGGTCTACACTTGCTGTGCACGTTCAAATTTTATTCAAAAGATGTTAATGGTTTGCTTGAAGCTGGGAGGCTTTCTGGTGGATCAAACATTACCAGTTTGCATTTTATGGGACCACACACACTTATTTTATATCTTTCTGCCTGCAATTTCTCAGTTCCTTCTGTTCATTAATCCTTGTGGTCAGGGAGCTGAACTTCAGACATCTTTATGTACCCCAAAAATACCTAAGGAGGGGAGCAAGAAAAGACAGAGGTGTGAGTCAGCGCAGCAGAAGGGCTGTTTAGAGTTGGATGGACTGTGATGAGGCTGCAATGATTTGCAGTTACAGAACAAATGCATTCCTTGTTGATTCGTCACAGGCATGCAAATGCAGAGCAGAACAGGTACTGGGAACTACTATCAATGCTCCAGTATCTGGAGGCTCTGTCCTTCTCCTCAGGTTCTTACACGCAGCTATTTCATGTGTCCAGCTCTAACAGTCTTGTTGCATGATTTCTTCATCATTGCATCGTCTCTGTGCTTAGCTTGTCCCTAGTGGCTGCTAAAAGGTGAAAGTTACCTGTAAGAGGCCCATTACAGCCACAGGCAGGAGCAGGGCTAGGAGCTAGCATATCATTGTTGCTGGATGCTAGTTACCTCCCCTTCAGCTTGCTTAGCTGAAGCTCGTCTTGCAAAATGTCCAGATGAATTTTGAATCTCATCACGGATGGGAAATTCCACTACCTCTTTGCAACAACAGGTTGTCCACCCTCACTGTGAGGGTGAAGAATTTCCACATTCCCCCCCCCCCCCCCCTTGGAATTTGCCACGTTGTGATTTGATTATTTTGCTGTGCACCTCCAAGAAATGTCTGGCTCCATCTTCTTTACTCCCTCATAGGAGGTAGCTGAAGACATAAGTCAGATCATCCTGTAACCTCCTCTTCTTCAGGCTGAACAAACCAACCTTTCTCAGTGTCTCCTTGCTTGCCACATGCTCCAGTTCTCTATTAATTTGGTGACCCTTCACCCTTCATTGCAGATTGTTGCTATCCTTCTTGTTTCACACTGCCCCAGACTGTGCACAGCTCTCCATAGGCAGCCTCACAAGTGCCAGAAGAGAATGGGGGCAGTAATCACTTCCCTTGATCTTCTAGCTAGACTGTTACTGATATTTCCCAGTGTATCATTAATTTTCATTGCTATAAGAGCAATTGCTCACTCAAGCCCTTGTTGTTCACTGGGACCTGTGGGACCTTTACTGTGAAGCTGCTGTTTACCCAGTCAGCTCTTGGATGCTTGGGTTATTATATCCGAGGAGCAGAACTTCATGTTTGCCTTAATTAAGTTGGAAGAAATTCACACTCGCCTGCTTTCCCAGACTTTCTGTCCTGCTAATGACAGCCCTAGCCTTGAGGGGATCAGCTGCTTCCCTCAACTTGATCCACCTGAGTCACCTGCTGACACCTATTTGCCTTGGCAAGTAACATACGTTGTTATTGGCTTGTTGAGGTTCATCACTGATCAGTGATGGAGCCTCCCATAGCTGCAGAAATTAATTCTTCTAAATCAATGAAAAAACACAAATCCTAGATGAGGAGGGAAGCCCTTTACTGGGTGTGGTCTTTAGGAGGTCATAATCCTGAACAGCTGCTGCAACTTGAAAATATTTGATTCTGATTAATCTTCATAGCTATTTTGTATGCTCTTATTCCTGCCCATTCATACATTTCCAGCGCTCCATCTGCTCTTTGTGTTTTATTTTCCTTTTTATTTTTATCTGTACCCTCACTCTGCAAAGTTCACAGCACAAGATTTAATGAGCTTTTCAGTAAGAACATATGAGTTATCAAATGGCATCTTAACCTACAGGGCTTATTTCTATACAGTTTTGGCCTTACACAATTTCTGTCCAGTGTAATTTGCTTGTAGTGAGGTCTGTATGGCTCAGTAATCTCTTTCTGTGCTAATGTATTTTGATTTAACTAAAATGAAGTTGAAGAAGTTATTAGAAAAATCAATTTACATCTCTTAAAGGAAGGAATGAACAGACATCACACGTGAAATTAACAGCTGAAGAGCTGAAAAAAATCTGGATAAAGAGGGCTGTGACATTGTACATCAGTGCCTGGGGGATTAGTGGGAGGAGAGATTTAAGGGGCTTTCCCTATTAGCCTAGCATAAGTTATTCTGTACTAAGTGCAGCCACTCAGCTGGGCAGCTTCCCCTCCATGGTGAGTCATGTGAACTTCTAATAAGTGGAACCTTTTAAAAACTTGTTGGAGAAATCTCAGGGCTTGAATATTTATGTCCTAAAAACTTTGAAATTAAATAGACAAGAAATGCCTCTGCTTAATTGCATATTTTGTTCAGGTAAAAAGTTGAACACTTGAACCTGGCCATTTTTATTCCTATTGCATGGTTTACATCTAGTGGATGCTTCTAACAAGAATAAACTCCTTCTAGGAGGGGATCTGCATTCTCATCACATGTCCTCAGAAGGGATTGCCAAACAAATGTACTAAAGAAATACCATAAAAATTGGAAAAGGAAAGCCAGGAAAAGTAGAGCCTGGCTGGTTTTAATGAATAATTTCAACTTTACAATAGCAAGAACTGTGAGAGGTCCTGCTTAGAAACAGAAGGATAAGACTTGGTAATTAAAAAGAAGAGGATTTAAGTTTGTGTGCAGAATAAACCTTTGTTTATGAGATAAATTTCATAGTAATAATTTCCTAGCTCCAGAGTAATCTCAAAAGAGGCTTTATGCAGCAAAGTCTTTAGACACATATCAGGACACTCCAAAATCCAAATAGATTGTGTACTAATCTACATGTTCCTTTGTAATGCAGGTCTGGATACCACAATATGTCTGCCAAATGACTACAAGTACAATAATAACTTTATAGCTGTGATGAAAGGCTGCAGTAAACTCAAAAATTTCACCATTGGTCTGACTTGGTTTGAAATATGGCATTTCTTGGAATCTTGAAATTGTCAGTAATTAGCCCCAAAATAGACCTGCCATATAACGCCTATGAAGGAAAATTCTAGGGGCAAACACGGAAAAAAATACTCTAATATACAGTTATAACATAACAATCAGGACTGATTCTCACATCATAGTCATTTTTGAAGTAAAAAACTGTCATTCAAATAAAAAAAAAGTAATCACGGTTGTCATAACGGATAATAATAAAGCTAAGTGAAGTGTAGAGACAGGAAAAATATGGGATTGCCAAACCCACAGAAAGTAATACAGGAAAAAGCATCATAGATTGATGTTAGGTAACACAGCAAAGATGCCATGACATAAAGGCACATGCAAAGAAATTAGTTATACCATAAAGAGCAAGGGGAGGCTTTTAAACATACTGGTTTTACAAAACTACAAATGAGCCTATGTTCAACGAATTTCACTTGGAAATAATTACACTTTCATGCATCCCAACAAAGACCTCATAGACAAGTGCAGGTTAAATTATTACAATGGGGAAACAGGACAATGAAACCAAAGATGAGCATAGGGAAGAGTTGCTGTTAAAACCAAAACCTTGGTGCCTGCTTAAGGTACCAAATAATAGCTACACAGAAGACCCTGCAGAAGAAAGGAAAAAAACCCACACAGTCTGCTACTTCAGAATGTAACAACGTTCCAGATCTTAAACAGTGCTTGCTGTTTCCTAACTTTGAAAGATTGCACTGCTGTAGTACTGAAAAACTAGAGGGTAAAGAAAAATCAAAGTGCAAAGTCAAAAATGAATAGAAATTTGTTTTTTTTATCTAGTAGTTAACACATGGTAAACTGAGCTTACCTTGAAAACACTATCAGAATGTGTAGTGAAAGTGTAAAGGGAAACTTCTGTATGTTTTGCTGCTTTTGTAAATTTTTTGACAAGTTCTAGCATGACAGAAAGGTATGCATCACTGAAAAATGTATTAATGGGCATACAAAACTCAAGAGTTTAGAAAGCACTGGAGCTGAGAGAGAAAGCAGGATTGTGAGCAAATGCCAAAACATCACAGTGCATCATCAGGTACATGTTTTCTGTGGAAACATTGAACACAAAGTGGAAATTATAACAAATGATAATTTGGAATCTTCTACATGGTATATAAGTTAATGGAAATTATATAGAGTGTAATTTTTGTTAGCAATCTTGCTTTAAGAGTTCGACTAAAGAAGACCTTTGGAATTTGATGAATGTTTTGGAAAAAGAAAACAAGTAAAATGTTTGAAAACCCAAAGGTGCTAAGAATGGTCTTAGCAAAAGGAAAGTTGAAAACTTATTTATTTTAACAACCAAACTAGGTCAAAGCTACCAGCAGTCTAGCAATTTGTTGTAGTGCAGGCTTCACTGTGCATTCCTGGTCTCCAGACTCCATCTTTTACTGCTTCATTGTATTGTGCAGGGGACACAGAAGAGCAGCTCCCTTTTTAGACAGAACTGTGGCTTCCCAGGGTGGTAATAGTTTCCTCCCTTCTCCTTTCTTATGTTGCAGGAGCCACACTGGCATGGATACCATGTTCTTCTTTTCCTTACGTAGGGGTATACTCCAATGACTGCAGTAATCCATATGCACAGGGAAACCTTGAGAAATCCCAAGTGATCCTCATAACTAGCAAAAACCAGTAAGGCACCATTCTCAGTTCTGAAGTTGACTTTTATCTTTACTGTATATTGCGCTATTACTCCTACTTCTGACTTCTCCACTCAGAAGTTTTCTCATGTTCTTTTTCAGTATTCTTCCTCTTCCCTCTCCCTTTGTTTTTGTTTGACTCTGCTTCCTTCAGTAAAACCAGGATGCCCTATGTCTTATCTAAGTCATGGGAGTGCAAAAGAGACACCTAAAGGCTTGAAGAAACTACTGGTCCTGTCCAGCCTGCCAGCGTTGGGATTGTCACAATTTTTGGTGGGTGAATGAGCAGTGGAAGGGAAGTGGATACGTTTTACATATAGGAGATGGAGAAAGGAATAGGATATAAAATAAAATATTACAAAGCCATTAGAGAAATTAATTGCTATTTCCGAAGTTATTACTGGTAGAGAAAACCAAATATGCGCGTTCGCCAAAGGTGGCTTAAGATGTGACTGTTGATTAACTATCTTGCTCAACTGTAAAAAAGCTGACACTTAAAAATAAAAAGCAGAAATCGATCACAGTGCACTTTAAATTCGAAACAAGAGATGAATATTTAAAGTCAGTTGAATAGCCAAAACGAAAAAATGAGGGACGCTTGAGAGTTATGTGCTTAGAGTGCAGCTACTTGAAACCAGATCTTAACACTACGGTGCATTTGCAATATATTACATGACAACCACCAAAATACTCTTAATTGTAAGTAACTGTAGTAAAATCAGAGCAGAAGTGTTTAAAGAAAGGATATCAGACGCATTGCCAGGTAGAGTCACAGGACATTGTGCAGCGTTGTCACAGCTGATGATGGCAGGGGAGATGGCAATCTGCAACAACTGGTCTGGAGATGCCCACTTTAAGAGACGAGAAAAAGGCTGAGGAATTGGTGTGGGGCAAAATACGAAGGGAGACACTGTAAAGTGATAATAAACGATGAAAATAAGGAATTATTAAAGTGAGGTGTAATTCAAAATAATGCACTTCCCAGGGAAAAGGAAAAGCATGGTTGTTTTTAATTTATGTTATTGATCTCCATTAAGTGTTATTTTGAATGTGAAGAATCTTGCTTCAAAAGGCACAAAAACGATGCTTCTGAAGATCAGTCTTTGTTTCTTTACAGTCTGCTATTTTGGAGGTTAATGATCTTTCCCTAATCGTTTGGTTTTTTGCTGGTTTTTTTTTTTTTTCCTTTTTTTTTTTTTGGCACTTGGATTTTCCTGTTTTCAATCGCACCGGCTCCCTCTGGTGGAATTCTGAAGTGCTTTACTTTTACAGTCCCGTAAAATTACTGACTCACAGTATGATAGACGATAAGTGAGGTTACCATTTTATTTAATTCTTACATAAAAATAGGGGGAAAAAAGAGAATCATAGCTCATAAATCTAATTCAGCTTACACAAAATGAGTTCATAGTATGAAATTTTAGCAATCTGGGTCAAAATTGCTGGAGAAAACTTCTCTCATTTTTCCCTCCCTTATATTCTCTTAACTGAAATCATGGATAGAATTTTGCTAGCATGTGTTTGGAAAGGAAAGGAGTTAAAAAAAAGGTCATAAATATGGGACTGGCCTGTTTCACTTGGCAGCAAAAATCAGTAAGACTCTTACAGAAAGTTTTCATAAGAGAATTTCCTTTTTGAAATTAAGTCACTTGGCAGCAGTTGCCACTCGCATCCTGAGAGTTGTCACCAGACCTGAACCAGATGTGCAGTCTATTCATCCATTTGTTATTAACAGTGAATATAGAAAAGAGAAAAGAAAGGACAAAGAGGAGCAGGAAATGGGGAAACTGTTAGACTTTTTCCCCTGTTTACGCATGTGGGAAGGACTTACATTTTTGAGGACTTTGTAAAAAAATGGAACTAAGCCTTTCACCTAGACTTGGGTAACTGTGTGGTTGCCCTTTCTCAGTGCAGCAAGACTGACTGAGAGGAAAACAATGTTTAAACTTGCATCATCACTCCATCCCAGTCCCCTGTTTCTGCACTGTAAGCCCTCATTACTGGACATGGTAGGTTTCCCAAATGAATGTATGTTCCTGCCTTTAACAGCTACCAAGGGTCCAAGAACTCTTGCCTGGAGCCAGAGAAAGGGAGTACTTTCTGTCAGTTTGACTCTGCTCTATAAACATCCTCAGGTTGACACAGTGATATACTTTTAATTACAGCACCTTAGAGACTTGGAAAAAAAGAAAACATGAAAAAGTCTAAATTTTCTGTAGGTTAACTACATATATTCATATTGGAAGAAATTATGTAGGCTCCTCTGTTCACATGGATGAGGGGGCTGCATACCTCTTTCTGACATAGTTTAAACAAGGTAAAAAGGGAAATGTTAAATATATTTTTAGAACCATTGTTCTCTAATGGCATGAAGACTGAGCTGCTTGAAAGGACTTCAGTGCTAAATACCAATAATATTTTACACTTTTTGAATTTTACCAAATTCTGCTGAAGATATCAAATTTTTGCTCAGTCTGACCTGGGAAATATCCTGACCCTACATACTTCTCTGTTCAAGTAAAATAATTTAAACAAAATTATTAGATAACTTTTTAAATGTACTTATTGGTCTACCGAGTCTGAAATTTCAGTTTTCAGAATTATTTCAAGCAGTTATTTCAGATTTTCAAAAGAACTCCTCAACCAACAGTATTATGAGTAAGAACTGTCAGAGCTATGACTAGTGTATATAAGTCTGCACACCTCAAAGTTCTTGGAACATCTCTTTAACCCTGTAAGACACACAACATCAGATAAATAATAAAGACACACAACGTCAGATAAATAATAAATTGCATGTGTCAATATGTTACTCAAACATTTGATGCAGATTTTAGTGATGTTAAATCTTGTTTCTTCTTATGCAGAAGTCCTATGTTGCTCAGCAAATTCTTTACCTGACATTTCCACAGTGAATGCTTGTTTTACATTTACAAACTCATTAGTTTTGGACAAGGCCTTTTTTTTTTTTTAATCAACGGAACCAGTCATAAATTACCAATTTTTAAATTAATCTAGCTTCTGGACCAAGAGAGTATATAAGAAATTTTAGCTGTGTTTAAAAGGTAAAAGTTACTGCAATTGTGCATTAAGAATTGAAAGTTATGACTCTTTCAGAAGAGTCATAACATGATTAAAAGCTGAGTTTGACTATTTTCAGCTAAGCACTGTCAAGAGCAGCATGTGTTAATCAGAGAACCTGATAGATAGAGCACTCCTAGGTTAGGTGCATGTCAGAGAGACCTGTACAGTCCAAGAAAAGAGAAGAAGAATGAAAATAATATTTAGAAACCAGAAGGCATGTTTAAATTGCTCAGATACACAAAATTGTAAAATTGCAGGCAAAAAGAGCTAAAATAGGTAAAATTGTCAGCAACTATTTGTAAAGCAACTATGCCTCCTATAGAGACTTAAAAATGTAAACTCATAATACTTTAAAATTTACTTATAATGAATAAGTATATCAGTATTTTTAATAGAAGTTTATTAATAAATAAATAATAAATACCCCCCCCTCCCCGTCAAATAAATAAGGACTAATATATTCAGAAATTATATTTTCCTGAAGGCATTTTTTCAAACAAAGGAGGGAAAACAAACTCTTTGTATAGGGGCTCAATTCTAGTACAATGCTGAATGTAAGCTTTTGTATTTCTGTTCTGTATTGATTTGGGTTATATTAAGGATAATTTCAGGATAAGTGGCAAACATGAAGGCAAGCACAAAGGTATTTAACTCTTAGGAGTATGTCAGTTCCTAAATCTAAAATCTCTTCTACAGTGTCCATGAACTGGTACAACCCCATAGAATATTTGAAGATTTAAGGGATGCAGCTTTGTGCAATTATGTAGATCAGTTTGAGAATCTGACCAAAAGGTGTATATTCAGGGCAGAAGTTGTGTCAGAAGACAGGTCCATGGATTCATTGAGCAATCTTCTGGTCATCACTCTTACTCAGAAAAAAAACCCTTTACGTGCACAGGAGAGAGTTCCTGAGGTTTGACTACCTTGTTGAACTACATTGTATTTTCTTTGGATGAAAGATTAAAATGCGAAATGTACAAGTTTGGGGTTTTTTTAAGGTAAATTAATTCTGAACATTCTATTACAGCTTTCATTCTTATCATATGCCACCTCCTGTAACTGCAGTGCAGCAGTCTGTTTTCCCTACAGTTGCAAGTGAAAGAAGAACTCAAAAATGGGCACTACCAGGCCTGTAATATTTCTGTTTTCTTAACAAGCGACATGTTTGTGCATAAAGTTTAAATCTAGACCTGAGTTTCCTTACAATTTAGGGAGGGCCAGGAAAGTGTTGCAGTTCTGCAGACCGGATGCAGAGCTTTGGCTGAGATACTTGGGAGAAGGATGTTGTGGATAGATACGTATCTCAGACTCTAGTACCTTTGTGTTTCAGGATGCATTCTGAATTTGGGTGTTACCCTGTGTGCTAGTTCCATATTTAAACTTCCTCTGTGGTGAAACAATTGCTTAGTTTGAGATTTTGGTGAGTGAAATAAAAAGGATTCATGGGTTTTAAAAAGACAAGGTAGTGAAAACTGTAAAGAGGAAAATATACACAGAACCCATGTGGAGAGGATATGAAACTTGGAAGGCTGAAACTCCACTTTCTGCAGCTCATAAACCCTATTTCCTCCATGTGTTCAAATAATACAAAATAAATTATTGTTGTACAGTGTGCTCTTTCCTTTTGACAGGCCACTTTCTGAAAGGGGAAAACAGCATGAAGTTGTGCATGAAGAATGGTGGTTTAATGGCTGGTCCTAAATGGATGGATATGGTACAAAAAAAGGATGGGATGTGTGATGGTATCGGGGCTGTCCAACAGCAGCAGGTGTGCCATGCACACTGTCAGGAAGTCAGAGATCTCAGCAGGTGCTCGTGCCTGCCCTCATCATCCCTCTCTGCCTGACAACGTGATGCCCACATTGTCACTGCTCCTGTCCTAGCTTCTAACTGCAATCCTTAATGAGAGCACTGTGAACACTCCCTCTCTGTACAGGCACTGGCACTGGTTTTGCCTGAAGCTGAGTTAATTTTCTGCATAGTAGCTCCTGTGTGGCTGTGGTTTGGATTTGTGCTGGAAACAGTGTTGATAACACAGGGGTATGTTTGCTATTGCTGAACGGAGCTTACACGGAGCCAAGGCCTTTTCTGACTCTCCTCCTCTGGAAGAGGCCAGGGGTGCACAAGGAGCTGGGAGGGGACACAACTGGACATCTGACCCCACTGACCAAAGGGGTATTCCAGACCACATGGCATCATGGTCACCAATACAGCTGGGACAAAGAGGATGCGAGGAACATTGGGAGTGATGGTGTTTGTCGTCTCAAAGAAGCCTTGCACATGATGGAGCCCTGATCTCCTGGAGATGGCTGAGCACCTCCATGGGAAGCAGTGAATGAATTCCTTGTTTGGCTTTGCCTGTATCTGTAGCTTTTGCTTTATCTGTTAAAATGTCCCTCTTTATTTTAACCCCTGAATTTTCTCACTTTTTCCATTCTCTCCCACCTGCCACTGTGAAGGACTGAGTAACAGCAGCATGGTGCTTAGTTGCTGGCTGTGGTTAAACCACAACACTGCAGAAAGACAGAGGCAGCATTTCAGTATGAGGCTGGCAGAGTGTTATTCTGGGCTGCCTGCGGTGTCCAAAGTCAGGTGGGGTACAGGAAAGCTTGTTGACAAGGAAATTGTTGTTTCTTGTTCCATATCTCCCTCCTTGACCCAAGGAGTTAGTTTCTAGAATTTTTTGCTCTTTCAGTGACACAGTAATATTATCTATCTTGACTTTTTTCATTAAGCTTGTCTGCAGGAAGATTGTCATACAGAAAAAACTTTAATGTATATCCTTGTTATATTGTTAAAAAACAGAGACAGTTACATTGAATGACGATTGTTTTATATTGAAATGCTTTTCATTAGGTAATTTAATTGATGCATTTGGTGCTACCCAAGAAAAGGAAATGTTTTAGCTTAGTGTACTACGTATGAACACTTTGCAAGCCTGTATGGCAATTGCTCATCCTTGTGTCTGAGGCAATGATCTTTTGGCAGAAGTTTAATGCCTGCTATTCCATTGGGCAAGCTAAGGCTCTGTTATTCACTTAGAGAGTTATTGTCTTAATTCTTTGTGTCTGGGTGATCACAGAGAATGTTAATAATAGATTGGAGATGAAAAATAAGAGGGTCTCTTCATCAAGACCATATCCGTAGGAACTCTGGCCAGCTGGACTGATTGTTTGATGCAATGAACTCTGGCCAGCTGGACTAATTTTTTTCATGCAATGATTGTGTCATTTGTACAGCAGATGCCTAATAGCAGCTGCTGAAGTCACTGAACTGCATTTTTCTCCAGAAGATATAAGCACCTCACCAATTTTGCAAATTGCAAAGATACATTTTCATAGATGAGGCTGAGTCTCATAGATGAGACTGCTGTCAAGCAACCAAAGATGTCATACGACTTAATTTTGTTGCATGACTCTAATTCAAATGCTGGAAAACTGGAATAGAGAAAAAGTTTGTAGCGGAAGGTTGCATGAGAAGAAAGACTCATGCAGGAAGACTCAAAACCTCGAAAGGATTTTGGAAATATTTTTATTATGAAGGGTTCTTCTATCACACATCTGTCTATGGTTCCTAGATTTATCTGAAGGGGAGACATTTTTCATCATCTTTTGAAGTGCTTTAAAATAACTGACTTTTTATATACCCACTATTTGCTCTTCTACAGTCTGTGGTGGGAAAGGATTTCTTTGTTGTTCTGCAAACAGCATCATTTTCTCCTGTCCACAGCCACATGTGACAGACTCACAGGAGGAGTACATATTAGAGAAGGAGGGCTTTGGGAAAGGTGTAGAAGTCAGACAACTGGTGTGCTGGAAGCAACAGAAACCACAAGAAAAAAGAGCATGGGGCAAAGTATTTTGGAACAGAGCTTGCAAAGAGTTATTGATGTGGGCAGGGACAGACAGACAGCCCAGATTAGTGTATGTATGTGGGATTTCATGCTCTACAAGATCAAAATTGCAAATGCCCCATTATGGCAATTATCAACTGGTAAAAGCACAATAGATGATGTTGATAAAAATACTTCTGAGTTCATTAACCTCACTGTATGGCAAATGTGTGATAGGGTACCATATGCTAATGCTTAACCTGACAAACAGAAAATGTTAATGGAAAAGATAAAAAGACAAATTATAAGGAAGCCAACCCATGTTCAGCCATTACAAATGCAATTAAATATTCAGCCTACAAATACTTATTGGTGAGTCTGTGGTCAGCATCCCAAATCCTTTCTTCGGATCCAAGTGTCGAGGGGATTTAGGTCAGGCAGCATCTTTCTTGCAACTTGGCTGTTTGGAGGCAAGACAGAACCATTTTGATTTTTAACTCAGGGAAACAGATAGTTAATTCATTTGGCCTTGAAGAATATTGGAAGGCAAATAAATGATCAAGCATTCTTCAGGGAAATGTCATTTGTAATCAAGTTTTGCAAAACAAAAGGCACAAATAATTTGGACTGAACTAAATTGCAGCTTTTTAACAAGAAAACATATAATTTTACTTGTGTAGATGTGGGTCCCTGCCTTCTATCATAAATATGTCTTAAGGTTTTGCATGTAACTATTTTACCTATATTCTATTTTTAACATAACATTACATTAATTGCTTTTCATTTTGCTCAGGAAAAAGCCATTAGCTCATCAGGTACCAGGGGATTCTGCTATGTTTTTAGGAATTTCACCATTTCCCTTTGTGTCTGAGCCAGGATTTTAATATTCACTCAAAGGTCTGGATAGAATAGAAGGTATAGACTTTTACCAACATGGAATACTTTTACTCCATAATGGTACTAGTTAACAAGCTATAGGGAGGAAGGATTCTTTTCCAGATCTTCCTCAAATCCTTCTAGGCAAGTCTTTCCAAAGCTCTAAAGAGCCCTTCAACACTTACATTTAGAAGATCTAAGGGTTCTAATTACAACCAGGTCTTCACCACTGACGCAGATGAAGATGATGAGACAATGAGATCTCAGTGTGTTCCTCCTGTTTTTCATTAACCTACAGTGTTACAGACATAGCTGGCTTCTGTTGATCATATATGCCACCACAGGATACTACAATACTCAGTATACCAGCAAAAAATTACATAAAATGCTGATTTGTGTAACTGGTCTGATCTAAATTTGGTGCTTATTTCTAGTTTAAGGCCTCAGAACAGATATACCTGTACAAACTCTTTGGAGTTATTACATTTACCTCAAGATTCAAGCCTATGCAATGCTGGTGCTTAGGAAAAATTATAGGGTATTTGGAGAGGAATAAAAGCTCAACAGGATAAAACAACACAATAACAGGAAAAAATGAAGATGTAAAAAGGAATGGGCTGTTTTTGAGGTTAGTGGAATGGGGCTCAGTGACTAAACCCAGATAGCCTGGAGGAAGAGAAAAATAGAGTAAAGAAAAAAAAACATAAATAAGAAACATTGCCAATTAAGTTTTAACATGGTTTGGGCAAGAAAGTAGCAGTGTTTAACAAAAATGTAAGCATTAACTAGCAGGGGCAAAGATATGTAAGCAGGGAATTCTTAAATAACCAGCACATATATTTGGTATTCCCAGCAACGTGTATCTTCCAAGGAGAAATTCAAAACATAATTTCAACAGTTCTCCCATTCTCTGGACCAGATTTTCTTCCCTTTTTTAAATCTCTGCATGCTTTAATAGCTTCAAAACTGTTGCAGAGGGATGGTTAAATTGTTCTGTAGCTAACTCTTGCAGGTAGAAGTTAGGAGAGATCTGGGAGAAAGAAAAACAAATTTCTGAATACAGGAATTAAAAACAGTAATGGAGATCAAAGTCTGCTTTGGGGCAAGCAGCTCTTTATGATTGCAGCAGGTGATGTAACTTTGCTGTGCGATGAAGGTAAGGTAGGCTACTGTGCACCATCCTGAGCTGCCTTGGCATATGAGTCACCCAAGCAGCACACACTGCCTTGCCACAGCTTGTAGGAATTGAAGAAAGCAGTCTTGTGACAAACTCAGGGGTGGTAGGGGCCAGAGAGGCTTATCAAATTCCTTTGAATTTTTTCTAACTAAGTAATATCACCAAAGTGACTGCTCCAGCCTTTAGACCAGCACAGCTCCTGTGGGTGGGCTGAGCTACAGGACACTTTGGGACAGCGAATGGCTCCTGTCCTTCGCCTAGTGCTCAGGTGGGAAATTGCTCATTAGTGAGAACTAGCACTGACTTAAGCTTACAAACTTCTCATCATTCATATCCTCTGTTCAAGTGGGACTTGAGAGCCTTGGGCAGTTCATGAGCCCTTGAAGCTGCTCTGCTGTCACCGTGCACGGTGTGTTATGGACTAGCAGTGGCACTGTGTCTGTGCAGTGGTCTGACCCTCAGGCACCAGAGCCATGTGATGGGACAGAAGGGCTACACAAGGATTCTGTGCTGATGTCCCCTCCCTTCAGATGCCAGGGGAGTTGTCTTTTGTGATATGGAGATTTTTGTATGCTGCTCAAAGACTCTGAAATATTATGCACATTGAATAATATATGTAAAAGATATTGCATATGATTAATATGATATTGCCAAATTAAATTTTAAATTCATTTATTTTGAAGTTAAAAGCAATTTAAAATGTCGAATGATTAGGATACACTTTGTAGAGTAGACTTTTGCATATTATCCAAACAGAAAATTCAGCAATTAGACATGAAGCCAGAGAGCGGCACAACCACAGTTATGAGATCAGAGCAGTTCACAGAAATAATTTAGAGTTTTTAAGTCTGTGTTCCAAACACTGCCCTAGAGCTCCATGTTCACATTCATGGTACCATCCATGTCTAACCTATGTGTTTGAGTCATTATGAAGCCAGTGAATTTTCACATACTTCCAGACTTTGGTGTCTGTTGGAACCAAGGGCTGTGGTACCTTTGGTACCTTTGTGTTCCCTCTTCTGTGCAGGGCTGCATAAAACTGAGGGCAATCAGGGTCACACATTCAGCTGCTTTTGATGCATTTTGCCTACTTTAAATTCATGGTGTTAAGAATATAATCCACATGGTGGCCAGGTGGCATGAACTTTAAATCTTCCAGGTGTTACTTTTCACTGTTTCTAAGAAAAATAGCTCATCACTGCTTCCTATAAAAAAAAAAGCAAATCTCCCCCTCCCAGTTTAGTAGAAATGGGAGGGAAAGATAGCTATGAATTTTAGAGTTTACTTTTAGGGGGCAGTCGAGTGTGATAAAAGCATTTAGAATGTAATTGGTGAAGTGAACCCAAACAGAAGGACGTTCTTCGTGAAACAAAATGTAACATTGCCCTATCTTATTATTCAGGTCAGATTGCAAAATGTTTTTAGTGTGACTGTAACAGATTCTGCCATTAGCAGATGCATATGCAGAGTACATACACCTTGACCTTGGAGATAATTAGCAGGAACAGAAAACAGTGTGACCAAAAGCCTCTGGTTCCTCTCTGCTGCATTGTATCATCCCTTCTGGGTGTCATAGAATGCAGTATTATCAACCACTATTAAGATAGGGTTTAATCTCAAGCCTCAGGCTCTGCCAGCTTCTGCATTGCTCTATAAATCATCCTTTCTTCTTAGCAGAGCTTGGTTGGGTATTAAAGAAGTGTTTATATCTAAGCTTCAAAGTCAGCACTTGCTGATTCAATTAACTAATCTACAGCTCTCAAAGCTGAAGCTAGTTGTTTATTTTTAGGTAGAATTACTTTTCATCTAAAAGTGCTGATTTATCAGAATTGGAGTGTTTTGTGGGAAGGTGCTTTAGCAAAAATTGAATAAAACTGTCTGCTGAGGAGGCATGGGGAGAATCTGCCAGCTTGATGGAGCAAGGGGCAATGGAAAGTTGAGAACCACAGCTCTGGAGCCGTGCGGAACTCTGGAAACTCAACTTTTCTGTTCTCAGCTTTTGCAAACCTCACTTCAGGACTGCCAGGAGCCACCAGTGGGGAAATCCTTAGTGTTCAGCTCTGATCTGCCCAGCCACTCCAAACATTGGTGTAGCAAGGCTTGGGGAACATGAGGGGACTTTGTGGAAATGTAAAAACACAAAGAGATCTCTACTTTCGAAAAACATGATTTTGAAATTTCTTTGCTGTGACAATTTGAGTTTTTAGTCTGAAGGAGAAGAGGCTTTTTATGTTCTCTCAGCAGAAAAATTTCTGTGACTAGACAGTAATATCTGCAAATGTATGTATACAGCATTTGCTTCCCTTTTCCTCAGCTGTCTGCACAGGGCTTCTTAAACCCTATCTACTTCAGACATAAAAAGAGAGGTTATGAGAAACACAGCAGCAGTCACCAAGGGAAAATGCTGACAAGCAGTATGGTATGGACTTACCAAACAGAAATCCCACATTGCAGTTATACCATTTTAAAAAAGAATTTAAGAATGCATGCATTAGCAGATGCTGTTCACAGGAGTTTTTGGGGTACATACACACCCCCGTCCTGCTCCTTCCATCTCTGGTTTGCTGCATTTAAGACTTGCAGTTTCACCTTGTTGTATTTGCCTTTGGACAAAACACAAGCAGAGCATCTTCTCTGTTCCTCTGAACAGTGACTCTAAAGATCTGGGGTCAGAAGCTGTGAAATAACTTCTCTCAGTTCCCTGAACAAGCTTGCTATTGAACTGTCTCCTTTGTTCTTACCCAAGGAGAGTGTTCATCTCTGTAATTTGCCTAGCAGCCAAACCACAAGCTCCTACTCTTTAAGGTATTTTGAAATGATAAAGCACTGCTTTAAATATTGTTTTGTACTGAAGAGTTGTATAAAATAAGAGAGACACAATGGTAACTTAAATAGTTCTCTGTGCAATTACACGACTATAATTACACTGCTAAGGTAATATTTGTGTAACTTACCCAGGATGAGCCTTTTATTTTCCCCCTGAAGTTCTAACTGTCTTTTAAAATGACACAATGATGTAATTCTTGGCTAGGCTACAGTACTGTGTTTGTTAGGACTTGAAACTTTCAGGATTTAAGCACTCTGATTGGTAAAGAATGAATATTTGATTGATGGAGGATGGATCAGTGCTCCCTTTCAGGCTTGGCCTCCTGTCTCTTATAAGCACTTTCTATAGTGTTTAGTTCAGTTTATTGTTTTGGGGTCTATATTCAAGATTCTTCAGGACCTGTCCCAGCTTTCCTAAAATATCCTATAAAGTGCCAGGAGGAAGAGTGGGGTGGGTAAGCTCAGATGAGGAGCAATAATTATCAAAATAGAGCTGCTCACTTTCTTGAGGCTGCTGGCCACCAGTTTATTCTAACCTTGCACTGCTTTCCCAGTAATCACACTGAAAATCCTGCTGTGATTATCAGACATTCCTTGAACTATACTGGGCAATAGCATAAGAATTTTAATTCTTGATTGGCCAAAATACATCTGTGGGAAATTGGAAAGGAATGTGAGGAAAGTGCACGTGTAGAATTGCAGTTCCTAATACATGTTCCTGTGTTCTAGTAATCTGAAGTTTATGAATGTCTAAAGAAAGAGTTGGTGTGATATTAGTTTTTAAAATAAGAAGTATTCTTATCTTTTTACAAATGTAGAAGACTGTTTGGAGAATTAGAAGAGTATATAGGGTTCCTCACTTTTGATCTAGATTTTCTTCTTTCATTGGACACAAAATTTCCATAGTCTGTGTCAGGCTGTGAAGTTCTTCTCTCAACCAGGAGTTTGGAAAGTACTTATTCAGAAAATTTCTTATGATACTTAATGGTTAATTATATGTGGAATTTAATACTGGCATACCAGGAACTAGGAAGGATGCCTTTGATGTTCAAATTTTTATAATTTTCCCTTCTGTCTTTCTAGCATTTAAATAGTTCATTTTCATATTGTCTACAATACTCTTGCATTTGTGTAAGGGTTGCTACTACTGGTCTTTTATGGCTGAAATACTGAAAGTTGTATTCAAATTTTAGTTTAAATTTGGGATAATTAAACCACATTTCTGCATTTTTCTCAATAGTGAAGGATATTTGACTCCCAAATTCTAAAACAGTTGGACATATTTTACTATTTTAGTGCCACATATATTCCCTTGTCTATACTTGAATGCAAATAAGTTTTTTAAAGAAAGCCAGTGCTGTGAATATAATGTTACGTGAACTTTGCACTGGAGATAAACAGAATGTGATGACATTTCCATAGCTGTGGGTGAATAATCTGGAAAGGTTAGGCAGGATTACCTTTTTTTTTTGTTTGAATACATGAAATTGATCAGTTCACAGCCAGTGGAGGTCATCCATTTCGGGCTTGGGCTCACTGGACCATATCCAAAACCAGCTGATGCACTTGCCTCTACCCACTTGTATCTGCCTGCGGGGACAGAAAACTCTGCTTGCTGAGTACAGAGGCCAAGCAGTGTTAGCTTCAAACTAGAATTTAAGACAGACGGTGCCCCATGCTGACACTGACCTTCAGCACACTCTCATGGCTTTCCTCGTCACCCCTGTGCTCTGGCTGTGATGTGACCCCATGTACAGACCAGTGGCATTGCTTTGGTTTGTTCTGCTCTGTATCCTCTGCCTGACACGTCTCACCTCTGGTTTTATACAGAAATTATTGTCTCTCTGGCTGAGGGCAGCATAGGGGAACTGGAAGGATTCCTACCAGCCTCATCGGCAAAATCTGGGCACGAATGGAAATCGGAGTCAATTAATAAATGATACAATTAAAAATTTGCTTGATACGCTATTTGCTCTCTGCCCTTTTACTGTTCCTAGTATAAAGCCTTTCATTTATCTCCTCGGATGTCCAAAGCCCAGCAGCGCCACTCCAGAGAGCAGCAGCCCCTGCGGTGCTCCGGGGACTGCACAGGTCCCGCTCCCGGTCCCGGTCCCGGTCCCGGTCCCGCTCCCGGCCGCGCTCCGGCACACGGACAGCCGAGCTGGACGGCGGAGGAAAGCACGATGGTCACCGGCACAACCTGCGGGGTTCGTGCGGGAATCGTGCGGGAATCGTGCGGGAATCGTGCGGGCGCGGGGGCACACCTGGTGGGCAGCGTGGGAAGCTCGCCCGCTCCTGCCGCTGGTAGCCCGCTCCGGCCGCTGGTAGCCCGCTCCTGCCGCTGGTAGCCCGCTCCGGCCGCTGGTAGCCCGCTCCTGCCGCTGGTAGCCCGCTCCGGCCGCTGGTAGCCCGCTCCTGCCGCTGGTAGCCCGCTCCGGCCGCTCCCGCCAGGCACCCGCCCGGGACCACCTGGACTGCCCGGCCTCGCCGGACAGAGGGGAGACACCTGCCTGCTCCCAGCTGAGCTGGGCTTATGGAAAAATCGCGTTTGTGCGATGGGTGTGCGTAGACAGAGGCTTAGTCTCTCCCTGCCATACGTTCAGGAGACTCGGCCATCAGCCTCAGCAAAGTTCAGGCGTGAAACTGAGTTAGGGGGGGTTTAGACTGGATATCAGGAAAAGCTTTTTTACCCAGAGGGTGTTTGGGGCCAGAGGGTGTTTGGCACTGGCACAGGCTCCCCAGGGAAGTGGTCACAGCACCAAGCCTGACAGAGCTCAAGAAGTGTTTGGACATTGCTTTCAGGCACACTCTGCTCTTGTGCAGAGCCAGGAGTTGGACTCGATGATCCTGGTAAATTCCTTCCAGTTCAGCTTATTCTCTGTGAAAGTTGCTCCATGTGGAGGGTGTTTTGTGTCAGCAGGGAAGTGTACAGTGCATAACTTGCATAGGGCACAGGGATAAAAGCCTGCCTTGGAAATCTAATCCAAAGCAGGGAGCACAACAAAGCCTCTCAAGCTGGATGCTGCATCTCAAATGCCACGTTCAGTTTTGGGTCCCTCTCTACAAGTCATGCGTTTGAAGTCCTAGAGTGTGTTTGGAGTAGGACAATGGAGCTGGTGAATCGGCTGGAGCACAAGTGTGATGAGGAATACTGAGGGAGCTGGGGTGGGTTAGCTTGGAGAAAATGAGGCACAGGTGGGATCTTATTGCCCTCCACAAGCACCTGAAAGGAGGTTGTATCCAAATGAAAATTGGTCTCTTCTCCTAAATTACCGGTGGGAGGACAAATGGAAATGGCCTCCAGTTCCACCAGGGCTGGTTTAGATTGGATATTATGAAAAATTTCTTCACTGAGTAGTCAGACATTGAAAAAAATTGCCCAGGCAAGCAGTGGAATTACAATCCCTGGAAGCATTCAACAAACATATAAATGTGGCACTTGGGGACATGCTTTAGTGGTGAACTTTAGTGGTGGCAGTGCAGGTTAAAGGTTGGACTCAATGACCTTAAGGGTCTTTTCCAACATTAATAATTCTGCAATTCTTTGAATATGACTGTGAACCAAGAATGGAGCCCGCAGTGTGATCACACAGGCATTACCCAGGCTGGCCTTACGGGCCTTTGAGCTGAATGGGGTTAGGGTGGAAGGGTATGAGGCTGAAAAGGGAGCAGGCTCAATGGGCTACTTCACGTGCTTCAGGAGTAACCAGAGGCAGGAGGCACCTGGGACACACTGGAAGAAGTGCTGTGTGGTGGCCTGGCTAAGGAGGGATGAGCAGCAGGTGCCTGGGGCTGTCTGCCCACAGAGGTTGATCAGAGCTGATGGTGACACCACCATCAGTTGTCTGTGCTTGTCCTCACACGGACGGGCATTGGGCTCTTTGCATCCTCAGGATCAGGAGCATAAAAGCAATAATTTATCAGGATGGACTCTCATGTGCCTGCTTGGGATGTCCTTGGCAGAGAGAGTCTTGCAAGTACTGTTTCTACTCACGTCTGGCACACTGAACTTGTGCTGCAGGGATATTGCACAGGGACCAGCACGGTACGCTCACGCTATGGGGAATCACGAACACTCCTGCTCAGAGCTTGGACAGCTCTGTCTACCCAGACACATGGAATCCCAAACACAGCAAATCCGCAGAAAAATGTGCCCAAGGGAAAAAGCAGAATCTGGGAAAACACACAGTCAAAAACTGCTGTCATTTTAACCAGGGCTACGGAAGGATGGAGGAAAAGAGCAAAATTGAGGAACAGCAATGAAAAACATTTTCTGGGAGCTGAGAGTAGAAAGCCCTGCTCTGCACTTTAAAAATATTTACTAAACCTGCACATCGTGTTTGTTCAAAGTCTGCCACAATAAGGGTGATTTTTCTCAGTTTTATATCTATTTCTAAAAATAGACAAGCATGGTCAGCTGCCACATTTTGACACTCTACTGTAGAAGGGTGAGATTAGCCACATGAAGGGCATGCTGACTCAACTTGGCAAGTCTGCTTTTTATGGATCTGACAAAGACTAACTTGGAAAAGGTAGACCCTTGTGTTTTATCTCGATTTAATTCTGTAGATGGGGTAAACCGATGTGCAGCTTACTGTTCTAATCACTGAAATTAAACATTTGTTTTGATATATCAGCTCACTGTAACAAAAATAAATATTTTGCTACATTATTTCATTTGCTGTCCAAAGGTTTTTGTTTAAACTTCTACACCACAATCCTGTTTTCAGCTCTTCACTTCAAATCCCAAGATTGGGATGTGCACTGTTCTGTGCACACCTTTTATACCAGTGAGCACTACTACCTAGTTCTTTCCTTGCACCCTGTGCCACTGCCTCTATTAACATGATGTAAACACCTGGCCATCTAGTTTTCATATTCTTATGCAATATTCAATGTAATGAGATCCTGAGGCTACAGGCACTACCACAGTAGGGCAGAAGTAATTACAGGAACACCAGCAATGTAATTAGTGGCCATGAATTTTGCTGACATGATGTTCGGTTAGCAGCATGTCCAGCTCCTGTGGCATTGTGCAGCTGAGAGTTGTGGACAGAAATTTTAAGACAGTTTTCTGATGGAGATTGCTACTGCCCAAGAGACCACCTTGAAACTTTGATCCTTGCAGCTTAAAATAACTTGAACTTTTCTTCAGAATTCTGTACAGATTTCAGCTAGGCTGCTGAAGAAGTAGGAGCTGTTATTAATCTGTCTGGAAAAATATATACAGGGATACTAATGAAAAAAAAAACCCTGTTCAGTCTACTTCCATCTAGGATTTAGTTTCAGTATACAGCTTAAGGAATACAAAAAACATTTTCCTCTGAGACCTGTATGGATACAGGAACATGGACAATTTTTTACGAGCATTTTCTTCTGCTTCCTTTTACAGGCTTCATATATTTTTTACCTTTTTGCTACTGTTAAACACTGCCTATGACATTGAAATGTAACATTTCCTTGGTTTGTCTTTGATTTTTGAACATTAATTTTTGCATTTTTAAAATTAGAATTTTTCAATTTATTTTCCAGGTGAAAGACTATCCCACTAACAAGTTCTTGTTTATTGCCCTCTACATTAATTATTGAGTAGGCTCTCCAAAACTATGTGTGCTTTTCTCCATGATAAGTTTAAGTTTCAGGGCTTTTTTTGCTTTCTTCTTCCAGTGGCTGTTTTAAACCATTTTCTGTCAATCTGCACAAATTTGCTTCTACTGCAGGTGGTGTACATTTCTCTCCTCAGAGAGAGATACTGTATTTTTCACAATAAGACAAAACAAAAGTAATTGTAGGTGATTTTTTGCCAAGGCAAAGAGGGCAACTGTAGGAGCTAGAAAAACAAATGTGAAACCAGGCCAAACTGCAATGAAACAAAAGTTCTTCCAGCTGCAGAGAATGACAGATCCTCTGCTAGTCTGTTATTGCTTGATTTATTAACATACAGACTATATCTAAAAATATCCACATATTTAATGCATGTCTAATCGCATTTGCAACAGAAAATAGACTTATTTGCACAGTCATGGCCCAAATGTATCTTTATGTTTATTTCACATCCCAGTAAGTTTGGGAATGGCTTTCTTTGGGTCTCACATATTTACACTGAAAAGAATGCATGAAATTAGACCGTTCTGTCTCAGGTTTTGTTTAACAGATTCTGTGTGTTATGTAATATGTTTAACTCGTGAATCAAAGCTAGACAGGATTCAAATATCTGCAGGACACAGTTGTATGCAGTCTGAGTCTGCGCTTTCATGGAAAAAAAAAACAGTATCTCACACTGAACTGCTGTTAGGGAAATAATTACACTGGTTTAGCTCACCTTCAACCTGACTTCCATTCCATCCACCCTGTAGCCTTTAGTATCTCTTACCACCAAAAGAGCCCAGGAGTCCAAAGCATGAAGCGTTATCAGTGTCACAGCAGGCGAAGCTGTTGAGGTTGTTCCAGAAGCGTTTCCTGGGACTGTCTGCCTTGCCCATGTCAGGTAGGAGGTGCTGTAGCCAGTGCACTAATGGGCACAGCACAGCTCAGAATTTGGTGTGTTGTGGCTTCACAGCTGGTTTAAAGTCTGATACATTAGTTTGCACAGTTTGAGTTCAATGATAGTAGCTTAAGCTGCTGTGCCAGAGTCTGAAGTGAAATGGCTGAGAGCCACCACACAGCTGCTGATGTTGCCTCACCTGTGGGCAAGAATCTCCCAGAAATGAGAATGAAACTCCCATGTACTGCAAATATGCCTTTTGTCATATTTGAGCCTGCAGGGTAATTTTTCAGGAGATGCTTGCCATGGCTGCTGGTCCCAGAGTACTGATGGAATGGGTATGGATGGCTGGAAAGGACCACTGACCAAGCTCTTCCTGTCCATTGGTGATGTTAATATGACACCAGAACTGTGTGAGACTGTTTTGTAACAAGCTGCTCTATCTTAATACATTTGTTTTATTTCTGTGTATGAAAAAAATTGATTTTTGAAATCAAAGCCTGCAGCATATTCCCCCTCAATACAAATGAATCACTTTGGTATTCCTTTTTAGATTAATCCAGCAGTTGTGATAATGACATTTTTCAAAGTGTGTGCTGCCTAACGCTGCGTAATTTTTTTTTAGCAACTATTGATCCATAAAATAGAATTCATACCATTCTTAATACACATTCTAACTAGAAGCAGTGATGGTGTGTGTGCAAAGCAGGCATATCAAGAGGTGTCTGAGTCCTTGTTTCATGGGGCATATTAAGGCCTTGGCTGCAGCAAAAGTAGGTATTCTCCTTTGGCTGGACTGGAATTTCAGTTGTTATCAGCTACAGAGAATTCAGTCTATGATCCAAACAAGAGCCAGACTCCAAAGCAAGCTGTAGGAAATTAAAAATAGAATGGTATTATATGTAAATGCCTTACTGTCTGTTTTAGACAGTGAATGAAAAGAAGTCAAGAGAAACAGAGACAGTGTGGGAAATTCCCTGCCTATGCCCGGGGTGTTCTCTGTAATAAAGTAAATGCAGTTCTGGATAGTTTTTCATTTGTAGGATCTTAGACCAGTGTAACACAGTTTGAAAAAATTCAGTTGTGGCACAGTTCATAAATGAAAAGAAACATGTATGTAACTTTCTACTTATAAATTGTCTTTATAAAATGAAGACCCACTTAGTCAAACACACTTGGCTCAAGTTCTTATATACAGGATATGCTTGAAGGTAGTTATTATTAAAGAAAATATAAGGAGGTCAGGATAAGTCAGAAGAGGAAAAGGCTCCTCTTTAGTCATGAGTGAGTGTACTTCAAATGTATTAAGTACTTCAGTAAATGGTGTCTTTGTTTTTTGCTGGGGGTTGGAGAAACAGAACATTCCTTTCAGAACTGAAATATTCATGTCATCTGCTGTGACAAGGGTATCTATGCAGGCATTTTACTAGCAGCACCACTTGGCCGCTGGGACAGCAATTTAGATTGATTCCTGCCTCTTACAGTAACATATTCCTGCTGTGTCTTTTCAAGAAATTAAAAACATCTTTTTTTTCTATTACTGGTCCTTGATGGAAACTACATTCTCCTAGAATCCAAGGATCTGGTAAATACAAGCATTGGCATTATTTTTTATTTTTGCATCTGCTGGTTCAAACACTTTAGAAGTTGTACATTGGGTCTAATTTGGTATCTACAGGTCTTAGCAACAGTCGTGTTTTAAAAGCAACCTGTTCTACTCAGTGCAATAAAGTGTGCTCTCAAGAGCTGGTAGGTTCATCGAGCTACAAAGACTTTCCTGGACTATGAGATTCTCTTCCATGAGTGTGTGAACTGTTTTCAGAAGGTTGCCAGTTAAAAGGGGTCAGTTCAGCTGTGACCTACTGAGCATGCATGGGACCCAGTCCTTTGTTTGTAGGCAGATGTTAATATCTGAAAGACCAAAACACTTGAGGGACATTGCCAGCAGAAGAACAAAAGTGGGGTTTGGGTGGTTTTTCTAATTTTTTTTGCTCTTAGAGTTATAATGAAAGAAAAGAAAAAATATCGAGAGTGTTACATCTCTAACACTACTGCTGTTTCTCCTCTACATGCTCCTGAGGGGTCTTCCTTAATGAGGGACCCCAGACCTGGAGAGCCCAGCTCCAGCTTTGCTTCTGCTTTTTGGGACACTTGCTGAGCAGCAGAATCTCTACAGGTAAAAACAGTGCCTGAAACTGTAATTGTTTGCTTTGTAACAAATGCAGAGCCACCCTGGATGGAGAAACTGATGATCTAAAGTCAACAAAGTGGAGCTTAGTAGAATTAAGTGTAGAAGATTATAATAAGATGAAATCAAGCACAGAATGTCCAATGCCTGGCAAAGTAGCAGAGTGGCAAAATAGGGTCTGGTGCTTATACTGGGTCAAAAACTGAAAAAAAGCCAGTTAGTGAGACACTGTGGTACAGAAAATCAATCTCCCTCTGGGATGTATTAGCAGGAATGTCACTGAACTGAGCAGAATTTGCTCTTTGCAGTGCTGATGTGACATTATTTGGAGAGGTCAAAGCACCAGACATTAAAAGGAAGACATGCCCAAAAAGAGCAATGAGAATAGTCAGAGGCATTTTAAAAGTGTTATTTGTGAGAAATGAAAGAGAAAAGGATTTATTAACTTTTGGAAGAGAAATTACTATAACTGGGGAGAGATAATGCTGATAAACTTCAACTCAGTAAAATTTAAAAGATTATTATAAGGAAAGAGAACAGTGATTAATTGTTCTCACTGCTCATCACCACAAACCAAGGCAAATGGCAGCAGAAGTTTCAGCAAACACTACTTTGGTTAAGTGTAAGGAAAAGATCAAGCTACCAGGTTTTTCATTCTACAGGCTCAGTTCCCATGATAAACACAACCTACAAAGAACTGCTTGCATGACATCCCATCTGAGACTCTGAAATACTCCCCTTTAGGCTCTTCCACAAGATCTGGACATGGACTTGTGGCATCCGGAACAAACCTGTGAAAATTTGAACTGCTAGTGAATGTAACCATTGTTTTCCCAGTTGTTTGTGTCTTGACTTCTTTTTGAAAGTCTGCATCTCTTTTCCTACCTCTTGGACTGTGTCTGAAGTAAATAGTGATGAGTTGAAGGACTTAATATTGGCAGCCTGGAATGCAAATAATTCTGTTGCTGGGACTATAACCAGGCAGCTTAGTCAATATCAACTACAGTAAATCAGTAACACTCACGCTCTCAGCAAAAATCACTTCTTTCTCTAAAATAGCACATTCTTGGAAATCTACACTTCAAAACATTCGAGAAAATTAATTTGCATCTCTCTGGCCTTTGACTCCCTTTCCCCCACTCCAATAGGTTACAAAATGTTGGCTCCTCCAAAGGCCACTGTAGCAATTGCAGGAGCAAAAGTCATTACTAGAAATCTGTGCATAGCTCTTTTTAAATTAATAAACTAGGTAGTGGGTTTTGTTGTGCTGGGGACAGAAGAATATGCAGTACTGTTTTGATGGGGTATAATATTTAGGAGAAAAATCTGTACATAATGACAAACAGGCTCTCAAATCTGTTATTACTCCAGTTTCTTTGGCAGGCATTAAGGTGGGATGCTGTACAAACAAGGAAGATGTTCAGGTGTATATTTTAAATGGTGTGTTGGAAATGGCAGGAAGGTCTTGGTTCTGCCTAGGATCTGTGCTGGTGAAAGATGACTTTTTACAAGTCATTGTCCACACTTCTGCTGTCACCCGGGGATCCCAGGGCAAGTAAACTCTATAATCTTTGAGTGACTCTTTAGAAGATATCACTGGAAACTGAAACACACTATTTCATGCAAGAAAGGTTTCCTACATTTTGGATTTAGAGAGTCTTGACTGCTGAAATGCTGCTTTCATACAGCCTTCTCTGCTAAAAATTGGTTTTCCCCAAATGATCCCAAACTTTCTGAAATAACCTGACAAATCCTAATTCCTGCAGAACTTTTTTCCCTCATTTTTGGTGTTATCATTGGTAAACATGCTTCTAGGCTGATATTAAATGGCAAACTTTTGACATCTTTCTAATAACTTTAACACCTGCTTTTTTTTTCACAGCAGAATAAATCCTGCTGAAAAATATTTATAGTGATCATCATTTCAGATGCCTTTACAATAAGTCCAGAGGACTTAAGAAAAAGTGTTGATGTTTTCTGTGGGCTCCCATAACTGCAGTAAGTCTGACTGCAGTAAGTCACAGCTCCCAAAGGCACTTTGATTATAGAGTCAAATGCAGAGAGAGCAAAGATAAGCCTAGGAGCCAAAAACCACTGAGTCCAGCCTTAAAATTAGCAATCACAAAAGCTGTATCTATTTAGAGCTTTGATTTAGCTAAGACTCTCAGAGCACAGATCAATCGTAGGCATGTCATTGAAGCCAATCACCATAATGTCCAAGTGAGGGTGGTTATCCCAGCCTTATTCTTCCCTGCATTAGCCTAGACACACAGTGGGATCAAACTCTCTTGTTAAACACTAAGCCATTCCTCCCTTTGTATCTACAAACGACAGGCAAGGGACAGAAACAGATATGTCTTGCAGGCCACAACAGTTTATCAATATCCCAATCTGCAGAGCACACAACAGGGGTCACCTTGCGGATGGATTAGTGTGCTGGCTCCCTGTTGCAGCTAGGGGATACAATGAGTTACATAAAAGTTAATTAGCAAAGCAAAGAAAGCAGAGAGCCCGAAAGGCTCTGATGGTTTGTTTAAATACTATAATCCTCTGATGTTCTGCAGATTTACAGCAAGACTTTGGGTTCCTTTTCTTTACAGGAGGGGATGGGTTACTGCTTGGTGAATTTGACTCTTTAGATGCCTTGCTAAATAATCTATAAGGCGTATTTACAAGACAGTTCCAGAATCAGTTCCGGAACTACATGTTTTTAGTGTCCTTCTGATTTATTCTGTTAAGATAGCATTTAGTAGGAATGTCAGATTGTTCCTGAACTTGGCTAGTCAAGGCCAGACTTCCAAACGGAAAAACTTAAAACAGTTTGGGAGTTCAGGCCTATTTAAAAGATTCTAATTTCTTTGTTTTACTTGCCTGGGTATTGCAACCCTGTAGTTACTTTTACTTTTAACAAAGTCAATTACATTTTGACTACATTACATAAAGACCTCTTATCTTTAGTAATAAGTGTGACCTTCAACTTAGGTACTGTACACAATCCGGCCTGGTAGGACAGAGAGAGCAAAATCTTTATTCTCAAAGGTCTTGTGCCCTTTTGTAGCATCCAGTCTGAATGCTGCAACTCTATAGAGCTGAGGAACAAGCTGATCTTCTGCTACAAAGACTGCTTTTCTGCTGGGTGAGATGATGGTTGTACTTGCAGGCGTCAGCTTTCCAAAAGGGGGATCAGGTCTTCATTGTCATGGGATTCCAGGAGCAGCAACAGATATAGGATGAGAAAACTGATCTACACAACCTGGTGGACATCAGATGAATGTGGTGACAAGAAAGTAGAACCAAGCGGTTTATGCACGTGGAATAGGAACAGACCTTCTTAAATTCCCACCTTGTGGGCCATGACTCAAACAAACTGAGTCATAGCAATTACTAATACAGCTACACTCAATCTCATTTCCTTTGGATTAGCACCCCCAAAGCAAAAATGTGGCAACTGCTGTCAATGCTTTTATTGATAACCAGCAGTGTTCTCTACAGAAATTAAGCCCTTGGTTGAATTTCTGCAGCTGTGCCTTGCTCTGGCCATCTGAAAATCCCAGGGTAGCAGACAGACAGAGGACTTTGTATCCATCAGATCAGTGCTGAGTGTGGATGACAAGATGGCAGAAGAAAAGTCACTATCAGTCATGCTCTAGCTCTTTTTTGGTAAAGCAGAAGTTAGTTCCCTACAGCAGCATGTGAAGCTTTCAAAAGTTTCAAACCTCTGTAAGGAAAAAAAATCAGAAGTGGGTCTGTCAAGAAAGGAGGAAATACCAGGACACCCAAGGCACAGACAGTATGGCATAAAGGGGAATGGGCAATATCATTCAGCTAGAAAAATGACATTTCCTTGTGATTTCAGGATGTGGGCTTCATGGCCTTTGACGTTTCATTCCTTTGGGCTTTCACTCCTTAGTTGCAAACTCCTCTTTTGATCAGTACACTGTAGATGCAGTAGCGATTTTTTTTTTTCTGAGACAAAAATGTTGATACCATGCATTGTTATAAGAAACAAATGTTTGCTTAAATGTTTACTTAAAATGAAAACTTCAGGGAACTTCACTACATCACTCTTTGAATTTTCTGCCTAGAATTGTGATGCTAATGCAGGGACCACTGTGGTTTTGTAAAAGAGAAGAGGAATGACATAATCTGCAATATTTTTCTCTTCCACAAATGTTTTCGTGGCAGGTTGGAAATTGTACAAGCAACCACTGGATGGCAATGTTTCACACACAATTTCACTCTCAATAGTTTAATAGAACTTGAAGTGCAGGTGCTCATCTGATTAAAACTTTCATCCAAATCCTAGTCTAACACTTATTTCAATTCCATGTTTGTGTCACTGACAGAAATTGAACTGACAGTTGTATTATGGAGAGGCTACTGGCTCTGCATTGCTAAGGTCGAAACTTGTTTTCCATTATAAACTCAATCTTGGCCTCAACTCCGAAATTCTCAGTAAAGACTGTTCCTCTTTCACATATTGGGACCACAATGAGCAGCAAAGAGAGGCGTTTTGTTCCCATTTCAGATAAGTTAAGCAGGGTGGTTATTTGGTTCAGTTCTGTGGACACTCTGGTGTTAAAATGTATAAAACTTTTTGCAATGTCTCTTCTCTGTAACTTCCTATGAAATTCAAGATCCCTGGAACAACACGGGCTGGATCTGCAAGGCTTATTGACTAAAATGGGAAGTGAAGTTCCTCCAGCTGAATTTACCCTTGCTTCCTTATGTTTGCTTGCAGTGAAATTCATCTAACATTTCTGAACATTTTCAGAAAATTAAAATCTGGTGACAAGTAACACAGTGACAGGTGCAGGTGTTCTGAGGAAGCAATTTTTTACACTCATCTGTCAGTATTCATGCTGAGAGCACTCACACCTGGATTCAGCTCGGAAACAAGCACAGCACAAATTGGGTGACTTGGCTGGCAAATTAAAGCTGACCAGCACAGCTCAAAAATACTGAATGCTTAGAGAATTAAGGTGGCATATCCATACACTTGCATTTTTTCACTCCTTAAAAAAAAGTAACATTGGCAGATGATATGAGATAAGAAAGTTGAAGAATCCTGATCATTACAAATACTCATTGTGAAAAATCAAAACACTGAAATCACTGATGATATTATTTACTTTGCTTCACTCACCATGTTGCAAAAGCCTCCTTTCTCTTCATACACCTGCTCTTGTTATCTATTGCTGATCAGCACATATCTGACAGGTCTGCCATATGCCAGGCCAGCAAACCAAAAATCACAGTGCAAAAGAAATTATCGACAAATCTTTGTTTCTTGTTTCGGTGTAGGTTTGAGTAGTAATTGTGAGAATCATGTTTACAGTACATTCCTCCCTGCCTGTGTCAATTCAGTATGGTGTTTACTGCATCTGAGGAAATCGGCTCCTTTGGAAGACGATTGTCTCTTGAGATATTTCTTGATGCTGCAATCATCCAGGAATGGATACACTTTCTACTCTGCCACTGGTTTAGAGCAACAAGCTTTTCATACCTGCCCTCAGAGAATTCAGAATAGCTCTATATGGGGAAAATCCAATCTCATTCCTATATTGGCACAACCTTTGAATCCTTTGCTTTACTTCTACAGATCATAGAGAATGCTCCTAGCGCTTTTTGTGTAACAGATGAAAAGGTACACAGAGGGGAGGACTGAAAGCCTGGTATTGCTGTGTGAGAGAGAGCTCAGATTAGAACTACACCTGAAGATCATTTCCACTTTCAAGCATTCTCAGTTTAGTCTTACAATGTGTACCCTAACACTGTAATGTCTCTCTTAGAGAGTTAAAGTACTCTTATATTTTACTTCTCTGATACTGACAGGCACTCTCACACTGTACACAAGCTTCTGTCTGGGAAGTACATCACTTCTTTTTCTTTGCTGCTTTGTACAGTTAAATTCAGAAGGCGAATCTCAAACTTGGTGTTTCCACATTTTTGATCATAAACAGTGACATGCCAGAAAAGTACATTTTGACACAAAACTGAGCTATAGCCTGGCAGTAAGGCAGAAAATAAATTAGACTTACATTGCCTAGACTGTTCTGAGAAAATGATGTATCCTAGTCTGGGTAGTAGCACAGTGATACCATTTGCGTCACTGAAATTCATTAATAAGGTCACCATTTCTCTAAGGAACTATTGCTTCAGAAGTTAGTAATCTGACTGTGAATATTTGTTTTGACAGGACTTTCATCAGTTTGGATATATTTAAGTAAATTATTTAAAAAGGGAAATATTTTAAAATTATAAAAAAACAATGAAAACAGATCATTAGAACCCTTAACATTTTACCAAAATACATTTTCCAGGGTATATCACAAGGAATTTTTGTTAACAAATGTCTACTGACAGCCTCAGAGCCCGGACTCTTGTCTGATGCAGTAGGTCAGTCATACAGAAAGGGTAACTCTCAATAGCACTCAACAGGCACTTACATACCCTACTTAAAATACTCAGAGCCTAACTCTTTAAGTTAATGATTTTACTGAAATGAGTGACTTCAGGTCTAATATACAGCTGTAGGCATGCATCCAAATCTGGCCCAAGGAATTCACATTACACATTTTGTATATTTGGAACAGGTAAATAGTGATCACCTATAAACATTTTAGTCTAAATGCCCTGCCCAAAATCAGATAGGACCCCTTTGTCAGGGACACGGGAATACTCTGTGTTACTGAAATAACAAAAAATTCAGGTTTTTTTTTTCTCTTTCAAAAACATAATTGTTTGCATTTCTGGATAAAAATGGAATGTTTTATTTTGAGCCTTTGACTCATTGACAGATTACATATTGACACAAGTTGCAAATTAGAGTTGTCCCTTAGAGTGTACCCCTTCAGGTATTAAAGGGCTCCTGAATTATATATGTTTGAATTATATATGTTTGAATGCAGGTTAAAGTCTTCAGCATCAAACTTTTATACCAAGTATGTTGTAGTGAGCTCAGATTAAGCAGAATTCTAGACATGGTACCTTTAATTTAACATTTTAGCAAACCTCTTACAGAAGTAATCAGGGCTTCTCCTAATTTGAAAGTGTAATATTTTCCCCACTGTTTGTGGCAAGTCAAATAAACTAGTAATTTTCTCCTTGCCATCAAAAAAGGCAGTTCTAAAATACTCTCCCCACAGAAGCACAAAGTCAGGTCTCAGGAAGGAAATGAAATTAAGGAAAATCAGAAAACATTGAAGAACAATGCTTCCAAAAGTAAAACTCGGGAGTGACTTCAGGACAGAAAGAAGGACACTTAGCGCTTATTTTTTGAGAGGTTTTTGGATATGAGAACTGTATTTCCTGTGTAACTGCAAAAATTAAAGTGGCTTTGAGATATTAATGTCCAGTAGAAATATTCTACGAGGAAGTAGGAAGATTTTCTTAGAGAGAAACCCTCTGTAGCATAACATCACAAAACACAGAAGTTATCCGGAGACACTGTGAAATAGTATGTAAAATGAGACTGGGATTTTTCAGAGTGGTAACTTTTATGGTGTCATGAAGTCAGCTTAATGTTAGAGAGACAGACTGACTCAAAAATGCAGCAAAATCATCATATACATCCTTACTATTAACATTTTTTGCCAATACTAATGACATCAAAGTGACTCTAGAGATTTCATTTATTTCTTGTTGAATATGACAATATCCAGATACTTTCTCCACATCAGATTTGTAAGTGTACTGACATCTGTTTAGAGATAATAGTTGTCAAATCCAAGACTCATTAAATAATGGGAAAAAGCCAAAGAACCAGGCTACATGAGAGGACACATATGACCCAGGATACTGTTACTGACGTGTGCTTGTAGAGCTGAGTAGGCAGAAGGATTGCTAGGAGGGAGATTCAGCTGTTCCAGGAGCTGACAGCTACTCCATGCTTGAGGCTTTGAGGGTAGCTTCAAGAAATGTGATAATCAGGGAACAACTGAACTTCTAGACAAATGTCTCCATTTGCTTCACCAGCTCTTGGCTCATTGGCTCTGCAGGAAGAATGTGATTAGAAGACAGTTATCTTCTTTAATGCAGGAATAGTGTTTCCCCTCCAGGCTGCTTTAGGAAAACGGTGCTTCTTTCCTCAAAGTGTGACACCCCAGACGGGAAGTTGACACTACCTTCTACAAAGCAGAGACGTGTGAAAGGAAGAGTCACCAGTGAATGCCAGCCCAGCACCCTTGCTTTGAGGCTGAGCAAGGGTTGGTGGAAGGTGTCAGCAGGACATCAAACCTGTGATCCTTCAAAACTGGCCAGCAGGCTCCTGGCTACTGGCTCCATGGCCTGCCTTGCACCTTCATCCCGTGTGTGATGGCACTCAGCACAAGGCACTTTGTGCCATCCCCCAGTGTCAGATGGATGCAGGCAGAACAGTGTTGCTGTGGCTTTTCTCCTCTTTAACCAGATAGGGAGGCAGTGGGCAATGAGGGCATTTTACAAATGCATCCTTTCCCTGCCTTTTAAGGGTTGTGAGAGGAATAAGAACATCTCAAAAGCATACAGGGAAGACAAAATTCCCTGTAAACAGAAGAGCAGAAGAGGTGGAATATGAAACTTTTCAACCACTGAGGACTGAGGCGACTTTCTCAGGAAATCCATGAGACCAGTTCCTTCTACAAGACTGGAAGACAAAGAGAGACAGAAGCTTGAAAATGTTTGAAAAGAAGCTGGCTTTTTGTTTTCTTAGTTGCACTGCAAATTAGATCTGGGAAATATCAAATACTCCATGCCTTGGCAGAATCTTTTTTTTTTTTCCCCTATGGGAAAGGAAATAGAGAAGAACTTGTTTGAAAACTTGCAAAATGGAGAGGATGCTTTGGGGTTTTGTAAGCCAAAGACCAAATGTTTTGAAGGCTGAAAAGGGAATATTTTTTGATTTTGTTATTTTGGCAGCAGAAACTGTGTGTTTTACTTGACAAAAGAAGCCTTCAACAGCTATTTTATGCACCTTCATTTCCTAGTAGAATATTTTAATCCATTTCTTTTCCCATTCTTGACACAGTCTCCATTAAACTCTTTATTTTGCCATTTCCTCTTCTCATTATTTTGGTCTACACCAGAGTTTGCAAAGTGGACCTGCAGATTTTTTTTTTTTCAGAGAAGCTCTGTCAGGCTTATAAAGAAAAGTTGTAAACAGTATCTAAAGTGTCAGAGAGTCAAATGCTAAATGGTTGTGGCCCCTCTCTCACTGCTGCTCTCCTGCATGTAGCTGTGATTTTTGTATTCACATTCAGTTTTCAGAGTAGACAAGATTTCTGGTTGCATTTTGCAGTGGTAATCTGTAGCTGTGATACCACTTATCAGCTCATAGTTTTTAAAACAATCCCTTCAATTTTAATCCAATAAATGGCTTCTTGTAAACACCCTGTGCAATTGTATGGTTTCTTAACTTTGCTTGACATCTTGAAAAAACCTTTAGCTGTAAATCTATAAAGAAGGCTTAATTTCCACCTTAATTCCAGACACAAGAGTATACATATACAACTAGAAAACTATATACCTGTTTACTTATGTCTGGGACAGACTTGAAGACGGTAACCATTGCAGAGATTGATTCTGCAGCCTCAGCAACTTTGATAGGAAATAGAAAGTTTAAAATCACCAGCTGCAGCATTTTCAGAACCAAAAAACACTGAGAGTGCAAAAATCTTTCAGTTTGGAGCTACAGAGAATGGCATCTGTTATTTTATGACTTATGAATAAGAGAAGATACAAAACCCAAATATGCTTGTATATTTAGGAAAGATTTATTTTGGATCAGAGGAACATATTTCTCGAATGAAAGAAAGAAAAATTACTATATAATGTCAAGAAATTTGTCATAACCTGCCTACTTATTTTCATAATGGAATAATTAGGGCTTTTCTTCCTTAAACAAAAGAGGATCAGTTCTCTAGAGAACCTAGTCTTAGACATACTTAGTGTATAGATTCACAGCCTGGTTTTGGATGCTTAAGTGGCAACAGAATTTGAATTTGGGACAGCTAGAGGTTAGTGCTCCAATGGTTTCCAAAAGCTCCATCAGCAGGAGTCTTGATCTTTTTCTTTTATTTTTCTTTTTTGTGAGGTGCCAGATGCCTGTCATGCTGCATAAACAGACAAAATATCTTCACTGATCAGTACAGTGAGAAGTAAAAATGCATGTTGATAACATTGAAATGCTCTAATGAGGTTTTTTTTTTCTGCAGTTCTAGCATTAGCCTGTCCGAGCAGTGGTTGGAATCAAAGCAAAGAGAGCCAAAATCTTCTCTTGAAAAGTCCTACTCCATGTAAGGAATTTGCATCTTGGTTCTTGATAGCAATTCAAACTCTTTGTGCAAAATTATGCTAATGATGGATTTGTCAAGAGATCTGTTGAAGACACTGACAATTGCCTGGATAACTCTAGGGTAGCTCTGGTAATCGTACTTTTGTAGTTATGGGACTGTGAGAGAAATACAATTAAGAAATACAATTTAGAGATAAGATTATTCTATGCAGGAAAAAGACAATATTTTTCAGTGAGTCCAGACCTCTACTGCATCTTTCTTTTCCTTTTCCTGTGATTCTGACTTTTCCATTCAAATTACGTTGTTTATTGCCGCCATTACTTTTATATGTGCTTAATTTGTTTGCTGGAATCTGAGAAGGGATCAGTGGGTGGCTGATTTCCCCACTGAAATGTTTATATCAGCTTGTTCTGGAGTTCAGTGGGTATAGGGAATTTGATCATCACACACTTGCACTCCTTGTCAGCAGTTCTGTGAAAGCCTCATGGGAGACAGAAATGGTTTAAAGGTATTTCTCACAAGAAAGTTAACAGATCACTGTGACTATGGTCACAGCTAAGGCACCCCAAAGACAGCTCACTCTTCAGATCAGCATGTGATCCTTGCTGGCATTGCAGGACAATCCTTTGATGCCTGTAATTAATAACTCCCTTTTCCAGGAAAAGGTAGGAGCAACATTCACCCACCAACTCTGGAGAAAGGATAGGTGAAAAGTACCTCTACACAGCACCTTTTCCTTTCTGCAACTTATTGTTTTCATTCAAAGCTACTGACTGAAATCCAGCTATATACCCATGAATTTGTTGGATTTCTTTGCCAGGGGACGTTCTTTGCATAATGGGATCAGCTGATCATGGCAGGTTATGTGATGCTGGCAGCTGCCTCTTTTCAAACAGCTTTAGTGTCTCCTAGTCCCAATCGCAAGGTTGAGACACAAAGTCTTTTGGGAGCTCAGTCTTTATTAAGCAACATGGAGAACCCTGTTATTTTAAAAATTTGAAGCAAATGAAATGGGTGATTGACTACTTCATGGCTGTCTCTACCAGCACTTTTGTTAATCCAAAGAAAGAACACTGAACAAAAGGGAATAAAATGGGTCTACTTTTCATCTGTTTCAATTGGTTAAGAATTTCTTCCCAAATATGTTTTCATCACTGGAATGACACAGGGAAAGGTTTCACAAACATTTACTACTTCTCAGCCGGGTGCTAATTATGTAAGTCGCATGCATAGTTTCTGCTCTCTGGTTGAGTGACTCAGGTAACCATCCATTTCAACAAAAATTATAACAATCAACTTTAAATGTGTTTGTTTTCTTTTTTGTTTGCTTTCTGAATAACTCAGAATTCAAAAATGAAAATCAATGTTTTGAACATCAGTGGAAGTGAAGCTTGACTGCATGAATATTTACTAACAGCTAAGATGTCAGATCAGGCAAATCATATGAACCAAATTTGGGGTTGCTTGTTACTATTGTTAGTAATAAGTGGCTGTGGGACAGTATTACTTAGTATTCTTTCAGTGATCAAAATATAGTGAAAGCATACAACTGAGAGAGTGTGAACTTCAAAGAAGTTACACTGTAGGCATTAAACACAGGGGGCTTTCTGGCTTTGGAAAAAATGTTGGTAAAACTTCAACTCTTTTTTCCATGCCTTTTCTGTCTCTCCTGCTTACAAAAATACACTCTTTCCCCAATTATAAGAGCCACTACGAAAAAATGAAGTTGCCATTTCATATTCCCTAAAATAGGGCTTAATAAAGCTTTTAATTTCTCTAACTTCTACATGTGCTTTGTCTTAGAGAGAAGAATCAAGTCACACTGATCACATGTCTGTGACGTCAAAAGATTCAGTTCTATTTCTGATGCACTTTTATAATTCCCTCCGCAGAGGGATCTGCTACAAAAAACTTCTCTCTCTTAGAGCCAGAATGGAAACCTATCAATGGCTCGCATACTTCATAGAATTAGTAGGGTTGCATCAATATTCCTAAAACTTTTCTGTGTGCATTGGCAAACTTAGTACTTAACTCTTAAGATGCTGTTTAAAATCTTCCAGCCAGATTATTTACTCAAAATTGAAATTCTGGTAAAAGAACTGTCTGGCAAGATTGCTTATTGAAAGCTCATATCTTAAGTAAATTTTCATAAACTGATGAGTGAATTCATAAGTAAAAAAAAAAACCAAAAAAACCCAGATGACTGGATTTAAATTTTAAAAAGTAAGCTTTTAAAGTAGAAATACTAGTCTAAAAGTTATAATATGTAATCAGGCATAAAATCATGCATGGAAAACTATATACTCAATCCAAAGGGTTAGAACATGACATTTCAAGCACTGAATCCCTTCTATGGATTAAGCACAAAATGCAGACAGGAATTTATTTTTGAGCAAGCCATCAAAATAATGTTTGAAATAATGCACATGTTCAAGAAATCCATAATCAAATAATAACAGGGTAAAAAATTTCATGCATCTTTTCCACTTGCAAGAACAGTTTGTCACTTAGAGGCACAATCAGCCGCAGAATTACCAGCACAGTGAAAGCAAACTTCAGCAGCTTCACAAGCAGAGGCTAGCAAAATGCACACTCCTCCATTACCTGATGTGGTTGCAGTACCCTGCGTTTAAGCTAGGGATTCTTCTATCCATTCAAGGATCAGCTCAAAATTAATTAATTAATTAATCAAACACGGCAGTTGAAGACCCTCATAACAGAGGCACACACTAACTGCAATGCTAGAAAAGAGTGAAGTTCACAACCCCCAGTAAGATTACAGTAATGCATCACATGAAATCAGAGTGAGAAGGGGCAAATGATACAGAGCTTGGTCAAAAATCAAAGGAAATAAATGGCAGATCATCTTCAGGCTTCAGTGGGGTGGGCTTGAAACTGCAACATCTGATCTCAAGTCTGATCCTCACTTTGGCTGTGAATTTGGACAAGGTTTTTCTATTTTTATAGCCTTAATTTCTTTCTGAAATGGTTGTGAGGCTTCAGTTAGTGTTTCAGTAGAGCACCAAAACCTTACACGAAAATATGAACAATTATAGAAATATGAACCATTATCAACAAAACAAAAATATGTGCTTTTTACCTTAATTGAAAACAAGTAGCAGCAAGATGAGGATATGTATAAAGTGCACTTAAACTTCTGACTTACAAATTCAATTAGAAAGATATTGCAGGAGTAATGATGAAATATATAAGAGTACTGAAGAAAAGTAATAAAGCATCCAAACCAAACCCACTCAAATGTCTGTTAATACGAGAACTCTCTCCCTGCCCCCCCAAAAAAAAACCCCACAGGTACTGAATACATTGGCAAAACAAAGAGAGAAGTGTCTTTCAAAGCAAGCCAGCGCTTGCAAAAATAAAACCATTCAGGGAATCTTGATGAATAATAATATGACTGTTTATTACTTACATAATGAAGGAAACATTTTTGCCAAGGGCTCAGTACTAGTGCAATTTAGCAAAATTGTGGGTGAAGGAAAAGGAATATTGTCAACATGCATATCAAAAAATTCTTTGATTTCATATTGGGATAATAAAAACTTCCTTTTCTGAGTCTGGATCTCCCATATTTAGAGCTCCATGAGAGTGTTCTATAAGAGCTAATTAATCCTTCCGGTTGTTCAAATATGTACATATACATAACTGCACCTTTTTGCATAATTTTACCCTTACCATCTTTGCAAATTAGAAATAATTTACTCAGTTTAAGCAGAAAGGACATTTTAATTGAATTGATGTGATTCTTAGAATTGTATTTTACAGTTGTATTTTACAGTAGTACTTATCTTGGGAAAAGTATTCTCTGCACTTAGAGAAAATTCTGTGTTATTCAGAACTGACCTTATATCCTGAAATGAGAGTTTTCTATAAATTTTGCTGTTTTACTGAACCATCTCTTTTCAGGCATGTTTTTTGGTGCCCTCACAAAGGTTTTCGATACTAAACACAAAATATTTTTGGGCCAATAATTTTTTTCACAAACGTATTTTTGTCAAGTATTTTCATGCAGGCAAAAGAACAAGTCCTTTTGTCCATTAAGTGCAGTATTGTAAAAAATCCAAAACTATTTTATACAGATCAATTCTCCCTATATATTAATAATCGATATTTTAAAAGTTAATTCCAAAAGTTAACTTAAAAATATATTTCTGATACATCTAATTAGGTACAGTGTAACATAAGTCTATAAAGCTAAAGTCACTGTGGTACTTCCCTAACATTCTCTGACAGCTATATAATAAAAAAAACGTGTATGACAATAACATTTAATTTTTAAAAAGGGTTCAATTCTTTCTATGTTAATGAAATCCTGAAAAAGGTGACTGATGTATTTCAATTTCACATGAAGAGAGCCTGGTTTATCCATGATAACATTGTATAACCCAAAAGGATTCCATCCACAGCTGTTGAATAGCATATGTAAAAGATGGGATGTGGGAGCAGTCAAGTCCATTATAACCTATATTGATGCCCCCCTTTGGCAATTTTACTATAGAAATCAAGAATTAGTGTGCCTGAAAATAATTACCCTCTCCTCACTAGAGATAGGCCTTCTGTACTGGGATAATACTGTGGACAATGGCTGTGGGACTGCTTTTGTCATGCTCCTCATGCAATCTGTATTTGACTGACAAACAAAGACTTTCAAGGGCAGAAGTTCAGGTTTTTACAAGCGCTGGTTGTAAACCCAACAGGTAAAATCCTCTTCTCATAAGTGTCAAGATCCTCTGTTCTCCCTCAGGTATGAACCATCTCAGAAGGTGGGCAGCAGAGAATAATGACTACGAAAGCACTGATGTAGCTTTGAGATGTGACTTTTGCTGTGAGAACACTCAGTTCATTTAAGCAGAAAAGGACTCATTATCCTGCCTTCTGTGACAAAACTTTAAAGGCTAATTTTGTTTCAGTCGTTTTGTCTGCCTGTGGAAAACTAACCATTCTATATCCTGTTTGCTCTCATTTGCCTGAACAGGGTAATTTCAGGATCTGTGTTTCCTGATCTTAACAACAATTAGACCTTGGGGCATTGCTGAAGCAGTTTGGATTTTTACAGCTAAACCTTCATACTTCAAGGAGTGATGAAGCCTACAAAAATAAAAACTATCCAGTATCTTCTCCCATGTGGGGGATTGCTTAAGGCCACTGCTATTACAGCATTCCCTGCCCTGATGCACATGTTCTAAAGCTGCTTTTTCTCCTTCTGAAAGGGCACGGTGTGAGAGGGAGTTCTTAAGGAAAGCGTAAGACCCAAACCCCAGTACAAATCTGGAAGTTGCCTGCAGGCACATGCAACCCAGCTGTTTTCCTCACCTGTGCTCCACAAACCCTCTCCAACACTCTATAACAAAGTTCAATAGAAAGAGCAGAAGGCTCAGAATCTACTCTATGCCCCAGGATGGGAGCAGGCTCATCAGCACTGCCTCACACTTTTTCAATAGAGTGCATGGAGTTCATCAGTTGAGAAAGTCTCTATGGTTCTGAAAGAGGTCTGTCCTATAGGTACCAAGGCAGGTAAAAATTAAAATATGTCATGTTTTATCTCTGTGCCAATTTCTCTCTTCCTGACTTAAGACTGACACACTCCCCTGATCTTTTCAAATGCTGAAATATTTTGGCAATCTCTTCTGACTCCCGATAGCCACAGCAGCTGCATGTCTTGGCAGGCAGACTGAGTGACCAAAGATGTAGGACAGAGCTCTCAATGGGGAGAGGCATTGGAGCCAATATCATGCTCTTGCTGGGGTGTGGGAAAGAAAGCAGGTACAGCTTATGCTAGCTTAGACTCTTTCAAGCCTCAAGTCTTATTCATTTGGATAATTTTTAGAAATTTTTAGCACTTGTCCGTGGGTTCTACTTTTCAAATGTGCTTTCAGTTGAGCACTGAAATAAGCAGGTGGAGTTCAAAAAAGCTCAAACTCTCGGACTCAATTCTTCTGAAATTCTGGCAGCATTTGTGGGTGATGAGTATTTGTAGATCTTGCTGTAAGAGCCTTTGAAAAATGACTGACTCTTGCAGTAGAATAAGAATTACAAGTGAGATTCATTTTTGCACAAATAAGGAACACTACAGATAGATACTGTCTGAAACCTTTGCTTTCTCATCCTGTTGATGCCTTGACTCAAAAGTAATATGAAAGTTGGTCTATCTGTGGCTTATTTCATCCAATAAAGCAAGCTACATCTAAGATGATCTGCTCAGATAGGATCTGAGCTGTTAGCTCAAAGTCTCTTGGGAACTTAACTGCCATTTTTATTCTGTTCTGTAAACACACGCATGAGAAAACTCCTGGAGGAGTAACTTCTTAGATACCCATGGATCATCATTTTGGCCTTGTCTGGGTCGATAAAAAACTTCTGAGAGATCTGCTAATGCTGCAAAGCCTGTTAGTTGAAGATAGTAATTTTAGTGTCCCCTCTGGGTAGTCTTCTTGTTCTTTGAAAGAAGCAAATCATTCACACAGGAAGATATTAACAAAAATGAGAGACCAATAAATGCACCTGTCAGTGTTCAGCAACAGCTAAAATTAATTCACAAATCCAAACAATCTGCAGAAAACTGAACACAATTACATAAGAAATTAAGTTATACAGTTGCCATGACCTTTAATCAATCATTCCAGCTGTTAATGTTAATTTTGTGATCTGAAAATCATAGTTCTATTTGCATTTTAATGGCTGTTAAATGAGAGTCATCAGGAAGAAATAGTGACAGCTTGGCCTTTTGATACCAAGTTCTTCCTTCCTAATGTGATTTGGAAGATTTGGAATTCCTGTTCAGAAGGGGTTTTGTTTCAAACCACAGCAGGCACATGGAGCCAACTTTTCAGAGGGAAAACTAGCAATTCAAAGCTAAATACCTTTTTCAATCCACCTGTATCTATGAAAAGATCATTAAAAAAAGGTGAAAAAGCTGTAATGGCAACTTCATTACACTCAGATTAGTAAAACCTCTATCGTCTTTAAAGCCCTTTTCACAGATATATGCCTGTTTAATATTTTTTTCCATGAGTGGGTATGTTTGTACTTAATGAAGGGAAGTTTTTGTCAAACAGTCAATGAAATAAAACACAGAAAATGCAAGTAAACCACAGTGTAACCATGAATTTTAGGATTAGTTCAATTACTTATTCTGCATTTACCTGACCAAAGTGTTGCATACAGGACTGCCTTACAACATAAACAGCATTCATTCGCTTATTTTGCAGGTAATGATGTTAGTGGTATTGCATTAGATCAAAACTCTAAATCTAATTCCCCTTCTGGAGCAACTGTCAACTTGTTGATCGCTTTACTTATTGATAAGATAAAAATGTCTGCCCACCTCTTGTGCTAGTGTCTTCCATTTTGTCATTAAGATATTTTCTTATTAACAGCAAGACCTTCATTGTTACAGGACAATTTATTTATATGTGAAGTGCACAGTTCTGATTAAAATGTGATGTTCTTCTTAAATCTTCATGTAAATATCCTAGGAGACAGCCCCCAAGTGAATCTTCTTTGCTTAAAAAAGGAGGTCTTGGAACTACATGTTCAGAAAAGGAAGCAGTGAGCTGCAGAGAGATTTCAGAAATTGGAAAGCAAAGTCAGCTTTAACAATGGAAGAAGAAAATGGTTTAGCTCTATCCAAAGTCCTTTTTTTAAATTTAAAACAGGTAAATTGTAAGAAGAGAGTTTCAGCAGGTGTTTCCAGGCTGAGTTTCATAAAGGACTGAATAGCAATAGGGAAGAGGAAAATTGATAAATGCCTTGCCATTTATCACACAAGTAGGACTTCTGTCCATAAAGGCAGTCTAATTTGAATGCAATGAACAGCACACCCTCTTCTTTCCCCAAGAATAAAACCTATGCATTTTCTGCTTTAACATTACTTGTACAAATAAAACTTGTAAAGGTGGTATGCATGCTAGTGGGTCTAAACTCTGAAGTCAGAGCACCAACTAATGCAGGAAATTGTCACACGGCAGAAGGACTCCCATCCTCATTGTGTCAAAGCCCTGCCCTTATGCACACATACTGTTCTTATGCACACATACTGTTGCTATCCCAGCTTCCCGTTTTAAAAGCTAACCCACAAAGAAGGCTTGCCTGAAATGTAAATCAAAAGTAACAGTGTTGTATCAGGATGCTGATATTCTGGTTCTGCTGGATTTCAGGAAGTTTGCTTCCTTAGAAATGCAAGGATTTTCCCCTCTGGCTAGTGATGTTCCAGGGTGTAGTATAGCTTTGTACAATGTCAGTGCAGCCATGTGTGTGAGTGCTTGCATGTGTGCACATCTGCAAATGTAAGTAAGCAGCAGCGTGCAGTGTAGGAATGGGAACAGATACCCCCAGTCTGAAATTCTGGCTCCACGGAACTCGGTGAGAGCTTTGCTCCCACTTTTGCCAGAACCAGGCTGTCATCCTGCAGTCTGAAGTCCTTTAGTTCTTCCATCTGAGAATGGGTGAAGTGCAGGGCCTCGGAGGCTTCTGCAGGCTGGACAGAGTAATGAATATGTGGTGTGAAATGCCTCTTCTTGCCACATTAAAGTAGGAAGAGAGAAATAGCCAAAGCTTTGGAGGTTTATTTGGCCAGATGTTCAGAAGGTCTATGGCTAATTTTGTTTCTCTTCTCTAGGCCTCTTCAGTTAAGTTATCAGGTCACATCAGATCCCCAGAGCACAAGCTCTTTTATAGCTTTTTTCTAGTAATTTCAATTCTGATCAGGTTCAAAATAAGTTCCATTTTTTTCCCAGGTACCTTCAAAGGGATGCCAAGTAAATGGATAATAGATATTCTCCAAGAAGAATGGCATGTGAAAAGGATTCACCTAGATTCTTTGCTGAAGAATCAGGCTTCTCCTTTTTCCCCAGCCATACACATCTGTCCTGAATTTTCATTGCTGGATTAAAGGCATTAAAGAAATCCCAACAGAGTGATATTATTTTCCAACTGTTGATAATCCTTGGCATTTAAAATGTCACTATTTTATTTTTGAGACAGAGCTTTCTCAGGAAACCCTCTATGTGGTGTTTATCATGCAATACATATCATGTTCCTCAACAAACCTCAGGAATCAAGCCAGCAGATTAGCTCTAGGAGAACAGACAAATCTCAAAGGTATGTTTACAGCTATATTGCAGGTCAGAAGCTCAGTGCAAATGGGACCCATTTTGTTGCTCAGAAATTGCTGAATTGCAGGAAACGTCTGCATTAATATTCTAAACAAATATATTCTACCTATTATTCTTGATCATATCTTACTTGTATTGCCCTTTTAAAATATAGATAATTTAACATTTAAACTAAAATGGTTTCAACAAATCAGACCCTAGGGTACTGCAGAGTTGGTTTTGGTTTGCCTTTTTTTTCCCCCAGGTAATCAGGGCTTTAAGTCACTTTTTTTCTCTGATTTCTTTTTTTTTTTTTTTCCCCCTGAACCCATCAGAATTGCTACCTGCTCCTTTCAGGCAGATTAGAGTTTAGGAAAAAAATATTTTTAAAATATTTTTATCCTGATTTAAGACATTTATAACAGTTGATAGTCAGATTTTTTTTTTTCTGTGACAATGTAGCCTGGGGACTAGCACGTGATTCTGGTTGAGAAACCTTTGCGCAAAAGTAAGCCAAATTTTTAATTTCCGTTTTGAAAGCTTACCAGAAGCAATGATAGATGGTGCACAGTTTTGGTGTCATGTACCTTCCTCCTCTTAATGAATATGCTCTTTTTTTTCTTCAGAAAACTCAAACCAACCTTGTTCCATCTGATCATACGTGTTTTTTAGAAGTCTTACATCATTAAGATGTAAGGTAGGAGATGTGAAAAGGAGTGTACTTTCTGTCTCATTACCCAGATTGTTAGCAGTTATACTAAAATAGACTAAAAGGCCATCTGGCCCATGGAAGACAGTTTTCATACCAATAGGCTTATGCCAAAAGGTTCATAAATACAAAGATAAGTAAGAAGACTGTTGAGACTGAAGGAGAAGACTCTTGGTAAATACTGATTGTAGGGGGCTTTGATGTGGCAGAAGAACTGTGCTTCCTCTTATGCCCTTTGGGAAGACAACCTGCTTGTAGCCTTGATTCCATGGTTGGAGAGGAGAGATTTGGGGATGGGCAATTTCCTGGTCAGGCAGGACCTGGAGTGGGAAGATGGAAAAGGGTGAACAGAGTGTCCCAGGTGACTCAAAGAGTAGAAGAGTGGAATGACAGTCAAACCCTGAGGGCAGCATTGCTGAGACTGCTGACCCTACATCCAGAAGTGAGAGACAAGAACTGGCCTTTTGGCTCTTGGTCAGCTGCCTCCGAACCCACTTTGGCAAATCTCTGTTGCAGATCTGCTGGATTCATAGCTCCTCAACCTCCCATCCTCCCAGCTTTTCCCAAGAGGTGCACTTGGGCTCCCAGCAGGGATTATTTACAAAGTTAGTAACATCATCTTTTGTGGTAACCATGAAAAAAGGGTAAATTTTACATATTTAACCTGGACCATGCTACCACATCCCCCAAAGAGGAGGTAACCATTTTCTTAGCCACTTAGTGGAAGAAATTATCATGTCTTGTTCAAGTGGTAAGTCTGGAACAATTTTTGGTGTCCTGGTTGAATGACTTTCCAGATACCAGAATTTCTCATTTGCCTTAGGAATTAATCTTTAAAGATGGTTCTGGAATATGAGGCTTTGCAGACATAATGGTAGTAGAAAAAACTCCAAAGAATGTAATAAAGTGAATGAACAACAAAGTAAACAAGAGGCAAGTAAGTGACATAAATCTTCAAAGACAAAGATGTCTCAGCAGAGAACCAAATTTAATGGAGGAAAGAAATTTATCAGGAGTTTAAACAGAATCTACAGGAAGGAAGGTTAAAGTCAACTAATCAATAAACGTTTAGAAAGTTGCCATTTCCCCAAGTCTCCTAACACTCACAAAGTCCTAATCCCAGTTTCTCAAGATGTATAGCAAAGCTGAGGTTGCAGGACAAAATAGTATATCTGGCCCGGTGTTGGCAGACTGAAACAAAGTTCCCTATATTTTCTTCATCCCTGGGATCTAGAAGTAGGTTAAGCTGATTTACCAGGGCTGAACTTCAGACAGGATAGCCCCAGAGGCTATAAAACAAAATTTGCACTGTTATTCAGAAAACTGCATTTAATAATTAAGAATGCAGATGATTTCAGCTAGAGATATATTTTAAGTAACTTTCCTGTTTTTGGTTTTAGACTAATAGATAAGAGTGTAGCACAAAACTGTAATAAATATAACTCTGCATTACATGAAGCATTATTAATAAGTTGCTTCTAGTGACAATGTTATTGCTCCTTATATGTGAGAACATACTGCAGGTGTCACAGGTAATTTCTTAAAGCAATGTTCAGAATATTTACTGATAATCCTGACAGGATTATTGTTTTGGATGGGAAAAATCAGAAATAGTTTATCTTCTGAATTTTATATGACTGATAATAAAGCGGTTAAAAGAAATTCTCCACCACTGCAGAAGTATTTACAGCAAGGTGCAGTTTTACCAGCACAAGAATAAGTAAAATCCATTTTAGACTAGACTGACATACAGTACATTGTATGTGAGCATTCCTGCTTTGGAAACTTTTGCAGTATGATTATTCTCCTGTTATACAACCTGAAACATAAATTGACAGCTTTAGGAGGAGCTTTTCATTCACTGGCATAATGGTTCAATGTGTTATGGAAATAACTTAGATTCATTTATATTCAAGGGCTTTGGAAGGACTTTTTTGTAGAAAGGTGCTCAGATGCAAATTTTCAGCATATCTAAATTCACTTGACATATTTTTCTCTTAAAATGAATTATCAAACACCAGGATAATATTATGGGGGAAAATGTATCTTTTAACAAGAAACAGTCATCTTATCATAGAGTGGTATTCACATATGTCCTATTACAGTGAAAATGTCAGATATTTTCGTTATTTATTTTGCATATATCCAATAATATGTGTATATTTTGTTGTACATTCATTATTCAAAACTTCAGTCCCACAGCAGGACAATAATAAATAGCTCCAGACCTAAGTCTGAGAGTAGCCTGTTAACAGCCAGCTCCTGAAAGTGATCTGAAGCCCGGGCGCAGATGTACACCATCCTGAGAGCTGCTGCATCTTGTGAGGATGTGGGACAGAATTTGGCATCCAAAGCAGAAGTCAAAAGATTGCTTTGCTGGAAGTTGAGGGGGTGCTAATTAACATGCTCTCTGAAGTGTCTTTAGTATTGCAATTGTGTGATGCCCAGAAGAGGACAGTGGCCAACTACAAAGTTACTTAGACCAAAAGATCCAGACTGTTTTCAGCTGGAGTTTGTGGAATGTTGGTTCAGTGGAGTTAATGGAATGTTGATTCCCCATTTGAGCCTTATTTTTCACTGCCATCAGGAAGCAGTGGTGCCCAGAGGTCCTCCCTCTCAGTCTCCATCAATACAAAGCCATGCTTTCATCCACTCAGAAATCTTAGGAGATGATAACTGCTCTCCTGTTGGATCTTCCAGGTCAGAGACCACAGAAAACATCTAAATAAATAAATCTACCTCTAAAGAAGACTAGAGCCTTAATTTTTCTCACTAGGAAGTCTTCAAGAAATATTAGCACATGCATCTAGTGAAGATATCTCCTTTTCATAAGAACAAGCTTCTGGTCAGCCAACCCACTAAAACCATCAAAGGATACAAAACAATTTGATGATAGGCCATGGAATTTATCCCACCACCAACTATCATCCACTCATTCATCACGGCCTTGAATCCAGAGTCTGGAGTATCCAAAAGTCTCTTGGAAATTTTTGAGGGTTTACTAATTGTTGATGTTTGTGTACATTTACAGAAGACTCCAGTGAATCTGTGAATCCAGCTAATTAAAGGCAAATAGGTTTCTATTTAAAGAAGTGAAAAATGTAAATGTGAAGTTGGGGATCTGCTTCAGTCAAGTGAGCACAGAGAAGAAGGGAATGAAACATAGTAAGGCTCTGGAAATGCCACTGCAGAAGAGCTGACATACAGCCAGGACAGGAGAAATTAATGAATTCTGTATTTCTTTCTCCTGAATGCTTAAATATATTCAATGTGAGTCTAAAATAAACCTTTAAATGAAACTTTAAAATACCACTGAGTAGTTCAAGAAGTTCCTGTGAATATAACAGACCACAGCTAGGATCCAAAGTGTCAAATTCAATCCAAGGGTCTGTGCTGCCACCATTGCAGCTCAAACAAAAGTAATGTCCCTCAGGCACCAGCTGTGTCTTAATCATACCCTACCTGTATAGTACCAGCTACCAAAAGCCAACACATAGGCAGCCAAGGAAGCAGACCTGTGTATCACTTTGAAGGATTGCCTTTTCAACAGCTCAGGAACCTCCAAAACACCATTGTCTGAGGCTCTCAGAATGACTCAGGTTCCTAGGAATTCATATAGACCCTGTTTACCCCAGCAGCACAATGTGTGTAGAGCCAACGAGTTCTCACTCACCTGCCATGTTTATTCTTGCTCTGCTTGTGCTGCTCAGGCTAAATCACAGGCACATGTCACAAATCCCTTGGGATTCACAAACTGCAAAATTTAAACACTGTGGGTTTGCCTCTGCTGAGGAGGCAGCCTTTCTGATCTCTTTTGTGCAGACAGCAGCAGAAGTGGAAAGGTGTGAGGAAAGGAAAGCCTTTTTCTCACCAAAATTGGGTTGGTTGACTGTATTCCATCATCTTCTGCACAGGTCTGTCCTACCATCTTTTCCCTCTAATGATTAGTCCCTGATGTCTCTCTACTCAGCTGCCTTGAGGCTCCCTGCAAGCTCCCCCATCATTTGCTTATGCAGGATGTAAGCTTTACACGCTTTCCACAGTTTCCCAGGGGATGCCTCTAACCCCAAGTGGTTTACAGTTGAATGTGTATTTGCAAATTGATAATTTTACATCATGCTGCTTAGCCTGGGCAGTGCTGTATTAGGGATTAATTCCTCCATGGGCTCCTGAGCAGAAACAACAAAGACTGAAAGTAGAACAGAGAGCTGATGCTGGCAGCCTCAGAGGCAGCTGCTGGCAGCCCAGAGCAGCAGGGAGGACTCAGGGTGCTGGGACGTGATGGACAAGCTGCTGCAGCCATCTGAGACGTTCACTTTCTTCCCATTCACTGCCTAACAAAAGGAAGAGTCTGACCTCTGAGACTGGAGCCTCTCCCGAGGATACAGAGAGCCACACTGCACTCTCAGAGCTTTACTCTCAGTGGAGTAGCCCAGCATAGTCAAGTGTGCCAGGCTCAACATTCAGCTTTGGCAGGAAAGCACATCTATAGGCATTGCCCTGCACTGAAAGAGTATTCACCAGCTTTGCTGCCAGGAAACCTCCCAAAACTTTCAAGTGGGGACACAGGAAACTCTTCCCTGCCAGCTGTGGAGCTGCTCTCCCACAGCAGCTATCATGCCTCAGGGCTGCACTGCTTTCCCCTCCAGACAAGAAAACATAAGATTCAGGAAAAGGATCATCTAAACAGGAGAGCAACTCGGAGGGAGTGAAAGATGAAGGATACCAGGAAGCCAAATGTAGTTCAGCCTCAGGAAGTCACATTTGCATTGAGCAGTGCTGGAGCTGGCTGGGAAAAAGAGCAAGGGAATAGTTCACGTATGTGTAAATAATAGCTGGGTAGTTATTGTGCTAAAGGACTCGGAAATTCTCACTGATTAGAGGAAGTCTGATGTAGCTATCATTGCAGAGCATTAACAGGGTGGTTCATGTGAATGGAATCCTTGAAATCAGCATGTAGTTCTTCCTGGAAGGACTGAGGAGGAGGGATGGCACCCTGCACTACCCCCTTTACAATGATCAGTAGCTGGAGGAGTGTGAAAACATGTAAATGATAAACTCCAGAAAGGATGTTGGGGGAGTCAGGAGTAATGAAGTGATGAGATCTGCTGCAAAACACTAAATCAAACCAGAAAGTAGGATGAATTACTCCTAAAGCATCTGTCTGCACTGAAGGATAAAAATTGCATTTTAATAGAGATCTTAAGTTTAGAGGATCTCATTCAACTGGTAGTAAAACATTGCAAGTTTTAGAGATAGACTTTTTTTCTTTCCATGAAAGGAGAGTTCATGTGACAGCAACCTCATTTTGGAGACTCACTCTAACATTAATATTAGGACTACAAGTTGTTGGTCACCTAAGGCTTATGTGATCTGGTTACATTCATTATAAACAAAGGATAGTTCTAATTAGTAATATTTATATTTGTAGTTTCACAGAACTGAACTGCTCATCCTTAATGGATATTAAAGAGAATTTGACCAGAGGGTAGATAAAAGGCAGAAAAAAATGCCTGAAAATCAGGAGCTGTTTAAGAAGTTCGCTAGATGGGCAAGAAGCCATGGCCTAGAGTCAAGAACAGGGTCAACTTTGGCAGAAAGCTCAGGGTAGTTGAGAGAAGAAGCCCATGACAACAGATTTCTTAAAGCACAAAGGGCTATAAAGGGACAGTGAACTGTTGCACAGAGACAACCACAGCATATGGCTTCTAGCACAGCACGCGGATGTCCTTGGATATTGGCAACTTTTCTACTGCTCATCAGGCATTTCAGAGGGAAGTGCTGCAGAAGTCCATCCTCCAGGAGGTGGACCCTGGCTGAATGACAAGGATAACCCAGGCAGCAGCAGTGTTGGGCTGGACTCAAAAAGTTAGCAGGTGCTTTTGGCCTGACACAAAAATTGACACTGGGAAAAGCGTCTCTGTCCCTTGAGAAACTACACTTTCCTCTTTCCAAACGATCAGTCTGTATATGAAACAAAGGAAATTTTAAACTGGAGGAAAGGAACTTAAACTTAGGAAAAAAACCCCAACAAGGTTTCACAGGATGCTTTCCTCCCCTAAATTGTTAAAGCCCCAAGCCAGGTCTAGAATCATTAGCTGACAAAGTCCAGCATGTGACCTCAGGCAGGCCCTCCTCCAGCCCGGAGGAAAAATGATGTTGTGTTTCTTGACCAGGCTCCTATGCCATTCGTCCTTAGGGACGGTATTCCAGGTGACTGTGACTGTAGAAGTTCCTTTTGCCAGCCTGGCCCAGCCCTGCAGGCCAAGTGTTCAGCACCAATCGAGCGGCACAGCGCGGCAGAGGCGCACGGGGCGGGCGCCCCGCCACGGCCCGGGCCGCTCCCCCTCGGCCCGGACCGCTCCCCCTCGGCCCGGACCGCTCCCCCTCGGCCCGAACCGCTCCCCCTCGGCCCGGGCCGCTCCCCCTCGGCCCGGGCCGCTCCCCCTCGGCCCGAACCGCTCCCCCTCGGCCCGGGCCGCTCCCCCTCGGCCCGAACCGCTCCCCCTCGGCCCGGACCGCTCCCCCTCGGCCCGAACCGCTCCCCCTCGGCCCGGACCGCTCCCTCTCGGCCCGGACCGCTCCCCCTCGGCCCGAACCGCTCCCCCTCGGCCCGGACCGCTCCCCCTCGGCCCGGACCGCTCCCGGGCCGCGCGGGGCCCTGAGGACACCAGGGGGCGCTGCCGCCCGGGGGCCCCGCCGGGCCGCGCCCCGGCCGCACGTGCACGGAGGCGGAGCGGCGGCGGCCGCACGCGGCCACACGGGCCGGTGGCGCACTGCGGCACCGTGCTCCGGGCCCAGCCGCTCCGGGCCGCACCGCACCGCACGGCACCGCTCCACACGGCACCGCACCGCTCCACACGGCACCGCACCGCTCCACACGGCACCGCACCGCTCCACACGGCACCGCACCGCACCGCTCCACACGGCACCGCACCGCTCCACACCGCACCGCTCCACACCGCACCGCACCGCACGGCACCGCTCCACACGGCACCGCACCGCTCCACACCGCACCGCTCCACACCGCACCGCACCGCACGGCACCGCTCCACACGGCACCGCACCGCTCCACACCGCACCGCACCGCACGGCACCGCTCCACACGGCACCGCACCGCTCCACACCGCACCGCACCGCACGGCACCGCTCCACACGGCACCGCACCGCTCCACACCGCACCGCACCGCACCGCACCGCACCGCTCCACACCGCACCGCACCGCACCGCTCCACACGGCACCGCACCGCTCCACACCGCACCGCACCGCACCGCACCGCTCCACACCGCACCGCACCGCACCTCACCGCACCGCACCGCACCACACCGCACCGCACCGCTCCACACGGCACCGCACCGCACCGCTCCACACCGCACCACACCGCTCCACACCGCACCGCACCGCACCTCACCGCACCGCTCCACACCGCACCGCTCCACACCGCACCGCACCGCACCTCACCGCACCGCTCCACTCCACACCGCACCGCACCGCTCCGCACCGCACCGCACCGCACCGCACCTCACCGCACCGCTCCACACCGCACCGCTCCACACCGCACCGCACCGCTCCACACCGCACCGCACCGCACCGCACCGCTCCACACCGCACCGCTCCACACCGCACCGCTCCACACGGCACCGCTCCACACCTCACCGCACCGCATCTCACGGCTCCACAACGCACCTCACCGTCCCCATCGCACCGCCTCCCGTCCCGCACAGCCCTCACGGCCCCGCACCGCTCCCCGCGGCCTGCCCCGCAGCAGAGCCCTGGCGCGCTGTGTGACTCCGCTCCCACTCTGACACCCCAGCAGTGCTAAAGCGCCACAAACACGCGTGTTCGTGCGGCATCCAGACCAGAGGCAGAATTCCCGCACCCTCCCGACCTAACATTGCATAGGGAGTTCAAGACACAGGGAGTCCTCACGCCCTACTCCTTGCCTCTGGGGTGAAAACTAGGGAGCGCTTATTTGTTTAAGCCTCTGTACACTCAGGAATAGTTTTCTTAAAAAATGTTCTTTTCGTGGAGAGGAAATGGATACCGCTATGGGATTTTTTTGAAACTTATTAAATCCCAAGTTCAGAAACAGCAGAACTTATGAGTGTGTACAGTGATGTGAAGAAGTTTGGGCTTCTTTTTGGAGGTGAAAAATTAATAATATTCCATTAGAATTTGTTTCAGATGTACTTGCTCACTTTTAAATTTTTTTCCTCGTTTGAATACTCTATGATACATGTTAGCTGGCAAGAGTGATAGGTGAAAAACAAGCGACGCTTTGAATGATTACACGAGAGTTCTTGTAGAAAGTAATTTTAGGATTACAAAACAGAACTGGCATTAGAATACTCTTTCTATAAGAATGGCAGCTAATCAGGCAGCATAAAACTATCATCTGATGCACACTATCAATCAATGTTAAACCATACAGCTCAACAATCTTGAATGCTGCCATAAATTTCTCTGAACAAATTATAAATCAAGAATATATGCTTGAATTATATGACAAATAGATTCCAGAAGTGAATTGCATTGAGGTGTTAAAAAAAAATGTATACAGTTTGCCAACAATTCACTAAACAAGAGCTGAATTCACGTGGTCATTGTGAGAAACCAAGCTCTAATTTTTTGTAACTAGTTTTGCAAGTACAATTATGTTTTCTGAAACATAGTATCCATTTTGTAGACAAGTAATTTTGATTCCATGAGATTCAAACTAAAAGCCCTTTATTCTTTTAGAAATGATTTCTGTGTGCATGGTGATGTTGCAGAGCTCAGGTAACTGCCTTGTTGAATGCAATTTGTGCAAATATTAATCTGACAATGTATACTGGTGCTCATGTGAGTCTAGAAACAGTCACCTCATACAGACAGGAAAAATGGAACATTAAAATGTTATCCAGCATTCATAAAACGGACATAACATTGTCAGGCTTTCAAAACCCTGTAACAAATTCTTCTGGTGCCAAAAAGTGTCCTTGGGGATCACGGCCTTGTTCCTAGTCACCTTGCTGCATTCCCAACATATGTGCTAGACTCCCTATCCAGCACATGGAAAGATGTGCCCTGCCTTGAGGTGGAGTCCAAGGAAACTCCTTGTCTCCCTTCCTTACTGTGAGAAGATGAAGATAGGCAACAGCTAGCACTACCAAATAGTGCACATGTCTAAAGAATGCTTGTCCCTTGGAAGCCTTCGGGAAGGCTCCATGCATTCAGGAAGTCTCTTCCTTTCTGGAGACAGCCTAACGTGAAAAGCGCATTCAAGCTTCTGAATAGCAGGATGCTCTGGTTATCTTGCTCCCGAGCTCTTCTTGGGTACTGACTACTAAATACTTCATAGATAACTGGAATCTCAGACCACATATTTTCTGCTTTCAAAGAAGAGCTGAATCATATGAAGAAAGTGTAACTTTTCCTTGCGTTCCCTGCCCAGTTGTTGTTGTTGTTGGGCAGGGGAAAGTTACAAGGTTTGTGAGTGCCGGCCTTTCAGGCGCTCAGCTTCTCACAGAAGCCTGTAGTTTCCAGCCAGCATAAAAAGACCGGGAGAGCAGCTCAGACTTTTCCCACAGGCTTTATTATCGTCCGTGAAGGGGTCAGGCTACAAATCCAAAGATGGGGGATCACACATGTACTTTTGTAGGGTTTGGGGAATCACAAATAAACTAATGGAAAATAGGGTTAGCACATTTTGGCCAACTACAAGAAAGCATTGAGTTCCACCTTTCCCTCTCCCATTTCCAACAAGTATTTGATTATTCTGTACAGAACACAACTTGCCCAGAGAGAGTTAGTTCAAACCTGGCTTGGGAGATGGTCCAAACTGCCAGGGTTAGGGCATCCTTGAGCCTGTCAGGCAGTGCAAGGGGTTAATCTATTCTGGTGCAGGTGAGTAAAAGCAACAACTCAGTTGAATCCCTGGTAGAAAATCTCTGGGGTACCTCCACTGCAGCAAGCCCTGCAGAAGAGCAGAGCCCCTAGTCTGGGGGTCCCTACTGTGCTCCTGTCTGAATCAGGATTGAGCCAGTCACTGAGGCTGGGAGAGAGGCTTCTCTGGATGAGTCAGAGTCAGATAATGGACCAGGAAAAGGTGATGTTTGAACTATAAAATACACACAGCCTGCAGGTGCTTTGGAGTAAAAGGAAAAGGGTTTACAAGTACCTGCATTTTGGAAGCAGAATTTCAGCACTACTGTGGACTTAGCCCTCTGCTTTCTAGAAAATAAAAGTATTTTTTTTGTTCAAATGTAGGGATAACTTATAAATGGAAAGATGACCTTGATCTTACAACTATAAACAAAGGGAAGAGGAAAGTGTCTGATGGTTGGGAATTCCATTTATACCTAGGTCAATCTCCCTCAGATTTTCCACAGATATTTCCAGACCTCAGGTGAGATGAGAAAAGCACATAGAGTACAGCCCAAATTCTTCTTATAGCCACTGAGTAGGTGAAAATATTTATCAGAGGGAGCAAATATGAGTATATAAAGTTCCTTGTGCAGTCAAGGTGTCCTAGTTTTATTCCCACAAAAAAAGTCTACATATCAATCACAGATGACATGCCCTCCCCCACCTTTTGCTGTACTAAATTGCTTCAGAGTTTATCAGTTCTGTTGTTGTAGCTCTGCTGCAGGTACAGGTGCTTGCTGTTAATAAATACACTAATAAATGCATAGGGCTCTAAGGTCTTCTTAGCAAAATGAAACAAACTTTTCACAGAGAAAGAAAAAACTTCTTGGAAGTTTTTTATCTCCATGGCTCTAGGATGGAGCCTATTTAAAAGTTTTTCAAAAACATAACCAATATTTTAAGAGTGGGTTTGAGATACCATGTTGAATTTTTTTTTTCTGCACAAGTACTCTAATGGACATAAACAGTGATCAGTCAGACCCCGAACATTTTATACAACAGAAATTCCTATAGCAATTCACAGAAATTTTGGCCTGAGCAGTCTGAGAGAAAAAAAATGTTGAAGAATACATTTAGTGTGGGTGTTCAGCTGCACTTTGAGCTGCAGACTGAGCTCTGGTGGCTGGAGCCCCAGGCAAAGGGCTGTAAGCTTCTCCACGTTGGCCTTGTCCACATTACTAAGAGAAGTGAAGTTTTCAAGAGCCCACAGCCTACCACAATGTTTGAGTGAGCCCAGACAGTGCTGATTGTTTTAGGCATATCAGATTCCAATGTGGGAGTCATCACTGCAGTCCTTTATGGCTCTTCTGTCATTAGACGCCATGATGGGGATGGAAAGTCTCCTGCATGACTGCTGTTGGATTTGCATTAGATTTGTTAAACATAAAGGTCCCCAGTGTGATTATTCAGATAAGGTATCAGGTGATCCTGATTTAAGCATCTCGATACAGAGTGGAGCATCCAGACTATTGCTGATATTTGGATTTGCGGCTGCTTGTGATGGGCTCGCTCATTATTGCCTGAGCAGTGCCATTAGTGGGTAGAGTGTACTACTGACACAAAGGCACACTTGCCCTGAGGATTCTGCAGTCAAAAAGCAGACAGAAGGATAGTGAAGGCTACAAATATTCAAAAAGGTGCAGGAATGAGAGAATGAGGGCTGTAACAACTGAATGATTATGAGATATGCTTGTTATGTTCACCTTTTGCTAGTGCCTTGTTTTTCAGTCTGTGCTGACACCTAACCTGAATGATCTTGCAAAAGAATCGTGTTCTGAATTCATATATCTTCTTGTGATAAGCTGTTGATGTGCTTCTGGTATTTTTAAGACACAGAGGAGACATGTCAGGGAAACAGAAGCCCGATTGCACTGCAGATAGAATATTCTAATCAGTGAGCAGCTTATCATCACACTTACTGGCAGCAAATGCTTCACAAATCCCAGAGAATACCAGCTGAAAATCCCCATCATTACTGACATAACTTTCTCGATAAGCCTCCTCAACAATATGAGCTATTGTTTATACTGAGAAACACTGCTGAGGTTCAGTGGAAAGGTGTACAGAGCTTTTTCTCCCAAACAAATGAAGCACTGGATTCATGGTTGAGAAACAGACCTGCTGGCATTCAGTGCTCTTATTCTATTCAGTGGTCACAGAAAATGACACCCTTTCATTTTCCTTTCCTGCACTTCATAGTAGAAAAGGAAAACTTAAGCCTAAACCAACTATATTTATTTTTGATTTAATCTGTTTCCCCTCTCCAGATGGTACCTGCAGGATCACAACATTAACCCAAAACAAAAATGAGCAACCAGAAGCAAGTGTGCCATTAGCTCAGCTCAATGTCTGATGTGTTTATTTTCAGTGGATCCGTGAAGCAGGCTGACAAGCAGCATCTTTTGCTTCACATACCACTTACAGAGCTCCAGAAGAGCAGGCACCATATAAAACAGTCAGTGAAAAAAGCTTCAGCAAGGCATGGCTATGATTTTCTTTTTCTTTTTAGGCACAGATACAGTCAATCAAAACCTCTATCAATGAAAGAGACTCATCAGAGACAATATTAAGATAATTGCATCGTAACTACAAATTGTCATAAGAGAGGTTTTATGACACAGTTTAGCTGAATTTGATACTATTGACCTCAGAGTGGTTTATCAAGGCAGGAGAAATATATTAAGAGATATGAGTACTCAGAATGCAAATGGTGAGCTGTGTTTTCCAACTTCTTTGAGGTAAGGTGGGATACTTTTATTTACAGTCATCAAAATGAAAAGTTGAGATTTTTAAGCTACTGATGGCTTTGTCTATGGCAGTGAATCAGGCCAGGATATGGGTCTGCATATTAGCCTGTGATTATCCAGGCTGGAATTTACATTACGAGGTCCTTGACGTGGTTTTGACCTGTGTCAGTTATCATCCCTCCCAGGTTTCAGACACAGCCTGAGGGCTAGCACAGGCTAAGGACCTGCCTGACTGCAGGTCAGTTGTGACCTCCCATTTAACAAAGAAATGTCGCCATACAAATGAGACTGGTGCTGTGCCAGTGGATCTCGGGGCTGGAGAATGATCCCTATTTACTAATATGGATGCACCTTGTAATATCGGATCGAGAAGGAGCAACGTCTGTCTTGTGTGCCAAAATCAGTGTTCCAATAAACAGCATTGATAACTGAACTTTCTGGCTATGTTAGAGCACTCCACTCTGGTGAAGCCTCTCAGCAGGTATGGCTAAGGCAGCTATTGCTGCCTTCCTGTGGTCTGGTTCCTGAACTGGATGTGCAGAAGGATGTGACAGGGATGTACACTCATCAGATATGAGCCAGCTTGTACCCAGAGGTGATGTAGCTGTGTGGTGTTGCAGCTCGTAGGAAGAGCCTTAGCCTGTAAACACTGACATCATCCCTGTGTGGAAGTTTTGGTGTGGGTTACTGCTGGTGGAAATGACTGTATGGTGCAGCACCCACCAGCACATCCTCTCCCAGGATTTATGTGTCAGCTTAACACATAAAGGGAGGTGGCTTTTCTTAGGTATTTGTACACTGAAGAGCACAAGTGTGAGAGGGGGCTGTTCAAAGACTTCAGCTGCTATTGAAGTACAAGTGTTAGATAGCAGGAATCACTAACAATGAAAATTAAATGAGCATCATCAACATGAAAGTCCAACTCACCTTGAGAAACAATGCCTCAAACACAGGCGAAACTGAAATGTCCTTTGCCGCCTACAACTTCATTAAGGTGACATTTTCCACAGCATGTACTTGGCAAACACAACTCAAACCCTCACTGAGTTCTCTGTTGCTTTCAAAATGTGGCACCTCTTGGGACCTGGAATCTGCTGACACAGATGTTATAAAAGACTTTTTGTAGGATTGACGGCAAATAAAATATTCTGCTGCTTATTGCAAGCTTTTTGACGGCATAATTATGGGTATCCTTGCTCCAGGCTTCCTGACTGATTCCCACCTGACAGACAGCCTCATAGATTTTATGCATTCAACAAATGCATTGGCACTCTCCCTCATATTTCAGCATAAATCTAGGAATGGAACAGTCATCAGGTGACTGCCTATTTTGAATCTGTTGTACAGCTTTTCACGTTCCTGTCTTTACTGTGTTGTTGCAGTAAGTCTTGCTCTTGCCTCTCAGCTTTCTGAAACAAAAGCAAAGGGCTGTGTCACAAACATCAGAAACAAAAGACAAGAAGTGCTGTTCATCCAGGGTCCTGTGTGTGTACATTACTTTGAGCAATTCAACATTGTTTTATTAAAGGTAGCTTAAAAGGGAGTGGAGAGAAACTAGAAAACCAGAGCCTTCTCTTCACAAGTGTTGAGCTCCTTAAACTTCCATTAGCTTTCTAAAGGTCTTCATTTCTTTTAGGTTCAAGGTGCTCTGTGAACAAAAAGCACTTAAGAGAAACATGCTGCTTTTTAAATGGTAGTAGCCAATGACAGACAATAACAATTTGTGGAAGGACAGGGAAACCTTTTCTGTAAAAAGACTAGAGCACCTCTGAAAAAAAAACCAAAACGGGACAACCTGATTTTTCTGTGCTTATTTTAGCAGAATGTTCCAGAGCAGGCTTATTAAAAATTCTCCACTAAATCTTGTTTCCAAGAAGGAATGGTATTATTTCTGGTCATGCACACCATCTTTAGCTTTGACTTGAAGAACACTAAGCTACTTTTCCCTTATCCTTTGTAACTTTAATTGTGCAATAAAGTATTCTTCGCTTCCTCATGTGGCATGATGCTAGCAGTCATCTTCCTACTGTACAAGTCTCTTATCACATCTTCAGCTTTTCTTATCTTTCTATAGCTACTGAATCTTGGTATCACTCTCATTTGTCATAACCTCTAGCCTAGATTTCAAAAATCCCTCTTTTCAAAATAAGATTCATACCTTGTCATCATCACTTCTCACAGGTTCTGTTCAGAGCAGCAAATTTCAATGCTGACATGCAAAGCACAACTCTTCGCTTCCTGTGACCTCGTGCCAGTGGTTAAGATCCAAGGAGGTTGTATCAGTGTCACACAGGCGAGTTCAGCTCATTATATTTGTGGTCCCTCCTTGCTATTCCTCTGAAGTGTGTATCCTCAGACATCTTTCTTGCCCCTACACACCACAGAGCCCCAGGGAGTGATCCTTTACCATGGTGCTGTTTAAAGTCAGGAGCTGAGAGTACAATGAGGAGTAGAGGCTTTTCTTCTTCTGATCCTGTCCCCAGTATAGCTCATACCTTTACATTTGTATCTACTTTCTCCTGGGTAATGTAAAAGCCTGATAATGGAGTCTGTGGTCCCAAGCCCTTGTAGTAGAGGGTTTCAAAAACTTGTAGTGCCGCTACTACAAGTGCCAATTTTACTTTTAATGTAATTGGTGTACAAAAGACCATTGTAATTTTGTAATTTGTAAATATTGTAATTTTTCACCCTAGGCCTGCAGAGAGCAGGGCTAGATACCCTTGAATCGTACCAAAATTTCTAATGTTGTTGTTAAGGGGGTGGAAACATCTAACTTTAATTTTGACCCTTCAGAGTCCAATGGATAAACCAAAGAACTGTCTGAATATATGGCCTGGAGGTGACAAGGAACACAGAATTCACAGTTCTAAATTTATTTCTTTGCACTGTACTGGGAGGTGTTTGATAATGTAGCTGTCAACTCTCTCCCCATAAAGAACATTATTTAGAAGAGGTATTGTCTGAGCATGGGCAGAAAACCCTGAACTTGTGTCTCTCTAGGGCCATGGAAGAGGGGTCTACTCATGCTATTCCATCTATGTTCATGCAAACAAGGGCTGTAATAATCCCTCACCTTCATCCTGAAAGAACACATCACTCCATGAGGATGAAAATAAAGAAACTGTTATTTGAGATTTCTTCTGTTAGCCTTAATTTTCCACGTTCTAATTTTACTTCACTTTTCTAATTGTTAGAAAATTTTTTTTTTTGTAAAGGAAATAAATTCACAGGTACAATAGGAGGATATCTAAGAGAATCAATGACTTCCACTTGGCAGACTGCTACAGTAATTTTCATTTCCTATTTAGGACTTGGGCATTACAGTCCAGAGCTCTCAATACCCAAGAATGAAATTTGCCTAATCACAGTGATCCTTGTACAGTGCATTCACTGAGAGACCTTTGCTTTCCCAGGAGCATGTACCTGACTTTGAAACATCTGAAATGAAACCCACATGTATGCATTCTAAAGAACACTGCAATATCCTCCTGGAAACAGCATTGTCATGGAATAAGTAAAATATGGTGTGAAAGGATAATATCTCTGCTCCAAGGCTTCAATTTTTCTTTTGAGGGATGCAGTGCATCAAGCATTTTATCCTGTTCAAGCATGTTAGTCTGAGGAAGAACAACTGATTATTGACTAAGGAACAGGATGGACTTTACAGTGAATGAAGGAAGGACCAAAAGAGCAGAATAAAAATTAGTCACAGACAACTAGGTGCTTTACCACGCTGTAGTTACCAGTAGGGTGACACTGAGTGGTAGGTCAAATACGTAGAAAAAACAGTAACAATTTTACCAGTTTTAACTGCCTGATATAGCACAATGAAGAATGGCCACAAGCTGTCTTCTAAGATGTGATACTGCTTCTTGAGACCAGAGTGAAGCAAATTTGTGCAGAGGGGCTACAATGCAACACCTGTCAGAAGCAAGCTCCTCTCCCTTTGCAGAGGGAGCACTGAGGTGCCATGGTGAAGAACCTGAAAACTAGTGACATCAGTGTCTCCATGATAGTCCCAAGCCTGGAAATGCTTCTCTGCACAGGACTTCCAATTTGATGTCTCAGTGCTGCTGGCTAGCAGGCCCAGCAGGTATTTGCCATGAATGGTGTGTGTATGTGGGTCTCCTGGGTGGAGAGTGAGCATTAAAAAGTATTTGCATGTACAGCCTCCCAGAAACATTGGCTTTTTCAAAACTGATGAGACAAGAAGGTAGCAAGGAAAAACAGGGAAAATGCAGTTCATTGTAGAGGGAAGCAGCAATGAGCAGGACACACCTGAGCTCTTTCATCAAAGGGAGAAAGACCCACTGAAGAGAAAAATCATGGATGTCCAACCCCGTTAAGTGAGCTCACAGTAGGAGTAATTTTTAAAATGAAAAGCATGCCCAGTGTTCAGAGATACAAGCAGGAGAATGGCAGGGAATCTACAAAAAGAGAAAAGTGATGAAGAGAGACAGCAGGAAATCAAGCTCCACTGAGAACAGCAACCCACAAAGTTCCAGTGCAGTCCAGCCTGCAAAATAACAAATAAACTCTCCCTAAGATGAATAAACTGCTAAATGCATTGATCACAAAAGAATGAGTTGTTACCTTTTAAATGGTAACAGTTAGAAGTCCAGATGTGAATACAAGCCTCCTTTTCTTTCTCTAATTCCCATTATATAGGCTTTTGTGACAGCAACATATGGAATAAGGGGCTTGGCAGCTCCGAAAAATCATTGTATTTGAAACAACTTCTATCACCAGTAGAGTATTTTCATTTTCTTCTGATGTGTTAGTCCTTTGCTGAAGGAGGTGTCAATTAAAGGCCCAAATAACTGTAAAGACATACCCTCATATTACATTTATACTTAGGTATAATAAGTGAAGCCAGAAACTAGTGTAATCTCTACCTTAATCAGAAGCTGTCTGCTTGAGAAAATATTCTTGATTTGTAGGTGTTGTCACTGCCCACTTTCATTACTCAAGTGTAAAAATATTTTCATTATTTAGTGTCGGATATGAGCTTTCTGATAAGGAATCTTGCAATGAATTGTCTATATTTCACCTTTGAAAAATGTATGGCGTTTATGTCAGGTATACCAAGATTTTTTTTCAGGCAGATAAAGTAAGGAGATTTATTTTTAGATTTCTTTTTTCCAACTTTATTGCCCTCACCAATTTTAGAGGTAGCTACTGAACTCTTTTTCAAAGTTTGACAAAGCCTGACCTCGTTAGAGATGTGAGCTTTGACTGGTCAGGCATAGTACATGGCTGTAAAGACCCAATTAGGAATTTAAAGGCACGGCTCAAAATAAGAAAGGTGGGTTGATTTCATTAGTATTGGCTGGCAGGTCATTGAGAAGTTCACCACAGGAAGAACTCATTTATACAATAAATCCTCACCGGTGTTTACTAGGTAAGGTTTACTTCCTGTCCAAAAGAAAAGCTGGTTTTTTTTTGTTTTTTAGATTTATTTATTCTTTCCAATAATGAAGGTGGCTTTAGGATTTTACACAAACATATTGGACTATAGGTTTCACTGGAAAACTTTGGACAAACTACCTAGGCAGTAATTTGCACTAGTACAGGCACATTACTTCAGCACTGGTGTCTCACTTGAGCTTCAAATGCTGGATGCTTCAGTGCTGGAGAGAACACCAGGAGTGCAAGGTGGGGATGTGTTTGCTACAGGTATTTGTGAATTCTTCCTAACCCAAAAGCTTGGATTGATTCAGTGGTAGAAAACTGTGTTTAACTTGTTACCTCAAATTAATTTGTGCAAATTGCTTAGTAATCCTAAAACATTACAGCATTTAGAGTAATGACTTTGAATTTTTATTATGGGAGGCTTTCATTAATGACATTTCATTACTGGTTAGAACATTCTTGCAAGAAAAAAAAAAATTATGCTGAGATGGTATTTTCTTCAGTTCCCCTAAGTGTGGTAGTTCAGGTTGGTGTATGTCTGTAGGTGTCCTCTTCCACAAACACCCTGTGAGCAGCTGCCCCAGGATGTCCATGCAGTGCTTGGGGTGGACACTAATGCGATACTCTGCAGCATGTTGACCAGGATTCTGCAGGGTTGACAGAAGTGGGGTCAAGTCAAGGATAAATCTCTCCTCTGCAAATTGTGAAACCCAGCAAGGCTGCTGTGGCAGTGACTGTGAATAGTGAATGTCTTGCTGATTCTTTTGTTAGTGGAGCTATGTATTTGGAGAGCCCTGCCCTTGGACTCTGTCAACCTGTTCCCCTTTGTGTTGCTGCCGCCTTAGCTACAAGAGCTGGCCATTTCTGATGCAGATGGCTAATCTGCCACTGATGGTCTTCATCAAAACCAAGAGCTGAATGTCTCCCAAGACTTAATTTCCAAGTAATTAAATCAAGAACCCCAGTTGGGGGATTTCTTAGTAGTGCTGCAAGCACTAATATTTTGAGATGGTTTAAAATTGCACAGGAGGGACTATCTCTACAGCTGAAAGGGATTGCCCTGGTGTCTTCAGCATATGGAAATTAAAGATGTGTTGAACTTTGATATTACTGGCATCAGCAACGGTGCACCTAAGGATATTCATGACAGTTGCACTAATTTAGTGTGTGTGATCAAGATTTTGAGATTGCTGTGATAATCAGATTGGGAAGTATATGTCCAGGCACATAATATTTCTGGCTTTGGAAGTAGGCTGAGCATGCAAATAAGCACTCTTTTAAATCCCTTACTTCGTTTAAAGCACTGGAGATCACTAGCTGTACTGTTCATTTTAATAGGTCGAGTAGAGCTTCCTTCCTTCCTTCCTTCCTTCCTTCCTTCCTTCCTTCCTTCCTTCCTTCCTTCCTTCCTTCCTTCCTTCCCTCCTTCCCTCCCTCCCTCCTTCCCTCCTTCCTTCCTTCCTTCCTTCCTTCCTTCCTTCCTTCCTTCCTTCCTTCCTTCCTTCCTTCCTTCCTTCCTTCCTTCCCTCCTTCCTTCCTTCCCTCCTTCCTTCCTTCCCTCCCTCCCTCCTTCCCTCCCTCCCTCCTTCCTTCCTTCCCTCCTTCCTTCCTTCCCTCCCTCCTTCCCTCCCTCCCTCCTTCCTTCCTTCCCTCCTTCCTTCCTTCCTTCCCTCCTTCCTTCCTTCCTTCCTTCCTTCCTTCCTTCCTTCCTTCCTTCCTTCCTTCCTTCCTTCCTTCCTTCCTTCCTTCCTTCCTTCCTTCCTTCCTTCCTTCCTTCCTTCCTTCCTCCCTCCCTCCCTCCCTCCCACAAGGTGTAGGGGTGTAGGCAGTATTTTTTCCCACAGTGAGGTGAAAGCCAGTGAGGCAATGAAGTGTGCATTCATACCTGTATTTGTACATGAGACATATGCATATATCATGTTCAAAAATACACATTGAAAGGATATGAATGTTTACAAAAGCAAGCCCATAGGATTTAGGAAATACCAGAATAAAGTTTGCCTGTGCATGTTTAATTGAGTTCTGCTTGCATTACGGTGAGTACTCCATCATGCAGCTACATGTTTTTTTACCCACAGGTGGCTGGGATGGATTAGGATCACTTGCTGGGCAGCTTTTCAATATTCTGCTTTATCTTCATAGTTCAGCACGTGGCCCCATGTCTCGGGTATTGCACTCTATTCAAGCTGTGATCTGGATACATAATTATTAATTCAATCAGCAGCTTTTTGGTGGCGGGCACTGCTATTGTTTTCAGGTGACTCACAAATAGCACTGAATTCTGTTTTCCCTCCCTGAGATCAAAGGACATTGTTATCTTAATTTTTCAGGTGGAAAAAAAGGAAAGAAGATTGTGGTCCAGAGGTGCCACTAATTTCAGCTACCAAAGATCTCTGCTGATTACCCTTGTGGAAAGCTGATAGAGTTAGCCACAGCCTTTATGTGTTGCCGTGCTAGCAAAGCCTTGGCAGCAGCCATCACAGCCACTTGGTGACAGGGAAAGTGCTGGAGCCCCAAAGCAGTGCAGCCCCAAGTGCTTCCCAAACTCTGTGAGACAAACACACCATAGACAGACATAGGCTCATCTGTCACCCCCTCTACCGCCAAAGATCCGTGGGCAGCTCACCTTGGCTCTAGTTGAAGAGGGTTTCATCATCTAGTTTCATCACTGAGAGAGAGCCAAGTGGGGGCTCTGCAGCCAGACTGTCTCCAGCCCAGCAGCAGCTGCTGGGTGATGCTGAGGCACCCCACTGGGGCCCATGCCCTGAAAGCAAAGGCTCTTTCAGGAATTTATCTGCTTTCCTGTGCTTGGACTGTTATATGCAGGAAGGCAAGTAACATGGTCAGATTTGGGTTGATTTGCACAGGAGTAGCAAATGCACTGTTAAGCTTTCAAGATGAGGCTAGGATATATATTTTTCCTTAAACTTTATCTTAGAAAAAGAAAAAACTGACAGTCTGAAACTGGATATTTCCCTAAGAACACAGCCTGCAGGAAAACATGCCTAGAATAATTCAGTCCAACAGGTTAAAGTCTAGCAAAAAACGTTAGCAGATGAAGCAGGGAAATCCAAGATGACTTTACTACTAAGTAGTTCCTGTAGTGGCCTTGCTGCTAATAAGAAGGCAGACACACGCACGTATGCACCCACACACAGACTGTGTGTGCATGCACAAGCACAATAATTAGCAGGATGCTGGATGCCCTTTCATTTATTTTACTTGTTCTTTTCTGTAGAGCTTAATCTTGCAGACAGTTTGCTTTAATCGTGAGCTGGTGGAAACGGCAGGAGTTTATATAAAATTGGTGTAACTTTTGAGCTGCTGAGAGCAGGACCCATCAGAAGGCAATGCTGAATAAATCCAGAAGAGCACCATGGCATTTATTGTGCACCGTGCTGAGCATACCTACTGTGGCAGAAGGTGACTCCCACCCCAGTGATGGATGGAATCCTGAACAAACTAGGGCCTCCTCATGTTTCACCAATGCAGAATTGCTTAAAGCTTCATGCTCTAGCCTAATTGAAATGACTTGAATTTAAATGGTAAACACAGAATTATACAAAAAAAAAAAATTCAGTACAAAGCAAAGGAGCCTACTGCTGTCATTCCTCTTTTGAAATACATTAACACCTTTGGAGGAAAAGTCTTGAGACTTTTTCTTTTTTGAGACTTGGAGGAAAAAAAATAATTTGCTTATGAAAAAAAAGGTGTTATGTCTTTTAATAAGTGACCTGCTTTTCTTTTTTAATAATAATTATATATGAATGCGTAATATAAATGGGGATAATGTATGTATTATTAAGGGCTCAGATTTACAAGGAGTGTGAAACAGTAATTTAATTCACCTGAATTATGTTGTCAGTGTCAGTCCCATGCTTTTTATATATGTGCAAAATTAAGTGGAAACCACCTTAACTGTTTTCCTTCTTATTAAAGAGTAAAAATCTATAATTCAGTGAGACGTTAAGCAGTTGGCATTTGTTGCTATACAATCCCATTCCACAAGCCCCACTGTGAATTCAGCGGGGCATTCAGCACTAGCCAGCTTCTGTTATCAGTAACTCTACATGAAAGAACTTGCATTTTCCTGCTAATGAAACAAACAGAAGAATAATAAAGTTGTTCAGTGTTTTAAAACCTTAGTTTGAATTCCAGCTCTGAGATTTTAGTACTGGGGACTATTGAGATGCTCTCAAGTCCAAGTGCCTGTAAGTGTCTGCTAAGGAACTGCTAAGTGCCTGTACACTTTTATCTCCTACAGATGAACATAATACAAGTTAACTATTGGACATCAGCGAGATAACATCACTAAATTCTGACAGGGTATCTCAAATATTCTATGAGCTGTATCTGTATTAGGGAATTACAAATTGAAAAGCCAAACTAGACCCTTGGGTCTGAAGAGAGTCAGTAAAAGAGGCTTCAAACACAAGGTAGAAAGATCAGATCCTGATGCATTCCTCCCCTTATCTTCCTGGCATGACCATTGCTTTTCAGGACTCATATTTTGAAGAATGGTGAGAGTTTTTTGCCCCTTACAGAGTTTATTGACTAACACACCTGTCAGCAGCATTCCAGTTGCAGGCACTGACCTCAAACCCTCTTTGTACTTAAGCTCCTTTTGGCCACCTGAGTGTTTGTGTGGTGCCTGCCACTGCCTCCCCTGTATGAACCCACCCTGGCTTGAGGAGCCAGGTTTTCTTTCAGTGACATGGCTGGTGTTGGCTCCTGAGATGACCAAGTGTGGTGGATTGAAGTTGTTCAGGGTGAAGTGTCTGGGTTGAACATGGTCATGGGGCTGGAGCACGTGGGAGGGGATCATGCTGGGGTGTCACTGGGACATCCCTGGTCAGCCCCTCTGCTTCTGGAAAGCTCAAAATTAGGATGATAAGAAGATGTGTCAAAGCTATTTTAAACTGTGGGCTCTGACCTGTGCTTAACTGTTCTGTGCTTCTCAGGCCATCCCTGTGCTGTCACTGTGCCCAAGGCAGGTCTCTCCATTCCCTTTTTTGATTTCTGGTAATTTGCCTGAAGAGCAGCTTACTTGTCCTCTGTTATGGCTGGGAAACCACAGCCCTACCCCACTTCCTTGGATCTCTGTCTTCATCCCACTCTACAGAAGAAGGTATTAATCAGCATTGTGGGAGTAACATTATGTCATATTAAGCCAGAGAAATTCTTTCAAAAGGGAGAAATTTCAATTTAGAAGATAAAATACCATTTTGGGGAAGCAAGAACTCTGAGTCTGGACTTTGTCAGTGATTGCATCCCACAATCAGTAATTGGGTGAATTTGCACTGCTGAAACCAGGACAAGTTTTGCTGCTTGTCTACAGATGGGCAGTCCAGAAAGTTGTGTTTTTCTGCACTTGTATTTTTCAGCTTTTTTATTTTTTTTTGACCAGATGAATTATTGCTGAAATAATTGTCAAGAAAAAATTGCAAATGTTTGCATTTTACAGGAAACTGCTCCAACTGTTCCTTCTACACCAATAAATTCTACTTCTACTCCACTTGCTCTGCTTGTTTGGAGACATCACATCAGAGCTAGGAGAATAGCTTTGCAGGAGGAGGGAATGACAAGTAAGCAAAGTAGCAGAAGCTGCTGCATGGGATTCTATTGCCCAACACAACATTGTGATTGCAGGAAGTTTTCAGGCCGTGCAAAAATTTGCAAAACATTATTGATCCTGATTTCTAATGAATTTTAAAAAGAATTTGTACTAATAAAATCAGTTTTGCTAACTTCTGAAACAGTGTTTTTGTTCACTTAGTTAGTTGTGGATGTACAAAGACAGACATGCAAATAGAAGCTTTATTTAAAGCAGCACATTCCATTTCAGTACATGGCTGATAACTGCACAAGTGGAGCCTTGTAACAATGGTATTGTCAGGAAAGATCTGCAAGGTGTTTGGAGACATGATGTGAAGGCAACTTTGAGGGTTGAAACTCTGCACTCTGATGTCTGTGAGAAGAGGTGGGTCTTTTCACTGCAAAAACCTGCGGGGGTGAATGGGAAGGAAGGAAAAAGGTCATGGACTTCTGACAGTGGAGGAGTGTAAGGACTCTAAGTATGCCAGAACAGCAAGGTCTCAGGGCCTTGATTTTGTTCCTTGGTCTACAAAAAGGGCTTGTCCCAGTTATGGAATACTGTGAAGACTGAGCATCAGCCCCTTTGTACCGTAATTGCAATTTTGAACTACCCTGTTTGGGTAAGAGATCTTAGGAAGACAGAAAGTTGGTGAAGTGTATGGATTGCTGAAGATGGAGAAGAACATTGTGTTTTAGGAGTGGTCAGTTCCCGAGTCACTTCCCAAATTTCTGCTGCTGCAAAAGGGGACTCAGAAAATCTTTGTGAGTCCCTGATGTTGAAAGCCAACTTGGGTAGCAGAGTTTGAAGACCTTGTGGTAAGTTATTCACATGAGAATGATCATATTTCCTAGACAATGAAAGAGTTTCCAAAGTGTATTAGAAATCTCGGGGCAAAAGTAGAAAGAGATATGTAGAGGAGGGAGAGTGAGGAGTCCTTGGCTTGTCCAACCAGCCCACAATTCCTAGCTGTCAGCATGAACATCAGTACACTTGGAAATACTCAAGATGGAGAAAACACTGGTCAAATCTCTCCTTATCTGTCTAGGCATTCATCAGCATATAGCCCACTGAACACACAGAAAACAGCTAGTTTATTAGTTCCTCAAAGAAACATCTATTTCTTGGCAGGAAAAATACAGGCTGAGACACAGTGTGACACTCCACACCTGCCAGGAGCTGCAGGGAGATGGGCTTGGAGCTACATCCACATCCAGCAGTTAACATCTGTCCTAGCTGCTGGTGCTACAGGGATGGGAGGATAACTCGAGGGGCTGCCTGTGTGCTTGGCACTGGGCAGGGCTCCTGCTGTCTGCTGCCTGTCCCCAGCCAGTGCCTCGGGCAGCACAGTCCTGCTCCGGGCGTGCACAGACCTCCCAGTGCTGGGACGAGAGACTGCAAAGGGGTCTTGTCCTCTGAAATCCTTTGAAACAGGGATTATCAGTGGCAAAGATGCATAGCAATTCTTCTGGACAGCTTGGCCATTCCCATTTTGCTGCCTCCCTGGAGGAGGCTGCACATCCCTGACATGGTTGCTGGGCTGACTGCAGTTGGCTGACTTGCTCATTTTGCCAAGGGCTGAAGGGAGATTGATTGGGAAGAGTTAAGTCATTGAGCTGGCGATACAGACTGGATGGAATGGAAATGGCATGGTGTGAACAGAACAGAACAGAACAAAACAATATATTTTTAGAGCTGATAGCTGCTTCACCACCCTATTCCCTGGCCTCCTGATCTTGAGTCCTACTCATCTGCCGTGGCAGAAAGATCGAGAGAGGTTAACTGTGGAATTAACCACTCCTCATACAACCAGCACAGTTTCTGCACCAGAGAGACATAAACAGCAAAATGTGCTATTTTCAAGGAAAATTGCTAGTATGGATTCCTGTAGGAGTGGGGGAAATAAAGGGATTTTAGTGCCCCTAGACTGTGGGCTACCGTTAAGTGCCTTTGGGGTGCTTAGTCATTGCATAAAGGAAGACTTGACACAGAGATAAATGTGAAAGGAAAGAATTACTATTAATTATTATTAATCAGGAAGTATTATTCAAACAGCAGGATTACATGACAACTAGGCATTTAATTTGTTGTTCAGAGAAAAGAAAAAAAATGACTATCACCCTGATTTTAAGAGCATCCCCTGTCTCAGGTGGTTAGCCAGAGGGCCCTTTTCTTATGCAGCTTGTGAAAGCATCATGGAGACTTTTATCAAATAATTGCATAAACAACAATGGTATCACAATAGCCAGACTTGAGATCCTCCCTGAGGAGCCTGCTACAGGGCAGAGGTGCAGCAGCCGGAGGGACATCTCCCATTCTCACAAAATTCTCTGTGGTTAAAAATTCTGCTGCTAAAGAAAAATAGACCAAGACAGAACTAAACCTATTCAATATGCACAAGGCTATATAAATCAGCTCTGTGCTTGCTTTGCCTTGCCTGTCCTTCCCCCTACACCTCTTCATCATTCAAAGTATGCTCATAGGAAACTTCAAGAGAAGCTGCTAACAAAATTATCAACATCAGGAGAGACAGACAAACCAGTGACACAGGATGTAAGTGAAAGGATACCATTGAGAAAAGCTACACTGATGGTTTTAGAGATTAAAAAACTTCCATTTCTACAACTCAGGATGGTTAAATCCAGAGACAGATAGAGGGGGAGAGGGTGAGAGGGAGGAGTAACTTACTTATTCAATCCTTCTGGTTTGGTATTTCTGTAGGGCCCATCTGCACTTTACAAGATTGGGTTTGTGCTTTTGGTTGCACTCCCAGGTTATTCTTCTTGGTGTTTATAGACTGTCCCAAATGTCACGTTCTTTTTTTCACAAAGCAAGTTGATAACTCCTCACAGCAAGAATTGTTCTGTTTTGGGACTGCGCCGAGGCATTTTGCATTTTTAAAGAGATTTCCAGCCCAGAAAAGCCCTGTGAGTAATGACTTTGCTGTTCCTAGGGCAGAGAAGCACTGGGTCTCTTTCTTGGCCTGACTGCCTTCTAGTTAGAAAAAATTCTTAGTTACAGTCTTTGTTCATTCATTCTCTCCTTGCCTAAAATCACTTATTCTAGTAGTTCCCAAACCATCATCTCTTGTACCACATCAAACGATGCTTTCTTAGGGTGCTTTCTACTACAGGCTTCAGGAAAGGAACAGCTAAGAAATTTTGCTAGTGCAATATTTGAAAGAAATTTTTTGGAAAAACAGACCTTTTCTTTTTTTCAGAAGATTTACGGGATTACCAGCTATGAGATTTCAACAAGAAGATAAAAATATTAGGAGGGACTCCACAAGCCTTTTAGAATATTTGCTCTAAGTTGTGAGGTTTCAAGAATCCTCACTTTTGAATAAATGATCTCAAAAAAAGCCATGTCCCTCTTGCCAAGTAATTGACATTAAACGGGTGTTACTTGTGGGCACCATCTGTCCCCCTGCTTTCCTGCCAGGTCTGCACCCAAACATACCCCAACTTACCTGTGCATACCTCATGCCTTACCTACAGTCCCAGCCAACATGAAGGCAACAGAGATCCTGAAATATTTTCCTGTCTCCCAGACCCCTGGCTAGTCTGGCTTGTGCTGAAGTTTCACTTTTCCACCTACATGACATTCATGAAAGGCACAAACTGTCCTTGGGTCACCTGCAGCATCCTGCATGAAAGAGAGCGTGTACCGGGCAGCCCTTCATGGCATTCCATTTAATAACCCAAGCCAAAGTAACACTGCATCTCTGTCAGAGCCTCTGTTGAAGTGTTTGAGGCCTTGACATGTGTTTGGTGCAAAAAACACTTTTAAGGGAAAAAAATGGTATTTTTTCTCTGAGGACTGGAATGAAAGGGTTTCTGAGAAGTAAATAGACAGATAGAAATGCATAGAAAGACAAATGGGCGGGTGATAAAATTGGTCCTGTGCTCTCTTTCTAACATGTTTCAAAATAGCACCTTTGGAAGATGGCATTTCCTTTTACAGAAATAATAAGTACAGTTTACTGGAATTTTGGTCTAACTATTTAAACACCATGTTGCCTTTCACTAAGTAATTCATTCAAGGTAAAAAGTGGAATAAAACCAGAGAGATGAAGTGGTAGTCTCAGATGCAAGTCTTATATTACAATAAAAACCAGTGTGGTTAGGCTTTTTCAAGAGGATTTTTTTGTGTTTTCTTGCTCTGTTACAGCTTGCAGAAATCAGAGGCTGCAGTACGTATCTGCTGATCAATATTAAACTAGTAGAATAAAATACCAAGGAGAAAAAATACTGAAGTCATTCTAGATTTCAACACCAACAGAGAAAATCCCAACATTTGTGAAATGGCATCAATAAAACTAGCAATTGTTATTTAGTTTTAAGTAATGAACCACATAAAAAATACAGAACTTGCTACATTGCCTCCCAAATGGAGCTTATTACACTGCTGCTTGAGTGTTTGTACAATCTTTAATTTAAACTTTTTCTCTTCAGGTCTTAATAACAGACATGGGTTGTTGCAATTTTCTCTCTTCAAAGGCAAAAAATGAAAGAGGAAAACAAAATAATTTAACTCACAAGTGAACAGAATTGACTCATTCAGCTAGAGGAGGGGTTGAATGTCAGAAAATTTCACCTCCTGATTTATCTTTGAGCCAGGTAAAGGCAGGATTAGCATGAGGACACTCCAAAGCTGCTCCCCCACTGAGAAGGAAGAGCCATTCATCTGTTTGCTGGGCTTTTGTTGTGCTCGTCCAAACCCTCACAGAGAAGAAATATAAAGAGTAATTTGTGTTTCTCAAAAGGAGACCAACATGCAATTGCATAGGTGCTTCAAAGAGTTTTTATTGTTTTATTATTATTAATATTATTAATATATAAGCAACCGAGAAAAGCATTCAGAGGTGAATGTTAATATATTCTGTTCCTCGTGGCTCACAGGATTCTCAATTCTCAGTTCAGTTTTTTCATTATATTTCTGGAATTACTGTGATAGTTTACTGGTTTGAAGGATTTTAGAGTCATAAATAGCAGCAAATCTTAACCTTGAAACTCAAATGACAAAGTAATCCTATTTGAAACAACACTTGAGTGGCACAGGGAAGAGAAAGAAAGAAATAAATTAATTCTGTTTTTCCTGTACATGACTGCTTCAAGCTCAAGCTGCTGTTTAAATTTGATCATCCGCTAAAAAAACCAAATTTTAAAGTGCCAGGATCTGACTTTTTTATAAAGGAACAGAGGTGAGCTGCAGTATTTATTTCTGGCCTTGGGATCTGTGGATGCATGACCCTCTGTTTCCCCCCTTCCTTTAGAGCACCAGTGCTTACAACTTCACATCCAGGCAGAAATAATTTTGAAAAAAATTGGTTCAAATGCTCACCTGAAAGGTAAATAAGGAAATTTTTCTCTTGGGCTACATTTGATTTTTTTAAATATTCTTATTCTTTGGGTTCTGGTGTGCCTTTGCAGTGTAGCATGGCTCTTGACTTCAATCTACCACACCAGAAGTAGGACCTGAATGGAAGGGTTGCTGCTTTACAGGAGCCACAGCCACCCTCTGGGCACCTGCCCAGCATCTGGGTAGGTGTGGTGGCCAGATCAAGCCTGGGAAGGAGTATTTTGGGAGGCTGAAGGAGCAGAGAATCCTCCTGAACATCTTGTGTCTTGGCTCAGACATGGCTATGGGGGCATTTCTATGAAAGTGTCCCTGTCCTTGTCCATCCTGGGTAGCTGTGACACCTCAGCCACTTCCCTCAGGGATCCACAACATGGCTTTCTGTGGGAAATGTAAAGCTACAGTCTGTGAGCTTTTTACACACTACTGGAGTGACATTTAATAGGCCACAACATAGAGAAGGACAGATGATTAGAGACCAGTGTACAGCATTTAGTGTTAATTTTTGTTGTGCTGGTAACCTTTATCCTTCCTTAAGGGAAACTCTCTCTCCTGATGGTCCCCTCTTTATTAAAAACTGAAAAGACTAAAATGTCCTTAGACAGTAAAGTAAACCAGACAGAAAAACATGATGCCACGAAAGAAGATGTTCAAATGATCAGGTCCTGCCTTTCTGCACCTCAGCACTAGGCAGGGAAGCCAAGAGCTGGCTCACCCTTTAGCAAGGCAGCCGAGGGCACACTGCTCAAGTCTGATGCCACTTGGGCTGAGATCCTACTACACACTCCTGAGTGTTAACATCTGCATTAAAGGAGCATGCTGGGACAATCCCTGTGCTTCAGACTTTGATATCCTTTTCCAGGTATGCATAAACCTTCAGGACAGGACACATTTCCAGTGTACCTGTGACAGCTGATAGAAGAAACCAGGAGCAAGTGACAATGACATCAGGAAAATGCATTCTGAAGGGTTGTTGCAAAGAATTTGGATTTGGCTTGCTTTTGCTAGGGAACTAGAGAATGTATATGTGTTTAGTAAGGAGATGCTATGCCAAGAAGTATATTATAGGTCTAGCACAGCTATGTAGTACATGAGGTATGAGAATATTGCTGAAATTTTATCAGTACTGGCACCTAAACAGTACATCCTTCAGGATCTCTTACAGATAGGCTCATACAACCACTATAAAACATAATGAAATTACACTCTTTCCCCCCCAGATTAGTCTAGGAAGGAACTGGGAACACAGAATTAATTTCTGTCTTCCTTATTTTGTGCATTGAGAATTTTTAACACGTTCAAACCCTTGGTCAGTCAGAAATCTATAAGCCACAAGACACTGGCCATAAGAAATTAGGATAGGAAATTATTTTCCAAATTATGCCACTATTTTTCCTCATTTACAGTTCAATTGAAGGGAAAAAGCAATTAGAAAGATATTACTTAAGCCTGAGTATATACACAAGGCAAAGAGACAGTTCTTGCTGCCAGCAATGAAGATCTATCAAATACTGAATGTTGCAGACAGACTCTTTAAAATCTAGGACCAATTTTACATCCAGAGAGAGTACAATTTAAAAGACACTAGAAATTCCAATTATGTATGAAGATTTAAGAAATGCTATCTGTTGTTCTGAGGACATTATTCATTACTACTTATGCTGAGGGATGAAAATGTTGGACTAATTGAGGAAAGTGCATCCTAAATCTAACTGGTTACCTAATGAAATTCAGAGGTATGATTGTAGATAGGCAGAAAAATGCATTGTGATAAAATCAAACCTCAAGTGCTTACTATTCTGAGAGAGAATCTAGCTGAGAGAAAAAAATAACACGTGCACACACTCACAGATATCTACAGATATCCTGTGTTTACAGGAAGCCTTAATGATAATCCATCATCAGCATTAATGGGGAAACCTTCCAGCCACATCAAGTAACCAGGAGTGTGAGGGCCACAGCTGGAGGGATAAAACCAGCCTGCAGTTCATAATTTTCCTGGTAATTCCTTACTTTTTAATCGAGGGCTATTTTGGACCTTCATAAACCTGAGGACTGGGTACTGTTGTTCTGGTCTCCCAGGCCAACACCAGTACACAAGCCAGGGAATTTCAGGCAGTACTTCCTGCATCTTCAGATACTTTGTCCTTGCCTTGGAGCAGGGGATAGCCTTGGGACCTCCAGGAGGCTAAGTAGGCACCCAGCTATGCAAAGATTTCACAATGATTTCTGCAGGTGTTAATATTTTCCGCAAAGGCAAAGAAAGTTAAGCTATGTTATTAGTAACTGCACAAGCAAAAGGAAACAAAATTAAGAGATATTCAGTATAACTGATAAAATGGAAGCGTTTTCAATCTTTCGAGTTTTTGAGTCTGGCTCAGATAAACTGTGATCAAAATACATATTTATCCTTGGAAGGCAAAGAGAATGCTTTTGTCTCGGGCCTTTGCTCATTGACAAAGGTTAGGTTTTTGCATCTGCAAATCTGACCTGAGGCTGCAGAAGTGCTCAAACAGGAGAATGAGAAAAGCAAGGAGGAATTATCTGCAGCTAAAAGGCAAGCCTCCCGCCACAGGTTAAAGCTTTTTTGCTTTCAGCTGCTGTCTCTTGTCTCATGTTGTCTGATCTAGCATCTAGCTGATAGAAAGCTCCCTGCAAAATGAAGCATAACAAAGGCAGGAGGGAGAGGGGAATAGCTTCATCCTACATTGATGGTTTAAGTTCAGTGCCAGTGAGGACAGGAAGGCATGGGCGTTCAGTCTGAAGGCTTTGCCCCTTGCTAGGTCATAAAGGAAGAGCTCATAGGTAGGAGCCTTGACAAAAAACACCAGTATTTCTAGAGGCCATGATATAGGGAGGAAAATTATATATCATATAAGGGGGAACCTCTGTTTGAAGCAGGAGAAAGGCAGAAACTTAATGCTGAATGACAGGTTTTCTCAGAAGGAGAAAGCAGAAAAGGGTGGTGTCCCTGCTTAGAAGAGAAGACCAAAAGGGGCAAAGAACAGCTTTTCAGGGAGAGAAAAATAACTGTAGGAGGATAAATGGTGTAGTTTGCATCATAAAAACAAATACTAAATGAAGAAGGTGAATGAAACTCCTTGAGAGAGGCAGTGGGACTTGGTGCTTTTTACAGCTAATGCCAAGCAATATCACTCTACCCCACCAGGTATTAGTGAATATTAATATTATGCCATTAGCAAGCTTTCAGTACCACTGGTAGTATGCTATGCCTTTTCTGGGGTGAAATAAAAGAACTCAGTTTTTAGCCCTACTAATTTTATATCTTTTACGTGCAACACATTTTCTTCTAAAAATAAAATACACCCTGTAAAAGTAGCAATTTACAGCTAAAGCATATTTTCTGATGTTCTCATTAAATGTATTTTATGCACCTGTCTTCAATTCACTCTTTTGAAATTGTAAACCACAAATAAGTGTACTGGGAGTGAGTAATTAGCCATAATTATAGTTTCATTGTAATATTTTAGGATGTTGAGAAGATTTCTTGCATGAGGGTATCCTTTGTGAGAAAGGAAATATTCATAATGATGCTGAAGCTTATGACTTGAACCTGCACATCAACAGCAGCCTGTAGTGAGGAGAGAAAATAAGAATTATAGCAGGGTGTCTGCAGCAGCAGGTTTCACCAAGGACAAATCACAACATGGTTTCATCACTGCTTGGTTTTAAATATTTTTCATGAAATATTTGCATTTTTATATCTGCTAAAGGTTTTGATAGTTCCAAGCTCTTCTATTTCCTAAATTTGCTATAATGGTGTGTATGTTTAAATACATCTGTATGCAATGATCTGTAACATTGCTGATCCTCTGTGTAATGAATTAGACTTTTCAGTGTTGTAAATAGGACTGATGTGAGATAAATAAACCAGGCCAAAGAGTACTGATACATGGAATAGATGTAAAACAGGTTAGAGGAGAAGCTAATTAACATACTTGACTGATTTGCAGTCTAATCCTATACAAAACTTAGAAACTTAACTTGTGAGCACTGAAACAATGAATCCCAGCTTAAGTATTAAAAACAATGTTTCAAATTTTGTTGTGGCTTGTCCTCTCAACACTCCTTGATATTACGCAAGATACGGTTTTGCAGACTAAATATAAGCATTGGTATTCATTTTTAAATTGGATTTAATGTGAAATATGTTTTTCAGTAAGATTTTTAAAGAAACGAGTGGATTTCTTCATCTATTTGCAAATCTAAACTATTCAATTCAAACAGTAACTGTGAAAGTGTGAAAAGCTGTTGCAGGTCTGCAGCCATCTCTAGTTTCATCAATTTGTTTTTCAGTCTTTGTTATTTCTTGTTTCTTATATATCTCCTGGGACAGTTTCTTGCTTGAGGAGAGAATGTTAATAGCTCATTCATCCTCCAGGATGTTTCCTCGCAGCAACGAGAATACTCCCCAAATTTAATCTAATTCCTTTGCCTCTTCTCTGTAAAATCAAGGAAAAAAGTAGATAAGAAACATGAACATAATCTGAATAAGGCTGCTCTGTAATAACAACTTGGTTTTTGTAAAAGGATATTAAAATAGATTATAAGTTTCAAAAAACCATTAGTGAAATTCCAGTCCATTTTAGGTCATAATTTCAGAATAGTGTAGGTACTCAAAGAAGTTGATCTGAGATGGAATTTATGTTTCTGGGGTTTTTTTTTTTTTGTTTGTTTGTTTTTTTTTTAATTTCCCCAACATATTCACTAAACTTAGAATTAAAACTTTAGGTAGGTCAGTGTGCTGCAATATTTAAGAATTAGTTTTAATTTTCCTGGAAACCATAAGATATTTCTTGGCCTGTGCAATTTGATGATGCACTGCAGTGTTCATAGTATCCTTAAAAAAATAAAAAAAGAAATAGAAACATGAATGCAGACAAGTATTTGTAATCTCGATGGATTCTAGAGAGAAATAAACTTGAATTAGATGGAGAGCTTAAGTTTTCATAGACATATGGGGAAAGCATCTATTATCTATCTCTTTATCTCCAATTTATAAGAAAGGATAATTTCCTTAGTTTGGGGTATATCTACCAGGGGATATTAACTATGATAGCCATTCTGGATTAATTGTCCACAGAAATCCTGGATTAATATCAAACAGAAGAACAGAATTCTTATTCCAAAATTAAAGTGCATATGTAAGGAAAAATAGTTTTGCAACTTGCAAACATTGTGTTCATGCCTAAATTAATCCAGATTAATTTCCTTACAGTCATCCTGGAAAAAAAACTACACTCTTTTAGTTTTAGTCATGGAGCTTCCTTTAATCCTGACCCATAAGCTCCAGGCTGGCTCCTCATCCATCCCCAGACAGAGCTCCAAGCATGTCAGCTGTTCATTGACACAGAGGATGATGCCCATCTCTCATCTCCCTTGCCTGTCCTTCCCAAAGAGCCTGTGTCCTTCCATTCCTACTTGCCAGTCAAAGACTCATCCCACCATGTCTCTGTGAGGTCAGAAAGATGAGCAGCAAACCAAGATGGACAGCCTGGCAAGCCTGCACACATCCTTAACTCCTCTTCTTTCATCCTCATGCTACATTCACTTGCATAGAGGCATTTGAGGTGCCCCCATAGGGTAACCTCCTGGCTGGAAAGATTGGAATTCCTCTGTGCTGCTCCTCAGGTGCTCTCCTGCTGACCTGCCCACCCTCTCCACACTCTGGGTCACCGGCATCAAACTCATATGAGCAGGATGGATTGAGATTCCCCTCCCCCCAAAATTTTATTTTACCCACCCTTCGCTATCCTCGTAGAAATTCCGTAAAGCTGGCTCTGAATTGTGAGAAAAGAAGAATTACCTGTGTAATTATTTAAACTATTTCCATGTATTTATTACTTTGGTTCCTATCTGATTGTACTTCTGGAGTTATTGAGCATTGGGATCCTTGGAGCTGCATACAACAGATATTAGCTCTGCTCTGAACCCGACTGAAAAAAAAAAGGAAGAAGAAAACAACAAAATAATGTTCCCTGGAATAGATCTATAACAAAAAAAATAATATTAAATTCATAGCTAAGTTTAGTGTGATAGTAAAGCTGAGACTGTGATTTCTCTGTTGACATCTGTACATCTCTGTAAAATCTGTGAAATTACTGCACCTTTATCTTTCTAGACTCTGGGTTATTTTTTTCTTTGTTAACATAAGTGACTACCTGATAGGGGAATCAGCTTCCCAGATTAGTTACTTGATTATTGTCTAGCATATTGTAGCTTAAACTAACTTTTCCTCCCCCTGCTCCCTCAAACAAAAAGCCTCTAAAAACCTATGGGAAATCAGGTGAGAAACTGTATTAGAGAAAATCAGTTCATATATATACAGACCAACAACCTTCTGACCTTTCTTGCCAGAATACACACGATAAGGGTAATTGCCAGCACTGTTATTTGTTCTCATTTTATTAAGTTTGTTTTTACAATAGGTGTTTGAGATAAGTACTCTGATGGCTATTTCTCCAGATGTCTGGTTTAAATGTACCATAAAACACGCTGGATGGTGTATCCACTAACACCACATAATGATGAGAATAGCAGATTAACATTAAACAATGTGTTAAAGGAGAAAATGTTTCTAAATTGCATTTTCTAGGGTTAGCTGCAGCCACCAGAAATAATTAAATCTGCAATAATAATAAAAAAAATTCCTTCTATACACTGCTTACTATTTGCCTTCCTTCAGTTTTTAAATTCCAGGGTGCTTTCAGAGTAAGGATATTCAAGTTGGGTGCTTCTGATGCTGTGCAATTGAGTGAATATATTTGGGCTTCCAGAGCTGGAAAGCGATCACAGATGTTGTGTCTCTGCTCCTTATCCACTCCCTCATTATGCACAGACACTTGCATGTTGGGTTGTTTTTTACACCAGTGAGATGCACAGCACCGTAATGGGAGTACACAGTTGTTAAAAAATAGGAGCTTTTAAGTTTTCACCTTTAAAATCTCTTCTGTATCCTAAACCTAAATGTTGGACTCACACTTCAGGGAAACAACTCAGACTTTTAGGCTCTGAAAAAGCCAATAGTCTTCAAATCCAAGAACCCATAATGCTTTTTATGAAACATGCTTTCACTTTTTTATATTCTTCTAAGCAGTATCTCTCCCTTTTGTTCCCCCCAAAATACACTGAACACTTCATACTTTTTGTATGCATTGCTTTGTTGCCATCACCAGTACCCTGGTTATACATTTCAACTTTGGTGTTCTGCTTTAGCATTTTCTATAACTCCTAAACAATATTCTCCAGATACTTACTGTTTTCTCTTTTAAATTTTTAAAATTTATTTTTTACACCATTATTGGATAATTTTTCCTTTCCATCTTTTCCAGCCAGTATTTTTCAACAACAACAGTATTTGATTTTTATGATTTCCATTCCTAGTAACTTGTATAGAAAACACATACTTTGATAGATACTTTGGGCAGATAATGAGTATTTTGGAGATGGCTGATCATGTGGTACTTGAAATCCCTGCTGTAATGAGTAACAGCCTCTCTCCAGCTGGCTGTGTTCCATTTCACTTTGTTTCAATGTCTGTCCCAGCTTTGCAGACTATAGAGTAGGACTAGGTTCCTCTGAAAGGTTTTCAATTAGCACGGTATTCCCAAACTATCAAAGCAGAAATGTATCAGAAAGAGAGGGAAAAAAAAAGTAGCAAACAATTAACAATTTTATTTCAAAATCCTTAAACAACATGGTTTACTTAGCATAGCAAGAAACATAGTTTGAATGGAGCATAATGAACTGATTTTGATAGTCCTGTGCTTGTCAAGCATTGTTTTTTTTCCTTTTAAGTCAATACAGTGTATTGCTTTGATTTCTAGGCAGTGAGCAGAAATAAGGGAAACATTTTTAATTGAAAACTGAACTTGTATTTTCAATATAAGGAAAGAAAAGCAAACCAGAGAGGAGAAAATGTTTCCTTTGCATTACCAGATGATGAAAAGTTCTCTTCTGTGAGGAAACAATGATTTTTATTTCTCAGTAGTGTTGTATTATGACCCCTCACAAGGCTCCAAAAATTATATGCCTTTGACTTTGGATGTTCACATTCTTTTTAAACCTGGAAGTATGGGGTGGTAGCACAACACCTGCCACACAGGAGACTGGCCCCTGAATTTAAACTCTTGGATGAAGTAGGAGCTCCTGGCATGAGGAAGGTAATTATGTTGGTTGAAACACAGCCCTTTGAGACTGGATAACTGATGACTGCCTTCTGCAGTTTCCTGTCAGGTGGAAGCAGGAGCAGGCATTGCTTTACTGAGAGGAAACTTTCCAAGGGATTAATAGCCTGGTGCCTATATGAAGGGATTTGGTGAAAAGCTCTTGTCTTCTGAATTGGTAGATTTTTCTAGCTGTATTTTATTACTTCTTACTAGAGTCTGACACCCACAAGGCTGATGTCCAAGTCAACCAGGACCATTTTGCACCCACACCTTTCAGCAGAGAAATGCAGGGATTAAGTAGGTAAAAGAGGGGTTTTGAACTTTACAAAGGTGATCTTTTTTCTGTGACCCTTTTTCTGTCTTCTCTTTTCTGTCTTTTCTGTCTTCATCCTGAACCTGGGTGTGGGATAGAGGCTGAGTCTAGTTTTCCATGCAGAGTCGTCGTTTGTCATCATCTGGAAAAGCTTCCCAGCAGACAGGAATTTGGAGAGATGATATGAGTTTGCCAATGTTTCTTTCTTCCTTGACAGCTCATCAGCCTACTCCATAACCTTTACAAGAGATTTTCAGGACAGTGAAAAGCTAAGGCATAAGATTTTCTATAATGGATTTCACTGTTGGGGCTTATTTTCACTTGTAATAGTCCAGACATCTCCAAAACTCCAATGTTTTCTTGTCAGCTTGGATGTGAAGGCAGCTAACTTTGGTGTCCTTTTCTCCTGAGTAAGTGTGCTGGACTCAGCTAAACTTTTCATCAAAGTTAACTGATTGAAGAACAGAGTTATGAGAGCTGACACTTGGGTCTGATATTTGGGGAAGGAAAGCAGGGGTTGTTATCCACTGGTTCTTAAAATCAATTCCCTGAAGTAGTTAATTCCTGTGTTTATATTCTTTGGAGTGCTTCAGCTTCCTTCAGTGTGTGGTGACTATTTGTGCCCTCAGTGTTACACAGGCACGTAACAAGAGACTGGTGAGGGGACAGAGGGCACGAGAGGAGCTGGAATACCTCAGGACTCATGGCTTTATAATGTGAGAGAAGGTGGGTGAATGAAGGGGCTGTCAGGTGAAGAGGAACAGGAGGAAGGGAAAAGAAAGAGATAATGAAGGAGTAGTTACAGCAACACAAGGGGGAGTGAATGAGATGCTCATGCACTAAAGTGGAGGCAAAGCCAGAGTAGAGAAAGGACAGGGAAATTTGGCAATGCCTCCATGCTCTGTTGTGGCTGCAAAGAATAACACCGTGTCTACAATGACAGAGAAACCTTCAGCTATAGGTGCAAACTCTGTTTTGGGTGCTGGAGGAGGAAGATCATTTCTTGTCATAATTACCTATTTAAAGCAGAAGCCAAATTCATCTAGGATGAATTTTAGAGAATGATAATGTTTTGCTCAAAAACTTTTAAAAAAGGTGTTCTTGTGAAATGGTGTAAATTTTAGCTGATCACACAAATACAGAAACATAGTCCATAAAGTTACAAATTTGATGCACTGAAAAACTACAGTAGCAAATTGCACTGTGCAGAGTGATGAATAGGATTAAAAGCTCTTATGTGGATATGGATATGTCTTCAGAATAATAGAATACATTTATTAGATCAAGTTATATGCTGTCCATTTTTTGCTGCTGATAAAAGCTTTTAAGGATTCCCTGTCTTTTTAGTATTTCTCTGTGACTAGTACTTCTCAAAAAATTTTTGCTACTGTGCAAACAGAATTAATATAGGCATTTTGAAACAGGTATGTTCCATCTTCTGTATAGCAAACAATAGCAGGATCCAATACTGGTGAACAAATACAGAAAACAGGCCATTCTCAGATTTCTTAACATGTAACTAAATAAATCTTTTCCATGTAAAGCTATTTGGTAGAAGAGAGATTTCGTGGTGCCACTGCACATACTAGTAATAGCTAGCTCTGTGTCTTGGAAACTCAGCATCTGACAGGTGTGCTGGTTTTGGCTGGGAGAGAGTTATTTATCTCTATGGTAGCTGGGATGGGGCTGTATTTTGGATTTGTGGTGGGAATGGTATTGGTAGCACAGGGATGATTTACCTGTTACTGAGAAGAGCTTACACAGAGCCAAGGCGTTTTCTGGTTCACACACTTTCTCCCCCCCACCCCAGCAGTGAGGAGTCTGGGAGTGCACAAGGAGCTGGGAGGGAAAACAGCAGGGACAGCTGACCTCGATGACCAAAGAGAAGTCCCCTACCACAGGGCATTGTGCTCATATAACACTGGGGGAAGAAGAAGGAAGGGGTAGGGGATGTTCACGGTGATGATATTTGTCTCCCCAAGTCACCACTGCATGTGATGGAGCACTGATCTCCTGGAGATGGATAAAAACCTGCTGCTCATGGGATGTGGTGAATGAATCCCTTGCTTTGCTTTGCTTGTGAGCATGACTTTTGCCTTACTCATTAAATTGTCTTTGTCTACAACCCATGAATTTTCTCACTTTTATACTTCCCATTCTGTTCCTCAGCTTCTGGGAGAATGACTCTTTGGCTGTGTGGGGGCTAGTTCCTTACTGGGTTTAAACCACAACACAGGTTGACCTTGACTTTCAACAATAAGCTTCTTTCAAATAAATAGCACTTTCCCCAGATGGAAAAATGGATGTTCAGAAAACACAGACAAAATATCAAAACTCAAACACATGAACAAACAGAAGTCTTGTATAATTGTATTTCAAAAATGCCATGAGTGTGTTCTACAAGTATATGACAACATGCAGGTTTGGTCATGATTTGATAGTATTGAAAGCTCATAACATGAACCAGGAAAGTTCTGAAGTACTGCCTCTAGACACAGCTTGTTATTGAAGCAACATATTGCTGCTGCTCAACAAGAAATTCCTCTACTGAACTCCTCTGCTCTAAGTTCCCCAGACAAAGAAGTAGCAGCTGGACCTAACATGGACCCTTCATTTTTAGAGAACATACCTGCTTTCACCCAGCTAAGGCAGGAGCATTAATACTCTGCAGCAGCTGGGAAAACATGTGCGTGCTGCCAATTAGGAAACCTTTCAAAGTGAGGCTTTGCAGCTCATCTGTGATCTACAGACCTCAGCCTGGGAAGCATTATTCTCTTCTAATGGCACCTGTGGGCCAGGAGGGATTGGAAACTGGGGTTTGAGGGAGCAGAGTCTATTTAATGCTATGGCAACAGGTAGCAAAATAGTGTTCTCTCTCTCTCCCTAATTAGTAGCTCTTAGCATCTGGAGTTGACTCTTGGTGGATATAATCTGCTGTACTTCATAATGTGATGATGTAAGGATTAGTGAAGGATGATGCAAGGACCAGTCAAGAAGTAGAAGAAATATTGGGGATTAGTTTCTCTATACATACTTTGCAATACCATGTTTAAAATAAAATCATGCTTCTGGAGGCCTGGGAGTAATGTACCTAACATCGTAATGTTTTCTTCCTTGTCTTAATTGTTTTGGTTATGTGCTTTTCATTCCTTCGGCAGAAAATACACACTGATCTTTTCACTTGTTTGAAATTTTCAGAAAATGGAAGTGCTTATTGAAAAAGAAAATTCCTATGGTAGATCTGAGTAAAATCTTTCCATTTTTATGAGTGATCCAAATCCTGTGGAAAGGGGAGGCTTCAGGTAAGCTCTGGTCTTGTAGCATGCTGACGGAGGGCTGGGGAAGTATCCTTAGGTATGGGATTGCTCCTGTCATTAGGGAGCAGAAGGTTCCATGCTATCAATAGAGTGCAGTAATTGTGAAGACTTTCTTCTTACCATAGCTGAATGTATTCTAACCACCATCTTTCTGTCTGATATGACTATTATTAAATAAATTTGACCTTTAGGGTTCAAAATTGTTTGGAGGGAGAGAGAGAAGGAAATGTATCTGAAGATGCAGTGTGTTTGCAAATATATTTCCTCACTTCTTGAGGAAGCCAAGATAAAAAGAATTTCAGTCTTAAGTATTGCATATATTTGGTATAGGTGAAGGCAGGAGTGACATTAGAACACTATGCTCAATTGCATTGATATTTTATGCTTGATTGTATTAATCTCTCTTATTCAGTGCTTGCTTACTTCCAAAAATCCACAATTTCCTCACTGACTGGCTGGAGAAGAAAAAGTAGCTGGCACCCAAGAGATGTCAAAGGAAAGATCTGACAGCTGAAATTCTGCCCAGAACCATTTTCTCTACAAAATAAAATAGGGTGGTTGCTATTCATTAGTGAAGTAACAGAGTTTGCCAGGTATCATCCTGACATGCAACAAAAAGAGCAATTACAGTAGTGCATGTCTGGTGGTCCAAAGAATGTTCGGCCTCCTGCCTGCTTCAGAAGCCAAGAGACGGCAGTACAAGTTAGTTATGTACCTTTGTGAGACTTCACAAAACCTTTATATGATCCTAATCTGCTAAAATTTATTCATAGCTCTCTTTCTATTGTTGTAAGAAATTCCAGTTATACATATTTGCAGAGTGTAGATGTCCTGTGATATATGCTAAGTACAGCTCCCCAAGTTATATCAGCTCATTGTCATCAGCAGATGGACAATGTCTAGTGATTTAATAAGAGCTGTTCTGGTTATTCATGTACTTATGTTTTTTTTTCATTGCTTTATGTGAATTTGGATGAATGATGCAGCAGCTCTGCTGGAACTTACATATTATGAAGAACTATAAGAAAATAAAATTTCTTCTAAAATCAGAAGCCACAGTTTATTTATTAGGTAAACAATATGATTTAATAGAAGGAGGGCTTTTCCATTTTTAACAGTGCCTAAATAGACGTTCCAAATTTCAAATCTGACCGACTTTGCATAAATGGATTTTAATTCCTCTCTCTTTGTTTTTTTAGTTTGTGTACCAGCTTGACCTTGAAAGCCTGAAAAAGAGTTTAAACTATCTTTTGAAAATGCGGACAAAATTATAAAAGCTATGAGATCTAGGTGATGGTGGGCATTTGAAAAATCCTACTAGATACCTATTTGTGTTTTTAGGCACCTGGAACAAAAATGCATCTTAAACTCTGCAAAACTATCAGTTGCTCATTGGGTGTTTGTGACAGCAGATTTGGAGATCTGCAGGTGCACTAATAAGAAATCAGCATGATCTGCAGCAGCACAAATAGCTGTGTTATACAGAAGCTTTAAACTATGGTAGGCTGCAGGAATGACTCAAAGCAAAAGACTTGTGAAGCGTGAGGAACAGAAGCTCCAAAAGGACCATAGGGGAATATTTGATTGGGGGAGTTTTGGTTATCATTATCATTTGGTAACATACTTTACAAAAGTTTATTTTTTTTCCTCAAGCCCAGATTCAGCAGTTCAAGGAATGGCAGTGGATTAAACCCTATTGACACATATGATAAAGCAATACTGAAGTAATTGCTTGGGATTCAAGCATTGTCTGTTAGACATGCAGATTATAGAGGGGAGAAAAAATTTATACAAACCACACAGAAATAGTCTTAATCACTACACTGGCTTTTAGTGCCCAAATCCTTGAGAAGGAGAAGAATGGCAGACAAAGGGCAAATGAAATGAAGGTCAAATAATACAAAATTAATCCTTATGTTTCCCCTTATCTCCAAGTCCTGCCTGTCATTTTTTTCTATATTAAAAATGTATTTTTGAAGTACCAATTTATTCAACAGATACATGAAATGTATATCAAAGGTAGCTAATGCTTTGCAGGACTAAGATATTCCCAGCTGCAGGATTTTCCTGGTTGAGTTTATGGAAATTAATTTGTACTGCATTTTTAGCTCAGTGGCCCACTATACTTCTACCATTCTTGTAGCCTGTAAGAACAATGACACTCATTTTATGAGAATGAGGTTGTAAATCACTTACTTTTTCAGTCCTTTCCCCCAGCATTCTCTGACAGATCTGACAGAGCTGGGCCTTGAGGATTCTACTTCCCCTCTCCATTCCTAAGAGCACTGCTGGCATGTTGTTGGTTTTTCTTTGCCTGCATGTTTAAGATAGTTCTTCTGAATGTCCAGTCACTGTCACTGAGCAGTGGTCTTTAAAATTCATGTGGAAAGCAATTATCTCTTGCCTGGAATGACATACAAGTTTGAAAAGCAGTCTTGGACTTCCTTCATTAATATATTCTGATGTGGGTTTTAAAAATCTTATTTAAAAGGAAACCAGATTAGTGAAAGACAAATAAAAGATTTGAAAATCTGGCATGCATTTACATTATCTGTAAAGGATTTTCTAAAAGATGATGCTTTATCAACATCCAAGGTGTTAGTCATGCCAAACACTGAAAGGCAGAGAACAGTCCAAGGCAGAGAAAATTTGGTAATTGTACAATTATAAATAACAACATTTACTGTTATTTTAATTGGGAGATACTTAGATTATTTTTTTCTTCTTTTGTGAAGGTAAACACACAGAATCTGAACCAAGTTGTGCAGTTGGTTCTTATGTCTACAAATTCTTTTACAGAGAGCATTATCCTACCTTCAAATTTTCCTTGTGTGTTATTTTGGAGTTGGAAATGAGCAACCTTTGCTTTAGTTTAACCAGAATGGCACAGCTGTCTGCATAGGGGCTGAATATGTGATAAACTTTTAAGAAGACCACACATGTAGTGAGTGTGAGAGTGGTACTGGTCATTTATTACCATTTTTTATTTACTGTACAATTTTGACATGTTCTGTACCACAGTTGTTGGCAGATAAGCAATGACATGGTGCATTGTGATGCACAAAGGCATGAGCATTTTCATAGAGAAGTATTGTGATTGTTACAGTCTTAGTATATTAATTGAGTACTAGAGAAACAGGAATAGGACACCTGTAACAGGGCTCAGTCAATCTGGAAAGTCAAATTCTGTCCTTTTGAAGAATTTTGATGGCACAGAGAAGTGATGGAATCACTCAAAAATATCTAGATGTGGCACCTGGGGACATGGTTTAGTGGTGAGCACAGAGGTGCAGGGTTAATTACTGGATTCTATGCCCTTAGATGCCTTTTCCAACCTTAATGATTCTTTCTTGAGCTGCGGGGACATTTTTTGCATTCCATTTACTTGATCTTATTATTTATTTTTGTTTTTAAAGAGAAATGAGAAGAAGTTGGTTCTTAGCATTATCATATGACTGTGAACATTGGTCTTCACTGAGGAGTGGCTAAGCTGTCTTGTCCAGGACCTGAACGTACTGTCATCTCTGCTGCATCAGCCAAGATGAAAGCATGTGCCTTGTGTATGTATGGGGAGAGGAATTTGCAGCTGCAAGTCTCTTCATGACAAGTAGAGGAATTCGAGACAAGCAGGGATGGCTGGAGAAGGATGAAGGAGAGAGAAGCAGCACCAAGTGGAGTGATCAAGTTTTGAGTGTACGGCCCCAGAGGAGCTCTCAGAGAGAGCTTTGTGTTTGAATGGGAGCAGAGGTGGCTCCTACCATTTCCTGAAAAGCACCCCTCCAGGGAAACAGGGCACAGGCTGGGCTTCTGCACCAGCTGCTGTTCCAAAGGTGGATACAGCTGTAAGTGTAGCTGCACTCATCCAGCCAAGGGACTCAAGAGTGCTTAGACCACAGCTGATCTCCTGGGGCCTTCTTGAGGAGTAAGGCTAGGTTATTGCACAAGGGCAACGCACCTGAACTGGAGGTTTATTTCTCTTGACACATGGTATTTTTAGTACATTTGGAAACTTTTGCTTAGGCTCTCAGGTAGCTCTGATTTAAAATGGAGGCACTGGCAGATTTTCAGCACACTTGGGTATGTGGTGATAGTTTCAGGCAGGCATTTGTATGATTTCAATTGATGGTCAGCATAGCAGAGATGACCATCCATGTTCTTCATGTAGGCACTGCAGTGCCTCCAAGGGTCCTCTTGTCTATTCATAAAATTATAGAATCATTTTGGTTGGAAAAGACCCTTAAGGTCATTGAGTCCAACTGTTACCCAGCATTACCAAGTCCACCACTAAACCATGGCTCTAAGCAGGAGATCTTCACATCTTCTAAATACCTCCAGGGATGACAATTCCACCACTTTCCTGGGTAGCCTGTTCCAATGCTTGACAACCCTTTCAGTGAAGAAATTTTTCCAAATATCCAATCTAAACCTCCTCTGGTGTTACTTGAGGCCATATCCTTTTGTTCTGTCGCTTAATACTTGGGAAGAGAGACCCATGTGGTTTCACTCACCTCATTGCTAAGAATCTCAGTGCATTTCCTACTTCCACCCTGCCGCAAGCCATCTGGGATGCCAAAAAGTTTGATATCCATCCCAGAAGCACTTACCCCATTGCTAGCAAGGACTTTCTTGCATTTGTCCTGTCAGTAAGTGGTCTGCAACATGCTGATCTGTAAGAGTATTATGCAGACTGTGATGAAAGGTCTTGGGGCTGAATGAGGTTTTCTGCGTCCACTCTGTCCTCCCTGCAGCAGTGCAGGTGAGTAGGCTGAGGTTTGCAAGACTGAAAATAGATGAATGATGTGAGAAGCAGAACAACCCTTGGAGCTCTCAGCAAGGGAGTGAATATGCCATTTCCAGAGTCAAGCAATTAGCTGATTTCAGGCACTTTTCAACTGGTGCCAGCTACATTTTGTAGTTAACTGCTTGAAAACACTTCAGTGGGGCCAAGTCATTCCCCAGACTTGTAATGATAGACACTGAGGTGCTAATTTGCAGAATACAAAGTGGAGCCAGATGACTTCTGGTTGAGAAGGTACTTTGCCTTCATTTTTGGTTCCCATCAAGGTCTGTATCACAGCATATATGCTCTCTGCAAGGTAGCTGCATTAGACAATTAAGGCACAAGAGTTTGGCATCAGGTTGGACCAGCATCATAGCAGAGGTCTGCAAACCCATATGCCATCTGTTCTGCTCTCTTCAAAGTTTTTGGCTTTGTTATAACTTTGGCAGCCAACTCAAAAAGGAAACGGTTATTGAAATCTGAACTTAAATTTCTTGCCAGCAGACCACTGCTTGCTTAACCTTGAAATACTCGAACAATCTCTCAAGCAGTGTTGGTGTAATGGAGGTAAAATAACTTTGTGGTATAACATGAAGGGAGTGGACATTTATTTGTACCTGCAGCACTTTTGTGACAAGACTGGGAAGATTCATGCAGCCCTCAAACTGGAGGAGGAGGTCAGTGGTAAGGAAAGAATATCACCAAGTCAAGAGAACAGAAAAACAATGGAGATAGACATATTGTTAATGCAGACTGAAATTAAATCCAGATGAACCTGTGAAACATTTTCTTTTTCCATGTGTCTCTCTCCATGTCGCTGTCTCAAGGAATCACCTTATACATCTCTTTATATTATACCCTTATCAAAAGTGCAGGATAGTAATCACTCATCTGCAACAAACACGGAAATTGAATAAATAATGACAGGTTATAAGACTGTTTTTGTTTCTCCTTAGTTAGTCCTGGACATCTCTGGGTTTTTCCTTTTTTTTTTTTCTTTCCTGTTTTGCACATGTATATTTAATTTTCTACATAATTTCCCTCCAACCAAGAGGCCAGAAAACAGTGGAAGTAGAAACATTGATAATGCAGACTGAAATTAAATCCAGTCTCTTGCTATATGAGGGTTCTCAGTATTGCTAACATGGTTTACAATATCCCCTGCAGGGATGGAATTAAGAAAATTAAACTGGGGCTGAAACTAACATGGGATGTGAAGGGCAGATAGATGTAAGTTGGTACCAAAAAAACCCCAAATAAATTAAAAAAGGGCCCCCAATGTCTCAGTGGAACAGGAAACCTAGTATCAAGGGGGCATGGTAAAGACTGAGGACCTAAATTCCCCTTTTTTGGCCTCATTTTTACCAGAAAGATTTGCTGGAGGGACTTGTGGGCTTTGGTGGAGAAGAAGATGAACTTGATTCAGCAGAGAGCCCTTAAAGACCAGCCCCATACAGGCTGTGCTAGCAAGAGTGCAGCCAGCAAGACTGGAAAGAGAAGCTGTTGTTTCCCCATACTGAGTACCAGTGAGACCACAGCTGCAGTCCTGGATCCAGTTTTACAGTCTCAAGTATGAGAAAGACACTGACAGGAAGAAGAGCATTGTGGAGAGAAGTAATACTAGGCACCAAGATCAGCTCATGCGTTTTACCCTTAGCCCCTCAAACATTGCCTTCAATAACAAACATTTCTTCAGGCATTTTCACAGCTGGAAGAACAGTGTGCTCCCCAATATGCTGTAGGAGTCACCATGAAGAGGAGATTCTAAATAGCTACCAACAAATCTAAAAAAACTTCATCATCTGGATTGAAAACCTAGAATACCTATCGATTTCCACCACAGCTTCATTAATCACTTTCTGTAAAACACTAATTTCCTGGTCACAAGCAGCAGCTTAAAGAACAGATGGAATGCACACAGAACCAAGATCAGTGCACCCACCTCTGAAATAATTTATCCACCAATCAATAATTTAAAGCAAAGATGTTGGGGTGTACACTCAGAACCTGAAATGCCAGTGTATTAACTTTGAGGAAATATTACATCTACCCAAACACACCCCCTCTCCAGGGCTCCCAAAAAAGGACCATCACCTGTAAGGCAATTCTGTGAAAACCCCATACGTAACCAAATCACAACACTACCATATACAAGTGTCTTCTTTTGAAAAACAACCTGGATCGTATGCAGCTACCTGTGTAGCACCCCAGCCTTGAAAATAACTGAATTATCATCCACACTCGAAGAAAGTTGGTATTTCTTTCCTTTATTGGAAAATAAATTGGCAGCACATTCCTTTCCACCCTCTCCCACCCCCCCCCTCCGCCCCCCCCACCCGTCTCACTCAGTTCATTGCCCAAAGAAAATTTCCTGGCGATCAACATGCACCACTGGTTCAGGGCATTGTTCAGGAAGACTGGGAAATTTGGCAGGAGGTCTACTTGGCTAAGCAAGGAGCTTCTTAATGAACTAAAATGCAAAGCACATAAGAAGTGGAAACAAGGGCAGACAACAAATGAAAAGTATAAAAGTACTGCTCAGGCATGTTGGGACAAAACCCTAAAGACTAAAGCCCAGTTGGATTTAAAACTGGGCAGGAACATAAAAGCTAACAAGATGTGATTTTACAAGCATGTCAGCAGTGAAAAGAAATTCAGACAAAATGTGAGTCCATTTCTGAATGGAAGAAAACCTAGTGATGGGCAGTATGGAAAAGGCTGCTCAATGACTTTTTGTCTCAGGGAAAACCTGCTCCCAGATGTCTGTACACACCAATGCTATATGAGAAGCCAACAGTGTATTAAAATCCATAGGTTTGGATGGGACTCCTCAACAGGTGCTGAAAGATATGGCTGATATGCTTGTGAGGCTCGCCATAATTTTTGAAAAATCGTAGTCTTTTGGGGGGAATCCCTGATGACTGGGCTGGTGTGACCCCCAGCTTTAAGAAAGACAAGAAGCAGGATCTAGATAACTGCAGGCTGATCAGCCTCGCTTCAGTCTTCAGAAAAATAACAGAGCACATCCATTTCTGAACACGGGAATGACAGGTAGCAATGAGGAGCAGTCAACAGATTTATCAGAGCAAATCACAGTTATGGAGATTAACTTGGACTGAGTACTGGACTGCATTCAAAGATCACAGCTAGCAGGGTGTGGGTGGGCTGGTGATTTTTTCCCTCCTTTTATCTCTTGTGAGGTCACATCTGGAGCACCAGTTTGACCATGCCTACACCCACAGTATCAAAAATGCCTGAAATATTAAAGTGTATCTTGGGAAGGGTCTCCAGGATGACTGGAAGGATCGTGGCCCAGAGAATAGAAGGCTGCAGGGAAGTCTGATTGGTGTTTTCTACCACTTAATAGGCAAGTATAAAGAAGGCAAAGACTTCTTGAAAGTGCCTGGCAAAAGTACATGCTCTAGAGATAGCAATTTTGGTCGCTGCCATAATCAGACGTATTCAAAATTCAGGCAGGTCCCTGAGCAATCTGATCTCACTTTTGAAGTCAGCCCTGCCTTGAGCAGGATCCTAGACAGTACAATCCTGATTTCACTTTCAACTAAAACCTTCCAATGTTCTATGATTCTGTGTATGGACAACTTGATTCCTTTCTGTAATGAAAGAACTGGTGACGTGAATACTTAGTGGTGCATGTGAACTTTTATCCATCCTGTCTGGAAGTTGAAGAAAAGGCTAGACAAATGGACTCCTAAATGAACTGAAGATTGCCTGGGCCACCAGGCTGAAAAGATAGTCAATATCTCAAGGTCAAGACAGCAGCCAGCAGAGTGACTAAATATTTGATAATGAGGCTGAAACTGTCCAGTATCTTCACCACCAAGATGGATGATAATGCAGAATGTACTTCCTAAGAGACATGGAAATTTTGGTGGAGTGCATCATGACAGTCTTGAGCCTGCAGCATATGGCCAATAAAAAAAGATTGAAGGAACTGAGTTTGTTTAGTTGGCTGAAAGAGAACCCACAGGAGGAGAATGCAAGAGTAGTCTACAACAGCTTGAAAGGGAATTGCCAAGCCAACAGATCCACAATCTTCTAGCAGACAGCAGATGGTATAAAAACGTGCAATGGCCACAAGTCACAGATTTAAAGGTTCAGAGTAGACATCAAGAATGAAATTCATTAGAAGCATAGGACAACAGTGGAACAGGCTTCCCAGAGAGAGGCTGAGTCTCTGTTTTTGCAACTATTTCAATACTTGCTTGGCTAGACAGAGCCACAAAGTGTGATTTGGTGCTTGCCATACACCTGTTAAGTAGGGTTTTGGACTAACTGAGCAGTCTTCCAACCAAAATTCCTATGACTCTGTGAGCCATGCTGCTTCTGAGCAGCACATGTGAGACCTGCCAACATGTCTCCACCTTCACGATGTTAAATGCACCCCTACAGAAGCATCAGAACCTCTTACTGCTGCACAAACACATCCCAGAACACACTATGCACTGTGCAGTGAGGCAGCTACCAGGCTGTTTCCATGGCAGTAAAATTGCAGTAACCACACACTGGAAAAACTCAGAGAGATGAACAGTAAAGGACAGAAGCTTTTTGGTTTTTTGTTTGTTTGTTTTTTCTTTCACAAAATAACAGTTTCATATGTGCCTGCTCAGGCCTAACCATCCAGGGAGATGTGCAAAGCACCTTCAGAAGAGGAGTGCAGGAAGTAAAACACACACCTCAGCTGGACACTAAAAATTACAGACTAAATAGAGAGATTGGCTTTATAGCACATTGTAATTCCCTCCCCAGCCCCCTCTATCTTTCACAGGCAATGAATTAGCTGTTTTTCTCCTCTTTTGCCCACTAGGAGCCAATGACCTTATCAACTTTTTCATTGCTCACACCACCCATATGCTCCTCAAGTACCCTTCACTTTCTTGCCCAAAGAGTCTAATTATTTAACATAATCATGTTAACCTCAGACCATTGTTACCTTTAACACTGAAGATGCTGCATTAACTCCAGCTTTGAAAAATGGCTCTAGTAGTTGAAAGGCTGTCTGCTTTGTCCAACTATCTATTGGGTCTAATAAAAGATGTTATCTTCCCCCTCAAACCTTTCATCAGTTATGTCCATAGATTATCATGATTGAACAGCAATGCCACTTTTCTGAATGAAATAATTTGAAAGAACCATCTTTTCAAAAAAAATTCATAATCCTCTCTTCCAATGCCACCCGTTTCCATATGTGTAGGCACATGCCCAGTCTCTGCCTGTAAAACTTCATTTTTCAATGGATCCAGGTGATAAATTAAAACAAGTTTAATTTACTCCAATTTGGAATGCTGCAGGTCTTAATCCTGATATAGGTCAAAACTTGCTTCTTACAATCTGCTGAAGGCTGATGTAAGTCAGCCTTTGAAAGTTACCTCTTTGCCTTTATGAACTGCATCAATCTCAGACACCTCAGCCCAAACACAAGACTGTGTTATAGCAGATTTCTGTGCTCTTGGAAATTGCAGAGCTGAGCAATTTATACTAGTCAGATGGTCTGTCAAACCTGTATTCTTTAGGGCTAGTGACCTTGATTGACAAGGAATCTTTTTAAACATTTAATTTTAATTTTTTTACTGATTTTAAATCAGCCCATTAGCTACTTGCTGGAAATGCAAGGGAGTTTCCTGAGGCCAAGAAGGAATCACGGTCCTCTCTTGATGGACTGTATCCCACGTCACAGAGGTGTCATTTCAATGCAAGACTAATTTAAAATGAAAATCTGAATATTGTGTTAAAAGGATTGAAGCAAAGAATAGTTAAAATACACTAAATTCTGCAACTTCTGTGCTTGTTTATGAACCAATTATAGTCTTGCCAGAAGCCAGCACTGTCTTTGGAGCTGTTCTGTATTTTCACTTTCAACAGTTTCATTGTAGGTCAGAGTTCACTGTAAGCTGCTCCACTGTATAATGAACCAAGCCAGAGGGGTTGGCTTAGTAGTCTCAGTATCAACTTTGAAATATCCAGACACCCTGGAAACAAAGGTTTAAATTCCAACAGGGCTGACTCAACCCTTCTACTTTTTGAGGCAGATAAATGTGTGTGCAGTGCACTAGACTATCTATGGACCTCTCTGGTAAGGTGAGACCTGAAAAAGAGACATGCGATCTACTCTGCACACATGAAAGGGCTTACTGCCTTTTTCTCAAGGACAGGATTGTTTCAAATCCATGTCCAAAAGTTTTCAGTTCCAAGAGCGGTGCAGTTCAACCTGTATGGCTTTTCTGAGTGACTGTTACCCACGAGTTAGAGTGGGACTACACTTCAGCTTGATCCAAAGCCCACCAAAGTTAAGGTTGTTCTTTTAACCTTTATATCGATTTTTTTTTTTTTGGAGTTACACCTTCCATTAAGCTCTAGGTGTCCCCCCTGCCCCAACCCAAATATTATTAAAGAAAATCCCTATGGTACATTATATCAGAAGTAAAAATCCATGTGTAATACCATATATTCATGACCTCTTAGATATGCAACTGTGCACACACCTAATATGAAAATGAAATCAAACAAATGTGATTCAGTCCTTCCAGATACCTCAGCCCACTTGTCCCAGTTGTGCAGCATATTAGCATTCATCTCACAGCGATTTGCCTACAGAAATTTTTCAAGATGAAAGTTTGATGCATAAGAAGAATCTCAGGACAGAGCGGTTCCCTTAGCAACCTTGCAGCCAGCTCCAGCAGCCCTGACCCAGCTACAAAGCCCTTCACAAGCAGAGGAGACACACTTAATGACAGCTGGATGAAATTTGGGAGTACTGATAAACTGCCTTCTTATCTGGAAAACACCTTTGAGGAATATTATCTTTATTGACTTGCTTAAAAAAAAAAAAGACCACAAACTGCTGCTACAAATTAGTACACAATAATAAGCAGCAATACCAATTTATTAGTGTGCCCTCCCTCTCCACCAGTAAAGCACCTGGGGCACTGAATAACAGAGTAAAAACAAACATAGCATAATTAATTAACACTGATTACACTTCCTCCCCTCTAGACCTTCTCGTACATAGCTGTTTAGTCCTGTCTGTCTCACCCATGGCTCTCCCCATGCCACCTACACCAGGTAGCCCCTTGCCACATTCCCAGCTCTCCATTTCCCCTGCAAGCTCTGGCTTTGCCCCATCTTGTGTCTTGGAGTCAGTGCACAACTTTGTCCTTTTCCTATTTTTGTACCTGGTTTCCCTCCCCTGCCCCCATTTTATGAAAAAAAGAGGCCAGTTTTGTCTTTTGTTGGACAGGGAAATCAATTATGGGTGGGACTGAACTGGAATAACAAGGAAATATTCAGAGAATAACATGGGCAAACGTTGCTGTGATTTCCCAGGTCCTTCTTTCTGCAGTGCTGAAAAAAGTATTATCAAATTTTGGCTTTTAATGACATATTCCCATGGTATCTCTGGGCCAGGTCTGACCCTCCTGGTTGACTTCCGTGTTGTCTAAATTAAGAAAAATAAGACATTTCCTCTACAGAGAGGTTGATGGCATTGACCTCTCTGGTCAGTTACAAGGTGCTACCTTCTGGCCAATTTTCAAAGTGAGTTTTGTAAATCTTCCCAACTTCACCCTAGGGCTGACAAATGGACAAAGGCAAGCTTTAGCAGGTAGGGATTGTTACAGAAAATTTTTGATGTGGTGGTGAATGTGCATGTGGAATACAAGGGAAGTTGAAGAGAGCTTTGTCTGACACAACACAAGGAAAACCATTTTCTATAGGAGAAGGTAATCCCTTTCTATCGTCAAGATAATACTAACAATTTAAGATTATTAAATTGTTATGTGTCAGGGAAAAAGGCCTTTAGCATCCTAACTTTCTCCAATGTGCTCCTTTTCATGCTTAGCTCCTGTCACCACATGCCAATCTCTGCAAGGATTAACCAGCAAAATCCCCACTGAAGACTCCTGTGCCAGTGCACAAACCCATGAGAAATCAGCAATGCCTTCCAGGCTCTTAGAAATAAAAATAGGAGAGAAAAATTGTGGGAATTTTGTTATACATTATAATATCTATTGCATGATGTAAACAGCTACATGTTGCAACAAATTTGAATGAAGCTTGTAGTTACCTCCATTGCATTATTCATATTATTATTAAGAGAGAATTATAATGAAAAAATCTTATCAAGGTTTATAAAATTCTGATGGGGATGGACCTCCTGTACTCCAAGATAAAAGTTACATATGTAAACAGAAAATCTGCATGTCAAAGGGAGATATTCCCTTTCAGAGCTTGTGTTAGGCAGGAAACTGTAGAAGTTGTGGCTGAAAAATGAGCACTGTGTACTCGTGCAAGACTGTGGCTGGAGATGTGACAGTGCGTGTGACAGCAGTGAAGCATTCCTTCATGCTGGGGTGAGCATGAGCCTTCTTTCCACAAATTTGAAGGCATTGTTTGTGGAAAAGATGAGGTTTTTTAGGAAAAATATGCTCAGCCTAAACCACCACTCCTTCTAAACCTCAATTTCGCATCTGTAGATGTTCAGAAACAGATATCAGTAAGTTTAGATTAAATGCTGATAAATAGATCAAATTTACTTCCAGATCTATTAGTGTTATTTAAAGTGATTTTCACAGCTCACTTGACAGTCTCCAATGCTAAAAGATATCCCTTATTGCATGTAGATACTCCTACATGGTTTGTAATTTCAAATGATCTGTTCACCCTCAGATCAGCTGTGCAAAGTACAGGCACAGGCAGAGGAGGTGGCTATAAAACTGTGATGGTCCCTGGCTGCTGCAGCTTTGGCACAAGTGCCAGTTTTTTCCTGTCCTTTCTCCTGGAAGGGATGGGAATAGGCTGAGCTCCCCTCAGAGCAGACATCTCCCTCCCTGCGTAGCTGGATGTGCTGCTGCCCTGTGGCTGGTGGAGATTTCTCCAGGCTGCAGAGAGACAAGCAGGCATGTCACCAGGCCACTCTCCATGTCCTTACCTTCCCCCTCCTTCCTCCATGTCCTTACCTTCCCCCTCCTTCCCCACGCCGTTTGTGTGAGGGCACAGATTCATGGGGAGAAGGGAGGGGACAGCACACCTTTATCAACCCCTAGCACCATCAAAAGTCTTCTGGAGCCTCTGGAAACCACTGCAACTTTGCAGCTCTCTGCACCTTTCAGGCCACTTCCTTCTCTCCTGCCTCCCCAGATACTGCCAATTCCTGTCCCTGATACCTCTGCCCCAGCCAACACATGCCATTCCACACAGTCCCTACACTGCCCCGGGTGTTGGTTCCACAGTGTGCACATGCCTGTGCACATGACATAAATATTTCTGACCTCTGAGCAAAGCACTCCTATGATGTCTTAGCTCTGACCATGCTCTGCCAGCCCAAGCTCTCGCTGCGGAGCCACGGGGAGCAAGTCGGAGCTGTCAGATGTGTCCCAGCCCCACAGCACCACGATGCCAGCCCTGAAAAGATGACAAGAGCTCTGGCCACGAAAGCTACTGCAAAAAAAGAATTTACAGTCTTGGCAGACAAGTTGAGCAGAGGTTTGTGAGAAGGGAAACAGGAAAGCAGAGAGAAGAAAAATGACAGTCCAACACAGAGGACATCAGTAATGTCTTCAGAGCTGGATGTGTTAAGATGGACCTGCATCTCAAAAAGGACAGGGTATGGCTAGGGGACCAGGACTCACAGAATGCAGGGCTGCAAGATTTTGTGATAAACCACATGATCCTCAAAAATGTTGAATTTAACTCTCTGAACACCTAGCTCAAATAAAAAAAAATAATTTAGCATGTTACAGTCTGAATAAAACATTAAGACATATTAAATATTTGCAATGAGTCCCCTCTGAGTTTATAAGCCCTGACTGTTGAAAATTTTAGACAGGGATGTGCCACCTCTGTAGTAGGCCAAAATAATTACAGCATAAATGGTGAAATATATAGGAGATATGAGAAAAGGCATCCTTGCTAAATACAGTGCTCTAAATTCAAATTGATTGAAGAATTTAAGAAAGATATTTGCAATTTTTCATTGAATGGAAATTGAAAGAAAAAAAAATGTATCTTTCTCAGATACCCCAATTTTGTGTTGTTTTGCTGATTAGAAACAGCCTAATTTGTTTTATGATATCATTTCTTACAGTACCACAAGGTCCCAATAAACATTTTAATAAACATCATAACCCGAGAACTCATCATCTCTGGTTATGCCTCCATAAAAATTTATGACAGCATCATTCTGCCAGGGTTTCTGACTGAAGAACTTAACTTAGATGGTAATTTATGAATTTTGGCCGGGGGGCACAAATTTGTAGAACAGTTGGATGCAGCTGGCTAATCACATCCTCCCCACACATCCATAGTGGAAGCCATCGAGACTTTTCTTTGACATTTGTGCCTTCTGCCTCCCACAGTGGCCTGGTGCAAAGGGGGATGAGCAGTGGAGTGGTTACAAGACTGAGCCTGAGCTGCAGCTCAAGCCTGTGGATGAGACAGTGTCTGTACCTGGACATTGCCCTGCAGGCTACAATCTCTGCTGAGTGACTCCTTCTAGACACCAGAAGGTGAATTCCAGTCCTGCTGCCTATTGCTTTAGATGTATCTAGAACCTGCCTGACCTTTATGATTTAAACACGGATGAGAAAATGCTTGAACTGACTTTACCCCACAACCCAATTCTGTTCTTTCCTCCCAGTTCATAGCTTCACCTGATAGTTTTGCACCAAGCCATGTTGAAGCAGTGGGATTACTTCCAGTGGGATTACTACTTAACAATACTTAATGCCATCAGAAACTTTGAAATAAGCTCTGGTATGAAGGCTTGCCCAGACTACAGAAGTGAAGAAGTAGCTCTTCAAACAGTGGAGACTGGACCTGCCTGTGGCTCTGGGCATGCAAAGAACCAACAGCCCTAATGCAGCAATTCATAAGGAGGGACAGAAAAACAATAAGCAAGAAAGGGTCATTCTGTCAGCCATGGTGAGGAGATCAGACACAGTGGGAGCCCAGTCTCAGTGCTCTGGGCAGGTGCTGCTTTCAGTTGTCCTCAGCTTCCATTTGCAATGGCATAATGGGTGAGACTGGGAGCCTTGCACGATCACTCAGCTCCATGCAACAACATCCCTGGGAGCTACTGTTCAGTTTCCTCCTTTTAACTTCCATTTTTCTTCAATTTCAGTTGCAGCATGAAAAAGTAAAATAGGAGGAAGGGATTTGATGCACACAGAGATAGTTCAGTTTAATAGTGGCAACAACCTGCCAAATTCCCAATATTAATTGGCCATGTTTGTCTCATCAATTGAAAAGAGACTTTATCAGGAATGTGATTTATATAAAAGATTGCTGGTTTTATACCTCTTTATACAAAGCAGGCAATCTTGGCATAAATCAGCATTAAAGCATTTAAACAATAAGTTGTTAACTCATAAAACACTAAGTCAGTTTCCACATAAGCCAAAATCAGTCACTGTCAGGTTCCAATCACTTGGTAGGAGTCTTCAGGCGATTTCTCTTGCATCTGTGCCTTAAAAATAGATTTATCTCAATGCATGGGGGATTTAGCTGTGATTCTCATCGGGAAGAGGTCCATTTCCAGGCCATTTTTATAGCAAAGTCATAGTCACACACAGGTGTAGGATTTTTATTGGGTTATTGGCTTGACTTTTTTGTTTTCGTTTTTTTTTTCTTTTTTTTTTTTAAGGAAATGTCACTGTTTTATTTTTCATGAGTATTGCACTACAGAGACCAAAGTATATAGGCTTCACCGCTGTGCCTGCATTTGTATGTTGTTCTGTGGCTCAGTATATGACTGTTCTTTACTACATTGGCTTATGCAGCTTTTTCCTTTTCAATTTTCTTAGCATTACTTCCTACTGTAAAGCTTAAGACTAAAAATAAAGAATAAAATGACAATAAAGGCTCCCAGGGAAAAACAAAAGGGAGGAAACATGAAAAGGACTTGAGAAGAAAAGGGTATAAAAGCACAAAGTACAAAGAAACCTAGAGTTGAAAAGATTATAGAATTAAGGGGGGTAACGTGCTAATGTAATCTTAAAAAAAAAAAGTGAAATAATTCAAATGAAAAGCCATCAAAAGGAAGATAAAAAGGAGGAACATTTAAAAAAAGAGGAGATATTTTTAGACAGCCTGTTTAACATGAGGGGACCACCCTCAGGAAAGCCAGATGTAGTTTACTGAAATTATTACCCTAATAAAATGAGTAACAGAACAGAGAGCACCATAAAAACAGTTTTAATGGAGAACACAAAAGGATCTTCTCCTTCCTTGTTGGTAACACCTTTGCTTTGAGCACAACTCTTGTAGAGGGTACTGGCATTCCCAGCTTGTTCTCTGCCAAAATAATGCCTGTGCAGCTAATACATATTTTCTACATAAAAAAAAAAAATCACTTTTCCTACCTATAAAACATGGGTAATATTTTTGTACTTGTTTCTCCCTAGGGAGAACAGGTGTATTAAGGGCCAATGGGGACCAGTCTTCAAGTCCTCTGCATGTGGAGAGAGTGATGAGGATGCAGCTCTGCAGAGTGAGCAGTGTCCCAGCCCTGCCTGCCCACTGCCCTTTCCCCAGGCTCATCCCAACAGATGATGCTAAGAGCATCACCTTTATTTATGTGATGCTCTTAGCAGGGTTAAAATCAAATGGCTACTCCGAGGGCAGAAAGGGAGAATAAGTTCTGCTTAGTAAAATGAGGTTGTTAATTTTCTACATGATAATCTTTCATTACAGTGTTGTATTTAAAGCTAAGAAGTCTTTTTTTTTTTTTCTCTTCCTTTCTTCATAGCCCCTGTTTACAGAAATATCTACATTTCTTGAAATACTACATTTTTTGCTGGAAATCATTACTTTTCTCCTTATTTCAGAAAAGAGCTGTAAAATAAGGTGTCACACCTCTGTTCAAATGATATCAATATAAAAAAGTAGGAGAGTGAGTAGTCTTACTAGTTAAATCTGCATTTTCTATTTCTTTTTAGTGGGGCCATAGCATAAAGCAGTTGAAAGGGACAGTTAGCTAAATTAACAAAAGAAACATTCATTAAGGACTATTAACCACAAAGGTACAAACTTAGTTTTTGGCTTTGGGAGCCAGTAAGTTAGGTCACTAAGGCTACTGAAAACAAAAATATCACATAGCTCTTGCCTTGATTTAATCTTGATTTAGACCAGAGGGAGATGGCATAGATGCACCATTGCAGGCAGTCTGGAATTTTAATGTCGTAAAAGCAGAAGACAAAGAACCAAAAATAACTTTTTAAAAGCATTTGTCATGGGGATTTCATTGGCATGCATTGCATCAGTAGACAAGGGTTGTCAATGCTACACACAGCATTAAGGGCTGGGAGTATGAAGTCCATGTTTTGCACTGCCACACAGAGCTCTGTCTAGGGTAGAGAAGAAGGTTGTCAGTGGAGCAGCTTCTCGTTAGCTCTTCACACGTGCAGGGAAAGGCATTGAAAAGGAAGGTAGAAGGGCACAGAAATATTCGGAAGTGGTGAGTGCAGTCCCCAGACAAGCTGGGCAGCTGTTTCTGATGTTCATGAAAACTTTCACACCATGGGTTACACACAGCCAAATCCAATCAGTGGCTGACCTAATCACTGCTGGGGTGTGAATAAGGGAGGGGGAGAAAGGCTGAAATCAGGAGAGCTTAGACAGCAAGGAGATTAAAGGTTAAAAATAGACCACTGTCAAGCTGTATTTGACATTTCCCACATGCAAACCCCTGGTGGTTTACAGCACTCAGGAGCAGGTATAAAACCTCATTTCTACCCATGTTCTGATGATGAACTTGGGTTGTATCTCTGACGAACCCAAGCCAAAAAGCCATGGGAGTGAGATTGCTGTCATCTAGGGAAGGACCCGAACACCTCTGTCACATGTGGCACCTCGCAACCAAGATGTGCAGCCAAACTAGAGAAGCAGTGATGCTGAATCCTACAACCACACTCTGCCTACTTTTTGGGCTGATGCATGTTTGAGTAAGATCACTTATCAAATCCACTAGAGAAAAATGAGAGGAATAGAAAAATAGTCTGCTGGAGAAACTAATCACTGATCACAAGTGGATCTTTGGTGAACCATTTGGCAATATGCAGGTGGGACTGAATGGCATGCAGCAGGCAATTTGTCCCAGTAGCAGGTGTTTTGGGAGCAGACAATAAAGGATGACAGAGAGAAAGCAATCAGAAGGTATTGGCTGGTTTATCAGTTCAGGACCCCAAGCCTGGGATTCCTCCTGAGCATATGAACCTATTATGGTAGGAGTGTGGCTCCCTTAGTTTAAAAAATAGCTCTGTCTATTGGCATCAGTATAATAATTCTGTGGAAATGAAAATACATGAGGCATTTCCCAAATGGTCATGCATATGGTTATGCTTGACTTCAAAGCTGAGTGCATTTTTATGACCTCTCTCCCTTTTCCCAAGGGAAGAAATTCTCTGATTCTTTTGCACCTTTATGTTCCTAATGTTAAGTCCATTCTTCTTTAGCAACATATTCTCCTTTCTATAAGAAGTCTGAAAGCAAACTCCCATGTGAAGAATGGTGTCAATATTCCCCTCCACAACCTCCTAGTCTTTAAACAGTAAAATTGTTGACACATGGCTCAGAATATGAATATTTGATCAAAATGAAGCTTCAGTGACTCCAGAAATTTCACGTCCCCCAAGCATCTTTTTGGCAGATGGCCAGTAATCATCTACATTTTTTTCCATTTGGATCCACCTTGTTTCAGGTTTAATGCCCTTAGAATAGAACAACCATTATGGAAATTAGTTAGCAGCTGCTGTACATCAATGTTTAGAAAATTAATATTACCCACATTACACAGCACAGAAGCTGAATTTTAATGAAGCATGGAAACTATAAGCAAATTGGCCTTTCACCTCATCAGAGAAATAGTCAAACGCTACTTTTCCTGAGAAAACTTATAATTTTCGCCACAATTCTCTGGACACAATAACAGAAATACAGTATTTTTATTATAACAAAAGGAATTAAATACTTCAGCAGATTAAAGACGACAATAGAATCTAAACTATTACATCTTCTTACTGCTAAGCTTTAGAAACATTTTCTCTTAGTCGTATGACAGTGGAAATTACAATGCTTTATAATAACAGCTCTAACACATGAAGAGAAATGATCAGATATATGCTGGGAAGAAAACTGATCTAAGTCAGTTGAGGCTTGTGGTTTCCTCTGCCTTAGGAGCCATTACCAGCCCATACCAAGAAGGCAGCAGGATCAGTCTCTCACTGACTTTTTTGGTTGCTGATTTCTTTGCTTTGCAGCTTTTCATCACCATTTTCTTCTCCTTTTTATTGAACTCTCAAAAATGTTCAGTTCTCACCTCTGTAATTTAAATCATGTATCTTCTTTTATATTCTAAGACAGTTATAACTAGATCACAGAAAAAACCAGAAGGGGTGAATTTATTATACTCAAGCAATGAATCATGGACATTTTAATTTCAGCTAGAAGCATTTGGTTAATGTGTTTTTCTCTGCCTTTTTTTTTTTAAATTACAAAACACACTTAAAAAACATACAGGGTGTCTTTCTGCAAAGACTTTCTAAAAATAATAATTTTATAGCCTTTTTAGAACACCATCCTAGCATGTGTTTCTGTGTATGTGCTTGTGCAGTGCTGTGCTAGTGCATTTTGTAAACATGCATCAAGACTGCCAGTATAAATTTACCTTGAGGGTACATTCATTCTATAAATGGCAGTGAGTACAAGAAAGTCTTTTGATGGAAAGTTATGTAGTTTTTAGCAGAACAATTTACTGGAGTACAAAGTTAGAGGAACAGGTCTGAATGGTGTAGTGGCCAAATTTAGGTTTTACACACATTTAGTTGGCAATAAAAAAGGCCTGAAATGCTCAAAAGTTAATAAATGTGAAATAAAAAAGGCATCAGGAAGACATTGCAAGGCTCAAAGAACTGTACCATAAGCTGACTCACCTGGCTGCAGCAGGAATGCTTGGTGAGTAGGGATTCAAATGAACAGAACTTTGGAGGAATAAAAAAGTCTGCTTATCATTTCCGTCAGACACAATGCTGATTAGAAGACTGCAGCAGAACCATAAAGTGCTATAAAATTACTTAAAGGTCATCACATGTTGTAATAAACTGTAACCTAATTTATTTTTTCTTTACTGCTGACATGAATCTGCTGAAACTAAAAAAACAGGTAACTTTCTCAATTAATGTCAAAATTCCATTTTATTTTATAGGTTGTTTTACCCATTCTAAGTTGAAATGATGCTTTATTATGGCATCATTTTATGAGCCCAAAGAGACATTTTGACATTTAGTATAATCGTCCAGAAAATCAGTAGAGAAATGGTTACAAAAGGTGTACTGAAACAAAATGTAGGAAAAAATTACATTATAAACAGGAGTGGTGAATAAAGTATTGTTTTTTTCCCCACTTCAGATGTGGGTGCTGTATTTCCCCCTGCTTTTTCTATACTCTTCAACACTGTCTTTGAAATAAAAGGCAAGCAACTTGCAAGAGACCTTTGAAAAGCAATAAAAATCCTTCTTCAGCCTTCATTTTTGTCTCGTTATTTCACTTGTAACCATTTGATGACAGCCTAGTGCAGAGGTATTATGGATTTCAACTGCAATTTATGGGCAGTCTTTGCTCCTTGCTGGGGAACTGTGGGCGAAGAGATGAGACATAAAGGGTTGAACAGTCTCGTTTAAGGAGCCTCTTTCTCATGGCCCTCTCTGTGGCAGACACCCCAATTCAAACACCCCAACTCATGCCACCACAATGCAAAGGCAGGAGGATGCTGGAGGATGCTGGAGGATGCTGGCAGCTCCTCTCCCTCCACTGGCCTTTGTCTCCTGCCTCTTTGGTGCTCCCCTGCTCAGCTGTAATTCACTGCCATGGCTCATGGGCAGAGGTGAAGAGCAGAGGTGACTGACCTGCTCTGCTTTGGCTCTTTCAAGGATGTGCACTGCACATCTCTGAAGCCAAGGGGTGTTTAGAAATAGCCCATAAGGTTCATTGAAGATTGGTGCTTTAGGGATTGGCAGAGAATCAGTCCTTCTTAACTAAAAGTTTTCATTTATTTTGAGCCACCCCTTAGGTCCCTGGAACAATTCTGTTTTACTCTATGTGTCTTCAGAAGGACATTTCTCATTTTCCTATGCCCACTAGAGACCTAAGAGCTGGAAGTGACACTGGGAAGATGGTATCTTCTGGAGGTAGAGGTTGAAGGAGTAGATGGAAGGCAGTGGCAGATGGAGGGCAGTGGCAGTGGTCTGGAAAGATCCCCAGGAATCAGGGTTAAACCCAGATGGGTCTCACTGTCCTTGGATCTTCATCTCTCCTCACTGGCAAGGAAATGGGAGGTTGTATTTCACTAAGTATTAATCACTAAATGCTCATATAATGTCAGGCATTTCTCTGTTTTAACAGCAGCTGTTTCCAGGGACCCAGTAGCAGCTCACAGTTGCCAAAGACCAAACAGTGGCTCCTGTCTGCCAATGGACATCAAATATTTCTAAAGCACAGGATGTGTGTGTGGAGCCAGCAGTCCAGAAGGGTGAGGGGAGAGATGTAAGGTAAGACCATTGCCAGTTCTGCCTGGGGGACCATGAACATTTGCTCAGTGCCAGAGGTGCCCTGTGCCATGTCTGGAGCTGGGAAGAGGTGGGGAGAGCAAGCCATGGAGGGCTGGGCATTCAGGGGGACACTGTGAACACTAAATTCCATCCCTACACAGCTGGCATGTTGTCTGGGATCCCCAGATAAACTGTGTTGGGCAGTGTTAGAAAAGGGACCAAGACCTACAGTGTGTGTGGTGGGTGGCCAAGGACAACCACTCAGAAAGTCCACCACTGGGGAGAAGGTGTGGAGTTCACACCCAGAACAATGCCACTCTTTTCTTGCACTAGCAAGGGGCTAGCAGAGACAGTACCATCCCACTTCTGCACTCACTTTGGAGATGTGGAGCTCAGGTCAGTCAGGCAGGGGAAAGTCTCCACCAACCTCAGCTCCACAGGAAGGGTGTTTGACTCAGAGAGGGATGTGATGGATGTCCCCCTGCAGGTACCTGTTATTCAGTGTTCGGTGTGGTGAGAGCACTCGGGCCTCGCACGCTTGTCAAACTGCCAGCAGCAATTTTCTTTGGGAATTTAAACACTGCCAAGTGATACAGAGGACAGTGAAATGATCATTTTGGACAAATAAACTTTCTGCTGAGTGAATTACCTTTGGTTTCCCTGTAAACCTCAGGTATTTTCTGCTCTGGTAGTGCTTACTGGAAAGGCATGAAAATGCACTGATAGAACGAAAGGAGGGGAGGAAATAAAAGAGAGAAAGGAGGAAAAAAGAGGAAGTGGGTGTTGCACAGTAAAAGGCAAATGTTAGAAGAGAGTGCATATAATTGTGGTATAAGGCTGGAATCCCCATTGATCCAATGAGCCTCACAAGCTGCTTTCTCACCATGTGTTAAATCACCAGATCCTTTCCCCAGCACACCTTGTAATACACAGCCAGCCTGTTTTCATCCTGAATGACACGCTTGCAAAATCTCCAGTAGGCCTCATTAGCAGGGAGCTGCTAACATGTGCAGATGTGTTGCTTTGAACTTATATTTCACAGGCACATTTTTAATGTCCTTGCTATGATTGCAGCTCCAATTTCGAAAGATTATACCAAGTCCAAGTGACCACAACTTTCTCCCTGCCCCAGGGAGAGGACAGCAGTCACAGGTCAGACAGAGCATGGGGGATTTCTGCTTTTCTGTGTTAATAAGAAGGCAGTATCTGAAGTACCACTTTTGTAAAGAGCCCTGTGTTCAGTTGTCCTCCAGCCCTGATGCTGAACTGATCAATACTAAATCTAAATTATAACGATGGCCCCTGTGAAGCTTGCAAATGTTATGTCAACATGTCTTAATAGCTTTGGCTTCCTGAGCTGCCTTATTAGCTGCAACCTTCTCTGCTTCTGCTATTCTCTTAACTACTTCCACCTATGGAGCCCCATCTCTAACAACACTGACCACTTCTTCCATCCTTCTTGCTCTCTTCTGCCAATGGTTCTTCCGTGCTGTTGGCTCCTGTCACGTGAGAGCTCTCGGACAAGGACATCCAAGGAAAAGAGAAGAAGGAAGAAAACAAAATTAATTCCCCTGCCTATTCTCCCCCTCCCTGCAACTGATGAACCAAAGAAGAAAATAATTGCTACTCTCTTTTAATAACACCACGTTTACAGAAATTTCCATAAAGATGATTCAGAAAGGAATGCATGGATTTCTTCTCTGTGGGGTGTCAAAAACGGTTTGCATTGTTCTGTAATATAATGTTATTAGTGCTCCATCTAATTTATATTTGCATTTCCCTGTCTCCAGGGCAAATTTTTACAACTCACTTGCAAAGTACTAAATGAAGAAGTGCTGCAGTGCTAAAGAACATTTCCTAGCAAGCTTTCAAGCCATTCATTAATTGCCAAGGGGCCAAACCTGAAAGGTGTTGAAGGACTCCAAAGAAACCCTGAGTTTTCCCCATCCTCATATGGAGTGCAGAGCACACAGCATTGCAGAAGTGTTTGATCATTATGGTTGTAACCTGGAAAGTGTAAATGAACAGACTCTATGTCTGTAGCCTGAATTTGCTGTAAATGGGAAGGGTTGCCTCCCCACTTACCACTAGAAAGGAAGTTGAAAGTGGAACAGAGGCAGGTGAAAGATGAGTGACAGCTGGAAAGTCATCGTTTTTCTGAGGTGTCTCACTGCCAGGACATGTGTCACATCCACATGTATGGCAGGATAAGCAAACAATCTTCCATTAACTGAATATTTCCAAACTCTAAACTCCACAAATACTAATTGTAGCAGAATTTCTCCTGCCAGATACTGTGTAAGCACAGGGTCTCTATCCCAATGGAACAATCCCAGGAAGATAGGAAATAATACTAATGTTATTAATTAATTATTCTGAAGTACCTGTAAACTCTCCTTTCTGTGTGCTGGGAAACAAATGCCAAGAGATGTAAATGACTTGCTCAGAAGTCAAACGAGAAGTGAGTGGCAGTGGGGAGGAGGACAAAAATCCCATGAATCTCTGTCACATTCTTTATGCTCAAACCATTTCCCACTTTTAAGATATCATCTATAAAAAAAGTACAAATATCTGTGCATAAAAACCCCTACACAAATTAAACACTACCAAGCTGATTCTTAATTCTGAGACTAAGTGTATCGTATTTCAAGAATTTGCCCAGCAGCTCAGGTCAAGCTAATTTGGGTATAAAAACAATAGCTGCAGACATGCCTGGATAGTCACCAAGAGAAAATGGTTACTTTTTTCTTCCAGAAAAGAGCTCAGGCTTCACAGCCTTTGGAAGAAAAAAATGTACTAAAATCACTAGGGCTGGGAGAGAAAAAAACACAATGTAAGGTTTCTGCTGTAAATACCTGATCAAAAGGCAAGAAAAGAAGAAAGCAGCAGCTTCCTAACCTTTCTGGGCAGCAGAAAATCATGATGATTTCTGTGCCTCTGATGCCAAGGTGGCTGCTTTGTTTTCTAAAAAGAGAGTATTATAGTCCAATTAAAACAGGATAAGCTTGTTCCACCTGTTCTTTAGTGTCAGTATCTCAAGACTGCAGTTTATGGAAAACTCCATCCACATAATGGGGAAGCTGAACCTGCTTAAACATCAAGTCTTAATTTAGATAAAAATCTTTATGGATACACCTCAGATTTTGTTTCATTAAGATGACTCCGCATGCTTCACTGGGTACTAACCTTTCGGATATATTTGCAAAGCAGAAAAATGTAATATATCAAGACTTAACCGTGTGTCTTACTTAGGAACTCAAGCTTAATGTTCCAGTATTTTAAGAAAACCCTTAATTAATTCTAGGTAAGGAATCAGAGTCATGTATTGTTTTCTTAATAGGGATTCAAAAATCCACCTACCAGTTCAAAACAGAGGATGATCAAAATTTCATGTTGAACTAACAATTATGTCTGTCAAAGAGACAACTTTTCCTGCACTCCCCCTTTTATTTGGCCTACCTTTCCTGCTCTGGAGTGAAGATATAACCTGTAGAACCAGTCTTCAGCAAATCCAGCAAGTACCAATTTCAAAAATCACACCAAGTTAAAAACAGAAGCTAATTTCCACTTCATCAGCGTGAAGTTTAGGTCAGAGGTGAAGCTATGCAGACACTGGGGTTTATAAATATTATTGAGCTCTAACACATAGTGAAAGTTGTACTTTAAAACTGGGATAAACACTGGTCAAGGGAATGTCTTGTTATGCAACTGTTTGGACTCAAAAAATAATGAGACTGGCTTTCACAATGGGAAGGAACATCCATCTCGGGGCTGGCCTCTCCCTTTTTTCTCTCCTCCATAGATCCACCTCTTTCTGTTCCTCTGGCTTTGGTAGTCAGCAAGCAATTTTCTCTTTGGCAGGAGAGTTTCTGCATGCTGGTGACAAACATCTTGCCACTCACAACAGTAAGATTCCTCATAAGGAAGAAAAACCTTATACAGCATCCTCATTAATGATGTCTCTATGCACTGCAGTCCTAAGGGCAATGGGATTGGTTAGAGACTATATGCAACCTACAACATATAGAACCATGTCCCTGAGAAAAGAATTTTATAGTTGGGCCATGTTTTCAAGAGGAGGACCAGAAACTCACAGTATAACATAGAAACTGACCTTCAGCTCAACATTTACAGCTTCTGCAGGCTGGGTACCTGTAGGCTTTGATTATGACTTTCAGCAGATCCAAAGTCTGGCTCCGCATGAAGGGTGCCTAAATGAATCCCTGAAGATCATGCAAGGCAAAGGACAATGTGCCCTTTTTCTGGTTCACTGCCTTGGTGGCATATATGTGTCCCCATGTTCTCTGAGGGCTTTATTTTCTTGAATATTTGCTCCTGGCATAGTCCTGCAGTTCTGCCCCACAGAAGACCCTCCCCCCAGTCTATGGATTTTGCTAAGCTGATCAAACAGACCACACAAAGGATTTGTTCTGGTTGAGTCATGAGCAGAGGTTTCCATTCCTTTCCTCTGCCTCAATGCAGTATCTGCTGGCGTAGTTTGGACCAGATTAGTGGTACCTGAAGCTAATGCTGCACTCAGAGGGAGAAAAATCCACTGACGTGATGCTTTCGGCTGAATAGGAGCAAGGAACTGGTGTCTGGCAGTAACACCCAATGCCCTCACAGCCATGGACACCTAGGACACAGTAGATAGGTCAGAGCAGTATTTGTTAGAGGCATTCTGCCTTAAAAGTGCCTGAATTTTCACACAGGTTAGAAAGGGTGAGCAAACATTTGCAAATGAATCCCCTACAGACCCTAGTCTAGACAAAGCCAGTGAATGGGTGTTTAAGTTGGATTTGGAGGATTTGGCAACCAGCCAGGCCACTTCTTCCTTATTTGTAGCAAACTGTTAAAAATAGGATAAGGTTCAGAAGGCTCAGATCTGCCCTTCAGAAAAATCCATATAATTGAGGAGTTTCTCTCACTGACACGTTTCTATTTCTGTTGTCAAAAGGAAAGAAAAACTAATAATGTTGGGCTTTAATAACAGAATATCCCTGACATACAGAAGGTCTTTAGATTTTGATTGGGAGATTACAAGGTAGACTGCTGTTACCTGTGCGTAGTAAATGGTGCACAGTGAAATCATAACTGAAGGGCTGAGGTGCAGGTCAGACATGCCACAAACAAAAAAAAAAAAAAAAAAAAAAAAAAAGAATGAGAGAGCTATAATATCTTTCATTTCTCTTTCACCCTGCAGGGATTTAGGAACAGTAATAAGTAAATAGGTTTACAGCTGTCCACAGCTGAGGGGTTTTTGATCACCAACATGGCTACATTTTACAGACATGATAAGTTTAGGACCAGGGTTTTTTAATGATCAGAACTGGTCCAAATTTCTGCCTTAGTATCTCAACAGAAGTTCATGATTACTGTCTAAAACACCAACATGAAAGAAATAATCCATTATTTGATCTGATTTGCTGCTTTGCATCCTTATTATTGGTGGTAATCAAAAACAAACAAACAAAAAAGTACTTATCTTAAAATGGAACCTCAATGCTATAAATAACAATTCCCTGTGAGATTTTTCAAAGATATGCATTCAGTTTACTGAAAAAAAAACCCTATTTTTCTTCTTGTCACCAGAGTAGAGACAATATAACTACTCATGAACATACTGCATTCTGACTCAAACACTTCCCTGGAGAGTTCTCAGTTAAGTTTTTATTTTACGATTTTTATAGTCAGCGATGATACTTTAAGATCAGAAATAACACAGTTTAACTTGAAGTTATCAGGCTAAATCTCCACTCTTGATCAAAAAGTCTTGAATTGACTTTAAAAATGAGTGAATTCATGTGGCATTTATGGTGCAGGAATATGTAGGTTGTGTTTGGATGTCATTTTTATAAGGACACTTCTTATAGTAACTGAAGCTGCTATAAATTGAATTATGGAATATGAAAGTCCTTAAGGTTTATGGCAGAGTTTGTGACTGCTGAAATGAAGACAAAGAACTTGAGGTAACTGGTGTGCCAGCAGCACAGAGGCTAAGTATGATTCATTTTGTTGTGAAATTAAAATACAGTATTTTCTGCAAATATTTGAATTACATTGTAGGCGAATAAATATTGGTTTTCTATTAATTTATACGAAAAATATACTTTGCCTCTTTGATGTTGAATAGACTATATTGCACTATAAAGTTTTAGTGCTGTTATTTCTTTTACCACTAATACTCCTACAGTTTCACAGCTATTACATGGCCGTGCTCCTTGGACTTGAAAATATGTTCAGTGCACTGATCCCACAGAATCTGTTTATGCATTTCACTCTCCTCAGTTTGTTCATTAGAGCAGTAATTACTTGCAGGAGCAGAGCTTGCCTTTTCAGGTCCTAACACATGCTACTCTACTCTAATTAGGTTCTTTGAAGCCAACACATCCTGTAAATAATTCAAACATATCTGATTCATGCAAACACATCCAAATAACCTGTAAATGTAATTTCATACAGAACAGATATTGGGATACCAGTTCCCGGATTTCTGCATCTTCTGAAGTGCTGGGGGTGCAATAGGGACTGCTGTTGTACTGGGATTTTTTGGGATCAAGATGTGTCCTGGTGTCCCAGGCTCCTCCATGACAGCATCAGGAGGGGTCCAGCTTCAGCTTCAGCAGCAAGACAACAACTTGATATTCACAGAATCACACGATAAACTGAGTTGCAAGTAATCCACAAGGATAATCGAGTCCAGCTCCTGGCCCTACACAGGACCATCCCCAGGAGTCACACCCTGTGCCCCAGAGCATTGTCCAAAGGTTTCTTGAGCTTTGTCAGGCTGGTGCTGTGACCACTGCCCTGGGGAGCCTGTGCCAGTGCCCAAACAGCCTCTGGGTGAAGAACCTGTCTAATATCTAACTTAAAGCTCCCCTGACACAACTTCAGGACATTCCCTTGTGTCCTGTCACTGATCACCACAATGAAGAGATCAGTGTCTGCACCTCCAATTCCCCTCATGAGGAAGCTGCAGACTGCAGTGAGGTCTCCCCTCAGTCTCCTCCAGGCTGAACACACCAAGTGACCTCAGCCACTCCTCACACAGCTTCCCCTCAAGGCTCTTCTCCATCCTCATGGCCTCCTTTGGATGCTCTCTAACAGTTTAGCCTGTTTTACATTGTGCCACCCAAAGCTGCCCCCAGCACTGGAGGTGAGGCTGCCCCAGAGCAGGGCAGAGCAGAGCAGAGCAGGACAATCCCTCCCTTCCCTGGCTGTCAGTGCTGTTCCTGATGCACCCCAGGACAGGGCTGGCCCTCCTGGTCCTCCATTGCTGGCTTGTGTTCAACTTGCCATCAAGCAGGACCCCCAGGTCCATTTCCATGGCACTGCTTTCCAGTGTCTCACCCCTCAGTCTGTATGTACCATACCAACAGGGCTGCCCCATCCCAGGTGCAGAACCTAACATTTTCCCCTGTTGAAATTTCTATGGTTGGTGATTGCTCATCTCTTTAATTTGCTGAGGTCTCTCTGCAGGGCCCCTCTGACTTCAAAAGAGTCAACAGCTCCTCCCAGTTTTGTATGACCTGCAAACTTGGTTAGTATCCCTTCCAGTCCCATGTCCTAGTCATTTATTAACATGGATGCATTTGTCAAGCAAGAATCTTAGCTGAAGTTTTGCTAAAGGCTTTGAGATCTGTGGTGGATAAGAAGAGGAACAAACTTTGCATGCTTGAAGAGGTGAGGTCAAGGCAAGTGTCAGATGAATTATAAATATGATGATTGATATTGCATTTAGTTACCACAGGAAGAGGAATTTACTTTTGAAATAGAATTGGAGACGTATTTAATGTTGGTGAACACAGTGCCTCTGAAAGACACCACAATGGAAGCTCTGACTTCTCCCTCACTCCCAAACAAATGCACCAAAGGTACCAGTAAAATACAGCAAAAGTAGTAGCCAGACCAACCCAGCAGTATGCTTCCCACTGATCCTTAAGCAACTTCAAAGTCATAAAAGTTGCTGACTTCTATGGCCCGCCTAATCTCCGACCTGCCTATTTAAAAGGTGCTGTTGAACGTTACAGGAGTGTTTTGTTGTTGCTGTTGTGGGTTCTCTCTGCTCTCCTGCCCTCTCCCCTCCTTTTTATTTTCTTTTCTTCAAGCCAATTCCTGCACTGGTATGAAGCAAGCAATCCCATTTCTCACATAGCACTAAAATACTCATGAAAAACAATTTGCTATTAACATCAACTTTGAACTTTGGCTACAGTTGAATACCCAAACATGAGCACCACCTGCTTGTCTTCCACGTTAAGGGGACCCTTCATGTGCTTCTAGCTATACATTTTTAACAGTCTCAATGGATCTGTTCCACTGAAGTGGATGATCTCCAACATCTACCTTAAAGATCTCGATTCAAATATGTCTTTTCTACTTGCTTCTTTAATGTTAAACAACAGCTTCTTGAGAAGGCAAGAAAGTTCAAGCAGGGTTGATCTCTTCTAGATATTAAAAGTGAGTATAGAAAAGTATCCAAAAGCATATAATGAAGCAGGAGTTACAGAAATTATGGTACATTGTTCATAATGACTAGAGAAATGTGATAGCTTAACATATCTTATGAAAATGATTTAAAAATTGAATGGAATACTTGCATTAGAATTACAACTTAATTTTTAATTCCATTGACACAGTTTCATTATTTAGACATTTCTTAGTCTTTACCTCAGAAATATTTTGTGGTCATGTATTCTGAACCATACTGAAGCCGTTTCAGGGCTGGTGCTGTTACCTTTTAACTCAGCAGTAAGGATCTCAACAGTAGTAGATGTGTGAGCATGTTTGGATATGCATTACATAACCAGAGTTCAAGGGATTACAATTGCACAAAGCAACAGTAGAGTTTTTCATTAGAAAAGAAAAACAAGGAAAAAAATTTAGTGCTTAGATTTTGTAAAAAAAGTAAAATGTTCCTGTACATCCTATAAGGACCCTTCTGATTTTTTCCTGTGCCCTCTCTTCAAGCTCTAGCCAAGTCTTCATTTGACAATTTCTATGAGCTTGAGGAGAGAAGCACACAACTACATGAGAAATTCTTACTACTTGCCTCATCAACAAAATCACAGGACAGATGGGATTTTGTGACCTTTCAATTATATCCTAAAACTCTCCTTTCACTCAGTCCAACCTGCATGCACACGCCCACCTTTGTGACCTTGGGAGTAGCTGGGGAATTTTCCACGGTGTGTGTGCTTTCCTTCTGCTGTGCTATGGGGCTGGATGCTGCTGTGTAAACCAGTCATGCTCACCACAAGGAGGGGATGAGAAAGATTTTACAAATGAAGTTATTGTGGGGTTGGATCCCATAAAATCTTGAAGGTAAGAGCTCTCCCAGCTCCACTACCAGAAAGACACTGGTTGGCACAATTAGTAGAGTAATCTACAGAAAGGTTGCAGTAGAATTAAGCAGTCTAAACATAGTATCTTAAAAGCCCTGAAGTTGTCTGTTTAAAATCAGCCATGTTTAAGGAACTGGTGAAGTACAAATTATTTTAAGATGAAGCTGACCTATAATTGCAGGATACCACTTTGCCATTTTCTCTTTAACAAATAAAACCCCCAAGTACATAACTTTGTAAAATAGTGGGAATTTAGAATCTGATAAATTATTAAAAACAGCTAAACAGATAATGAAAAGCAAAACACGAATAATCTACATTTCAAAAGCCAAAACACAGCCGTGCTGTATTTCTCACAATTAGTTTTGCTGTCATGCTCATCCTGTGCAGAACTTAGGAGATCCACTGTAACAGTGAACTTTCCAAGCACGTATTCTACAAAAGGCCATCTCATTACACAGCCAATTAAAACGATTTGTTTGTTCATGATGGAATCTAATGTAGAGATTTGTTTTCTTCCAATAGATACCTTCTGCTAAGAAGCCAATTTGGCACAACTTTATAATTGTGTTAGTTTTCCACTGGGAGCAACAAAGAAGTTTGTGAAGCTGATAATTCTTCAGTGCAAATGAACGAACAATAAAGACAAGACACTTATGAAATTTTCCAAAGTGAAAATTCAGAAACATTGCAGCATCCAAAGAAAATGGTGGAGATTAAAATCCCTAGGATTGTGTTATATTACCATCTTTATTGTATTACTTATGCTATAATATTTATGATATTATTATATTAGCATATATATTATATTATCAGCTTTATTGTTGATGAATCAATTAAGTATTTTTCTTCAGGATTTTAAGACCCATAAATTGATATTGCAAAAATTGTTCTTTCCCAAGCAAGATACCAAAGATGCTCCAAAAGTTGTCACAGTGGCAAAGTTTTGGGCTCTGTTTCTCAAATAAACACATTAACCAATAGAGCCAACCTGGGCATAAATTCAGTAACTTATATAAACGCATTTTAAAATTGCAAAGAGAAACCTGTAGGGCCTTACAGCCTTTGCTTGTAATGGACATAAATAAAAATTTACTGGGAGGCACTCAGAGCAATATGCACCCCACACAGTGTAGCCTGTTCATCAAAACTACAGTATGTGCAAACCTGCACATTAGAGCATGAGACATGGAGGGAACAGGAGGAAAGAGGCAGCAGTTTTCTAAAAATTAAGCTGAAACTGAATTAGGCACATTTTCTGCGGAAAAAATAAGGGTTTGTGTAGCTCACAGTGGAGCTGACTTTGGCATAGAAGCTTGGCTGGTGTCATTGCTGCAATAGAAGCAGCAGCAATGAAACAGGAAACACTCAGGTATTGTTTTGGCTCCAAAGCTTGTTTTTCATTTCCTAATTTGGGTGTGGGGGAAAAGCAGTATAACAAGGACCATCAGTATGATCAGGGAGAGACCTGATCTCCCAAAGTTGGTGGAGAGATTGATAGTCCTTGCTGCAGACCACGTAATCCCAGAGGAAATGCTGAGAAGGCCTGACATGAAGAATTTACAATCCTTCTGGGCATGAGTTACTCAGCAGCAGTGGCAGCAAACTACATTATGGATGATTGTCATGCTGCTATAAAAGTGATGAGAAAAGATGGGTGCTGTTAGCAGTGATGGGGAGAGGGTGTGACTCCTGATGGTCCTTACAAGTTGTATTTTTGGGCATCCAGAACCTCACACTCTTCTCTCCAGGACAATTAGTATGTTAGGAGAGAAAAAAAAACAAAAAACAAAAACTATTACAGAAATTCTACTACTGAAAAATTAAATACTAGTACTATAAGTACACCCTTTTGTCTCTTCTCCTTAGTCCTGGGAATCCAGCTCAAAAATGAGGAGGGTGAAGGAGGTCTCTGACAGCTCTGGGGAAGAGCTGCTGCACACCTTGAAGCTAAGGAGAACTCCTAGGGTGAGGCACAGGTTTCATCATAAGTGATTCAGTGGCCCAGGCCTGAGGGTTCTATCCAGACTGCACTGTTAATCAGAGAGTCATGTTTCCTTTTCTTGGAGGCAAATGTTTGGTTTATATCATTAGAAGATTAAAATTAGAAACTAAAAATGTGGTGCATGCTCATATACATCCAAAGGTAGGAATTTTCCTCAGGGTATTTAAATTGCCTCAAGCAGATCTCCTTTTATGGCCACAAGTGTGTGGAACTAGCATTTCCCTTACCTTGTGACTTCATCATCTTTCAAATTAGTGCAAAGTAGCAGTCAAGTACCACAAACCCAGAAGTTTGTAACACTGCATTTTGGCTTGGCAACTCTCTGAGCTGCAGAAGAAAAGATGGTTTTTTACAGTATTTCAGCTATTTTCCTTTGGACAATAAATGCCAGTTTGAAACATGATTATTAATCTAACTGTGGATAAAATCAGAATTTAAACTTGTAAAATATATGGCAGAAGCTGATGATATAATAAAATGAAGTTTTGGAGCTGATAAATAGTTCATACGGTGGATGCTCAAACAAGATAAAGAATGGAGTTAATGCTGAAAAAAATGAGCTGGATACATCTCATTAAGGGCTTACTGCTGTATTTGCATTTTTCTTAAATACTCAAATCCTGAAGCACTGCAAATGAGCTGTAACTTTGCAGTCCTTAAAAAATAAATAAAGATTAGACAAATGCAGATGCTATGCAAATAGTCAAGCAGCAGCTGGCTACTGGGCAGCCATTAACGAGTGCTGGGAAGTTACACAGGTGATCATGAAAGACCTTTCCAGGAAGACTAAATGCCACAGTGATGTGTAAGTTCCTTCTGCTTCTTTCCTTGAATTTGTCATACAGGCTATTCAGAGGTAATTTTCAGTTATGCCTTGTTAGGTGGGGAAAGTTGATGTATCTGTAGGTGGGGAAATACATGTAGCACTGCAGTCATGTACAGAAGAGACAAATAGTATAATTGCACAATGCCTGAATTATTGCAAAGGAAAAGAAACAACCTTTTCTGTTATTTCTACTTCTCCTTCGTTATCAAGTAACATATGAGTATCTCCTGCATTTGCAATCATACCCAGACCTTCTAAAAATTACTTATCCTCAATCAGATAAGACAGTTGCTCATTTACACCACAGATTACAAAAGCATTTTAAAAATCTTTCTTTCACTATCCATTTATTTGTCCTCCCCACATGTTGTTATTGGTATTCGTTATGAAAATAGATTCATAGTTTTAAACTCCATCTTATTTATCCCCTTCCTTTTAATGAGTAACTATAAAATAAGCATCATTTTCCTAATGTGCATTTTGAGTGTCAGAAACAGGCAATTTAAATGTGAAGCTTCAAAGCGCTATTAATGCTGCAATTTAGTGACAAAATATCTCTGTTTTCAGTGCCTCTTGCCACTCTTTCTTCATTTCAGTGATTTATTGTATTATTTCTCTGCCTGTAATAGTTAGTGCCCTAAGTGGCCAGTTTATTTTTGTATGTCTCTGCACATTAATGACCTTTGGTAATGGCTGGCTCTACCTTTGTTTGACAGTCAGCCAAGAGGAATGCGACATAAGCCCCACATTGTGCCAGGCCCTTCACGACACCTTTTTGAGATTGTCTCTCCATTCACTGACTGTGTATGACTCCTGAATACTAACTTGGAAAAGCTCAGCCTGCCATAAATGGCTCCAGTCTCGCCAGAGAGCGCCAACCACTGCTTTCTCCCTCTGATGACAAGGGGGAAAAGCTGTCACAATGACTAACATGAAAACCTAAGTAATGATAGAGTTTAGAGGGATTCTTGATGATTAGCTCAGCTTCATCTGTTCCAAAGCCTTTAGAGAGGATGGACTCTGTCTCAAGAAAGGCGCTGTTGCTCAGTGAGTTTAGCAGCCTCTTTTCTCAAACATGCTGCAAACACAAGTAAGTTTTTAGCACTCAGTGTGTGGCAGACGCAGTTTCAGGGTGCTGGATTTCATGCCTGTCTGAATGAAGCATGTAAATTATCTAGCATCCTGCTGCTATTTGAAGATATTGAAAGGTTTTTTTTTCCATTTTAAATGTGCACTCAAAATCCAGAGACTGTACCATGGTGCCTACGCTTGTGCTGAAAATGTTTTCAGATAGCTTCATGCAAACAGGTCTTTTGTGAAAATATATTTTGGTGCTCTGAAAGCTGCAAAAAGACAAATTGTGTTTGGCAAAGTCCTTCCACCATCGTCTCTTTTCTCCTCCCAGACTTCAAAGCCTATAAAACAATATAGGTACCCTCATCATATACAAACTGTGTATGATGCAGGGATTTTTAGTGTCAGTGTTGCCATTTCGGGCTGAGGAAATAAACCTCAGAGTTGTGAGATACCCCTCCTCCTTTCTGAGACATTTTATTTGAGGCTTTCAGACTACTTTTACTTTAAAAAAGTGTGGTACAGTAAAAATCTATTGCAAAATTTCCTCGCTCTGTGTTCATATCCAATATTGCTTATTTGCTGACCTAAATGCATTTCTGTGGTTGGTGTTTCCCAACAGCAAAATCAAGTTAAAGGCAATATTTGTGCCAGAAAAAGTATATCTGCTACCCCAAATTTGGTGCTGAATTTGACTCTTGTGTCCCAGCAGATCACAAGCCCACCTTTGTTGAGATTTTGTCCTGTAGTTGAAATATTGGCAGAAATGTAGGACTTCAGCTTGTGGAGGATTAAGTACAGGGAAAGAATAGCCCCCTCCTCTCCCTGAGTGTTTAAAAAAGTCTGGAGGGTTATTCCTAGAAGAAGACTAAGATATTCACTAGTGATGTAAGATTAAAAAAAAAACAAAACAAAACCTTATTGGGAAAATTGGGAATTCACAATATATTGTGATCAGCAGCTCATTTTGATGCCACAATAGCAAATTTCCTTACAGCTTATTGGAAGGATAATGTCCCACTGGCATAGCAGAGGATGTGATGGGCTTGTGTCTCATGGGTGGTGAGGGAGCTTGTTACTGAACTAAGTTCCCTAAAGGGAAAATCAGTGTTGTTGCACCCAGAAAAAACATGTGCCATGTTTGTAAAATATTTGCAAAATCTACCCAGGCTTGTCAATTTTATTTCTACTTAGATGTATGTTTGTACAGTATTTAGCATTGGAACACACTTTTAAAAAATTCTTAAACTACATTTTTTCCAAGAGTAGGAAGCCCCCCCATCACTTTAGCTGGACCATCCCCAAAACCAGAAAGCACTCTGGAGTTCAGGGGAGACTGGCTGGATAGGAAAATTGTTAATGTAGATCAAAAATTGTCAGTGTGGACTATGGATTGGGCAATGCCATGGAATCAGCCTTATGTAAATCTCCCAAAACTTCAAGATCCTGCACAAAATTTATATCACCTGTCAGTTGAAATACACTTGCCCTTTTTCTAATTTTTGAATTTTAAAGGACCATATGTGCCTGAAATTCTGCCATTATGACTCCATTTCATATCCACCTGCTCTTCAGCTTTGCACCAGGTTTTACTGTGAGAAGGCTTAAGTTTGCATAGAGCCTGAAACAATAGCTTGAAAAACATATATTCTTCACCTGCAATAAAATAAAAAAATACCAAAATTTTCTGAGAGAAGTACGAAATGTCACTTCACTGAAAGAGTTCACCTGAAAGAACAGATCAACCAGAAAATTGTTCTCTACATGCACCTGAATGCTCTTTGATTGCCACAGTCAGTCACCGACCATCACATTAGTCTTTGAAAGGGGAAACTGCAGACTGACTGTGGAGACTTGAGGACATTAGGCCAGCAGGGCTTGTAGACACTCTGAAAGTTTCTCTCCTCGCTCATACAGTGATTCACCGCTGAGCATTTTGCAGTTTACCTGGCCACAGAGAAGGCCTCAACTATTTCCTAGTGCTAATCATTACACTTTTGTGGAGAATCAAAGAGGGACATAACAGTAACGAGCAGCGCCTTAGAAGAAGAAGACGAAGCTGGGTCATCTGAGATCACCATTTCAGGCACACATACAAGATCCATTAACTCAGGCCTCCCAGTTCTTCAGGCTGGTCCTTCCACATGGCAGGATTATCTTTTCATTTCTCTTGTGAAAAAGTCATTTATATTTTACGCATTTTATTTGTGGGGTATATAGGTAATTTTCTTATTCTGGCATTTTAATTTTCTCTAAAGAGGCATATTTGTTATAGAAAAAGTGACAAAAATCATCCTCTTGTAGCAGTGCCCCTTGAGAAGGGAGCAGTCTTTTTCCCTTTGAGTGAAGTTTGCACAATGTTCTGAGAAGAGAAAGATCTTAATAACTCTGCCAATTTTATTCGAAAGCCACACGGACTGTACAAAAAAGATTTCGTATTTTTACCACGTTTTCAAGATATTTTCAATAGAAAAGGAAAATCTACAAATAAATGTGGAATGATGTAGTTCAAGTTTATTAAGTCTACTTGACCTGTATGTCATATAATGACATTTTAATTTTACTGCCTGACATTTAACAAATCCTTAGCAGTCCTGAAAAAGTTAATGATTAAAAAAGAAAAAAGAAATCTCTCTGTGGAGTTAACTAAAATACATGCAAATAAAATAAAATAATTAGCATCATCTTTTATCATATAAAATTGTTCACTGTCATGGTTTTTAATTGCATATTCAGCATGTATTTATCTATAGCCTTCTGACTTCTAACAGTTTGCCCTAATTATTTAAATAGTGGTTGTTTCTTTAAATAGGCAATAAGGAGAGACTAATAATAATAACAATAATAATTTATAACTTATATTATTCCTATCATGTATCAGACTTTTCCCTCCTTCACACTACTGACCTGGAGAGCCTCTACTACAGGAATGAAAATACTGTGTTGCCTTTGCATATTTCCTACAATAGGATCATGTCCCTCCCAGCTATTTGCAAGAAGTCCTATAGGAACAATTATGGAATACTCTCATTCATTTGGCACAATGGCATATGGAAATTTCCTGCAACACTAATTACTATGGTTGCAATCTTTAGCCAAAAATGTCAGTGTCTAGGATTTAATTAGGCTGCAGCAGGATTTCAAAACTGACCTTCTAGTTTAGTTAATTAATTTTGCAGTTCTTTTCTTTTTTCCTTTTTTTTTTTTCTAAGAGAATCGTGTCACATCAGTTTTTAAGAGATTTTAATTAAAAAGAAATCACTACTTCTAACGCCAGCCGAATGTCTAAAAGCAATTGTTAAAACATTTTTAGCAAATAAAGCAATGAGGTCAAGTCCCTATTGCTTCAGTGTGCCCTGCTAGCCATTGCCCACAAGTGCTAAGATTGCCACCCAGGTGTTGGTGAAAGGCAGTTTGCAAAGTGTAAAAGTGTAATGAAGTTCCTCCCCAATTAACTATTCTTCACTATGCTTGCATCAGCACTCTCTGCTGATAGTGGTTTCTTTACAGGACTCTTTCAGAGTATTAATTAGAGATCTGTTTGAATCAAAATAACGAAACCACCACACTGAAAGTATTGGAAAGATTGAATTGCTCCAAAATCTCCAATGAGCATCTGAGGCTGGCTTCTCATTTGAACCAGAAATCTTGATATAAATTCAGTTTCAGAGCTATAAAGACAGAACTGCAAGAAAGATTTTTTTTTTGTTCAGTTTTATCTTGACATGAGCCAAAATATGCCTTTTATTCTATCCTCTTTCTTTGTGACAGTTAGTCTGCTGAGAAGTTACACATTACTCTTTCCTGTGGAGAAAATTAAAAACAAGCTATCTAGCAGTCTCAGCTCTGCAGCCCATTCCAGCTAGTGAACTGTGTCACACTGTTTTTAAAAGAAGAACTATAGTACATCTCCTGAAATGGAAGCAGCTGTGGCTTTTTAGGTGGCAAGGAATCAATAAAAGGATGAAAAAGTACACGGACGTGCCTGAGACTGCTCTTGACACCCGCACTCAGACACAATTACGAGCTATAGGGTACTATAATGTAGGGGCTTTACAGTCAGGATTAAATCACCAGGAGCATGCATGTTGCCCCCTAAACCATGCAAATGAACCTTGTGCTTATGCAAAATGGAAAACTGTGTCTGGAGACATTTATGTGCTTCTTAAAACTAGAGTGTATTACATTGGGTGAAACAGTTTAATAAAACAATGCTACTTCCAGAGATTCCACTTGCCATTTTGTAGTGTTAACATACCTAGCAGGAAAGTACGCTAGGTCTGTAATAAGCCTTGAGTAGTAAATTGCATTTCTTCTCCATCAGTGGTGTCACTCTGGAAGGACCATGTGCTCCACTGTCAGCCTTTTCTATCCTGCTGGCACAGAGACACGTGCCCTTCTGACTCCCCCTTGACTGGTTTTGCATTCAGCTTCAGTTTTGATGTCTTCTTTCTTTTTCCATAGTAATGCACCACCTTTCTGAGACATTTTAGTTGGGGCTTTCAGACTACTTTTTCTTACTGTAAATTTTTTTTCCTCAGAAAAGAGAAGAAAGCAAGTACATTCATATGAGTCACTGAGTCTGAGATACTCTGTGGAGATAGTTACAACAACCTGGACGCTTTTCAAAGACTATTTCTGGCCTACCTGTTAAACTCCAAAGAAAAAGATGAGAAGTGAGACAAAGCCTTTCTGCCTGTGGACAGATAAGACTGACTTTGCTTTTAGTAGGTCTTCAAAAGCTGAAGGTTCCCTGCTAAGCCTTACTGCATGTCTTACCACATTTTGCTACGTGACTTTGCTAGATGAGCTGAGGCATTCTCCTTGTTCAGTGGTTGCAGGAGTGTGATGGGTTGACTGAGTATCTTCCAAAAGATCTCAAAAATCAGTGATAGATTCCCAGGGGGGTTTGCAGTCCCTATTACTCAGGCTTCAAAGTCCAGAGCACAGCTAGAACCAGTTAACATCTAGGAACTGCCTTTTTGTAAAACTGTGGTAAACTTTAATCTGTATGTACGTCAATACTTGTGGTGGATTTCTAGTCATAGGTCCACCCCGTTTCCCCCATATCCTGGATGAGACAAAGGAATTAAAACACAAGTAGAAGAATGTCATCTTGTAATAGAGTCATCACTTTGCCAAAAAGTCACAACGATACATAATCTCAGAGCTATCACCTGGGATAACTCATCAAGCCTCTAGGAAGGGCAATAGCTACATCCATATATATCTGCAGCTCAGTCTGCCTGTATCTGTCATCTTTCCACTGCAGACAAATGCCTCCCTTGCAATCACAAAATGCTACTACACTTCAGAAGCTGAGGAAATGAGACTCCATTCTTTAAAGGTGAATACTTTTTTGATAAATAGAGAGAAAAAACAGAGTTAGAAAAGACACACAATTTGAAAGACACAAGAAAAGAAAATATCCAAGAAAATAATTTCAGGGAATATTCCTGTTTAAATCTCAGGGAAAAAGAAGCAAGAAGACTGGAACCTCTCTCTTGTAAAAAGGTTGAGAGTTGGGGTTTTTCAGCCTGGAGAAAAGTAGGTGCTGGGGACCTTGTTGCAGCTGTTCAACACAAAAAGACTTTTACCAAGGCCTGTAGGGACAGGACAAGAGATAATGGTTTTAAACTGCAAGAGATTAGATTTAGATTGGATATAAGGAAGAAATTCTTTACCATGAGGAGAATGAGGCACTGGAACTAGTTGCCCAGAGAAGTTGTGGATGCTGCATCCCTGGAATTGCTGAAGGCCTAGGTGGATGGAGCTTTGAGCTACCTTCTCTGGTGAAAATTGTCCCTTCCGTAGCAGGAGGGTTGGACTAGCTGACCTTCAAAGGTCCTTTCCAGCCCAAACCATTCTGTAATTCTCTGACCTTCCAGTGAGCAAGTCTGATGGCAAGCTGAGGGCCCGCTTTCTCCAGTTTCTTTGCTCAGTAGATCATGGCTCAACAGTGATGAATTATGAACACCATGACAACTCACTTTCTGTATAAAATTCCTCTCAAATATGAAACTTCCAAAATGCAGGAACTCTTTATCAGGTGCTCCATAATTTTGAGGAATGTGCTTTTGATGTCACCCCACCATTCATTAGAAGCAGCTCTCTAGACCTTTACAAACTGTGCATGACTTCTCAGCAGTGAGCTTGCCTGAAGACACAAATTGTCATCAGTTATATTTTTTCCTCATGTTACTGGTCTCTTCCTGCATTATTGCATCATGCTAAGCTCCACTGCAAGGGCTACCAAAAATAAGATGAACTCACTCTTATTTTTACCAGTTTAACTGCTGAACGCATCCTCTTGAGAGAGCCAGAGAGGCTTTGTTTGACAGAGTGGCTGCATGGTTGCAGTGTTTGTTGAACTCTTCGTCCTCAGCAGGGGAGGGTATTCCATAGCTCACAGATTTAACTGAATATTTTGCAGGCAGCATCACTAAGTTAAAACCAAGTAATTTCTTTCCCTTTGAAGAAGAACTACGGGGAAGTTATTGCCTTTCAGTTGTGTGGCAACTGTTGACCATTTAACAGTTCAAAGCAAGTTCTGAACAACATCCAATATAGACTTTGCTTTTTATTGTACAATAAATGAATGGGTGACTGTTTCTGTCTCAGAAACCATAGAGAAGACTAGCAGTAATGACTTGTGAAATGAAATTAGGCTTACAGGGAGTGGGACTGAACACCTAATTTCTCCACTACTGCTAGCAATTTTGACTTTCGATTGTATGATGTATGTTCCAAGGGCCAAATTTCATTTACCTGAACATATTTTGGATCCATCAAGTTAAAAACAAGAAAAAACAAGAAAAATAAAGAAGCGCCAGTGCATCTTTCATAACATTTTTACTGTTAGAAGGACCAAGGCTTTGAGGATTTGTCTGAAATCATTAGCTGATTTTCTCATTACTGTCACAGTGTGGAAGGAGAGTTCGCCCTGTACCAGCTTTGACTGTCTGTCTACAACTTTATCACAAAGGACCCAGTAGACTTCTTGTACCCACAGTTGCATTGACTTTCATGTCCCTTCAATAGCTTGAGGTACTTTTCTGCCTTCAATAAAATCACTCCTTACCAATCAATAAAAAAACCCCAGAGAATACGAATCTTTCAAAATCAATTATTATGTACAATAATCACACAAGTATGCTAGGGATGGCTGAAGTGTGAAAGCAAATCCCAGGACCAATGATCTCAAAGCCTCTAGAAACTAGTAGAAAATGATGTAGTTTTATTCACTTGTACTTTTGTGTTTGCCAGTGTCAAGGTTAGATGATGAGTGGGTGTATTAACTCCTCAGCCTGTTCCCTCAACTTTAACAAGACAAACTACACTTAAATGTGAGGATATTCAGTTTGATCAAAAACTTTCTACTGCTGGCTGCCAATTGAGATGACAGAGTTCAGACAAGGTGGAAAATAACAAAATACTGTAAATGAGAGTTAAACTCTCACAGTAGCTATTTATGTGGTGCAAAGAGGATTCATGAGACCACTTTGCAGAAGTAAAAATTACAAGGCTAGTTAGAAATTATTGCAACAATGCACACTGAAAGCAGCTTGGAAAAGCCACATTTAGCAGGAAGCCCCCTTGGGTGAAAGGCTGGGGTTTTCATCTTCTTTATAACATTTTTGGTCATGTCGGAAAGTTAGCTGGTGGATGTTCTAGGGATGGCACTGATTTCTAAATAATATATTGATGTAATGTGATTTAAGAAACCTGCAGTCTTCAAATTCCAAGGTATCAAATAATTGCCATGTAGCTGTTCAACCTTTTCAAATACAGACACTTTTCTGAATCTGAGATATTTGCAAGCTACAGCTGTATTTTTTAAAGTCTTTCTTAGAGCTCATTCTGAGCTCTACACTTCTATAAGTTTGCTTTCCTGCAAAGAAAGTACTAAGAAATTGACAGTAGGAAATGATGAGAGGTAAGGGTGACTGACACAAAAGTATGTGTTTTCACATTTGTCCTCAGTGCTTTTTCAAGCCTAGTCTCAGTTTCTGATGTTCTTGCTTTCCACTGGGTTGGTGCATAACACTGAAAGACCTTGCACACAGCCTTGAACTTCCTTGCTTTTTACCATTTCCTAAGTACAGCATAATTCAGGGGACAACCTCAGCAGCCCTGTGCTCCATGTACCAGGGCAGCATAATTTCAAATGGATTTCTAAACTGCACTGCCATTTCGTCTCTGTAAGTATGCTCAGACCCAGGAGTGTAACAAGCATATTACAAACAACTTCTTTCCCTCACCAATCCTCTTGCCTCCAACACTCCAGTCCCACTTTCCCCCCTTTGCAATACAGATTTCTACCTACATTTTTACAGAGTCACAAAAATACATGGATTACATTTAGCTATTTCCAGATGAACATACTACCCAGAAAGCATGCTGAAAAATCCTTTCTGGGGAAGATGTAAGAAGATTTACATAAACAGCAGCCACTTCTCAGTCATTCATGTATGTTATTGCCCAAAAATGTAATGGAATAGAAGCAAGGTCAGAAATCGAATAAGAGAAGATTTAAAAAAATGTAAAAAAGAAAAAAATTTAAAAGTACATCTATATTGATATTTCAAAGCACAACATTAGAGGTCAGGTTTATCAGCAGGAAACTGGATACACTGATATCAAACAGCAGCTCTAGCCTGTCAGTCAAGAGTTCAGCCAGATCTTGTTTAGAAGCATGTACAGATCTTAGGAATCCTTTGGTGATAAAGCAAGCTTGGATGTAGCCCCCATTCCTTGTGTCCTTGGTCGCCAGGGAGAGTGATAAATGTGTGGAAAGAAAACTTTCCAGAGTTAAAAACATCTACCCTCTGATCATTTTTCTAGACAATCAAGACACAGAAGCTATAAGTCAGATCAGTCAATAGAATAAATATGGATGTAATCAAAACATAAGAGAAAGGGAAACAATTTGAAGAAGTAGGTGATAAAAAGAAATAAAATTTTAGCATGAAGACTACTTTCTTTTTAATCCATATATGGCTGTCTCTGCTATTTTCATTGTTCTTAGGTGTTACACCCTGCATTATCAACCTCCTGTTTGCATTTTACCCATTTTTCCTTCTTTTATGTTTTCCAGGTATTTTTAAGGGCTCTTCCAGTCTTTACAAACTGGAAAACTACACTAGAGAAGCCAGAGATATAAGCCTTTAATTGGCAGGAGGGAAGGTTTTTCTGAAACACTACAAATACAAATAAAGCAAAGCTTTTGCTCAGGGTTGATCATATGCAGTTGTCTTATAACCTCATGCATTTTTTTTCTGCAGGGCCCTGCACCACTAAAAACAAAACAAAACAAAACAAAACAAAACAAAAAAACAAGGCAAACAGAAATGAGCATGTCCACAGGGCTCTTATGATACAACTACATTTGTCTCCCTTTAATGCTGTGACTCCTCTGTTAAGAGTGTCCCTATTCAGTAGATTTCTTCAGTAGATTTCAGGACCAGAGAATCTCCTAATTAAAAGTTCACAATTTCATACAAACACGATTCTCAGGAAATATAGATATATGCGTATTGATTTGATGCATTTAATTTTTCCTTCAAAACTGTGGAAAGAATAAACCTGAGTTAAAGATGCAGGCAAGTAAACCCTGAACATGAAAAAATATCGAAGGGCTTCAAATCTCTAGGTACAAGTGCCTCTCAAAACAATACTAAAGACCTTTGTCTAGAAAGAACAAAGGTGCATGCAGAACTTCATTTGGCTCAGTTTGGTTTTTAGCTCACAGTTACAGTTTGCAGCCATATTACCATGCAGAGAGTGACAGATCTATAGACTGGATAAATAAGATTTAAAATTAAGTCCTCATTGAACAAAAAACAAAAAACAAAACAAAAAAAAAAAAAAAAAAGAAGAAGCCAAAATTCACCAGAAGGACTCTGCAAAGAATTTTGTCCCTTTTTTAACCAGTTTTAATAAATGAGGTGACAGATGGCCCCAGATCCAATACAAGGTTGCACTGGCTCAGGGGGCTCTGTTTGTTCATGGGTAGCAGCTGAACTCCAGGACTGGGCTGTTCCCTGGGAGGCACCATTTGTTCTAATGGGCAATGCTTCATACTCGTGTGTGTGCGTGCGTGTGTATGTCCCCCCATTTTCTTTGTTTTTGGTGCCACATCCACACAATGGCTTGTAAATGATTCCTCACTAGGTTTCCTTTTTATACCACTGGCAAAGATTTTGTCCTCCACCAGTTCTTAGGGGAAAAGGCTTGCACAGCTTTTCCATAATGACCTTCTTATCTGTGCAGCCAGCAGCAACGCTGAAAATGGGGGAGATTGGGTTTTATAATTAAACTGGTGCTCCCTCTGTTGGCTGGATGTCAGAGCCCAGAAACAAGGACTTGCGTTGCCAAGGATTGCACTGATTGTGGAGAAAAAAACAAAACCAAAAACAACCAACCAACCAACCAACCAACCAACCAACCAACCAACCAAAACGTTTGTATTCTGACTCTGCAAACTACGATTTCTCCTTTTCGAGTGTGCATGCCAAATATCTTTCCTCTCCCTTTACATTCACATCTGTCACAAATTTGAGAGTTTGAAGTTTAGCTGGCAAAGAGAAAAAAATTCAGAGAAAAAAACTCAGCAACTACCTGCAATACTGTCTTCCAAGTATTCCACAGCTGCCAAGGGATGTGGATGGATAATACATATAAATAAGGCTAAACAGCAAAAAAGATGCACCTCATTCAAGTTGTTTAAGATGCACATCAAAGCTGCATACCACTTTGTGAAAAATTATCTATGGTCCACTTTGCTTGTGTTTGAGGGTTCTCTTGTCTCAATGGTTTCCCTCCACCATCACAGAAAAAGAATGAACTTTTCAACAAACAACTAAGCAGCACACCATTCATATTGATGGAAGGGGAGTCAAAAGAGTGTAATGAAGTTTTGCCCTCTGTGTTCTATTATGACACAGTGACAGAGAGCCTCATTATTGCCTTGTTCTGTTTACAAGGATGGGACTAGTCTTTTGAAAAAGTGCAATCAACCAGGCTTCCCACAGAATGTTGAATATCTTTACTAAATTACAAATCTTACGTTTCAGAACTAATGCTGTTCTCCATTTCAAGAAAGCTGTATGTATCAGCTTTAAAATTAATTACTTACCTGGTGCTCTGCTGCAAGATAAATACATTTGGGGTTGTATTATTAGCAAACAGTGTTATCTTCTTTGCAGCCCATTGGGTTGTCAAGCACTGCTTGCATTAGAAGAGTGTGTCTCTGCTTTTTTTGGCACAGTGGAATTTAGGATATTTTGAACTTCGTAAAATGAACAGGAGGCAAAAAAATACTAAATGAAAATGCCAAGATGTGCTAAGCTCAGGAATTCTTTTAATCTTACCTCTTTGTAGAACATTGCCACCTGCAGAGGTGTTTCCTGGCAGGGTTCTGGCACTGGCTGTTTTTCAGAGCCTCTGACTTTCCAACAGGGTGTTGTAGCACCTCACTGGATCTTGCTGGACATGAGCTAAGTTCCCAACCAAGTCTATTCTTAAAGCTTGTTCACCTAGCTAGCTCACTATAAAGATGTCTTTCCTCTTTAGAGACTCTTAATGTTTTCCTTACTCCATGTTTTTTTCTCTATTTCTCTTCTACTGAAGCTATTTATCATCTCCATTTCAACCTCAGATTGTTTTATACTTCCTCCTCTTGTTAAAATAATTTTCTTTATTTGATGACAGAGCCATATATGCTGCCAGTCCCTACCTTTCCCCACGACCTTACTGGGTGTCAATCTTTCCCTCAATTTCCCATTTCTGTTAGCTCAAGTCCTGCTGAAATAATTTCTCACATTTCAGGTCCCACAGGGAAGATCAATACCAATTAGGAGAGCGTATTTTAATAGAGATGTATCAAAATTTTTCATTCTTATAGACCAGTTTCATTCCCACTCAAGGATAAAATAAGGCAACAATTTAGAGACAATTCTCTTTTTCTGAAAAGGGCTATATATCAAGTTCACTGAGAGCTTAGCAGAGTATGCTGCATTTGCCTACAGTGAAAGTATTATTTCTTCCCATCAAAACTCTCCCTCTTAGTTACTTTTGGATATAGAATAGCACATTAAATAGACCTTGGTTATGACCTAAATGTGGGAAATAGCTAATACCTGGTTTAAAACTCTGAAAACCATTGAGAAATTATTTTAATGAATGCCTTTGAGGGCTTTCTGTTATCTTTATTGGAAAAGATGTATAATCATAGTACTGTTTTCTTACTTCTGCACAGATGCAGAAGTCACATTCACCTCTTTGGGGTGCAAGTCCTTGACACAGAATTTGGTGATATTTTTGTGAGTACGGTCAGAGAAAGGAAGATACATGGTTGCTAAGCTTTTAAGCTTGGATATGATTTCAGAAAAGAGTCAACTCTGAATCAAAATGCTCAATCAACTCCTGGGGAAAGGAACTTGACAGGAAGGACACTTGTCCTGTTTTTGTAAGGGAAGGCATCTATGGAAATCCCATCAGAAAAGGACAGGGAAACCTGTTTGTCTTCCACCACCAGGAGGGGCCATAGCAGCGGCCAAGAAGTTGTCCTTGACTTGTCCCACACCCCAGCCTTCCTACATCAAAACCAAAAAATGACTTAATTTTTTGTTTCATGTCCTTGCCAAAACCTCAAACCCAATGAATTTGCCTGCTGTCCCACCCCAAACTCTCTTTAATGGGGAACATAAAGCACACCATGCTGTCCCTCTGCTATTAAGTGTGCCTCAGAAAGCAGAATAGAGTCATAGCACAGAATAAGGATGGGCAATGCTGTTTACTGCAAATGAAAGTGAGGGGTTGGGCTGGGGGGTTGAGCTTTTCACAGCCTGGTATTAAAAGGTAACTGTTTGCATCTCTGCTGCTGTCAGGAAGAGCTATTCTCCAAAGCAAATGGATTCCTGACAGTGTTTATTCTGGCAGCTTGAGTTTAAAATAATGATCTCAGACGTTAGTTAAGCATGTAACAAACAGTGAATTAAGATTTGCATTCTCAGAGAAATTACTGGAACAGGCCTAATTTCTGGTCTGCCAATCAGACAGAGGAAAAACACTAAAGGAATAAATTGCTTTCTCCCATCCTCCTGCCTGCCTTCAGACAGGCAGACCCACCATTCAGGAAAACGTGCTTCACACACGTGTGTCCCCCAAGGCATTGGAGTTTACTGGGCACTGTTTCCTCAGTAAAGGCCATTTTGTTGTGAGATGCAGTACCCATTGTAGGGGAAAGTCTGCACATGCAGCCATGTTTGCACTAGCCCAGCTGCCCTCTTTCCCTCTGCTCCTAAAGTGGAGCTGACTCCTTCCTATGGAACTTTTCTTTGATGCCTTTGCATCATCACTGCCCACAGCTACACCAGACTAACAGAGAAAAGGCTTATTCCTCTTTTTACTAAAAAATTGCAGCCTCCCTCTTGAAAATAACTACTTGTCCCTTGCTTTTGTTTTGCTTCTTTTGTTTAGTTTAAACTGCCCTGGCAGCAATTTAGTCGACTCATTCTCTTTCATCTCTTCTCAGAGCCACTCTTCCTTTTGTCTCCCCTTCCTTCTTTCTCTACACCCTACCACAGTAGCAACATGTAGCTCAATCACCAAAACACGTCCATGTCACAGACCTGAAACTCTGTTCTCCAAAATACCGCTGCTAAATTTTGATTGAAAATGTACAGTGGGCAAGGAAACAGCCTCGACTAAAGGGTCAGAAGACTTGAAAGACTCATCACATTTTTGTTCCAGTTATAAAACTGATACCCTTGGAGGGGAGGTTGGGGGGGTGCTGGGGTGAGGGCAGAAGTTGATGAAATCTGAGCTATAGGAAAGTGCAGTGTGACTGGTGCTAGACCAGTCCATCTGGTGGTTCAGCTTCTTTATGGCTTGCTGTGAGAGGATTGCACAGCTCTATTCACACATAAAAAAGCAGAAGACAGAGAGTCACTGCTGTGATCTGAAACGTGGTGCTGTCTGACAGTCTGATTGCCACCCCAATCTAGCAGGGCTAAAGGCAGAGAGCAGTGAGAGAAGGGAGTAGAATCTGAGTGGGGGTGAGAGATCAATGCACTTTTCTTCACTGACACACAAGATTCCCAATTGTCAGTGTTAGTCAGACAACTGTTTTTCTCTTGCAAATGACTATTAACAGTTGGCGAGAATTCTCAAATAAAATGAATATAAATGTTTATTCATGCTTCAGGTGTGCTTGGCAACTCCATGTCTTCTGATTCCTTGTCAGGCTTCCTTTGCACAGGCTCCCTTTTGCCCCTTGCAGAGACAGGGGCCCAGGGTGTGATTGCCATGCTCTCAGGACCACTGATCACCTTTCACTGCTTAACCCAAGACCTCACCATTGTACAAGACTTGCAGGCTCTTTGATTTACCATGTAATTCTCCACAAATGTGCAATAACCAAGGTACCCAACAGGACTCGCAGAGGTTTCTCACCATAAAGACTGCACAAGGAATATATATATGTAAAGCGACTCAGCTACTACCTGCTGTTCTCTGATTCAGTTTCCTTATCAATTTAAAGCATCAGACTCTTAAAGCATTCAGGAGGAATCTTCTCCTCTGTCCTTGGACCTCCTTCTGTGTCCTTCTCTTGGGCTGTGAAACAAACCTGTCCTTCATAGAATCATAGAATGACAGAATGGTTTGTGTTGGAAGGGATTTTAGAGATCATCTGCTCCCAACCCTCCTGCAGTGGGCAGGAACATCTTCCTCTGGAGCAGGTTGCACAAAGGCTCATCCAACCTGGCCTTGAACACTTCCAGAGTTGGGGAACCCACAACTTTTGTGGGAAAATATTCCAGCATCGCACCACATTCATGGCTTCACCACATTCACATGGCTTTTTCTTCCTAGGAAGACTCACTCAAATCCCCCACCATGTTATGAGGTTGTAAGCAGACTGGCTTTTTTAAGCTGGCTGCCATTTTATCAAGAATGCTTCATTTCAAAAGTAAATTTCCAAAGTATAATCTTTCTCTATAGTCAGCCCCCTTCTTGGCCTCTGAAATTTTCCCAGACTGGAGGTGAAAACACACTGGAGAAGGTAAAGAAGATTCTGACTCAAAATGTGTGTTTCATGATGGCTATATATAAGGTTATATATATGGTATAAGACTATATATAATTATACTATTGAGTTTGCAAGGATTTCTGACTAGGAAATAAAACAGCAGGTATTACTAGAGCAATAACAGAGTAAGTTATTATAGAGCATTTTGATAAAAAAATTAAATAGAAAAAAAACCCCAAATCAACCCAGAAACTAAATAATATTAATTATGTTTCATTATTTTTCAGTAGAAAATATTTATTAAAAATGGTCCAACTACTCATTTTAGTGATTTCTGTTGTTTATCAGGGTTTGTTTGAATTTCTTTTATATCACAAAATAGTCCTTAATTCTTAGTCCTTAATTTCTTGGCAAGAATTTTGTTCTTGCTGTTAAAAATGTCTGACACTGACAGTCCTGTTCAGTGAGTAATAGGACTAAAATAATTGTGGTGGGGCTGAAGAGATGGTCTTGTTTGCATATCTCAGTTTTCTTTTAAACTGCTTACAGTTATCCAAGAGCACTGATATCATGAGTAGAAATAACCGCACTCCCAAAATGTTAGACTAATACTTCTGAAACCATCACTTCAGAAACAATAATTTTGGGCTTTATATATAACTTTTAAGTGCTGTTCATTCATCACTGACCTCCAGAAGTCTGTGTTTTCAAACTATAGAGGGAGGGTAAGATATCAAGGGAAGTTAAAAAAAAGTGGTGGGTACAATACATTACAGAAACTGACAGAAATTGAGAGCAAGAGAAGAACAGAGAGAAATGCAGCTAGAATTCTTGCCCAGTTTTGCACTGATTGTGTGAGAGACCAAGGAGCTGCCTTTGGATGCTGCCTTTGAGGGGATGAAACAACCAGTAACTGCTTGGTAGCTATCTGAAGAATCGACCAGGACAGCACAAAGGGTGTCATCTTGCATCATGTAAGGAAGGATCTGTGTGTGACAAGGCCACTGAGAAGAGGGACAGAGGAGAATTCCGCACCTAAATCTCTTACAGACTATACAAGCTCTATCGTGCCAGGCAGGGATGGACAAGTACATTCAAGCCTCCTGCAAACCAGAAATTAAGGAATCCTCAGAGATGAGCCTGTTTCCATTATAGTTCTGTGTACACAGAGGTTTTACAAGCTCAGTGGCAAGGTGCAAATCAAGAGAAAGAAAGGGGTTTCTGATATAAATCTTGTCTCCCCATTCCTATCCTTTACACAGTTTGAACCAGCTTTCTCAGGGGGCAATTGCAATCAACAGAAGAATGGTGCACTCTCTTCCATTCTATACTTCTAAAATAGTACATTAGATGATGGGGGATTAAAACCCTGAAACTTTCCTGTGTGCAAATATTCTCCAAAAACTAAAATCCAAGAAAGAACTGAAACATATTTTTCTTTTCCTATTTTGTGGTGATTTCAAAATATGATATTAATAAATTTAACTTTATAATCTCATTATAAGTATGCATAAAGAAGTAATAAATTTTACATTTTCAGAAGCTGCTGAAATATTTTATTTTTGTAGCAAGATTCATGGTATTTATTACATGGGGAGTAAGGGGAAAATGTTTTTCTCCTCCTGTGTTCTACAGAGAACCCGAACTATTTGCAACAGTCCTTTTTTTTCAGGTAGCTCAGCTTATTTTCTCGGTCCACACTGGGGATTGAACACTGAATTCAGCCTGGAGAAGGCAGGTAAAATTGCCAGGAACCAAATGTTGGTTTCACATCTATGACTTCTCAGAACCACATGAGAGAGAGAAGTATGAAATTCTATATCTAAAATTGAAAAAGTGTGACTCGGGGGTTTCATTTTTTTTAAAAAAAAACAGACCTTAAAAAGAAAGCAGGGGCTAAAATTGGAAGAGCAGGAACAAAGGAGCAATGGGTGTAGGGACAGGATGTAGAAGATGAAAAGTTGCAGAGAAGTCAGTCAATCTCCACACAAGTTTTCCACATTTCATGACATATTTTTGTTCATTAGCTGAACTAACACTCCAAACCTCAGATGCGTACATCCTTGGGATTGCTTTGTTCCACAGACATTGCTGTAACTCCTGTCTCCAGAGACATTCTTAAACCCATATTAAAGGAGTTAGCTTGGGTAACACTGTTTAACTGGGACAGCACAAGCAGCAGAGACAAAACAACGGCACAGACAACGAAGCATTTGCACAGATCCTTAGGCAGGATTTGCAGCTCATGCAAAGCCCAGGCAAAGCCCTGTGCTGCTGTGAATGCCCTTCCAGCTACTTCTCATGAGCCTCAGTGGGGGCAGCAGGAAGTCCATCCTCAGGCTCTCGCCAGGGCAGAGCAGAGCAGCCTTGCCTGTCTCTTCTGAGCACTGTTGCACAGGTATGCAATGCAAACTGTAATGCTCTAGAGCTCTTGTCCTCACCAGCCATGGCTGCTGAGTTAAGATGTTTTACCCCTTACCAGTGTGAACAGACTGCAGCTATCTCTGGCTTAGACTGTGCTGCAGTCTTCAAACAAAGCCAAACAGGATTCTTAAGGGATGGGTATGGAAGGGGAAAGGACTTGCTCTAATGAAATAAATGAAAGAAAACCCACTGTTTTGCTGAAAACTTCTATGATGGAAAGTCCCACATGATGGACTGCTTCCCTACTGTGTTCACATCTACATAAAATGGCACAAACATCCACAGATCTATTTACTATTGTATGATGCTATATTTGCTACAATCTTATATATATATGTGGTGTGTGTGTAGATGTGTAGAAGTAGGTGTGTCTATATATATATATATTTAGAGAGAGAGAGAGAGAAAGGTATGAATATATACATACGTGCCTGTTTCTTTTTCCTGAAGTGATTAGAAATAGTGGACAGATGAACAGCTGGTTATTGATTAAACCAATGTGATATTTACAGGAAAGGAAAATACTGCACAAAATCCTGACCTTTATATTGTGTCTGATCTCCTGGGTCTTATGGGATACCTGGAAAAGAAGAGTCTCAGGAGAGCCTTCTGTCATCTCTGTCTGGCTGCCATACCTTCACTTGCCCACCCCCAATTAGAGTCAAACAGCCCAGTAATTCAACCAGCCATTGATCTACAAAGAACCCAGTGAGCACATCACCTTTAAAAAATTCTTCCCTTACACATGCCTTCCCACCAAGCTCAAAGGCCAATTCCTGCTTAATGAAAAAAAACTTCCAAAATCAGAAGTGATCCATTATAAGAAACATGTCCGCTAAGTTTCTGATTCACCAGTAAAACTGCATCCTGGAAATGCCATAGTTTTAAAGCTATATAAATTGAGGACATAAGACTGTCTGCTCAACCACTGGCTCTAGGACCCGCTTCTGAAAGAAACCAGACTCATCTGTACTGCATTTAAATTTAACCTTGTTAATACAATTTTTGTCAGGGACAGTGCTGGTAAGTGGGTCAGTCAAGGCTCATATATGGGGAGGAAGACAAATGAGAGAAAGCACAACAGAGAGGTTCACACAAGTGTCTTTTTTTCTTTGCATCAGGAAAAACAGGGTTCTATCATCACAGGAAAAGCTACCAACTCACAGTATGTATCTTAAGGCAGGATTTGTTCCTTTTCATTTCCACATGTCCCATGCATTTCTTCACTCTTATTACAGTCCAGCTTTCTGTTTAATGTTCCTTATTTTGGCACTTCAGAGCCAGTTTGCAACATATGGTCTATTAGGTGTAGACCTGCAACTGCTTACAGAACTCAGGGCTTGCTGGAGTACAAAGACCTTGGTACACAACAGATGTACGGATGAACGCACGGTGGAACGTGCTGTGGATACAAAGGGATAATGATACTGCTCAGAATCAGATTTATTCTGCTTCTCCTGTGGAGTACACCTGTCTTCTGCTGGCGATACATGTGGCTCCAGCCAGCAAGGCTTCGTCATCCAAAACTAAGCTTAGATCTTCTTTCCCTCATTACTGCACTGTGATTCCCCCTCCTACACCTCATTTGCACAGGGCAACTACAGGTTCATCTAAGCATTTCATTAGAGTGTTCAAGACAAAGCCCCAGTAGGCTTGAAAGTGATACACACAGATGCAAACAAATAAACCTAGATGAGCAAACATAAGTGTACCTGTGGGTTCACAACAGATTTTAAACAAATTCCCAGAAAGGAGATTAAAAGTCTTGACACCCTTAGCTGTAAGAAAATGAGTCATGTTTGTTAACTCCTTCTGGCTGTTCACTATCCTCTTTAAAGATTGCTGTGTTACTTATGCCATGAAAGGAACTTCCTCAAAGGAGCCTCAACTGTGATTTTCTGCCAGATGGAGGTTATTCCAGAGGTCAGATATTAAGTCCTGGCTCCTTCTCCTTCACACTGTGTGGATAGTGCAGAGGTGATGGAGCTACTAACATCCAGCTGGCAATAAATTGAGGAGTCTTCATGTGGGATAATTCTGGTATAAATAAGTTTACACCATCTGCTTTACCCTCTGACGTAGGTGTTTGGGTATGTTCAAGGTAGTCTGAGCTTGGTATGTTGGGCTCCAGAAGTTTGGAGGGGGATCTTTAGAGGACTCAAACTTATAGAAAGACAGACCAGTAGAGGAATGAAAGCATGCCATGAAACAGAATGGCCAGTCAATTAGATGCAAATCTCTCTTATTGGAATAAAAATTACTTGTTTCACAGACTGGGGAACCAAGGGACATTTTACCCCTTCATCCAGCTCTACAGCTTCAAGCTCCCTAACACGTCCCACATAGCCCTCCCACCCCAAATACCCCACCACACAACATGTGAGCCTGCTTCTGCACCACTCCCATCTATCCCTCACTGGGGTTACACCTTCTGTGTTTGGGGTGCTTTGACATCTCTGAGACTGCAATCACTGTGTCAAAACTGGTTCACAAGTTCTCAGGGAGCAGGAGCTGCCAGGTAATGTAAACACAGGAACATGATTTTCTTGGGACTTCTTACCTGCATGAAATCAGGAACTTTTCTCCTTGTCTGCAGTTACCTTGCAGGTGGTGTGACAGAAAGCAGCCTCTGAGGCAGTAGTGGGTCTTTTACTAGCAAATCCTTCCTATTTAGCATCCTCAAAGGCTTTGCCACCAACAGTTTAAACACCTTAGAAAACCATGGTTCCCTCTGACAGTAAAGGATACTACCTAGAATTACCTCATCTGCTTCTTCCTGTGGCTATATTGTCAGACATTATCAGCAAATATTTGCTTGTTATAAACTTGTCATTGGGGGAAAAACATGTTAGTCTTCCTGCCTCCCAGGTACCTAAGGCTTTGTTGTTTTTATCCAGTGAAGACCATCTTGCTTGAGTTGTTCTTTCTGTGTATATTGCTCATCCAGACAGGCTGACAAGTGACAAGGTGCACCCACAAGCACAAGTAATTCTGAATATATAAAGGAGCAAAACCTTTGTGTTTCAAATGGCATGAGTTTGTTTTCTCATTGTCCCCATCTGCTTCTCCCTAACCTCCATCTCATGGCTTATATAGAGGGTAGGGGAGGATGAGCATTTCTGAACAACAAAAAGTCTCATTGCTCCTAAAAGTAAAGAAATTCTGCTGTATTTGTTAGAAAACAAGGGATTTTGGACCAGTAAAACTCCATGAATTTCAATCACACTTCTCCAAGTTCAGTATAAAATGGTAAAAGGGTTCTACCTAATGCTTTAAGCTTCAAGTGCAAACTCACTTTGGAAATATTAAACCTTCTACAGTTTTGAGAAAACATCAGATTTGAAAACACCCACATTTCTCATTCTCTATTTCCTTACTCTTTTATATTGCACTATAGAAAAGCTGAAGCCTTTATTTTATTTGATTTAGGGTAAAGAGAAAGGTAGGAGTTCCAATTGAAATGCAGACAGTACCTGTCAACTTTCATGCTTCTCTCCTGAAAAGCACAGAGGGATCACAGTCTGAGACTGCCATGTAAAGTTGTAATACAGTGTTAAACATGCATTACTGGAAAACAAGACTTTCAGTACAGTAATGTGTCTAATGAGAGGTTTAAGCATAATTGTGAACTAGAGTAATAATAAATCATGCAAGAAGTACCAGTTCTTAATTAACAGCCCATTATTTTGAGTAAAGTGCAGCTGCTTTATACCTTAGGTGTATATAATTAAGTGTATCATAAACTATGGTTACATTTTTCTAATAGTTGAGCTCTGTAAAGCCTAAGTGCTAGACTAGGTGCTATTTTACTTTTCCTGTTCCAATTTAGTATATATATATATTTTTTTAAGCTGCAGTTTAAGTAGGCTCACTATTAAACAATAGACACTTATTTAATGTTCATATATATGAGACATAAACAAGGGATAACTTGAAGTCTTTCTAATAAACAATATTACCACAAATCATGCAGAAAAGTGCTTGAGTCTATTACACACTCTTCTTGTAAACACTGGCTGTGCTTTAGAAAAGCATCTTCAGCTACATTCCAACCTCAAAGTCATTTGCTGAAAGACAAATTATTTTGTTTCAGTCCTTAACAACCAGGAACTAAAAATTTATGTGAAAGTGTTTTCTGCTGGCTTAAATACTGATGGTGTTTTCTCAAAAACATGAAAATGCATGTTGTGCCTTTCTCCCTTATAGGCTTGGCTTTCTCATGCTGTAATTCACTGCAACATATAAGCCTTTATTCCTTTTCCTGTACCGGGAATCGTGTAACTCAGAGTGTTTTCCTGTTGTGACTGAGAAGATGAGGAATTGTAAAAGACTAACACTACAATTTAACGCTTCAGAGAAACAGTGTATATCATTACTCCTCTGTAGCCAAGCACACTAATTAATATTTATTGCACCTGTCAAACCAGTAGCCATGGTCAATCCATTGCTGCAGCAGTTCAATGGGAGGCTGGGCACCATATTTCTCCTTGGCAGGCATGTTTAGGTCATCAACAAAGACAAAAGCCCTTTTCCCTGGTGGAGCACTGTAAACCCTCTTCTTTTCTCCTGCAAAATTAAACCATTAATTTTATTCATGTTAATTTTCATCTTACTTTGAAAAAGCAGGAAACAAAAGAGAGAGAGAAATTGGAAAAATAAAAGAAAATAAAAGAAAGGAAGAAAATAAAGAAGGAAAATCCCACACTTTCTGGGGAGCCTGCCTGACATTATTATTAGAACCAGTTCTTTTGGAATCCATGACCTTTTATTTTTATCAGATGTGCCGTAAAGGTCACAGAAACATGGGGAGGACATAGTTATAAATCCACATGGAGTTTAATCAAAGGTGGCATGTTGTTCTGAAGTAAACAAGCTAATAAAACTATTCCAGTTTAAACAAAGAGAAAAAAAGGAAAAGAAAAACCCTTTGTTAAAGACTGTCAACAGAACTCTGATGAACTTGAATGTATCAATGGAATTAATTAGGCAAGAAGGATTATAATAAGTGAATTTTGGTGCTGCATCTACAGTAGCCTCTTTGGCACCCTGAGTAAAATGCTTTTATTTTGAGACCTGCACCTCATTCCAAAGCATGTTGTGGTGCACAGTGTGCTGCTGGGGGGATGTATTCACTCCAGCTAATTACAAGACACAGAGAACTTGAACTAAAGGCAACCGTGGAGCAGACTGCTTCAGTTCTACCAGCCTGTATCCTGATTGCATCACAAATGCTTGGGACACTGTGAAGGAACAACATGACTAGAAGAGAGCTATTTGCATTTCTGCAAATATGCAGTATGACTTGACAAATTTTAATTACAAGCCTTGAAAAAAATTCTCCCTTTATCTTTCCCCCCTCAAAAATATCAGGTTGGATGTGTGAGAAAAAGGATAATGCTCCAGTGTGGGTACTCTATAAGCTAAGGGGTCAAAAGTAAGGTATTGGTCCTACTTCTTCTTAAGCTTAACTGGTCGTGTTGGGTCCCTGTGAAGTGTCTAACATACAGGAGGGTCTAGGAATAGGACAGGAGCCAGGGTTGAATTATCAGCTACCAAGGGTGAAAGTGGTGAAACAATCAGAATTTACTGCCTAGAAGATGAACAAAGAGTCTGCTTCTCTTGAAGAATCTTGACAAAGCCCAGTCCTGCATGAGTCCCTGTGACCACTGAATCAGATGCCAAGACTTATAGAATTATAAAATGGCATTATAAAATGGTCAGTGAATGGGTATTTTAATGTTCTAGATGAGTATTAACAGCATTATGCTTCTCCCTGCAAAAGAGTCTGGGCTAGATTTTTCAGTACAATACTCAGAGAAATAGATAAACGCTTTGAATATCTCACTGGCTGTCTAAATAACTCTTTGAAATAAGAACTGGCTGTCAAACCTACTAAGGTACATTTGAAAATCACTTTAGCAGTTACATGACTCAACAGATGTCTAAATACCTTAGGAAATACAATCCTTTATGGTTAGATATACAAGGACAGATGTATACATATTTTGTCTCTTAGAGTAAGGCTTGTTACTCAGATGGGTCTGGATCCACTGTGAAGATGTAGGTCATGCCACACACAGCTTTTAGGCACTTTGCCTTCTTAAGGGGCCCGCAGCTCAAAGCTGGGTGCTCAAGGCTTCTCCATATACTGAGAAAAACAAATTCCAAGCCACCGCCTGCCAACTCTTCTATAAAAGACCTTATACACCAGGAGACTTCAAGTATCAGAGCAAGGCAAAATCAGCTTAAGAAAAGTTAGGCACCCCTCCACTTGTGTTATAGCTGGCTGCTCAACCCAAGAAACAGGAACTGTGTCAGCCCCAGAAAAATGCCCTGGTTAGGGCAGCTCTCCTGAGAAATGCCATAAGTCCCTGCCCAAGTGGATGGGTGGCCTGAACCTGGGTCCCCAGCTCCCAGCAGGGAAACACAGGCAGCCAGGGAGCCAGAGTCAGAGCAGGGGAGGCAGGATGCAAACGCTGGGGGGGATTGAAATGAGTGCTAAGTGGTGGCGTGCGCTTTGTGAGTCTAACCTATATTTCTTGGCTCTTTAATTCCTCTGCAGGGTTTATTAGATGAGGCTGGTGAAATGTATCAAGTACACTGTGGTCTGACTGTGGAAAGAAGCCATTTGCCCCTTGCAAATAATTATAGAACTAATTTTAGGGTCTTTTGTCAGCTGTCTTCCCTCTCCCTTAAATGTTCTTGGATGGTTGTAGAGCCATAAAATCGGTTCAAAATAATACTTGAAATTAATAAAGTTTGATTTAGATGACCATTTATTTTATAACCCTAGTTAAAATGTCAGAGAGATTTAACAGAAGATAAACCTCGTATTTGCTAGAATAATTCTAGCAGCTCAAAGTCATGTTTTGAGGGCCTAGTGTTAACAATATTTTCCATTTTCCTTGACAAATGGACTGTAAGTCAGCCATCAGTTAATTATGGACAGAGAGAGGTGATATATCAGACAACATCTGGTATCAGAGAATCACAGGAATTAGATGCAGAAAGGTCTTCCTATGCCATTTATATCCCTACCAATATGGAGCCGTTTAGTATTCTATATATCTATACAGTTAATTTTACATGACCTAAGAAATTCTGCTTTCATTGTTTCTCCTGGAGTCTATTCATTAACAGGAGCTTTTTTCTAATATGCAGCTTAAACGCTCATTACTTTATTATGCTTCACAATGAACTGAACTCAGTGCTTTCAGCACATAGTCATAATTTTTACCTATCAGCTGGAAGTGTACTCTGCTCTATGAAAACGTCAGAATTATCATACAGCTACTGCCTGATAAAACATTACTCAAATCCTGTAATGTTTTCAAATCTTGAGCTATTAATAATTTAACATAATTAATTCAAAACACTTCACTCAATGTGAACCAGAGACAGACGATGGGGAAATGATGCATATTCCATCTTTCAAGGGTGGAATTAAATATGGAAAACAAGGAAAAGATAAAGAGCTGCCAACACTTACTTGGAGTGTAATTCTCCTGTTTTGAACTTACTATAAATTTCATGTTTCTAAGACTTTCAACTAACTTCACAGGCATAAATGAAAAAACCCTTTCCCCTATCACAAGCAAACAATTTAACATGGTTAGAGCTGTTTGTCAGACATAAGAAGAAAAGAAACAAATTAACAAATGGGTGAGATTTCTCTACAAAGGGGAATGACAATTAAACAAATGAACAGTCCTGTAGAAAATCCTTTAAAGTGCAGTACACAGAGATTCCTTACTCTTTTTGTTAAATTTTATCAACAAAGAGTATTGTATTGCTAACACTTTGGCTTGATTAAACCTTCTTTAAAAGAACTTTGTTGTTGCTCTTTTCATGATAGAGTTGTTTTAAAAAATCTTATTTATTGAAATCAAGGCTGGACCCAACCTTTATTTTCCTGGCTGGAAATTCTTGCTGTTAGAAAGAACTGCAGGTGCTAAATTATGGCACAATACATTGCAGCTGCAGAAGTGCACCTGGAAAAAATTAGACTAGTAATGAAAATTTCACCTGAGAAGTGCCAAATTGGAAGTCTCAGAGATTGAATGCTTCCATTAAGACACCACTCAGGAACAAACCAAGTAATAAATATTGAAACTTTCTTCTTTACTTTGACCATGAAGATTTATTTCAGATGTGTTTTCTTCTCTATTTGGGGAAAGAAGGGAAGAACTCAGAGAAAACATGTTTCTCTCTCATCTCCGTTAAATCTCTAGCCAACCTCTACTGCCAATAGAGGTACCAATTAGTACTAATTGTAGTAGACACTAATAGTGTAGACACCTGTCACTATCTATTGAGCTGGGACTGTCAGTAAATTCACAAAGGCCACCTAAAAACCATCTAGAATAATAATGATCATCATTTTGGTACCGACCCAGTCTGAAATTAAACTGTTGATTCTAAGGTAAAAAGCTGAGCAATGCTTTTTGAAGGTGCCATAATCTAATAAAAGTAATCCATATATATATATATGTATTTATATATATAGTTTTTATTACAGAAACACACAAAAAATGATGCAGAACTTGTTACCATAGCAACAGTGCTTTCTGCACTGCATGGACCAACGCTCCTCAGTATTTTGGAGCATTACAATGGATTCATGCTTTATAAAAAGCCGCCATCCCTCCCCCCCCTGTGGACAGTGGCAGGACCTGTGTGGGTAGAATGATGAACCCCAGTCTGCCCTGATCCCCTCCACAGCTGACATGTACATCACTCATACCCACACAGGGCAACGTTCAGGTTCTCCTATTTCATGTGTAATAATGTGGTAATTTTGTATGTAATATGTCAGGAGGCGATGAAAGGCAGCCACCTTTCATTTTGACAAAAAGCATGCGGAGTCTGTCAGCTTCAGCACAACAAGGGCAGCTCAAGGGCCGAGCCTGAGCATCGTTTCTAGGCCACCTACAGATTATGTGATGTAAGTCATTGCAGAAAATGCTCCCTTCCCTCAAAGTGGTGGTGGGAAGGACAAAAACTCCCATGATGTGAATCACACTAAACCAGCCAGACACAGGACATGTTCTACTTGGCCCGAGGATGGGAACCAGCACCTGTTGGTCTTGGGGGAATTTGCAGTTCCCACCGTTATTCTGGAAGCACTCCAGGCACACACACTGCAAACACTACAAGTGATAACAAGGCCATAAAACACTGAATGCTAGAGATTACATGTAAGCATGATAGAGAAAAATTAAACCCATTAAAAATCCCTGCCAACCCGTGATTAGCTATTATTATTTTTTAATTCATTGTAATGTACACTGTTCATAAGAGAAAAGCTAACAAATATAAATAAGAGGGAAGTTAACAAACACATTAATTTTCATTTTATCTTCTGCCTCTAGTCTGAAATAAATGGAAGTGGTAACTCATGTAGATGAGTAAGATATGTTCTACAATCTTCTGGATTCGGGACCCCTGGAGAAATACTGACAGGATGCCTTTGGTGAGCAGCTTCCTCTGGCAATGAAGAGAACAGCCTGCAGTACTCAGAGCAGGTCATTTTTCCTCCATGTGGAACAGCTGCACACCATGGATTCTCGAGCAGTATCTTTGCATCAAAGGAAAAAGGGGGACCGGGAGTTCTGAGGATTCCTGCAAGCTGTGTTCTGCTTGAAGCTGAGCACCAAAGAAATCCACTGGAATATATATGGAGAAGTCTTTGGGAAAGACTTTTCCCAAGGACAGACATGTTTAATTTTTCAGTTCACAGAGAACCTTTATGAATTTCTCCAGATTGAGAAATCCACCATTAAGCTTCTGCCTATATTCTAGTCTCTCATAAGGTTGCACCTCAGGGCCAGCAACACATATCAGCTCCAGCAGTGACTGATGGGCCAAGCGATGCTCATAAGAGTGGTCACTTTCCTTCATCTCTCTCTTGGAGGAAACACAAGAAAGGTTTGCATTAATCACTAACTCTTCAGACAGGACTTGTATCTGGAGGTCCTTTGCTCACCAGAGGGCTGTGTAGACAAGCCTGAAAAGGTGCTGGTTTGCTCCTTGCCATTCAGTACAGCATTTCAGATTCTCCAAGTGGGTATGAAGTGATAGCTTTAACAGTGCAACCTGCCTATAATCTCTGAGAGAAAATATTGCTGCATGCAGCTAAGTTTCCACTCAGGGATCTGAGTATGCACCCTGAAAAGACCTGTCTGTGAGAGAAGTTTCTTGGCAAAGACATCCTTCTTCTTTCTAAGAATTAACTAAATATGGTCACCAAGGGATGGTAAAAGAGCTCAGCAAAGAAATTCAAAGCGGAAACTGTAATCAAACGGTGGAAATCGCTCCAACCATGTTTGCTCCAGCAGGTGGGTAAATGCAATCTGCTCTTGGAGAGAGGCAGTGCAAGAAAAGCTCCACAGAAAGAGATGAAGCTGTTTCTCCAGCCCCTGAAGAGCATCCTTCCTCATCTCGTGTTCCAGGTCAGAGTATTTTGACTGACTCAGAAGAGAGTACATTGCTGCCCTTGCCCTTCCCTCACTGCCCTTCAGCAGTGAGGATTTGTGTAAGTTAAGAACCAAGCTGGCACAGGCAAAGAAGTGCAGGGTGTCTTTCCTCACTTGTTCAAAGATGGTAAAGCCAATCTTTGTCATGAGGGGTGAAAGAAATCTCATTTTTGAGAGCACATTGTGCATTGCCTGTTAGACTCCTTATTTATTTGTTTAATTCAGTACATGTCTTCAGTCATGTAGTCAGATGTCTGGTGTTCATTTTCAGTCAGTTGACAAAGTGCCTGAAAGTTTGAGTCATTTGATCACATACTTAATGAAATAATCACTGACTGAATCATGCTGACAGATCCAGGTTGGGTTCTCCATTAGATGATTTTTTTGTAGACTAGAAAGTTGCCTTGAGCTGAATGTAGCTTAAATGTCTCTTTGATCAGGCAGTTTGGCACTGTTTGCTATGCTGAAGGTACCTTGTGCACCTCTGCTTGAACAGCCTCCTGCTGCGTCCAACTCTGCCTGAAAACCATGACTAACTCACTCCTCCTCCCTTCTCTGGGGCCACCACCTCCCTGCTCCCAGCTGATGACTGTCCAGATGGACTTGTACTCATTTGGCTTTCTTTATCTTACTCCAGTACTTTGCCCCCAAGAGAGACCTGCACCCCATGCAGCCTCACCCTTGGTCCTCACGCACGAGTGTCTGCACTGGAGAGGTTTTGTGGGGGGTTCCCTAGTGTCCTGACCATCCACAGCCTTCTTTTACTAGTCAGGCTGAATTTTTCAAATTGTTCCCACACATTTAACTTTCATGGCACCCACCTCAAGATGAGAGCCACCTGCACCATGTGGGCAAATTTGGGTGCTATGTTATTCCATTATTGACCTTTGCAAAACTAGATTGTGTTGATTACTACATAAAACAACATCCTTGGGGCTGGGGCTTCTAGCTTAGTAGCAGATGCGTAGCAATTAAAATGTTAATAAAATACAGTGACCTTTATTACAAAAATAGTTCCTCAGTTCTTTGCTTTTACAAGTCTCTGTGATTAACTGGAAACCTTAAAATTAAGCTTGCAGTGCCCATAATACAGCTTGATTTCATTCCCAGGAATGCTTGTAGATGCATTTCTGCAATATCCACTATCTGCTTCAGTTGGGGAGGTTAAAGTAACTCTGGGAAATTATTCTGGTCTCTAAGAAAAAATCCTGAGTGACCTTTGCATAATAAGAGAAGAAAAATCATCTAGGTCATAAAACTATCTAAACTGGATTGTTGTTGTTTCTCATTAAAACCAAAAAAAGGCTATTTACTTAGTATCATTTTGGAAGACCACCTTTCAGGTCCTTCGGCAGCTTTTGGCTCAGAAACAAATATGAAAAGAGCATGAAAGGAGCTTCTTTAAAAAATATTTAACAGATTTTTCTAGATGTATATTACATTTTTCAGAATCTGCATGATCCCACTAATTTTTTAGCTAATCCACTGCAATCCATCACCTATATACATGGACTTTTGAAACAAGTTTAATGAATTGGAAAATCAAAATGCTAGTAATGAAAAACTGACTATCCCTATGTTTCACTTTGCACTTTACACTATAGCACCTTGCTAGAATCTGCTCTACTCTTGCATATGCACCTTGATAAATTAAGAAGAATCCTCTTCTGAGAATTTTTCTCTTTTGAGAGAAAATTCCTATTTTAATACAGTCTAAAACAGTGCAGCTCCCTCAGAGAGTTTATGATGACCTTGTCAGATCATTTTTGGATGTTTAGTTATTCCAAATCTTTCGTCTAGGCTACTTTAACATTTTGTTTTTTTTATGACAGACTGAAAACACAGCTGATAGAAAAATACAAATATAAAACAGAAATACATGGAGCAAGTAGTTTTATCTTGAGTACTCATAGATTAAAACGGTCATGACTTGTGAGCCCCACAGCAAACACCCTTATGGCATGTCTAGTTCTTTGTACTGTTGGTAGGATATATTTCTCCATTCACTAGATCCTTCCAGTTGTCATAATATCATTTATCAAACACCAGTGTGCACAAAAATGCATTATTTATGTACTTGAACTATTTATGTCACAGTTGAGTCAAAATTTTATTTTTGTTTGTTCAGGGTAGCTACAGTTACAGTAAGTTTTAGCACCCAAAATATAATCTCCAATATTCCTAAAGATTCATGCTTGCACTGAGCATTCTCAGTACTTTCTTTCACTTGAAAAAAAAATATTTATTTTTGTATTGATTGAGGTGTGATACTGCCCACAGATCTCATCTCTGGTTCTTGCAAATATGAAGTTCAAGGTTTTGTCTATGCTGTCTGGCAAGCAAGGCTCTCCATATTGAAAGGTGCAGGATACTCTACGAGCTCCCTTTTTTCATGCCAATTAACGTTTGACTTGTTTGTCTACCATGTGATGAATTAAAAATGCATGATTTAGATGCTGGTGAGCTAGCCATTTTCTGGATATAATCCCCTGGATGCTGCCATTCTTCCAGTTGATCTTTTTGCCCTCCATGGGTTGGCAAGTACCATATATAGCCTACTGCTCAGATCTTTCCCTAACAGATGGCTCTCTTTACTAGTTGGGACTCAATCTGGTGATTCCCTTTAATATGCTTTAGACTGAAGAATATCCAGGGACAGGGAGCTGATTCACTCTCTTAAAGCAAAAATATCTAAGAAGAAAAAGTTAAGCAGACATGCTTTCTGGACTATGTGATGTTCTATATATGCCATAAATCAGAATTTTGTCAGCATCAATTTAAATGCAGTTTCCCCAGTAATAAACATTACGTAGAGAAACAAATCAGCTTTCATTTATTCTGTCATAAATGGAAGACAAGCATTTCATGTTATTTTGCGGATGATCTCTGTGGAGCAAACTGAGCACAATTACATATTTGGTTTTAATTAAAACTCAGGATACCCTTCGAGTTTTGTTAGGAAGATGTCCTGGGTATGATTAGCTGAGACCTGTGCTGAGAAGTTAATTTGACATACAACATATTTTTCATGAGGTAACTGTCGCAGGAAGTTGTTTGTAATAGCTATCTTTCCCAGGCCTGTGGGGGCAACAAAAAGTAATGGCTTATCCTGAAGCAGCAACTTCTCTAGTATGCAGCACATCTGCATAACAGTCCCAGTGGTGCTCACAGCAATGTCATTAAGCTGAGAGAAAAAAAAAAAAAAAAAAGAGAAAGAACCAAAAGATGCAGATACTGATAGAGGTGTTTCATTACCCACTGTACACAGAACAACAGTAGAACTCAGTCATAAAACAGTTTCAGGTCACAGTAAAATCCAAACCCACAGAAAATACCTGGGAATGACAAAGGAGTTACAGTTTATGAGCATCGGGCTGGGTGGAATTGCCAAGTTGGAGAGTTAAGCTCAAAAGAGCACTAAGAAATCCTGTTTGGTATGAGGGAGGGAAGCTATTATACTCAAAGCTGGTAATGAGAATGCAGTGTCGTTAACTGTTTTCTTTTACAATATTTGACACCAGGATGGCTTAATGCTATGTTGTTTTCTCTTCAAGCTACAGTTTTCCTTTGCAAGAGTGTGAGAGCAGAATTCTAATGTAGGTATACACTGGGAAAAAAGGGCCTCGCTGCTCTGCTTTGTCTTTTTCAATCTCTTACACTTTAACTGGAAGGTCATTTCATTTATTACACACAGAAAAGGGCAGGAGCCAGGCTTAAACTTGCTACGTACTCGTATATCAAACTGGCACTTATTTTGTTCTCCCCTATCTGGCTTAGCTTCCTGCCCTCATCACTGCTATAGGTGCATGGTCTGGCTAGAGGGAGGTGAAAATAAGCTCACTGCACACATTCCTTCTTCACACCCTTCCACAGGAGTCACCTGAACTTGGGTTATGGGTGGCAGAATTGTTTGGTTGGTCCATAGGGAAACTTTTAACCTCAGCAGCTATTTCTCTGCATGAGAAAGCCACAAAGAATGTGTGCTCCATGCAGCAGATTCACAAAGCAATTTCATCTATTCACAACTGGCTTATTAAGGGAACCTAGCAAACGACAGTATCATTGAAGCATTACGTTTTCTGCCCTTTTGAACACAGCTTTGAATATGTAACCAATATAAGCTGATAGAAACCAATTGCTAGGGTTGATAGGTTGTCACTTGTATTTCTTGAAAACTAGAAGTTATTCAGTCCCCTGTACCAGGATTCAAATTTTGCTTTGAGCAGCAACTGCTGCAAGAATACTTACCATGCCTATCCATGATTAAATGTAGTGCCATGTCTGCATTGCCTTCCCCAGTTTGTGGGCTGGTAGCTCTCCTCCCAGCTCAACCTGGCCACAGCAAAGCTACCACACTGCTGAATAGCCAGTGGAAATAAACTGCACCAGGCTCTGGTACAGTAGGGTCAAGGTGTGGAAGTGCAGAAAAAAGAAGGAAAAAACCACTCTTATGTAATGTTCTGTCTTTTTCATATGAACTCTCTCTTTGGCTGAGGTCAGACCACACAGGTCTCCTCCCTCATTCTCCTGGATTATTACTGACGATACATTTGCTCCTGAGTGGGTATATTGTGTGCAGCAACATTTTGCTAGGCAGCACACAGTCATACAGATAGAACTAACTCACCTCCTGTGAGAACCTGAGCTATGAACAGAAAAAGCAGCTAAAAGATTGGAGGCAAAGCCAGAGATGTGGTACGGTGTCCCAGGGTCAAAATAGCAATTTTGGAACAAAATAGTTAACAGCATCCCTAGCTGGCTGTGACAGGGTCCCTTCCAGCAGAATAATGTGGTGAGCAGCTCAGGTGGGTAAGACCCATTTTCCTCTACTGAGGATGTCTGTAACATTTATAGAGAACCACAACCAAATATACAAAATACATCAGTGCATAGGGAGTTTGCAACATTCTTTTCATTTTAACAAGAAGCCTTGAAGCCTTTTAAAGCTACAGACTGAAGAGAAAGCAGTTGGCCAGTACTCCTGCAGTAAGATATGGCCTCTCCTCTGGGATTCCTACTAATTTTTGCAAAAAAAATTAAAAATTAGTTGTGTTTGGAGCATGTCCTGAAGTACTGGCTCTCTAATTGGCCATTTTCCTGACCAGAAGCTGTCTCTGGGCCTGGCTGTACATTAGTGATGAGCTAGAATTAGATATTCTTGCAGATGGACATCCATTTTTAGTAGTGCCTCACCCCGGCACAAGTCACATACTAGGGGACCTTGCTGTGCTGCCATAGAAAGGGGGAAAGAGAAGAATAAAAAACTATTTAATTATCACAGAAAATCTGTGGCTCCAGAGATGTGCACTGTAAACATGTGAGGATACACAATTAAGCTGTGAATTACACACAGTTTGGCCTGTACAATATTACTAGCTGTCTTACAGATTGGTTTCACTCCAGTCCAAATTCTCAGCCTAAAAGGTTAAATATATAATACTCCATATTGTCAGTAATCCATTTTTCCTGCTTTCAGCAGTAGGAAGAAGGTGAACATACAGCTAATTAAAATACATTTGTTGAAAAGGTCAAGCAAAGCTACAGTTCAACTGAATAGAAGGCTTATGATCCCATTCACCCTGACTGGTGACAAATATACTGAAGACAGAGCCTAAGATACAATTAATCTGTTTTGCTGTCACAGAATTGAAAATGGCTCAAACTTAAGTGTGTTCTGGTCCTGGAAAAGTTCCCAATCCTTAGCGTTCCAAACAGTCTGGTACAGTCATAATAGGCTATGACCATGCTTTTCACAAGAGATTTAAGGAGTTAGTTGCTCCAAGTCTGTTCAAATGTAGTTAGAGCATCTCATTCATGTTGACGTAAAAATAACACTTTACTTTACAGAAGTAATTCACACAGGGCAGCCACTTATTAGTGGCTACTACCTCCTGGCAAATAATGAAGTAATTAAAATCCATTCTCAGTTTGAAACCAATGATCATCCCCTTCATCCTGGGAGAAAACTTAAAGCAAACAAAGTTATGCGTGACTATATCTTGTGTGTAGTCTGATCTCAGCTCAGGAGTCTGATATTTGACTTCATCAAAGACAGGAACTATTTTATGTTTAGATTTCAACAGCCACCAGAGGAATCTAAAGGTATCTCCTCTGCATGAATACATAAAAAAAAAAGTTGTGAACATAGCATTTTTCATGCTACTCAGTGTTCTGAGTCAGACACCTCCATGAAGCCATAGACCAGCGAAGATCTTTATGCCAAGGATAGTTGAACATGAAAGAGAAAAAGATTACATTCATCAGCCTCTCACATTACCCAGAAGAGGTTTGAAAAGCCACATACTTGTGCTGCTTGTGATCATTATTCACCCCGGGGCTTTTTGTTGCCAGCTTCTGATCCAAGTCAAACTTTATCACAGGGACTCCTGTAGAAAATGAAGGAGCTCAGTGGTTCACCCAGCCTCTACACATGTGTGACCTATGAGGTCATGTGTGACTGTATGACCCGTGAATTCCTGAATAGTCATCACGTACCAGAGAAAAATATGTAGTTGTGATTCATACTGGAGTTAATTCAGTACACCAGCAGAAGCAGTAATGAAGTGAAAACATGGTACCTACTTGATTATGCTCAGAGGTAAAAATGCAAACAGGCAGACAGCAAACAGTTAGCCACAAGGTACTGTGATTGCTAAAAACGAAAGGCAGCCCAAGACAAAATCTATTTATAGGTCTTCAGGTTGAAGAAGGTATAAATTTCTTATAAAACTACAAAGACTGACAGAATTATGGAGTTTAATTCATGAAAATACAGATGACCAGTGACCAGGATTAAAAGTTAGGTTTAAAATACAATGGACCAAAAGCTAGATGTCACAGTGCTGAACTCTACCTACCTTCTCCTTCTGAGAGTCAAGATTTCTTATGCATCCTAAAAGGCTGCTGGTACAGGTGATCTTGTACATCATCGTCATGCAGAACAACAAAACATGCGAAGTTTTGCCCAGCTATCTCAAAAATTTGAAGCAGCCTTGAGAAAGAGGATAAATTAGTATTAGCTACAGTGCTCCTGCTCTGCAGTGGTTAAACAACAGATCCATTTCCAACACGGCACAGTAGAGACTCAGATGGCCGTGAAGTGCCCTGTGCTACTGCACCCTACTGGCATGACACACAGTGCCGTGTCCCCAGCTGACAGTGCATCCAGCCTGGGCTCCAAAACACCACAAAACCGTGTGCCACACAGGCATTCTCATATGCAAAATGGGCTCACAAATAGCCAGCATGCTGGGCAGGAAGCTGCCTAGGGCTAATCGACACATGCAGCTAATGACAACAATAAGTCTTAAGTCCTGTCCCTCAGGCAGAAGTTGCCACCCGGACTCTCCCATGAAGATTGACATCTGTGCTTTCTTTCTTTCTTCCCAAGTCCTAAGCAGGATCTCAATTCCTCTGCTGAGGTAATCCTTATTGTCCTCCTACTCTTCACACAAAGACAAGTCAGGAAACATTAGGCTAGCATGGAAAAGGATGCTAAAAAAAAAAAAAGCATCCCCTATGTTGAAAGTGGGTAAATATATAAAAATAATGCAAGATATGTATGGGAATCAGGAAGAAGGGGTTGATGAAACATATTCAATTATATTCTAAATCTCATAGCTTAAGGAAAAAACGTTCAGCTCTGAGAAGAGAGGCCTGGGTTTCAGTAAGGTTTAATCCAGCAACCCAGAACAAGAATTCAAGTGAGATGTTATCCCGTGTGAGCCTCTGAACCGGTACAGACTGTAGCTTTATACCCAGTCTATTACACCATCTCTGAACTCGTTCAGTGCACATTAGCACAAGCCCCAGAGGGACCTTTGTCTTTGCCCCAGAGCAATCCTGGACTGAAAGTCAGAGGATTTCGGAGGGTCCTTCAGGCAAAGCAGAATTAAACAGTGATCCATCGACCACTTGTTTGATGAGCACAGAAGCCACAAGCAAAGGTCATAGACAAGAGAAGGAAGAGACAGCGGATGCTCTCAGAGCTGTTCTGAAGGAGGACGTAGCTGGACTGGCCTCCCTGCAGAGCCCAGTCTGGCTGCCCATGGACTCCAGAGGCTGGTCAGGCTGGCCTGTAGGTGATTTCTCAGAGGGAAATCTTCCTCTGAGCTTGATCTCAGGTGGAGATGGGTTGAGATGGGTTGCTCTTCTCTTTCAAAACAGAGGGAAGCTGATAGGGCACAAATCAACTCTTTAGGCATTTTCAGAGTCATAAGAATAAAATTATTAACTAAACTAAAAGTGGAGCAAAAGGAGAAATTCTGTGAACAGCGTTACAAAAGCTCTTTTCTTTTTTGGATTATCTACTGTCTGACAGAATATGAGTTCTGACTTGATATTTCTGAGACCACAGCTGGGATTTGTGATTCTCTTCTCTTCTCTCTCATAGAGACTTCAATGTCTAATAAGGATTAAGCTCATGCTGCAGGCTTTATCACAGTGGGCACCCTAATTACAGTCTTACTCCTCTACACAGCTGTTTATTGTCATCAAACTTGTGGAATTTAATATATTTAATACTATCTTTCCACTTTAAAATATGTTTGAAACTAAAAAATAATAAGTTCAAAATGTACTCAAAGAGAATCTGTAGGTAAAACAAATGTATTCTGGATGAAATCTGCAGTACCAGTGAAACTAAGGTACTTTCAAAGGTGAGGTGTATGGAAGGGAAGTCTTCAAAGGTATCTTTTGGAATCAGATGCTCAAGTTTGATTAAGACCCACCAGAAGATCTATATCTGGGAGATTTTTCTTCATTACAAAACTAAACTAACGAGCACTAGAGAGGACAGGACTCAATTGTTTTCTTACCCCATTGAATAGATATCCTCTTCCTTCAACCCACATGACCCTGCATAACGTTAGCTGTATTAATTGTAAACAAAAGTCACAGTGTCAGAATACAAGGGAGATGAATTAGCAACAATAGAGTTCATTAAAGCTTGTTAATCTTTAAGAGGATAGGTGCAATATAATTGGAAAAAGGCTAAGAGCTATGTGGATAAAGTTTTTCCAGAGAATACATTTCACTTCAAATGACAAAATGTAATTAAAAGTGAACCGTTAAATCAACTGTCCAAAGTCCAGCTACAGCTGACATTCTTTTTTCTTTGCATTTTAAATATGATGATGCTCTTCAGCCACCTTTCCCAGCCTGTCTGACCTCTGTGCTCTGCTTGTTTCAGCTGCAGGCTCCATCAGGATAGTTCTTACTGCTCCAAGGAAGACTGTACCCCTTGTGTATTTTCCACTCTTTTCATCCTTAATTTCCTACCCCATGTATTTAGCTAGCAGGACATCCTGGTAACAACATTTGCTGCAGCTTTTCTTTTACTCACTGACCTCTACATTCCTTCCATAGCAAACCTGGTAGTCCTTCTGACAGCCAGCCACAAAATCAAGTCTTTGCAAGTGACTCTCTCCTGTCTGTAAACCAAATAAATATCCACGAATCTGCAGTCTTCTGCTTCAGTCCCTGAGAGATCCCTTTATGTCAGGTGTCACAGCCTACCCTCCTGTACTCTTTCTATTTTAACTCTTTGCCCCACAGTCCTTATCTCCTTCTCTGCAACTTAGTAATCATAATATTTTATCAGCTATCAGTTCTTTTTCTTCTTCCCATTAGAGATGTGTGAACTTCTGCTAACAGTGCTTTTGTGGTTTGAATATCTTCTCTCTTCCATTGGGCACAGTAGTCTCATGGTGATGGTTCAGGTTGTCTCAGCTGGCCAGAGCAGTGCTCTGTTCCCTGGACAGCCTCTACTATCTACTAAGCCAGTGTAGCCAGGCTTGTCCATCTGCCCATATGGAAAGGAACGTGGGAAGTATAAGCTTAAATCTGCAACATCTGCACCCACAGCATGCACTCACCAAGAGGATTTTGCTCGTCTCCCTTTGCATTATTGCATGCTATCTCATCTCTCAGTTAAATGCTGCTTCTGCTGGTAGTGCCTATCTCAGCTAGACAGTGAGCTCCTTGAATCACAAGCTTTTATGTACAAGCTATCTAAGCAGCACACGTACACTCAAGGTGTCTCTTCCTTCAAACATAAGCACATTATATTACTCTCACAGTCAAAATAGGTGCTTCCCAGGGAGGGAGGAGAGATGGGACTAAATAGCAGCATAAGGTAATTTCCTCACCATATCATTACTTCTAAGTGCTCTGTCATACTTCTGAGGTTTGGTTTGTAACTGCAGACTGGGTGCTTACACAGCCACACGTGCTTTTGTCTGAACGTGCACACAGAGAACTGCCAGTGACTATTGCCAGGGTCTTGGGGGCACCCCAGCACTCCCTGTCCTTGCCTGAATCCCTGGGGTTCCCCCCACCCTGCTTACATCCCAGCACTCCATTTCAGCTGTCAGTCCCTATCCCAGCAAGGCTGGTGACCCTGTCTGCCCTGATCCTGACTGGGGAGATGGGATGAGCCCTGGCTTTCCCATGGAGAGCTCATAACCCCCTCAGGGTCTTGGCAGCTGTACCCAAGGGTCCAGCATTTCCCACAGGCTTTCACAGAGAAAATACTGGGAGCGCTTAAATCTCTGCTGCAAGAGCCACACCTGGGTCACTCCCATGTCTGTGACCACACTGAAATTAATATAATCTGTCAGAATTTCATGCAGTATGCAGAATAGTGGTGTTTATATTTGTGCAGGGCTTTTTATAGGGGGTTGGTGCAAAGACACCCCTCCACCCTGTGTCTTTTAGCACCTTGTTCTTGCCTGGTATCCGGGCTTACTGCACTGCCTCCTGGTCATGGCTGCACCAGTCCATGCTGCTTAAGTGTCAGATTCTCCTCTCCTTACAACGTTGCTGCAGACACTTCCCATGTTTGGCTAGAATGCTGAGTGCTGATGCATTTGCTGCAAATAGTAATCATGGAGGAATCACTTGATGTATTGTGAAACTGCTGTTGTATTAAACCCCTCTGTTCCCACAGCTGTCAGTAAGCTTTTTTTTCATTTTCTTTTTTTACAGGAGTCACCTATTACAAAGCACCTCCAGGTCTGTGGGCAACATTTGAAGCGTGCCCCATTGACCAGCAGCAAAAATACTGTCTCTGCAAATAAAGCAAATGTCAGCCGCTCCACTAGCACAAGGTTTTTGGGAAAGGCACAAGCACAGTTTTTCCACATACCAAAGCAACAAGATTTTTATTCTCCATTTCTCTTGGAATAACCAGCTCCCACCTAAGCACTGGGAGCTACCTGAGCACCTCAGGTCCTCAGGACTCTGGAGCTGAGCATCAACCACCCTCTTTTGCATGCCAGTGACGTTGCTTTATCTCCTCAGCTCGAAGGAGCCGTTTGTGACTTAGGGCTCAGTCACGCTGACAGGGCTCACACCAGTGTCTGTGCTAGAACTTGTATGAGCCAGACACTGTGGTCAGCCCCCACAAAGATGTACCTCTAGACCGTGCTGTGACACCCAGTGCTGGCAATGAGTGGTGGAGGTCGCAGACCCCCTAGGCATGGCCTTAGCTTCTGCCTCCGGCATGACGAGCTCAGCTCAGCATCTCCCAGTGACATCTGTTAAAAACTTATCATCCCACAGAACAGCCCCAGTGCCTCAGAAGCACTCAAAAGAGCTGGGACCAGCAGGGTACTGCTATGGTGTGTGCTGCCTGCTTTCACCAAGTACAGAGCGTGGGCACAGTTGGCTGTAAGGTTAGATGGGATGGGGAAATGAGAGAGAATCCTGAAAAAGGCAAAATGATCAACAACAAATATTTCATCTATGAGTTTGTATGCTTGCATCCTGTCCCAGTTATCTCTTACTTATTAGTAACAACTCCTCAGTAACAACTCTGACTTTAGAAATGGGAAGTAGTCTGATTATGTGCATATTAAATGTCTAGCACCCTGTGCATGCTATATATAAATAATTCATAATGTTCCTAATAATATGACAATACTATTCACAATTTTCACAATTGTCATTTTCATCTTAGCCAAATAGGCAGAGAGAAACCTCATCCATACTAAACAATAAACATCTTAAAATATGTATATAAATAAACAGAAGCCAAAAGGAGTAGAAGTATCCTTCTTTCTAACACATCTGAATCCCTGACCCATAAGTTGTAAACACATCAGTTTCAGGTTCAGGATTACAGTATGAAATGAGTGGGACCAAAATGATTACAGTATGAAATGAGTGGGAACAAAATTCTGCTGAAGTATGAAGATTTAGGGTGTACTCAACGTTACTCATTCAATGTACAGGAGAAAAGTATTGTGCCAGCTGAGGTAAATGTTTTAGTTCAGTGATATTTATACTGTCAACTTAGGCCACCTTCCAGATGAGTTATGTAGAATAGTAATAACAAAGATTATTACTGCAGGTTAATTGCATAACTACAAGGGTGTACATGTTGTTTAAATAACACTGCTGTGAACACAGATCTTCTTGCCCGCTATCACCATATTTTAATATGGTTTCTTGTGGTGTGAATTATGATTAATGAATTTCTAGGTGAATGAAATACAATATTGAGATTAAATGTAGTACATTAAAATGTCTCTGCTGGCATCTCTGTTCTGCAAGGAAATTAGGGTGATTCTTTAGTCTTTGCTTGTGCAAGGGATTCTAAAATATATTTTGGGAACACCACATGTGGGAAGTTTTGAAAATAGGAAGAGATTCCTTCCAAATAAAACTTAACCTTAAAAATAATTACTAGGGAAGAAAATATGTCATCCTTTTAGAGGTTCTGAACTGTGTCCTTTGGCATGGGTGTATTCAGTCTTTGGGGACTTAATATATAATTTTTCTTTTGCTTTCTTTAAGTCAGACCTTGGTGTATTAAAGCAAACCCACCCTATAACACCGGACCAAGGAAACTCTTGAATATTCCATATCTCTCCTCTACTGTCATATACATGGTATAGTATAGGGTTAATTTTCTCACAAGCACAGGGAGTTTATGACAGTTTCTAGCTTATTGAAAAAATACCTCATGTTAAGAGGCTTATCATTAAGTCTAGTAACAAATCTGACTTAACTCCGTCCCAATTAAATATGGAACTATTGACTATAAATAATACATAAAGTATTCAATTATTTTAAATACTTAATATTTTTATTAAAAAGAGAGTTTAATTTTGTATGAAGCCCTGTAATTTTCTTTGTACTGATTAAATGAAAATATTATTGTTTATCCTATTTTCTGATTAGAAATATGGAAAAGAAACATACACATCCTGATTTTTTAAAGGGTTGTTTTTATGTTTTTTTTTTTTCTCTTCTGTCTGATGGTAAGCACATGAATGGCATTTTTCTTCTGGCTTTTTTTTTTCTGTTTTAGTTTGGCAGACATAAGCCACTTAAAAACAAAAACCTAAACAACTGTTGCAGCCCAAGGATGCAGACAAAAGACTAACGAAAAAATTACTCTGAAAGATTTATATTCAAAGGGTGGTGTGCTATATTGCAAGTATGGTTGATGCAGTATATTCTACTTAAATATTACATTCTAGTCCTACAAGTCTAAGAGGTGCAAGTCCTCTGCAAGATATTGATGAAAAACTCCACTAAATTGTTTGTGCCACCTTCAATTCCCTGAACAGTGGCCCTTTAATATTTTTTTCTAATAGGAATCATAGACCCAGCCTGCAGCATACTAATGAGTCTAAGCCTACCAATTACATTTTGTTCTTCGTTTCAGATTAAATGACTGTCTGTCTACACAGTCATGCATCCCACCCCCTCCCCACACCATGGTGCCCTGGTTTTCAAAAATAGAAATAATAACAATAATAATGTACTGTATCTTTCCAGTTAGCTACAACTCTATATGCTTTGTTAGGCTAATGATAAAGAAAATGCCTGAATCTCAATGTTATGGTAGCTGCTTCATGAGGATAATCAACTTGCCATGCATCCCTGATGCTTTGCAAAGCAGAACAGAGAGATAGGCTTTAAGGAGTTAGAAACAGCAAAGTGCATAGAGAAAACAAAAATAACCCACAAATGAAGGAGTAGAAAAAAAATCGATGGGTAAAAACAATAGAACTGCTTGGAATTTTCCACTTCACTCTTTTCCTCTAGAGACTTTCTTTCCCATGATGTGCCCTTTCCATTATCTTCCTTTAGAGGAAGGAGCATTCCAGCTTTCTGGAAACACTTTTCTCCCTATTCCTGGATCAGAAGGCCTCTGGGATATTATCTGTCTGTACTCTCTTCAGTCTAGACGCCAGAAAACCAGTGATTTGGGGTGCTAACTTCCAGAAACGCATGGAAGGTTGTTCTCAGTCTCTCTGTTTGCCTGTCGGATGCAGGTGGACATTCAGGCATGCAAAAACATTTTGCGTCCTTTGAGCTCACACCCTGTACATCAGCAAAACCAAGGAGGTCGAACCAAACCTATGCCTCTCCTGATCTGCCCCCTACTTTTGTATGTCTGGCCCCATCTTGGACACCAACAGTGTACTTGGTGCTTTATTAATTGTGCTGGAAACATAACCACACCAGCATGGGAGCTCTGAAATAACACAAGCTTGCTGTCAACGGAAAAGTGCTCCCCGAACGAAGGCCCAGCCTCTTGGGTTTTACAGGAGATTGGGAAATAAGAGAAGGAGAATGAAGCTACAATGACACGCTGCTTTTATTAGAGACAGAGACTGGGCTTATATAGAGCAGATGTAGGGAAAGTTTGACAAAGTCTTGTAAGATATGTTTATAATATTCCAGAATTTGAAATTCACATGCATCCAGGAATATCATGGGCAGGATTAGGGCAGGACTGCAAATATACAGGTTTAATAACATCAGAGGCAAGCTAAAACTCGTCAGTATGTCTTCACAGACACACACCACTGCCTTCACATACATTCAGTCCCTGATCTGCAGGAAGTGGAAAGCAGGCCTTCAAGAGCTATTTCCCACAGCTTTTCCCCATAGGCAGTAGCCTAGCTCATTCCCTCCATACTGGGAGGATGTTCTGTGCTAGGGGGAATAAGTACTTAGTCCAATGGAATTGTAGCAGACTTCCTGCTCTAGAATGTTATATGAAACAGAACGGTTTGGGGAGATTCTGTGCCGCCACAGTGGAGAGGGTCACTACTGTCCTCTGAAGCTTCCCAACACCCACTTAATATGAGGTAGCAGGAAAAATTAGTTTTAGATTGATATCCTCACTTGACTATGGGTAGTTGAGGTCTGTTTTGACATTTTGCTGAAAAAGCCCCTGTGAAGTTTAGGACCACAGAAACACACTGAGCAAAGAAATATCCCTATTGCTTGGTGAGATGCTTATCTATTTCTGTGCACAGAAGGAGGACAGAGTTGGGGCTATCATGAAAACTTTTCCTTGCTTCTATGTGCCATAGCCTTGCATTGCCCTTATCTCAGCTGCAAACCCCTGTTAATTGTTAATTAATTAATTTCTCCTGAGCATAACATGCATTTCCTTTCCTTACCTTTTCCTCTGCCTTGCCACAGGTGGACTCCTGTGCTGTGCCAAAGTCTTTTGTTATGCTTCCAAAGCTAGAAGAAAACCACCTCTCTCCAGCCTGATAGCTCATGCATGAAGAGAAAAATGAGATACTGGCAAGAGGTTGGCATGATGCCTGAAGAGTCGATGCAGCAGCCCTCAAATTGGCTAAAATTAATGAAGGAGAATAGCTGACCTATACTTAAAGCCATTCTTTGATTGCTTTGTGATGATGAAGAAAGGTAATAAACTTGCTGCCTAAACCATGTTTTTCTCACCTTGTCCTGAGCCTCTAAAACACTGAAAGATTGGATAGGAAGGATGATTCTCTTTGCAGTTCTTTTCCAAGGCTGATAATATGTTCCCAAACTTCTTGCTGACTGTTATACAAATGTGCTGGCTGGTCAGAAAGAGCTACCCAATTTCATCCCCATTTAATTCTCGTGTGACCTGTTCTTTTAGTGGATTCTTGGGCCATCTTCTGGAATAGATTTGCACAAAGACTTTGATTGCCTTCTCTGCAATAGACTCCATAATGAGAGAATTCACCCAACCAACACACAGGAGGGTGCATGATTACCCTGCTGGAAGGAGTGGCAAAACTCCACATGTGGGAGCCATAGGTAAGTTTTAGAGAAATCACTCTTAGGTTAGGAGTCACTAAACGACTCCCACTGGTTTTGAATCAAGTGCAAAGACTGCAAGAGAGCTAAGGGAGTTAACCTACTCTGCAGTTGTTAATTTAGCCTAGTAGGTAAAACTGGAAAAAAAAAAAATCCGACTGCTAAAGATAAAATTTACAGGTGGTTTTGTATGTCCCTTAGGAGTTCAACTATATAAACTACTGAACTGGCATAATGACAGATGCAGAAAGACCTCAGAGGGGAAGGAACGATATGGAGGCTTGGTGGTTTGAATTGGGAGTTTTCTAGGGCAGATACATGGGTGCTGGAGGAATACTGTTCCACTGGAGAAGACGGCCTTGGACAGTTCCCCATTTATCATGTTCATCTTCCCCTCCCTCCAGGGTACCAAAAGTCATATCATGCAGTTTCACACTTATAGAGAGGCAGGATCACGGGACCTTCAAAAGAATATGCAAAAGACAAAAAGGATTATTATTGGTTTTTTTTAAGTGATAATTGGAAGCCCTATTTTGGACATGATTGAGCACCCTTGTTGAAAAGACAATACTTAGGAGCAACTTCACTTGGATTACAAATGCAAAGAGGTATCATGGCCAGTTGCAGTTTTTCTTTGACTTCAGTAGTACTAGGTTTTCACATAGAAAGCCTGTTTGATTAACGTTTACCATACTCAAATACTTTTTACCTTCCATTCCATTCAAATCTACTACTGTCAACTTCCAGTCAGGAGTATAGAACCAGCTGAAGCCTTCAACATGGTTAATTCTGCAGAAACAATTTTATTCTCAGGCAAAGTCTTACTCAACTGCATCAATAACCCATCTGGAAGAAGAGTCATTTGCTAAGAAAGGTTAATTGGCAATCAGAAAGTCTGACTGATGTGGGAAGGTACAAAACCTAAATATGACAAGGTTTGCCAAGTACCAAGTACTAGTATGAAGATACATGAACCACCCACAAGTACCAGAAACCCCAAGGATGGAAGGGAGATGATTAAAGAGGTGTCATAGGCAAGAGCAGGAGCAATAGTAGAATCATATTTTCAGAAATGACACATTCACAGCTAAATATAAAGCCAAGCTTTGATAGCGTATAGAAGAACAGCTTTTCACAGTAAGTCATTAAGCCCTGTCTACTGAGACCTTAAACCTAGACTCAGAAAGTACATTAAAAGCCAGGGACAAAGCTGCTACAGCTTCCAATATGGAAAAGATGACCCAATATATTTTTTTTTTTGGTCCATAGTTTCTATAATTCCACAAGTTTTCATATTCAGAAAATAAAATTAATTTCTGTTCATTGAATGCTGCCGCTGTCTTTTGCCTTGTGGAAGTAGAAACATCTCCCCAAAAAGTTTCAGCTGCCCTTTATTGCAGTCTTTTGTCACTGTCATATCTTCATCTTCAGGCTATCTGCACCACAAAAAAATTGTTTAGGAACTAAGATTAATAAAAATTTCATTGAAAGTGGTGAGAATGCAGTAGGATACATGACTTTTAGCCCCTAGCCATTAATGCAGCATCTTACACATGTTGACATTCTTTGCCCTTGGAAAACAGGAATGCATTTCTGCTGATGCTAGAAATGTAGCATGTTCACAATACTGCTCTGAGAAGACAAGTAGTTGTTGACCAGCTGCTATTAATAAACAAAGAAACCCCAACTTGGAATACAGCAGTGCTTTCTGAGAAGGCCTTTTTTTTCAGTTTATGTAACTTAACATTTTTTTTTTCCCAATGTATCAACTTACCTCTTTTTTTTTTTTTTTTTTTTTTTTCCCCTCAGCACTCCTGAAATGGACTGTGTCATTCTAAAAATTAATCAAGGTTGAAATTAGGTAGGACACTAAAAGAAACATTGGGAATGGAAAGGAATTTTCAATTAAAACAGGAATGACTGAAGTTGGATATACTACGGTGGAAGAAAACCGCACAGGCTGCAGGAAGTGACTCGCTCTTACTAGGAACTCAGAGAAGAATCAGAATTTCAACAGGACTCAGTAGGGCCAGAAAGGTGATGCAAAGGGAAAACTGAGCAACCAACTGTGAAGAAATTCCCTGAAGATTTTCTTCTGCCCTCTCTTACCCCCTTAGTGACAACAAATCTTTGTCCTACCTATTTACTCATTCTTGAGTATTGCGTGCTTAGTAGTTAGTCCAAATTTCAGGAGTGAAATTTGTTCCACTGGGAAATAATTGTTGGGCTGGGGGTGAGGAAGGGGAATGTTTCATTGCACATCTTGGAAAACGAGATGTGTTTAGGTCATTAAGTCATTCTTTTCTGTCTGGATAAAATCAGATCAGAGGGCATTGGAAACATGACAGCAACAGTAGCAAAGATAGATGGACATATACAGAGATAAGATGGATAGACAGATATGACAGATGCTGAGAGCAGGGTGTTAATATATGGGCTAGAAGACATTGCAAAAATGACAATCTTTCTCTGTTTTATGGAATTTTACCTTTGCTGTTAAGAATGCTGTAAAAACATTAAAGTGATTTGATGTATATGATTTATAATAACTATAAAGAAGCTACCAGCCTGTAAATGGAAAAATGGAAAGGCTTGGAGGAGCAGAAAATCATGGGAAAACAAATAATTTGAAAAATAGTGTCCTGAAGTAATACAGACACTTTCTCACAGGTATCTCTGGAGAAGAAACTTCTTACTGAAATACACAGCAATCTTGTATCTAGTCCCTGTAACCGATTACATCATCTGCTATATTTAGAATACCTCCAGAGTAACCATGGAAACTGCTTTTGCTTAAACTCACATTATTCCATTCAACATTAGTTGACAGTAGAGTAATACTTTTAGAAGCTCACAAAACAATTAATGTATCACTGTTCTCATATGCCTGTATATATGATTCATCACTGTTACTAAATGCCTATGTATATAGCAACGTGTTTTTTTTTCTCAAGTGTGCATTATGCACACCCAGAGATATCAGATTTCTGACAAAGGCTACAAAGACCCAGATTCATGGCAATGGAGGGCACGTACTAGACTCCAGGAGAATTCATGGTACGTCTCTGTACTTTGCTTTAGGCCAGTTGCCTGCGGAAAGGGTTCATGCTGTCACAGTGCACGCACATGTCTGTGTGTCTGTCTTTGGCAGGCAACCATTGAACCCGGTTCCAACCAAATTAGCAAGGAGGAAAATGTAAAAAGAAGGTTTTTAATCTCCCACAATGTTTTCAAAAGTAAGTAGCTACGCAGAAGAAAGCCTTACCAGTAATGACCCTGAAAGGCTAATAAGTGCAATCCTTTTTACAACCAGAATAACTTACAAAAGAGAGGCTCTGTGATTTTTGCAGGTCAGAGAACTATGTATAATATCGATGATCGGATTAGAAAACAAATAAAATTATACCTATGTACTGCATTGCAGAAATAATAAAAAAAAAGACTTTCTAATGTTTCCCTGTGAAAATGACACTTTTCAGAAATCATCAAGAAATCCCGAAGAGGTACGAGAACTTCAAACAAATACCAGAAATCCCAAAGAGGGAATAAAAAAAAAAAAACCCAAAACTTAGAAACAGAAGCCCCAGATTCAGACTTTCAAGCTGGACTCAAGGACATATAATCAAATGTTTTAAGTTTATAAAAGTGATTATCCAAGGTGGAAATGTAAAGTTAGTACTAGGAAACAAAGTACTACAAGATAAGTACAAATGCCTGGTTTTCACAGTGAAGGAATGTTATTATGAGGTTCCAGATGCATCTGTGCTCCTCGGTGTATTTAAAACTGAGCTGTAACTGGGAACGAGGCAACCACATTTGCAGCCTACAGATGACTGCAAGTAATTTCAGAAGGATCTGCTACTATTATGTGTCTGAGTGTTAAAATGGAAAATTACATACTATGGTAATAAATATGAAGCATAGTATGTGTGTGTAAAATAATCAATACTATACATGTACAGGAGCTCTAACTTAGCTGTTGTTACTCAGACAGAAATATTTGATTTGTAGGTACCTCAACACAATGATGAGCAAGAAAGGAAAATCAGATAGTTAGTCAGAGTTACCAGAAAAGTTACTGGAGCAACAGGGAAAAGACCTTATGTCACTTACACACATTTTTATGACTGTGTGTGATTTTAGTCACCTTAGAAGGGATGCGAGAGAACTGGCTAACACAAGGAGGAAGAAGAAACAGAGAGCCAGGCTATGGCATCCTTTCAAGAAGAGAAGAATACATGAGAATTTCTCAGCCTGGAAGAGAGTCAGCTGGAGGGTGGTAAGATGAAAGCCTACAGATACATGAATTGTATGGGGAAGATAAAGGGGGAGTGACCTCTTTCGTACTGGGGAGAGGATGAAATAGGAAGAAGGGAAATGACCTTGACTTCAACTTCCACTTCAGTTGAGAGCTCTGCCAGCTGCACATCTTTTACCTCTGTCCCAAACCCTGTATCCTGTCTGTGAGTGATGGTAGGCAAGAATGCATCATCCCATAAAGAGACTGCCGGAAAGCAAAGGAATTACATTGCAGAAACATGGAAGAAAATTTTATAGCAACTACTTACCAAAGACATTGCTTTTAATCCATTAGGGCTTCTTGGGTACTTTTCTTTCTCTAGCAATATCCTAATTCTTCAGTAGCATTGTGGTAAAACCAGCTAAATACTTTGACTGAATGGCATAGCACATGCTTCGAGAAGACTACAATTTTTCATCATTTTCCTCCATTTTCTCGATAACTGCTGACAAAACTTGCTGTTGGCTGTAACTCCTAAATTCAGTCATGGGACCAGACCTGTAGAACAAAAGGATCTGGCCTTCAGTTTGGGGAAGTGAAGTTACTGCAGCTTAGCTCTAATCTCAAGTACCATGGTCTGAAGGCAGAAAGCCTTCTGTTGATCTCCCTGTGCTCCTAGGAGGGCAGACAGTCTTCCCAGCCCTGCTCCAAGTCTGTCCTGGCACCCTCCTTTGTGCAGTGAGGCTGTAAAACAGACTGCTGAAATGATCTGAATTAAAAATAACTCAGCAGAAAAATCCATGCAAAATAATACTCTGCTGCAAATGATGGCCAACAGCTTTCCAGCTGCTGAGTGGGTTTAGTCCACATGATTTCTGTGGGAAAGCAGTCCAATGGATTTTCAGTGCAGAGTCTGAGACTGAGATAAAGAGGATAAAATAAAATAACGGTGACAGACAGTTCTTCCAGCAGCAGAATGTCCCCAAAAAGGCCATAAAGAGAAGTCTAAAAGTCAATCCTGCCGTGCTGAGTGTTGGCATCCCTTCCATAGCGTGTATCAGGGAATGAATCCTTTCTGCAGTGAGGAATTCTTCGTCCCTTGATGGTGGCAGAGCACCATTTACAACCTGCAAAAGCTTCTGTATTGAACATGTGAAAGCCATAAGTACTTCCCATTGAAGGAAAACTATCACTCACTTGTAGTACATTGATTTTTAAGGAAAACTACTCTTTCAACTTCTATGCTTTTAAAAAACTTTTCTCAAAGTGCCAATTCCTTTTCAATCTTAAGGGTTTCAAAGATGTTAGCTTGAAAAGCATAACCCTCCAAAATATTTTGCAAGTGTTTCATGGTATGTCTGCTTGTATCAGTGGAATTCTTTAACAGAAAAATCAGATTGCTACCAACATCCAGAAACTAATTAGGAGGGGAAAGTACATTTCAAACTGCAAATATTCCTTTTTATATTCCCAGTGCATTACAAATGGAATGAAAATTCGATTTTCAACCCTCATCCCCTCCTGCAATGTTAAAAATGTGACTGGGAAATAATATATCACCAACCTGAAACCTTGTTTTACAAATACAAGTTGTAACCTAAGGCAATAGTTTCAAGCAGTTAAGTAGAGAATCCTGAAACTAGGGACTGGAATGCCCTCTTGGAGTGGGGAGACACCCTGAACTAATGTATTGTCTGCTTGTTGATGTTTTGTAGCTTCTTATTCCATCTAATGGGGTAGAGATTATTTCAGATCTACATTAATTTGCTAAGCAAAATCATTAGGCTCCTTCAAGTCATTTGCATTCGACTTTAATCCTTCAGTGTAACATAGACAGTTCCATAGTCCCACATAATATGAACCAGCTGAATGGATTCCAATTTGTCAAGAAACTATAAATTGCAAAATATCAAGCTGAAATGGAAGTAACAAATCCAGTGATCATTGTCCCATATATTTTAGATTGTTATTTAAGACCTCCTGGGAGATCAATTCTGTATAATCTATTTCTCAGCATTCCTGTTTGCTATATGAATTCCTTATGACAGTTTTCACTAATACGTTATGACTTGTTTACAATACTCAAGAAAAAGTGGTGACATCAGCATGGTCACAGTGGAATGGGAAATTATGTGGAAATCATCAGGAAAAGGTATAACTTTTTTCTGTCTCTGTATGCTTATACTGAAGGAATATAATTAGCCTATTCCACAGGCCTCCCATCTACATCCCTCACTCATTGTGCCTGCACCTAGATGTACTCTCCCTGTGAGAAATAGTGTCTGTAATACTCACTGACTCCTTAACAATGAGCACAGAACTCAGACCCAAGATACAACTTTATATTTAGAAGTTCAAAAAAGATCTGTCAGGAGAACTTTAAATCTGTGGATTTATTCACAGATTATGCGGCTGCCAGGCAAGCAACATCTGACTTGATGGCAGCCAATGTAACAACTGATTTTGACCTCTACTGCATCCCTGCCTGTTCCTGCTGATGCCTGCAACTTTCAGGAACCAGGAGACCGAATCCCTCCAGAAGAGCTTTCCTGCTCAACTGCTGCAGAGGCGATGGTTCAAACAGGCACCTCTGGAGCAGTACCCACTGGGCAGGAGATTTGTGATTACACCTCCTCTACTTTCCCACTTGCTCATCTAGCACTTCCAGGGAATAAACCAAACCTCACCATGAAAGTGCTGGAAAGAATAAGCAAAAGAGAAGGCCAGTTGTTCTCCCTCCTTTCTGTAGAAGCAGCTTCTGATAATGAGGCTTGGAAAGCAGTTGTGGCTAAAAATGCCAGGGAGGGCAGCCATGGGACCACCACCGGCAAAATTTCATACCCTTTCTTTCTGATACATCTTGAAGCCAGGCTCCCTTGCCCTGTGTCTCACTCCTGTATGTTGTGTGTTCATATCCCTGTGCAATCCACAGTGTTGCTGGCACCTCGGGAACACGTCTTTCTCTCTGGCAGCAAAAGGAGTCATGTCCCTGGGGAGGCTGCTCCATGCAAGCTGCTTTCAACATTATATCATGGATTTCCTGAAAGGCTTATGCTATCAGTACAATTACTCACATTTTAGGGAGGACATAACTGCAGCTGAGAGCTTACCAGTTTTCTTAGACATTGCTCATGTGAATTATATTTTTAGCTCAGGAATACATTTAAGTATATACTTAAGTGCCTTTACACTGCTCTCTAGGACTACATTATTAAAGACTTATTTTAAAGCCTGCTTTAAATCCAGTTGATTAAAGTCTATGCCTGTATGGCTTTCTGAGTAAGAAAACTTCACCAAGTTGGAGTCTTGTGTATAAAATGGATGACTAAAAATAAAATGGTGTTCACTGTAGGTACCCAACAGAGCAAAGAAATATATCAAGGGCTTTTATGCTTGGTGTCAGGCATGATCAGATTCATTTTGGACTTGTCCTCTGAGCAGAGAAAGTACCAGCAGTCTGAAACTGTAACATATAAAATAAGAGAAATGAACACAAATATTTAATGTGATAATGAGAATGCAATGTATTTTCTTTTGCCTTCCTTTCCTACCCCTATTTGTTTCCCACAAAGCACTAAAGAATAACAAAATAATTTGTCTAATAACAGAAAGTTTCAATTCCCATTGTTTGTAATGCCTTAGATATCCTACATGGATTCCTACAAGGAAGTGAGTTTTGCAATCAATAGAATATAATACATCCTTCTGTGACAAGGTGCTTTAAAAGATTATGCTGTACCACCATTTCCCATGCAACTCAGCAGCTCCCTTTTTCTTCCCTCCCTGTAGAATAATTTTCAGGACACAGCCAAAATGAGTTATTTGTAAAGCCATCACTCCATTTTATCCACACTGATACACAGGCCTCTCACAGCAAAATATTGTACAGTGCATTGAAATAAAAGTCATAATGAGAGGAGTTAAATTGTGGGATGTCGTGTTGCAGTTTTTAAATTGTGTTGTTTTAAAAATTATGTTGCATTTATTAAAAGAAACTATTACATCCTTTCCGTACTCTATCACAAGACTATATGTACTTTTGCAGTATTATAACTCAAATAACGACTGAATCATAAGAGTCAGTTTCAAGTTTTGATTCTCAATGTAGTTATCTGTGTCACAGTTTTATAATGTTTTTTAATTAAAGGAGAGTATTGCTTTGACCTAGTGGAGAGAGACTGGTGTTTTTGACTCTTTGCCCAACATTAAGATTGTCTTGCAGCACTTCATCATAGACATATGCACACCCAGATGTGCATACACACATTGCCGAACTCAAACTGCAATAGAAATGCCCTGTCTGCTGATAAAACATGACCTGTAGAGGGGGAAAGCTTGCTACTATTTCATGACATGCAGTCATGCACATTAATTTGAAGTTGTGGGCTTGTCTACAGGGGGAGCTGCAAGAAGCAAACCAGTCACAAACTGAGTTTTGGTGAAGTCATCAGGATTAATAGTCAGAGGCTTAAAGACAAGGCTACCTGCTGTGCCCAAAGGCAAGGAGACCTTGGCTTCATGGCCCAAATAAATCAGAGCATGTCCAGCAGCACAGTCTCTGCTGCCATCTGGACTCGGTACAGATGCAGCCTGGTCCTACCAAAGGCCCAGCACCATTTCCTGCAGCTTAGGGGTATTTTTTGCTATATGCTTATGCAGAAAAGACTAACAGCATTCACTGCACCAGAGCCAGCTCTGGCTGGTCTCTATTAAGGGCAAAAAGCAGCCTATGTGAACTATGTTTTTCCTCTTCTGCCTTGCTGAGAGGAAAGTATGTGGTATTGATATAGGCTTCCCTTCTAAGCAATGATTTACCTTCTCCTTGCTTAGCATATCGATTTAGACAGGATCAAAGTACAAGCTGACATGGCTGAAAACTCATCAACTTATAATTTGCACAGAATACCATGCCAGTACTGCACATCATTAATAAATATGACAAGAATCAGAAAATTCTGCTTGCTGATCATTCAAACTATATAGGAAATTGACTGAGAATGTAATTAAAAAAAAAAATGTATTTGCCCAGAATCTAGAGTATTTTTTCCTGTTTTCCTTTTCAGAAATTGTCCAAATCTTTAGAAACATAACATAAAAGTTGCTTTGATTTTTTTAAAATGTCAGCTATCCCTAAGTGGCTTTTTTCTAGATTCTAAAAAATATTGACAGGCTTTCTCATTTGCAACTCTCAGAAAGTTTTGCAAATAATCTTTTTTTGTCTGATTTTAAGTCAATAAATATCAGACTATATGCAGAGGAAATGGGATGAAAAGCGGATCGACTGAAAAGTCATCAAGTAAATAGCTTTTTTTAAAACATCTACTAAATTAGAACAAAATTTTTCAGACACTGGAAATCATCTCTGCATCCCTTCAACAATAAAAAATATTTTGCAGAGGGTAGTCTGAAGAGCTTATCTTTCACCTCCAACTGTAGGTATGAGTGGCTTTGAAATTCATTAGCTATGGGCAAAAGGCCATTCTAACAAACCTCTGAGTTTTCTGGTGAAAACAGCCAGTAAATTAAAACCTGTGGAAAATACAGGCTGTTGCCAAAGCACCCAAGAGCATAACCAGGATGCTGGGTATCTGAGACTGCTCTTTGGTGACACCAGCCTTCTATCTTTGTGTTGCCATCCCACCACAGTGGTCACTCACGGGCTGATGCCAGGAGGGATTTCCTGCTTTTCATTAAGCCTCTTGCCCCTGTGCCATGCTGCCAGGTCCTGTGCCAGACTGGGCAATTCCTGCACACAACTTTGTTTCCTTTTCCACATGCCAGCCAGGCCTGTGCTGCCTTCTGCAGTACCTGGAGCTTTGTAGTGCATCTCTCCTGGCTGACTTGGTGTGATCAAAGGCAGCTGCTGACATGCTCAGCAGTTTCGCTGCAGACATGGGGGCGTACTTCATAGTCAAAGTGAAATTTGGGGATTTCAATGACTGTGTCTTTGTCATTAAATTAATATCATCGGTGGGAAAACAACCCAGAGAAATGATAGGGGTTTTAAAAGCTAATATCACACATTATATTTTTTTAAAAAGGTTTTGGCTTAGGCAGCTCAATTAGCAAGAGGAATAGGCTAAATTAATCTCTGAGTGAAAACATCATGGAAAGGACTGCATACTTGATAATTTCAGGCCATGACCAATATTAATTAAGAATAATGCTTGTCTCATAATAATAAGCATAGTAATAATAATACTAAAGGATAACAATAGCGTTTTAGCTAGAAAAAGTGGAAGGAAAAAAGTTTGGCCTGCTTTGATATTAAGAACGCAGTCTTTGACTTTGTTAAGATAAAGTTGAAGACGGAATGAATTATTCACATAAATGTTGCCGTAGTAACAAGCCAGCAAATAAAATAATGAAAGCAATTCCTTGGTTTTAAGGGGGAAACGACAAATTTTAGCCTCTGAAAATTCAAGCGTTTGTACATTCTGAGGCTACTCTGAGTTATGCCAACACCTGTAAAATCAGTTCTGCATGATCCTGAATCCCCACCATATGATAATTTTTAGCATTCAGAGGAGTGCAGGAGCATTGCCTCAGTGACCTCCACACTGCATGAGATGGGTATTTCAGCATCATCCCGAAGTTAGTTCTGCAATGAGTGGAGAATCTTGCCTTGCCTTGCCTTGCCTCGCCTCTTAGGCCAAAAAACAGTCCACCAGATCAGGAAATGTCAGCACAAAAATGATAGCAAGGAGATTTCAAATAACACATTTTGGTGGAAATGGATGCAGGTATGAACTTTGTATGTCCAAGGTATTTAAATCAATTAGGGAAAACCGACTAAAGGGAGAGTAGGGTTTTTGTATTGCTTGGTGAAAATTAGAACCCTGTGCTTAAGAACTCCTGTTTGGTGCCTGAGGCAAATTCAGCACCTAAACCTGTCCCAGCTGGCACGGTGAGACAGGGTTGGCTCACTAAAGGCAGCAGGCAAGAAGGGAGCAGCCCAAGCCCACCAGCATGGGGGATAACAAGATGTTAAAAGGGTAACTGCTGGGACAAGAGTCCCTGTCCCAGGCACCCTGCCAGGGAGCACTGGGTGAGGTAACAGGCAATGCCTGACCTTGTCTGCTGGTAAGGGATGCACATCACCGGGGGATGAGCCATTGGCTCACCTGATCCACTGTGGTGCTCAGGACTCACCTGGGAACAGGGAATCCAATACTTCGGGGAGCACAGACGTCAATCAGAGCACTGCTGAGCTGCCTGCTGGTGTCAGACATTCCTGATGGCTTTCAGAGCCCTCTCTGACCCCCTTTGTGAGGGAATGGGTGTGCACATAACTACTCGTCAAAGCTCTTGGTGCCTACATACATAAATAAACATTTTCTGCCCTATATTCAATGTTGAAAATGGAGTACATCTGGAGAGGATCTATACAGGTGGCAAGCAGTTTGCCATTAGGAATGCTTTCCAGTCAGAAGGGAAAACCCATGGGGGGTTCTTGTTCTCCAAACTGTTGTAAAACAACAGGTTTTTTGGCCTATTGTGCAAGTCCATTTCTATTCAGCTTTTTCTCATGTCATTAAAAATCAACTCAGCATCAGTATTTGGCTCTGTAAATAAACCTGAGGCTAGGCTACAAGCAATAGCTTATACCATTGGAGAACTTGGCATATATTCTTTCATATTCTTTTTTTTTTTTTTTTTCCCTTCTGACTTTTTTTTCTGGAAGCATTTATTTATTTTAAGCAACTGTATGTAATATCAGAGAAGACAGAGTGCAACGTGGTATCTTTGTAGCACATTGTTTAATGTCCTAGGTGTAATCAATTGAGACAATCTCTAGCACTGGAGAATTTAAGGAAGGGTCAGATTCATGTCAGGAAAAATTTAAATACCTCTGCTTTCCAAAAAGTTTTTTAAAATATGTGTTGTTTGGTCAAAAAACTTATTATGGATAGATGCTTTGAAACAATCTCAGAATATCCTCTGCTCCTGGTGTTTTTCTCTTCATTATCATGTAAGCTGGGCTTTATAGACTACCTTACATCAGATCATTTCAAAGCAACATCTGTTGGTTTCAAGGTTAAGCTTGCTGTTACAATAAAGTACTGCTAAAATGTTAGCTCTCTGTAGAAATATCTTGGCCGAGGTCCACTTCATGCACAAATTATTGTCTCATAATACTGCATTGAAACTAGAACATACAAGCTAAATTACAAGGATATTTGTTTGCAGCAATCACTTTTGTTTACAATAGCTTCAGCTTGAGAGCACTGGAAGACCCTGGCTTTACACTATTTTTTGAGGATATGTTCACAAAACACATGAAATACGTTCACCCTCACATTCACTCTTCCCCAGTCACAATGCCAAGAGATCCCTCCACTGGAGTGACTGTCAATGCAAAGGGTAGGCAGGGCTGGATGCAGTTGGGCCACAGCCACTGCTTGTAGGGGAACCCTATCACTGTGCCACCCTGAAAATGGTGTTAATGGATTACCATGGATCTATTCCAGGGAAAAAAAAAACAACTCAGCTGGGGCATGACTGACTCAGTGGGTAAGTAAACAAAGGTATTTTTGTTGCATTTATGGTGGTTATTTTCTTTCTGCTAAATTTAATAACCTGCAGATTGGGCAGTCTCCTGGCAACTTTCTCATTACCAATGTACCTGGCCTTTTACACATAAAACTGCCATTTATTGCACCTAAGCTGTGTATTAGATCAGCTTGTGTGGGTAGTGATGCTTGTGATTTAGGTGGCTACATAGGAACTTCCACCTCTACACTGGGGTTTGGGTCGATAGACTGAACCCCAACCTCTGGGTGGGGCAGATTAGTGTTTGTACCAAACAGCTCCAGCAGGATTCCAGGTCTCAAAAATTCTCCTTAGCAAACAGAAGTTTCATTAGAGGTTAGAAATATAAATTGGTGAGGTGACAGATTCTATGATATGATGGAAGCTCAATTATAAGTGGATAACATAATATAACAAGTGCAGATGAAATCCTATTAAGGTCTGAAAATCCAATATCTCATCTTCCTGACTTTTAATTGATCTTTACACATATTGTCATTACAGTCAAATATTTGAAATGATTCCTGTACACATAAACAAATGTAAGCACATTAACTCTGTTAATAATTTTAACAAGTAATTTGTATTTCCCATTAGAGTATCTTACAATTTGCTTTACTATAATTAAAGATATCATCAGTGATAAGCTTTAATGTGTTATTTAAACTCTGCTTGTTTATAAGATTTGCTTTTATCATTAACTGTAGGTTGATAAGATCCACATCTTAATGAAGACACTCTCATTAAGAAATTAGATTTTATGTCTAAAGCAAAGAGGATGTTCAGGTAGACAAGGACTGCTGATTTTTTTATAAATCCTAAATATAGACCTTTCTTCCTAAGGCAGATCTGTGGCAAGTCAAGCAAGTTCATTACACCATGGCTTTTAGTTTGTTTTAACAGAGGAGCAACACCTCTAGCAAAGAACATAGCCTTCACTTGGCATAAAATTACACAAGTCTGTGGTGTCAGAGTACTGATGGGCAAAAGAAATTCTGCACATGAAGACAGTTATGGGCACTTGCTATGGAGCAAGAGCAGGCCAGTTTGCTTTTGACTGGGATGAAAATCCCTAGAGAATGGAAGTGGTTTTGCCTGTTTCCCAAAGCCCAGACCACATAGGCTTTCAGGGATCTAGCTAGAGAAAAAAAATGGGATACACTAAATATGGGACACTGCTTAAATCCTTTGTAAATATTTTGCTTCTTATGCACTTCCAAATCAGTACAAAACACTCCTCCTTTATTCTTGACTAACACAATGGGAATAAACAGACTATTTTCCTCTGCCCCTGCTCTGTCTTGTATAATCGTTATGTCTCTCTTAACGGCGGTGCTCTGAGACTGCTGTTCAGAGATGATTTCTTTTATGTCATTTACCAAGAAGAGAAAGAGAAGTAATACGTATGTTTCCAGCTTGAGGTTTGAACTGTTTGCTCGTGGTAAAAATGGGACTTTTGGGGAGACTTCCTTTAGATATACCCAACACTGCCACTTTGTAAACAAAAACAAATTTTGTTACCAGCTATGACTAATCCATTGCTTTACTTCAGTAAATAGAATATATGCTCAAATCATAATCAAAGAACTGAAATTATCCTGCAAGGCTGAAAAACAGACAGGTGGTTTAGCTTTTTTTTTGTTGTTGTTCCTAAGGTTATAAGGCTTTTAGATAGAGGTAAATAAATGTCCTCATGAATAAATTGGCAGAGTAGGTGGAAGTGAAAGTAATTTTTCTTAGTTTATTTTTCACTTGTGGTTTGTTTAGAGGGTGCTTTTCCCCCCCCCCCCCTCAGTTTTATTTTAAAGAATGAAGCACTTATTCCCTCAGAACCTGCTGTTCTTATTTTTGTGTAGAGAGGAGATGATTTGGACCTTAATTAAAATTAGAATCAATTCTTCCAGTGGAATGATACCAAATATTTTGCTAGCGAGAACTAGCATTTAGTAAAAACTTTCTCTTGCTATTATTTTCATGGAACTTTCAAGATTCCTCAAGGAGATGAAGAGAGTCTACAAAGACATAACTGGCAAGTAATAGACTGATTCTCTTTTATTCCACACAGAAGTCAGGACAGCAAAATTGTCTGTATCCTCCTTCTCCTCTGTATAATTATCCTTGCTCTGTAACTTGCATTTTCTAAATTATCGAGAGCAGAGTGGATTCAACTATAACGTTAACTGAGAACTGTTTAACTATTTATGTTACTATAATTCTGTATTGATTTTATGTAAACTTTTAACCAAACACAGATTGAACTGCTTAGAGAAGACTTTTGGGAGTTCCTAATAAATTGCCTTTCCAATCTTTAATGGAGCATTAGTAATTATTGGATACAATGCAATTTAAAGTCATTTAGAAACCACATAACAGTAGCTTGACACAGTACATTTCTGTTTCATTAACAAGATATGTTAGATGAAATTTATATCTGACAAGAAATACTAGGAAAAATACTAGCAAAAATTTATCTTGATTGTAAAGTTCTTTGTGATCTTCATGATATCTCATATGCTAGATAGTATTTTCATCACTAAAAATTACTATTGTGATTTATGTATTTCTACAAGAAAAAAAAAATACCAGAAGTAGCACCACAGAAGATTGCAGGATCAACTTGCACCTAAATTCAACAAAATCTTAGACACAGAAGAGTAACCAGGTCCAGAACAGGTAAGAAAATGAATGAATAAAAACATGCTCCTGCTTGCAGCAGTCAAATTATAACAATTCACCCACAGAAGGATGAAAACAGAGAGATCATTGATTATTCTTACAGTAGAATTTCTGGTGATGACCAGATCATTAGAATTCTCCTTCAGTTATTGGTTAACAGCCAAGAAACCCAAAGAACACACCTTTGGCTAACACAGATCTTTGGGGGACCAGAAGTCGCGGTGTTGCAGCAACTGGGCAAAATTCATTGTAGTGGGACATATGAATGGCCTGACAAGTCTTCTGTGTCTTATCTGCTTTCCAGACCTGATAACACCTCTGATACTTGCTTTAGATACAAAACACTTCAGAAATTTTTTCATAGCCCTCCTGTTGGTCATCTGGCACAGCTCGTTTAAGTGGGCTGACTGTGCAGTGAATTGAGGATGTGCTGTGAAGAGAATCACTTCTCTGTATTGCCATTGCTTTTTCTTTTGCTGCCGATAACCCCCGTAGTTCCAGCAGCTGGAACCTAAGCTAAGGACTTTTTATTAGGCACCCTATGGCCATGGCCAAAGCCTCATCACATTGCAACTGCACACAGGCCTAAGATAAAACTTCCTGCCCCTTGTCTTCAGCACACTAAGGATGTCATTTAAGCTGTCATTTCGTGCCTCTGTCCTTATCACAGCTCACCATATCCACAGCCTGCTCACAATCTTCCCTGTTCCTGCTCTTTCTTGCTCCTTTCTACTCTGCTCATCCCCACATGGCCCTGAAGCCCCAACCTGTGTCCCAGCCAGATGCCAATCCCCCATGTCTCTGCCTCCCACTTCTGCCTTTTGGGCATCCAGTTCCCATCAGTACACGTATTTCTCCATTCAGTACCTGAATCATCTCTTCAGTCTCCTTTCCCCATTAGCTGCTTCCACTTTGGCTGTTACTGCTACTCAATTCTCTTTCATATTTTCACTCTATCCACAGCAAACACTGCCTAGGTCTGCAATAAATTTCAGCTAACCCATTTCTTGTTCTTTCCATCAATCTATCCTGATGCCTTTTATCAGTTTGTCCCCAGGGAATTATTTGCCCTTTACTTGGCCCCTATAAAACTGTTGAAGTAACTGTATTCCTATCATGTCTACCCATCTATCTTCAGCATTTATGGTCCTCAGGTCATTACAGAGCAAAGGCACCGCTACCTTTCCTGAGATCACCAATTACCACTGGAGACACTTCTTTAAAACTCAACCCATGAATTAGATATTCTGGCTAGTAGTCTCACCTCTTTCTTACTAGCTCGTATATACATTTCAATACTTTTGCCAGTCCATGAGCAAAGAAAAAGCCCACAGGACTTTTATTTGTAGGTACTTTCTGCCAGGCAGAGTTGAAAAGCTTCCAAGAACAACAATGCTCCCCTCCACCCTTGCAGATTGACAGATGCCATAGGCTGGGGCACAACCCAGAAAAATTCATCTCTTGACTCCAGTGGTCAATGAATAGGGTCTGCTGCCTTATTTGTTTATTTGTAAGAGCAGGAAAGAGCAACACAACTAAGCAAACGTTTCTAAGATTTAGGAATTTTTTTTATCTGCTCATTTCATTCATGGTGCACCATGACTCATGGAGATCATGGGTGTGACTCTAGAAAGCAGACAGCACACAAATATCCTGTACAACACTAACTGGTGGAAAGAAATGCAAATGTTCACAGCCAGCTAACTTATGTCATCCATTACCTCAATCAACATATTCTCATGTGTACAGGAACCTTCTTAGGTAGATCTAAAATGAGACAGTGATTGATTATGGAAGCAATTGTTATGTAACTTAAACATTATCTCCATTTCCACAACCCTAATCACAAAGTTCCAAATGCATTCAAGTGACAAACCAATTTAAAAACAATTTGACTCCCAAGACAGTCACAACAGGGAAACACTTTAAACTGAGCAGGTATTTCAATGCAATTAGCACAATTAACCCTTTGTCACAGCAGCAAATCAAGAATTTTCACCTCTCACTGTTTCTTTAAAATGTTTGCAATTGGTAAAGTGACTTCCGGCAGGGAGGAGTTAACACTGTGGCAATTTCTCCCTTACAGATTTTTAACAGTCACCAGGTGGCAAAATCTATTTATACACCATATGTTTGTAATAGGATCTCAGTTTGTAAGATGCAACATGAAATTTCTCGACTGAATATACTGAACAGAATAGCATGGCAACTGAAGCTGCAATAACATGATAAAACATATTAAAATCAATGTTAATATAATAATCAGCTGTGTTTTGTTCCATATGGCAATTTATATTAACAGTTAAGCTAAACCCCATCTGCTTCTTCAAAAGTTGAATATAATAAAGGAAGAAAGGTCACGATCATGAACTTCTGCCTCCAAGTCACACCGTGCGTATTTAATAATGAATGTATAGCTCAGTGGTTGTCTATAAGATGTGTTTCAAAGAAAAAGGCAAGGGTATTTCCTCCATATTAAAAGCAGCTGTTTCCCAAGGAGCTCCCTATTTCCTAACTTACTAAAAGAGCCTTATGGAAGTGCACAGATGGCAGCAGAATGGTCAATGGCAGGCCAAAGAGTAGACCCAAATTTTTCCTGCACCAAAGACCCTGTCATCTCAAGGCATACCTGGCTCTGCTGCAATGACAAGACAAATGGTATATTCCACACATCTAACAGGTGTGCTGTGCTACCGTTCTGCTTATACTGAAATGCACTGACAGTACAGCAATGGGGAACATTTGTCTTTATAACAACTGACACGATGCATGATTACAACTATAAGGGTATCAGGGATAAAAAAAAGGCAGGCCCTCTCTATGAGCTTAGTTATTAGTCACATGCTGAAATGCTGACCAAATCTAGAACAGGGATTATTTGTAAAATTGCCCTCAAAGAATATAATCTTCCACCCTGCTTCCAATAGACAAATCCAACAGATTTAACCTGATCTAGATTTTTATTCTTTTTTTTTCTTTTGAGAATTTCTTTAAGTCTCAACTTAGCCAAGTTCAAACTATTAATGTCCATCACATCAGTGCCTTTGTTATTTCAACCTTTAAAAAAGTCTTTTACTGTGATGGATTTTTCCAGCACAAATAACTCAGAGGAATTGCTACTGTGAATTTGCCCAATGTGGACAATATATAATATATATATATATATATATATATATATATATATATATATATATATATATATATTTGAAGACAAACCTCTCCTGGGATACCTTTGAAGGAAATATAATTATCAAGCCCCATGTTCAAACAGAGGATCCTCACTGGTCATGTACTTTACATCTTTTCTATCTTACATCTTTTACCTCACTGAGCTATGTAAAGAAAGGGTCTAGATTGTCAGTTTTGTCACACACATGAGAAACAGCCTATCAAACAGTTCTTATATCAACCTGTTAAATAGTACAGAATTCCTAAATTTTTCTTACTAAATTGTGCATTCCCAACTTGGCTGGAAGCTAACCTGGAGTATAATTTCTATGAACACGTAGATCTGTAAATATAATCCTGCCACTGATGAGCAGATATGTTGTCCTCTGCAACACCCAACAAATTCACCATGTAAATAGCTCTAAGTTTCCCATTTGGAGCCAGGAGTTCACATGTGAAAAGGTAAGAGTTTGTGTAACCCGGGATACCCCTTCAGAGAACAAAAATAAAGAGAATTTGAAACATAGTTTACTCCTACCAATAATAATTTTAGCTTCATGAATTGCCTCCCAGGGTGCAGTTAAAGCAAACGTGGGTTTTTCCTCTACCTATGAAAGTGTGGTGTTAAACCTTTTTCGCCTGGGAGGAAATTACACATGCAGTGCCACTAGCTAGTGCACAAACAGGATGTTGTCCCTGTTCCTCCAAGGATGTGGAATACAAAGACATCAGAGGTCTCCTGAAAGAATTCCCTCAAGGCTCCCACCAAGTGAGTGAATGTCCTCTCTGGACAGTGAAGACAGTCACTGTGAGCCAGTTCAGCTGCCCTGATTTATACAGCAGCAAACTGAACATAGGAGCACCAGCAGCTGCAGTTCAAGGTAGAGAGCAATGTGATGAAACATGGATATTATTTTCAAGGTGTTTTCCTCCAGACGGTGCTGGAAAAAGGGATAACTGAAAAACAATATTCTGTCTTTGAAAAAGCTCTTAGTCCCAGCACCACTCAGAGCCACACTCAGACAAATTTGCTGGGTCTTGCTACAGGCCTTCCTCTTTTGTTACCTGTCCTGTCTACAACCTTCTTGACCAGATATTTTATCCTTGTATCTGCCTATGAAAGCTATCAGTAAATTGTTTAACCAGGCAAACATGCAACTAATGAATAATAATCAATCAGACAAGTGGTCGAGTTCTTTCTATCACAAGGAGTTATTAGCTCAGGAGAGCTGCTGTGACCTCTTTCCATATTCAGTCCTGCATTTCTCTGTTTTATTTATGATAAAGTAAAACAAAAGTGAGTTTAGAAGGAAATTATATCACTTCTATGCCATTAAAATTGAGATATAAACCACAGAAGCCAAGATATGCAAAGACACGACTGTCATTTTTCCTGACACCATGCAGGCTGACATAGTGTCAGACTTAACTTTGAATTTCCTGGCTTTGGTGGGCTCTTGTTCTAACCCCAAGATATCATTTAAATGCAGTTTGTCGTTTCTGAATATAACTGTAACTCTTATATTATCAATAATAATAGGGTACCTTCTGCTCCTCAGGGGCAAACTCTCAAACAAATGGCTTGTGAATCAATAAATATGTTGTGCGCTGCAGCTGAATTTATTTATTCATGAGATGCTTATCTCTCTGTAAATTCCTTAGGAAAAATCCTTAATCCCACCATACTGAATTGACTATTTATCAGTTTTAAATTGGACCTTATTAATTTTGTTCCATGCTGGAAAACGTCTCTCACAATCCATCTTTGGACAGAATTGAATTTCTTTCTGTCTCCCTTTTCTCTCTCAGGGACAAAACCCAGTGGTTAAGAATGGGAAATAACAGATGGCAGCAATCTCCCATATACAAATCTACTCTGTCTGAGCGTCCTGCAAACTCTCTTTGCAATGTACTTGCAAAAGCCTGTATGCCACGGCATAAACGCAGTCACATTTGGCTTCTCGCTTATGTTTGACAGGCTGAGCTGTTTCTTCTTTTGTTTTATTGCTGGCTCATTGGCAGCTGCTGTAAGTAGAGATCAGCTCCATCACAACCAAGCACAATTATATTTATAGGCTACAGAGGTACTTACAAACCTGCAAGCATAACATCGAATTCAATGCTAAGATTGTGATGTAGGTTTTACCTGCTGACTGTGGCAGGAGATGCCTTCTCAAGATTTAGGAGCTAAGAAAACAATGTTCTGCTGTGGGCTCATTTGAATAATCTCACCACTCATTAAACACAGCTGCAAGGCAAGGAATGACAGGGTTCAAAGGCAGACCAGGGGAATATATTAGTAACAAAATTATTGTCAGAGCCTTTAGGTATGTTTCCCGATATTCCTCAATGCAATGCCATAAATTACACTGGGAACAATTTTGTCATTTGCAAACACTTGAAAAGGTTAGCTGAAGATTCTGTGCTGATAGCCTTAGTAGTCTATTTTCAGAAACACTGTCTCTAGATAATTTCAAAATATTGTACATTTTGATTAAAGACCAAAGGAGGGATTTGGTTTGGGCATTCATGGACTATTTCACATTATGTGATTAGTGAGTGGGAGGTCTTAGGCTGTGTTCTTTTCTAAAAAATGGTTGTTGATATGACTTAACATACATTGCCTAATTCTAGTATCTTTTAGAGGTTGCAGATTGCAGGAAAAAGACAGCATTCAGAGATTCACACAAGGTTATGTTTTGCTTGTGTTTTTACATATTGTTATCACCCAGCTATTTTCTGGCCAAATGGCACCCACTGGCTCATCAGAAATGCATCATTCTCCACCTTTTTTGGCAAACGTCCCCCAATACACCTGTTAGGACAGGCAGTGAGCACAGCAATGGGGCAGTCTCTATTGATTCAGCTCCTGTGATCACAGGATGCCAAAATGCTTCAGGGCTATCAAAGTGTTGACGTCTCCAGCGCAATTTTCATCTTTGCTAAATAAAATAAACTTTCCAATATGGCTCAGGAGATTGGAGTAGTGTCTTTTTTCTTCTCTGCAAATAAGAACTGCTGCCATCCTTTAATATTTATCAACCCGAATCCAGAGGGAAATATTCAGCTGCTCATTTTCCAGAATACGTGTTTTTTCTCACCCCCAAAAAAGCTCCTGGATTCTAGCAGGCAAAGAAATTCAAATGCATTTGATTTGGGAGAAGGGGGATATTACAAGTGCTTGGAGGCCTATGTGGCAAGTGGCCATATTTCAGTTCTGCCAATGTAATCAGAAGCAGAGTGACTGGAAGGTGTTTTCCATTAAACACCTCTCTGATGCTAAATCCAGGGACTGGGGCATTGTTTGTGGAAACAATGCAATTTTTAAAGGAAATGTACTTGTTCACGCATCATAAAAAATTTAATAGGTACTTCTCCTTTAGGGACAAGTGCGGATGACTAGAGCTAAAGAAAGTTATTTTCTGGATCTGTCAAGTGAGAGGGACCACCAAGAAGAAAAATACAGTAAGTGGTGCTTATGGAGTGCTTCACTTTTAACTTTTGTGAAACAGGTAAAGGAAGTGCTTCATATGGAAGAGACACAAGAACTCCCAATTAGACCTTGCTTTAGACAGCACTTAGGCACTCACTTTTCTTTCAGCCCGTGAGCAGTTATGCTGGCTCCCAAAGGACGTGCTTACAGCTGAGCATAGTCCTCAGCCTGGCTGGAGGAGTGGGCTAGTGGCAGCGTGCCATCCTGTATCTTGCTGTGTCTTCTGTATCCCTGAATCCCCTTTTTTCCTAGGCCAGACAGCAAAAGACCTCTCCAGGCAGCAGGGATTATTCTGCACCAGAGATCAGCGGGCACACAAATGAAGTTTGATTATAGTCACTGTTGCTTTAAGTATAGTTTTGGTCCTGCAGATGCTTTGCTTAACCCTGCAAAAGTCATTCGCAGGCAAATTCACAGGCAGAAGTCCTTTGTTAGCAGCAACACCAGCTGCTTTTAGCCTTTCTGTGTGGGAACAAATGTCACAAAAAAAAAGAAAGAAAGAGAATATGCTTTTATTTTTATTTCATAGGGAATTAAAAGCACTAAAAGCCATGGGCTTATCTCACTGCACAATTTAATTAGACTATTTTTCAGTGGTTTGTTTATTTCTCTTATTCATATTTAATGTGGCTGCAAACAGCAAGCAAGGAGTTTGGTTCACCAGCGTAATGATGCATTATGCTAGCCACTAAACTCCTGAGACTTTGTGATCCTGGCATTTATGGTCAGGTCAGCTCCTATTATTCAGTTTCTGGAGTCACATGTGAAGAATATTAGCATTTGTTCCTCCAGCAAGGGGAGGGAGAGCACACAGCCAGCATGCTGGTGGATGCTGTTGCTAGGCAGGAGCCAGAGTCCTGCAGTAGGGTCACGCTCGCTCCCCTGCACTGTGGTACCCAGTGTCATCACAAATTACTGGACATGGGCTGAAGAAAGCAGAACCATATTCTCTGGAAGGACAGAGGAAAAAGAGTGGATGGAAGAAATATAGTGTTAAGAGTAAATCTTTGCCATTACTAAGCAGAAGGGGCCATGCTCATCCTTGGCTTTTAGCATGGCTTGCTCTGCTGAGAGGACCAATGGCTCAAAAGGACAGACAGAGCTGGTTGTGCCAGTGGCCCTGAACTGCTCGTTACCCCCTTCAGCCACTTGGAGAAAATATTGAAACTGAAACATGCTGAAACCCAAATGTTCAGGTTTCCAACAAAAGAGAACTGCAGCTGTTGAGATTTGGAAATCCTTGCTGTAGTCTTCCTGGATTCCTATTAAAAGTATCTGCTGCCCTTGAGTTTTTCTGAGCCCTGAGAGCTCTTCAGACACTGTGCTCTAGGGTAGTAATTTCACTCAGAGAGAGGAAAAGCAGAGTTGCCTGGGGCATCTGCCAATAACAGGAACATGACAAACGGAATTTACATTTTGGTTCTTTTGGGCCTTTCTTTTTAGTGACTTTTTTTTAAGTCAAGCTTTGACAATCTAGCAGTAGTACTGATCAACTTAATTTTCTCAAGTTGGTTACACATCGCAATTTCTAGAGTACATTTCTGAGGGTAGATGTGGCAAATGTTGGATTTCTTTTGACAGAAATGGATATTTTCAGGATTTTTTTGAGGACAAAAAGGCAAACTGACAATGCCGTGGCACCTTTGTCTGAGTTTTAGAAAGTTAAAGGACCTATTGAGAATTCTCAAATATTAATTCCCTTTTATAGCTAATGTAAGAAATACATTTGGAATAGGATAACAATAAGAAAAATAATTACCCACTTCTTATGCAGAAAAGTTTCAAAATCTTTGTCACAGGAAAGAAATAACTCTGAGAAAAAAGTACTATTCTAATCAAATCTGAAATATTATTGCAGTTATATCATACAACATTGGTATAATGGATTATGAATGATGAAGGCAATAAAATTATGAATCTAAACCAGCTCACCATACACAGGGCTTTTCCAGCAAAAGCTGGTGTTGACATACTACTGATGGTCTTGTGCTTTGAGAATTTTTTGCATATCTGAAAAAGAACTATCCTGGCTTTGAAATCAGGGCATAAAAATATAGTGGGAAAAAAAAAATCCATGGAGGAAACTGAGTGTTATTTTAAGCCGAGGAAGGAAAAAGTTTTTGCAAGAAATATAGACAAAGCTTCTGAAGAGGGCTGATGAATACCTTCCTGGTGCTTAAGAGAAGAATACAGAAAACAGTCAGATGAAGTCAGTAATTCCATGAAATGACCATGATGCACTTTAAAAGCTGAGTACAAACAAAAAGCAAAGTCTGTATCAAGTTCTGGGGTTGGAATGCATGTTGTAATCAATTGGTTGATGCTGGCCTAAGGTGTTCCTGTTGTGGGCTGCAGGCAAGGAAGCTGCAACCTGTGTTGGGTTTTGTCCCCTGCACTATCTCCCTAAGGAAAGAGTAGTGTTGAAAGCACAGCCTTGCCCCAGTAACAAAGAATAGAAAATTGAAGTCCATTGACCATATAGACCTTTATTTTGTGATTAGTCTGGCCAGTCAGGAAAAAGCACAACAGAACTGCTGGATGTGAATGCACCAGGATGACATCTACAGTGTTTCATTGACACTGGCATGGCTTGTCTGGAGAGGACCATCAAGCAGAAAAGAGCTTAATTCAGACCTCACACATGCTTTAATATGAAAGTGAAGAGAAAATTCTCAAGAGGTGCTCAGAAACTTGTAAGAAATCTGCCTGAGAGTCAGATAAACAATCACAATTATTCATCCCTTTCTGTCTGTATGCAGACTTTCCAAAATACATGCTTTTGAAACATGGTCTTGACATCTGTGTATATAATCGGTTTCATGTCCAGGGCAAAAGACTGGCTTTTCTGAGAGTTTCTTAGTCCATGCCATTATGAGCACACATTATAACAGTAATGATAGTGAAAACAATGAAAATAAATGCAGGAAATGCAGACAGACTATAACTTTCATACAGCATTTTTATAAAATGATTACTTAACTTCATGTCTTTAGAGTGGCTATGGAACAACTCTTTAGCAACGTTAGCAGTGCTGAGTGAGATGATTTACATTACAGAGCTGAAATGATGAAAGTCTAGAGCTGTGGTCTACAGTAAACCCTGCTGGACTGCAGTCAGGATACTCCCTTAAGTAACACTACTGGAAGCTCATCAAACACAATCTTGGGATCTGTAATGACTGCAGAGGAGCAAGCTAACTGCTTTGCAACTCATCTGAAAAGCAGTTCATCACCACAGTGGAGACATTCAGTCTTACAGCCAAGGCACTCTTGGGCATTTGTGAGATCTGGGTTGACTTCCCACTCTGTGGAATAGAAAAGAAATAAATCTGTCTTTCCAGGACTCCATTTCTGCCATGACACACATGGCCACAACCAGCCTATGTGCCTTCCAGCCTTTGCCTGCTTTGTCAAAAAAGCAGAAATTGGATGTGATGAGCTGTGTTTGTACACATCTATCCCTGTGACCCTTTCATTAGTGGGTGTTGTTCCTGCTCTGGAAAACTCCCTTCTTAGGCGGGGGCAATGTGGCTGCACTTTGCATCATGTCCCATGTGTGTGGGAAAGAGCAGAAAGTGACAGGTACCTCAGGTGGTAACCACAGGGATGACCCTGACAAAGGAAGGGTTCTCCTGAGCAGGAACAACTCCCACTAATGAAAGCATCACTCATGCACTGATGGCTACTCCAACAAAGAGGCCCCCATGCCAGGCACACCTCCATAGGAGACCTGGGCTCCACAGCTCTTGCTGAGGCTCAAAAGCAGAAGAGAGGATCAACACTTCAATGCAAACATGAGAGGGACAAATATCACTATGAAAGAGATCAGGGCTGAGACCAAAAACAAGTGACATTTGATGGGTCGGGTCTGGAAGCATGGGCAAAAGCAACAGTAGCCAGATTGCAGAAGAAGGGCTTATGAAGAATAAGTCAGAAATACTGAGGGACTTGCTGCTAGACATATTAATCTGGAATTAAATAATGTTATGTATTTCAAAGGAGGCATAATAAAATCCCCAGATACATTACTATAAATTATCTAATATTAACCCCCTAAAATATTCATATTTCTAAAGTGGTCTGATAGTTAAGTCTAGAGATAGGGTATTCAAAGATTTAATTTAATTAGCTGTAGAATTATAGGCATTTAGTTTAAATCAAGAAAGACAGCTGTAGTGGTTGCCTAAGAATAATGTGTAAGACTTTAAGCTCATTCAGACTAAAATTTTCTAATCACAAACTGCCAGTAAGCTTTTGAAAGAGGTGCTACTATATGATCTGGGAAACAGAAGAAAATGCTTTAGAATGAATCATGTTAAATAATAAACTCAACAGATAAAGGAAAAGAAAATATAAAAAAGCAGGCATTCTTAGGAAAACAAAAACACTAAAGAGAGTGGACTAGAAGGACGAAGGAGCTGTCCCACACTAATTCTTTATCAGTAGAAATTCAGCCAACCAAACTGCTACAATAAATCTGGATTACTATTCTCAGATGAAACAGACAGTGAAAAGACATCTATCTGAGTTCTAATAATTAATATCTTTAACTTAAAGGAAAACTGATTGGGTTAATTCTGACAACTGTTTGAAAGCTTTGAATAAAGAAACTCTCAATCATCTACAGAAAACAAATTCATAAGGTCAAATTGCCTGTAGTAGGTTGTTAGAGTAATATGATGAATTAAATAAATGATTATTTCTCCATTACAGTAAGAATAGCTGACAAATATATCAGTATTTCTCTAAATTTTTATGAGCAGATGAAATATTGAAGCTAGACATTGAACATGGGAATCTGTACTTTTTCATTTTTGTGAAATGGTCAATGTGAAATAAAGTTAGTCTATGCAAAAAAACAAAAGCTAAACAAACCAAAAATACAGTGTAAAACCAAACACTGCAGTTTTGAAAATAAACATTAAGTAATGGAAAGTGCATGTGTTTAGACAGCGTTGTGTGACAAGTTGCCAGATGGGAACCCTTTAGGGCATAAAGGAAGGGTCTTGGGATCTCTCTTCTTCCTTTGTGCCCAGGTGTAAGGATGTGAGCTTATAAGAGTGAATTCAGCCCTTAAAAACCCTATTAACATCTCTCTAGTAGTTTTCCCTGTTCTCCTGTGGTGGCTTTGGCTGGAGTGGAGTTAATTTTCTTCATAGTAGCTGGTATGAGGCTGTTTTAGATTTATGCTGAAACCAGTGTTGATAATAGAGAGAGGTTTTAGTTACTACTGAGCAGCTCTTCCACAGAGCCAAGGTCTTTTCTGCTTCTTGCAACACCCCAGACAGGAGGCTGGGGGTGTTCAGGAATTTGGGAGGGGGCACAGCTAGAACAGCTGACCACACTGATTAAAGGGACATTCAAGACCATATGCTGCCATGCTCAGTATATAAATTTGGGAGAAGAAGGAGGAAAGAGGGATGATGGCGTTGGTTAAAGCCTGGTGCTAATAACACCAAGGCTGCGAGTTTGATCTCTGCAAGGACTATTTATTTAAGAGCTGGATTCAGTGATCTTTCAGAGTCCCTTCCAATCCAGAATATTCTATGATTCTGTCTTCCCAAGTGATGGAACCCTGCTTTCCTGGAGATGGCTTAGCACCTGTTTGCCCATGGGAAGAGGCAAAAGAATTTCTTGTTATGTTTGTCGTGCGCATCCGATTTTACTTCGCCTATTAACCTGTCTTCATCTCAACCCATGATTATTTGCTACACCCCTCCTATATTTTCTTCCATCTCACTGGAGTGGGGTAGAGTGAGTGGCTGTGTGGGGCACAGTTGAGGCTGGGTTTAAACCATGACACTTTCTTGGAGTTCCCCCTTTTGGTAAGCATTCAAAAGAAATGAATGCATAGCATCAGAAAAATGACAAAAATTGGACCAAATTGATGGAACTTGAAGCAAGAACTATTTCAGAAAACTGGTCTAGGAGAGAAGAGTTAATTCTATGGGGCAGCAGCTATGGGAATCTATGGGATAAATGATCTGTGGGTCTGGATGTTGTAGGCATATTTCCTTATAAATTTTGTACATAAAGGCAGGATACCTGTGATCTCTAGTGGGAAGCTCACTGAATCCACTGGTTGCATGATTGGAGTCCCTCTCAAGTCAATGGAGTGAATAAGCACTCCGAGGGCAGCTTCTTTTTATCCTAATGTAGGTGACTGGAAAATAGGTCAGATTATTCACACTTTAAAAACTGCATATTTCATTCAAATGGATGAAAGAGATCTGTCTGATATAGTCTATATAGATTTCCAAAAGTCATGCAGCAAGGTTCTTCCACAAAATTTCCTACAGTATCTAAATGGGTGTGGGATAAAAAGTTGTCGCATGAATAAACAACTGATTAAATGATTGGAAGAAAGGGTAAGAGTAAATGGCCAATTTTCACAGTGGAGGGAGGTCACCAGTGGAGTGCTACAGGGACCATGCTGGAACTCATGCTGTTTAACATATTCTTAAAATGCTGTGAAACAGTGGCTGTGGAAGTGTGGGCAGCGAAGTGGCAAAGTTTACTGAGAATACTGGGTTGTTCAGGGTCAGAAAGTTGAAAACCAGCAGTGGAAAAAGGTGTAAGGACCTCTTAAAGCTGAAGGACTGAGCATCATAACTCAATGTAGAGAAAGATACAACGAGGAAAAACTTCTGATACAAAATTGGGCAATTTTGTCTGATATTACCCTTTAGGACCAAGATCCTAGGCTTCTAGTGGATAAGAAGAGACCTCCTTGAAAATCTTAGGAATGAGTGGTTATGATCAAAAAAACCTAATTGACAGCATAAAGAACCATAAGGAAAAGAACACAGATCAAACCAAAAAAACAACAGGATGCTTGAAAAATCAATGACTGAGAGAGGCAGAGGATTATGAACTTGTGAAGGGCAGGGTTAGACCATTCCAGAAAGACTTTATTGTCTGTTCCTGTACAAGAACAAGAAAGCATCAATAGACATTCAGGAATGGTATTGTTCATGAAAGCAAAATTAAAGCAACTTGTTCTTCACACAGCTTATATTTCAGCTCTGGAATTTCTTACTTCAGACTGCTGGGGGTTTACATAACCCCCCCAGAAATCTGAAGCACACTTACAGACATTCAAAAAGCACTATGTCCAATGAAGAGAATACATTTTTTTTTTGAGGGTAATTAATTGCAAAATAAATAAACTGTCACAAAATTCTGAATATATTGGTTCATTAAACCACTGACCTGTGACTTCTAGAATGCTTGGAGAATAATTTTGTAGTATCACAGATAGCCAACAGCTTTTCAAACTCATCCTTTGGCATCTGCTGTCAGCCACTGCCAGGGGTAAGACACTGGATGGGACAGATCTTTTTCTCAACTCAGTCTGGTTGCTCTTATATTATATAACCTGAATAAATGGACATTCTTGACAAAACTTTGTCTTTTGTGCCACAGTGACTTCCATGCTCAGTGTTCAAATTATAAAAATACACCTCAAACGTGAAATAGAAAACTGAGTAATTTCAAAGGAGGACAAAATGCAGAATGTAACAAAATGAAGCAAAAAGCCAAAGTAAAGTAGTTGAAAGAACAAGCGCGCGCGCGCACACACACACACACACACACATACTGCTGTAATGGTTACCAGATCTGCAAAACACAGGAGATGGAAAACAGAGAAGCTAAGAGTGACAATGCAGTGAGTCCTTTAAAAGAAATAATAAGCTCACACTGGGCTGCACAGAAACTAGTTCCCTTGACTACCAGAGACTTTTAGAATGGAAATAAACCCAGAGGTGACTGAGAGAAAGAGCAAGTGCAGAAAGAGGGGAAAACAGAGACTCCAATTAAAATGTGCCAAGAGGCTGAAAAGATTCATGAGGACACCTCAGACGACGTTATGCAAAAGAGTGGGCAACAAGTAGACTTCATTGGGCCAACATGAATGCACAGAGAGTAAAAATGGTCAGAAATCATTGCCACTGTGCAAAGTACCAGAGACAGAAGCGCTGGGAGTCTGTGACCATTTGTGATGCACCCAGCAGAGCCTGACAGCAACTGGCAATTGATGTATTTGAACATGGAGGAAACCACCGCCTGCTGATAATTGATTATTACTGTTGTTCTTTTGAAACTAACAAAAGTAAGCAACACATTATCCAGCACTCTGATGAATCACACTGAGGTAGTAGTCATCAAACACTGCATTTGCGATGAGTTCATTTGAGATAATGGGTCACCATATACATTGGAGGAATTTTTAAGGTTTTTAAAGTACCAGAGTTTCAGATGCAGCTGGTAGTTCTTATTACCTTAGTTTTATTGCCTGGTCAACATTATTAATTGCCAAAAAAGATAGTAATTCAGAGAAGAGCTTCCTTGAGGTTTACTGACATGCCCCTGCGGAATCAAATTCTTTACTGGCTGAAATGCTAATAAGCTGAATGATCTATTTGTAAGTCCCATGGCACGTTCCTTCTACAGCCCAGAGTTGCAGAAAACAGCCAAGTTGCACAGATGGGAGCAGATGGGGGAAGGAAAGAGCAAGCCCAACATGATCATTCAGGAAACTACAACACAGTTCTAGGTAACTCTGAGATAATGGCATGACTCGTGGTATCCTTCTATGGAAACAGCGTTTATCTGCAATACAGGTAGAGAATGGAGAGAAACGAGATTAACCTCAGCTGTAAGAAGATAGCCCTGGCCACGCAACTACTCCTCTGCCCTGATAAAAATCTTATTCTTGATCCTCAACAGCATCTGGAAAAGTCAACAGCTGCAATCTCTCGTGGCCTTAAAGCCACCCACTACACAGAAGGGAAATGACTCATACCCGAGCATCAAGTGATACAAGTGAACAGTGCTATGCCACTCAAAAAGTTCAAGCCCAAAGATTTGACATTTTTATGTTGTGATTACTCAGAAACGTTGGCAAGAACATTTCCAGTTTTATGTCGTTTTCATGCATCATTAGATAACTGGTGCAACATCATTTAGAGAAAAGCTCTTGAAATTACTCCAGGAGATTGTTTTCTGTTCACTCGATCAGCACAGGTGCTGAGTTCAGATGCTGAGAGCAAAGGATGTTTTTGAAAGCTTGAATAAAAAAAACTGTTTAAGTTTACATGTGTGGAGTGTCATTCAAGTGAGCAGTCTGAATAAGACAAAATATAGGTCAAATAATAAACATGAAAATAAATAGGAAAAGTTACACTCAAAGAAGAAATTCATAGCTGTGCTGTGGAAGGGTTGGGGAAGATTTGTGTTGCTGAGCTGTATCTTTCATCTCGCAGAAGGAGAGGAAAGCCTGTGATCCCAAAGCTATGCCATAGATTTTACCTCACACATACATTGCCTCAACTAAGAATTCATTTAAATTAAGAGTGTTGAATATAACAAAAAAATGCATTCAGGTAGGAAGGTGATTATGGTACCCTGTAAAATGGTTTACTTGAAGAATAGGCCCCTTGTATTGCAGTATCAGGTCCTTTCCATACCCTTAACACTGTCTCTGGGAGCAATCTGGCTGATAAACCACTTGGTATATGATCTGAATGGCTCTTTTGATTCCCCTGTCTCAGCTAAATATCCATTGAACACAGTACGAGCTTGCAGAGCAGAGAAGAGCAGAGCAGATCAAGACACTCACGTAGCCACCTAAACTTAGGTACCTTTGAACTGCCATGCATTATGACTTTTCCTCTTCTCCTTTGTGTTTGCTCTTACCCTCCGGTCCTTATTCAGCATAGTTAAAATGAGTAAAATTGTAATTCATTTAAATTAGGGGAAATCAGCTACTTGTTTCTTTATTTGCACAATCTATTTCTGATCCCCTTTCCCCTGTGTGACTGGGAAAGCTAGGGATAGTTTCTTTTTTATGTTTGCCAGATTCTAGTGCAATGGGAGCCAGGAAACAGCTGGCTTTTCGGACTGTATCACAGTAAAATTTGGTATTATTGATCTTAAAGTACTGGTTACATGTTAGATCCTACGTAATGTCAGAACAGCAGAACTTGCCTCTGCTTGTGTATTTGTATAATTTCAGTGTGATGTTTTCACCTGACAAATATCAGACTGGATAATAAGAAGCTGATCACGTATATATACATATATATGCACATAAACACATACATACATGTAAATGAAGTAATTGTGACTGTGTTTTTAAAATTTCTGTTAATTACAAATTCGTCCATATTTTTCATAAACAGCTGCACTTACCTTAATTTTTGAGAACAGTATGGTCGTTTCATTTTAATTAGCAGCAATATATTTTCCTGTTGTTATTATCTTTTCCTAATAACCTGTTGTTCTCAAAGCTTTCTTTAGCCTTCAGGAATTTCTTTAGTTTTCTATTCAAATACTGATGAAACTTAACCCTGGTTAGTTTTCACATCTGACAAGATCATAACTTGATGTGTACTGTTACCCATTAAAAATCACTTAAGGCAATTGCTGTTACTATTGTAACATGATAAACCTGACAATAGTCTGTTAGTTCAAAAGAAAGAACTCAGTAATTTCATTTATTTTCTATTCCTCAAAACATCTGCAGTGACGTGAAAGAAATGTCAAGTTAAAAATAACAATTCACAGGTCATGGTATCAACTGTGATTTCATTACATTTTGTCTCTGAGCAGACTAAAGCTCTGGCATTCAGACTTTAGGTGAGCTTGTAAATGAAGAAAAGCTTAGTCTATTTCAGTTTAAGATTATCAATTATTCAAATACCTACAAAGAGCCTTCATTTTCCCCACACTGCTAAAATGAGAACACAATGTAGTCTGCACAGTGGGAGGCGGGTAAGTACTGGTGAGCTCTGTCTGCAGTCTGAGCCTGCAGCCTCTGCCTTAAGCCAGGGTGGGAAGCTGGGAGCCCGTGGCTAATGCAGTGCTGAGGATGGCTCACAGCCAGCTGGGGAAGCTGGACATCAGCTCAGTATCAGCATCATGCCCAGGTGGCTTCCTGCATTTTGTCTGGGAACTGCATTGCACCTGCAGACAAGCGTTACCTGCACCTGCCAGCGCTCTCCTGGCATGGTGTGCCTCGGTTCTGGGAGAAATGCTGCTTGGAAGAAAGATCTTCCAGGTCCCTTCTGAACACCTTTCCTCCCCTGCTGAAAGTCAATTATCGCAAAGCGCGCTACTACTTTTATAAGTAATATATAATTATTACTCTATACTATTACTTAGAAAAATCAATTTATGATTGCAAATTGAAAGAGCTGGCAATCAGACAAAAACTCAGCAGAGGAAAGTACGTACAACACCTTACCCCTTCAATGCATTTATGGCAGTTACATTGCAGAATGCATGACTGAGAGGACCTGGTAAGCTCACGTTCTGTTCTGAGATACCTGCATCAAGAAAGAAAGAGACATTTTATCCTTATTTCTATGTTGCTTTAAATTAGTAAACCCTCTGGTTACTTTTAGGAAACAAAGATTGTCAACCCCTAAGTAAGAGAGACAAAGGTGAAGTCTAGAAGAGCTGATATTTCAAGACATCCCTTGCTTTAAGCTATCACCAGGAAAAATGAAGCTTAAATGCAAGAGTGATATAGGCATATTAGAAATCCCCATACAAAAAGGGACAGATGCTCAGAGATGTGGACAGTTTTAGGCACCCATTTCAGAATGTATCCACCAAGTGTCACAGCCCAGAATTTGGAAAAAAAATGGATTTCATGTTTAAGAATGACACAGATAATAAAAATTTAAAACATTTGCAAGCAGAAAAAATATCCATAGACCAAGAAGCATTTCACCAGGGTTATTTTCTTTCCTGAAAGCATCATGTCTGCAGCTAGTGCTTGAGTGCATGCACAAATTAAGTTTACAGATTTCATAAAGCAATTTATTCTGCTTGAATGTAATAGCAGTAATTTTTCATGTAAGTCAGCAAAACACAATCCATAAAGGAAAGAAGTACTGCCATTATTTTAAACTCTATTGTTCTTATTCAATCCAAATGTGAACTGAAGCTAAATAATTTACTGTGTAAATTTCATTTTTAATTTTTATGCCATTGAAAAAGAAAAGAGAGAGAATGCGAGAGAGACAGGGAATCTTCAAAGCTCTAAATCCTTGTATACTAATGTCTCAGTAAAATAATCTAAGGAGCGTGCTTCAGCAAAAATGATTGCTAGGATCTATAATAGGATTGTTTTAACTCAATAGTGTTTTATAAATTTTTGATTCACTCTGAGTTCCTGATGGCTTGCCAAGTTCCAGTTTTTATCTGATCATCTTTGCATTAATAATACATTACAATAAGTTTTGCTGAAAAGTGGCCACTTTTTTATCACAGAATACTTTACTTTTGCCAGCAAAATATTGACTTGAGTTTATAATCAATTCCTGTTTTGCTTGATCATGCTTAGCACGAACTAAAATATTTGCTGCTAGACAGATGCCAATACAAATGTCATTATTGCTGTATTCTAACGAATTCCGTGAGTTGCTAAATGATCTGCCTTGCAGGTTGCAATATATATCAGACTGAAGCCCAGAGTTTCAGACACACCAGGATGTGAGTGGTTGTACTTACATGAAGTTCCCATCCCCATCCTTCAGAAACGCTTTCTCCCAGCAACAGCATCTATTTCCATACAGACACCTTCTGAGTCACCTGTGGCTTGCTCACTGACTAGATTTAATCAAGGTGAAAAAACTGAATAAAGGAAAAAAAAAGCCAAAAATTACTTTAGTCACCTTCCCCATCTTCTGATGCATGAATGAAAATTGACTTTCAAGAAAAACAAAACAAGCCAACCACTATAAAAAAAACCTATTTCCCAAGAGATTTTTCAGAAAAAAAAGCTAGTTGCAATTCACATATCTTTATTTTCCATCATAATTATAATATTTATATACAGATTAATTATACTGATTAGTGTCAGTAAAAAGAATAGTCTCAGAAATGCTACTGTTTAACCTAACTCCATCAACTGATTTCATGAAGACATAGCACAAATTACCCCTTCGTTTGCATTGACATGCCATTTGGAAAACCCCATCCTTTTCTGGCACATCAGCCCCAGACCCTGAGTTTGTCCCGCCAGAGCAGCTGAGCCAGAAGTCCTGCAATTTTCTCTTTCAGCCTTCAACGTTGAAAGCACAGCTCTTGCAAAGGTCCAGGACTGGCACTCAGCCAAAGTTCTGCACTGTTGGCAAGAGGTTGCTTTGCCACATGGTCCGACCAGAGAAGGCAAGCACGCACGCCTCTAGAAACTCCACAACGTGATGATGATGGATAGCAGGTGCTCTCTGAACAGGAGAAACCTTGCCACACTCTCAGCTACTCCCATTGTGAGCAACGGTAGTGACTTTTCTCAAGCCCCAAGATGACAAGTGCAGAGAGTGAGAACATACCTGGAGAATATAAATGCTGGAGCCTGTCCTAAACGAAGCTGTGCTGTGGTCCATCTGTCTGCAAGGCAAAACAAGCATGCAGAAGTGGCACAGGCACAGAGCCAATGCCAAACACCCTACCTGACCCTCACAACACTGTCTTTTCTGCCATACATCTCTCTTTGACATGGCTGAATGCTCTGATACTTTGTCACCTTGTGGGGTGTCTACAATTGACATAATGCATTGCTCATTTTATGCCCAATTTAGATATTTGAAAAGAGTGACAAAACTGAAAAGTGGCACATGCAGGCACTGCAAACCAAGAGATTTTGTACATCAAGACAGGCCTTAGAATTTCATAAAGTCACTCCTGATGCCCAGTCATTACTTATAATTAACTACTACCTTCAGGCTGACCAGTTAAAAAAAGAATTATGTGAAAATATGAGTTTACATTTAAACACAATTACACATTATATTTATTGCTTAATATAGTAAATTTCTCCTCTCCCCCAGGCAATAGGCAATTGCTAGGAGGAATAAAATATATGTAAGCCCCTAAATTATGCAGACCCTTTTAAGCACTGCATATATCTATAGTGTCCCAGTGGCAGTGACACTGCAAATTGTAACATAGCAATATGGCCTTTACAAAAGTAATTTTGCTACATCTGGTCATTGCACAAGAACTTTCAGAAATCTGTTTCATTTTTCCAAAACCTAAATTCCTTCCAGAAAAGCATGTGAAATTTTGTCTATAAAAAAGCCAGGGTTGGCAGTCCTGCGCCATGTAAGAAAACCACATGCCTCAAAGCTCACCTCAGGTGATCTTGGAGAATAAACCCTCTTTACATAGTTTCATCTCACTTAGGGAAAACAAGGAGGACAAAAATGTGAATTTGCTGCAGCTGCTGTCTCCTGCCTGAAAGTGACTGTCAGTCAGCTTGAAAGGAAAGGAAGATGCATCCTTCTTGTAGCAAGGCATGAAGAACACAGTGGGAGCTCCATAAATCAAGATAGTGAAAATCATCATTTGGAATTAAAATTGGAATCAGCTGGGCAATGACCTTCTTCCATGCCTGTGATTAATCAATACTTCTATAATGAATCAATTAATGGTTGATAGCTGCTGTATCTATTATGAAGGTCAAATGGCAGAAACAAAATTCAATTGAAATAAATAAGCCAACATATATACATCAGTGAAAAAATTGCTCTGGAATGTTGAAAAACAAGTGTTCATTATTTTTAATGTATGCTTTCCATTTGCCAGAGTTGGGCTTCCCAGTTCTCAGGGTTGGGTGAAGGTGGCAAATGGATGGTGCTGCAGAGAATGCTGAACACATGTGAGAGATACAAGGGACTGACTTCAAAATCACCTTTTGTCTCATGAAACAATAAAAAGATGACAGCTTCAGATTCATTCACATCACTGTCTTTTTTGCAAATCCACAACAGTTACATGGTCACTGATACAGCACTCTCCATTCCAATGCAGGCAAGCATAACTTACCTGGCAGCAAAAGAAATCTGGAAGCAAGAAATGCCACCCTGATTTCCCTTCCAACAGTATAATTTGTATTTTTCAGATTTGAGGGAATCAGTAAATTCACTGAGAAAATGGATGGGAAAGAAAAAATTAAACCTCTCTCTCACTGTCATGTGGATACAAAATGAGAATTATCAACCCAATGCAATCAAGCATATGGAAAACAATTTTATTGTTTATTCAATAGAAGCACAAAAGCTTATTTAACCCTGGCTTTCCAAACTCCAGTTTGCTATATTTTTTTTTTTTAATAGGAAGGATTAGTTGGTTTTGGCTTTACTTTTATTGAAACATCAAAAGAGTTCACTGGATTCCCTTTATCTGCGAACCCTCATCAGACGTGAGCTGGGCTAGAAGGTTGGTACTTTGCATGTGGCTGCAAAAAGGAAACCTTCTGGTTTTGACACAGCGAAGAAAAATGACCAGAAATAGCAAAAATGTGTCAGATATTGGCTGGAAATCTCTAATAAGAACACACTGCTAATAATTTCATCACTTTGTCAAAGGAGAAAGACACTTTCTCCTTTTGAGGATTGTTTTTATTTTACCCCGTTGAAACAATCATTCTTCCATTAATGTACACTGGTCATGACATTGTTGGTTTGTTTATGTGATTTCCTAACACTGCAGATGTCTGTGATGCTTTGTCCAAGCATCCTGACACCTCATTTTCTCTGACAGCAATCATTCCTACCACAAATGCCAGTGGAGAATGTTTCAATGGAACAAAGTGAAATTTTGTGCTTTTCTAACCACGCATCAATGTTACAGTGATTGAAGGTCAAGCAACAGGACTACACAGGGTTTTGTATAGCTGCAGCAACACTAACAGTGAGTGGTTGATGCCCAGGAAATCACGTTTTATTGTTTCCTTTTGTGTTACACAGATCCATGCATTTTGCTGTACACTGACTTGACCTGTGGTGATGTGTCATCTGAAAATCAATATCATGGTCTTTTCACCTTTCTCTGTCTCACAGGTCAAGCAAAAGGAAGGTGTATTTGCTTCTCTTTTTTTAAAAAAATATTGAGAGCGGTAATCTGAAATGATCCAGTGAGTAACAAACAAACTCAAAGGGAAGCTGGTTTCATTAAAAGGAAAAAGTATGCAGATGCATAATGAGTTTTGCTTGTATTAAATGAGGAGCTGACTTACACAATGGAGGAGGGGATCAAAACCCAGGTACTTATAAGAATTTCACAAATTCTCCTCTTTGACCTGAGCCAACATGGGCATTTCATTACATTAGTGCATCTCATGGTGCTCTGTTTGAAACAATACTCTCAACTGCCAAGATGATCCCAACTTGTCTGCAAATCATGTTTCCTCCAGCTCCTGAGTCACACAGCAGCCCCTGAGCACACAGAGCAGCAGACTAAAACAAAAATTGTCTCCAGGGCTCTAACACTTTTGAGCCACACAAATTTGTATCTTTAGTTGCAGATCTTGAGCAAAGTCTCTGGTTTCTAATTGAACAAAAACAGTTTGTCTCCTGCTTGTGCCAAGCTACTCAAATGTAGGTTCTTTGTTTCCCACATTCACTGCACTTAAGGAAAGAGAAGGATGTGAAATGTGTGGATCCCCACTTTTGGTCAGAGGTGCAGGGGAAGAAATGATTCTTTAGAAAAACTGCAGAGGCTCTGTCCTTTTCTGCTCTGTATTTCTTGCTTAACTTCCTTGTTCTCACAGTTTCCTGCCTCTGGCATGAGCAGCTCCACTTTAAATGGAGCTTTAACATAGATATTCCACCCTGTCTACCATTCTTCCTTGGACTAACATTTGCATGGCAGATGGTGCAAACAGCCCAGCAAATATTTACTGGATCAGTGTTAGAAAGGCAAAGCAAAGCAAAACAAAACAAAAACACCCCAGCTGCCAGACTGATGACTTTCTGGCACCATATTATGTGCCACCAGTCAACAGGATGGGAAAAATACCACAGGAAGATAATTGATGTTGAACTTACTGGATTTTTCACAGTACTCTCTGAATATTTTTGTTTGGAGCAACCCCAGAGGGCAAGTACAAGGACAAGAACTTTTCCCTTTCCTTCTCATAGTCTGCCTTTTTCTTGTTGCTTAGGTGGAAAAAAAAAAGGTATTGTGGCAGATTAATATATTTTCCTTTCAAATAGAACCCAGTCATATCCGGTATCAGAACTGTATTAACTGCAGAGAATAGATTGAGCTCCTTGCAAATGGAGTGTCTGAAAATCTCATGGTAAAGTCTGGGACAAATATCTTACAGATTTAAATAATGATAGAAGTAGAGGAAGGTGATCAATGTTAAGAATAACCCATTGCTTTAGGAGGCACTTACTTGTTAAGGCTTATCACAGGAAGAGAAGAACAGTGAAGTACCTGTGCAATGAAGTTGCTTTTTAATTTCCATCTTCCTGTCAATCACTATCCCTTTATTTTGCCATTTCTTTGCTAGCTGAACTAACAGGGTGGGAAACATCTTAGATGGTGAAGGACAGTGAAATGCCAGGAAGTCCTATGGAGCAAAATCCTTTTTCTTCACCATAGTGATTCTCTATAATATAATTAACAGTGCAGAAGCAGTTCAAATTATATTACTATTCAAATGGATGTTATTTTCTAAGCAGGTTACATAACCCATAATTTAAAAACATTCTGTTAACATTCCAAGCAGAAAAGAAAGGAAAAACTGAAAAAACAGAAGCCAAAAGTATATGGGCCACCATTCTGAAAAGCCCTTCATCAGATTGTCAAAAGGAAAATTTGTATCAAATGGGGCACAACAGGAGGTGGAACTTATCTAAAATTCTTGTTCCAGCTGGAAGTTTGAACACCCGAAAATCAAATTATTTTTATCCTATAGTTAATACTTAATTGAAATTACTATGTCTAAGAACATTTTAATAATGTTTTAGAGTATATATTTATTTAAAGGAAAACAAATTTTCTTCCCATCAGTCCCTCAGGAAAGATTAAATTTCTCTTTAAGCCTAGGAGCAGGATAGACTGAAGAAGAATGTACACACAACAAATATAAGTAAAGAAAAAGAAGAAAATTCTGTCTCCTGCTATTGTTTTTTGCCCATTTATCTTGCACTGTAAACTGTGAACTAAATGAGAATATGCCATGAACTGGAAAAGGGAAAAACAATACAGTCCTGATTAATGTAGTTCACCCAAAGTTCTCTTCTTGATCTTATGACATTTCAGAAGACAGTGTTCATTAGTTACCAAAGCTAAAAAATGTCATCGTTTCCTTAGTGCCAAAAGAGAAGTAAAGAATTTCCACTGGAAAACCAAAGCAACTACAAAATCTTTGCACAGAGGCTACAGAGAGTAGGGCTGGTTTGGGGTCCTCTCTCCAGGATTTCTTTCATGACTTTCAACCAGATCTTTATTTCCAAACTCATGTGTCTGTATGTTAAACCTGACAGTGAACTCACATCTGAACTCATAAAAGCAGCATCAGATATAGATAGGCAAATTCATTTAGTCTAGAAAAACAATATATTCTTACACAGGCTTTGAACCTCATGCCATGAACTTCTACTTATTAAAGAAGGCGGTTACCTGGTTTAGGATGTCCAGTGGTTCCCATCTTGCATGTCAGTAATTCTTCAGTTCATTTCAATTTGGCTGCTGAAATCATTCAGTTAAAGAAATTAACCAAACAAAAACCATCTCAGCTGTGGTTTTTTATATCTATATTAAAAAAAAAAGAATAAATGCTTAAGTAATTTGTCAATGTTTTAATTATCTTCCATCTGCACAACAAAGAGATCCTTTCTGCTATCATTTCTACCATTTTGTCTCAGTGATTACTAGAGAGCCTAATCTCTCTGAAGCACCTGCAAACTGCCACCTTGTTAAGCCAAAAAATCCACCAAAGGAGATTGGATTTCACTGGCCCAGGATAGACTATCACCAGGTTTTTATTATAACTCTCCACTTTTATGTGGTAAAACAGATGAGGTTAAGAAAGGAGAGGGAAGACTTAATTTTTATTCCTTGTCTTCCTAGAAGAAGGTGACTTAAAACTGCACATTACTAGAAACAGATATGTGGAGTCCAAGGTTTAAAATAAATATATTTTATACGGTATAGATTTTGTAAGCAAATCTGTTCTTTATATAATCAGGGAGGAAGCCATGAAGACACTGACCAGCTCCTCAGCTGGAGGAGCTGGACAAAGCTGTGGTGAAGCCCAGGGAAGGGCTGCTCAGGGAAGGTTTGAGCCTTTTTATAAAGTTACAACTTCTGTAACAGAAGTGGCACCTGTCACTCTTCCTATCTAGAGAGAGTGCTGTTGCTCTGTAGAAAGAGCTTATTGCTCTGTCAAAAGCATCAAAATTTCCCATCTGATATTTCTACCTCAGATTGCTCTGCTTTTTAAAATTTTCAGCCACAACATTCAATAAATAAGATGTGGAAAACATCTTGTAAAAGAGGGCTTCTCTTGAAAGTGGAAAGAGAAAGCAATTCAAATGAATGTTGAAACTGAGGATAAGTGGAAATGTTGTCGGTCTCTACCTATAAATGGGGGTCAGTGGACCTTACTCTTCCTAGGGTATTGTAAAGATTCATTAAAGTTTGTAATGTGTTCAGATAGAGCGAGAACTGCAGAACAGTCAAGTAGGAAATGAATAATTCTGTCTTTAGAATCAAGCCTGAGCAGTGTGCAGTAAATAAGGCCTGAGGCCAAACGCCAAGCAATGAGGATAAAAGAACATATTGAATAGCTGCTCATTAAGTGAGCACCATCCATCCTGTGCCCTGCTGAAGCAGGTGTCCTGGGGAAAAGTAATAGTATGCAACCTTGTAATTAAAGCTGTATCATAATGCATATTCACCAGGAGGCAAATTTAAGGATGCCTTGAGAAATTCAGTCTGACATTGCCCAACTTGAATGCTTAACTTTAGAATGCTGGACTTTGCAACTTCTGTATTCTTTTTGCCATACATACACATACACATACACATATACATATACATATACATATACACGTGTGTGTGTGTGTAAAATATATAAATATTATTCTCTTCTGTTTTCTGTTTTTAAAGAAGTGTAGATATATAATACATGATATATAATACATAAGAGATTGCAGAATATAGTCTTTCTGGCCACACATCCAAACAAGAATAAGAATGACTTCGAGCAAATGGGCTGTAACTGAAGTCACTGTGTGTGTCTGAAGAGCCCAGAGCAGTGCTGAAAGGAGGGGAGGGGTAGGTCTGACAATCTGTAAACGAGGTAAAAAGTGCCTGAGAGCCAGGGATCATTGGTCTGTGGCCTGTACATAATAGGTACTGATGCACTTTAGGGATAGATCTTGATACTTTCCTTGCAATTGGGTTATGTTTCATTATAGATTTTAAATAATAAATGTTTTATAAATAAATTCTATGTTCTTTGATAACTTGTTCTTGAACCTAACTTCCCTTCCCTTCCCTTCCCTTCCCTTCCCTTCCCTTCCCTTCCCTTCCCTTCCCTTCCCTTCCCTTCCCTTCCCTTCCCTTCCCTTCCCTTCCCTTCCCTTCCCTTCCCTTCCCTTCCCTTCCCTTCCCTTCCCTTCCCTTCCCTTCCCTTCCCTTCCCTTCCCTTCCCTTCTCACCCCAAAGAAATCATAAATTATTTTCTACATTTTTTTCTCTCAGTTTTTAAACACCCTAAGGCTGTCTTATTCATTACCAGCACTTCTTTTGCTTGATCTATTGATGGTCTCTCTATACCTGTCCATATCCAGCATGTGAAAATATTTGTAGATGTCTATTTACATTAACATATGTATGCAAGTCTTTATAAGGACACTTTTTTTACAGTCATAAACTGTAAATTAAAAGAATAGTAATGTCACAAAGTCAAGGTCACAAAGAGTAAATGAACCCATAAAGTTATTTGAACTTAAATAAACATATTTGCTTCGTCTGTGTTTGTATTTCCCTATCGATGCTACTGCTTTTGGTGTTAATGAAATGGAAGTTGTTGAGCTCCAGATGTACCAACACAGAGTGTTCCAGCACCTCTCTCCCCATGCACAGATGGGGATGAAGAGCCCAGACAGGTTTTCCTGCCCATCCTGGAAGAGAGGTGACCTTCCCACAAGACCTGTTCCTAACAGGAACATGGTCCTTGTGCAAGAAACACCCTGCAAGTCTGAGGAGCATCAAGGAAATAAATTTTTAACCAAAGACTAAACTCAGAATCCTCAGCCTTCACCCTATGGGCCTATGCTATCTTTTCTGCACATCTGACTTCACAGACAAAACTAATTACATTCTCTCTGCTCACAGGATTTGTCTGGGTGCTCAACTTAAAATGCAAATACTTGTAACTTGCTCAGCAAAGAGAGCTGCCTAGCAACTTCCTGGCAAGGCACAAAGTCAAATTTATCCTGTACTAACCTCAACCCATCTTGAGCTTGTTTCCAGCTACTTTTTTAAGCTAAAGCCCTAGATAAGGAGCCCTTGTGTAGAAATATATTTCATGTACACCCCATATTTTATAGATTACATGTTTCAGAAATATTTTGAGTCATTGCTTTGTAAATGCATTTTTCATCACCTACTTATTCAAAAAGCAAGAGATGTTTTTAATACTCCAAATGCTATTTTATAGGCCTTGAGAAAAAACATTTTATATATATTTCAGCAAATTCAACTTCTAATATCTAATTCTGATGTTCTAATTCTGGAGCAGCTGAGCATCTCCCTACACCTCTATACAGTGGGGGGATGAGCACATGCTTTACTGGTGTCACTGGGGACCCAATTCACTGAGCAGCTGCTGCTGAAGGGTCAACAGGGGAAGAATCAGTCAGTCTGCAACTGAGGGACTTCCTTGCCTCTTCTCTGGTTTTATGAATCTTGCAGACAGAAAAGAGAGGAACATCCTGATAGAGTTGAAGATGTCCCTGTTCACTGTGGGACAGTTAAACTACCTGACCTTTAAAGGTCCCTGTCAGCCCAAACTATTCTGTGATTTTGTGAAAGCAGTGTTCAAACGTGAGGGATAAAAACAGTCTACAAGTATGTTGCTGGGTCCTTTGTTTGGCATCCCAATGTCTCCTGGATTTGTTTAGGACAGTAGGAGGAATTCCTCAACAAAGCTGTAGAGAAGAACATTTTATTGCAGTTTGCTTCACCTGGTTCCAGGCATACAGCGGTCCTCTCCTCACAGACCAGCCAAAATTGCTGCTGACAGCTCTGGAAAGCCACAGAGACTACAAGAAAAAAAGCAACAGCAGGGGTGGGGGTGAAGCAGTACAAACCACAAAACATTGCTGCATTTATCCAGAGAATGGAACTCTAACTTGAAGGGTAACAAGAGGCCAAAGGTCACCCTGGCTGTGCTGGTCCTCAGACACACCTGTGCTCTGGAGGTACCTACATTGCCATTGCTGGTCTGCCACATCCAGAGAGCACAAGGTGTGCTTAGCCATTTTTTGTTCACAGCTCAGTATCATGGTAATTGTGTCACTTCTTTTCAATATATGAAGAATTAAAGGACAGAGAGAGGATTGTGAAATACCAGTTCAAAGTTCAGTTGACTGCACTTATTTGTTTCCTCTTCTTCATGTGAAACCTTTCCAAGAATGGCCCTTTTGTGCAAAACGTCTTTGTGCTTTTATAGCACCAAATTCCACTTAGAGCTTATTGAGGTTCCCGTGTAACACAGCTTTTACGTACCTGCTTAATGATGGGCATTTATTTAAATCACATCCTTAGTCAGCAAAGGATTCAAATCCCTTATGAGCCTCAAGGACTTGAAATTGCTTTTCAAACTAAAGAATAATACATCTGTATAAGGAAAAGAGACCTTGAAAAAACAGCAACATGACAAATGGAATCAGAATCAACCTTGAAAGTTGCATTCTTAAATATCAACAATAAAAAAAGTTATGGACAGTATACGAAAATTGTCTCAGCACTGAGTACTTACTTATTATTATTCTTCCAATATTTTAATAATACCCTTTCCACTTGGAGAACACATACTACAGCTCTATAATTGGGACATGTGGCACAGAAGCCTAAAGTGTGTTGTGGGTGCTATAGGCCAGATTTTCCCCTCCAGGATGTTCGACTACATGGTCAGAAAAGACTTTCCCAAATGCTGACTTGGCATTTGCCCCATGGCAATGGAAGGTTGCAGTTTGGTGCCAGCGAATGCAGCAAGTACAGAACATACCTCACAGACTCTATTAGCATTCTGAAGGTGCATCATTCACTCTTTTGAATGGACAAAATCAGAAGTGTCATAGATGACTTGCACTGTTAGTGGAAGCATGCAGTCCATACTGTTACACCATATGAAGTGAAGCTATTTATTCAGCATTGTGGCATTTTAGTTTAAGTACTGGGCACCTCACAGAAACCTGTCATGTATTTCTTTATACAGATGTGGAGTTGTGGATTTTATAACTTGAGAAGATTAAAAATAGAGCAACATCTGAATCCGATCTTAGGTTTTCAGAGCGCTTTAAATAATGATTTCTTTATTAAATCTGAATATTGGAAATAAATAAAATGCCAAAATTTCATAAAGATAGGCACTAGCTGAGTTACTTTTCAGTTAATTTCTCTCTCGTACATGAGAAATACATCAATTATAAAAGAAAGTTTATACATCAATTTCTGCTTTGAAAAACAAAAAAATTAAATCATAAGTTCTATATCAATAAAAAATACTAAGTGAAATTTTAATGAAAATGCAAACTGCACAAAGTTTGAACTCAATATCCTTGAAATATATGGCATCTATCCCCCAGAATAAAGAGCTTTTGATACCATCCACAAATAAGATGCATGATTCTAACAGGCTCTCCTGAAGAGCAGAGTTATTATCATACATTAGATTTTGCTTCTTGATTAAAAAATCATATTAATTAAGTGCAATTAAATTAAATTAAATTAAGAGTTGAAGAAGCAGCAATCCATTTATTATTATTTTCTCACAGTGTGGGCTATATTCTAATAGAGTGATCACCCTCTTTCCCAGCCTCCCAGTCACAATTACCCAACATCCCTGGAGCACCATGCAGAAGTATTAACATATTTTAATTCTCTTACGTGAGATTTTTCTTTGCACAAATAACACTGGTTATGAGGCCTCCTCCTTTTTGGGTTAATCTCTTCCTTTTAATTGATTTTTTCTTTGTCTTGCTGTCTCTGAATTGTCTTTTCTTTGTCTAATTGTGTCATGTCTCCTTACATTGTACTAGTCTACTTCACTGTATCCTCTCAAGATGTCCTCGAAACTTTTTTTGGGAAGGACAGCCATCTCTGCTGACTCTTACAGTGTCTGTGTTGTATGTTCAGTGAGATCAAACATCTCAAAGAGCCTTGAGACAAGTGGAGAAGAGTTGAAGCAGTTCCACAAGGTAAGAAAAAATTAAATTTTCTTTGGTCTTGATGGCAGGATGTGCCGTCCAAAAGCCACTTTTGATTTCATGTGCTGATTCCCAAGCAAACTTTAATCAAAGTCACTTAAATTCTAGAGGTCTAGTTTATATTTATTTGGGTAGGGGGGAGCTCCTGTGCTGGCAGGGTAGTTGGTGCTGAGGAACTGCAGACTGCTCCTGAGCAGGTTTCTGTGCCAGCTCTTTCTGCCCTACTCCACATAGGCTGGCAGTAAGAAACAGGGGCTGAAAACATTTCCTGTTAAACCAGAGCTGACCTGACAGACTGTGTGCTGCATGAATCAACACACGCAGGTGAGTGAGGGTGACCAAAACACCAGGGCCGCAATGCTCGGAGTGAATGTATTTCATTACCTCTCTGGCTGGAGGATCCCAAAACAGTGCCTGGCTGCAGAGACACAGGCAATGGGCACCGTCAGGCTCACTCCATCCCAGCAGCTGGCAGGGCTGCTCTTTGGACCCATTTACCAGAGGCCCACGCAGACACAGTTCACCTCCATGCTGTAATCCCCTCTGCTTTTTATGATCTCTGCTTTGATCTTTGTCCCAAGACAAGGAGCTCAAGCATGTCTGGGAGAGGACCTCCAAGTCTCTGCGAACACCTCTGTTATCTCTAACACAGAAATTCTACTTCTTGTAACGGAGAGTGCATAAACTGCAGCAAGCAGAACATATGTTTTCCCACACTGTTATTCTCCAGACCTTGGCATTCCCAGCCTGCAGGTTCACTGGAGCAAATCTACCATCCTCCTCACCGTTCTTCTGCTTTTAACCCTTTTCTCCCAACAGATGCCCTGAACTATGACTCAAGAAAAGATAAGCCACTTTGCCCAGCAATATAGCAGTGGGTAATGAAGTCCCAGCTGGCTGAAGAAGTGAGAGCAGGTGAGGAGTCTGGGGCAGAAAAAAGACCAGTTCTTAACAATCCATTTCTTGCCAGATAAGTCTCGGAGCAGTCCTGCTGGCAAACCTGTGACCTCGTTAAAATGAATACATTCTCCATGGAATTTTGTCTTCCTGAAAATATTAGAAAAAAAAAAATGTTTATTTGCAGCTCTTTTTGAGCAGGCAATCCTCATGTGAGAGAAATATTGAGATCCTGAGCAGCTGCCCCCACAAAACTAAACCCCAGATCTTCACAGATGACTGGCACAGACATGCCATAAATTACACAAGAGCCAGTTTTTTAACAAGCATAAAACAGCATGTGGAATTATTTTCTGCTGTTCAATTCTTCCTTCCACTAAGTTAGCACTGCCATTCCCCCTTTTCTGAAAGTCCTGCTCCTCTCTGGAGCATTCACCCACCATCCTCTGTGCTCCCACCATCTACAAGAAACTTTGTCCTATATCATTCTCACCTATTTTCTATCTGACTTCAATTCACTGCTAGGAGCATGTTCTCTCTCTTTCCCTCCTTAATTCCTTTTCCTTTCTCTCAGCCATATCATTTTATATGTTAATTCTGTTATTTAATATTGTCTCAGCTTCTTGGAACCAGCTTATACTGAAGTAGCTTTTGCCACAGTATCTTCATATATTATGTTTTTATCTCATATGGCTGATTTGTTTCAAAGATGTTATGAAAATGTGTCTGTTCATGATTATGTACTGATGACTCAAGACAGAATTTTGTTTTCCTTTTGGAAAATCATGTTGGCTAAATATCTTTCTCTTTTGATATCTCTGGACAGCTTCTGCCTTGTGCTCCCTTATGACTGTTTGTTTCAGAATCAGACTAAACTATACTGCAAAATAATCTCCTTACAGTATCCAATTCACAGAAAACACTAATGCAAACCCTACTGAAAGGAAGAAGCCTTCTGTGAATAACATGGACCCATGACAGTACTAACTTCAATATTTGTATAGTCAGAAACATGGGCTTGGAATTTATTCTCTTCTCCATAACCAAATCCTGTTCAGATCTTCAACTCACTTAACTGAGGGGCACACCAGCCTGTAATTCAGAGCAGGAAGCACCCAGAAAGAGCAGGCCACTGCTGGACAGACAGACAGACAGCTGTACACATGCATGCTTACAGTCATCCTGCCCACTTCAGTCCTTATCACAAAGACATTTGCTGGACCAAAGTGAACTGTAGCCAGACACTTCATCATAACAAGATCCTCAGTCTTTTGTGGTTCATTTATTCACATTGAACACTGGTGGCTAAGACCGGTCTTTAATTCATTATCACATTTAAAAATAATTTTTGGAGTTTATTTGTAAGGTTGATTTGTAGCATATGTTCACACACGATGCAGAAAAGAAAGAAATGAAAACTTGCCAGGCATCCATCAGTTTCCAAAGAAAAACCCTAACCAAACTAACCTCCTGTCTCCGAGAAATCAAATTGTAAGCCTTTCAGGAAAATTGCACTATAAAATAGGCCACGCATGAAAATATAATTAAAGTAGTTAGTAGTTTTCACTACAGGAGCCCTGTTCTGCTCTCTGAAACACCAACCATCACTCCATTCATGTGAAATTGGATCAAATCTGCCATACAACTGCTCCATAGTGATAGTTCTGGGGCATATGAAAGCATGCTCTACTCTATGGTCACCTATTAGAACTTTTCCTTCCTGCTGTTCAAGAATCTAAGAAGTACTTTCAAAGTAGAGGGTTTTACACCCTAGAAGGCTTTCCACAACCTTAAAACCAATCCAAACTAGCATTCATTCATAAACTTTCAAAGACAAAAAATGCTCACATTTATTTATAGAGACAAAATACTTAACCAGGCAATCATTCATTTTCCATGACAGAAGTTGTTACGCATAGCTTAAATTCCCACCTAAAAAGATAAGACATGACTTATGTCCTTAAAGAAGTTTGTTTGTTTTTTATGTAATGGAGGATGACAGGAGGACAGGTAGTACACCCATGAAGTGATATATATAAAACTGATTCAATGCATTATAAAATATACAAAGGTTGCAATACAAAAAATTCCTAAATAAATAACCTAAATGACCTTTCCTAAATAAAGAGGGTGGGATACTGGGGAAGGTATGCAAGAAGGGTGGATTTAAAGGAATCTTTTTCCCATAATACCCCTTTTCCTTTGTTAAGTTTTGCCCTGGAGTTCCATTTATCAGCTTGCTTAAACAGTGAGCATGCATAGTTCAAAACAACAACTGTTTATACCTAGGAAAGATTATCTGTGATTTCACTGGAATGTTTTCACATTATTTTCTTAAACCAAAGAACTCTGCATTCACATTTTTAAGCATTAAATAGAGAACCAAGTACTGGTTTGTATTATCTAACAAATGAACCAATGAACCAAGGCACCAGCTGCAGATTCATTTTCTGTATGATTTCCCTGATGGATACATTCAGGATGCTATGGTCAGGAGACAGTGAAACAACCCCTATGAAGAGGTCAGATATGATGCTCTCAGAGAACAGAATACTGTGGGACAGACATAGAAAATTAAAAAACAGCAAAACCAAAACCAATAAAGAACATGCAGCTAGGGCCATAACGAACGTAATAATTCCAGCTCCTTCTATTTAAATCTCCTTTAATCCTTCATCTACAATTAATAAGATTTGCTATTAAAAAAAGTAGTTCAGAGGGTTCCGCGCTTATTGCTAAAACATAAAAGTAAAATTTCGGCCTTTCATCATCTAAAATACATATATAAAACTTTGCAAATCAAAAGTCTTTTTTAAAAATCTTTGAGGGTGACAACTGAAAAAACTGCCAAAAATGAACATCTTATTGTCAAATTCCCAGCACTGAGTAGCAAAGATATAAAGCAAGATGATACTCGGTGGCATACTGACCTGTCATCAGAGAGTGATCATTCCATCGATGAAAACAATTTTTCATATAAAATAAAAGGTAGCCCATTAAAGATGCAGCGATTACCTTTCTCATTTTTAATAAGGGTCAGACAGACCAGTACATGGCAGAACAGAAACAATAAACACAAGGAAATGACCCCAAATTAATGTTAAATGTAGATTTTGGCAACAGCAATGACAGCAACAGCAAGATAAAAAAGGAACTGTACATACACATATTTTGTGTATTTTGGACCCAGATGACATATTTGCACAGGTGACTCAACAAAAAGGCTATTTCACAGCCCTGCCTGCTAAAGAAAGTCTTGTTTACTGTAAAGAGATAAGCCTGATGTGGTGGGCAAGGCAGGAGAGCACCTGTGTGCCTTCCCTTCGCCAGTGTCACACAGTGCCATGCTGGGCTCAGCCTGCCCCGGGGGAGCTCAGTCAGTCCCAGCTGCATGGAATCCTCTCCTCTCCTTCCACCCAGGCTGCCAGGTGAGGCAGCACACCTTGGGACAAACCCTGCTGGCGTCTCCCTAAGGGCTCTGGCCAAGGAACTGGTGCTGCTGTGCCTGGAGGTGAGAAGGTGGCAGTGAGATGAGGAGGGAGCATGTGGGCACAGCCAGAGCTGGGGGGCACAGAGCCTGTCCTGCTCACCAGCCTGCCAGAGACATCGTGGTACTGAAGAGAAGCTGAGCAGGGAAGAGATAAAACAGCTACAAAATGGAGTCCCCCTTCTGACCAAAGCCAGAGACTAAAAAGTGGCCACTAGTGTCCTGCAGGCAGCACAGACCAACTCCAGAGCTGTACTGCCATAGAAGAAGATATATTTTCCAATCTTCCCTATGTATTTGCTTTGGTTATGATTGCTTTTTCATCTGTTGTATAGTCAGGACTATCTCTTCCACCTTTGAAAGTCTTGTTGTGTAATAAGCGTTCCTAGATGAAATACTTAAAAAAACCCCAAAAACAAGACCAGGAAGCTTAATAATAGGTATAAAAGAGATCCTTTCGTGATTCCATTTCAGAACTGAGAAAAAACTTGTGCATCCTAAACCGTGTCCTGTTTTTTCTTCTCATAAAGGATATTTCTTCGAAATTTGCTGCTATGAGAGTGACTTATGGCATGAACAGTAGTGCTGCCTTGAGAGATTTAGGACGTGGCATTGCTTTAACATGACAGGAGACAACATTACCCTTCACCACTTACGGTTTTCTTCTTGTATATAGATAGATAGGTGTATGTACCCAGGAAAATAAATCAATCTACTCTGGACCAGTCCCCTTCATCAAGCAGCTCCCTGTCTTTCTTCAACAGCGTGTTTGGAATCAAAGCAGGAAATTTGTGTTTTGGAGATGTTTTCTCCTGTAGCTTTGAATGCAGGTGACACCATATTTGGATCCAAAACAGCCAACCTCTTCAGTGCTCCTTAGTTTCCAGCCTCACTCTCCCAATGTGCAGCACCACAATGAGGCAGAGGCAGTGAGTACGTAGGTAAGCTCGCTTCTGCTGAGAGCTGCTTGCACAGAAACCCTGACAGAGGTCTCCCCTAAGGCCACTAAAAGTAAGGATACTTTAATGATAATATTGCAGCCATGGAAGAGGGCTGACACCAGCAAGCTGATGTTTTCCAGCAGGATTTTTGAATAGGTGTGTATCTTGTTTGTACCACTGCAATACAGGAGTACATGCTGTGTATATTTTTAATATTACATACCTTATCTTCTATACAATCAGAGAATCAGAGACTCAGGCTGGGAGGGACCTTAAAGGTCATCTAATTCAAGCCCCTCTGCCATGGGCAGGGACACATTCCACTAGACCTCATTGCTCAGGGCCCCATCCAACTGGGCCTGCAAGGACAAAAAAGCAAAACACAGCGATGTGAATAGCATGTTTTATATACTTAGAAGTGAATTGTTTCAAGTTATCCAGTTTAACTGCATTTGAATAGACTGATTTGCACAGCTAGCTTTCTGACATGTCCTAATTTGATATACTCTCTTGAGCTAGCTGGTTGGTTCTCACAGATAAGTAGTTTGAAAGAATGCTACTGTTTCCAATAAAATATGTAAAAATTATGTTATTCACATGTCTAAGATCACAAATGTCATATTATTTCAATGCAAAAAAACTCTCTAAAATCCAAATTTCAAATGGTAAAAAACATCTTGTCAGGGTGTTTTTAGTCCTGTCAGAGATTAGGTTTCAATCATGCCCAAAAGAAACAGTTGAAAAGTACTCTGTGATCCAATTGCAGATACATTGAACTCAATTGCTCACCTCAACATTTAAAACACTCTGGTTGCTGCAAGGCAGTATAAATACATTGAAGAGAGGTTTCATACCAATAAAAAAAGAGAAATTTATCACTCAATAAGCATAATTCATATCAACAGAAAGAATGACAACTTCTAGAATAAAAGCCTGTCAATCCCTTACCACCTCCATACACATACAGATGTATATCCAAGGGAACATAACATCTCAGAGCTTCCATTATAATATATATTTAATAACTCTACAGGACTGTAATGATGCTTTAAGGTTTTTCAAACAATAAAAACATTTTCAAATGCATTTTAAGGAATAAAAGCTACTAGCAAATGCCCTGCCAAGACAATTTAAATTACCATGCCGCTGTTCCATGCATGTTCAAAAGCAACATGGAGATGAATATGAAACACCAAGTCTAAGATCTATTTTTCAAAGTGTTGTAGCCAACACATGAAAGAGAAATGCTTCTTAGTCTCCCAAACTATAGATCCAGTGCATTAATGCAAGACAACGGCTCAAAGCTATACCAAAGCATTTAAAGGCTGAAAAACAAGCAATCTGGTTTTCTCAAGGAGGGCATAATAAATTATCTGTAGAAGAAACAAGTGTTCAGAACTCTGCAGCAACTAAAAAAAGCTGCCTGTAGAACTCCAAGAGATACCTAAGTGCAAAATTTCAAACCCTGAAATACCTAATTTATTTCTATTTTTAAAATGCCAGTTCCTTTTAGGAATATGAAATAAGATACTTGCACAATAACCTGAAAAACCTCAAGAAGATGCAGAGACAGATGGAAATGTAAACAAGTTTGAAGGATCTCTGCCAAAAGTCTGCTCTAATCCGCAGTCCAATCATTAAAGAATAAACACCACACAAACCCCTTTGTTTTGAACGAATTACAACCTGGAATTACTTGGCAAATACACAATGCAGAACATTGTGGAAATAAAGCATTAGACTCTAGCATAGAGGGGCATATTTGCAAGTCATCTCCTTCTGTGCAAGATCACAAAAAGGTAAAAAAAAAAAAAAGTCTTTAAGATTTTGTTGGCTAAAGCTATAGAAAACAAACTTTCCACTTTTTGCTCCATGGACCTGGCAGCAGCAGGTCGGAGGAACTGCAAGCTGCAAGATCCATGGGAAGTTTGACTCTCTTACAGAAACTGCCCTGGAGCTGCTCTTGGGACCTTTTTTTCTCTGTCCAAGCAGGCACTGAGCCTCTGGGGAGGCCAGCACATCCTGTGGCAGCTGGCCTGAGAGGCAGGCAGCATTCCAAAAAGGGTGCAAGGACCAGGTTGCTGTGCCTGTGGATGCACCGGGTTGTTCTTGTGCCTGCATCTCAAATGCTGCATCTTCATAAGGTATGTAGTAAAGAGACTAATTTCTCCCCAGACCTAGTCCCCTGGCAGCTTAGTTGGCCAATTTCCCTGTTGTAATTTACATCTTTCTCGCAGAAAAAACTTCTTGTTTTAGCTAGAGAAAGTATCCTTAGCAATTTCCTGATCACGCTGCTGTCTTGTGACAGCATGCCTCTTAAATAAGGGTTATCATTGGAGAAGGTGCCCAGCACGATCACAATTTATAAAAAGTAGATATAGATGTCCACAGTGCAGAGAATCATGTTTGCAGTGAGGCCATCAGTATTCTGCTCCTTTCTAGCTTTTTGCTCTCAGCAGTCCCCTTCATTTGAGGTTGTCAGCAGTACCTACCAGGAGCTGTCTGGTGAGATAGGAAAATGGACGCATTGCTTTTAATTACATGACTCATTAGCTAATGAAATTAAATTTGATCAGCAAGATAGTTTATGTTCTATTTGTCTCATAAATTAGTTTGACTAGATTCACATAAATAAAACCATTTCGCTTTCAAATTCCCAATATCTTCAACAGTATCCCAGTCATTCTCCATCCACATTTTGTAGCAACTATGAAACAATGATTTTTTGCTGACAGTAGGCACAGAAAAGGACAAGATGTCCCTCTCATCGATGCCAGCATAGATTAAAAGTAATTCTATTAAGGACAATGTGGACCTGTCAGACACTGCAAATCCATATTTCACAGGGAGAGAAGAGCGCAGGATCTAGAAGCAGGAGCTTAGTAGGAGATTAGTAGTCAATTATTTTAGGAAAACTTGGCATAGTAAGATACAAAGCTTTGATTATATTTGTATGTACATGCACACAGAAAAAAAAATACATACATATATATATATATATATATATATATATATATATATAAGCAAGAAAACAAATTCTCTAACTCATCTGTTGGGGAAGTCTATTAAGGATTTATTAGTATAGACCTGTTTGCTTTGTCTAGATTTGTCCCAGTTGTTTCCCCCTTTTTCAAGGAACTTCACCTCCAAATGAGACAAATATTAGGGTCCTCTTTCTGCAATTACTTATATTTGCATATACTTTCTTTGCTTGACAGATGTGGCTAAGCCCAGATAAAATGTTTCCTTCCCTTTGATTCCCTGCTAGAGGTTTTTATCAAGAAGGCATCTTTCTGTCTTAAATTTCCCAGATTTATTCATTTTCCATGCAAAAAATAGGCCAAGACAATTAAATTGTCTCTCTCACCACACGCATTTTACAGAAGCAGCCACTGGAGTGGCTGACAAAAAGAGGTGACACATGGATGCCTTGCACAGCCCAGCCACAGAACAAAGCAAATCAGATCAGCTGCACGGTCCTGGTCCACCACCTCACACTTCTCCTGCCAGCCTCTCTCTCATGTCCCCTTTCCTGCTGCTTGGAATGGCTTGCCCCTTCCATCGCTATTTCTGTAAAAGAAAAACTTTTACAGAGTTTTGGGTTAGTTCAGCATGTCTTTGCACATCATAATTGGGAAATGTGTTAATTCAACTGTTAGCTTTAGTAGTTGAAACATGCTGTTTGAGGCCCACAACAAGTAGAGTCATCCTGCTGGGACTAACAGCAGCCTCTGAACTGGAAAGAAAAGCTGGGAAGAGCCAGGAGACCAGGCAAGGAAGGTGCCTGGAAGTGAAGAGAACAGCTCATTGGGGGATTTGGAGAAGCTGGCACGGGGAGCTCATCATGCCTGGTGTGGTACAAAAGGTGCAGAGCTAAGTTCCTCCTCCCCAGGTGCAAAGACATATTTGTTCCCTTTTGTTTCTCTGCAGAGCACTGATGAGTGGATTTCTAACAGCTTGGAGATTGTTTCACTACATGGTCCAAGTGATTAGCTGAGCCTCTTGGGCCTACAAGACCAACATTAAATCTCATGTAAACAAGCTTAATTGTGAGATGGTGAACATTTTTATTCATCCTTCCCTACTCTTCCTATAGACAAGGCATAATTGTTTGACACACCTATGACGATTTGAAAAAATCAGAGAGCTGAACTCCTCAAGTCTGGGAAAGACTTTACTTCATTTTCATGTGCAGATGAGAGCTTGAAACAGCTCTGATTTCATCAGACCCCTTGGGCATCCACACACAGATAAGCACAGTATTCACTGAGCCTTACAGGCAGCCATTTGAGGTGGCAGTACTATAGAATTTGGTATATGTGTCCATGCATTAAGGAGAATTGATTTGCAGCATTTCTCTCTGTATGTTCAGCTAATTCAATCTAGTGTTTATCAACCCTGTCTCAACCCTAGACACCCAATTTCATTTGGATTATTAAAAATACCAAGATGAGAAGATCTTATTTGTTGTTCAAGAAACAATCCTGATTTCTTAATTCTCAAGGCATTTAATCTACTTGAATCAGTTGTTTACGGTGACTTTGCATTTATTTTTTGGAGTAAAATATTTTGTGAACAAGGAATCTGTGGCATGTTTACGTTTTCACCTGAATTACTGCCACACTGGCTTGTCTAACCAGCTGCAAGTACTTAACCCAAATGTTCAATGCCTCCTTACTCCATGATCTTCTGTACTCTTTACTGTTCTTTACAGATTTTCTCTGCTAAATACAACCTGTGAACACAAGCATCTTACCTTTTTGACTGATTTTCAGCCCCAGGTGCTTCCAGTGTTCCTTAAACCTTTCCAAATTGTATGGTTCTGCCTCTGGAATATGCTGGAGTCTGTGTTAGTGCCTGGTTTGTGCATGCAGGAAATTATTTCCACAACCTAATAGGGAAGAATTACACAAAATTACTGTAATCCTTAAGGGGTCACAGGCTTCACAGGCAGCAGTGCTAGAATGCCTCTTTATAAGCCTCACCAATGAGATCCCACAAGTCAGTGGTTTCCCAGCCTTTAATTGATACATCCTGGGCCTGCTGAAGAAGGGAAGCAGTGTTCCCACTCCCTGCAGCAGCCCAGGGCTGGGAGTGCTGCACATCGCCCTGAAACATGGGTGTGGCTGGATCTTACAGCATCTTTGGCTGTAAAATGTCCATCTCTTACAGCATGTATCATCAGCACGGGGAATTTTCCCACCCCTTTACAAACCCCATCCCCAGGACTAAGTTGGGAATGAGCCCTAGCAGGAGCAGACAACACGGGCTATCCCAAGGAGAGCTCTTTCTTGCCCTTTCACTGACAGGGAAAAGGCTTGACTAAAGCACAGGGTCCCCCACTTTGTGCAGAAATCATGGAGTTAAGCCCAGGAATCCTGACTATATAGGGAAACTCTTAAACCTTGAAAAGTCAAAGAGCTTCTCTGACAGGTGAATTTGATTTTTAAGCTAAGACCAGCAGGTTTTTCCCAGTCAGGAAGGTGACTTGTTGAATCCCATTAACTGTTCATATCTCCTGGCTATCTGCAGGTACTATCAATACACCTTCCACCACCTCTCCTGGGATAGCTGAGATACTTGGCAATTAATCTGCAGGATCTCAAGCAGAAAATTGTCTCTCTGTAGAATGAGCAAACCCTGACTAGTCTCCATTTTAAGAGAGATTGTACAGAAAATGGCTGATACTCCCACAAAATCCTGAGAATGCATGCCCCTCTCCCAGTTATTCCCTCTTACTCCTTGGAATTATATAGGTGGTAGAGGACAGTGCTTTTGTGCTAAAAAATCACAGCCTGAGTGAGGCCAGAGCAGCACCCAAAACTGAGCAACAGCTCGTGTGGAGCCATCTGACTGTCACTGTCTGCATCTGTGGGAAAATGTTGGATCCAGCCAGCTCTCTGGAACGAGCTCAAATAGTGGGGATACAAAAAACATTTTCTTGTTAATTTTCATCAAGGAAAGCGGCATCTTTAACACGTAAGAATTGAGAGCCGCATGTTGCAAATGAGACAGAATTTCTGTTTTCCACAACTTGAGAAAGCATTGAAGCGAATATGTTTTATTGATTACTTTTATTGTGGATCTGGAGAGCAGGATCTATTCCAAGTGGCATCTGCCACTTAAAACTTTAGCAACATGCTAACTAAATAAAATTCAGTTAACTTTTAATCTATTTCAATTTATTTTTCAGAGCCACCAAATTTTGTTCCGTAGTAGATAGTTCTCTCCTCAGAATTTAAACTAAAATATATTAAGGTTCTTTGCCGATACTTGGAATTTTCTTGCAAAATTGAAAACTAGTGTTTTGAATGTTCACGCTCAACACAAGTAACTATGCCTCTTACCATGCAAATCAAGAAGAAAAAATAATTCTAACTGAAGGAAAGGTTTCCCTTGGAGCAGTTTCAGAGGGAGATAAGAATTGGTAACAAAATTGCAATATAAAAATTAAATAAATATATAAAAACTGAAATGTTTAAATTTTATACTTTCTATTTAATAGTTACCTAAATTAAAATTCCTAGCTTTTAGTGTATAGCACAATCTGCTTTCAGTTATTATAAATCAGATAGCACCTATTTTAAGAGGAATTTTCTTTGGCTGTGGGGTGGGAACTTAGTAAATTGATCAGGTATGAGAAGAAAAAAGAAGAGCAAGATCAGTGCAAATCTGGTACTGATTCATTTTTCCCACTTCCAGATGAGTTTGTTCACAGCAGCTCAGCAGCTTCAAACCTACACTCTTAATGAAAAGTGTGAACATTTCTTTAAAGTTCCCTCAAAAGTGGTTAATTCATAGTCAGGGCATGAGCAGTAAATTTATTTTCTCTCCTGTAACATTAAAGAAACATTAATTACTCAACATTAATTAAAGTAATGTTAATTATTTTACTAAAGGACTTTTATTCTCCCAAGCTACCGCTCAATTAAACCCTCACTCACACTTTGAACAAGCAGACCCTAAAAATAAACAAAAAATAAATCCCAGAACCCCTGAAAGTACTCTCCTGTCTCGGAAAGTCCTGGCAAAATCTGTTTGTGTATTCATTTGCCATATTGATATTGCCTCCAATAGCAGGCTTCCTGAGTACCTCTCTGTATTAAATATGTTTATTGTCCAGACTCTCTGGGGCATTATCTTATGAGTCAGGGACAAAAAGCCAAATGTTTTCCTGCCCTAATTTAAGTTTTAGAAGTTAGATATCACCCCAGGCTCATCCACTGAATAACCCTCTAGAAATTCCACAATCCCTACCTCTCCTGCCAGGGCAGTGAAAAGTCATTGGCTCAAATTTACACATCTTAATCAGAGTCAGGTGAAATGTGGCCGGGCTCAAGTGATTTACCTAGAGTGCAGCTTTGGGAAAAAGAGCTGTGGAGTCTCCTTCCCCACAGATATGCAAAACCCACCTGGTATGAGCCCATGCAATGTCCTCCAGGTGAACTTGCTTTAGCAGGGGAGTAGGACTGGATGGGCTCCAGAGGTCTCTTCCAGCCCCAGCCATTCAGTGATTCTCTGATCTTTCAAACCCAAATAGCTACTATGCTTTCAAAATGGAGCAACACTCATTATTTTTTTACTTACACAATTTACATGTTTTAATGTTCTAGGATTGCTGTCTGGTTAATTAGGCAAAGATTTTTTTTTTAATATATGGAAAAGTTAATATTTAGCAGAAAAAACCACCTGATCTAAATAGTTTGTGGGGACATTGGGCTTTTTTTTTTGTACACTATCATCACTTACAGTTTTTCTAACACAAAATTCGTTGTATCATTCAAAATTAGTTAAAATTGTATTATTAAAAGTATACAGGTGGTGTCATAATTCTACTAGCGTTATAGAATTAATTAGGGTGAATTTCAGGAGGGCATTCTGTGCATCCCATTTGCTGTACAGAAATCAAAATAGATTAACAAAGAGTTTAAATGCTCATTGTGCTTGATGCATGATCGTCACGTGTCCCACATGTTCAGGAGGCTGAAGAAAAAGGCAGCTACAAAGTACAAATGGTCAAAAGGACATAAACCAGAATCAACATAACCTTTCAGCTGCTATGCTGTAAGATTTCATTACCCACTAAGTAAAAAGAAATCCTTTAATCTCTCATAATCTACTTATAAATAGATTATAAATCCTTGCAAAGTGTCACTTTAAGAATCTAAGGATTCGAAGAGGTATCACAGAAATAATGTCCTCTAGCTAATTAAGAATGTTGTACCTGCCATCCCTGGCTCAAAAGATGCAATTTTCCAAGTCTGGCCCTACTAAAACAAAGTAGTAGCCATGAGTTGTACATAAAATTGAGAAGAGATACCAAAAAAGGCTACATTTTACTCAGAATTAATCTACTTCTCATGTTACAAACAAGAAATAAACACTCAGCAAAGAGATCCCTTAACAAGACACAGTTTAATATGCACGTAAATCAAGGTGAGAGATACCTGCAAGTAACAAAAATGCTTTGATAATGCCTTGATTCTCCCAAACCCCACACATTAGTCTGCTTTTCAGCCTGGATAGAGCAACCAGTATCTATTTTCTAGTCTGCAGGTCAATGTGGTAGCTGCAGGCCTCTCACCAGCAACATTTCAATAGCTGTTGAGAAGATGAACCTGTATGTACTGGTTCTGTGAGTCTCTATAATATGGTACAGCTACAATTGCAAGGGACAACCTCTTTACATTATGAATTTCACCTCTTGCTTTCAGACTTCAAAACAAACTAAGCACATGAGCACTATTAAAAAAAAATGAAATTACTCATATTTAGTGAATGGATACTCATGTAGAACCTAGGTGCTAAAACCTTATTGCGTAGCATTCACTTTTTTTTCTTTTTAAACCTGAAAGAAAAAAGTAAAATTTCTCCTGCTTTATTATTTACAATATAAGGTGGATCTGAACTGGGGGTTTCATGTGAGGAAAATGCTTGAGTGTTTTTTGAAGATAATCTTCAGTGTCTTATTTTATCAACGTCTTTTTCAGACTTTTCACTAATTGAAATTAAAAGTCAATTCTGATTGTACAATTGCCGGGTAAGAAGAAAAAGAACACAGAAATTTTTCTGCAGACATTTACTTCTAGTCCTTATGAGGCCTCTGGTTTGTCATTATGAACTGGGGAAAACATGAACTAGAGACACTAATGGCTTTGTTCTCATTCTTTTGTCTTAAAAAAAGGTATGACAAAATGAACAGTATCCAAATGTGGTGTGAGGCTCATGAATTTGCATCCAAACTGGTGGTAAAAATAAACAAAAGTTGATGAGTTACATTGTTCATCTTGGATAGAAGTGTCTTCTCTATCCTCCTGAACATTATTTTTTGTAAATTCCTGCATCCAGGAATTTAAATAAATTTAAATAAAAAGGTTTGTTAGACCTTTTCATCAGTAGCTGTGAAGGTAAGAAAACATAACATTTTATCAGAGATGCAAGTGAGAACGCACAGTAAACAAGATATAAACTTCAAAAATATTCCTTGGAGAGTTTCCAAGCCCTGCAATCAAACCTGAGTCCTTTATTTCCTTAGTTTAAAAGCCCATTTAGAATATATCACTCTTCATTTCCAGCAACAAATAACCTCCTAAAATAATTTTGATTTAAAGGGTCATATTGCTAACCATAATGGGCCATATTAAGTATGTCTGCTAAGGTCTCCACTGAGCTGTGATTTCTGATATGCAGAGGTAATAGCTTATTTAAATACCGTGGAAATTCCAGTACAGGTCTGACTCATGAAAGTGGCAACTGTTAGAGGTGACTTGCCAGGACAGTTCTCCTACTGGAAAGCCTTATGTAACTTTTCCTAGAGTATAATATCAATATTCTTGATTGGCCAAGAATGAGAGGGGGAACACCACTAGTAAACAAAAAAGAGACATGAAGGTAAAATGGGTGGGCTGTAAGCAACCACAGCATTGCACAGACATGCCCTGCTCAGCATCCACCAAACAGGTGAGTGGGTTCCTACCCACCCAGAGCAGCAATGGCAGACAAAAGCTATCACAGGAATAAAACCAAATTATGACAGCTTAATAACTTACTGGAGCACCCAAATCCCAGCTTTCATTTGATAGAACCTTCCTGTCATGGTTTAATGCCAGTCAGCAGCTCATCCCCACGCAGCAGCTTGCTTAATGCCCCTGATGGGATGGGATGGGATGGGATGGGATGGGATGGAATACAGAACTGGAAGAGTAAAAGTGAGAAAAATCATGGGTTGGGATAAGGACAGTTTAACATGTAAAACAAGAGCTGTGCATGTAAACAAAGAAAAACTAGGAATTTATTCACCCCTTCCATGGGCAGGTATGTGTCCAGCCATGCCCAGGAAAGCAGGGCTCCTTCACATGTAGTGGTGACTTGGGAAGACAAGCACCATCATTCCAAATGTGTCCTCTTCCTTCTTCTTACCCCCAGGTTTATATGCTGAGCATGATGCCATATGGTAGGAGATAGGTCCATGGGACCAGTGGTCCTGGCTGTGCCCCTCCCAGCTCCTTGTGCACCCCCAGCCTCCTCTCTGGCAGGCTGGTGTGAGGAGCACAAAAAGCCTAGGCTCTGCATAAGTACTCCATGGCTACAACTAACACATTGCTGAACTATCAACACCCTTCATCACAAATCAAAACCACATCCCTGTGCTAGTTACTATGAAGAAAATCAACTCCATCCCAGCCAACACCTGCACATTGCCTCAATGGTGAGCCAAAAGGCAGCGTCTGAAACTTCTTCCTAACTTGAGTAGCCTCAGTCTATTTCAGTGAGCTTTGGACTAACACACGTTCCCTGCCCGCTTGACCATGCTCAGCCTGCACACTGGGGCAGCTTGGGCAGCCCCTCTGATGGGTGGCTACACATTCCATTGCCAGTGCCTCTGATAACACCTGCGACATGCTAGTCGTGTTTCTAGCCAAAGCATACTTATTCTCTTTGACAGATTATTTATTGTATGTGGTCTTAAATCATCCTGACAAAACGTGTAGCTTTTTGCTTAAAAACAACATATTGCACTAGTTTTTTAACAATGCTACTGCAGAAATGGTCAACCAAGCATATTGCTAGTATGTGTTTATAGGTGTAATTTTGTATTATACTACATATTTATATTCATCATTAGTATATATTATAACTTTTAGAAGCATACCCCCTAGCCATGTGTTCTACAGCACATCTAATACCTGCCATTTATGTTTTATTCCCTCTGCGCTCTTCCCTCCAGTGGGGGAGAGCAGGGAGTGCAGTGGAGCACTCAGTTTTGTCAGGGTGTTTGATTTGGCTCTGGTGTTAAACGTGTGCTGCTTTGTGCTTGTGTCAAGGGCTGAGAGGGCTCAGCAGCACTTCTCACCCTGGAGCAGCAGCTGAGGAGGGGTCAGGGCTCCTGAAGGAGGGCATTGGCTCCCTGCCTCCCAGCCAAGTGCCCAAGCCCTCTGCACAGAGAAATTTGGCAAGATAAATCTATGAATTCACGTGTACGAATGCACAGATTTGCACTATGCAATTCAAAAGCAGAATATAAACATTCAAGGAAACGGTCTATTCAAGAGAAGTAGTTGATACTTCATGGTTTGAAACAGAAGTAGTTTCACAGGGGTATTTTTTCAGGGTAATGGTCAGGAAAGGGATTTTGGCAGCAGGGAGGGAAGAAGTTGGCTCTGTCACTCCCCCAGCTCCTCCTGAGAACAAGCAGACAAAGGGAAGGTGAGTATAAAATAGATGCCTCCAGAGAAAATGCCCTCTGCTACCATCAAGAAGAGTTAATTTTGACAAGCTGATATCTCTGATTGTTTTACTGAAAACCAACACTTCCAATGTCTGTAAATTAACTTTCAGATTTCCAGTGAATACAAGGACAAATTTTACCCTTGTCACCCATGGGTTGCAAGGACAGATCCTGTTACAAGAACTAAAATCTGGAACTCATTTTAAAAGCAGATTTGACACAACACTAGCCATTGGAATACGTCCAATTTATAATTATAAAGACTGGGAAACTTTAAATTAGGTCAAACTTCAGCTCCAAATTAAAATGAAAGCATTCAAGTACTTAATGCATATGAGCAAGACATGCAGTGTTGCATTTCACACTGGCTACTTCAAGGCTAAAATTATATGAAGAGTGTTAAATAAGTGAATTTCTTTTTAATCAAGAGTTGCAGTTTTCTTTGCTCATCACTTTGTGCTAGAGGGCCGTGAAACTATCTCAGCAAAACTGTCAGTGTTTGCAGTCTCTTTAGCCTGCTCCCCAGTGAAGCTGAGATACTTATTTAGCTGTAAAAATGTTTCCCTAGTTGGAGTTTCTAAAATTACCCACAGAAAAAGGTTTGATAAATCTCTCCTGAATGTAATGGCAAATCTCAAGAAATTTACCTTTAAAAATTTTATTTACCAGAGACAGTTCAGCTTTAGATGAAATATTTGCTTTTCCACAAGGCTTTGTTTTGCCATAATTTACCAACGAGTTTGATTGGGAGAAAGAAAAAAGCTGATGAGTTGCCAGAAGGTAAGTAATGAAAGGGTGGTTCTGTTTTACAGTGGATACTAGAGCTCTGCTGGCTGCCACATTTTCAATCCTCAGTGTAGACCATGTTGAAATCCTACTGGAGATTGGTAGGATCCCAGTAGGAGCCATACTGGGTCCTTTTTCACTTTTTCCAACCTAGAGTGTGGACAGTGTGTGTAGAGAAGTAGTGATATGTCTTTCACACTGTGCGAGGCTGCTGGAAGCAGCTCAGAAATGAGACAGTAAGAACTAAAGTAAACTAGTCAGAAAATATAGTTTAGTTAATAGAAAAATGACTTCTATTTGGATTATGCAAGAAATTGTCATGCTTTGGAGTGAAACAAAACCTTCCCTAAGCGTAAAGAGCAGGCAGCTTCCATTCTTTCTTTTTTTTTTTGTTTTCCTTTTAAAACTCCATTTTATGACAGTAAGACTAGAGAGCTCTCTTCTGTGAACCCACCTCTCAAGGACATTTCATCAAAGTAACAAGGTTACCTACTGGAAATCTAGCATCAAAGATATAGTGCTGTCATACAGAGCAGGGGCAAAAAGAAAGCACAGGGAAGGATGCATTGTTTCCAACTTAACTGCAGATAGTCAGGAGGAAGTTCAGTTATTATTTTTACAGTTTGTGGGGTTTTTTTATGTGTGTTTGAAGGCAATTATACTGGGGGGGAAAAAAAGACACCAAAAAACCCCACCAAAACCAGCAACAACAAACCCAACAAAAACCAACCAAACAAAAAAACAAGAACCAAACCACAGCCCCTCTCATTCCTAAAAGATCCCTCTGTTTAATTATCATTTCACGTTTTCAGATAAATCTCTCACTTTTCTCTTCACCCTTTCTTGACAGCTGAAACAGGCCACAGATATTACGCACTGTTTTTGGATAGTACAATAGAGAATTGCTTGAATCAATTAATTAATGCAAACTTATTTTCCACAGTGTCCAGGGATGCAAAACCTAACTGTAAGTAACAGATGGGCAAAATAATAAATATTCAATCTTATTTTGACTTTTAATCATTTTCCCCATGTTGTATTAAAAGGAACATAGATAAACAGCCCCTTTTTAATATAAGCATGCTAATTATAACCTATCCTTAAAACTGTAATAGGCAAAAATAAATTACTTACTTGAAAAGGAATTACTACTTTATCCAATCTGGGGTAGCAGACAGAAAATTTACTCAGTAGTAACCTCTTTCTTAAAACCATAATAGGCAAAAATAAATTACTTAGCGGAAAAGAAGCTACTAGTTTATTGAAGCTGGGGTTGCAGATAGAAAATTTACTTAGTAGTTTGGGATTTTGTTGTGTTCATTTTTACATCAAGGCCTAACTTGGTTAGGAATGTGGTTTTAAAAAACAGAATTGAAATAAGCAACAAACAGAAAACAACCCTTAAAAGAAGGGAAAGAGGTAATGGCTTAGTTTGGGCTGGGGTACCTGTGTAGGTGATGTCTGCAGCCCCCAGAGCAGTGTTACACTTCCTCCCGTTGCCTTCAGGATGTAATTCCTCTCCACGCTGCCATCAGCTCAAACACTCCACCCCACCAGGTCTCTGCCTCTGTCACTTTGCTCTTTGAGATCTGCACCCTGCTCTGTAAAACACAGCGCAACCCCTACTCATGATGTCTTACCTTAGGGCTGGTGTCTTCCCCCATTTTAATGTTCAAGTGGTTATTTAGTCAAAATGGTGCTTGTAAGTCTTTGATGGCATAAGGTAGGAAATCACCACGCTAAGAGTGTAACTCCAGCCTGATTTCTGCTTTTAACACAAAACATTATTAGCTCCATCAAAAGAGATACTGCTTCTGCTTGCACATTAGAAAACCAAGAATTCCTTATGTTTGTTTCATCAATTGTCCTTCATAAGAGGAAAGAATATTTTTTTTTCTTTTAGAAGCAGACTGACCAGACAAACCCTCCTTACCCTAAATTCCCTATTTTGGTCCAAATTTACTGGTTACTTGATTAGGGACTTCCAGAAAAATCCATGGACCTTCTTTCAAGGTTTTAAATTCTGGTCCTGTTGAAGGTAAAGAAATATAAAATTCCAACAGAAGAATAAGCCTTTTCTGAGGAAATCCTTTAAAACATTTAACTAGAAGCCTGTTTATCCAGGAAAAAGGGCAGTACACTTAAGTATAGCAACCTAAGTCTTCATTTTAAGCAAGCCAGAAAATAAATGTTGGCTTTAGCCCCTCACTTTAAAAAGAAAAATCCCACAACAACTGTCTCAACATTAGCTGCATGAAGAAATGAAATATGACATGTATTTTCTTTAAGGAAAATACTGCAGCTTTTCATCAGGATGAAATATATACACAGACATTTGGTCATCAGTTGTGAAAATTTATATACTTTAAACAAATGCCAGCATAGTCAAATACACTGTTGAAATGCAAGTGAGCCCTTTACATGATAGAAACATATTGGTCCCATTACCTGAGCGCAACTTTCACATAAATTAAATGACAAAAAATCAAAAACTTTGAAAAATTAGTGTGGAGTTAAATTCAAAATGGCCAGAGTAATGAAGTAATCTGCTAAAATGTCATCTTTGGGACATCCAGAATATCTACTCCTTGCACATATGCAAAAACACAGCAAGGGAAGAACAGATTTTAAAGTGGATTTCTGTATAAACTTGGGAATATGTCCATGAAGAAAACACTACACTGACATGTGAATTGTTCACTTAAATATAGGATCACTATCCTAAACAAAACATCAGTCCAATCAGAGTCAATTTTTTTTCTAGGACTTTAAGGAAAAGAAAACAAAAATAATACAAAAAGCACAGACATCATATGTGTTTTGGAATCTGAAGAGATTCAAGGCACAGTCAAGTAAAACAGTTGGAGTAATTATTTTCATTATTGGCATGCCAACATGCATCACTAAATTAACTAGAGAACATATAATGCTTTCAAAATTAATGGCCACGCTTTCTTTGAGTTCTGTAGGGTTACAATTTCAAGTTGCTTTACTACATATACGTCAAAAATTTTTACTGAGATTGGTACTGCAGTGCTAGTGAGGAATGATCTAAACCCTCTTTTGCCTTCTGAATTGTTAGCAAAGGGGCTGGCAAGCATTCCCAGTGCACACTATTTGCAGTGCATTAAATTTTAAGCAGCAGAAAGAGGTCCAGATCCATCTTGAGATGTTAGATCTTTAGACGCTCTGTGTTCAGCCTTCTGAACTGAACACATTTGGTATAAAAGACAGTGAGAGACACATTGCAGGAGAATTTTAGGAGAGTATAGGGAAGAATTATTTTTACTTACAGCACCTTTAGGGATAAAATGCATGTTTTCATATTTTAAAAACCCCCACAAACTTACAAATAGCTGACATTGCATCCTTATAGCCATGAATATCAAGATAAAACATAAGAAAAAAATGGGATTTCAGACGTTAAACTAATTATCCATAGTCTTCTTGAAGCTTTCAAAGAAAGAGTATTGAAAATGTTAAAACAGGAAAAATGAGCTTAAAAGTTTGCTTATGGAAATAAGTAAATAGCAGAACCTACACAGAATAGTTTCAGTGGGTAGAAACCAGCTGAATTTATAGTGACATTTGGAAAATGAACAGGAAAAGTCAGCTATTTGTTTCATTTGTAAGGAAAAATGATGACGGCATGCTGTTTGCAAGGCTGCTGTGTAAACACATGGTCATTAAAAACACTAAACAGAGAAATAGTAAAGTGGTACCTTGCACAGGAGAATGTCACATAATAGTAGAGAAAATTGAACAGCTTGTGAGCTCCCATAAAATAAAAATATTGCAAAATTAACATAAATGGACAACCATCACTGATATAGAGATACACACAAGTTTGACTGCTGGGAAAGCACATTTTTGAAAGAATTCATGCACAAAATTCACAGAATCAGCACTGGGCAGCATAAAGCCGAGGTGCAAGATTTCCTTAGCACTCTACCTGCTCAACTCCATGCCTTCAATTAACCATATCTTATATTGGAGGGTGTCACATCTTTTCAAGACAGCAAAAAGTTGGAGGTGGTACCAGAATCGATTTTACAAGTATTTTGAATGCACAAAGAACAATAGGCCATAGTGGGTTACAGGTGTGGGTACTGGCTTGAGGTGAGAAAAATCACACTTGAGACCACGCTGGGTGGATCTTCCTTTGCCTCTGTCACCAAGAAGGAAAAGATACAAGCTGTCTTGGTCTTGGTTTTGTCTGGAAGACGCCCACTGGAAATGATCACCTCCCAGTAAGTAGCATTTCTGTTTCTCAAATCTAATGGTTTTCAGAAGTGAGAGATGGTCTTGCAATACAGAGGCCTTTGCATACAACACTCTCTCCTGTGTGAGAGTTTGAATCACAGCCCTGGGAGTAGACAGCTGCCCTGACATCACTGAGAAGCTATGTTCCATCAGGAAATATCTGCCCTTTCCTTGGATGTGGGAGGGAACAATAATAATTCATCTTTTGAGGGACTTTTAAATTTAAAATGAACATTTATGTCATTGTCTCACAGCAGAGCATGTGGTTATGAAGACAGAGTTAAACTGGGAGCTGTGTGCATGCTTCAGCTTCTGCAGGATAATGTGGAGATATGGAACCCAATCTGACATTAATCAGTGGCAGAGATCGTGCAGGTGAGGTTAAGAAGCTGGAAAAAGAAAAGTTCTGCTACTCAGGGAACACAAATACTGGCAAATGAGAGAAATTACATGTTGTGGTTCAAATCAAACAAGTGTAGGCAGCCAAAAAAAACAGAGCCTTCCTGTTTTAGCTGATGATAATTGTAAGTAAAACTCTGCTTTAAGATAATTCAACTGATTTCCCTTTATTATAAATGCCAATAGCAAAGCAGATATTAGCTCAAGAACAACCACTAGCTTAAAGGCAAGAAGTTTCTGCATTCTTTCAGGCACTGAGAAAGTGCACAACAGAACACAAAGGAGCATAGTAAACAAAACAAAATGAAACAAAAACCCAAAGAAACCAACAAAACAAAATACCAACACAAAAAAAAAAAAAAAGGAGAAAGATAAAATAGCTGAGACTAGTAATCCAAGTACTTTATTTTGAATAAAAAATATTTTTGGTGTCAGAAAGCAAAAGGTTGGATTTCTCTCTTTCAGACTATTTATTACAGAAATTAAATCAGTTTTCGTCTCTAGTTTGGGGAATATACTTGCCGAAACGATGAGTTCACTTCCTTTGCCACCTACAAGCACAACATACTATTTACTTTTCCTGTTAGACTATTACTTTTCTTGGTATTATAGTGGAGTCAAAAAGTACTTTCTTTAAGCACACAGACACAGCATAATATCCCTCTGTGAAATAAGAGGAATTCTGAAGTTGTTTGAATTGTGTGATCTGTTATAATGTTATATCTGGTCTGATGCAGTGGCATACTAGTGGCATACTAACTTTCTACACAGTCTGAAATAGTAAATAGTTGCCCCTTTCACAGTTTCAGGCCTCGTAACACACCAGTGAACTTAATGTCATTTAGATCTTAGTACTTGGAATTCTAAGGAAATATTTTATTTCCTGTTTCTCCTTTTTTATTCTTTCCTATAGTATGACATTAAGAAAATGTTCCAGGGCATGAGTGTAAAAATACTTAGAAATTTCAAATCTTCTACCATGTATTCTAAGTATCCCTGTGTGTATACTTATGCAAAATTAAGATTGACAGTATCAGAACTTTTGAAGAGCAATTAAAGATAATGAGACAAAATTTTGGATGTACACACTTTAATGGCAAAATTCCTGGTGGAATTCCCAATTGTTCTCCCTACAGGACATTTACAGTCTCTGTGTTTTAATCTAGTCCATTTCAACACTTACAAAAAAGTGAATAACTTTGTGAATTTCTAGATTCAGGAGTGGATGACAGAAGATGAGTCAAGCTTGTGCAGATGTGACATGGGACTGGACTGAGGGAAGAAACCGGACATATTGTAAAAATTATTTTAAAAAAATTGAAATCTTCAGACTAGGCACTGTATTAGACCTGAACTCTTTTTTAGACATGAAAAAGCCTTAGCAAACCCAAGGTCTTTCCTGACTCACAGCTCTGATGTTAGTGCTCCAACACAGACCCAACTGTCTTACTGCCAGGCAATTGCAGTGGTAATGAACAGTGTCTGGGAGTGGTTGCAAGGATTGACCAAAAACATGAACCAGAATAAAATATCCACTGACTTCTGTTGGATTTCCAGGCACTGATCTACATATGCTATAAAAAGCCTTCAAATCATATCAGATCATTCAAATATATGTGTGTTCTCTAACCAAAATTATCCCTTAACATCTCAATCTGCCTACGGCAGCCTGTGGGTGCCAGAGGCTGAAACACTCCTTAGTCAGATATATTGACCTTCATTTAGATAAAATTCTTTGCCATTAGTATGGTACTTTTTCTCTTTGGAAATAAATTGCTTCAGCAATTTGAGGACTAGAAATACCACATAGGTAATATTCCGATCTAATGGTTTATCTTCCAGATGGCATATATTGCAGCCTAGGTCTTAGAACTGAAGCAAACAAAAAAAATTATGAAAAGGCAAGTAAAATCAACACTGGATACCTTTAACCCTTCAGCTGACTCACATCAAGTAGATAATATTAGATCTAGTTTATGATAATATATAAACATTAATTAATATTTCATTATGAATCAAATAAGGGATGAAAACCACAATACATTTAGGACTGCACATGTATGTAGTTTAACTGCCTTTAGCTCTATGTTAATATAAGAATCCAGGTTTTAGGTGACCTTATATTTAAAAAATGGAAAAGGAATATCACTTTGCAAGCATGAAACCCATTCAGAAATGCAACTATATGAGGGGAGCTAAAATAAATTTTTACTAGAAGAAACAAAGGTTTCACAGAAAATGAACTTAATTTTTAGAAATAAATAAATTTAAAAAGAAGTATTTTTCTGGTTGTTGATTAGTAGCATGCAGAAATTACAGCAAATGGTGAGTATCCTAGTCATCCATTCTAATTAAAATTTAAATTGAAAACTGGGTTCTAATGAAGAGGAGCTTAGTGCTGGTCTTGAGGGATCTCCTGTCAGTGGGCAAATGAAAAAAGTGCACAAACGCAAAGGAGATTTCACTCAGGCATTTACTTGGTTTATGCTGCACTCTAATAGAAAAAGGGGTGCCTGCTGCCTCTTTACTGAAAAAGAACCAATGCAGGCACAGTTGCTCTCTGTGGTACTGTGGTTGGGGGAGAAAATCTGTCTAAGTCTAGCCGAAAAGCAAAACAGCAATAAGGAAGAAATGATCGTATAATTTTGTCCACCCTAGCAAAATGGATGTACTGTTGCTCCTTTCGGATTGTTTGACAGCTCCACTCCTCCAGCTCACCAAAACTGTTGATAATAAACATAGCTGAATGTGAGTACAGACGTATCTTCCTACACTTACAACTGCTCAGACTGGGTGTTCGAAGGGTAAACATTTGCTGAACAGATATAAAGATCATCAAAGTGAAGCACAAAGCAAGACCTTTGACACAGTCTTAGTTTGAAAAGACAGTGTTTTTTTTTAAAAAAAAACCCCCTTCAAAACGATGCTTTAATGTCCCACTAAATGTAATAAAACCAAAATCCATAGCACACTTGGCCTAATAAATTGCCCAATGCATTGAAAAATTCTCTATGCATCAAATAGGCATAACCTGGTAAATGAGTGAAAATGCTAAAGCTATAGCATCTTCCAAAAACAGCTATGCATCACTAATGATCTAATACAAGATAATGGAAAACACAGCAAGCATATAGTATTTTTAAAGCCGGTTTCTGTGCCACCTCAGAAGCAGAAATTTAAATGAATGGTTATAAATGAATTTAATGTCTGTAACTTCTACTTAGGGTTGCTTGTAGCTGACTCCAAAAGAAAAAAAAACAAAAAAGCCCCAAGAAAACAAAACCAAAAAAAACCCAAAAAACAAACAAACAGAAAAATGTTGAAGCTATAAAAGACCAATCAGATCAGCTTATTCAAGAAAATAAGTTATGCAGTATCTCCCAATATGGACACTTAATTATGCTTTGTGTAAGTGCAATAAATTACTGTCTTAAAACCCAGAGCTCTCATTTGTTGCAGATCCCTCATTGCAGGGCTGTTTTTGGGGTTGTTTTGCTTCCCCCCCCAGCAAAGTAATAACTGTGGTATTAAAGCAGCCTTTCTCTCTGGCTGTGAGCTTTCTGAAGATGGAAGTTAACTCCTGTCTTTCAAGGCACTGTGACTGGCAGTTGCATACCCGTGCGAAAGAGAAATCTCGCCGCTAATCTATCACGAACAAAATACAATGTCTCCCCACAAACCTCCCTCTGTCACTATGCTCAGAAGGTTGCAAAAGCAATATTTCTCTGCTATATTTTCAGTAAGAAATGCAGAAACCATAAGGAGAGATTTGCCATAGACAAACGATTGTATTTGACTAAATTGTACTAAAATTGTATTTTTTGTTATTTAACAGTAAAATTCAGTCAACGTTGTTTAATGTCAGTGCTGTTAATGTAGTTGTCAAGCTTGTCACTTTCATTGAATACCAACTTTACCACGAAACTGGTACTGCAATTACCTCCAGCTCTATACGATTAAATTCATCAAAGCAAACCAAAGTTCCAGATTGTGCCAGACCTTTGAAGAATTTCCCTGTGGCTTTGTAGTCTTGTCCATCAGAGCAGTTCAACACAATGCATTGACAAAAGAAAAGACCTTAAAAAGATTCCTTTTCTTGGTTATTTAAAATGTATAGGATTCAGCAACATTTACTGCCTGTAATTCAACCTCCCCTGCCGTCACTCTCCAGTCCCAGAATTTCCCTTTATTTATCCAATCTGAGTCTGTAATATAAAGACAGCTCATGCAGTTCTTAACTAACTCAATCTTTCACAGTAGCATGGGAAAGACATTTACACACAATTTAGAAAAATAAATCTCCAACAGCAGGAAAATAAAGTTAAAATAGTAACAACAGCAGTTTCATGTCCACCCAACTTCTCCACTTACATATGCTTCTCAGAATCCCTCACAAAAAGGAAAAGATATAATGGGAGAAAAGATGTTCCTGAATTCCTCTCCTCTTTCTGATGATACAAGGAACCCCACCAGGGTGAGGTGACTGATAGAGGCACTTGGATAAGACCCAGCTTCCTCCTCCATCCCCATGTCCTCCTCTCTCACCAAACTGGCTGGTTGTCAGAGAAGGACCAATTCTAGCACAGCCTAGGGGTAGGTATTTCAATGGGCACACCCTCCACTAGACACTTCTTGGCAGCCCTGTGACACACAAGCAATAGAGCCACCAGGGTGTTCCCCAAAGCAAGTCATTGTTTTAGCTCCATGTCTCTTTATACCACCTGGAAATGTATATACATCGTCTCCTGAAGAACAAGCACAAGAAATCACTGCCCACAGAGGTGGTTTGTGGAAACTAAAGTACCTAGGCAAACATAGACAGTCTTAAGACTTGGAAAACTAGATATAGGTATGATGATTTACTTTGTGATGGACACACACTTGTTCTGCTGCTGTAGCTGGGCTAAAGGATGCAGAGGATGAAGAGGCAAATGCTGCATCACTGATGCCAAAGCTAATTTGACAACAGAGGGTGTAGACCAAAAATAATTAAATTCTCAAATTATACAAAAGAAAAACATACAGGGAAAGTGAAATTCTGAACCTACAAAACAAGCTAAAGAGAGTGGAGCTTTCAGTTACTCACAGGCTCTTCCACAAGTAACCACTTGTTTTGGTTGGGTGCATAGGTAACACAGATGGACACTTAATGCAGCTGCAGGTAAGTTGTTCCTCCTGGCTTTATGCTTGCTGAGCTTTCCTCTCCATACTGAGCTTATAAATAAAAGACATCTAAAATGCTCAGGTTTATTCTTTGAGATAAATGCAGTAGCAAAACTTGGACAGATGGCTCACCTGTGGAGCCACCAGGCTCCTGCTCATACAGAGCTGGTAAACACCAAGTGGAGTCTCACCTGCAACAATCAGGAGCCTCAGCTCCAAAGTGTACAATGATACAGGAGATGCAGATATGTAGGAGATGCAGGAACAACCCATATGGGTCACACCAGTGGCTCCTCTAATCCACCAGAGATCAATTTTTGCATATGAGCCACTGAAGCCCATGTGAGCTGTCCTGAAAGGGAGAGGTGACAAAGTAAACAAGTCACAATGCACAAGCATTAGCAGGAGTTATTTGGTCAAGCCACAAACATTGGGAAGAGAAAAATGTATCAAATTCAGTGATTACCTTTGACATCTGCATACCAAGTATGTGGAATGCAGAGGAGATGAATCCCTCTGCTGTGACAGCCCCCTGGAACCCTCTTTGAGATAGGAAAAACTATTTGTTTAGAATGACTCATGTTAGAAAAATGCAAGCTCTTCTTCTTATCTTTTTAGAATATTATTGGTTAGGTTTGGTTCTTTACAATTGGTTGTCCCAAACAAAGAAAGATAATGTAGTTGGCCAAAATGTGTTAACCCTGTTTTCCATTGGTTTACTTGTGATTCCCCAAACCCTATAAAAGTACATGTGTGACCCCCCATCTTTGCATTTGTAGCCTGACCCCTTCACGGACGATAATAAAGCCTGTGGAAAAAGTCTGAGCTGCTCTCCTGGTCTTTTTATGCTGGCTGGAAACTACAGGCTTCTGTGAGAAACCATGAAGCTGAGTGCCTGAAAGGCCAGCACTCACAAACCTTGGAACTTTCCCCTGCTCGACAACAACAACTGGGCAGGGGACACAACAAAAAGCTACAGTGGAATAAACACAGTGGAATAAACAAGTTGGACCGAAGTCTTCAAACATGATCAAAATTACTGCTTACATGGTGTAGAAGCTCAATCCAACCACTTTCTCAGAACCAGCAGAGGAAGTGATACAAAACTTTCTCTAGAAGTGCAGATAGAGGAGAAAGGAATAATCTGATATTTTAAATATTAAGGACATATTTATTTGCCCTGAGATCCCAGGAGAGGACTTTTGAGAAGCTAATGACCTCTTAAGTAATGAGGAGAGGAAATACATGTGGTAGGGAATCTATAAAACTTCAGCAAAACAGGATGATCTAGAAGAAGATAATTTTATAGCCAGAACCGTTTAAATGAGAGGACTTAGTGGCACCCAAGCAGTTCAGTTACATATGTAATTAATTGAAACTGGATATACTGGGACACAGAATCCCATTCTCCCTCAGATGTTCTGTCAACAATCATTAAATGCAGATGGCAGAGAAACCTCCACAAAAAAACCCCAATATTCTGTTATTTGATTCTAATGACATGAGTAATTGGAAAACCTGCATATAGAACATATCTCAAATGAACATCACTATGGAGAAAGAACAGCAAAACAGAAACCAATGGACTGCAAGATAGGGATAACATCCAAAAATTTTCTGGTCAGATCTTCAGGAATGAAGAAGAAAGGGAAAAACTTTGGAGGAGAAATAGCAGTTCCCTGATTTGACTGCACTTAGAACATAAATGCAATCTATAATAAGGAGAAAATAAGAGAGAAAGAGTTCACTAAACAGTAATCTTTTCACATAGCAAAAATATTGGAAGACATACAGGAGGCAAAAATTACATTTGCTTACAGACAGTATTCCAGAAACAGCCAAAGATGACAGGCTCACAAATGCATAAAACAAGCTACAACAACGAAGTGACATGGTACATAATTAGAAATCATTCAAGAGTATTAGTTATACTAGGAGATGAAAAAAAAATGTTGGAACACAAATCAAAAAGGAAATAGCAACAGGTAGTGATGAGAAGATCCAAGTTTACTGCTTTTTTGCATCTCTTTACTAGAGGCCAGCCACAATGTGGCAGCCAATAACACCAATGGCAGTGGGATAATATCTCAGGTTAATGCAGATAGGAAGATAAAAACCAATTTGTTCAGTTATTGTTTTTAAATACCTGGCTGAAGCAAAGTCAGAATCATTACCCACTGTCTTTGAGGATTCGTGAGTGACTAGTGAGATATTGGAAAACTGGCAAGGGCTAACTGAAAGCTGGTATTTATACAGGGGAAAATGAAGAATTACTAGCCAATTTCAATTCCTCTAAAAAACACTGAAACACGCAATTAAACAAAGGACTGTCCATAAGCCCTGAAATGAAGACAAGATCAACAACAGTCTGGGTTGACTTGTTGGGAATAATCACACCAAAACAGTCTGATTTCTTCCTGTGACAGGAAACTGATGAGTAGATATGTAAGTTATAGCAGATGTCAAATACCACCTCTTCAATAAGGCTTTTGACACCATCTAGGAGAAAACTAAGGAAAAGTTTCCTGAGGGAATTTTTTTCAGGGTGGTGAAACTGCTGGAAAAGTTTAAATGTAGGTACTGGTTGTTGATTATCAAACAGAGGACTATATCAAACATGGCTCTGCAGTGCATTACACCTGAGCCTGCTCCTCTGTGATGTTTCCATTAGCCACCTACATGATAGAACAGTGTAAAAATTTAAAAGCATGCACCTCACTAATGTGAATTAAGAAATCACTGTTGCTTCAAAAATGCTGTGATGAGAGGTCAAAAAGCATAGAGTTATGCTCAAAAAAGTAATCATCCATCACTGGAAAATCTCCAACTAAAATTGTATGCTGAATTTTGAAGAAACTGAATAAATCTGTATGCCATTGGAGAACATCTTGAAAGAGAAATAAGAATATTCTGCAATAAACCACTTCATGAGACTGAAAGAGACAATTAGAATAATGAAAAAAATGGCTGTTTTTAAAACCAAAGAGAGCAGTGACAGTGGTGAATAGGTAGGCTGTGGAATGTCTATTCTTTGGTCTTAATACAGACAAAAGTACATGAGAACAAATGACTTTTTTGGTCCAGCTCTGTTGAGGAAGAACAGACTAGGATGATCTTGAACTCAGTCTGTCTTTTCATGTGATTCTAAAGCCAGAGAAGAGTGCAAGACTTATGAGCTAATCCCTGACAAGAGAAGTTCCTAACTTGCACTGTCAGTTTTAAAGTAGAAGTGCCATGGAGACTTTCCCAAACTTTAACACACAAATTTCATGTGCCAGGAGTCACAGGGCGTGTATCACCTCTTTCTCAGTTAATTCAAACATATCTGCACAGCACATCTTTCTGCAATGGAGACATACACCTAGCAATTAGTTCATGCCTATCAACTTCAGTTTTTATAATCACAAACAATAGCTATGAACAAAAGTATTCTATCTGAAGATAGCATGGAGGCTTTCATTGCCCCTGAAAATTTTCTATTCTTGTATCTGCTCCCAGGAACTTGAATTATCTTTATCAACTGGATAAACTGGCTACGCTTTTTTATTTTATTTTTTTTAAAGTTCATTTTTTTTTCATCTTTGTCCTCTCACATATGTCATCAAACTAAAAAGGGACACAGGAGTAAAGTACCTCTGCTGGGCAATGCCCTATGCACATAACACTCCCAATACTTTTCAGCCTCTTCTCATTTCAAAATCATAGGCACATAGAACAGCTCATGTTGGAAGGGACCTTGTACGATCATCTGGTTGCCCTGAAATCTTACTCTATCTTAAACTGTGCCAGGAATCTGTCATTTGAAGACCTTCCCTCTTGTAACTTCTTTCCAAATCAGAATTGCTTTGGCTGAAAAAAGCATGGAGCTGAAGGGAGATGGGAGTCTTTCTGAATCATGGCAGAGGTGATGTTTTCAGTATTATTCTGTAGCCAGTTTATTTAAAAACAGTTTAACTGGGCAACTTCTTAATCGACTGTTTCTCATTTGCACATTAAGCAGAGGTTTAGAGTGACCTGTCCACAGTGACATCCTAGCCTTTTTCCTTGGTGGTTAGCAGATAATTTCAAAACAGCAACGTGCATGAAAACTCAGATTATTCTCTCTGAAGTCCATTAGCCTGTGTCCATCAGCAGTGTTTTCATTTGCCACTGTGCTGCCTGGTGCTTTCATTTTGGTCTACCTGAATTTCATGCTTTGCTCCACCCAAGCATAAGGCTGGGGGCCAGTGGGCAACGGCAGAGGCACAAAGATTTCCCAAAAAATGGGCTTCAAATAGCTGAAGGAAAGAGCGGGACCTACTGTAGAAGTATACCTGTCTTTGTTCCCCTCTGTGGGTCAGACACACGTGCCCACTCTGACAAAGCCACTTCCAGATAACTACTAAATCAGTAGTTACACCAAGTGAAGGAGCTGGCCCAGCATGTGTTCACAGCTGTTCTGAGCTGTTCATATCCCTAGACTATCATTTCTTTGCACTGAATTTTCCCTTTTGTTCATTTCCCTGCTTCCTTCTTTTACTGTGTGAGACAGAGGTCTGGGTAATGCATTTGTCATTTTTTCTTTCTAGGTCTCAATTATTCTTTCTAACCTGCTTTTCTTCTCTGTCAGCATTCCCTCTTGCTCCTAACCTTTTGTTTTCTTCCATCTCCTATCTGCCCAAGACTGATTTAAATAAATCTACAGGAAAGAAATATGAATGGGACTTTTGACTGCAAAATGAAAAGCAAGTACTCTGCTGGCACTGCATTTCTATACCTTATGTGCTGCAGAAAGCTACATTCACATGGTCAGAAAGTGCATATATCTGGAGACAAGGAGGAAGGCTTTGTGTCCCTCCCAGAAGCAGCAGCCAGAGCCAAACCCATGAAAGGTGCTCATATGGCTCCTTGAAAATATGTCCATTAACTGGAATATTTAATACTGAGCATCGCATGACAAGTGAAATGGAAAATCCCACATTTCAGTCCCCTAAACTTTCTAATTAAGTATATTTCTCTGCAATGTTCTTATGACTGCTTTTTCTGAACCACAAATGTCCCTCTCAAACCTCTTTCACTATATGTTTTGTCTCTCTAAGGCTTTACTTCCCATATTGTGAGCACTTCTCTGGCTTCTTAGCTTTTCCCTTTATCCAAAGGCTCTTTCAGCTTGGGAAGACTGAAGAGTTGTGCCATTGTACATTGCTCAACAGCTGACATTCTCTAATGTGTTAATACTGTGCTGCTGTTGAACCAGGACTGCTGGCAGAGGAAGGATGCCTGCCCAAAACTGGAACAGCAAGGCACTGACCACAGGCCTTCATGTTCTTTGGTAATTGTTTTTAACTCTTAATTTCCAGGCATCAGTCTGTGACTCTCCTTTGCACTTCTCCATGAAGTACAGTCTGAGGGCTAAAGGAGAGAAGCACAGACAAGTGAGGAAGCTCCTTTCCCAGTGAAGATAAAACTTTCCTGGATGGATGAACAGAGAATTCAGTAGGCAGCTTGGGACACTGCAGTGGTAGTTAACCCAACAGCATTTTGCTTAACCAATAGATATAAACATGCTCTTCAAGTTAAGCACACACTGATGAGTTAAAATTAGCTAGAAATTGGAAACCAGACATGGGATGTTTTGCTGTTACATCTATATCTATGCTGGGACCTGTTTATTTTCATTTGCATATGTTTATGTGTTTAAGAGATATTCACAAGCAAATCCTCTCCCTCCTACATACTTATCTTCTTATTGAAAATGTGCTGTACATTTTTGCTTTAGAAGCACTGGACTTTTATCTGTCACATACAGAAGTTTTCGATCATTTTCTTATTTTCTTGTTTCTGTACTTCCTTCTGCTTTCATTTTATTATTTAAGAAGATGAAAAACTATCAACAAAAGATATCTAAGTGCCATCTGAATGGATTATTATAACAGGAAGCAAGCCTACAAGTCACCTCACTATATGTTCCCAGCAAGTACTAATAACTGTTTGTATGCATAATAAAAATAGATATGTATAAAACATTGTATATAGAGCAATACACCAATGAAAAATATCCCTCTGGGACTTACACTGTTACTGTCTCAAAGAAATTCAGATCCTCTTTTCACCACTAATTTAGCAGCACAAAACCCCAGAACCCTTGCAGTCCCACACTGTGCATCAGAAATGCCTGCGTGCACAGACTGTTTCTTTAATCAGTGTAAATTCACCCTGCAATTTTCTCTCCCCACTGCTACCCCCTTGAGCAACAGCTTAATAAATAAATAAATGAAGAAATGAAGAAATAAACAAATAAATAAATAAAATCTGCTTAGCTACTCCCTCAGTCAAGTGCAGTCAGACACTTTTGTCCTCTACAGGTCTTTAGGCAGATGAGCAGCCGTGCTGACTCCAGTGACTCACATACTTGTAATTATGTGCACAGGGAATCTGCATCCTTAATTTGTTTTTTGCCTCCTGTGGTGTTTAAATCATGAGTTGTGGGTTTGGGTTTTTTTTAACTTGCTTGTTGTTCTAGTCAGGTCTTGGCAAGTTTACCTCTTCCCTGTTCTAGCTGGCTTTCAGGTGCTCCAACAAAGTATAAGGTTCCCACCAGAGTTTTTAAAGAAGAAAGATTTCCAGGGTGAGTATACTATATCAATAAATGAAACCCAACCTTTTAAAAATTACACTGTCAGAAAAACCCATTAGGTTTTAAAAGAGTTGAAGTAAACATTAGATTTTAATATCTACTGCTGCTTAGATTTTTCTGAACTGAAAATCCCCAGTGAGCACTTAAAACTTCATTACTACACTGAAAGGTTGTGAAAGGCTATTTAAAGGTTTTCAATTTTGCTGAAGTCTAGAGGTTATTACAGCTTGAAAGAATACAAACCCTAATATTACATGGAATGAAAGGAATCAAATTTATGTTCTCATCTCCCCTGTAGTTTAATCCAGTTCTAATAGATTCAATGGAAAAAATCAGGGCAGGTTGAAACTTTTTAGGGGGCTGATGAAAAATAATATTTGGTCATTGTAGAAAACATTTTTGTATATTACTCACACTCTGAAGGATATTCCTATCTCGGTCCCACAATCACAACTTACAGTGTTATCAGCCTCCTGCTCAGAAACCCACGGGCTATGATCTCTGTCAGAGTCACACCAAAATTTCCACAACTACAAAAGAAAATTGAGGACATCTGACTTCATCTCAAACTGAATTTATTTATAACTTGATGTGCAGTTTTATATTACAAATATTTTACGCTCTTTTTCTCCTTTTCTTAATTTGGGAGAAACTATTGGGTGACTCAAACATTATGGGTTATCATATTAGGCTGCTATAATAGAAGCAGACCAAACAGTGCAGCAAAAATTAGAACAAAGAACTTCTAGACTCATCTACAGAGCAGTCCATCAGACTCCAGGTTTGGTCAGTCCCAAAGTGTTAAATACAGAAGCACATGCCCTGTTGTGCAGCTGTGGCTGTGTGAAGACCTGCTCATCTCCAGTCTACTGGGACTGGAGAGTTCGGCTGTTCATTTCTTCACATTTTGGTATTCTAGGTATCCCAGGGTCTCACAACTGAAAGAGAGAGGTGCCCAGCTACAGAGATTTATGCCAATTTGTGTTCTTTTAGCATTAAACAGTAAAAAGAACTTAGAGATCTGCTTGGTACAGATACCTGAATGCCTTTATGCTGTCATTTCTACCTTGAGCCCAAATATTTTAAAACTTACTGAGTGCTAATTGCTTAAATGCTTGTACATGACTATAGTTATATTGTCCTATACACTAGAAGGTAAAAAATGCCAACTAAATCACATTCTGCATTTAATAAATGCTTTTAGTAGACACTTAGTCCCTATAATAGGAAATAAAATTACTAGGTTGTCTTTAAATGGCTGAAGCATATCATGTTCTTTAATACAGCAGGCATGGTGCAGTTGAGACGGGGAGAAAGAAAGAAATCTTGGTGATTTTTCTGCCTTCACTTTCCTTCTGCTTTGGGACTCAGCAGGAAGATCAGCCCACAAGGTGGCTGTGTGATATGCTGGTTATCTCCCTCCTGGAAAGACTGCTCTTGGGAATATCTGGTATCTATTCAGACTCTCTGCTGCTGCTCCTCCACCAAGCTCTCAGTAACACCAATCCGGAAGATGAGTACTCTCCACCAACAGCACTCTGAAGGGAGCTTCGTATACAGCACTGTTGCTCAGTGAGATGTTCTGAAATTCTGACAGCCATAATGCAAGGCAATTTGTTCCCTTGGCTTCTTCTCCCAACCCTTTGCATCACCTATTAGCCCTTTAGCTCCTTCAGAAATCACACGATTCGCACAACTCACACAAGTCATGTGCATGAACCACCAAGTAAGCATACAGTGGTTCAGGGACTCACAGACCAAAGAATCTGGAAGGGATCTCCAGAGGTCTTCTGCTGCAGCTTGCCACTCAAAGGGAGTCCATCGAAGGAAGGAGGCTCAAGATCTCCCCAGCTTGAGTTTTGGATCTCTGGCGTGGAGATAGGACTGTCTCTGCAGGCCTTTTGGAGGAAAAGAAATATATATTTTCATATAAGAGGATGTCCAGCTGTAAGGTCAGGGAAAGACATACATTTCCAGCAATTATTTCCAGTCTTGAAACCCAGAAAGTATCTGAATAGGCAGAAAGATATTATCAACTATGCCCAATGAGCAATATTGGTTTTAAGATGCAAATTGCTCTTCAAATTGAAATCTTGATACCATTCACTTGGAAGAATCACAGTTTATACTTAATATGTGGACGGAAACTTATGTTGCCACTGGCTGCAACAAAAATCACTTATTCAACACAGCATTTCAAAATATTCATCAACATTTCAGAATTAATGCATCTTCTACATCATTATAAGATGTCCTTAGATTTTTTATGAAGTAAGTAAGTAAGATTTCTACCCTTTGTTGGTAGGAGAGTTAATCATATTTTTTGCCATATAATAAGTGCCAGAGCGCAGAACCTGCACTTTCCGTTATGTTTGTTTAGAGACAGGATATAAAAAGGCATTAATTTCTTAAATATTGGCATGTGTGCAGTTTTCACTATTCCTGTAAAGGTCAGTGAATGTGCTGTCAGTGGAGTAGAAGAAAATAAGTGCTCCTTTGCCCAGGAAGGCAGGTGTTATTTGACTCATTCTTGTTAGGCAATATTCATCTTCTCTTGAATTTATTACTTGTGTCAGCATCAGCGACAATAAATCAAGCACAAGTCGCCTGTCCTCATGGACAATTCTGTTGTCTCATATCGTGGGAAGCTAATGAGGAGGAGGAAATGACACTGTGTAGGTGATGCAGGTGCACATGCTCCCGTGGGGAGGGTTTGAGGACACTGTGTGTCCCAGCTCCCACCTACTCCTGGGCCAGAGGAACCCAATATGAGTTGCTTCAGCCCCATGGACTTCTCTGCCCCAACCCTTCTCAGCTGTGGAATCCAGGTGAAGTTAGTATAAATAAAGATTTTGAGAGATTCTAACTTACAAACAGCGCCTTGGGATCACAATGGAATACAAATTTTATTTTAGCATATATGAAATGCACGTCCTATAATACACACAAGGATCACATTAGCTTTCAGCCCTCAAAGGTACTCAGGTCTTTAGGGAAGCCACAGCTTTGCACACTTAGATCTGAGTCTAACCCAGTGCCATGCTGCTGTCAGTGGCTGCCTAACCAACAGCAAATGTTCTTTTATCCTGGCACTGTTTCGGGTCTTCGTTCTTTCCTCAGAGCCCCAGCTGAGCACAAATCAAGTTATGAGGTCAATGACCTCTGAGAGATTTCTTTTGGGAGGAGGTGTTTATTTATGTTTTGTCTGTTTAGTTTTTAATTCCATTTTAGCTTTGTTTTGCTTTATTTTTATGCTTACAGCAGGTTTGCTTTCTTTTAAAAAAAGTAAGCAGCAATGTCTGCTGAGAGCCTATTATAATTTGCAATTAAGAAACGTTGTGGCTTATGCTTATATTTCCTGATGAAACTGAATTGAGAGATGCAGAGTTTCAGGTTATTTTCCCTGTCACTTATAGTGTTTCCAGAATATGGTCCAAAAATACACACTTTGGAATTAACAGGGACTGAATGGTTAAAAATGCACAAATGTGCCCCAACTTTAACCATGGTCTGCGGCAGATACTTCTGTAACTTCCTCAGAGAAAAGTGGTACAGCTTATAACATTTTGAATATTCCTTCAACGAATTTTAAAATGGCATACTAATACACACATTCACACAGAGAAATGCAAATGCAGTCAGCATTACTGGGCTGACTTCATAACACAAAAATCCATCACCATTAACTACAAAAATATCCTTTTTGCTGGAGAATCAGCAGTTTCCTAAACCCATCCAAATGCTCTAGAACAGGAGATGTGTCTCTCATCAGTGCTCAAACAGTACTTGAAGTGCAGAGAGAGGTCTGAGAATGCATCCAGGATGAGACTTGGGCTCCACACGTGGTCTGGAGCACACATTTTGTTAACTCAGGATACAGATTCTCTCTGTTATGCTCTCACACAGATTCCAGGGTGGGACTTAGAGGGGCATGGCTTCAAGGGGTTAAACATATAATCATGACATACTGAAGTTTCTAATGCTAATATTTAAATGGAATTTAGTTGATTAATGAGGTCTTTCATTTGCAGTCGCTTGCACAGTGACTTTTTAATCTTACTTGCACAGTCTGCAGTACTTTCAAAGACACCGTCAGCTCATTATGAATAATCACAGAGTGTTCATGAAAGAAGAGTACACTGAAAATGACAAAATCCCCAAGTTATTAATGTGCAAATATCCAAAGTAAAGTGAAAATTATTTATAAAAAACACTCTGAGATGTTGTAATGTCATTTGTACAATTTCAGAGTGGAAAAAAATAGAGAGAGAGGATACAATCTGAGTTTTTATCTTTTTCTAATGTTTGCTGTGCCCAGGATTAATTTCAAGGCAAATGTATTTCTTCTTTTTAGACAGCTGCTACTTTGAGACTTAAAAAAAAATATTTAGAGATGACAATTTGTTTAAAAGAATAAGAATATAAACACTGCATAATTAGCTGTTAATGATTTTGTAAATCTGTTTCTTAAGAAACATATTTAACTGCTGATTTTAGAATTAATCACTAGATTTACATTAAAATATACTCTACACTCTCAGTTTCTGTTCCAATGTTCAAAGGTAACATTTTCTCTGTACATATATTGATACAGATTCATTGCAATAACCTGTTTTTTAAGTTTCTGTCTTTCAGGTATTAAAATAATAAAGAGAAAGCATGTTAATGTCATAATATCAAATTTCACAAAATCAAGGGGCGTTCCTTTCCGCATGATGAACATTTAACCTGCAGAAGACTTGATAAATAAAAGGTATCTGGGAGGAAAACAGCAAATTTCAGCCTGCAGCTGATGGAAGCAGGCAGGAGCCTTATTAAGGCACACAGAGTTACCCCAGATGAAACAAGGACCTGGGCATGGTTTCTCATGGTTGGAGTAAAGCAAGTTGCAGCCTTGAGAGAGAGAGAGAAAAAAAATAAATAAATATTTGAAGCCCACAAAAATAAAGAGTTTGCTGAATTTTGCTGTCATGAAGGTGTTTGCTGGCATTTGTTGGCTTACCTGGCAGTCAGATTTAATATCTGACAGTATAAAATGAAATGCCTAGGTGCAGGGCTCAGATTTCTAGGTTTTTTTACTTCCCAAACACAATAAGTATGCACGCCTTGCCTTGATGCAGACCTCCACCCTTGCACCATGCTTCTCAGTGAACCCAAAAGAAAGGAGAGGTATGAAGGGTTGTAATTTGCAAATCATTTTAGACATGACAGGTTATGAAGAACTTTGAAATTCTGAGTTTCATGTAACACCATTTCTTCAAAGCAATGGATCCCTTAAATTAGCGTTTCTTGAGAACATTTCAAGACCGATTTTTCTGTAAATTAATTTCTTGTGCATTTTTAACTGGTTTTGGCTGGCAGTAATTTAATCTGAGTCTGTAATCTTCTATCAGTTATTGTGCCAACCCATAATGTTCCTTTACACTTCAGTGGAGTCCCCAGGTATGCTTCCAGCCTACTGAGATAACAGATTCTAGGTGCTGCTGGTCCTAAACTTCATGTTTCAGTGTCTGAAAAGTAAAGAGATAATTGAAATAAGTCAATGTTCAAGCTTTCTATTTTTCTCATTATATGCATTGAGGATAACTTATTCTCACAGAATCATTAAGTTCTATATTCTATCGATAGGTTTTTCATGTCTCAGCAGAGAGGGTTTTGAAAATATGGCGAGTCCCTAAATAGGAACATATCTGTCATCTGAAAGTATGAAATAACTGAGAAAAAAAAATCCTGATTGTGCAGACCAGTTTGCATAAAAATATTGTTTCCAGCTGTAATTTTTATTTGTCATTTATGGAAATTTAAAATGGGCTCTTGCCACAAATCCTAGGTGGAATCTATCAATCTTTCTGTCATAAAGTAAAACAATGCTTCACCCCTTTTGTGTGACCCTGGTGCTATAATATTTTTCTAATTAATATCACCATAAAATTCATATTTCTTCTACTTCCCCCTCCACATCCCACTCCCGATTTTCTCTCAGAATAAGAAAGCTACTGTTTCTGTCTACTACCAACATAAATCAATTTCTAGCAAATAGCCTAGTGTGATATCTATTAACTTGTCACCAGGGATAAAATTTATTTAAAAGTTAAGAAGTGTTTTGCAATATAAAATTCTACCAAGTGCTATAGTGAATAGTACACACTTCCTTAATAAAGTGCTTTTCCAGGCACCACTTCTAGAAATGTAATCTCGTGATCCTGGAATACTGAATAAAATTCACAAACCTTGGACATCTTTAGTGATTAGTGTCTCAAGAGTAACAGTCATTTTTCTGAACAGGTTGCCTTTCATTAGATCAAACAGATTTTCCATTGTTTTGCTCTCCCTGATTTTTTTTCTTGTTCTCTCAAACAAGCAAGTAGATCACATCTTTTGGATAGGGCTCTAAGAAAAATAAAAAGCATGTGAATAGTGCAAATAATTTTCTGAGAAAAAAATCACAGCATGAAACTTGGCTAATTGCATTTTTCTTTTCTCTAGGCTTTACAGTAATCTGATTTTAGTTGTACAAATATGAATGAATTTGTTAATCAACTCTGGCATGTCCAAAACTATGTAAGAAATCTTCACATATTTTCTAAGCTGATTTGAAAAACTCTTTTGGAGGAAATACTTCACTTGATAGGCGTGTAGAATAAAATAGGGTAAAATATGCATTACATCATTTGCTTTTCAAGTCACAGCACTTGTATTTTTCTGGTTTTCTCAGTTTATTAATAGCTAGTAAGAAAGAAAAAAAGGGGAAAAGATGCAGAAATCACAGGTAAAAGAGAACAAATTACAATAAACCCGTATCTCAGCATATTTCATGCAAAAATGGAAGAAAAGAGTTCATCTCCAAAGATGGACATGAATCTTACCAAAGATAACAAGCATAAAGAAAATACTTGGCATTTCATGTTAGAGTTCACTTTAAAATCCCAACCATTTGTAAAGCAGAAAATACTTTATTTTTCCAGTTCCATGAACCACCCTGTGTTAACTTCTCCTCAGAGATATGTTGGATAGGTCATTTAGGAGTTTTGCATAATATGGAATGTTTCAGATTTCCCTTATCTAAGTGTGATTCATTTAGCCACTAAAATTGCTATTGAAAACCATTTTGCATCGTTAGCCAGTATTACTAAATCGTTCAGCATGCTTGGAAAACACAACCCTGGGAAAACATATGTTCATGAGAAGCACTTTTGATAAGCTGTTATAAAGAGAGTTCCAGTACATAAACCCATAACTCCTGCCTGTAAAATGAAATATGCAACAAGTAGGCCAAATCTCGATTATATCTCAGATATTAGAGCCACAATTTTGGTTGATTTTGCCATGTAGTAATTATGCCATCTGTGATGGAACCTTTAAACTCCTCTGCAGCCTTCTGTATAAAGTGGGAAAGAGTCATTTTTATGGTTTGCTTTCATTTAATATTTGGCTTTTGGTTTAGACAGTCCCAGTTAATGATTTCTGGCCTGGCCTAGGAATAAGGAGTTCTCAGGTTTTCCTCTCAGCTCCCAGACCTCTGACCAGTAACCATACTGCAGCTATGGGATGAGCTTCCTAAGTCACTGTGGTAATCAGACCAGAAACCTGCCAGCAGCTCCAAGGAATTTCCCCAGTTAACAGAGTGTGGTGATTGCATATCTTCTTTCCTCGTAATAGTCAAGCAGGGCAAGAACTGCACTGAAACAATTTTACAAGCAACGAGTTGCCAGTTTCTTTGAAAACCCATATTGATTCTTTGCTGGAAAAAGACACAGGAGATCCAAAGCTATGAGTACATGTTCCTCTGACTATATGACTAAAACTTTTTAAAAAAATTATAGGGGCTTCTTCCCAGAAATCCAGTTAATTACTTGGCATAATTTATGCCTTGCAGGTTTTTGCACATTAATTAAAAGACAGAGCAGTTCCATGATGTCACAAGGACTGAAGTGATGGGGCATTTAGAAGCAGATCTGCTCCAACCAGTTCCTACCCCATCCATCTGTCTCACCTGGTTTGCTCCTGCCTGTGAATCAGTGTGTCTCCCTTCTGCTGTGCTTCTGCTGCATTTGTGTCCATGTGGTTAGGTAGGCTGGAGGAACTTGACTCAGCTGAAGAATATCCTCTGGAAGAAAATAATCAAGAATATTTACTTTTCTGCCTGCTTCACTTCTTTCCTAGAATAAAACAGCTGTGCGAGCATAGGGCTGTAGGATGAGGAGAGAAGCACGAAACACAGGACAAGAGCCAGCAGCAAGGGCAGCTGCTGCTTGTGCTGATGTGCCCACCAAAGCGTTGTTCAGCACCCTGTGCCCACAGCACCCTGCCTGTCATCTACTCAATCTTTATCCTCCTCTCTCTAAATGAAGTTCTGTCTCTTTCCTTTCGTTTCTCAGCAAGCAACTCGTCGATGTGCAAAGCTCCACTTAGCACTAGCACCTCTATTGCTTTTTGAGAAGGGAGATCTAGCACGTGCTCAGGCAAGTCACCAGAAGCAACCATCCTCCCATCTGGTCAGCAGCATCAATGAGATCATAGCTGCTGTCAAACATTACTGCACTGCCTTGATCCACCACCAAAACAAATCTCTCACAAAACCCAGTAAAATATTGTGCAAATAAACCCACCATTCATCTTCCTCTCTAAAAGATATCACAAAGACATTTGGAAATTAACCTGAATGATCATTAAGCATCTTTCTGACACAGGGCAAAGATCAATCTCACCAGCAGGTAGGACATGCAGGTTGTCAATGAGGTGCCCTTGCAGAGGGAACAGAGGAGAGGTGTTAAAGCCTTCATGAATGAAGCACCCTTCCCAAAGCCCTTTCCCTTGCATTACATGGGTCCTCCAGGACAGAAGGGAGCTTGCATGACTTGGTCCCTTCAGCATGGACGGGGAGGAGACTGCAACACTTCACAAGGCAAGTTGCAGGCACTAAGCAGTGCTCTAGCAGGCAGCCACTCATCAATTTAGAATTATTACCAGTACAGAGAACTAATTTGAAATAGCCACAAGCAGTGAGAAAACACTCAGAAACATCAGTGTCTCCACTGCCCAACTTTCAGACATGCTGTGGAGGAAAAGAAGTGGGATACCTCAGGCCAAGAGCAAGCTGCTGCCAAAAAATGTTGAGGCCTAAAATGACCCTTTTGGTGTCTCATTGGTCACCCCAGCACCAACGTGAGACAGAGGCAGGCGACAGCTGATGAAAAGTACAACCCTTTTTCACCTAACCTGTGAGTCATCAAAACATTTCTATGCCCTGACTTGTGGTGAGAATAACTCCTAGACGAAGCTGACAATGATAGGCATACCACATTTGCTGGAGACTATCACCTCTCAATATGGACACAAAAAAAGATGAGGCTTTTTAAAACTGATGGAAATACCACCACTGTATGAACCTCCACAAAACAAACGGAAAGATTTTCTCCTTTCCGACAGAACAGCAGGCTGGCTCTCTACAGCTGCTTAGGTGCTATTTTTGTATCACATCTCTCAAAACCATTGCGTCTCACTGCAGAGAGGGGTGTTGGGCAGCAGGATGAAAGGAGCTGTTTTTAAAGCACCGTGGATTCAGCGTAGCCACACAGAGCGAGGGAGGGCTGCTGGCTGATGGGATGTTCTCTGCCATTAATTAGAGTCTGTTTACTTAGGGATCATATCCCAATGCACAAGAACAGAATTATTTTTGGAGAGATTTCACCTTTATTGCCATTGAAGGAAATTAATGCTAGCTGAATGGCTCACTTGGAAACATAAAAAGCAAAAGCATCTTAGAGTGTCAATTACAAGCATAAGGTCTGGAATGGCTCTCACCAGCAAGCAGTAGCTACTGGTCCTTGTGAAATGACTCCACAATGCCCTCTCTCTCGCTCTCTCTCTCTCCCTTCCTGCTGTTGAATTTACTGGCTTGTGATTCTGCAAAATGGCTCATTTTACCACAGACAGAAGCAAAGACAATTAACTCACTGTCCAAGCTGACTAAAGCTGTCCATGTTCATGGCAGAATGGCTACAACCCCAAACCTGCCCCTTGGAGTGAAATTATTATACCTTATTTATTCGGAGATGTTTGCCTGGTTTTAGAGTGTATGTTTTGATGAGCTGAAGAAGCACCTTTCCCTGATGAAACCAGGCAGTTCAGGGAGAGCTTTGATCTTTGCATGCCTTCCGTCCAGCAAAAGGATTTTGCAAACAGTAACCTTGAAGGAAGTTGGTTTTCATCCACGAGCAGGAAAAAGTAAATATTACATGTCAGTTGAGAATTTAATAGAGAATTTGAGAGCAAGACTTTTAATAGGAAGCAAATTTGTGAGAACTGAATTTTTCTGTCATGTTTCAATTTCTAATGTGAAAAACGAAAATGAAACAGATTGGCTTAGGTTGGATTGATCCATGCAGGACTAATTTAGTTTACTAAATACAATTAAAATATCTTGACTCAGAATGGTTCAACATTTATCTTTCCTGAAGCTGCCACAGTGATTCACAGGAGCTGCAGTTCATTCTCTTCTGAGACTGATAACAGACAGACTTCATACCTCACGGTCCACACTGTTTTCTAAATGAGATAAAGCCCAGTAAAGCCATCACTTCACTGAATTTCATTTTGATATATTATCTTTGGTTAAACCTGAAAATGCAGGCAAAGTTTGGAAGAGAATTTAGGAATCCACCTGCATGGTAAGATAAAAATCTTTTTGTACCAGGGTCTGCAAAGTACAGAAGTAGTTTATACTTCTGGCCCTTCAAAGTGCAGAAGGAGATCATATCTGGCCCTTCAGGCAGGTGTTAAACCACCTGGCTCTTTGGAAATGAATGGCTTCTGTGGCTCAATTTGGAGAACCGTGACAGTGATGCATAAACAGCAGCCCAGATCCCTCAAGGTGGACCAGGTAAACAAGCTCAAGGTCCATTGCACATACCTTTACATTGCAAGACTTGTGTGCAGAAATCATTCTCCATGATTGCCAAAGGTGTGCTTTTATTGCTCTGAAAGCTCTCTGAATTGTGCCATTCAAGAATAAAGGCAGCAGCTCTCCCCTCCAAACAGCTTTGCACGGCTGGATACCTTACCATTGAATATTTTCCTCTCGGGATTTTTTTCCTTTTCAGCACAGTTTCAAAATTGTTCCCTTTTCTTTCAATAAACTCAGGATTTGAAGGGTTCGGCTGTAGATGTAACAACCAGTTTTCAACACTGAAAATGTAAGGGTGGAACTGTATACATCTAGAAGTAGAGTTTCAACATTTCATTTTCACAGAAAGGTTTTTTCTTTCTAGAACACTAATGAGGAGAAGCTTGAATGGGGGGGGGGGGGGGTGGAATTAGATGCACGGGTGGTAAAGAAACTGCAGAGAGTTTCACCCTTTAGTGAAGGCATGTTAATGCCAGCCTACTGCTACCCTGACTGCTGACTGAGCTGACATGAGTTTCTCTGACCACTCCCACTGGAGCTCTGCCCTGGGAGGACAATTTGCACAGGGCACTCAGCTGAAAACTTCCAACTGATCTTTCAATTGATCTTCTATCAGGGCTATATAAAAGCATTTAGTGGTTTGGTGGTATGTGTTGCAATTTTAGAAAAATTTCTGGTTAAAGGGTAGTTCCTCTTTTGTGGTGCTAGCCTTGAATCTATGCATGCACACACACATATGCTCCAGCATATATTTTTCACAAGATAAGAAGCTTAGAGGTAAACAATTGCTTTCCTTTCACTTCAACGATAGCACAAGCAAAGACAAGTACAAATCCCTGAACACTGGAGTTCCTGGAGGAGCTGAAAACTCGGAGGGAAGCACTTGCTTTCTCTTTTTCTGAGGCAGAATAGTCCTTGTTTCTCCCTTAGGATTTATTTTTCTTTAGGCTACGTGTATCATTAGAAATGAGCTAATTGTAAGAGGGTTTTAAAGGTATTTTATAAAAATAGTGATTACTTCTAGTGTAATCAATACCGCATGAGAGGCTATGCACTACACTAGACAGAGTTGTTAGGCATTACACACGAATAAAGATATTTCCCTTGCCTAACCTTCTGGCTTCTCACTACAGGTAGCTTTTCTAACTTCCACAATGTAGCAACTTTCTAAATTTTCATCATAAGTTTACAGAACAGCCTGGGTTGAAAGTTACCTGAAAGATCTCCAAGTTTTCCAACCCACAGGCCATGGGCAGGGATAACTTTATTATTTTTAAAGTTTTCCCTGGCCAGAGCTTAATGTTCTGTGCAAGTTCAGCCTCGTCTGCACCTATTGATTCAAAGTTTGATGCAAAAAGAACTTATTAATAAATGTGTTTTCCTGTCATTCTCACTTTCTCATCGCAATCAAAAGAGAGAGTTAGTTTTATCAACAACGAAACTTAAAAAACATAGCAAAAATTAATGACAAATCTCAAAGAGGTCACTTTTAGAGGTACAAACTTCAAATCACGCTTATCCATTGATGAATGCAAAGGTGTTCTGTATTTTAAGTACTACTATTTGTGGCCTTATACTGTGGTTTAAATAGTGCCTTTCCAAAGGAGGCTATTGGAGCACATCACACAGGGCATGATTCTGATTTCTATTGTGTAAATACTGTGATTGACAGCTGTGTGCTGATAGTCTCTAACTCAAAATTTATTTGAGCATTGTCACTTCATTAGCCCTTACTTCAAGTCTGCTTTAATTTATCTTCTAATTATTTTTAATAGCACGTAGGCTGGGGAAATGGGAAATTTTGCTCTTCCAGTACCCATATTTTGCAGAAATCCCTTGAAATCGCACAGAATCTAGGAAAAAAAGTTACATGTGATAGCATATTTGAAATGTCTTACCCAGCAGAGTTAGGGTGCTTTTCTGTGCTGCCTCTTGCCTCTACATCCAGGGAAAGCAAAAGAAAACCTGGCTGGTCCTTGACTTTCTGGGTCAAGAGGAAATGTTAGAATTTTGTTTCCATTTCGCTGAGACTGCAACTAAGAGAAGAAAAATATTGGAATAAAGGGACTCAGAGGAACGGGAAAAAAGTGAAAGAAGGTATCTGAAACAAACATTTTCTCTGCTCTAAATCAGCCAGTGTATGGGAAGTTTTCTATCTTTCTTCTGATTATACAGTATTCCCTGATAAGATATAAGATTACTATTATTTTTGTACATACATTTTGTACACTGCTTAAATAAAACAGCTGGAAATCAAATCTGTTAAGTAAGGTTACCAAGTAAACCGTTGACGATTCGTCTTGCTAATTAGAGACACAATGAGAAGTGAATGAGCTGCAGTGTGAAACATTTTGCTGATTTTTCATGCAAGAAATCAGTGTCAGGTGCTGTGAAGGACTATAACCGTTTTGGGAAGAGAGAACAGCTTTCCACCATGGTCCTCCATACCCAGAGAAAGACAAGCAGCATGTACAGTCAGCACATTTTATCACTAAGCAGCATCTTCAAATGCCAGACTTATTTACTGAACTTACAGTTCTATGTTATCTCTTACAAGCAATGCAAAAGAGTAATATGCTTTGTATAGATTAATCCTCGTAATTCTACACTGCTTATTCACAGAGATAACTCTCACTCATGTTGTCTCCTCATTATCTAAACAGACATGCCTTTCCTTAAGTCATCAACAGAGGTCATCACACAAATGCCCTTGTGGAATATTCATTAATCAAACAACTAATTTGAAATGGATCTTCAAAGCATTATTCATTCCCCATCATTCTTCATACATCAATTTAAATGCTTTATGTGTATAATGATTAGGTTGATGTTTAATTAATTGTGAAAATGTGAATTAAAACTAAATTACAAGACAAATTATTCCACAGCACACACGCAAAAAATTTCATTCTCTACTGTTAGGTTTCAAAATCTCATCAAGTTTCCACAAACACCTTTTTCAGTTTTTTACTGTATGGTTCTAGGAGATTGGTTGGCTACATTGTTTAAGAAAGGTTATCGTCTCAGTGCCACTAATTTACTTGTGCAAATGGCAGAATAAGCAAAGGTTAATGCAAATACACATCACCTATTTTTAATTAGGAATAAATAGGATATTCACTATTTGAGAGGCAACTAAGAAAGCCCAAGACAGAGATGCAATAGAGATGTTCTACTTCGGCTTCAGAATTTATTTAATTTAATGAAGGCATTAGATCTAGTAACTAATTTCCCAGAGATCAACAAAAATGAACCAACAGCTATAGAGTATGAAGTAGGTGATACATGATGTGATATGTCTTAGACATGGCAAAAGTCAGATGGTTTTATGACAGAGTAGCGTCCAAATTGCAGCATGTGAGTTACATCTGTGCCATTTACAAACCAATGGCTCCACATTTCAACTGGATAAACCATTATTTATGTTACTTCCTACAGGTTTTCACACATTGTTGCTCTTGCAGAATGGATATTGCTTCTAAATGCCAGGAGGGCATTTCATAAATGGATGGCTGGCCTCAGTACATTGCAACCCAAAGTACATTGGTAAGCCTTCTGCTGAAATATATAAAATGACAATACTGATTGTATTGTAACAGTAACAAGCTGATTTGCAAAAAAGAACTTCCTCAATTTACAGGTGAAAAAAAGAATAAAAAATTTTAATGCAACAAGAATTCGAACAACTTAAAAATATCTATTTCAGTACATATGAAATGCATATATATGAATACTAGTAAAGAGTATATATATATATATATATATATATATATATATGTATATATATATATATAATATATATATATATGGCCAAAGAGGTCCAAGAGAATGATGCATGATTAAAAAATAGTTCTGGAAGGGAAGAATCCCATCTAATTTTTATGACAAAAGTAAATATAACATCTGAACAGGTTTATTACCATCTGGTTATTTAGTGGAGGTAGGACAAAAAAGGCAATTCAGATTAAAAATCTTTCTTCTGTTCACAAAATGAATGTGACAAAAACTGTACAAAAGGCATCATATTGAATTCACCCAAAATCAGAACAGGGAATGCATTTTACAGGACAGTGTGACAGCAATTGGTCCCAGTGTGGCAAGGCAGTAAGCACAGGCATTTGTTCTGAGCCTTACTTCTTTTGAGTTCACATGCACTCCAGCAACAAGATTTAAACCCACATCCTTTGGGCCTATCCACATGAAGTATCATGCCAAATCAACAATTAAGGTCCAATTAGATATATGCTTATACGTGTTGTAAGATAAGGCTGCATTATTAAATGAATGATGCCTGAAGGAGAAGCAGTAAGATATGAAACAAGCTGCTCAGAATGAGGCAATTTTTTATTTTTCTTTTCAAAAGCCTGCATGAGCCAGTATAAGGTGCTTTCTTTATTTGTATGGTTCAACAATTAGAAGTGCTGACCATCTGCCTCTCTCACTAACTGAGATACACATCCAGTAATAGACCAATTCTCTTAGATTTACTTTTGGTAAGCAATCAAGCAAAACCACCAACTTTTTCAAAATACTGCTGCATTATCAGCAAATCCTTGAGCATACAGACCTGAGCCACTAAAGAAATATGAATATTAAGGACGTTGACTTTTGGTCAAGATGAAATTTCAGTTCAAATCAATGTCAAAATACAATGCAGAAAAAAACATAGTCAAGCAGCATTTCATTCCTTTTCCTGTTTGGGGAGAGTTCAATTGAGGTCTTCAGATGAACCAAGAATCTTCAATCTGTTCAACTGTCTAGAATAATAAGCACCTTACCCACCCCCCCTTTTTTTTTCTTCCCTTCCTCCTCCCCCCCCATCTGGGATAACAGCTTTATGGTCTACAAGCCACACATGTTAAGAAGAAGCAGTGTCCAAATCCTGCTTCAACACATCACATCCCTTAGCAGGTGACAAAGCAACATTAATAATCCTGGTCTCATCCTAATCAAAGCAGATATCATGCAGAAGACATAAAATACAGCTAGAGGGATGTCTAGTTTTCAGTGATTTATTTATGAAATTTCTAGGGGACATAGCCATAAAAAGGTCTCAAAGCCATCGTCTGTGGTAAATAGTATGTCATAATATATTTAACAAATGATAATTCAAACCACAGAAAACTATAAAGAGACAGGTTTAGAAAATGTTTCTTGATGGGAAGTTACTGAACACTTGGTTTCAACAGTTTTATTATAGCTTAGGGGTACACTCACTGCTGACTGTACAGATAAATAATTCCACCCCCCCACCCCCCCCCCCCCAAAACCCCCCAGAAGGAGAGATTTTTGCTCACAGGCAGTCAGTAAGTTTGCTCAAATCCTAGAAAATGTGCAGGTCAAGATGTAGAAGTTTCCATGAAAATGTCCCTGTGGATTGTCAGACACTAATGAAGGAACAGTTTCATATATGGTGATAAACTTTCAGAGGTTATTCAGAACAAGTAACTATAACAATAAAATAAGAGCAGCAGAAAATTGATTCAGCATCAGAGGAAACCTCAGATGGTATATCATCCCAGCTCTCAGAGTTAATCACTGAAAAATACTGTAGGAAATACTGTACAGAATCCTGTACTCAATTCTATATTGTAAAGTGTCTGTTTGTAACTAAGTGGCCCATAGAACAGTGATGCTATGCTTCTTATTAAAAGGTTATTCCCTCATCTGGTATTGCTGCTAGAATAAGTTTTTAAAAGATCAGCCAGAATTTTCAAGCTCCCTATTCCATAGCATTGCCCCCCCCCCCCCCCTTTATAATGCCACAAGCAATTTTTTTTCTTCCCTCGATGCCCCTATATGTGAGGTACTACATAGGAAGTACCCTTATCGAACTTCATGGACACCTCTCATAGTTTATAGGATATTCCCTTACAGTATATATGTTTTCATTGCTGTCTGCTTTTACTAAAAGAACTCTCCATGGTTACCACTGGGTCTCCATTTTTACAAAATCCTGAATAATGGTAATAAACTGGAAAACAGTTTCAAGAATTTGGTTGGGTTTTGACATATCCCACTACACTAACTAAATTTTAGTCCAGAATCTGTCATGTTGTGCCTGCTTTCAGACCAAATGCTCAGAAAGAATTGATGTATGTGAAGAAACCCTAAGCTCTGGATTTCTGTCAGAGGAAACCTCCATGAATCTGCCTTTGCTTGTTGCAAAAGCTCTGTGTCAAAGTCCATTATCGGGTTGTCTCTCTTAAATAGTTTGGTTCTGACTTTATTTTCTTTGTTGCACCTTTCTCCCTTCTATTATCGCCGCCAGCTCTTTCTGTAAAAAAAAAAAAAAAAACCAAAACAAACCAACCAACGAGCAAACACAAAAGCCATACAGTGTCATTAAGCCTGGATACAAAGTTCATCATTTGCACTGATGAGGACTGTGCAGAAATGTCATTCTTTATATGCAAGCAAGACACTTCGAAATCCCAGCCATATCTCTGCCTGAGTCCCAGGAGATCATCCTATAACTTGTCGTATTCACATTAATTAATTCAGGGCTTATTTGTTTTGTCCTAGATTTTTTTTCCCCTCTTTTTTATTTAAGGAAAGGCTACTGGATGGTAACAATGTAAAGGGTAAAAGTCACATATACAGCATCTTCAAAAAGGTCAAGTCATTAAGAATTTGCTTATATCCTTCTTTGTGTCTGCACTTTTGGTACTGGTATCGAAGTCCCAAATCTGAGCAGGAGAGTCAACTCTCCTGGTCCAGGAGGGCACTGCATCAGCCTCCTTTCATCTGCTCTGTGTAACCTGGCTCCACTCTAAGTTCTCTCTGAAATTACCTCCAGTGTTTGACATCACAGCCCTTCCACTCTGTGTAAACAATTCAAAATACTAGAAGTACCCTCTTTAAAAGATTCCATCCCTGAAATCCTTGACTACCATGACAGAGTGAAGAAAAATATAGATTTAATGACATATTACCAAAATTTTCACAATGATTACAGAGAGGTAGGGATTACACTTGCCACCAATTCTCCAGCCATGTTGACTGTTTTAAGACTCTTGCTTATTCTTTTTATTCATTTAAGAGTATAGTGTTTGAGAACATCTGTATTCCTGCTACACAAAAATGGCTGTCAAGTAAAGGTAACCATCATCAAAGAAAAAGACTAATTTATTCTCATTTGCCCCTTGAACAATATCTGCTCAATCAGGAGAAAAATCAGGAAGAAGATAGGATGAAATAAAATTCTTCTGGAAGAAAACACTTCTACCAACAAGAAAAATAGCCTATTGAGTTAGCTTTTGCTGTTCAGTTCTGTTAAAAATGGTCTTGCCCACAGACTTCTATTCTCTCCTGAATCTCCAGAAAGATAATTCCAGCTGATGACTCATGGAGTTTCCAATTTCCTCCTTTTACTCTTTATCATGCAGTCAAGATAAATGTCCTTAACAGCTTAAAGCTTTAGTTCCTTTACTAGCATTATTACTTGTCTTTAAATATGTTTTCTCTTACCCATCCAACATCGTTTCCCAGTGTCGGTGCAATACAATAACAAAGCCCGGGGTTTATCAGTACATTTCAAATTCCTTGTATTAAAAATATTTGCTACAAAACCAACTCTGTCTCAAAAAAAAACCCTACGGAAACGGTGTCATTAGTCAACAAAGTAATTAATTGCAAGGACCTTTATTCTACAAAACAGTGGAAGGATTTCAGTTTCCTGTCGTTTGTTTAAAGATATCATTCAGAAGAAAGAGCCATGTGAATCAGAATTCTAGATTTTAATTTTACTATCATTTGTCCTAAAGTCACTGGGTTGAACTTGATTCACACCATATTTTAATTTTTTTTAAAAAATTGTATTATTTAGCAGATTTCCATAGCATCATGAGAATGATTTTGGGGCACTTAAAATAGCTTTTCCAAGCTAGCGTGGATGTTGCTTTGGTACCCTCCAAAAGCCCAACCCCTGCTGTTTTTCATTTCACAATACCCTTACTGATTTTAGCTTTGATTTCTGCTACTCTGAAAACACAAATGCTTTCCAGGCTAATCGTGGCAGCCTCCAAGACCACTCATTTTGCTTTTGTGAGAAGAAATGTGAGTGTTTCTGGATCTTAAAGACATCTTAGGACAGTCTTGAGTGTGCTGACTCTCAGATCATTAAGCACAGCACCAAGCCAGCAGCATCTGCAGGCTGTGAACTGCAAACCAGAGGTGATGCAGACACCAGTTATAGTGCAGCTGCTCTGTTGAAGGGTATAGAGACTTTCAAAAATAAGGGTTCCTGGGGTTCTGTGATCAGCTGTGGGGAATGGCCGTGGTCTTTGATACAGCAGCAACCCCCAGGGTATCTATCTCAGTGGTATTTGAAACAGCTGCCCTTCTAACACACTTGGACTGCTCATCTTTGCAGCATGGCATCAGATAACAACGTCACCTTCTTTAGCTGACCTGTGTCTCAGCCTTAGCACTTGGCTCACCCTGGAGTCAGCATCCCCAGCAGTATCACTCACTCCCTGTGCAAGTGCAAGGGACAGACCTTCCCACCATGTATAGTTAATGCATCGTTCCAGCAGCGTGGGGCAACCTGACAGTCATTTTCAGATAAAGGGATAAAGCCCTGACACATGCATGGTCTTAAATACTCCGGGGTCAAAACTGGACATGAACACAGATGCACCCACAGCAAATGCTTTTATCAGCACAGGTTATTTGATTTTATTTCCCACAGGGTAATAAACTGCATTGGTAGAAGGTACCATAGTGCTGGTGTAATGGTGTCTGCTCTCAGAGCAATGGTCTGGGAGAAAAAAAGCTTATATCCCTCTCAATCAGAGTTACAGCAATTAAAATACTGCAGCCAAGTAGAATCCTAAAAAACCATAAGCAATACACATGCACAAAAGCTGATGATGTTTTGCTTTTGTGGACCTCGGGCCAGCTGGGAGCGCACGCAGGAGGAGGAGTGGTGCCAACACCCTGGAACAGAGTCACGTCTCTCCTGGCCACCTCCCAACCTAATCACACATGCACATTTCAGCATTACCAGCACAGCTGCTCTGCACCACACAGCAAACCAGCCTAGGGGTTAATTGGTTGCAAAATTAACCCAGAAGGTAAAGAGAAAGATAAAGCTGGGGGGTCTTTTTTCTCAGCTCACAGAGCTGTCACATGCAACTGGTGCTGCTGACAGGAGGATGCTCCTTTTGTGGGGCATTATCCGTTTGGTTAGCAAAGGTCTTGCACCATGATGTCACAAGCTTGATACTGCCTTGCCCCCATCATCATTTTGAGGCATTATACAGATGCATTGCTAGTCTCTCCAGCCAGACATGGACCTTCTTACACTTCCACTCCAAGTGCACCACTCTCATCAAAACAGAGGATTTATTTCAAGCCCTTTAGCATTGCATCCCATTTCACTGCTATGTGTTTTTGAAATGGTACAGAGCCTGTAAAACCCCTTTTACACATATATGCTTTAGTTGACTAGGTAGAGCCTCGGGTACCTGGATGTATATCAGAAGGCCCTTAAAATATCAGCCAGCAAAACCCATGTATAATTTCAAATGATATCTATCCTTCTTCTCTTGCAGTCTAACCACAGTTTCACTTATCAAAGTCACTTCTGCTACAGGAACACAAGACACCAGTAACATGCTTGATTTCTCCTGCTCTCTTCTTATGAAAAAATGGGCTTTATCATTTTATCAGGGTGCTTTCCATCGTTTTCAGTGCCCTTCTCCCTCAGAGCAGGGTTTGGCTGAAAAGCTCTCTCCTTGCAGACTGCAGACATCATCTGCTAACTCCTTGTTAACTATGGGAACATGGATATCTAGCATCAGAATTGACCTGGATGGTCAATTCAAACAATGTCATTCAATGACAAGCTGCAATGAAGAAACCATAAGGCTTGTAGAGCAAGTGATATAGAAATGCAGAAAGCAAGGCTGCTCTTAACTGCACTGGGAGTTCCTTCAGAGACTCTTAAGAACAGCCACTGAATCTGAATCTCAGTCTTGGCCACCATATCCATCAAGCCACTGTTGTATGCTCCTGTTCAGGACAACAGATCAAATATTTAGTAACAATTCAGTCAGAATCATTTTGGAATTCCTTTATACATCACACATTATTGTTCTAGTTCTGATATAACTTACTTGACTGGGAATTAAAGCAATAAACCTCTGAAATTCAGTGAAATATGGGACAATACTTCATAAATAGGGGCAAAATTCCACTTGAACAGTGCTCCCTACCTGCTGTGAGGGTGCCTCTAAATTCTACAATTAAACTCTGGAGACAAAAAAAGTAAAAAATTGATAGGATTATCTGTTCTGTCTCACTTCAGCAGACAGCAAACTTTTGTCTAAGTTGAGTGGTCATGGGTATGTGGCCAGCTCATACCTAGTACTAGGCCATAATTTTTATCTGTAAGTTAAAATATTAAACTCTTAAATAAAGCAAAGGACAGCAGGCACCCAAGTGTATTAGCTGACATTAATGGAAAGATAACATAAGCCTCTCTACCCCTTGGGAACCAGAAATTTTGTAGCTTAAAATGCAGTTTTCTCATACCTTTCATTAACTTCAGCGAGAATTGTGGGGTCTTAAACCTTCCTGAATTAGAGACTTGAGTTAGAAGCTTTCTTAAGCTGTAGTGCTGAAAATATCACCTCATACATGAAAGGCACAGGCAAAATCCTGTATGGCTCAGTAGGAAACACATTCCAGTGCTACTACCAAATGCAGATGATGTCTTCTTGCAACACAGTCCATCAGTATCTATTCCTTGGGCACCACCTGTGACAGAAAGGATCTCCTCTGCAGGCTAGAGAACCTCACAGTCTAGAGACCACATTCTTGCTGGGTTCAGAAATGAACTCTTATTGGGAATATTTCAGGATTTTAAAAGCACCAGACACTGTAGACCCCCAAGGAATTTTGTAGTGATCGCAAGTGAAATTGGGAACCACTGGGAAAAATTAGGTGCTCCCATCCTTCTTTTCCCTGAAGTTATGACGTAAGGATTAAGTTTTTTTGCCTTTGTGGAGTAAGTCAGTATCTGTTCTGAAAAACTTGGTGAAGAAGTCTCTTAGCCTTGCTTCTTCCTGCCATAATTTTTAATGCACTGAGAAAGATGAACAATAATACAGAAACAAAACACAAAACCAACCAACCAAACAAACACAAAAACCCCAAAACCGATCAACCGAACAAAAAGTCTCCAGAATATTTTCCTTTGTTCACTTTAGCTTGAAAGAACAGTCATATTGCAGGCCTTTTTTATTGAACCTTAAGGCATTTAAAGAAAGATGCAGGTGTCACCCTTTGAAAAGGATATTGGGTTCTGAAGAGCATGCAATTGCAAGGCACATACCCACATGTTTACCCACGTGTTTGTATTTGATGCTTGGGTAGGATATGGCCTGGCTGGTTCCTGTCTAGTCCTGAGTAAACTGCATGAATGTCCACTATAACAGAAACAACAACAACAACAAAGCCAAACAAAAAAAGGTGTTTACAGTTTAGATGGCTACTGAAAAATAGTCAGTAACACCTGAAAACAGAGATTTTCCTCTCATCCAGACTTTTCTTGTACTGCGGTGAAGAAATACTACATCTAAGTGTTCTACACGGACTAATTTGTTCATTTAAGTAAGAACTAGCATGTCTGCTTGGCACAGTCAATGAATGTTTCAGCAGGAGGGAGGGAAGGAAATCTACAAATACAGAATTTTCTATTTTGTAATACAACAACTGTTCAACAGGACATGAACCCAGAAGCTGGGAAATAGAACAATCTCCCTTTCCTACCAGCACAGCCTGGTGCTGAGGTCTTGGGCTTTAGCTGGCTCCAGAGCAACTGCTGGAGGGGTGCTTGGAGCATCCTGCCAAGGCACTGCAACACAGACAGGACTGTGGTGCTATCAGTAATGAGGTGTCTTTGGGCCATATTACCCTTAAATGAAAAGAGATGCTGCCCCTACTCTTGGCAGCAGAGGACCTGAACAATCACAATTTTAATTGTGCTCACTGTGCTGCTATTTAAAGACATAAAGAGACAAATTTCCAATCTGTCTTTGCTGACCCCAAGACCCTTCCTATTTCAGATTCACTTTGGTGCTTCTGCCTTAGGTCAGATGAATACAGACGTCTCTACCTCTCTGTGACCTAACTGCTCACACAATTTAATTTGTGGATTTGTACTGGCAGAATATGAGGTCAGCTCCTGAAATCCCAGCATTAATGTGTCCTGTTGACAGCTTCTCAGATATTGCCTATCTGCTACCCATAAGACAGTGCCTGTATTCTCTCCTCATACTAGTAACAAACCTCCCTTCGTTCTCCAACCTGCCATCTTTTTGCCCTGTGAATTTCCAATAACATCCTGAAAAAAACAGCAGAGGCTGAATGAAAGAGCTGAGAAAATACTGCAACCGATGCTCCTGCATAATCCTCTAAACCATGGCATATATTAATATAAATCTATAATGAGAGCAAATCCCTAGAACAAAACAGCACAGGTTTTCCCTTGTCTATTTGTTTGGGTTTCTCTTTGTCACTCCATGTATGTTAATATAAAAGACTGTAAGCAGAGGTACACATCCAATGCATTACTCTCAGCTAATGCATGCCTATGAGGCATTCCAGCTGCTCCTTCAACCTGAGCTGTTTTGTAATGCCTGTGAACCTTGTTTGAGCTGGTATGATATAGTATCTGGAAGAGCAATTTAATGCAATCTCTCATCTATTTCACTGATTGCAACCATTTAGTGCAATCTTAAAGAAAGATGATTAGAACTCTCTGGTTCTTAATGCTTAATTTATTTACATTCATGTCAGCTAGAGAGCCATTTCATTCATCTCCTAAATGATAGCATAAAATCATTGAAAAATGATGTGCAATAAACATTATTATTATACTGCTTTCCTCACTAGCAGATAACAACTGCTGCCATTCGTAACACTGATTGACCTATATGGCACTGGTCTTTAAATTGTAGCCATAATAAAACACATTACATGCATAACCATTCTGTATTGATGCCTGGCACAATAACAGGTTTTGAGTTAAAATAAAATTCAAGCACAACTGGCATTTCTGTGCAAGTAGGTTGAAACACAGACACGCTGTGAAAGGAAAAAGAGACGTGGCACATAAATGTCATATTAGCCGGAAAGAAAGGGTGAATTTTTGGAACCAGGACTGCATCCTAATTGGCACTTCTGGTGTTGTTGCCTGGTGCAGAGGCATTCATATTAGGCTGAACAAATGCCACATTTGCATTTCCGGTAAGCAGTAACATTTTTCACATTTCTCATGCAACTCTCGGTTAAAAAAGCACACCTGAAAAGTTGTCCAAATTAGTCTGCCAGGAGAAATTACTAGACAGTAATTCTCATTGGCAGAATTGTGAATTTTTTATAATAATAGCCTTGATTCAAGGTAAAAAACCCTGCCAACAACATTCGGAGGTTTAAAATTAGAGCAATACCAAAAGTTAAAGTGCCTGAAAAATATGCCTTCTAACAAAGCAGCAAACAGCCTGTGCCATCAAACTCTAAGTATTTAACTAATTTTTCAGTAAATGAAGATATTCATGAGTATAAATTTTATTTTTTAAATAACATAATATAGGTGTTTGTGATTTCAGTGCTATCAAGTGCTATTTCTTTCATTTGATAAAAATAAAGATTTTTTATATTATTACTTCTTTCACCTGTACTGTACCATTAGGAAAGAAGGTATCCATTTTCCTTGGTGAAGTAAAGGTATTGAATAATTGAAAGGTACTCTTCATTCCAGCTGTGCAATATGGCTTCTAAGTTTCCAGTAAAAAAATTGGAAGTAAAAATAAATTACTCCTGCATCATGCATGGATATGTGTAATAAATAAATAAATAGAAAATACATAAATAAATTATTTATAATTTTAATTATACTTCCTTACAGACATAACAGTGATTATACCTATCAAGTTCCTCTAACAAAGAAACTGGCATCAAAAAAGAAGCTCCCCTTCAGGAAAGGACCGTGTGAAATAGGCACTTTCTACATGCACCAACTAAAAATCTTCTTACTTTTCAAATTCACAACATTGAAAGAGACAGACATAAAGATGGAGGGAGGGAGGGATGGACAGACAGACTATTTTCTCCACATTACACTACCTTGCCATCTGAATTCCAGCCTGCCACACATAACCAAACTCTAGATTGCTGGTGAGGTTGCCCAGGTGCCACTGCATTTTGCTAGTAAAACTGGTATTACCTGGGAAAAAACTGAGCCTAACCCTGACTATAGGCTGCATTTCCACAGGTGAAAAGCAAAGGAGAAACCCATTCCATTTGATGGAGGCTGAAAATACTGCATACAAAGTATTAGTCAAGTATAATTGAAAAAACCCAACAAAGCAACCTACTTTATGTTCTTTATCAGAGAGCAAGCTAATACTAGTATAATAGAGATACTTGAAAAAATTCACAAAGAACTAACTAAATGAGGTTTAGTAAGTAGTTCCCACCATTTTTTCCCTATATTTATTTATCTTTATACTTCATGGTATTATTTCTGTATACTTACACACATACACACACTTTTGTGGCAGAAAGGGATAAGGGAAGAATTCACAGAGAAAGACAATGAGCTTGCAGGTCGAGATGGTGGTGACATGAGCACAGCCATAGGGATCCCTCAGCACCAGTCCCGCTCTGTGGAGTGATGGCTTTCTGGTGTACAGGCTCAGTGAGTGCCTAAATGTTCACTCCCATGCAGGAAGGGGAATGATCTTATTAAACCGTACTCTGTGCTCTTCAATAACCACAATCCCATACTCCTTGCATAATGCCATTTCTGTGACATAACTTTCGAACCATCAGAATCGATAAATAGCTATAACATCTTATACAACCGTTAAAGAAAAGCTCAAAACCACAAACCACCTACTCCAGGCAGCAGTTTCAGTCCAGACTCAAAGCTTTACCGATGGCATTGACTCTTCCCTTATAAATGCTATGGTGTCTCTTACCAAATTTAATGGGTTCCTCTTAAAATTCTGGCTCTTCTGTCCTCTAGGAAACCCTTCTTGGGACTGCTGGGATAGGAGGTTCAGAACAAAGGTGGTTCAGGACTTGGTGCTTCCCCATCTCTTTGCAATGCACTGAAGCAAACCTCATCTGGTACCAACAGGGGGCTCTGGGACCTCTCAATATTCATGCCTGACTTAGATTGCATCAGCTGAAAAAGGACAAAACAAGAAATGTTTCTCTTATGTCCTCTCAGTGTACCTAACTTACATATGCTACCCTGAGTGTCTGAGGGCACCAGCTCTGCGGGTACCTTTGGGTTTTAGTTCTCCCAGTTATCTTTGGGTTTTAAGTCTCTCAGGATGCTTTAAATCCCAGGAAAGTTTACTCAAAATATCCAGGCCTTCAATGACCTGTCCATTGTGTAGGCCAACCCTGTCACTGCGCATAGGACAACTTGTTTTCTATTGAAAGTAAAGGTTCACTTGTTTCAGGTGAATTTAGAACAACTTTCATCGCCTTGGCATTAAATTTAGAGTGGGTTTCCCACTTTCCTTCATTTTGCCAGCAGAAAGGAGAAAGAACATCTACTCCAGCTGTGCTGTCTCTCCAGCATGGTGTACCTAACATCACCAAGAACAGCTTTCAACAGCTGAATAACAGTCTTAAACTGGAGAAATTAAATTAGCACTGGACGATATTTGATGTAAAAGAAAATCAATTTCCCTGGTTTCCAACAAGCACTGCTGCCTACATCCAGCTAGACTAAAACAGCCTAACAGCTCCAGTTGTGCTTCCTACTGCATCATGCCTGCTCAGTGCAAGAGTGGATTCAAAAGCACCAGGACAGCACTGTGCAGATCAGCAAGACTCTATCAATGCTTTGTGATCACTACTACTCTGAGTACTAACTACCCTGATTGCTACAATTGTGAAGGAGGCTTTCTGTTAAAAGTAGGTTTTGGTACCAATTTAACAAATTATGTATCACAGGTGAGGGAGCAGTGGAGGGATCAATTAGTCAGCCAAGTTGCTCTGAACTGGCAAAGTCCAGAGCAGGGATGTACAACTGTGCCAGCCAAGCAGGGAGCGTCTCTGCCTCCAGTGTTCTACAAGTGCCATTCATTAATTCTTCCCTCTAGTTCCTATCCCACTCTTCCTGACTACTTAGGCTATAGGCACATGAATATGTTGACTTTTGGAAGCTATCTCGATTTTTAAAAGCTGTAAATGACAACCCAGCTCTTAAAAGCATTGCAGGCTTACCTGAAGAGCTGCAAAAACACAGTGGATGAGTCGGGGCAAATCACGTCACACTTCCAATCACTTGCACAGTGTAATTTGCTGCAGGTTTATGACTTCAATGTCAGCTCCTTGCTCAGGGGTGCCTAGTCTTACAAAGCCTGTGCTAGTCACACAGCAAGATTTAATGTCGATAACTCTACCTCCCAAATCCTTGTTATGTGTGTGCTGTGGATAGCAAAGGATGGAGCAGGGAAAAGGCAGCAACTACTCTCTTAAGCTCCTTTTGAAGCTTCTGGTATTTCATGGCTGTCCGAGTGCCAATTAGGACTCTGATTTAAAATTTCAGCAGTCCCTAAGGACAATAGCAGCCACAGCAGAAAGCAAATACTTGAGTTTTCCTTTGCCTTACACTGATCAAGGGGACACAGATGCCAATACATTTTCTCATTTCTCCGTGACTATTATTTGCAACCAAAAAATAACTTCTAGAGAGAATCAGACAGAATGGTCAATTGGGCCCAGTGTGTTTCATTCTTGGGAAACAAATGAAATTATTATATTGTGCCAACCAGAACAAGGCTGCAAGAGTCAACCTATGTGGATAATTCCTTTTATTCTGTATAATAATTCCTCTTACACTGTGCACATAAAGCAGAGCAGCCCCTCTTCTTACCAAATTGGCCTTTTTTTTCTCCGTGCTTTATAAATTATTGAGAAGAGTAGGCAAATTGTGGGCCTGGAAGTGTACATGGTTCTGTTTTGTACGAAGCGTTGTGACCTTTTTCTGCTCTCCAATAACCAAAAAGTGTCTTGCTTTTAAAAGTTCAAACTTGTCATGTTGTTAATCCTGGAAGATGACAAGTGCACACCATATATTTGAAAGATAATGGTTGGAAAATAAGAACAATATTAACATTCAAATTGATTAACCTTTGCAGGGATGTTGTATTATACTGGCAGAAGATAGGCTGAATACAAACAATACTATTTCAGGTGTCTTGTTGAAGCTGTCTGATTCACCATAGATCCAATTCTTTCTGGCTCAGGGGTAAAGGTGACCCCCTTATGGCAGCTGCTGCCTCCTCCACTGTTCCTTTACCATGCTTTAAGGAATGACACACCTTCAAACCACTAGTATCCAAGACCAGAGCAGTAGAAACCTTTTGACAATCTGTCTAGGTGATTTTCAGTTTTCATTCCTGGCTGGCATTCATTGGAGCATGCTGCAGGTATGGTCCCACCTCAGGTGTGGATGCTGCAGTTCAGCCCAGAAACATTCCCAGTGTACCTTTGCTGCGGCATCAGCCAGCACTGGCCACAGCTGCCAGGTGATGCTACTGCTGACTGCTTCCTTTGGAACGCCTGAATTCACCTTTTTGAGTGCTCCTTTGGTGCAAAATCATCAAGCTGAACTTCAAGGCAATCGTGTCAGTCTCATCTCCCTATCAAGCAAGGAAACAACAAACCTGCTTGAAGCTATTCCCCAGTCAGGCACATAGTCCAGCTGAAAGTAGCTAAGCCTTCTTTATGAAGAACTAGAAGGTAAAAAGGGTCAAAATTGCTAGTGAAGATATTTGAAAAGGTTCTGAGATTTCTGAAATTCATCACAAAAAAAAAAAAAAAGAAAAACCAAAAAACTAGTATTGTCATATCTGCCATTCAGTTTGGGCACCAGAATTTGGATTGTTATGAGTTTTAATTACTTTTCTTTCCTCTAAGAAAAAATATCTTCTTTTAGAGAGAACTATATCTCCTTTGTTTTAAAATCAGCAACCAGGAGTGAAAAATGAAGAATGAGAAACCTCAGGTGTCTGAGAAAGACAGTGAAGGAGGCTACACATTGCAGCTTTTCCTCATTTCCTATTCTGAGTCCATGTTTAAGAGTGGACTCACACTGCAGTAAGCAGCATTGTGAACCGAAGGAGTAAATGGCAACAATGAACACATCTCGGAAAGAGAAATAAGAATTAGGGAATGGGAACTCCAGGAGAAAAAGTGACAACTGCACCAACTTCATTGCTGTGCTTATATCCTGAAAAGGGGACAATCCAGAATAATTAAGAGGGCAATGATAGGGTACTACATTTCATTGGAAAACAATCTACTTCTCACAGACTTTACAAAAAGGCAATCTCTACTTACTTAAATCCAAAAATCCAAAAACGTTTTGCCTGTAGGCTTGTGCTGCTTACACTGTCCTTGGAAAACAAAAATGATACTATTATTTTCATTATATAGAAAGAAGCAGTCGAGGAAATAAACCCCTGGCTAATAGGCATGCAGGAAAAAAAAAGTAATATGAAAGTAATATGCAGGAGAAACCTGACTAAACATAAAAGGTAGTCAGCTGCTTCTTCTCCAACCTACAGACCAATTGCCTTCTCAGACCGTAAATTGTGAGAATGGGAACAACTAGAATCTGAGAGTGCTTTTACAATTACTACTTACTATTTGTGGAGCAGGTATGTTTTCAAAGATATTACCCTTACATGTCAAACTCTGATTAAAAAGACAAAACAGTAGACTTTTATTTAGAAGTAGTATTAAATAATCTATGGCTATTTTGTAATGTACAGAAAAGCTATATTGGAATTTAGAATTTGCATTGTTAAAGCTGCTGCTATTAACCAGACGGAAATAGTTAAAAAACATTAATGAAATCATGTATAAGGCACTAAAACTGCACACAAAAAGTATTTCATTTCCTCACTGCGCTAAAAACCAGGCTGAGAAAGGGAAAGCCTAAGGAACACAGTCCCCAATCCACAGCATTATCAGATCATAGAGTCATAGAGTCATAGAATCACTGAATCATAGAATATGTTGAGTTGGAAGCACCATTAATTCAAACTTCTGATCCTGCATAGGACACCCCAGGAGTCACACCCTGGGCCTGAGAGTCCTGAACAATTTCTTCTTGAACTCTGTCAGGCTTGCTGCTGTGACCACTTCCCTGGGGAACCTCTTCCAATGCTCTGGATGAAAATTTTTTCCAGATGTCTGACCTAAACCTCCTCTGATTCAGTTTCATGGTGTTTCCTCTAGACCTGCTAAAAGAGTTAAGGGATGGGTATTTTTCCCTCCTATTCTCCTTTTGGGGTACCAGACAACAAAAATCAGCTACTGAACTACAGCAAGCACTACACAACAGCTGCTAAACATATTACCTTGTTTTCCTTTGGTAGTTCTCAGGGTACTTCCATATTGCTAATTCTTCTCAAAATCCAATCATGGTAACTTTCTTCTATGGTATTAGTATGCCAGAGTATTTGCAACTCTTTAATAATTTAGGCACCATCTGACCGACCATCTTTTGTAAAGGTCATCAATGCTTTTTTTTCTTTTTCTGAATATACAAAAGGTTTACCCTTGGGCTACCCATTATTTTCTTGTACTTTTCTCTTTGTCTTAAATTGCTATTCTATTTTTTCACCCCTGCCCCCTTCCCAGTGATCACACGCAATGTCCCTTTATAAATATAAGAATTATACCCATATATCCCAGGGCAGTGCCCTTTCTTCTAATAGCAACTGAAAGTGGACTAAGGGCCTGGGTACGAAAAGAAAACTGCACAATGCTGCACCTAACATCCTGGGACCTGGTGGTCTCTTTCCCCTAAAGAAAGGGAGAGTAAGAAAAAAATAGCATATTTACCTCACTGTATTTCAATGCCTCAAAGACCCTCCTGTCTTTCATCAGGCAGTGAAAATTTAATGGTTGCTGATCCAAAGCAAGTGGTAGAAGTTCCCACACACTTGAATCTCATCAGTAGAATCAGGAACTGAAACTTTGTTATTGCAGTTATTTCTCTTGCTTCTCTTGCTATTTCTATTCCTTCCTATTCTTTCTCATGCTTTCAACAGGGCATCAAATTTCTTCTCCCTTCCTGTACCAAGACTGCAAAGTCCCATCCAAATCCTTGGCTGAAACATGACCTATGCACATCGAGGCCACTGTTTTCCATGTGTGTTGCTGAAATACTTACCAGGCACTTGGTAACCGAAGCATCCTTCTGCAGTGGGTTCTGCTTAATGAACAGCCCCAAGGAGTAGAAAACTGAGATCCATATTGTACTCCTGACACCTCAGCTTGTAACATTCGGTGTGGGAACAGCTGGAATTGAGGTCTGTTTGCCCCACATGACTGCAAATTTGTCACTGAACACCCGTCCAGAACGGCTGTGCACTGCAGGACAGCAGCAGCTCTGCACTAGAGACAAGGCTGGGCAGAAACTACTTGCTGCTCTCTCTCCCTGCTCCAGCTTACAAATAGTTGTCAACACATACGAATAGCTGGCATCTAGTATAAAATCATCTGCTGTTCTTCTGAAAGCATCACTGAAAGCAAAAGTACTGTGAGTGAATTCCTGCCTTCTGTGCATTATATAAAAAACGCAGCATATTGTTACTGTTCACCTGCAGATGGCTTGTTAGAGAAAAATGTGGAGTGAGAAAGGGGCATGTAAGGCCTCCCTTTCACACCTGAAAGGCCACAGACTTCACTGCAGCTTCTTGACCCAGTCAAAGGAGCAGTCACAGCACGTTCCCTGCCATGAAGGACAAGCCCAGTGCTCTCCAGAGTGACAGCACCTGTGTGATTCCCAGGGCATGAGGATCCACCTTCCTTCCTTTGTCAGTGCTGAGCTGGAAGGAGACAGTTCTTGTTTGCAGTGGGTGGGAAACAAAACCTCATCTCTTAGGCCTGTATTAATACTACATATAAAAATGTCCCTTCAGCAGGCAGGACTTTTGGGGTTGTGTATCAGCAAGGTTGTGAAAATATTTTTAACTTCTCTGACAAACTTCTTTCCAGAATGAGAGAGCTACATAGAAGTTATTTTATAACTGTAGTGATTTCCTGGCTATTTTTTATTTATTTAGTGATATATGTATGAAATTACTGATATTTCTGTGTAGCAACAGACACAGCTCACGTATTTCTAACAAATGAGACTGTGTTACTAGGTGTATACTGTGAATTGCCTGGAGATACTACCACAGGACTATGTGTTTTATCATGCAAGTTGAAAAGGAAATTGTTTTGTTCCCTTGTTGACTGCAATACGCAAGAAATTCTGTAAACTCCCAATTACAGCTGCCACTTTTGCACATTCCCTAGTCAATTCAAAGAAATAAAATGGATTTTTGAAATCATTATAATCTGAAGCAACTGGAAAATATGTGGGTGGAACTGGTGTAAAGGTGGAGGAAGAAAAATGCACCAGGATACATATAGCAAAAACACATCTTCCCTGAAGTTTACTGCTTACATGCCTTTTGTTGGAGAAGGATGCAGCAGCTGAGATGAATGATATAGTGTAAATCTGAAATCAGTTGTGCTTGGTGTGCTATCTAATGCCAAGGTTTCAAATCTCCATTAACAGCTCCTGTACATCAGTTTTGACACTAGCTGTTCAAAAGCCACAGAATCACTAGAGCCCCAAATGTCAAAAGACAGACAGTTTAAATTGCAAATGACAATTGCAAGGCTGTCTTAAGAAATTAAAATAAAAGGCTGAGGAGCTCAGCAAAGTAGCCAGATTATCCAGCCAACAAACCTTTTCCCAGTCAAAAGAGTCTCCAGTCTCTGTGTCTGTGAAAGAGAAGGTATTCCACCACCTTTTGCAACAGCTACACAAAACAAATATAAAATGAGACCAGTGTGGAGAATTTCATGGTCATCAGTATTTGCCCTCATCGTATTTTTCTACATTCCATTATGAAGGGCAAATTCTTTCTTCAGACAGCTGAATATATGAAGAAAACTTTTAAAGAAACTGGGGATGTATCAGCTCCAAGCATTCTAAAAGCACACACAAATACATGACCTTCAGGAGTCATAAATTCACCTTAAATATCTGAGATGAAGACTTATTCTCAGAGAAGTAGATGGCAGATTTGATTTCAACAGAGTATGGATTCCACTCTGTCAGATTTCCTAAAAAGCTTCAGGTTGATTTTATTTGCAGGTCAGGTTTCTAAGCCTGCAAAGTGCATTCAAGTTACATTTTCTTTTTTTTTTTTTTTCCCCTGTAGAAGAGCTAAGAAAAAATGACTTAGATTTTTGAAGAACTGAAATTCTCATTTAAAAAAAAGAAGTAAAACAGAGAGACAGATCTGGAACTTTAACATATTTGAAACACATTTGTAACACAAAATCAGGCAAAATTTGTGTAGTGTTGAGTGTTAAAATCTACCTAGTTTATAAGCTTTAGCAGGAAAGAATGCACTAATATTGTCAATTCTGCTGAAACTTGGGTTGGGTTTTGAATTCCTTTTTTGCTTTTCAATAGTGGGGCCTAAAGTAACCTGGTAAAATAGAAAGCTGAAGTTTGATTTTAAAACATCATTTTGGGATATTGCAAATGAGCCTTGTTCCTGACCTGATATGCACCAAGGTCGGGAGTTTTAAAAAATCAGCAACACAATTTACTCTTCATCTTACAAGACAGGATTTCACATGGGGATAAACTGTCATCTACCCAGACAGGTAATTTTTTTCCAGCAACCACTATGAATAAAAGTTGTGTAATGTTAAAAATAATAAAAACCACATCTATTACAGTTAAAAAAATTTCAAATGACAACTGTTGGTATAGAATTTTCAAATTCAGAGAACACAGGAGTGCAACAGGCCCTAATATATATATTTTTAGGAAGGTAAATTTCATTCAGAAACACACAAGTTAAAGTCATTACGACCCACCAAAATGGAGGTTCTGTAGGCTATTAAGAACCAAAAAACCTGCTTGTCTTCAAAAAGATTTTGAAAGAAAAAGGGAAAATAGTTTAATTGGTCCACCCATAATATTACTTGACTCAACAATTTAAAATCACCCACAGGTTTACATAAGGGTAAATAAGGTCCCCAAAATGCACTCACATTGGCTGTGAGATGCACTAGTAACTTGTAACCATGCTGAATTGCTTCTCTTATCTGTTTCTCAATTTCTGCTTTCCTATCTCTCAATAAATCTGATTAACTTGTGCTTGCTTAGTCAAGGGCAAAGGAAAGAGGAGATGGAACTGGCTAGGATTGAAAAAAAAGGAAATGAAAAAGGCAAGAAATAGAAGTTAGGTTAGTTTCTAAACCTTCTGTACACTATGACACTTAAGACCATGCAACTGAAAACAAAAAGGGTTTTGGAAAAGCTCAGAACAAATCCTATAAAAACAAAGGGAAAAAAACCCGCTTCAGATAAAATATTTTTCTAAGCCTTGTGGCCAGATTACATTGTAATAACATAAGCAGAGTCAGGGGCTGATTTTCAAATTATCTGTTGGACTCCAGTCTAACCAGCTGTAGCTGTAACTAGCTTAAAAATGTGGAAGCTTTTTTTTCACTTTGAAGAGTTACAGAGTTAGACACCAGTTCTTCATACTCTTCTATAAGCTTTTATGTCATGACTGCTGAAAAGAATTCTTCTGAAGACACTTTAGACACAGGCATGGAAACAAAATACTGAAAGTAGGGGGTTTTTGCTTGTTTTAATCCCTTGAACAAGAAATCACAGCCTGAGAGGAGAGGTCAAACTCAGTTTTCAAACCCTGCATTCATTCAGGGTGCATGCAGCATTACTGTCAATTGTGTTCATGGCTACCTTGTAATGGAATCTATGGAGGATTTTCTAAGTTTTATAACTAAAAAAGCCAACAAAAAAAACAAAATCAAGACAAACCTCAAAAAATTAATAGAGAAAATCCATGCCACTTGATCAGGTTCACCACCACACTTTTTAGACAACTCCTCCATATGATCTTTTGTCTGTCTCCACTCCTCCCCGTCTGCTCAAATGGAACAGTGCCCACTCACAAATTGGACAGCCCCTGTTGCAGAGATGGCAGATGCAGAATGAATACTTGAAAACAGGGGGAAAAGTAGCTTACAGTCTAATGCTGCATGCCAGCAAGACACAGCTGCATTGCAGAAAGCACATTAAAAGAAAAAGCAACCTACACAAAACCCTCTGAGAAACAACTGTGGCTAACTTTTAAAATGAAGTAGCTGAATTACAGCTGCAAAGCAGACAATTGGCTTCTCAGTCAAGCATGTGAGTGCATTGAAAGGCCAGCAGGTACTGGCAGCACAAAGTTATTAGGAGTTAAGATTTGCTAGATGCATTAATCAAAGAATAAAAGCTTTTTAGCAGGTCAGATAAGAGGGTACATTATTTCCAGTGTGCATCTCAGTGCCTGAGGAAGTCCTGGCCAAGACTGCTTTATCCCTGCTAACATTCCTCCTGCCTCTGCTCATCTGGTACTTGGGTGCTAGGCTGCAAACGTGACTGGGTCTGAGAAGCAACATTTCCTACACATTTTACTGCACCAGCAGGAAATGTCATTTGTCTGCACATTTACTCCCTAATATATTGAAATCAATATTTTATTCAAGTCTATTCAATTTTCTTCTCAATAATTGCAAAATAGTATATTCTATTGTACTATAGGAAAATGAGGGAAAATAACACAGATATGAGGGGGAAATTAAGGCACTGAAAAGTGCACCCAGCAAAGTGCCAGACACAGTGATGCTCCCCACTAACCCCATCCAAGAGTGTGCACCTGTAAAAACGCACGTTTTCACATTTCTTCCAGATGCTGTGAAAATGTATGCAGGGCAATATGAAAAACAGCCATTCAGATATATAACCAGGGTCAAGTCTTGACAGAAGTTCAGGGAAAGATGTCTAGAAGAAGAGAGCAACTTTTCCTGATGGCTGAGGAGGTGACAATGACCTATGGAACTGCTGCTCTGCCAGATGAGATGTGAACCTGGAGGCAGCATTTGACTGTTTTATGACCACACTGTAACTTCATGTAAGTAGCTGAGACAAACACTGTTTAAATTTTAGGCAAGATGGTAAAACTTTTAGGCTCAATCTAATGACTGAACCGTCCCAACCAATGTCTGTGGCCTACTGGAAAAACCCAGCAGCTGTCACTGCTTCTCTTCCATTACAGCTTCAACTATATGCCCTTTTGCCTTAAAGTGGCAAAAAGCAACTGAATAGAGAATACAGTTTTAAACAGGGAAGAGTAATTAAATGCTAAATTTCTACCAGCAGAAATCATTTAGTATTAATAACTTCGCTTCATAATTTACTTTGCATGACAATAGTAGCTAGATATCCTCATGCTGTGATAAGCAACAGGCTTCTCTGCCCTGGGGATTATAAAATCAAAACAGACAAAAGAGAAAAAAAAAGAATAATATATGGAGAGATTAAGTGAATGTCCAAGGTCACAGAAACCATGTGCCAAAGAGGATGGAGTTGAACCGAAAGATGTGGAGCCACACTGCAGCTGTGATTATTTTAGTATTCCTGAAGCAGACAGCCCTGAGGCAGCACAGCAAAAGGAAGGTGTATTATGGATTTAACTTCCATCTGAGGATAAGCCAAATCAAGCATCAGAGCAGGGTCTGATTCATCTGCAATCTAGGAGGTGGTCCATCATCCATCACAGCTCCACAGTGAAGGGTGAAAGCAGTAACTGACATCTTTGGTGGCATCATTCAATTTGAACTTTTAAACCAACTCTGCCATGAATGCTTCTGAGACAAAAGTAGATGAATGTCACAGTCATGTTATCCTGGAGTGATGTAATGTTTATTAACCTAAAAAGATTTGGGGAGCATTAAGAAATAAAAAGAGCTGTGTGTCCGGCAAAGTATTTTTTTTTCCTGCCAAAGCCTGTCTCACTTGATTGTTTGCCACCATGATTGTGTCTTAAATCATTGTTTCTCTTTTTGTCACTGAATGTCTAAGCATTTTAAATATCCAGTGATCTTTACTTGATGACAAAGAAAAGACAGGAACAAGTGGTGCTGTTTATCTCTTTTAATATTGTTGGAGTATTAGCAGGTTATCAGTATCTCTAAAACCTATAGCAATTTGATTTTGAAATTGGTTTCATTGATGCCCTTTTCACCTCATTTCTCAGGAGATTTGGAGTCCCATTCTCCTTTGATTCGCTTCCTCTGACCCTAGGGAGATTGAAGAGATACTGTGGTTCCATGTATTGTTCACTAAAAACTCAAGAAAATCAACACTTTCTCTGTCACAGCTTTGCTTTTATCAGTCTCCTGGCTTGTTTATCATCTACTCAATAAGCTACATACCTAAATGAGATAGTGATCTTTACTATATTTACAGAACCAACCAACAGCTGATTATTAAATTATGCGCTGCAATCATCTGCTGCTGAAATTCCATCACAAATGTAAATAGATTCTGTAGACAATTAATTCAGCCATGTTCTTTCTCACTTATTTTGAGCAATTGTACATTATTTTTCTCTTATTGACTAAATCTTTAGTACATAGATACATCCAACTTTCAACGCTGTCTTTTGGATCAGAATAATAGTTATGAATGAATACTTAGAATGATTTTCTGTGTTATCTTTCCCATTTGATCAGGCAGAATAGAAGATCACATCAGACCATCCAAACCTGAAAAAATTGTTTTAGAATACAAAGGTACTGGAGTGCATACTGGGTATTTGTTCTGCAAGGGCTGAGGTCAACCCTGCAGTACTCCAAGTACCTGTGCCTGCACAAGAAAACTTAAAATTGATCCAGTGTTGGTAAATCAGTCAAAAATATTTGCTGATAATTTTGGGTTACCTACAGTAAAAACAACAATAAAATCACGCTGTTCATTTAAAGCACAGATTCTGATCATGTCCCTGGTTTTGCACAGGACTTTCAACAGTTTTCTTTGCTTGTGGAGGAGATAATGGCTTGTAGAAAATGAGTCACTTTTCTCCATCCACAGGAAATCATTAACTCTGATGAGCTCCCTTTCCTTGTATTGAAACTCTTTGCTTATTTATTTTTTTCCCAGAAACCCATATGCAAAGGTATCTCTGTATTACTGCAGAGAAACATCTCTAGAATGCATCTATCTTTTTTCATGTTCATCACTTCACCACTTATTCACATAATTTCTCACTGTATTTCCATTATTGAAACAAATGTTTGACTCAAAAGGGGTACGAAAATGTTATTTACCCAGAGGGTGGCTGGGTGCTGGCACAGGCTCCCCAGGGAAGTGGTCACAGCACCAGCCTGACAGAGCTCCAGAAGTGTTTGAACAACCTCTCAGACACAGGGTGTGACTCTTGGGGTGTCCTGTGCAGGGCCAGGAGTTGGACACGATGATATTTGAGGCCTCCTTCCAACTCAGGATATTCTATGATTCCATGATCCTAAGAATGCTTCTGCCATTGGTGTCATCACTTAACCAAGCATCTTCTGAAACCTACCTTCAGGTAGACTTCTACAAGTTACAGCCAATTCTATACTGATATCATTTTATAACACATAATTATGAATCATCTTAGAAAAAATAAACAAACAAAACAACAACAAAAAAAAAGAAAACAAAAAGAACCCCACCAAAAAACTAAAAATACCTATTCTTCTTCAGCCCAGACAGGCATTAATGACAGAAAATATATTGACAGTAAGTTCATTGCACTGACATATTCTTTTTCCTTAGTAATAGATTATATTTAAATCTAAATCACTCACTCAAATAAATAAATTAATGAATAATAAGATTAGGGAAGAGTCTAATATTTTGCAAATGAAAATCTCTGCACTATTATCACCAGGTCAGTCAGGAGCTGAGGATTTTCAGCTTGAATTGCATGATCTGAGGTGAGTTTCCCTTTATAATGATACTTTTACCAAAATTCTGCATATATATAGAAAGTTAATTTACTTCTTGAGAGATCAGCCATGTTATCATCTCAATCTAATCAGAGAAAATTGTCCTTAAAACAATATTGATTTTGTACTAAAGCTTTCTGTTGTATTACCAGTAGACAGTGTTTCCCTTATTTAACCTTGGTGACAGATAATGTCACAGTCAACAAAAAAAAAAAAAACCAAACCTGTTAAAGAACATAGTCAAAGCAATTTTGACTCTTAAAAGAGAAAATTAATTAAATTATTCTAATTGCTCTATCAAATAAATCCAACACATTCTTTTAAAAAGGGGAAAGTTACATAATATTTTTTTTCCATTCATAATGTTTCAGAGCCATTAGAAAACATTTCTGCTGCATAGATAAGATATATTTAGTCTTTACTGTACCTTCAGATTATGGTTTGGCTCCTATGCTCTTTTTCACTGTAAAATTCCATGACTGTCCTCAAAGGTAGGTGAAAACTGATATTTACCCATCTGATGTTATGTCCAGTTAAGAATCTATTTTCTTTTTTTCCTGAAGTGCACTTTTGCCAGACGAAATGAGTTCTTCTGAAAGAGACAGGTTAAACCAGGTTACCTTCCAGAAAAGAAACCCTTCAGTCAACCGGGCAACAAGAAACTCGGAAAATTAAAGTTTGGAACACTTATAAACAGAAGCTCAAGTGCCTCTCCTGCAGTAGTTTGAGGCAATGAGAGAAGTTGCTTCAGTGCAACAGCAGAAGGGCCGTGGGGCCATTCCCTCTTCCACCTTCAAAAGTGCAGCAGACACTTGTCAATGGGAAAGTGAAGGCTGGCACAAAGCATTGCAGGCAGTAGGCACAGAGACTTGTGCACAGTTGTAAATAAACCTGGATTTGAAGCAATAGAGGGGGGGGGGAAGTCTACTAGCCATCTAGCAGATTCAGTAGCCAATGGCCCAGGCTGTAAATGCGCTTTAAATGATGATGACGTTTTACCAAGTGGTGTGTCACCTTTCACTAGCCCCAAGACAAGGATGAGGAAGTCACACACCCCTCCCCCTCCCCCCAATAGCAGTAAAGAGAATAATATGTGGCTTGACTCAAACTGCATATTTTAGCATTACTACAGAAACTAAGACAGAAGCAGTTTTCAGAAATATGTTTGCAAGATGTCCAATCTTGAGGCTGTTTTGTATATTCAAAACATGTCTACACTTTCAACTTCACTCATAATAGTAGACTGTAATAGCTGCACTTTTGCTGGTAATGGGAAAATTCCAGTTATTTTGGTAATGTTGTTTTCAGTTCATCATGGTTATAATCTATATTTTCTTGCCAAAGACTGTATGAATGATGAAGAAAGTTGACAATCTTGCATTTACTGTCATTGTGGTTGTTCTTTTCTTGGCAATATAGAAACTTACTGTAATAAAAGTAGCTGATGTGTATTAGATGTTTTTGTTCAGTACAGTTTAGTGGATTCGTGGCTCCTCAGAGAGGATTTGGAAAGTTATACCTGGCTGAACAAGTATACATTACCTCTCCTTGCCAATACACTATGTTTTTCACGTATTAAAAAGTATGTTATGAAGGGAACGGTTTTATATTTTTCCATCCCTGGTCACTGCTAGAAGTTAAAAAAAAAAAAATCTCACCTGACCAGAACACACACTATCACAGCACTAATAGGTACCTGACACACCCAAATTGCTGAAATCAATGCTTAGGACTTAGAATGGCACTGCCAGCTCAGTGATGCTGCACCGGGGGACAGGGACAAGAGTTACAATTTTCAAAGACCCTCCAGTAAACCAGTGGCTGATTATAGTTAGTACTCATCTTCAGTGGTCTCGTTTCCTCCTCCATACACATGTAAGGACTTGGCTGAGACAAGACAATTTTGAGCACCATTTATCCTCTGAAGCTTGCTTTCTCATTCCATTAAAAAAAAATTTAAATCACGAGATGCATTCTTCTCAGTGAGATTCTTATCTGGAAACAGCATCAGATTTTGGCCCTGCTATTTAATTAGGATGGTTCATCATTGATTTATATTTCAAGTAAAAAAATCCTGTAAAGTCCAAACACACTGATTCATATTATTAACATCATATTATGCAACAAATGAAAAGAAGTAGAAGATCCTCTAAAGGCAGATCTGTTGCCTGGACCTTCATTTGTGTCTTCACCATCAATTGAACTTGCGGCCTGAATGACTCAAGTTCCCCACTCTTGCAATACTAAGTAACAACTAAAATTTTAAAAGCAAGCCCTTAAATGCTAGATCTATCATAGACAGTAACTTCTCCCATGCCCAGTATATTTTGCAGAGTTTACATAACTTAGTGTCAGCTATTGATTATGAGCAACAGGCCTAATTAATTCCTATGTATTTTTGCTAAATGGTAGCTGAGTCATCACAAAAAAATCCAGAAGAATATAATAAATGGTCTGGATCCTCAGCGAGCTCTATTTCTGCTTATCATTTCCAAAAGATAACCAGGCAGCCTTAAATAGGCAATCTCTTCTTGAGGAAAATATTGTAGGAGGAAAACATCATCTTGCAACAGGTTCAGATCAAGTGCTGTTCTATGCCAAGAGTGACCACTGAGACCACTGACAACTGCAGCCTCTAAGTCAAACTATCTCACTCTTCCACTTCCCACTGTGCTGGCTGGGTGAGTAGGGATCTCTGCAGCACAGATCAGGCTGTGACAGGGCTGATGGCTGCTCGTGCCTTTTACTTTTTCTAGTGAAGCTAAAGATATTTAGCTCTTGGCTGGGTCTCCATCCCCACAAGATCTGCCAGCACCCCATTTGAGAAACCCCCCCTTTGGTCCTAAAAATAAAATGCATGTAGGTGGGTAATAAACTGGCCACTGAACTTGGATTGGATATCCATGAAAAGTGATCTGAAGAAACATAAATTCCAAAGTAATACGAAATGCATCAGCTTACAAATAACTAAAAATATTTTTAAAGGACCTTCAAAAGCCTTCAGTGCAAACAAGTGAAGAGTCACCAGTGTCTCACCTAACAACGTGTGGAAGAAGTAACACAGATTTCTAGGTGCTATTTTATCATAGCATTTAAAGTTTGAATATACCGTTCCACTTAGATAGAATAACAGTCTCGTGGAGCCAATAACCTTCCCTGCTGATGGACAGCAGATCAGACATAACAGGATTACATTAATTCTTTCAAGAGTTCCCCTATCTACTCAGTCCTCACTCAAATTTCTCCACTGGAAATAATTGCAAATGTTCTAGAGGCAGTACCTTAAAATTGTCAAAAGGAAAATAAAAAAGAGCTGAAGTTAATTTTTTAAAACTTATTTTAAAGTTCTGTGAAGACATTCCTTTAGTACTTAACTTCTTTATTTCTTGCCAAATCTTCTAAAAAGTTTTGCAACAAAATATGAGAAGAATCCCTGAAATTCTTATATTTAAGATTATTTTCATACATGTCTGCATTTCTAAGAAAGTTGCTTACTGATTAAACATGAAAAAAATAATAAACTTTTGTTTCAGTTTCAGCATCAATCTTTTCCATTTCAGTGGCTGCTGCTGTTCTTTCTACCTTGAATATATTCCTGAGTGAACTTCTGGACTAGTGGTTACTGGATACTGTTTTCAAAATGACTGAAGTACACTAAATCTCATTGACTTTCAGTTTTGCCCAACATGGCATGCCCTCTGAACAGTAAGTGACAGATGTGTCTATTGTCCACAGTAGGACTTAAAAGGCATCAGTGCTTTTTCGACAGGATTCATTTTCCCACCTAAAATGTTCTGTCAGAAAAAAGTTGGTTGAATTGCTGTAAAAATTCCTTCTTCTTGGATCATAACCATTAAAACAGAGCTTTTAGAAAGGTATTAGGAGGGCTTCTGGACCTGGTATGCTCTCCAACATTCAAGAAAGTTGATGCATCTCGCTTGATGATGGATTCAGAGAGAATCCAAATCTTTGCACTCCTTCCTGTGAAAAAGAGAATTAATCCACTATCAGCTGTAGTGTATTTTGGACATAAAAGTCCACTCTGCTTTTGGAGTTTTTCACATGAAAGTATTGAAATGTATTCTGAAATAATGGCTGATTCTAGAAAAATTCCCATGCCTATTGCTCACATAGCAAAGGCTTTGGCCTTTTTTCACCAATCAAGAGCAAAAGGAACATGAGACGTGATTTTTAAAATTTTCTTCAGATTAAAAATGATTGGCATCATTGTACAGGCACAGCAAAAAGAGACCAAAGGAAGCAGCCAGATGTGGTAGTTCCCCAGAATGTCCCAGGCTGAGGGCTGCAGTGGGGCTGCTCCCGTTTCTGATGCTGGCAGCAGAGCATAGCTGCCAATTTCTTCATGAAAATTCCTGATGCTCCTTGGTACAAGCAGTAACTTGGTCATCATCACCAACTTTATGTTCCTATTGAGATCTCCTGTAAGGGTGGAAATCTGCTCAGTAAGTATCTGGCCAGTTTAATGCTCCTTAGCATTAAAGAAATCAATCCTTAAGGGTGAAGTCGATGAATTTAGGTTGAAGACATAAATATGTGCAACCACGTAATTTTAGATTGCAAGTAGTCTGCCTCTGTTGCAACCTTCAAATCTTGGGCACTAGCCTGTGTATGTGAAAGAGCCAGATCTCCAAGGAAAACAGTCCATCCTGTGCAAAGATTTTAACAGCTGAGGCACAAAAGAAAATAATGGTACCCGGCAACTGCTCTCTCTATAAAATGTCTTCTTTGAAGTTGGATCTGCTAGTAAAGCTCCCTTTTAAGTTTGATGAGCAAATGCTGATTGCACCATGGAGACCGTTTCTACAAGTAACCACAAAGTAGTGAGAAAGTAGACAAAAGTCTGTAATATTCAGGGAACGCCTCCCTCTGCTAATCAGAGAAAGCTGAAAGATCAAATGCTTGCTCAGTGGGCAGCTGTTACTGGGTTTGCTTTTTAGTTCAGTTCAATAAATTGACTTGCTCACTTGTTACTAAAGCAGATTATTGTTAATGGGCTTCTTGGTCAACAGCACCTCCTGATAACATTTTAATTAAAATGAATATGTGTCTCATTTACTTTTTGGGGTCTAATATGTGACACTTCAGAACACTGACGGTGTCAGATGTCATTTTCTTCAATTAATTGGTGTGTAATTATTCTCAAATGGCCAGAAAGTGTACAACTTTTTACTTCAGGCACAGTTGCCACTTTGATACTCAGTCCACCAGTAGTGTCCATTTAAAAAGTCATGCCTTCCTTCTGAAATGAGACACCAAGCTGAATTTGCAGATCAGACTTCTGTTGCTTTACAGTCATTCTCTACTCAGCATCAGCACCTTTTCAGCTGGCTCTGCCAGGTAGTCCTGTGTGACCCCGGCTCAAGAAGGTGCAGGGATAATGCCAGGAATCAAAGAACACATCCCTGCTCCTGGCTTACCCCTGGAGGAAACTCATAGCCTCAACACACAGGCAGAGATACTTCTGGCCGGGGTTATGCTGGCAGGCTGGGAATACCATTGCCAGGCTGTGTAGGATCAACATGAACTCGTGAGAAAGAAAATAAATTAAAAGGTACTGCTAAGCAATGCAGCCAGACTCACTAACCTTTTCTATCCTACAAGGTCTAACAGGAGCTCTTTCTGCCTGGCTGGAGCTCCTGCCAGGGCCATCTCTGTGAGGCACTTGTACATAAATATGAATATACTTAACTCATGCTGCTGCATTTAGAAACAGGAGTGATATCCTTCTTCGTCTTCTACATTTGGGAAACTAAAGCACAGGGACTGGTTCAAACACACACAAAAAGGCTCACAGGGCAAAAGCAGCCAAAGGACATGGGACTCCCATGTTTCTGGCTACCACATGAACCCTGGCACCAAGTTTTCCCAGCATGAATGATAAGTAATCAGAATCACAGGTTTAGGTCTTGTACCATGCATCCTTCTGGTAAATATAGATCTAATTCCAATCAACGATAGACTTTCCCCTCTGGTTTCATCTTCAGAAAGAGGATTATTTTTTTCTTTTGTACCAATTCTACTATGCTAAGAAAAAATGATTAAAAACCATGGACATCATCCTGCTTCTTTAGTTCTGACATCCCTATCATTATAAGTGTTTTCCTACACTGTTACCATTACACGAGTCCTGTAATGAACTATTTGTTCATCAGGGAGCTAGCTTGTAAGCTGTAAAGATCAGAGCTTTATTTCAAAGGGAGGGAAAACATTATAGCATTTCATCTTATGCACATTTGTCATGGTTTAACTCCAGACAGCAACGAAGCACCACACAGTCGCTCACTTGCTCCCCACCTCCTCCATAGGATAGGGAAGAGAATCCATTTAATTAGAGTTTAACAGGTAAAGGAAAAGCTGTGCATGCAGGCAAAGCAAAACAAGGAATTTACCATGTCTCTTGGACAGCCATGTGTTCGCAGCTATCTTCAGGACAGCAGGGCTTTACCATGCTTGAGAACAAAGTCAACAACATTCCAAGCATCCCCCCCTCTTCTTTCTTCCTTCCCCAGTGGTATATGCTGAGCAGGACACCAAATGGTATAGAATATCTCTTTGGTCAGTGGGGTCAGCTGTCCTAACTGTGTCCTCTCCAAACTCTTGTACCCCCCTAGCCCCTTCACTGGCAGGCTGGTGTGAGAAGCAGGAAAGTCCTTGACACTGTGTGAGCACTGCTCAGAAGTAATAGAATCGTGTAATTGTTTGGGTTGGAAAAGACTTCTAAGATCATCAGATCCAACCAGATGATGCAATGCAACACTGGAGACAGTGCACCAAAACCTTTTGGCCATATACCACAGCTGTGACCAGCCACAACCAGTAACTGTGTCCCAAAACTTCACATTCAGCTGTCTTGTCACCATAGAGTCAAACCTTTAAAGTCAGCTGCACCTGCCTGTCCAGGTCTCCAATTTCTTTGGAGTAGACATGAATGTGGCTAGGTAAGACCACTATCCAAGAGTAAAAACATCTACTAAAACTGTTTTCGGCACAAATACAAAACATCCCCCCATACTATTACTACTAAGAAGAAAATTAACTCTATTCCAGCCAGAACCAGAACAACATTTAGGTGAGCTTACAACATAGAGTAAAATCATAGAGTAGAAACATAAAATCATTAAGGTTAGAAAATAGCTCTAAGATTTTGAGTGCGACTGTTCATCCATCAGTGCTGTGTTCAGCCATAAACAACTGAGCACTGTTTGTTCCAGGTCAAATAACCTCAGCTCCCTCAGCCTCTCCCCACCAGACTTGGGCTCCAGATGCATCACCAGCTTCCTTTGCCCTTCTCTGAACTTTCTTCAGCACCTCAATGTCCTTCTCATAGAGAGGTGCCCAGAAATGGACACAGGAATGGAGGTAGGGCTGTACCAGTACCAAGTACATGAGGACAATCACTGCCCTGGTCCTGCTGGCCACACCATTGCTGATCCAAGCCAGGAGCCATTGGCCTTCTTGGCCACCTGAGCACAGCTGGCTCAAGTTCAGCTGCTTCTGACCAGCACTTCATGAAAGGCATTACAGGAGCTTACTCAGCTGTGGGTGCACCAAAGGGGTACAGCAGGATTTAGATATTTTAGGTACTTCCAGAAAGAGCTGTGGGCTCCCTTTTGCAACATAATTTATCCAATGATCAGAGAAGTTAGTCTGTTTCCAGTGCCCATAAGTGCTGTTCTGCTGCACCTAAAACCCTCTATTTATGAAGGTGATTTTTTTTTTTCTGTGGTGAACACCTGTTTACTGGAAACACCTAAGCCACACAACAGCTGTCAAACAGTAGCAAGTTTTGGTTAGTCAGAACCAAGGCTGGATTCAACCCAACAGTGGCTGAGAAGTGAGAGATTTGGTATCATCTTATCAATTTTCTGAGCCATCTAGTTCAAATCTGTGCAATTTAACAGTGAACCATTACCACAAAGAATCTAGTAGCATTTATAAAGTATAAGACTAGAATTGGTCTCTGAAAGCATAATCTTATCAACTTCAGCATATTACATGTTTAAAATATACCTACCATTCGCAGTGAAGGAAAGATACCTATACGTCATGAAATCTAATGGAACAAAAAATGCTGCTCTTAACAAAAATTTGTAAAATGTAAAAAATACTGTTTGATCTATGTCAAAGCAACACACGTTAACCAAGACAAAAACAGCAACACAAGATGAAGAATTTAGTATGAACAATTGTACAAATCTCCATCAGAATACTTCGGTTTTCACACACGAGGGAGAAAACAGCTTCTCATGTATTGCATTAACTGCCTGCAGTGCCATGAACTGCAACAGTGTGTGACAGCCTTCAAAAACTGAAGCAAGTAATTTAATAGCTTGCTTCTATCAAACTCACTGCTCTAACATCTGAGTGTCCCAAGAATTTCAGTTTAGACAGAGCAATTTAGCATATCCCTTTCAGCCTTCTGCTCTCCATTCTTCCTTATGCCCATTTTCCAGGTGGGAACACGAAGCCCAGGCACCTACCAAGACCTGCTGAGGGTCACAAAAAAAGTCTCTAGCAGAGGACTAAGCTGACAGACTTTCTTCCAGCTTCAGGTTTGCATCCTTGCTGGATGACCGCATGATCTTTTATTCTCCTCCTCTAATGTAGAGGTACTTTTTATGTTACATACTTCCTAATGAGTTTGGAAACATGGATGTCAGCCTAGGAGGACAGTCCTTGCAGCCATTCAGAAGCTTTATTAATGTTAATACACATCTAGGAAAAGGAGGGCTCTGATCCCTACTACTGAAATAGTACTTCGATACTATTTAAGATTTTATTTGAACTTTTAGTAAAATATTAATTCCTATCCTGGTCCTAATAGAAAATTCTTTATTATGATACTGATTTTCAAAATCTTGCTGTTTTAAAGTAAGCCAAATGGTAGGTATAAATATCCTGAAAACGTATTTCTAGAATATAATAATCAGTCAAATGAAAAACTGAACTTGAAAGGTAACATGTCTATACGGATCATTGCAAATTTGACGACTAAATAATGCCTAATTAACTAGACTGAGCTAGTAGCTTTTTACCCATCTCAAATTTAATTTAATTGTTAAAAGCCAAAATCTATACATTAACCAGCTCTCCACCTTGCAATGGGAGGGAGTGCTTCTTGCAGAAGTTTCTAAAACCTGACCTAAGACATCAGGCTGTGTAGTTCCTTGCAGCTAAGTATTCAAATGCTGTTCTCTGTGTATCTCATCCCTGACATTGGCTTTTAAGGAAGGATTCAGCCTGAAAACCCCTTTGAAGGGGAACAGAAACTTTGAAGGCATCATCAGAAGTTACACTATTCACATCTGTCTGCGCACTTGGCAGATGCCACATACCAATAATTTAAATTAAGGCATTTTTCATTTTCAGGCATTGTGATAATTCCAGGGCATTTCCTCCATCATATTTGTAACCTATTCATTATAACATTTTACTGCATAATGAAGACAAATGCCAACACTTTAGCAACAGATTTGGGTAATGACAAGATGTACAATAACACAGAGTAATGTGACCAGGCCTGCAAGTTCTAATTGAATATTTTTTCTGATCAGGCTTCCATTAATCTTTCCTCCCGTTTCATTTTTCTAGCCATTTTACATATTGCCTGCCCTTTTTCCCCTTTCCCCCTCAAACCACTCTCTGAAAGCTTTTTTGAGAAATAGATTCAGCCTCCACTGTGGGCTCAGGCTTTCTCCTTATCAATATCCACGGCTCACTTGCCGATGAACCATTGAGCTTCTGACAGAGGAAGCAGCGTGCATCCCAGGCATGGTACTTAATTGGTATGCTGGCCCATGCAAAGCCATCTGATTGCATTCAGTAACTGGCAGGGACAGGAAGCATTTCCAAGGGAAATAATATCTAGCTGTGAATGTGGAATATGTGTGTAAGAACTGAACAGTAAACACCAGCCTTAATTTTAATATCTCACATTATGCAAAACTTAAAAAAGATGAGTGCTCCGATATTCAAGCAGACCCCTGCGGGATAGGAATGTTATCACAAGAATATTACAGAAACCATTGCAAAATATCCAGCTGCTGTGAGAGTTTAAGGGGCATCAAACGATTTTGAATCACCATTTTCTTTCCACAAATGAAAGTATTTACCTATTAACAGCAGCAAAACTGTATTATTTTGCTGGGCAGTACGACCGCAAGCAACATTGCCTTTCAGTTTAAGCTCTGATATGTTAGCACTTAATGTCCCAAACAGCCCTTAAAGGCTCCAAGGTGAAAATGTAAAACCATAATCCAGTCCTAAATGGTCATTTAAAAAATGATCATCCCAAAGCTCAAGAGTGCCTTTATCTGTTTATGAGGCATTCCAGTTAAAATAGTTACCCTAGGAATGCAGGGAGGATGATACCTATTTAATTTTATGGTGTTTTTCTCCCTCTCCAATGATAAAAGGTGGCTGGGACTGCAGCAAAAGCCAAATCCTGTTTGCTTTGTTCACACAACTAGTCACACTGACTACAGCACAGCTGTGGAAGGGATTTGGCCTCACCTCCTACTGTCTAAATTGTCTTTCTTTATAAGACACTTTCTGTTTGTGTCCTACTCTCTAGCAAAACTGTTACTCACATGTTTCCACAAGGAATGTGAGACAGATAAGAGCTAAGATGTGAAAGCAGAATAAAGAAACATCTTTTCAGATCAGTGGGTTCAGATTAAAAACAAAACCTTAACAAAACAAACTGTCCTTGTGACATAATTTTTAGGGAGTTGGTCCAGGAAGATTTGCACAGAACAGTTTAGACCATACCTGCACTGTTCATCCCTTAAGATTTAGATCTCCTTTCCCAGATATGAGAAGGCAGGAAAGAATCTGTGATATTCGGAGAAAATTTGTGTGCAATTTATATATCATAAAGATGTACAAATGTTCTCAAGTTGATTCTACCTTCCCCCCCCCCCCCCCCCCAAAATAATGTGTGACATAAAGAGAATTAAGTGCTGATCTTGCTGGGTAGTCATTTAAGCCAGGGCAATAAGTAAACAACCTGGCAGCACCACAGAGCTCTGCTTGTGAATCCTGCCCTATGAGCAGCCTGATGAGCTCATGCTGATTGCTTTTCACACCTCAAAGCTAAATCTCAGCAGTCTGGGTCAGTTCCTGGGTCAGACACATCCAGAAGCACCTCAGGAGCAGGGTGCTGAGAGACAGTGGCTGCCCTGGTGTTGCTAGAACTGCTTGCTGCTAGCCAGAAGGACCTTTGCCACTTCAGACCTGTGTCCCCACTTTCAGCCTGGTTCCAGCTCTGCTTGCCAATTTTCTCCAGGGTCACTCCTGAAAAGAAAATCAAATAAAAAGTCTGTTCTCCAATGATGTCCCCTCTGGGAGAGGAGGAAGAACTGGAATTTCTTGCTCAACTTTCCAGGCTCCCCTTGAACCCTCTGCTCTTGATGGATAGGAAGAGGGTTGTTCTGGAAACATTTTTTTTTTGTTCTGCAGGTAACAGAAGGAACAAGTTGAGCAGACTAGCTCCTTGTAGAACTCCAGCCCTGTGAGAGGAGGGGAGGTTAACATCACTATTCTCAGGGGAATGCCTCAGGAAGTAAGGAGAAATTTCTTTGCAAGAGCCCAGACATTCATCCTGAGACACTGGAAAGCATGGCATGGTACTGGGTCCTTTTTGCAAGCCTGGAAGGAGCACAGAAAGGCCTTGGGAAACGAGCATACCTACTGAACAGAAAAACTTGCTCTGCTTAAAAACAGGAATTTTAATAATGCAAACACACACCAATGAAAAAATTCCCAGGAAAACACCACTGTTATTTCCAGGGCATAAATGCAATATTTTAAACACCTGCCATTACTTATTCTAGGACAGGTGTGGCTCATGTACTCATTTGAGACCAAGTCCAAATCATCCTTAGTCCTTGCAGATCCCTTCCTTCTTGTAAAATAATAGCAGGGAAAGATGAAAACTTAAAAAACATTTTAGCACTGGCAATAATAGCAACAAATCTCCACAATGGCGCAAACCTTCAATTTCCCATATTTAGGCATTCTTATGTTCTTTAGGCATATTTAGGTTATTTCAATTAATGGACATCAGAGACAAACATTTGATAAACCATTCTGCACACATGGTGCCATATTCTGGGTGTGAGTGTGTCGTACTCTGCAGCAATTTGAGATGTCAAGTCTGTCTGTCAAGGCAGAAAAGAACAGAGATAAATGGTCACCCTGCCTCACAGCTGTGCTTACTGCAAACCAAGCACACACCCTGCATTTAGAGCCCTAACATCAGGATTGGTTACAATGCACCTCCAAATGAAAGTTTCCCTAATTAAAAAGAAAAAGTGACAGAATTTCTTCACCTAGTTGTACAACATTTTTGTAAAAGACGGAATTTGAGGGAGATTGGATTCACCTCAGCAAGACGTGCTGCACAGTGAATTGTTTGATGCTTCCACAGTACATTTTGCCAGTTTGATCACCAGTAGTAAATTGAGTGAACTTTTGGATTTCAATGCATGAGACTCCTCATGCGTCAGGATGAGATAATTCTGTGACTTGGATGATTACTTCTGAAGGCAAAAGGCCAAAGATTTCCCCTTGAACTTTACATATGAATTGATCAGCTCAATGTCTACATAGTTTTAGATACCTCCCAGCTTTGCCTAGCCACATCAAGGGAATACAGTGGTAAAAAGCCATTTTCTTTTTACTTGCAGAACACATTAGCATTTGAGAGGGAAAAAAATCCATAAAGGACCCTATAAAAATATTCAGAAAATGCATTAATCCCAGATATTTTGCTCATAGTTCCTCGCAGAGCTATCGGAGTGTCTAGGTTATTGACCTATAATCCATTAATAGGATTTTTAAGAGTTCTATTATGGTTACTCTTCATGAGATGAGTGAACAGATGGATAGGATGGTCACCCCCCTTGCTATAACCTTTGCCTAACAAAGCTGATTAATTCAGTCTTTCTAGTTGATAAGGCATCAAATGTGGCTTTGTCTACAGATAATTAACTAAGATACAAGCCAGAGGAGTCAGAGGAGGTGAACAGCAATGTGAACTCTCTAGGCTAAATTCAAGAGATTAGGGTCTAGAAGCAGAGGTGAGGTAAATGATGCTGTAAAGTATGTCAGTAACCACCACTGTGTCAGCCCAAGCTTTTGTGAGCAGAGGCAAGATAGAACCCAGCAGATGAGCAGGTGATGAGTGATATCAGGCACCGTGAGCACTGACTGGAGCTCTGACAGGGTACCACACCTGCAGACCAGCACCTCATTCACTGCTTATTACACTTACCTGCCCAAAACCTTGAAACCACCTGAAGATAGTCCGTCTGCACTGGGCAGCACTGGAGGTGGCATAGAGCAACACCCCTGCCCTGCACTGGGACATTTCCAGAGCACGCAGAGAGGCAGAGGGAACAGTGCTGTAGCTGCAGATGCCCTGCAAGCCCATGGAGACATGGTTCCCTTCTCTCTCTTCCTTTTTGCTTTTGTTTGGCTTTTTGGAGCATTTCCACAGGCCTGTGCAGGACCAGAGGCTAGCAGTTCTCTGCCTTGCCTCATTAGACATGAGCAGTAGGGGCTGCAGCCATCTACCACACTTAAGACATTCAAAGCACCCAGACACATAATTGACTTTTCATCTCCTTTCAACCCCAAAGCAAGCTAGTTACAGTCAACAATGATGAATAAAGAAAGAATTCAGGTCTGGTAAATAACCTGAAGTAGAGCAGCTGCAATGGGAAGGGAAGCAGCCAAGTGAATTAAGCCTCCCATATTTGTTGCTTAGCCTTGCTTTTCTCTCTCTGACCTATAGCTGAATAGAGCCTTTTACCACTGCTCCTTGTGGCTTGCAGCTGCAGCATGCCGAGGCTGTCAGGAGCCTTGTAACACTCCTCTGGTCAGTAGTAGGGAATTTGTAATACCAAGGCAGGTCCACTATGGTGCTGCCCTTTTCACTTGCTTCCCTAAAGGCACTTCCTTGGCATCCTCCCAGCTCACCCCTGAGCCCACTCCAGCACACACCACTGACTTCATGCTTGCAAAGCAGGTGTCCTAATAAAGTACCTTAGGAGTCAGCCACAGGCATCAATTTGCAGCAAGGGGGTTGACATAAATACAGGTTATCTGGTCCACTGTTTCGTCTTGCAGTGGGGAGCAGAAGCAAAACACAGTCCATACCTTCTTGGGAAAGTGGTGGACAAACTGGTTTTCACATCTTCACTTTAGAACTAACACTTTCAAATGTTGCATCCTATGAGTCGCTGTGCAAAGGTTTTAGTTATGTTTCTAAATAGAAAAACTCCACCAGAGCCTCAGATTTTTTTCCTCAAGAACACAGGCTCAAATACTATCAATACTGAACTAGGAGGTTATGAAAAAGCTTTGGGAAATTTTCACACTTAGACACCAAATTCTGATTTACTAACTGTTAATCCAACTGCGGAATGGTACCATAGCTTCCCATATATCTGTTTTGGGATTGCAGAATTTTTCATTAGGCAAGTCCCAGAAATATCTGAGTGTTAAGTGTTAAGGCAATCCAGTTCTAACTCCATCTCGTTCTCATGCCTCATCAGAGGGCAAAAATAGGCAGCCCTCTTCTTACAGGCTAGTTACCAAATGGAAGACTCCTCTGGGGTGGTGCCACGTTGAGGCTGGCTCACTGGAAACGATGCATTTTACTTCAGTTTCTATCCCAAGATCTATTTAATGTATTTTAGTCTCTTCCTATCTAAGGTAAACTACATATACAGCCCATAGCAGAGAACAGAAACCAAGACCAGATTTGCTTTGAGCCATAGTCAAACTGACACGTTGCTCCCATAAGAAGCTATGACTTACTCTCTCTATTTGCTTGCTTTTTAGATAATTTTCCTAGAAGCTGGAAGACTTTACTTTAGTGCCATGTGGGCAGAGAAGAAACTGAAGGTTTATCTTGCCCTAGATGAGCACTTTGATCACATAAATTATGTATTAAAAGGTGACAGTGACACTAGTATATGCATGATGATTTACAGTAAGGTACAGATAGGAATGGAATCCTGTCTTAGCCAAATTTTAAAATTCTATACACCTACATACAAGCTTACATTCAGGATTGTATATAGACCAAATTTCAATAGATAGAATTGGAAGGAACATGCACAGTTAAGCATTTTAACCAGTCATTTATGAATGTTTAATGCATTTCTGTCTAGCACGGGTGTATTTGCTCTCTTTACTCAAATGAGCAGTGCCACCAGAGAGGCTATTCATGTGAGCACAACAGCATGATTTAGCTCTCTCTGATTTCTAAAACTCGTAGTAATCAGGATATAAGCTTCAAAATCAAGGCTGACTTGGATATTTATTAGCACAATTACGTCTGCAACTCCTCCTAGACTGAACACAATTTTGGTAGTAATTTTCAAATCATTAGCACACTCCTTTAGTAGCATCTTATCTCAGCTATTAGACAGGCTGTACTTAAATTGGAGTCATTAGCAAACACTCCATTACTGTATTGTTTTTTAGTATGCATTTAGTATATTGGCTTATTTTGTAAAGTAAATATCCTCTGCATATGAAACAAATCAACATATATCTATAAAACATAATTATAAGGCTACTTAATTTTGCAATGTGTAAAAAGTATTTTCAACTTTTATATGAAATAGCTTCTAAATAATAGAATTCAGGGTACATGATTAATTATAGCAATCATCTATCTGTGCTAAAATATGACAGTTTAATCTTCTAAATCGCATCAGGAATGAAACAATTCTGAATCCAAGATATCCCTTTATGGGTTCTAAGTACAGCTCATAAATTACTGTGGCTTTTAAATCTCATCTGTATTTCTGCAGCAGAGAGGCAAGATAATAGTATGTTCGAGTCTGCATTCTTCAAGTAGAATTCTTGTTCATTAAAATATTTGAGAGGTGTTTTCATAACAACGGTGCCATATACCTAACTTCCTCTGGAAGAAAAACTTCAAATTCAGGGTAGGTAATTTTTACCTTTGGGGTTTTTTGAGAAAGGATCCCTTGGATGGCACTTTTGCTGCATGACACAGATGTTGAGAAACCCCTGTGTGATAAACCTCAGGTGTTCAGTTTCTTCTTTTTTTAAGTAGCATTAACACTTAAACATTAAAACGTGACTTTCTCTGTGGTTTGCAGCTGCTTACAGCTGCCATGATCCAAACTGGAGGAGCCCACGCTGTGACTGAGGCAGCTCTGCAGCTAAGTTCAGGGGTCCCTGTCCCCATGCACAGCACACTGTGTCGGGACGTGCTCTCTAAATCACCTGCAGGCCACTTTGGTCATCAGTGGGATTCAGGGAAGCTTGCAGAGAAGACTACTGCTCAGTGAGCACAACACAACAGAAACATGCATAGAAATGTGGTACTTCCATTTGGAATGAATAGTTAGCTCAAACTTACCCCATTAGAATGTAGGTTCTACATGTAGTTTTAACAGAATAGTGCTGAATAATGTCCGGATTAATTTAATCTGATGGCACAAGGCAGAGCAGCATCATAATGCAGCTGAGGTGCTACATTACCGTAGTGGTAATAAACACCTGGGGTTTCTCAGTAACTCAGAGGCAAAAGAAGAAGAAAAGACACAAGAAGCTGTATCATTGTGTGTGCAACTCTGTCTTTTCTGTTCTACAAGGCTGGTGGCAGGGGAGCACGCTCAGCACAGGTGGTTTTCCTGGGTGTCTATGCTGCCATCTTCATTCACAAATCTTTGCCAGTACCAGCTGTTCCCGAGGAAAAGACTGGTTTAAAGGCAAGGCTCGAAAAGGTCAAGCTGTGGCAAATCTCCTTTCCTTGTTTTTTTTTAACCTTTTCCTAGGACTTGTCTGCAATAATCACCAAAACAGCCACACTATTCCATGGTGGTGGGAGTAGGTAGGGGGAAAGGTATCAGTGAAAAAGACAAGTGAAGTTCCAAAACAAACAGCCCAAAGAGTAAAAATAATGGACAAGTTCTAGCAACATTTGCAGAAGGTGTTTAACAAGTGAGCCACTGTCTTTTTTTTTGACCCTTACTATAAATATATGACACCAGTGTGAAAAAAAATTCTCTGCAGAAGTATTTGGTTATAAAAGTAATTAAAATATATGTTGTTGTAGCAGAAATTCTTATCAGCATGATGCAAAGGAAGTGCTCAGTAAAACCTCGTTTTATGGCTCCTGGAGCTCTAAGAGCACTACTGTGCCTCATGCAATGAGACAAGGAGTTACTGCAGCTGCCTTTCAGAAGAAAATATTTCTACCATCACACTGATTCTTTTCCAAAATATTTTTATGTACATGTCAGGCTTAGCAAGACACTTTGCTCAAAGTTGTGATTGTATGTAAATTTTCACAATACAAATAAAATTAAGTTTCTTTTCAGCTTTCTAAGATGAAATGGTGCTTAGATGTCATACATGTATTTCCAGCTCTCTTCTCCAAGGTCAGAAAAATTAATAGCTTAGAGGGTAAATTGGCCAACAAGCAAATCCTCTCCTGAGTTTTCAGTAAAAGAATTCCTCTTCTGTTTATTAGACTGCCTGAAGGTAATTTGCCAAACACAAGAGAAAAAGGGGGTTTTTGTTTTGTTCAAAAATGTTTTTTAAAGAAATCTGATTTTGCTTCCTGAGAGGCTTTCAATGAGAATAACATATTCAAAAACAACACTCACTTTAGAGCTTTCATTTGGCTGTGTACTTTTACTTCTTTCAGCAATCTTGTCCAAGTTGTCCCTGATTTGAAAGCAAATACAGGGGAAGAGGAGACTGTAAAATGTGGGAGAGACAAAGTGAGGCCTTGAGATGAAAAATAGCTGCAAAAAGCTTTTATTTTCTTTTTTTCCCCCAATCCAGCTGCATTGCTATTGCCCAAGAACTTAATGAGAAAATAGCATAGCTCAGTAAGGCAATGCATTATAATGTTAGGTGCCCAAACACGGAATCCAACATTGCTACATGTATGGATATCCTCTGAGAAGGTGTTGGTTATTATGCATTCCAAGTTACTTTTAAGGATTTTTTTCTCTATACCCCTATACATCAATCCTTGAATTAGTTTCACCTTTTATGTTGTTATCTGCTTTAACATAAGTTCATGGCAATCCTCATTTATCCCTCATTTTAATGCTCTATATCCACTTGCCCCTGTTGAGGGTACCTTCATGAACTCTCAACAGCAGCAGGGGAAAAACAACTTGTGAACCACAGGGAAACATAATCTAGGAGCAGGTCATCCTCTGGATAACCTCTGCTTCTTGCTCCCGAGTTGGCAGCTCGCAGCATGCTCCTACAAGCAAGACCTTGTTAAAAATTCCATTTTACTTCTTCACTCAGTTTTAGGACTAGCCTTTCTCAAAACAACTCAAAGTTGATGGGCTTGATTCAGGAATTCAAACTCTGTGAATTAATAGCAATACATTTCTGCTGGGTTTTTTTAGCAGCTCTAGCCAATGGATTTGGGAAATCCTTGCCTGAAACCTGTCACAACTTCCATCTCTTTGGGTATTTCCTGATTTTTCATTGCTGTTTCCACCTGTCGTCATTTTGAGAGATCAATATTGTTCTTCACATTAAAATGTCTGAACATTTATGCAGAGGCTCCCTTTATATATTGCCCTAAAGATAAAATATCAGCAATCATAACTTTTCCTAGCTTAATCAGATATACATCTCTTTAGTGTAGTAGATGCAATAATAGCATGATAAATATCCACAATTAATAGAGATATTTATATATGGAAAAAACATATGACTGATTTAATCATTAATGAGCCATCACATAAAAACTTACTAAGGTTTTTTAATAACTTCAGTACATTTCCAGTTTAGCACATCTTTAATACCAATGAATAGTGTTCAATATATTTACTAAATAAATTATATACTTTATATTCCTCATGCTACTTCATGGGACTTCATTTTTCTTGCTCCACTTTTTGAAATACCTTCTGATGTCACTATTTACTCACTTTATATGGAATCCCCTCATCTTTTCTACAGTATGCCAAATATTGCTTATAATTCTGTAAAAGTCACAATTAGACATTTTAGAAATTATACAATATACATTGCTTTTAAGAACTTCCTTTTCTTTTTCTTTTATCCATAAGATCTGTTTTTTTCACTAAAGTGAAACCTGGGACCAGACAGTCCAATATTGTGGCCAGGGAAAAAGCATGTTTTCTCAAGTGGGTTGGATGCCTCTGGGCATTGATGTCTTTTGCATGATAGGTGTAAACATATTGAATGCAAAGAAAAATTTCTGTGTAATGGAAAGCAGATGCCTCTCTCTGCACCTATTGTCCTATCAATTTGAACACCAGGTGAGAATTTAGAGTAATTTAAACCATATAAACAACAAATTGTTACCTATAACTTGGTCTAAAAAGAGATCCATGGAACTTGCAGCTATGACAGGACTGAGGTGGCAAACTCACCAGCAGGATTTCTGGTGTGCATGACTGCACTTTCACTATCTGTTACTAATAAATAATTCAATTTTCCTTCCCTCTGCCTCCATTCAAATTTACACAGTCCACATGTGTGGTATATGACATGGCAGAACATACTACTGCTGACAAATGACTCCCCAGGAGAATTGTCTGAAGCACAAGTTGCACAGATGAACAATAGCAGCTGTCAGTGTTTTGGTGTTACTCAGTTTCCCATTAGCATGGAGCAGAATCACAAGTGAGAGCTTTAATTCGAGACTTTTCCCTGCTCAGTAACAACAGCTCACCAGGAAGCCCCCAGTGATGCCTCTGCCACATCTGTGACAGCCAAGCCTGGACAGCTCCCTCCCAGCTGCACAGAAAAGATCTGGGAGTTCTGATATCCTGGGGTGACAGGAGGCTCCCAGCTGCCTGGAATGAAGCTGGTACTCAAACCACCACATCAAAACAAGGATCCTAACAGCTCCAGCACACCCAAACTGCTCAGAGATGACAAATCTTCTAACTGTGCCACCTCTTACCAGCCATTAAGAATGAGTCAGGTCTCCACAAAGTTCTGCCCTCCGGAAATCAGAGATTTTTCAAACCAAAACAAACTCAAGAAAACAAAGAAACCATGAAAAGTAAACTAAAAAAAAAATTAAAAAGCCACAAACTGAAAAGTAAAAAGCCACTAAACCATTTTTTTTTTTTTTATAAAAATGGAGGTTTTTGTCAGACAGCAATAGTTCCATTGACACTGGTGTTGATGTTTGCACACCTGAGGGTCAAATGATATCACTCACAGAGAATAAGTGCCTGGAAGACTTTTGTGTTCTGCATTTGCAAAAGACATCATTGAGGTATCAGTGGAAAAGACATTATCACAGACTGCAGCAGAGATACGTATTAACATTATTGACTAGCAACACTGAGTGATCTGTTTTCTTTCATACCAGATTTATCTCCCTGGTGTCTACAACCATAAGAACCTGAAGATTAGCAATTTACAGGAATTGTATAGTGGAAAGACAGGATGAAATGATGTAGTGTGTTTTCACACAAAAATCAAATTCAAATTCAAAATCAACCCACCAAAAAGCAAACAAACAAAAAAAAAAAACAAAATAAAACAAAACCAAAAAAACCCCCCACCTCACAATGGAAGGTGGTTTTGGTTTTGTTGGGTTTTTTAATCTTTAACTGGCAATGTTGCATATTGGCTTGAGGTTTGAATTGTTCTGTAAGTGCTACTCCAAAAAAGCAGTGTCCCTGAAGAATTAATAGCATATGATCACTAGAAAAACTCTTCACAAGTCCCTTGAGTCTCTGTAATTAAAATGTTAAACTGCACTTAAAGGGAATAAAGTATCATTATACACATAATAAATCATTTCAAATTACTGAATTGTCTGTACAATTATGCCGATAATTATCTAAATTTTATTAATAAAAGGTTTCATTAACTACCACTTACTCTGGTTAGAACTATCCCATCGAGTTTTTACTCTCAAATATATGCACAATGCAAAATACAACATAAATGTTATCAACACTAAAAAAATCAAAACAAACCAGAAGTAAATTATATGCTGAGCTGAGCTTATTTTGAGACTGTATTTTTGTTATATAGGATGCTTTCCTAAAATGAGCTAACTAGAGGCAGATACTGCAACATAAAGCATAAGAAAGGAACTGAATATTTACAAAAGCATAAGCAGCCAAGGTGGATCTTAGGCTTAAGATACAGGGTTGAAATTGAGGAAACTTGACCTGTGACACATTCAAACAAAATTTTATATCTAAAGGTAGAACCTTCCTTCAGCAAATTCAGAGCTTATCTAAGCTGTTTGCATGGTGGTAGACAGTTTGAGTCTAATACAGGGGTAAAATATACTAAAATTAGATGAACTAAATTTGACAACGAGATGGCATTACTGAAAAGACTAAGAGCAGTGCTTAGGCAAGGTCCTCCTTAGCAGCACAGCTGATGACACACATGCCACTGCTCTGAGGACAATGAAACCTGAAGGTCTTGCTCTTTCTAGAGCTGAGGCACACCAGATGCAGATACGTGACCCGAAGGGGATGACTTTATCTCTAGAGCCATGGCTTAAACCGTCTTACGCTAACTGCTGTATGATCTCATCATCAGTGAGATGTAAAACCTTTGGGAATTTTGCTTTCTTTCATTTTAAATCAAGTCAGTAATGACTTTGTCACTATTATAGCCTGCTGCACGTGGAGGACTCATGCATGCATTTGATATCCTGCAGTGGCCCCAGGTTCAGCCCCATACTCCAGCCACCATACATCAGCTGAATTCCAGTAACTGCTGCCAGCCCTCAGCAGATGCAAATTGAATTGACTGAGGTACAAAGTCATATTTCCTTTAATTTGAAGCAGAATAAAAGCATGTACAATGTACAGCTATAATGCTATAAACACCCATTCTGCAGCTACCTCAGCCACAATTCAAGCACATGTCTAAAACCTTAATCATTATGGTACGTGAAGAGAAATGTAATGTTTCATACACAGACTCCCTTGCCATTTATAAGCTGCACAATCACATTTTGCCTCCCACAAATCTCACTTTTGATCACGTGATTTTCCAGAAATTAGACACAGAAATACCTTTGTTTTCTGGCTCTGGGAACCTACCAACTCCTAAACTTCACATATTAACTGTTTCCTTCATATACATCCCAACCTCATCTGCACAATTCATACATGTACTCTAGAGCTGGACTCTAAATGTACTCTAAGCCCTTCAACTTCTAGGAACACTGTGTTCCAGATGGTGTTTATACTTGTCCAGCTGATGAGTTATTAGGATGCCTAAGGCTTTACCTGAAAGCTCTTGAACTTGCATGGGATATCTGAGTTGGGATATCTGGAGTGGAAATTCCTCACCCTTTCCAACTAAAGGTGCTCCAGTTCAGGTAGAACTGTACCTGTCTGTGTAGCCATGAGGAAGGTTAGGTCCTGAGTGTCCTTTCCACTGTGTTTGCTATGCATTGTGGGACCTACTATTAATAAGTAACTGAAGAATTTGTCAAAATGCATGTAAAAGATTTCTTCTCCCTTCTTTTAAGATTTGTACGTGCCTACACTTCTAAAGAGAGAACGGGGTATCTTTTTGTTCTTTGATTTTTGTGAATGTTGTTTCATAAGTTTTTATGTTATTTCATAATTATATCATATGAACAAATATACAATTGAGGAACTAATACAGTAACACAGTTCATGAATAGTGTTGGAAAGGTTACATTTAGTGGATAGACCCTCATCTCAAACTATTACAGCAATGCTGACACTTCTTTTCCTAACTAGCTTGTGGTTCCGGGGTTTTGTTTTGAATATTTTTGGAAATCTGCTGAAGAAAACAACAGGAATAGAAAACTTCAGCCTGATCAAGGTACTAAGAGTTGAAAGCAACATATTATAAAAAGTACTGCGCAACTTTGACTTCAAGAATCACTGCTTCAGATGAATAAAGTTATATACAGACTTACTTGGTGCCTTCCAACCTCAGATTCAAAACTGCCTTATAGTAGAGAAATATCTATACTGTACTGGTTTTCCCTCAGTTAGAAAAATTGTCAAAATCAGGACAGATTTGGCTGCCATACAAATTCAAATTCAAGATAGAAGAAAAAGATTGCTAATTACTGGGATCCTGCTCCTACTCTCAGGAAGGGAAGCATGGCAGGTATGAGCATCCCTTCTGAACCAGTAATGACTGGAAACCAATGTGGATTCTTAGAAACACAAGCAGAACTTCATACCTTGCAGACACATCTGTAAATGCCTGGTGGCTGAACAGGAGACTAGCATTTCTTCTTCCCATGGTAGGGGAAAAGGAAAGTATCGCACCTTAATTTTTGTGAGTCTATAACCCCAGTTGTCCACATTCAAAGATATTTCTCTGTCTTGAACAGCACAAGAGAGAGAGATGGATTGTAGAAAGTCATGCCTAGCATCAAAGCAATTTGACTCAGCTGTGCTCACAGTACTAGAAAAGATGCAGGCTTAAAACCAGGAGTCACTCACTCAGCATGCCCAAGGATTTCTGCCATTAAAATGCATGAGTCCAAGACACTGAAGGTCTCACTTCCCCTGTGTTCTTGCTATCCAGCTCCACCAAACTCGTGGTTGAGAAGCAGTGTGATGCAGAGCAGCCTATAAGCCTACAGGTACCCTCATGAGCTGCTTTTCACTCGAGAGAACTGTGCAACTCTGTAGGAAGTAAGATGGTTTTGTCTGGTCATTAATGACACGAGGTGCAATTAGGCAGTGCATTTTCTCACTGGTATCAAGGTGACAATGGCAATTGGCCTCCAACCTACCTGGTTGTCTCTGAACTGTCCCCCAAAGCTGCTGCATGATGTTGTCTTCTTTCCCCTAGGTCAGCAGAAAGCTGAGCATTGTCACAACCTCAACTGAACAAAAACTCCCACCACTTTGTCCAGACTCCAGAAAATGCTGGTGTTGGAAGGGTTAAGAGCCTCTCTGATAGCAGAATAGTCGTGTTGAGCTCTCCAGTACCACCATTGTGAGATATATAAAAGTGTTTGTCAAGATTACGTATCTCCATAGGTCATACTGTCATTATAAGGAACTGCATTTACACAGTAGGGAATTTAAGTTGGAAATGTGACACTCATAGCAAAAATGTGAACTGGAACAAAAATTACCCAGGGAAGAAGCACCTTAAACCTTTCATTTCAAAGAATCTGCGCTAAGCCTGAAGAGAACAAATAATGAGCAATGAAAGGCGTCTTTGTTATGCCGTGATTTCAAAGCTCTGCCAAAATGTCAAATAATCCATTTAATCAATCAGAAAATTAAAGAATGTGGTAGATTCCCAAGGTAGCTTGACGTTTTAGCTCTGCCAAGAAATTCAGCTACTGCATAAAGCTTATGTCACAATAGCAATTACTTAATAAGGCATTTTTTTCTAACCATGTTGATGTAAAAATACAGTTTAGTTTTCAAATTATTTGCAGCTGTGCTCCTAGTTGGATTAAGCATGCGATACCTCTGATGCTTACATTCGTTGCTTCAAGCACTGATTTAATTCAATTTTTATCACAATATATCCTTCAAAAGTTTCCTATTATCTCAACACAGTAATAAATTGATTTCTTAAAATAGGCATTCATGAGGTCCCGTAAGAAAAAAGGAGACACTACCTGTTGTTTCACATACAAGATGCATTACACAATTCAGGCACCACTGGCAGAACTCCTATGATTTCAAACACAGATTCTTAATCATGCTTACATTTTAAATTCGGTTATTTATTTCAGGACAAAGTTGAACAAGTTTGGGAATCCTGGATTGCCATGAATTAAATTCTGAGAATGTGAAACAGTCTACACTGAACATTTTTTATATCCTAGATAATTTATTTTCTATTTCTTTCAAAGGAAAAATTTGATAGGCTTGCTACAAATGTAGATTTTTTTTCTTCTAACAAGCCAAATAAAATTAAAGATCCATTTTTTTAATGTGAAATTAAGTACAAAAGTTTTATTAAGGTAAAAGGTTCAGTGAGCACTTAAAAGCATTGTTATTTTAGAAAACTTGAGTATATTAATATTGTCTGCCAAAATAATACTCCTCAATGAAAGCGAAATTAAATTCCATTTAATTTATGAAAATAAAAAGACATTAAATATAATGTCTTAATTTTAAATCAATTCTTTTGAGATAATGGTTTTATTATCTATACTTTTGCATATTCCAGAAATTTATTTTGTGCTTTACCTTGTGTCAGTGGTAAGAAATACATCCTATGTCTACCTATAACTATATGGAAAATATCTGATTTTCTTTTTCTATCTTTTAAAATTTGAAATGCTGACATGAAAGAACAATGCATATATACCTACATTCCAGTATTTAAAGAAAAAAAGCATTCAGTGCAGCAAACAAAGCCTGACCTGCGCTCATGACAGCAGGTGGTGTGTGTCTTTGTGATCCTGGAGCCTATTAGTATGATCTCCTTCAGTGGCCAGATGAATAGGGACCTTCCTTTCAGAAGCCAAAGTGAGTTTCACAAAAGCTTCTCTGCAAGGAGGGCTGGAATGAATCCAGTCATGCAGCTTTCACTAACCCCCTGATCCTTTCTTTGGCTCCCCATCTCCACTGCCTACCTACCTACCTCTCCCTGTGCCCCTGCATTTTGTTTCCTGGTCTGGTCTTCTTGCCAAGGAAAAAGACTACAATGAGGACAGTAAAAATATCCCACAGAAATGTATTGAAATGGACCATAAGTGGGGAGCTCCCCAGCATGACCAGACTTGCACTCACAGAAAATTCTGAAGAAAATGCAAGAACTTTGGCTAGAGATTAAGCACCAAATTCTTTATCACCTCTGAGTACCACCAGTATCCAGATTTTATCAGACCAGGACAGCTCCACAAACCTACACTCACAATTTTCAGATGCACAAGTGCTTCCAGGGCTGAAGAACCAAGGAGACAGCCACCCCATTGTATTCTCTTGTGGAGATAGGAAAAATTGCTATAAACACTGGGAAGCAAATGTGAAATAACAATAAGAAATCTATTTGTCCCAAACAGCAGTCAAACCTTTTTCTGCAATGATTCTTGCCATTTCCCTACTTGCTGATGCTCTAAAAGTAACCAAGTTAACTCATTCTAAACAACAGATAGGATTGCCCAAATCTACTGAAAACTTAGGTCAAGCCAAAGTGTTTAATTTCAAAGTTGAAAAAAATATCCTCTCCAAACATTTAGCTGCCCAAGCAGATAATTAGGAGCAAGGATTTTGAGTTCTGCCCAAAAGTATGGGTAATAAAATAAAGAGAGGAAAATCTGTAAGGATGTGTAATATCTTTGAGTAAATCATATTGATCTGGAAACAGATGGGCATGATTCTGGTCATAGCTGTCTTTTTCCGGGGAAAGAAAGTGCTAGTTTTATTTTAGCAATAATTGCCATAGATTAGAAAACCAGAAACCTACTCATCTAAGGTTTGCCAGAAGTTCCGGGTGATAGCCTGTAATGAAAAAGCTTGTAAATAAAAAGCATGTATGGGAGAGGGATGGAAAATAAATTGTGTATAATATTTTTTAAGAAATCAAGAAAATCTTAGAAAATTAGAAGAGACAATAATTTAAAGGTAGTAAAGCAGCAGGTAGACAAGGCACCTTTTAAACTACCCCTAGGAATTCAAATAACACAGAAAAATTTGATCAGAAACACTTTTTTCCCCCTCTCTCTCTGTGCAAATATTTCTACCCCCTAACTCCAAAAAATTACATAGATCCTCCAATTTTTGTCTCATAATGCTATACCTGATTTTTTTAAAACCCATCATGAGTTTGTGGATTAACAGTGAACTGATACTGACATCAGCATGACAATGATAGTGCTGGGAGAATAGGTGAATGCCAGCCTCCAGAAATAGCCTTTCCAATTTTATATCTGTAAAGGAATTGCAAACCTCTCTCCTCCCTTCAGTGGCACAGCCTTCCCAACAATTAAGAAAGACTTTCTTGCATCCAGATCAAATTGCTGTAATTTATTCTCCGTGATGCTGCCCTTGAAGACTGTTTTAAAGCACTAGCTCCAGCAGAAAAATCACAGCTCTTGATTTCATAATCCAGGCTGTAGAGAAAACACATTACACTTGCTTTCATAGACTTGCCCCCTTTACAGGTGACACTCAAGATGTTTGCATTATTGAAAACAGACTTAGGAAATCCTACTTGGATCTGGGATTATCAAGATGCTGCTTCTCCCTAGAGCTGGTATGTCCACTACCTCAGACTGTATTTTGAAGGTATAAGTAAAACGTTGTCTTGCTCTTGTCTAAGGCTGTTAATTTATTAAGAACACACGTAATATGGACATTTACAATACATTTAACGAAGAGGTAACTTTAACATTTCATCTTTTTGACAAGACCTTTTTTTTTTTCTGACAACTGACTACATTTTAAACATACATATTTTTTACTCAATTTGACACTGACAAGAAAAATGCTCTCTTTACCATCATGGTAAGATGTCACTTAAAACCTGATTGTCAAGGTCTTACAATGTATAATTCAAAGAAATATATCTGAAGTCATATTTCAGGATTTATAAGAAAGAATATTTCTTGCTTAGAAAAAAAAAAAATAGTAGATCAGCTCCACCATGGAGACATAGGGAAAGGAAAATAATTAGGGTATAAATACTAACATACTAACATACTAACATAAATACTAACAATACTATTTTTTCAGAAAATAATAGACTGAAGAAGGTTATCTGCAACATCTACAGATGTACTATTACTTGGAAAAAAATATAATCCAAAGTAACACTCTCTCCTCAACTACCACCTTAAGGGTGACCACTCCAGGACAGGTCATTCCTCACTAATGCCAGCATTGAATACTCATGGGCACTCAGAGTTGCTTCTGAAGTAGTCAGTGGAGTTAGATCTGCAAACATGCCATGAAGAGAGTTATTGAAGCACATTTAGGCCATTCTAGTGCCTAGTTTCCAATGATGAACTCACCTTTGCTGTTATTTCAGAGTACTGCAACTTTCACTCTTGAAATCATTTGGAAACAATATAGAGTACTGAAAATATGCTCTACAGGTGGGATTGTATACTACTTTTCAAACTATAGTTTGCAGTAAAGGTGAATTAAATTTATCAACAGAATAATTTAATTTCATTCCAGCATTAAACTAGTAGAAATGGAAGAAAATAGCACATGTTTAAAGGACTTCATCTCAGGTCTCTGAAAAGTGACCACCAAAGTGGATATTGAAAAGATGAAGATAATTTTTTGTCTTAGCCAAATACAAAGTTGAAAAATAAACACAGTTTATTTATTCACTCTTGGCTGTCTACCCTGGATACTACTGGAAAAAAAAATTAATACCTAAGGAGGAAAATAGTCCTTATTTTAATAGGAGTCTGAAAATAATGTGTTTTATAGGTTTTTATACTTCTCTTTCACATGGCACCATTGAAGTAAGCCTGTGTCTACCCTTTCTAAGCCCAAGTAAGATTGAAATAATTTCCAAACCATTTCTGTGAATTTAATCTTGGTTAATTTCTCCATGCGCTGTTTGACTTAAAGAAGAAATTAAAATTTATAATAAAATGAGAAATATACATCCTGCCTAATTATTGCTGGGGCTTTTCACAAGAAGATGACCTTAGCTACAATAAAGTCAGTATTTTTAGCAGAGAGAGAAAAAAAATCACACCTAAGAGAAATAATAAAGGAGTCAAAGTACCAAAAAATCAATAATGCTTTATTGACATATGCTTCAGAGAAATATTACAACAGAAAAATTGGAAGGAGTTGCATCAGAATAAATAACATTCCCCAAAACATTCCCAAAGGAGATTGGTACACAAAAGCAAAGGAGATGAAGCAGTAAGGCAATACGTGGAACAGCAGCACTGTAAGGAATTTGTCAGAAATTGTTCTCTGAGCCCAACACTGTCAGCCTTCATCTCAGTTCCAGAGAGGAAAAGAAAAAGCATTTTCAGAAAGACATGCAAGCAGAGAAAATAATTCTTTTATAATCCCTGGAATACCTCTCAGATTTGCTCTTAAACATGGAAATAAAGAACCTGGACCAGCTGCTAATAGGGTAGACCTTGGTTTGTTTCCTTCCTTATTTCCAAGCACTTAGAAATTCATTGGCATTTCTTTGTATTCATTCTGGCATGTGTTTATTAGTGATATTAAATTCTTAGCTAAGGGTTTCATATACAGTGTTATCTTTGGCAGAAAATGAAAGATGTATGAACAATTTAAATACTGAACACTGATGGAAAGATGGATCATCTCGTTACAACTTACTTCCTCTCATCAAACTACGTGGGTGAAGGATGAAGAAACAAAATGCAAAAACATGGTAGTCAAAGTGATGACACACTAAACCATCTTCCAATCATTCTCAATACCTCTACAACTACAGCATGCTATCCTGATGGCCCCATCTGAGTTGATGACTTTTCACAATGTATTTCATGGCTTCCATCCCTACATGAGACTTTATTACTATCACATAGGAATAAAAAGCCATAAAACACTAGAGTGAATTTATCTTGATCAGATGCAATACTTATTTTCTTCACATGATTTCACCACCATTCCAAAACTAACCAATGATTTCATGCTACATTACTGAACATTTTAAACTACATTTCAATGACAAGAAAGACACTGAAATGGTTACATCACAAATTAACAGAGCTTTAGCCTTTAAACACATTCCTACCTACGAGAATCAAGAAACAATCACAAGACACAACCATTAAATTCACTGATAAAAGACAGGACACCACAGAAAAATATCACTTCCACATACATCTGTCAAGACAGAAGGAAAGACAAGAGACACAAAAGAAACTGGTATAGGTAAATGCTATGAAAGCAGCACTACCAGCATCTTTTTCCTAATTTTCCTTAGTAACTTCCTGGCATGCATTATAAAAAATCTGACTCCAGCACTAAGGCATCTTTAAGACATCTGAGCTTCATTGCAGAAACAGAACAAGATTCCTTACTTAGAACACTGAAACAGCTACTGTCACAGAGCTCCTGTCAAATATGACCCTCTCATCCCTAGGACTTTTACCTTCTTGGCTATGACAAATTTACTATAGCTCCAAAGTCCATATTTCTCCTGACAAAAGACCAAATGAGACAAATTATAAAATATCCTGATTTTCTAACCCAGACTATAGTACTGAGGTCTTGGTCTGAACACGGTTATTTATTAGAGTAATTACTATTCATCTTCTTATTACTACTAATTGGCCAAGTAGAAACACAAGTCTCTCGGGTCATTGAAAAGTCAATACAATAATTTAACTGCCATTTGAAAATAATTCTGCTTGTGCACTTGCAAGCAAACTAGGCTGCATCACAAGTGTCTCAAGCTAAAAGTCTATGTTTTACCAAAAATATTTTGCATCTTCCCAGCCATGTAAACCCACAGGCGTGGGACCAACATTAATTCTGATATAGTGTTGACACTAGAACTCAAAATTAACTCGGGTTTGATTTATATACTGCTATCCTTTCTTGCCTACCAAATCCTACTTCTTGCATAATATAATGTTGATAGCATAGAAAAGGGCGAGAAATCATTAAATGAAAGGAAGTGCATAAATAAATTCAATTATCATGCATAAAACATGCAAATGACTTAAAGACTGCATATGAAACTCTAGTTTATATTCATTAATCTCAGGTTGCACTTTTGAGGGAGAAAGAGACACTAATCAGATCCAGATTAATGCACTCCCAAACCTTCCCTTTTGTTTTTAGGTGAGGGTTAAAATAGATGTATTAAAATAAACACAGCTGCTCACCTCCCTCAACCCTGTTTCATTTGTGGAAGAAAATGAAAACTAAAAATTATATCACAGGCTAGAGAATCTGGGTCTTTCCTGAGCTCGTCAGGACTGCCGCTTATCCACTGTCACTCTTTTCTTCAATGGAAGACAGCAACTAGTCCAAAACCAAGCTAGTGGCTTGGTTAGAGAAGAGCAGGGTGGGAAGTGTTAGGGATTGCATAGATCACCCTCCTCTTCACCCTTCCCTATCCCAAATAATGATGCAGATGGAGCATTTAAACTGTGTGCAATCACTCCCTAAAGGGGCTCCATCCAAAGCTGGCACATTGCTGCTTCGTTGTGTGGGAAAAGGGGATTCACAAGTGGGCTTATGCAGTCTGGCTCTGCTGACCCAGCCAGTAGAAACACAATACAGAATAGGGCCAAGCACCTTTAACCTGCCACCTGCTCCAGGTTTCACTCCCAGGGATTCTCCCCAGCCTCTGCCCAATCATCTACCTACAAAAATAGCAGCCCCCCAGCCTCCCCTCCCCTCTCCTGCTGGAGCTGGGTGCTGCTCCCTGCCACTTACCCTTACCCAGGGAGCACCCAGGGACAAGCCACAGGATGAGACCAGTACCCACAACAGTGAACAAAGGGGAAGGGGAATTCCTGGGGCTGATCCTGCCCCAGGAGAAACGCAAGCACACGGAAGAAAAATGCCCAGAAAGAAAAAAGAATGGAAGGTCCCATTCCCATCCACTGGGAGAGGAAGGTTAAATAAAGCAAACAAAAAAGGTCACCAAACTAATTTCGTACTGAAACCAATGAATTTAGATTAGAGGCCCAAAGGGGAAAGGTTAGGATGTTATCAGTGACATAATTTCTCTTCCCTTTTGTTAAAATGATTGGATATTAAACCCCTCCAACACAATGGGACACACTTTCTGCAGGGTAGAGGGAAGCATCCAAAATCTTACATTTCTTTGTTTGTTTTTTACATATTATCCTCCTGAATTTCAGACATTACACCATGAAAGCACAAAAACACATACATTTAGACTCAAACATATATTCACACATATGGTTCCAGACACAGAAGACTTCTGCTGACAGCCTGATTCAAGAGAGCTTTTTATTAAACTTAATTTCTGTCTGTTTCCAGATGCTAAATTGGTTACAATAAATAACAAAAATAAGGCTGAAATCTGTCAACATCTTGACAAATATTCAGAGAGCTATTTAGTATACACTTATAGTATTCATTGCTCCTAAAAGAGAAAATGATCATTCAGTAACCAAACCCTAAGTAAGAGCTAAAGATATTCACCTCATGAAGCCATTTCTCAACTAGCCCCTTGGCACTTGCTGAAATTATTCGCAGCACGAGCTCTACTTTTTCATTTTCTGCTGACTCCATGTGGGTAATTTCTCTCTTGTGATTAAAAGTGAGCTCGTCAATTCCTTCAATGAATTTCCTTAGGTGTGGTTAGAGGTGGAGTGGATCCTTTGTCTCAAAAAGGATTCTAAGAGATCATTGCTGCATCTAGGGAAAAAAAACCTGGAAAACGATAAAAAAATGAACTTTTCAAGTATTTATATAAACATATTTCACACCAACAGCAACAGCAGACAGATGAAATGGACTGTTTACCTTGGAAAGAATAGCCTTTTCTTTGCCAGATAAACATTCAAGGCCTTCCTGAATGTCATCCAAAAGTGATTCTGCCTCCTTCAACTTATCCGGCATCTGGGGCTGCGAGATAACCCTCGTGGCATTGGTCTCCTTCACTGACTCCTTCGTTATTAGCCTCCTGGTGGGTGAGATAGAATACAGTGAATGTAATAACCATACTTCACACAACAGGCTCGCTCTCTCTTTTAAATTGAAAATCCCCTTATTACAAAACAAGGGGTGTTCTTTTTCTTCTACCTTTAAGTAGGACTGCCACATTCATTGCTTTTTACAAAAACGCAGCTGCTTTTTAAGCTACAGATAAATAGAATCTGCTAGGCGGTAATTCTGCTCAGTCTGAATGTATTATTTTCTAAGTCACTTTGGTGAGACACTTTTTATTATGGACTGGACTGAACAGGGAAAGTCCTTTTCTCGACTAATTATGACTATGCTTTGTTCTATACTATTAACTTACAATGCCAGACTGGTCAGCTTTTTTTTTTTTTTTTCCTTCCTTCAACCAGCTCAACAAATTACATGCTTTTTCTGGGAAATTAGAGAGCTAATTATTAAGACTTCATAGACTAATGATGACAATATAAATAACACTGAACAACAGCGTATCAATAACATTCACACGATCCCTTTCATATGTATAATGCAATCTCCTATTTTAACACCACTGATGCACAGACAGGAGTTATTTTGACTCAATCTACAGCAATTTCTTCTCAAAAAGATCTGCTAAACTAGATATTCTATAACTGAGGAAAAAGCAAAGCTGAAGCACCATTTATGATATTCCTATCCCTGGCATACTATTGTTGCGCTCCCCATTTATGAAAATCAGGAAATACAGAATAGAAAGGAAATATGAAAATCAGGAAATACAGAGTAGAAAGGAAAGTTATAAAGACATTAAACCAGGAAAGCATCAGGACATCTGTTCTTTCCCACTACAAGGCATAATGTAGCATGTTTCATTTGAAAGACACTTGTGGTTTGTTTGGTTTTTTTGATTAGCTACTTTAAGGAATGGATTAGTTGGCAAAAAAGATTTTAATATTCCTCAGTAATAACAAAAACCAGAATATTATTCTGAGGTGTTGAGGCCTTCAGTAATCCATAATGGCTGGCTTTGATGAAGTAAAGCACAGCTACGTTCCCAGTGGAAAACAACACCTTTTGCTTAATGGTGTTCCCCATGGACACTCCAAGAAATGAAATGTAAGCATTTTAAATATCACAGCAGATCCTTTTATATAATATATATTGTGCTGAATTGAATTCAAATAAATAAATAAATAAATAAATAAATAAAGAAGAAAAATCCATTCTCCTTAAAATTAATTTTTAATACTTTTGAGCTGAAAACCCTCAGTATGGTAGAAAAACCTGTCAGAACTGTTGCTGCCCAGCATTCAGGTTTGCAAGTCAGAAAGAATTCTGGAAATATGAACTTGTTCACTGCGAGAACACTTACCATCTTAATATCCCACTTGCATTCAAAATTATGCCATTCCTACGTATTTCTGCATGAAATATTATGAGGGATATGTACTGTATTTTTTCAAGCACCTACTGTAAATATATATATATATATATATATATATATATATATATATATAGACAACAACAATGGCGTTGCTTTGAGAAGCTAAAACTTGTTACTTCCATGAGGAATATCTCAGACCTCTGATATTTGGTAAACTATGGACCCTTTTGGGTTGCTTGTCTCCATATCTAGAGACCAACCTGAATGCTGGAGTATCACGAGAAGCCTAATTCATGCAGACTGAAAAATAGTTGGTTCTACTAAAAAATAACTCTACATGTATCAGTGGAATTTCCAAGATGTGAAAGTAAATGAACTCGTCCACACAAATATTTATTTAACTTTATTTTAATGCCAAACTGGGTGTCTGTGTACGCAAATATCCCTCCATATTATCTCTGAAACAAGGACATGATCTAGCATATTGCATATTTAGGTATGTTATCTTTTGCTCTAATCTAATAAAAGAATTTTGAAATGCTTATTTTATTCCTGCTTGATTAAAAATATAACTGGATCTGTCATTTAGCAACATTTCTTTTCAGGAAGTGACAGTAAGGACACTACAAAAAATACCTGTGAGTGTGAGAAGCCTCACCAATGTGGGACACTGTTTTTCCTAAATTAATTTCAGAATTAGATATCCTCAGTAATTTTGTTGAGAATGCCATTCTTCCAGGTATGACAGGCCTTCAGATTACTGATTATCCCACTTTCAACATGGCTAGTACCAACAGAGCACAATATATTTTGATTGAAAATTAACTAACTTCATTTTAGCTGAATTAATTAAACACAGTGAAATAGTCAGATTCCACCCTGTGCTCATCTTCTGCTGAGCACACCCTGAGAGCTTTTCACAACAGCTAGGGTTATGGTACACCAGGGTTATGGTACAAAGTTGAGTGAGTGACTTGACAAACATTACAGCCCTTGTAAAGACCCATTTGCATACAGGGGCAAGATCCAATTTTGTACTTTACCCATCTGACCATGTTTCCCTTCATTTCAGAAGAGAGAAACAAGATGAAGAATTCAGAAAAGAAGAAAAAAAAAAAAACAAAACAAACAAACAAACCAAAAACAAACAAAAAACTCCCGAACCTCCTATTTTTACCAAGCCATTTTGCAGCTACTCCTTTCCCTTGCAACTGTAATGATAGCTACACATGTTTTCCAATGTATTCCTTGCATGATTAAAAGCAAGTGTTTTACAGGTGCTTTTAGATATGCATGCACTTTGAATATTCTGCAGGTCATTCATTAGTAGATCAGATATACATCTAAACAAAGACTCATTATTTCAGGGAAGAGACAACAGTAAAGCCCAGTTTCTACAAATTTAAAAATTATCTAAGAAACGTTTTGCTAAAGATGTTCTTTATCTGTTTCCAGTTTTACTTCATGGAGTACAATGAGAAACAAGACATGCAGAAAAGGTTGTTTGCCACTTGAATCCTAACTAACTGAGAGACTGTCTCTACTGCTTCTGAGCTCATATCATAAAAACTAGACAGAAATCAATGTAAGACAACGAACTTCAAACTTTACTTTCCCCTCAGTATTCTAAAGTGGCACAGCTAAGTTGGGAAAGTTTTAAATAATGGAAGTCAGTGAAGCCTAAATCACACACAATGGTGAAAGCTGAGATGTGAGATGGAGATGAAATTTTAAAGCTAATTAAATTCAACCAGAGCCTCTCAAAGGCAACATACCAGCTTAGCCTCCCATGCTAACATTTCGTTTTGAAGGGTGCAGTAAATGGAGGCCTTTCATGGCTGCAGATTTCACAATATGATCCACCAGCTAAACCTGAGAGAGGAGAGAAAAAAAAGATTAGATGCATGGATTACTGTACTGAATAGATGCCAAGGCCAAGATAAAAAGAATAGATAAGTTAGGGCTTCTGAGGAGCTAAATTTGAAGCCAACCGGCAAAACGGATTGAACTTTATTACCTCTAGTCACTGAGAAATTCCCTAGACAGTTGGATGTAATTTGAAAAGGTCAGAAAAAAATTTTCCTTCACAGTATTATTGCTTCATGCTTTAAGGGTGTATCACTGTGAGATGCCAGCTCTAATCATTTTTATTGACCTGCTCTAGAGAGACAGACAGATGCACAGGGAGTCACGACAGACAGGTATGACATATCCTGCCTTTGTTTCCAGTTTTAAAACATATTGCACAGTACTGGGTATGTTTCAATGTGAATAATTTCATTTTATTCTTTTCCACATCTGAGAAACATTTCCTTGTTTCTCTAAAACAGCACAGAAGGGGGGAAGGAGAGAAACCCTGTGCATAACATTGGAAACTTGCTGCAATTTTTCATATTTGATCTGAGAATTCATTGTATTCTATGTAAATCTGAAATACATAAGTGAAATTCAGTAAGTGCAATAAGATTTTCTAGACATTTTTAGGTATGCTCACTTGATTTTATTTTTTTTCACCTGTAGGGGAGCAGATCTTACTGAATAGACTGTATGAATGACCTTCAGCATACTAACAGTACAAGCTTTATTACCAGTGTGGCTGTCTTGGGGGAAAAAAAAAACAAAACAACAAAACACCACAACACAAAAAACCTCATGAAGAATCAGAAAACAAACAAACCCATCCCAATTACAGTAATTAAATTCTTTGACTTAGCATTTACAAATGCTTGCAATCAAATATGAACATTTGCTAACATTACACTTACAGTCAATTTTTTGTCATGCAATTAAAATCAAAAGAGATTTAAGAACACAAAAGAAGAATTATCCAGCCCAACCCTCGGAAAATTTTTAATTAGCATTAGATTTTCTTTTGCTCAGAAGATATTTTTCCTTCCATTCATAATCCAAGCATGTGTCTTCCAGGTACCTTGACCCTGAATGCACAGCAGAGACAATTAATGGCCATTAAAGTACAGCTCTGTGAGTTCTTCTACTGTATTATGTTTATGGACCCCACCTGGAAGCTGACTAAACCTGTTTCCACTTGGATAAGAAAGTGATTTCCATATGGTCATATTCCCTCCCTTCAAGCCTTGCGCATCATGAGGATAACATGAAATTGCAGCAGAAGAGTTGCATATATATATTTTTATTTTTTTTCATTCCTCCAGAACTTTATGACTCTGAAAGGAAGTCAGAAACAAACTGCTTAGCATCAAGAATGGTTCCACTAATGGTAGCAGATACTTTCAATTGAAATGGATTTTTCAACAGAGAAGACGCACAGATGATTTAAATGTAACACTTTCTTCCACAATTTAGGAAGCTCTTGAAAGAAGACAAGTGCATCTGTATATATGGAAAAGGGGCGGGGGAGAAGTAATCACTTATTAGATTTGCAACAATTGATTTAGACTCTACTGCTATATTTTTTTTTTTAAATCAGATTTCCACTGTGAGCTTCAGGATGATGCAGAAACTGAAATAGGAATTTCGTTTTCTAAGATCACAGATGTGCAGCTATGGAGGAACCCTCCAGCTTTTGTGGCAACATGACAACATTGTGATTTTCATTCCTGTTTTTTCCTAACAGAAGGAGAGACAAAGAAATTAAGTTCTATTGTCCCACTGACTTGAGCTCAAAGACGAATTCATGCACCCTATCAATCTTTTTGTCAAATAAAAAACCCTTATTCATCATGAAAAAATATTGGTTCAAGGCACGAACACTTGACGTCAGAACTCAATTTTCCAAAAATATTTCCCCATCAACATATTTTGATGCCATTTGCAACACAATAACATGATGCCACATCATTCCATGTTTACAAGACCCTCACCGCCTTTGTTGCTATTCCTTTTTTCCTCCTGTTTCTTCGTGTTAACAGACAAGTAACTTAAACTCTACTCATTGTAACTTAAACTCATTGTACCACTTATGGAAGGGGTAGATCTTTTTCCATATGACATCCTTCTCAATCTAAGACAAAAAATGTGTACGCTGATCCCATTTAACTCTCTCACACAGGTGACAAAACTCTCCACTTTTTGTAATAAATTTTATGATATTGTTTGCCTTCCACATGATTATCAGCCATGCAGAAGGTAAAATTCAAAATACTGCTAACTTGCACTGTAATAATAGGCTTAGTTAACCACCAAAACAGTTTGCTCAGAAAGGTGAGAAATTTTCAGTTACTTATAGTTGGGATTTCATTTTAAACAATATTCTCAAAGTTAAACAACAAGTTGTTTGCTTAGGTACAGGAATCACACTTCTTTCCTTTCCAGCCTTTAAGTCTAAAGTGTTGTGATCCAAGTGGAACACCACTTGGTGTAACAGGATCCCACCAGTAGGATGTCTTACTTCCTGTTTTTCTGTTTGCAACCAGGAGACTGCAACATTTGCATATATCCAATTTGAAAATGAAGACCTTGCAATTCTGTTGTGTCCCAACAATGAAAGAAATTATATGTGCCTTTGTCTTGTGAACACTAGATTACTGAAACCCATCCAGCATGTGATTTTAGCCAATTAAAAAAAACCCATGAATCCACATTATATTTTTTTTTCTGTTGAAAGCATGACCATGAGAGCTACAAGACAGGTATTCCCTGTAAGGTCTTTCACTTGAAAGAGTCCTGCACCTCATTTCTAATACAATACCCTTCCTCCCCAAACAGATGGTAACAACGGAAAATAGCATTTGTCTCTCCTAACCAATGGCCAGAGTCCTCACAGGACTCGAGGGAGGTCTACATTCTCATATTTGTTTTACCAAGATTAGATGTTGCCCATGTATTCTTCAGTTTTGTTCTGACCAGCTGACCTGCTTAAGACATATCCCTCTTAAGATGAAAAAAAAATCCCACAAAAACTGAAACAACAAAAAAGCTGGCTTTAGAGCATGCCCCAAACACAATCCTAGTTTGAGATGAACTCCAACATCACTTCAACCTGCAGCAGGCCATGTTGCTCACATACATAGCTCCCACAAAAGAATCAGGTAATTATTCTGCAGATGTGAAGGAACTGTTTGAGATGGATATGAGTATAATTACTGAGATTAACTCCAGCAAGCAGCATTAGGTGGTGGCTGCCAGTTTTACTACTTCCAAGTGCTGCAACAAGTCTTCTTTCTGAATAGACTAGCTACTGGAAAAGGCTGGTGAGCATATCTGTGAGCATTTGGTTTTGCCTTTTTTGCATCCTTAAGAATAGATCCCAAATCTTCATGGTCTCAGAGGTCTTTTCCAACTTAATGACTCTATGATTCTTTGTCAGTTAATCACTTAGTAAATATTTGCTTTCTCTTAAAAGCCACTCTATGATGTGTGTAATTTGAACCTGACATTTTTTTGCTATACAGAAGAAATACAGCACTCTCAAAAAAAAGAGAGTGCTGCAATACACTTACTAGATACAATGTTTATGTCTTGAATGGCAACTCATTCTTAAAATAGACCTTCTTCAAGACATAGGAAAAAAAAAACACTTTTAGATTTACTGTGCATAATAATACATTTTGCCAAATTCTCTCATGTGAGGATTTCTCACTGATTCAGCTCCCAGCTCTAATATCATTAGACTTAACATGCAACAAATTAGGTTTGAGAACAATGAAATGCAATTAAAATGCCATATGTACTGCATGAGAGATAACATTTTATGTATGTTTAGTGGGAAGAAAGGGAAAATCCTTAGTTGTTATTAAAGTTATCATGAAGGAATCTCAAAAAATACACACACAGGATGAACTTACAACTGATTTTTCCTCTCAGCACTTCAGCTAGCAATTCAGTGTTGGTCAATCACATGAATGAGAATCTAAACATTTGAATAAACAGCAGTTGCTATCACTTGAGTTCTTCTGTATCTCTAAGAAGAGCAGTGAGTATATATTTCCAGTCAGCAGCTGATTTAAAAGAATTATCCGATACACAGTCCTTAATGATTTGGGCAACATTGAACTTTAAGCCCTTCACCATTTTTCTAGAGTTAAATTTAAATCTACTGTGAGAAAGCATCTTTATTGTTGAATCCCCTCCAATTTGTACTCACTATAAATAATTATTTAATAAAACTGAATGTCAATTTTTGTACATTTTTTCCCTTGGTATTAGAACTTTTTTGGAATCCAGAACATATAAGTGAGTAAACTGTTTGGCTGTTCTACAAAATAATAATGGAGATGCAGCCAAGGCTCTTATGTTGTTTGTCATAGCATTAAGCAAATTAGAGTTTATATAGTGCAATATAGACACCACAGGTTTCTTTTTAAAATTTTGTATTTCTAATAGATTAATTTCTTTTTTTTTTAGGCCTCAGATTTCACTCTGAGTGAAGTTGACTCTCTGTGGGTTCTACTCCAAAAATTCAACTCTGGAATTATTTAAACCCAGTAGATGTGGTAGGAAAAGCTCTTTTCAAGGGCAGACTTTAACATCTACCATTAATTTAGGTATTCAATCATTTCTTTAAAAGTGTTTTCGAGGACTGCTTTTGGCTTTCTGCCTTAACACAGCACTGACCCATCTCCAGCCACACGAAAGCTAGAAAGCAACAATATACACTTACTCTTTGCTGAATTGCCTTATTTGTCAAGTGAACTCAACTTTTCAATTACATAATACATACGTATAAATATGTATACATCTATAAATACATAATGTATTACAAATAAAGCCATTGGTGAATGGTCAGAACTAAGAAGTCATTTTACTTTGTACTGTATGAGCTACAATGGATGCACCTGTTGCCTTGAAGAGTCTTCCACTGAGTTAACAAAATACAGTGTTTTGATTATTTTGCAGCAGTTCACTGCAGCCTTGCAACATTTCAGTATTTAATCACTTACAGCATATTTGTCTATGACAAACAAGCACAAGAGTTAAAATGGTACCATTCATATTTATGCCTCCCTTCTATGTCATGCTATTTATAAGAATGTTTTTTTTTTCCCTTTGCTTGTATAAAAATAGCACCTGGAGTCCCCAGCTCTTTCCAGCACTGACTACAGTCCAACTAATTCTCTACTTTCCACCTTCAGAAGCCTTATAGCTGAAGTTGGAATGAAAGAGAAACAAAGTGACTCGCCTAAAATCTTTCTTTTATCTCTCCTTCACACCTGCATGGACTTACAGGGTTGTTGGTTTTTTTACTTCTAAAGAGATGAAAAAGACTTTATAGAGAAACACATGGTACAAGGACCAAAATTCATACTATAATGAAGAAATGGGGAAAGAGTCAATATTGTGCATAATATTTTAGAGCCCACTGGCACTGTTGAAGGCAGACTCAAACTGTATTGTTAGAAAAGCAAAAGTAGAATCAAAGCAAAAACACTTAAAAGTTACACAATCTAACAAAAAATAGCTGGGCAAAATATTATTAAGATTTGATTTTACACATCTGAGAGTTCATGTGCTTGGAAAGAAGTATTTTGTTGCACTGGGACTTCGGCCGAGTTTTCTTCTTTCTTTCCACAAGTAAAATTTCCATTCTCATATCCAGAGAGATTAACATGAAAATAGTCTCCAGTTTAAACACAGTCTAATGCTACTCTGGAGACTAATAAGCACATGGATAATTTTCATCTAAGAGAAAAATGACTTTTTAGCCTGTTTGGGAAAATACACTGGCAATGATGGGAATATGCTCCAAATGCCCCAAAAATGGTCAACCAAAGTGGAATTGTGAAGAAAAAGAAGAGAGAGATGGTGAGAGTTTTGCTAAATTTTCAGTGGGATCTTTACAGCTGTTTTGATGGATTATGCATTTGTACATGCATTCACATGAGCATGCCAAATACAGATAGAAACACACTTGCTATACTATGCAACCACAACTTTCAGACAGGCGTTTTCACTACTTTAAATGCAGTTAGGCACATTTTTATCTGCTCTTCCAATTTTCCCTCTGAGGATCTATAGGCTTGGAAAAGCCATTATTCAAAAATCATGTCTCTTGTAGTAGATACTCACCCAAATTAAATGCTCTGTGCTTATGGAAAAATAAAAATGCCACACACAGATTAGTTCATAACTGCCATGCAAGCATCAGCCAAGTGCATACATACACACTCAGAAAAGAATCAAACTATATTCAAATACTCATAATGTTTGGTTCTACTTTTCAGCTGACAGTTGAAACCTGAAATAGTGCATTAATAGACATTCTAATATAAGGAAACTTACTTTCTCATGTTGAGGCTTTATTCATTTCATGGCAGCTCTGTCTGACACAGAAATTGGCCCAAAGTATGAACCTCGGAAGTTCACACAAGTGCACACTCAAACAAATATATACAATATCTATCAGAAGAAAAGGCTGCAGCCTCACTGTCATTGATGATGAGGAATGTAGATGGGAGGAAACACAATAATAAATGAGAGACTATTGAGGAGAGGTAGTATGAACAAAGCTATGTGAGTTTGAAAAGAAGACCAGAAATCTCCATTTAATGTCATTGACAAAGGAGCTAATGGAATTATCCAAGAAAGGAATTTATTCACATACCTTGAGTCTTCCTTTCTGAGAATATTTCTGCATAGACATGGATAACAACACAATAAGCAGAGTATCTCTAATATGGCAGAAAAGGCGGTATTGACCTACTGTGCTTTTCCTTCTCTTACCATCTTGTGTAGTTTTAGATAGATGAAAGTAATTTTAGATTAAAAGCAGATTGTTTCTAATTAGTATAAAGAAATACAAAAGGAACAATTCAGTCTGTATTGAAGAATAGAGAAAAAATTAGGAAATTTAATTTAAAAGTAGAATTAACAAAGACCAGTGATGTGAAAAAGAAATTTTTAGTTATCAGCCTTGATTTGACAGAAGTTTGCAGATAACATACCGTTATTACACTTGCCCTTTTGACACACATATGGTCGCTTGAAATACAGACATGAAGTAAATTAATGAATGAAAAAATGAAGGTTGAAGCTTAATCTGAGCAGAAGAGGCATAAGAACATCTAGCAGAGGAAAGCATATGGAAAAGTTCACATATAAAGTGACTGTGATTCTGTGATAGCACAGAAATAGTTGATCAAGTAGGGGTTTACAAGACTTTTTGAAATCCATGCTGACACAAGACACTTAGAAAAAAATATTCACCATTTGTGATAGCACTCCCAGATGTCTGGAGTAGCCTAGTAGAATAACAGACTTTGGTTTTACCTTTCAAAGGTTAATGAACTTTTTCTCAGGTGTGTAGCATTACTCATACACTATTAGAAAGAGAAATTGCAGTATGATAAAGACCAAACTAAAACTCATGGTCAACCTAAAGATCTTTAAGTAGAAGAGAAATATGATCAACAAGAAAAATCAAAACTACCCAGATTGTGTACCAAGCACAAGGAGAAAGAGACAGACATGAAAGAGGATCATGGTAAGTGATGAGGTGAGATACAGCGATAGTATAGAAATAGAGTGAACATGAGATAGCAACTGGACTATAAGAGAAAAGGAGCCTGGAGAAGGAGAACACAGAATCTGGGAGAGACTAGAGGACTTCACTCTGGCAGGGTCCTGAAGGCGTTTTTAAACCAGGACCCTTCATACCAATGGGTATTTTTGAGATGGAGCTTGAAAGAGAAAGGATATGTAATATGTTCTTCCCATTTTTTGAGGGGAACGTTAATTGCTTAATGTTGTACAATGAACTTTAAAAATAGAGAACATTTAGTTGCGCAATAGATTTAGACTAAAACTGACTTAAAAATGCTCAAGTGAATAACTGACGTGTAAGTTATTTTGTGTACGTGAACTGTAAGGTGTTCTAGTAAACTTATAACAAAAAGACTACTTCAGAATGCATCAGATCTCAGAAATTCAATGCTGGAAATCAGAATAGATATGAAAAATGCCAAAAATTATCCATAAAAGCAGAAGATATTTTCTGACTTGCACCCTGTAAAAGATTCCCCAGCGCAGCCACAGCAGCCTCTTTGTTTTGAGAAATACCTTAACAAGGCAAAGAGGTAGCCCACAGAGCCAAAACTGAGACATTAATTGCTTGGAAGACCAGAAACATTGCTCTGATTTTGGAACCAAAAGATCCCTGGAATCCACTGGAAATATCTGCACAGAGGGGATGAATATATACAATCACTCAACTCATTCACAGAGCAGAAACCAAGACAGCACAGTGTCTCATCTTTCCTTCCAAGTCAGCCCTGTATGACAAGAATTGCAATAAAGTGGACTGCAAAATAAAAGCTCCAAAAGCATTTGAGAAGGAGATGAAGAGAGAATTTCTGTGTTAGTAACAGTATGGTCTTTCTGTTGTAGGAAAAAAAAAAAAAAGTGAAATTCAACATGAATGGTTAAGCTAGAAGCAAGACAGATGAGTTCAAATCAAAGATACATATCAACAGTGCTAGAAACCATTTCCATTCTTAAATGGGCTTGTCTCTGAACAGAGATGCAATGTCACTACATGACGTGGGAATGTAAACCTGTAAAGCTGGTGCTGAGTGAGGAGGATGAATCTCCTTTTGGATTGTTACTCCTTGGCTCATGGCTGCTGTTCAGGTTAAGTACATTTTATAAGAACCAAGTCTCCTGGATACTTCAGATCCTTTTATGAGGGTGCTTATATCCATGGCTTTCACATGTGCTTCAAAACATTTCAATTTCAGTAGAACAAAAGTGATCTATTTTCCGTAGGAATTTGATGACCACTCACTTTTACTGATGTAGAATTTTGAGAAATAAAAGAAAAACAGGCAATTATTCATGTCACTATGCTATTTTCCGGCATGATTTTTGTACTCTTCTTATTTGAGGGTTGGCTGAAGAACTCATACATGTTTATTTATCGTTATTTGTTTAATTTATGCTTAAACTAGCTGATTTTGGAACTAAAGAAAGATATAATCTTAAAAAATGTTATTGTACCTCTTTACTAAGCAATTTTATACACATTCTGTATAATACATCGCTTGAGTGCAGCGCACGTCAGAAAATACCAAACACACCTTTACATTGTTGACTGGAAACAAGAACCTGTTGCAAGGCTAAATCAGCTTTTGCAGCTATATCATATAGATGCCCTGAGCAGGAGCTGACTGCTGCCACCAAGATTCTGGCCTGAACTTCTATTTTAAAGGCCAAAAGCAAATACTGCACACTTCTTTCACACAGATTTTGCTCTCTAACAATAGTTGAGTAAAGGTCAAAGTTTGGAAAGATTTTCTGCATTAAGTTTTGTATTTCTTTAGCCATTTATGGGGAATTCGCTGCTTTATTTTCTATGGGAAAAAAAGGTCTTGGTAGATTCTTTTACGCTATGGGCTAATCCATTCTTTCTTTCACCTACCAGATAACTGAAGATCTTCAACTGCCCGAAAGATCTTGTCTATGAATCATTTATTCTAGAAATTCACTAATGAGAGCAATGTCTGGACACAAATTTTCATGGTTTTTTCAAACTCAATCTTAAAACTAGTTTAGATTTGTGTGTCCCTTTCCCTTCCCGTGTTCCAGAAGTTGATGCTTCTCTCTCTCTTTTTCTCTTTCAGTATTCCTCGCATAAAGAAGTCAAGCTCTATTGAGGGTGGCGAAGTACTTGACATTAAATCTAGTGCAACATTTTATGACTCAGAGCTCCTGATAAATGTGATTTATTAGGGATAAAAGCTTTTTCCTAGGTCAGATGTCTGGGCTGAAGAGACAGTTCATTATAGAGGATCTCTCATATTTAGCAATGTAATAGGAATGAAGCGATTTTTTTGTCATAGTGGTCCAAATCTGACTTGTACCACTACTGTTCTCCTCTTCAGCCAGCTAATTGTCAGCTGAACAATGAAGGGACCTGGAACTAATTTATTTAGGAATATGTTCCATCTGTAAAGCCTCTGCTAATGGAGTACAAGAGGCCATGACTAAAGGATTCAGGTATAAAGTTTAAGACCTTATATAATTACTTGCAGAAAATATCATCAGCTCTACATGTCAACTTACACAAAAACAGAACTATTGAACCTTTCAAAAGGGAGTATTGTGTTCACAAAACTAAAGTAACCAGGACAATTTCTATTCACCATAACTGTGGAATAACAGAGTCCAAAGAGTTCTCTCATTGCAGCACACAGAAGAAAATAGGTTCAAACCATTTGAGATCAAAAGATCTGACACTTTTTATAACTATAATCATAGCTACCTACGTTGAACCAGGACCACTACAAATGTCTTGGGAACATTTGTGAAAGAACTGTCCAAATAAGAAAATCAGAACATTACAAGTCAAATTATTATTTTGGTACAAATAGGTACAGTACTTACAACCCTTGCTTTTCATTTTGCCAATACATTGTGTATAAAGCTTCTGATGAAATTACTGAATTGTACATGGGAGCTGACCCCTGAATATCTAAGCTCTGAAGCAAAAGAATAAATGGATTGAAAACTGGACATATGCCGTATGGTGGCTGATCTATATTAAGAACACTTATACTCTAGGTATTCTTTTGTACTACTTGAAGACTTATTTACAGTGTTGCATCCCACTGAACTATGAAGAGGGATTAAGTGCAATAATGGAATACCTTAATCTGTGCAGCTCTAAATAAAATTAAGAAAATTAATTGTATTTGCATTTTCTTGCACAGATTAATGCAGTTAAAAGCTTTCCCATGACAATCTGAAACATGCAGCCCAATTTTCCTATTATAAAAAAAAATGGATTTTAAAAAAAAAAATTCTTGAAAAAGGAGAAATCTGTTGTTGCAAAAGTACTTTTAATGAGATCTGTTTAATCTTTCTGTTATTTGATTTTATTCCATTTACTATCTAGCCTTATTAAATTTGCAAAATAGCTTGTTTATCTTCATTCTGGGAAAGTAGGTGCCTATAATTTGCAAATATGTCAGTCAAAAATAGACCAGTAACATGTTCCTGGTTGGCACATTGTCAAGGCACACAATGAGGGAGGCTCCCTCCTCTCTCTCTCACACACACACACACACACACACACACACTCCTTTCTCTCTCACATGCACACACTCAAAAATGTATCCAGTGGAGTAAAATATTCACATTAATACTGGAAGCGATGGAGAAGAACCCCGGTCGACATCCCATCTGTTCCCTTGAATTAAATTTAGAATTCATATGTAATATAGACATTTCTGTCTGAATATCATAAAGCTCTGACACATTCAGGCTTTCATTAAAAAGCTCTGAGATGTGACTTGAATAACAATCTGTCTTAGCTAATTAGTATTTTCAGTTTAGCATATTCACTTTCAAACGTATTGCTGTTTGCACATGGTAATTTAGGTAAACAGAGCCCATCCACAGCTGCATCAATTAACACTGCTAATCAAAACTGAATTCAGGTAATTAGGCACATTTATGCAAAAAATGTGTAATTTGTGGGGAAAGCTAGATTCTTCAGTAATATTTCAATAAGTCGGAGTCTTTTTGCAAATAAGGCAAGAATATAATGGTAAATCAGCTCTAACATATACACAATACATAGTCACAAATATATAAATTAAGTCTCACTAATTGGTCTGTATTTTCAGAAATTTGACAATATTTTTTTCATATAAATGTTTTCTTCAGTGTTTCTACATGAAAGAGTAGATTCATTTCTGATGGAAGTTCTAGTGATTTTAAAAGTTAATGTTTTCTGATGTGGTTTTTGAACTGTTGAACATGATAGTCCAACTTGTTTTCATTTTCAGACAGGAACATTTTAATGAGAAAGCCCTCAAGTAAATTAAAAGTTTAATTTCTTCAAAGGAGAAGCATTTTTGTTTACCTTCAAAGAAAAGCTAGAAATTTCTGCCACAATCCATTTCAAAAATGTAAAGTAGTAAATGACTCTAAAATGTCCTGCCTCGATCTATTTTCACATCCTTTCCTTCCCTTTCTCTCACTTATTTGAAACCCTCCAAAACCTACAAAAAAAACCCCCAAAACCAAATTTTAAGCAGTGTAAGAAACTGCATATTCATAAGAGAATTTTAATTTCTATTGAATGGAATGAAGGAATGTTCATTGAAACATTATATTCCAAGAGTTTTCATATGCAGCTATGCAAGTTATTCAAATTCAACTCTCTGTTATGCACTCTTTCAGAAAGCTACACAGGTCTGATGAACAAGGAATGCAATTATCAACTTGCAGCTACTTTTCCATGATGAAAAGAAATACCTAGGCAATTGCTGATTTTTAACAGAAGCCTAAAATTAATCTACAATTTTTGTATCTTTTCCCTGATTTGAGGCTAACTCTGGGGGAAAATATGCAATACATTTTGTGCAGATTCGCAACATGGAATATATAGCTTCTGCTAAAAACTTTATTGTGAAGAAAAAGAATTTACAACTTTAAGGTCTAAGCCTATGTGGCTATTGAAATTGCAGTGTGTTTTCCAGTTATATGTAATGCAGTGCATATCTCACTACTCAGAAACTTTTCTCTATATAGAAAATTGCAGTTCGTTCCATTATAAAAATATTTTTTTAAATGCTACAATTAAAATGGCCTTAAGACTCCAATTTTCATTTAGCTATTGGCTGAGTAACATATCAAAAGAGTAGTGAAATAAGAGGGAAGAAGAAAAATAAAGCCTGTGGCAGGAGTAAAGTTCTGAGGTATTTTCTTTCCAAATAATCATGACTACTGCTAATATTAGAAATGCTGAACAAGATAATTTCTAAACAATTATCAGACCAACATAAAAGTATCTGTAGTTCCCTATGCCATTCTCAGTGGGAGCAATAGTGGGGACAAAGGAGTTTTTAACTGCACCTTTTTTCTGTTTTTTCTCCAAGAGAGAAACAGTCACTTATATGACATACCACATGCTAAACATCTCACCAATCTCTCACGTGACTTATTAACATTGGCATACAGTGAAGATCAGCAAAACAATCTTATGTGACCTGTCTCTGAAAGAACCTACTTGATAAATGCTTTTTCAAAAGAGCAAGGCAAAAGGTGAAATGGCTAACAGTGTTTATTTTAGATGTTATAGTCCGTAGGAAGTGAGGACAGTGACAACATCCTTGCCTCCTCCACCATCAACATTGTTAGCACTTTTTTTACCTAAAGTAGTCAGATATAATATTCCAGCAAACTTCCCAGAAATTCTTTAGTACACTGCCCTGTCTCTTCAGCCTGACATCTTCAGTAAATATAAGTAAACAGAGCTAGAAGAATCTCTTCACTGAACACATATATATTTACCTGACGTTATTATTTCATCATCAATTTCCCTGATGAACCACCCATTTGAAAATTTTATATCATGCTAGAGTATCATTATGTCATGCAATTTGGAGGAGGTTTTTCCGCAGAGGTTTAATAAATTTATGGTACTATTAGCTGATAACAGACAAGGAAATAATGCCTATCTCAAAAGAGAAAATGCTATATATGAAAGTAGGCTGGTAAATAGGTGTCTCTGACACATGTATCTTCATTTTTCTCCTCTCCTGTATTGCTCTACTCTAAAATATGGAAAATAATTGAGGCATCTTTCTCCTAAAAAAAATTAAAATTGGAATCTATATTCCAATTACTGTTAATAAAAATATGATGGATATGTATTACTACAAAGAATCTATAAATATTGTTTTCCTCAATTAAAATAAAAAGTTTCATCCTATTACAAGCACTCAAGAGCATTCCAGAATTATAAGCAAAACAATAAATATCTGAAGTTGTTCTCTCCACAGAGCATGCAACTCATTATTCACAACATAAAAAACTGTTGAAATGCTTCATGTTCCAGGTATTCATATGGTTAATTCAAGAACATACAAAAATTTTTAGTTTGAGAAAAGCTAAAGCAAGAGCCAAAAGCCAACAATTAGTACTCTACACTTTACGTGAGGAGAAACAGCTCAATAATTTGCAAATGTTGAAGGAAGCACTAGTTCCATAATTAAAAATCAGGCAGAGATCCTTTTGGCAAATGGATCTCTTTGTTAAACATCCCACTAATCCAAGCCTGAAGGTATAATTCAGTACCCTGGAGGATCCCCTCTATACTTTTGCCAGCTGTTCCATTTAGGTCACTCCACCACAAGTTTAGCTTTTATCTATTCCTCACTTTCTTCGCTGGGTCCCAGAAGCAGCAACCCATCTCTCTGAAGGCTGTTTAAAGTGTAAATGAAAAGACGAGACAGAAGTGAGCTGCTACCTCAGGGTCCTTAGTTTCTGAACTGCAGTTCCTTGGACTTCCCTACCTTGACAGATGCAATATGAAATCTTCCTTGATGAAAAGTGAGGAGATAAACTGAATATGGAATGCAGATGGCACGTTCATTATCATTTTAATGCCTTACAGCTGCACAAAAGAATAGGAAATTCTGCTAGGCAGAAAGTCCACTCAAGACCAGACAGTTGGTAGCAGCCCTTCTGCCCTTCAGCCCAATTCCCAGCACTACTGCTGTTGGCATGCAAGCAAAAGCCTTCAAAGAGCTATTTTATCTCTTCTCAGGTGGTCAGGGAGAGGTGGATTCAAGGAGAAGAAATAAAAAGAAAGAAACAAAAGGGAAAAGAAAAAAATCTGTCGTAGTCTGATCCGTAACAGTGTATGCCAAAGACCACGAAGAGTCCTGGGTGCAGACCTGACTCTCTTTCCACCCTCTTCTGGACCGGCAGGTAAAGGAAGGAGACAGTAATTCTTGAAGGACTTGATCGTGCAAGTTAAGCCAACCTCAAATAACAAAACTACTTCTAAATTACCATCATTTTGGTGCTCTTAACAAAAGCATAATTTACTAACAAAAGCAACAAAAATATGTGAACTTGATCCACTTATAACAGCTGTAGTCAGTGTAAATTTAAGCCCTCAGAGAGTCATCATAGTCCTCCAGACTGACTTTTAGACAGTATGCTGCTTTATAACAACACCCTGATCTCTTACTCTTAATGCGAAAGTTAAGTGTAATGCATTATAAAACAAATCACTGCCCTGACATTCATTTGTCTGCTAAATAAAGTCAGGCACATACTTTGGAAGGAATTCCTAAGTGTTCAACTTTTAACGAAAGATTTATAAGAAATGCAGCAAGCATATTACTGAGGTCTTTCCAATTTAATAAAAAGTAATAAAGTTTGCACACAGAGATACGAACTGCAATGTGAAGCAGATTTATAAGATCTATTGGAAATTAACTTATAGATTTTTAAAATGCTGTTCAGTAGCAGAGCCCCAGCAACTCCAACAACCATCTGCAAGACTTTACACATGCGAGCAATCCCACGGGTTTTAGACAGCTACTAAGATCATGTCCTGATCCTACCCATCCAGCATGACATACTGGCTACAGCCTAAGGAGCCACTTGTTCACACTTGTAGGAAGGATGGGAATCTCAGCCCTGAAGCAGCACAGCAATTCACACACCTGCACTCAGCCTGCACTGGAGGAAGCGCTCTGTCAGTCAAAAAGTACTGCTCTGCAAGCTCGTACATCTGATTTTTAAGGATCGGGGAGAAGGAAAAGCAACTCCAAGAGCAAGATTCAAGTCAACTTCCAATTCTGCGATGGCTCGCACAGGTGAGCAGCCCGTCTCCGACAAGCCTGACCCTCACCTGTGTCACCCTGCCCTGCACGCAGCAGCTGGCTCGAGGTCTCTGCTGGCAGATAAAGCGTATCCACAGCCATGTGCACTGCTTACCTCGCTGGCGCTTCCACGCTCTCCTGCCGGCATTCCTGCACGTGGAGGTTCATTGCAGGCAGCTGCTCCAAGTTGAGCATCCCCGTGGCACGGCTGCTCCGGCGGGAGCCAGCAGACTAAAGGCAGGTTGGCACTGGCCAGTTGTGCCACAGCCCAGCCGCGCGCCCTCTGCGATCGCATCTCACTGAGTGCAAAACGAAAATTAAAACTGTTTTTTTTTTTTTCTCTTACACTTAGAACAGTATGCTATATCATTCGTGTTTGCATTTAAATTGGACAGAATAATTTACCACTGGCTTTTAATTTCAGAAGGGTTAATCACCTCAGCAAAGGTCAATCAAACTTTAATCTCCAATAAAATTGCAGTAGCTTCAGTCACCTGCAGGACATTTATTATATTCTTATTTCCATGCAAAAGGATGCATCACTAATCTTCTAATTCTTTACATTAGCACATTTGCCATTAACATTTTACTAAAATTATTAATTCCTCCAAAACTATTACAAGAACTCATTTCTACACATCTCAGAAGATAATCCTGTTAAAAACCAGACACATCTACTGTGACATTGCTTTAGTTGTCTGCTCTAATCCTCACAACCATTTGATACCCCAACTGAGTTCTAACAATGCACAAAGTCTCAATTACAGAAAATATTACAGGCTTTAGTTTAGAACAACAATATACTGTTTTAGTAACTTAATCTTCCCTATTCTCTGCAATCACAATACTAATCTGTTTTGTCACTGCTCACAGAATTTTCTATTCAAAACAAAATATAGATTTTTAATTTTGCTTAACAGCTCTTGAAAAGCAATAGATTTTCAAGGATAAGTTAAAACCTAAAATCCATTACAGAGCATAGGAATAATAATCATGATAAGAATATGTTTCAGGCCTGCAGAGAAGTATTTCTTCACAAAACAGAAGTCTCTTTTGGGGTATAACCCATTAAAAATAAAGAAATAATAAAAAAAGTGTAGCTTGTTCTTTCAATTTGGTCTCCCCATTAAGAACAATTACTCTGCTATTAAACTGACTCAGAATTGCAAAGTCTCTGAAAAATTCATATCAGTATTAGTTTTAAACTACCATTGCAATATTAGCTCAAAATGAGAAAATTATTTAATTCAAACCAGAAAATTTTCAAATATAAAAGAGCACATTCCCTCAAAAATGTTGGTTTTAGATAAACATCAGCTATATTAGCTACTAAATGATGCACTCCTTGAAAAGTCTACTGTAACAATTCCATCTGAATGCTCAGAACTAATTTACCTGTAAAGACACAGAGAAAAGCAACAGAAAACTCAGGGAGAGCTAATTACAGAAACAAAAAACGCAAACAATTAATTTCCCAAATTTTAGAAGCTAGTACCAAAAAAGTCAGAATTTATTGGGCAGAAAAATACTAATACCAGCAAAATACATGGATGTCCCTTATCCTTCTACCATGGTCATATTAGCTCTTGTGAGAAAGAAATCTTGTATCTATTTAAAATGGATTTTTTAGCCATAATAACATTTTGACATACCGTAATGTAAATAAACTGTTCTCTCCCATCCCAATATTTCCTTCTCTGTCTCTCTGCCTCTCTCTGTCTCCGTCTCTCTCCTCTTTTTGTTTTAATATATGGCACACAGACAGACACACGCCCCCGTCACTGTCAATATGCACACTCATTAGCAATATGTCAGGCTGGCATTTTCAACACACTCCAGAGCATAACTGAACTACCACACAGTGCACACACACACACACACACACACGTTAAAATACAATTGCAGAGAAAAGAGCTCAGCGGAACAATGTTTAACTTGGAAAACTAGGTAAACAAACAAAAGGAGTACGTGAGATTCTCAGGCAGTATTTCACAAAGGTGCTGTGAATTCCCAGCTAACATCCTCGATGCTCCTCTCTTTTCATGCACACAAACACACAGACACAAATACACACACACAAGAGTATTTTAGGAAGACATTCTAATGCTGAATTGCAGATGCAAGAACACAGATTGTTCCCTGATTGGGTTTTTTTTATGCCTTTATGCTACATTCTAACTTAAAGTAATGTATGAAAATACAGCAAAACGTAAACCGAAGGTGTATGAGTTCCTAGAACATAGATTGTCAACAGCATTTCTCAGCTTCCAGCTGAGAAAATTAGCTACAAAACAACTGCATCCGAATTTTTTTGTGAAAAGCATCCGGCAAGACACCAAAGACCACTTAGAAAGGGTGAGTACCACTGAACTACAGTTTTGATTATTCACCTCATGATGCATTGATAAAACATATTCTAGATCGCTATTGCAACTGCTTTAAAATACGACAGAATAGCTTTACATGGCACCCTGAAATGAAAGGTATCATCAAAGGACCATGTACTTTATTTCTGAAAAGAACGAACAGTGGAGAAATGTATAGGGAAAGAAACATACCTTTAGTTATCCCAGCGAACGAGTTTTCAGCACATCTACATAGTCCTGCGGCTCCAGCAGTACAAAAGTCAACACTGCTGTGCTTGTGATCTCTGTGACAATGGCTTCATACTGCCGGCAATTTTTTCGATTAAACTTCTCAGACATGGTAGCAACTTTGTTAATTATGATATTAGCCAGCTGGCGGGTACAATCAATCATCCACTGTAAGAAAGCCAGACAAAGAGACATCTAATCATTGCAACCAGAGCAGATAAATTTTGTTCCTTTCTTATACGTGTCACAGATTCTATCCCTCCTGACCCTCTACACAGCCATCGACTGTCAAATTTAGATTCAGCAAGCTCCCAGCTTTTCTTTATCCCTGCCTTAGATCTGAAACTCCTGGTTATCAGGAAGACAAGCGTCACCAGCTGTCTCAGAACAGGAAGGCAATCAGGTGAATAGTACTTATTATCTCTCATTGCCTTCTGAGGAGCAACAAGATTGATTTTGGATCAACAACGCATCCAGATCTCAGGCACAGCTACTACACAGTCAAGTCTAGAATGCAGTGCATACGTAAAGCTGACCAGTTATTAATACTGCATACCAAAAGTTTGAGTGCTGCTCTTTTTTTGAGTTTTGTGTTGAGTTTATTGGGGGTTTTTTTGTTTTTATTTTTTTTTTCACTAAGAAAACTCTTAAAATTTTTTTCTCTAAAGCTGCGTTGGATATTCTCTTATTCCAGGCCTCCTTCCCCCCACCTCAGAAAACCCAGGCAAGCAGACCATACCATTACTCCAGGGACTCTGTTTCACAGTTGGATAGTCTTAATTGGGCCCACAGAAGCTGTTAGCTACCATTAAAGGCTTCTCTGTATACATCTTCCTCTCAACTAGTCTGATGGTACATAAAACCCCACAAGTGAAGCCTATGCTTTGAGAAGGTTAAACACGCAAATGTGTAATAAACCCAGAATATAAAAGCATCCTAACAAAATCTGAGCTGATGGTGAATTTCAGCATTGGTCTAGAAACAGGAATATATTTGGGCTTTTCATTTAGAGCAGCATTAAACAATCACACACACTTACTCTAAGACCTTTTTTTACAAACCAAATCCACTGCAAAGTGGTGGAAGTGCAAAGTGGTTCATATGAAGCAGACACAAAGGTCACAATAGAACAAAAGGTATCAGAATAATGCATTCTGGTACAAAAAACCCCACCAACTAACTTGATACATTTTGAAATGCTTGCCGACAGTTCCATTTCACTAAATAGAGTATAATAATCAATGAATACAAATTTATAAGGATGTGCAAAAAATTTTCAGGATCAGTTTTAGACTCTTGTTACATTGGCTGCCCTGGCACTTGGATCAAAGACTGCTTTTCCAAAACCATATTATTTTCAGAAAAAAATGATCTTATATTTACTGCACCTTAAGTGAAAGCTAATTTAATATTTAAGGTGGTATCCAGCAATACCATCTCAATCATGAAGATGATTTTGTGGACTTTACAGCATAAAATTATCTCTGTTTTTAATAAATCCACTAAAAGCAATATATTTTTTCTTGAAAGTTTTCGCATTCAGTTCAGCTGAAATTTTCACACTTTCTTGAAATGCAATCAGAATATATCAACAGTTAGAAAACAGCAGTGGAGTTACTAGTGGGAGTAACAATTATATCCTGACCTTTCTCCCTTGAAATTAAAGGATTGCAGAAACTTCTTTGCCTTTCAGAAGTCAAATTTTTCTCCTTTGTGACTTCCTCATGTGGAAAGTTTAGGAGGCCGAATACAGAAGAGTAATAGTGTTCATAATTCATTATTAAACACAGCTAATTGCTATTAAATTGATATTTGCTGGAAAAGAAATTATATTCTCAAATGTGATGTCACTGTGTTATTCATTTTGGATGACTGAGGTATTCAACCAGCTTCTCGGGCAGATATTGAAAGCTACACCAGTTCTGCTTTGCATCCTATATCCAAATTGTTAACAAAATGAGATCTAGCTCAAGTACCTCCACAACACATTTTCACCAATGCAATGGCAGCCACTGTTAAAAACTCCTGACTTAATTAAAATATCTACCACCAAGAGGATTTTACTCGGAAGACCTTCATGAATTATTTGTTCTCATTTCTATTGCTTTACTCAAATCAGATCTTACTTTATTTAGGAAGCAGCTAAATATGAAGAAATATTCATGATTTTAGCACAGAGATTTAAGGCAAGTAGAAAAGGACTTGAGAAGAACACAAAAAGAGGAGGCTGCTGTAACTTCTGATTCGTTTTTCTGGAAGGTTAACCAAAATCATCAGATACATAAACCTGTCCTTAGCAGTATCTCCAGTCAACCACCAGCATTGGTTTCTAAGATGTCAGAATATATCTGAGTTGGCAAAACTGGAAAAAAACCCAGGACAGTCTCTGATAGATACAGACTGACCTGGGATCAAACTTGGGACCCCAGCAGAATGTGTTTTTGTCCATTTTCAACAATTACATTAGTTTTTCCTCACATTCACATTTTTTTCTTTTTCATCACTAGGATGCACAGCATGACAGGAATCTGCTGAGCATGAATTATTATACCCATTTTCAAACTTGAATACTGGTAGAACAACCTATACACCAGATGGATGTACTAGCTCTCTCTATTAGCTCTTGTGGAGATTGCAAAACTGGTCTGAATTCAGTTTTAACCCTGCTTGAAGCAGGATGCTGGACTAGTTGACCTCTTCAAAATTGAATTATTCTATTTATCTATGAGCTGTCTAAGGCAAAAGCAACATAAATAGTAAAAATTATGAGATGATCCAGATTACAGCAATAAGAGATGTGATTTTTACAGGAGGACAAGGTACCTCATCTGTGTACTCCAGCCCTCAATTTCTTAAGCCTTTTGAAATATTAGCCATATTTGTCTGGGGGACTTTTTCCCCTGTCCATTGAGACAAAAATAGTAGAATTACCAAATCCTCCATACAACAAGAAGTTTAGAGAAAAGGAAACATGTGAAGGGGAATACACAAAGGAAGTACACAAAGACCTCCATGGAAGCAAGTGGACAACATACTTGATATAGGAGGAGAAAAGGAAAGTCAGTGGTAAAGGATGAGTAAACTCAGGATCAGCTAAAAGAAAATTTTCATTGGAATAGGGGGAGATGAAAAAAAGGATAGGCCATGTATATTCAGTTCAAAAAAAAAAAAGGAAATGTAAGCCATGGCCATAATAATGGTGGTACAGGCATAAAAGAGAGGTTTATTTTGGTAAAGACAGGACTACTCCAGAATTTTCACAGTATTTGTGACATTCTTAGAACACAGAATATGGGGGACGAGGAGGGGGGGTTGGAAGAAACCCAAACCACCAAAAAGGAACAAAAAAACCCCCTAAAATCCCGAAGATCCAGTGTAGAAAGAAGAGTAGAATCCATTATCTAAAGAAAAAAAAAATAAAACATCCTATTTGTAAACTTAACTTTAAAAATGTCCATCTAATAAACCTCCCATTTTACTCTCACAAATCCTGCAAATCTTCCATTCAGTACCTCATAACAAGAAATTAGGTGAAATAAAGCACTAATATATGTAAATTATACATTTAAAATAATGAACAATGTAATGAAAGGAGCACTCTTCACATTGCAATCCAGTGGGCTTTTAAATTGACTTTTAATGCTCGGTGGCTGCCAATTAATAAGGAGTCTACTTGTTTGATTCTGCTAGAAAATACAAACAAGGAGAAAGAAAGCAAAGTGTAACACAAGGGCACAAAGCCAGTGCAGGAGAGTACACTAATACCAGCACAGAGCTTTAAGGGAACACATGGAGCAGAGCCTGTGTGCAAGGACCAAAACCTGTCTGCAGTGAAGCTCTTCCTGAAAACAGGAGCTTTGAAGGCTTGGTGGCACACTGACCCTCTCACTCACTGATTCCCCTCTCACTTCAAGAAAAAGCATATTTAGCTACAGACTGAGACCTTATGGTATGGTTTCTCTTTTTGGCATGTCATATGCACCTGAACTAGCTATGGATATTTTTTCTTTTTAATTTTGTTTAAAGCAGTTGGCCTGCAGTATAAACTGCACATATATTTCACTGAAAAGAATGAAATAATAAAGTTTCACAGTGCAGAGCGATGTCTGCAAAGGTCACACACAGCTTCTCGAGGGGGAAGTGCCATGAGGCAGATGTGAAGAGGCCACATGTTGTGTCAATTCTCAGCACAGAATGAGCAGAGGTGAAATATTAATGCATTGCAAGGAAAACAATCCTGCCTGTATTCTAGGAACTGACAAAGAAAGAAGAAGGGGAGAAAGACAATTTCTCCACCTGCAGCATGATGAACAGGTCCAGTTTTATCCCACTATAATATTGTCAGGACTCTCGAACTAAAGGACTTCTGTTCTGTCTGCTGTGGCCAGATGCCGACAAGACTGGAAGCTGCAAATGTTTTTTCCTTGCCACTCCCTTTCACCAATGCTCTGCTGCTTTGTTACCTGCACTAGTAGTCAGACATACCTCTGTAAACTAACCATTAAGATTATAGACACTGCATATATACACACCAGCATCCTGCCTTTGACACTGTCCACTAGCAGGTGTCCAAGAAAAAAAGTAAGGGCAAGCAAGGAGCAATTTTCGTTCCTGATGTACACTCCCAGCTTCTCCCCACTCATAGCATGGAAGTTAACTTAGCACAAATCCAGGATGGCTTAATGCAACGTATTGACCAAGAATTTCAATTCTGTTACCTACACAACATAAGAGCGAACCAAAAAAATCAGCACCAAGGGTGCACAGTTAAATAACTGACAATATGTCTCTAAAACAGAAATGCTTGTGGGAATAAGAAAGACTGAGCTGAAATCTACAAAAATTTAATCTGTCCTAAACTATTTGTTTGCCTATTTTTAAAAAAAAGACAAGCTGTTCATTAATACTCAGGCTAAAAATTCTGGATTTGAAGTAGGGTTGGGGGTTGTATCATTCTGCAAAGATGAGGCAATAAAAAACTTGCATTGTCTTAATGGAATGACAGTATATAAACCTTCCCAGAGAGCCTCTCACTAGGTCAAGTGAGACATCTGAGCACCACAACTCCAGGAGTTAGTAACAGTTCTTCCCTAAAGGCAGTGTTTGCACTGTTTTACAGGAAAATAATTCCCAATGTTGTGGTTGAAAAGGTTTTTCCACAGCCTGAAGGCATCTCCTATGCAAAAATTCTCACCTGCAATAAACTGGAACTGGGATGGCAGAAATAAACACACACACACACACACGTAGAACAAAATAACAACTGAATTAAACAAATGCTTATTCTGGAGACAACAAACACAAAATACATTGGAGAAAACATATTGCTATGCTACAGCTAACACAATCTCTTTAGATTATATGGTACTTATGTTTAATGTGTCATTTTATATTTTTCCCCAAAATAAAAAATGCGCTTACAGCTGAAGTAGTCTCATAAAATTATCCATTCTGTCTGAATAAAATTGAAACACGTAAAGTACTAATAACATGGCAGAAGCAAACTCTGGTACATGACCCATTAGAAAGGTTGCAACTTCAATGATCCAATCAAAGTCACATAAGCCAAACACCTAACAGGCAGGAAAAAAAAGAGGAAAATCCAACAACACAAACCACTAAAATTGTCTGATTATAATTCATTAAAACAAAGTATAGAGTTAATGTAGTTGCATTTTGCGTCTGGATTCTATGAAGATAGGTCTCAAATTGTGAAACTGCCCAACACAGCATCCAGGATATTAATAATTTTTTTAAATTCACTTAATGAGCTTCTTTCAATACAAACAGTTAATTTCCTGACAGATAATACTCTACAATTGATTCAATTCAGAGCACTGAAAAGGCAACAGCTCCAAAGGCAATTAAAAAAAAGAAAGATAACAAGGAGGCCAAGTCAGTCATCTTTTTTTCCCCAAACTCTAAATTTATTCCTCATATGTTTTTAAACTGTTTTTCACATCAATGTCACTTATCTATTATTTCTAATATTAGATACAGAGAGCTCTTACAGAGTCTTATGTCAAAAAGTACCTGAAGATCATCTAACAGCAAGAGAAGTGTAGTTTAGAGTTAGGGGGAGGCAGGTGAGGGGTTTTAGTTTGCTTATTTGGGGGAAATATATTTATTATATCAGGCAAAAATTATCAAGCTATCTTTTTTGCAGTAACAGCAGATGTCATTGTATTGTATCAGATTCAGGTGTTTTTTTACTTCTTAATTACAGAAATTATCATTAGTAACAGTGTTAGCTACCTAGAGCACAGAGAAATCAAGCCTAAAATAAGTAATTTTGTGAGGCTATGGTTCCTTTTAAATAAAGCCTAACAAGTTTGAAAGTAAAAAGGTTGTTCTTTCCCAAAATTTACTGTTTTATGCTTTCTTTTTCCTCACTCATAAAGATGGTATTTGCACAGATTCTCCTGCAATGTGACTGAATGGGTCGTACGTCATGCACCGCTGGAGGACCTGTCTCCATTTTTAAATGTAGATTTCCCCATCACATAACAATCAACTTCCCCAAGTTTTACCACACCAAACAGGGAAGTTCTGCATAAGGAGCCCTCTCCAGAGAAAGAGCATTAAAAAAAAAAAACACAAAAACTTTAGTGTCCAAATACTGGCTATTCCCAAAGGGATAAAATATGATGTGTATATATGCAGCAGAATGGGGAATAGCTCTGAGTATTCCATACATGTAAGATGCTAGACTGCAGTGAAATATATCAAACCTCTTATGAGCAAAGACTCAAGAGTTTTGCTGCCATAGACCTCTTTGTTCATTTGAAAATGCTCTTTCCACTCTAGCATTATTGATCATGAGAAAAATTAAATTTCTACTTTCACTTAAAGCTGAACACTGATTTAAATCTTTTTAAGAACAGAATTTAAACTCTATTGCATGAGTAGAGAAATCAATCATACCATTAGAAAATGCTATGTTGGTGGTGCTAGTTTAAACTGATTTGCCGGCTTCATTTGAAAAAGAATAATCCCTTGCTGGTTGTCATACTTAAATTTGGGATTGGGGGAAACAAAAAAGATAACCCAAAATGTAACTGTATTTAACAGCTCAGCATTTAACATAGTTAGAACATGGAATTTTAAATGTCTTTAAATCAAAACTTCCTGGAGTAGAATAAACCCTCAGTTAAGAAAAAATGTAACTTTTTAACAGTTATTAAGGAGCTGATTTAATTAACAGGAGTTTAGAAGGGATGAACTTAAATATATGTGCCCATGTGTCAGGCTGTCCAGGTGATACACCTCAAGAAAGTTTTGCATTATACCAGCTCCGGCCACTACAGCTCAATGCCACTGTGGCTCAGGTGCCGATAGACAGCAGCAGGCTGCTCCAAATGTGTGTACTGCCACAGCCTATTTCTTTGGCATGTCCACTGTTTATCACCACTCTCACCAGGTGCAGTAATCTGTAAGTTTGCAAAAAATTACACTAATCCCTTTTATGCATTCCGCTCAAGGCTCTGAAATGCAAAGTGCCTACCCTGAAAACAGCATGGCTCTCCGAGTCTTTGCCCGTGTTTGAAATGCCCGTACCAACTTAAAGCTGTGCAATCAAGTTCATTGAAAATAAAAAGTCTTGCTAAAAGAAAAAAAAGATAAAATTGACGTGTTCAAGTGGAAAAGGATAAAATAAACAAAATAAAGCATTAGCTAGAAGTTAGGAAGATCATGCATTAAGATGAAAGATGAAACAGATTCAATACACAGCAAAGATCAAAGAGCTCCATCAATTCATTCTGAGAGTCAAAATCCAGCTGAGCATGGGAGCCCTGTCCACATAATAAGAAAGGTTGACTAAAACATAAGGATTAAACAGATGAGCTGTCTCCAGCGAATGTATGGCACAGGAAGCCCTGCTGAGCCACTTGTAAAGACACTTTGGAATTGTACACCTGCTACTCCACAGTGAAACCTACAGGAAGCCAGCCTGCAACGGGAAAGAAACCCACTAATGGACTAAATAGCTATCTTTAAGAGGAAAAAAGGAGTCAGATACAAGAAAACAGCGGCTAACAGATTTGCTCTTTCCCCTCATTTCATGTATTTACCAAATATTTCCACCACCAATGGCTATAAAGAAATTGTTATCACCACCCTCTCACTCCTTTGGAATAAAAGAAAAAAATCTCAGGACTTAAACTATAAGCACAACCATCCATATATAGCAGGATCAGCCTAGTATTCTCAGTGAACCTATCTATGACAACATTGCTGGTTTGGAAGCTCTTTTTGCACTCCAGCACTTGTGTTAACTGGCCAAATCTCCAATAATTTCAGTGCTGTGGGGTTAATTTTAAGGGTCAGTAAAATTTGTATTATTTCTAATACTGATGGCATTTAAAATAAGGTTATATAAAAAACTTCATTTTTATGATCCAATTTATAGGTAGAGATGGAGACATTCTAATCAAAATTTATAGCTGATAACTAGTTACTCTTCTCTTATCACTGGTAACAAGAAACAAAACTAGAAAAAGTGAACAGGTAAGAAACGCTATTCAATTTAATTAAGTAATTAACTCATGTATTAAAGTAAAATCCCTATGACATGCTGCATGTTGCCATAAACACAGCCCTCTGACAAATAAAAAAAAAAAAAATAAAATAAAATGTAAGGCTAGCAGTTATTCCATGACTCAAAGAATCCAAACTGCAGGGGTATCCAACACCTCTGACAGGATCAAACTATAACTTAAAACAATCAGGGAGAAAAGCCCGCAAGTCTCTTAAGGCTTTGCTCTCTGACAGATGTACAATTAATGTCCACTGCAGGCTACAGGTGGCTCCATATTTATTTTTCAAATGAATGTTACTAACCTGCTTGTCCCACAAACGTTATTTACAATCACATCTTTTATTCTTGTTTTAGCTGACAGGACAATCTCCTCAAGGATCTGGACAGAGCTGATATATTTGATTTTCAGGTTAGCTACTGCCTGCAGATACAAGCACTTTGATTGTTTACAATGCAGGAGTAATTGGTAACTGTTAAATAACTCCAGAGACTGATTTAAGAGTCTTTCACCTACTGCATGAAAGCAGGGCTTCATCCCACAGTCCCTAATCTGGCTAAATACTTAAAGATTTCACTACGAAAACAGGATATTAAAAAATTACCAAATGCAATGATAATTTAATCATCAATCACAAAAAAGCATTATATTCTGTTTTAATGATTTCAAATCAATTTATATTTCAACGTGGAAACTAAAATAAGAAAAAAGCACATTTTCTCATTACACTTCCAAAATCAGCTACAAATATTAATTTGTGTAGTACATTTTAAAGCAGAATTTCTAGTGCTGCCTTCAGCACAATGAGGACACTGAAACAAAATTCAGCCAGTATTCCTATGAGGAATTTCACACGCTGCTTAATTGGTGATGCATTACTTGCGATTGCATAGGTTCAAGTTGCTGACAATATTTTAAATAACTTTCAGAAGCATTTGCCTGGTCTCGAACAGTCAAATAGAACTACTTAGCTATAAACAAATCTAGCAAAAAGTCGCAGAGGGCACTGAAACTATTTTCTGGCACCATTTAATTGTCACTGGACTTTCCAGCTTCACAAAATGGTGTGGCAGCACAATACTATTATGAGCACATTGTTTGGTGGCAGAACTCCTCTGAACTTAGCATTTTCTACTGGGAAACAGCAGTGAAATGCGTCACTGAAGATATTACACACGACCAGACAGCACAATCATGGATGTAGCCTAAATCAGATGCTAAAGCACCCTGTGGGTGGCCATCCAGCTAGAACTGCAGTGAGCTCACCGTGCCCGCGTCGCACCGCAGAGCCCACATTCACCGTGTTTGAGCAGCAAGGTCAAAGTGTTCAGCAGGAGACAGGGATGTCTCTTGTCATTCTCTGCCCCTCTGGCTTCTTTGGGGAGTGCAGCACCAGGACTTCTCCCCTGCTTCCATGTGCAAGTGATGTGGCTGCTTAAGGACTGATCAGCAGCAGCTTCCCACAAGAGCAGCTCCACTTGTTTGTGGACCAAAGGTGACACCAGTGGCAGAGCATCCACACCTGTGCAGCCCTATGGCTGACCTAAGGAGTCACAGGATCCTCTTCTGTTCCACATAAGTCTAACTGCAACCCCTGGATTTCATCCAGACAGAGCTTTCCATCCAAGCAGAAAGTTTAAGGAAAATTAAGATTGCTCCTAAATCATTAACAATGCCAACTGCCTGACTTCTTGGGGCATAAACATACTTGTTAGCACACTGTAAATTAGTTAAGAGGAAGTCCAACGTTTTACAAGTTACAGCCAGCACCAAATGACACCTGGACTCCTGCAAATCCCAGGTGCACATCCTGCAAAAATCACGTAAGCTATATAGCAGAGACTGAGCCAAGTGCTCTTCCAAGTGACCTGGTGGGTATACTATCACAAATTTTACCACCCATGGGCAAACCACAATACTTTCAGACCCAACCACAACAGATTTCATAGAGACATTTCAAACACTTTTCTCCCAAGAGAGACCTGCCACTTTGAAAAATTTCTACCAGTTTACCCAGCTGTTTTGGTCCTACAGCTGTGATTTTAAAGGTAAAATAACATAAAATATTTTAAAATAATCATTCCTTTTTATAATGAGGTAATGATTTCAACTTCTTCTCGACAGTTTTCCATAAACTACTTAAATAATTTTTGTGTTGAAAGTTTACTGTTGAACATTTCAGAGCAGTATGTGAAGAGTTCAGAAGGTCATTATAAATCAAATACAGAAATTGTCTCTATTGTTAATTTAACCACTAGGCTCCTATGCAAATTCCACAGTGGGATGTATGTACTCATTTATTTGTTCTGCTTTTGCATTTGAATACTACATCTCCAGCACTGTTGCTCTGCATTTTTTTAAACATATGTGCATATAGAATTAGTAGAAGGCAAACAATACTTTATCTCATTCTTTCAAGTTAAACAAAAATCTCACAACGAAAATCCTTTATAAGCTTTATAGTTAATGTGGAGCTCTAAGAAAAAAACCCAAACATTTGGACATACTTGTAAGTATGCTAAACAAGGAAAAAGTACACCCTCACATCTAATTCTGAAACATTTCTACTTTGTGTCTGCCTCAAACCAGGCTTATGTTAGGTTCAATGCTAAATAATTTACAATTTTTTACATGGAGGCAGGAGCAAATTTTCCAAGTTGTACTAATATGTTCACATGTGCAAGAGACAAGGAATTAATTAGTTTAACATACTACTCTGGATTATCTCTGTAATCTTACTTTTTTGAATTTCATTTCCTAGACTAAAACTAGTTCTTTGTATTTCTTGATGGAGAAAATCTAGAGAATAAACTAAACGCAAAAGAACGTGTCATTTCAGAAACTAGAGTTATTTGCATGACCTTTTTTCTTCTCTGTCCTTCCTTCGAGCTTGTTGAAAAGTCTTACATACAGTGTACTTTAACCTTGGCTTTTCAATTACACATCATTCAGAAAAATATATTCTGAAGTAAAAAAAAATGAAGTTGATACAAGGTTGCTGAATCTGAGGTGAATTTTACAGTCACATCACACAGTGAAAACTCTGTCTTTTATGAAAGTATCCATTTCCAGGTTTTTGGGGTTTTTTTTGTTTAAATATTAGATAACACATAAAAGCACATGTAAGCTGTATATGTTGTTATACCCTGCATAAATTATACTTTAATTTGACACCATGTCACAAGTAAACAAACTCCAGGTCAAATTTAAATACTCAGGTCTCATCTTGATCCCTCACTGTCTCTTGGTCCAGCTTCATTTAGAATGGATAAGGTGTGAGAGAAGAGTAAAGGGGCAGGACCTGTAGTTTATATCTCCAGCAAAGAACATAAAGTGAGATGCAAATGAAATTATTTTTTTTTAAATCAAAATAAATTTATTTCAATAAATTTGAATAGATTACAATAGATACCCCATTACAATAGATGCCCCTACAGAAAGCCCAACAGTGTTTCCTCTGTCTTCCAGGTTCAACTTCCACTAACCAAGATAACACAGCATGGTCATGCATATGTCATCATGTGTACCTATATTTATAGGAAAAACTATTAAAGTTTTATAGAGTTCGTAGTCTGAGCCCTTCAAAATGGATTACTAGCATTTCTTCAAGTGATTTCAGGCACCAAATGTTGCAAACACATTTAAATCTACCTCACTACAGCAATGATCATGCATTTACCATAGTTTTCATTATATCAAAAATACTTCAGCTTCATTAGCAATGGATAAATTAATTTTTTTCTATTAATTCAAACGATCTTTTTTCCAATTTTTATAAGCCCCAAGGTTATTTCAGCAATATTGGCTCCTTCTCTGTTCCATAAAATTGTAATCAATCTCTATTATTGTCATGAAAATGGTATTTGTCACTTTGCTGAGAAAAAAATAATCAATACGTCTTGCAGAGTAGAATAGGAGTTTAATGCAGTGAATTGATGTCTGTTAGAGAAATTTAGTTTGCCAGCAGTTTGGGACAAGCTAATAGAAAACCAGAAAATTCACTGAAGGTTGACAGATGAATACATAGACATGCCACAGAAATTAATATTTGGGCACTTTGTATAGCCTGTCATTTCACATGCTGGAGAGAAAATAGATGTAGACAAGCATATCCCTCAGGAAATCCTTTTGGTTTTTAAAAGGCAAAAGCCAAAAGCATATAAAAATGAATTCTTCACTGCACCATCTTTATGTTTGTATAAGTTTCTGAAAAATAAGTATTCTGAAACAATCTTCCATTTAAATATTTTGCATCAGAAATGGTACTGATTATGAAAACACTGTGAGTATTAAAATAATGCAAAGATTCTGAGGGAATACTGAATTCCTGATCCTTCCAGATAACACCGCATTGCAAAACTAAATCAGATCATTACTTCAAAAATTAGCAGAGAAACTGAAAATAATATCACTCACAAAACATTCTGGATTGTGAAGGGAAAAAAAAAAAACCTCAAGTAAAATTTTCATAACCAATACCTAGAAAGAGATGCAGTCATATATTTCATGACAAATACAATACCCTCAAAAAAGCTAGGATTATTTGGGACTTATTAAAAAAAAGAAAAAGTCACATTTTAGGAACACAATCCTCCTTTCTGTCTATTGCCATCTGCAGAAGCTGTCAAAACACTCCACCTTCCAATTACACGCTTTCTGTCTTTCAATTGCTCTAACATAAGCCTATAATCTGTTTAATTCCCTTGTTTGGTTGGTTTAATAAACAATGCTTTTAAGTAGCAGGGCTTGATAAACCCAGCATCCACAATAAGCGAGCTGCAGTTATCCCTCCCTCCAGGAGAGCATCAGCACCTCTGACTGCAGAGACAACACGCTGGCCACAGCAGGAAGCAGCACAGAGCACCCAGCTTCGGACTTCTGTTGCATCACTTTCTGAATTCCATTCTTCCTGTGAAATCTCCTGGTTCTGCACCGGATGTAAATTGGGTCCTGCCTGTGGCTCCCAGAAAGCTCTAGAAGTATGAACTTTAAGACCTCAGGTACCCACCAGGTCAAAGAGAAGCAAACGGGACTCTAAATACCTAAGGCAACCAGCTGATTATTTGTGGTAAAACATTCATGCTGTCATTCCTGAGATTTCAAGTAAGCCTGGCATATCAGCTCTGTTTCAGTAAGAGAAACAGATTTTTATCATGTGCAAAAGAGCATTCTTGGGCAAAAGGATGAGATGTTAAAGATGTCAGTAATTTTCTACGCAAACACACATGATTAAACATAAGAGAACAGAAGGGACAACATTTAACAGCTCCTTGGCTGTAAACTGATAAAAGACCAGACAACAGAGTCTACAATAAAGTGGACATTGAAGAATATCTGCATCTCCTACTGCCTTCACCATTCTGCCATGGATTTAAAAATACCCATGTGAATTAAAGGTCTCCCATGCCACTCCAGCACGCCTTTCTGATGGCAATGCTGCTAATCCTCCTTTCTGATGGCACCAGAAATTCGATACAGGAAGTGAAGAAATGTTAACATGACTGAGGTTCTCCAAAAAATAGGGAACTTAATCTAATTTTGTCCTAATTTGTAAGAGAATTTGACCTTCAACCTGATGAAAAATCAGGTCGAGTTTCCATGTTAAATGATAAAAGGTAAATAAGCTTCTCCTCAGACTGTGGCAATTTCACAAGCCTGACAGAAAGGAAACAGTAACACTACTTGTAAGAAAGTTATGCATTCTTAAAATAGAAATAAATAAATAAATAAAAGGATGTCATACTCCATAGGAGCTTCACAACACCAATGTAGGAGGTCCTAAAAGCCAACTGTGTGGTCTTTATTCCACAACTGAATTCCAGCTGCTATTGTACATTATAGGATCATGCAGCTGAAGGTAATGACAAGAAATCAGTGTTGCATGGCACTGTCAACTTTTCACGAGTGCAAACATTTGTGGTTCACCCTAGGAAAGGTAAAGGGATATTACAGAAGGTGACAGAGTGTTAGTAGAGCTAGTTCAAAATAGGAAATGTTCTCTTCTACACTGTGAAGTCTGATGTATCAGATTTGCACATGTGGTGAGAAAATGAACACACATGTTATGCCCTGGGAATTACATATGTATTTTTGTCAGAAGTGCAAAGCAGAGTTTGGTGTAAATGCAAGCTGTTACAAAATTTATCAGATCTGTAAGCGCTTGCAACATCACTGGCTCCACGTGAATGTATACACTGAATCTCTTTCATGGTAAGTTGAAAAGATATAAGCATAAACTCAGTATTAAGCATGGATTTTTTTTTGTAATCAGTATGGTGGATCCTGAGGGAAATATTCCCATTGAATTTTCCTTGGGCTTTCTAAGATAATTTGTACAAGACTGATGATGAATGTGAACAGGTTTGAAAGCTCAGTCCCACTGAGGAAAACAGTAATAGGTATTTCCCAATTAAACTCTTTCAGATTAGCTTACTGACAAAGGGACATAAATTCAAACCCACAGCATACATTAAAATTAGATGAGATTCTACTGAAGACAGTAAATTTTCAGATTTTTTTTCTTAATTTCACAAATATTTTTCAGTCATTTCCACATGAACAGGCAGACATTTTGCTGTACTCTTAGAACAGATTGACAAGTAATAGCAATGGCTTAGAAACACCTTCCATCTTTAATATATTCCCCTGCCATTAAGGGAGAATTACACCATGTAAACCTTTCTAGCACTTGCCATTAAGGCAAATACCATCTATATGGATCTGTTCTACTTTAAAGTCTTCTTCCTCATTCTCTAAACATAATCATAATGCGGTTTGTTTCCTCTGAAACATGAAACTTTTCCAGGGTCTATGTGAACACTTTTCCCAACAAGACTCAATAAAATTATGATGTAAGCGCATGATCCTCCATCCACTGAAGTTAATGAAAAGTGTAATCTGGTTTACACAGTACAGAAAGAACGTTAAAAAAAAAAAATGCAGCCAAAACATGGATTTTTCTAACATCTGCCCTCATGTACTACAAGTGTCAGTCATGACCATTAGATAAATTCAAATCAAATGCCCTACAAATTTCCTGCAGCTTAACTTCCCGTGCATCTCCAAGGATCATTAACATCAGCAAATACATTTGCTTCAGGTGGAAAAGAGATTTTCAAAACTACCAAGTAGGTATCATCTCGATTTCTCATTTTGCTATTGACCAAGCAATAACTGTTGACTGCTAACTACTGAATCACTACTAGTTGAATTTGGATCTGATTTCTTTTATGAAAGAGAAGGCTTTATACCATACAGAATTTCTTCTGAATAATCTCTTTCTCGTCACTTCATATTTACAAATTAACTTAACTGATCAGCAGACAAGGGTTCATATGGTGTTGAAGAAAACCTTATTACAAATACAAAAAAAAACTTATATTTTTTTCTCAAAACCTTACCTTCATTTTCAAGAGCAACCATCGTAAGAACTTTGCACAACATGCCCTTTAAAAACTGTATTTAGTTTAAAGAGCAATCCTTGAATGGATCCTCATTCAGGATTCATTTCTATTCTGTTTTTTGTGAAAGGCATTACCTTAAACCTGTTTACAGAATAACAGGAAAGAAAGGTGATCATATGCATCCACATCTATGAGCAATTAAAGACAGCAGTGATGCCTTCTAGCAAAGAATAAGTTGTTCTAGTTCTGTTTTGCTTCCCCCTGTGAAGCGTGCTAACATTTCTCATTTGGTTAAGAGATTTGAAGTCAAAGGATCCCCAAACTTGTCTGTTTGCATATGCATTGACGTACACAGAATGTTACCCCTTTTGATTTTTAAGGAAACTGCCTGCACTGACTAGTTAGAAATACAGAAAGGCACTTGACAGCAGACAAAATGGGCTAGACAACATTCACACCTCCTCCCCAAGCTTCCCTTTTGGTCTTCACACGAAGGATGTTTGCTGCCTAGCCCAGTCCTGTCTTTTCTGTGGCTCTTTCCTGCTCAAAGGGAAGTCAAGGAAAGGATCAGCTTCCACAGACACCAGCAGGAGGAACCATGACCAAGCAGGAGGGACAAACTTTATAGCATTCATCAGCTGCCTCCCTGTGTCCATGAGCTGGACCTCAGTTCCCCCCAGAGAGCAGATGGGTGGAGGAGATGGCCCCTGGTGGTCAGAGATAATACCCTGAACTTCATCATGTCTTTCTCTTTCCCAGGAAAGTGATTTCAAATCTTAACCTAAACAGCTCCTTAAACACTGGGATGCCAGATAAACCTACAACCTAGCAAACTTCTTTGACAAAGCTTTTGCTTTGTAAATACTGAGAAAATGATAATGAAGATAATTTTGGTACTGTACAGTATAAGCTGTTATAAGCCATTTAGTCAACTGAATATGTAAAAAATACACCATAACCTTGAACTGCAGATTGGACTTTATTTTTAAAATAGTTTTATGCAGGTATAATTATAAATTAAAATGTTTTAAAATGGCTAAGACACTTAGCAGTCAGCATTAGATTTAATCCTGAGTGATCAAAATTAAAATTCAGTTGTTCACATTTACAAATTTTTCAACCTAAATGCTTTGTGAATTCAGATTCGAAAAAGCTGAAATTAAACCAAGTTACCAATGAACTTCAATCTACATACTTTGGTAATTATTTTTATAAGTATGCATACACATACAAGATACATGAAGTCAGGTCAAAAATAACCACATGAAACTTCTCTGTTGATGCTTTCCACTGATTTTTATGAGTCAATAGGATAAGGGAGAATGGATCCAAGAGTCAATATTAAAATTAATTGAGTATTTAGCCTGAAGGTCAACAGCTTTGGTGGCCATCTGCCATTGTGGCTGGTGGTGTTTGTCACATTGTGCAGCTACATTGGTTTGAGTGCCTACTGTGGACAACAAAGAAGATGATGTAGAAGGAAAACCCTTAATATCCAGAGACAGTGACACTGATCTTGCTAAACCAATTCTCCAACAAGTCAATTGCAGAACCTGTAGCTGCTCAAGGCCAGTTTATAATGTACTTGGACAACTGTGCAACTCTAACAGAGGTGTTTGGGATATTTGTCCGGCTGCAAATTAAAGTCTGAGTTAATGTAATATGGAAAGTTATACTTCATACAAGATTTAATCATGGTACTTCCAATTATTAGGAATATGTCATAGCAAAGAGCAACCTAATCCCAAAATGAACAAAGTAGTTTGCCATGGAATTAAGGCTGTTTTTATATCAGAAATAAAAGATACATACATAAGTTTTAAATAGACTGTTAATCCAGAACTATAGACCAAAGAAAAAAAGAAGCGAACCAAGAGCTGCTAGCAGGCTAAACAGGGAAATACATAATAAAGATGCCCTGAAAGCTTTAACTTTGGACTATATACCTTCTTAAAACAAAAGTAAATATGTGCAAAACCAGAGTCAATTTACTATTTAATGCTGAAATTTTTCAAACACAATCATGTTATACTTACAGGGCATTTTGATTTGGTGGAATCAAGACAGGTTAGATGCTGTAGTTGAAAAAATCTTGTATTCTATTCAGTACACTTTTTAAAAGTAGAAATTCAAACTTGAACACATCAAATGTTATGTTTAAATTTCCAACTTGAAATAGACATTAAAAAGTAGACTGTCCTGTTCTATAATGGCATCAATTTACCAGTAAATGTTGTTCAAATGATGTCATGAAATGCCATGAAGAGAAATCTTTAATATAATTTTCAAACTGAATTAAAATTCTAGTGAAGAAGGTACATACAATATTAAACCACTTTAAGCATTAGTTTTCTTCACTTTTCTGAACACTGGTAAAGCTATCCATTTTCGTATGGGCTTACTCAATTTGAAGAGCAGAAGGATGCTCAAAGTTAATATACAGTGTGTGAGATTGGAGTGCTGCACTTATATTATACCTACCTTGAGATTCAGTTCTTAAAACTATTACCTTACTAAATGGGACATGCTATGTTTACTTCTCTTGAAAGGACAAAACAAACATTGTGTCAAAAACTTAACAGTCTCTTTGGTGTTCCGAAAAGCCGCCTGATCTGTGCCTCAAACATCACCGAGACGTTTCTTTCCTAGCTGCAAAGTCGGGAGAAGATGTTTAATTCACAGTTTGACTCCTCACTACTTGCAGGAAGCCCACACGAGGAATTTCACTTTTGTTTGGCTAATAAGAGCACCGGAGACGAGGTGGTTGTCAGAAGCTCAAGGAGAACGCTTTCCTGTGGGCTGCTCTCAGTCAGGCTCTGCTCCAACTGGGGGAGCGAGGGAAAGGAGATAAGGACAGAGAAAATGGCAGAGACCAATTAGTCAACACAGCCTGTCAAGCAACCCAGCACTGGGAACCAGGAAGCTGCCTCATTGCACAGCCAGCCACCGAAACGGCAGGTGGAAAAAATGTATAGCTGGCCAAAGTAGAACCTAAATGGCATTTCTCACACAAAGAAAATAAGGTAAGAAAACGATCTTTTTCAGGTTATTGTTAGGGAAAAAAAATGCAAAAAATAAAGAAGCAATAACCACACAGTTGGGATCCGATTAAGACCCTGAATCTGTGATGATAGCATTATGTGGAATATGAAAAAAAACCTAAGAAAACAGAGTATTTGGAAAATAGTCATTGCAAAGGACAGCACTGATCTATTTGTACAACTTTCCTACATAGCAATCTTATCACTTAGCTCAATGTGCCAAAGTAAGATGAAAAAGCAGTCCCCTAAATGTGAAAAGTGGCAGCACATAATACCTTCTCATAAAAAACTACAGCAGGGGAGAAAAACATTTAAATGTTGGGAAAACTATGGAAAGAGGTAGTGGGTGAGGAAACAATATTAAACAAAAAAAAAAAACAAAAACAAACATAATAGCAGTGTGTGTGTGCGTCTACCACAGCAGCAGTTTTGGAAAGGACAAGGAAAATCTCTAACCCCCTTCTGAACCAATGCTCCAGGGAGAGAACCCCAATGAAGTAGGGTAAAGACTTATAAAAGTATTAGTATCTATTATACATATATATTATATATATATATTATATATATATATATATAAAATCTATTAGTATTAAAAGACTTAGAAAGATATTTAAGGGCTCTGCAAGAGGAGGCTTTACTTCTATGTGTAGCATTCATTCAGGCAAAATAAAAGAATGGGGCAAATACACCTGATTTTATTTGCTTTATTTAACCACTGAAATCAGAAAAGACAAAACTGATTTGGGCTCAAGTTCTTGGAAGACAAGCAATTAATTCCAAAGAGAAAAAAACTCTCTCCTATGACAAATCAAATCAAAAGTTGTCTTTCTCTGAAAGGTTATTAAAACTTACTGGATTTAAAACATCCTTCCATGATCTCTTTACAAAGTCAGTTACAATCCTGCTTTAACTACATGAAAGTACAGTTTACTGTTGTTAGTCAGACAGTAATGACACATGGCTGAGAAGACACAACACTGTTCTCCCTCTATTTGCCTGGTTCTGATCTACGAAGTAACAATTAAAGTGTCACTGTGGATGGATGGCAAACACTGAAATTATGTTCCTTTCTGAAGAAGTTATAAAAATAGAGTATAAACACAGAACACACAAATATCCATTATAAATAAAACCCTTTTAAAAATGCTCCCTCTATGCATTTCTCTGCCTGTATACTCCCTATTCCCCCCCAGGGATATTCTCCATTTCCAATTCCAATGGATATAATTTAAATAGGGACTGACTTTGAGTTCCTTCAAATTTATAATAAGATAGTAAAACAGTTTTCAAGTATTTTGACTCATTCAAGCAGCAATAACATTTGCAGGTGCAGGGTGAAGGAAAATTATGTCAAAGCTGGAGAAAAAAAATTAACTTCAGAAGCTTGAAGCTGTTGTTCAAGTCATGCTAAGTACATAATGTGATAGTAAAAGTTTTTATACAGTTTCAAAGATTTGGCTTTATTTGGTACTTTGGTGATTAAAAAGCCTTTTAGGGGCCTAAATGGCTCAGCAAATATGCTATACTATTTCACAAAAGTATGGATGGAGACAGAAAAAGAAAAAGAGCATCTTACATCATGGCTATCTTTGAAATAAATTTCAGCATCAAATAGATGCAAAAAACCATACACATACATATTTAAACCACTCTTTCGAAATATCAGGACATCTGTCCTGTAGGAGTTATTGCTCTTGGTGAAAATACTCACAGCAGAAGAGGGGCTCCTGATAATTAGTTGAGTCAAAACAGGCTTTCTTATTACAAACAACAGAAAATAAGTTGATTTCTTACTTCTCCCTTCTACATTTAGAATTTTTTTTGTTCTTAACAACAAGGCATTCCCACTGTGGTACCCTGAAAAGTTGAAATCTCTCCTGTGACTTTCAATCATAATATCACAAGCACATTAACAATATTATTTCTGACTCAAAAATTTACCTTCATTAAATATAGAACTGTAAAAGTGGTATCTCTCGTGATTGCTATAAAACTAAAATACACAAGCAGGCTACAAGCATGCAACAGAAGTCCCACTACCCATGATTAACCGAGTAGAAATTAGTATTCTCACACGGTGCTTCATTGCACACTTGCAAGAAATAATACCAAATAATTCAATAAAGCAGTAATTAAAAACCTGTCTCAATTCTCCTGGTACCGTGGCAATCATGCTCCCACAACCTCGCAGCTGAGCACGGAGCACTCAGCTGCCTGCACTGCAGTGCAAAGAAACAATCCACCCACCACTGACTCCTGTTGTTTCATAGGGGATCCAATTACTGATATCGTTCTGACACTAGAGATTAGCTGATTGCCAGTTCAGTGTGCTTACAAAATCTTATGTGTCACAGGAGGCCCTTTACTTGTTTCTGTAAGACAAACAATGTTGTTGTTTTTTTTTTTTAATCTATTAAAAACCCACTAGAATATATTCTCTCTCATGTGTAGCACTCCAGCCCTATCCTGTTGGACTCAAAGCAAATTCTTTCTTTAAAATTGTCATAGATCTAAAGTGTGGTGACAGTAGCAGAAAAAATACACTTTTAATTGCAATTTTCAAAGAAGAGATTTAAGAGAGGCAAAGTTATATATGCCACTATTTTAGCGCTCAGAAAGTCCACAGACCTTTGTGAAGTCTGGGATCACAATTAAAACTTTTTCAAATTAAAAAATGTTAACGGAACTTTGCGCCACTCTTTTTCCAAATCTAAGAGCACATCAGAACAAACACTTGTGTGGAAAACAATGCTTGGTTTTTGTTAGAAAATGTTTTTCTAATCCCTAATGCTGTAAATAAAATAATATCAGTCAGTTAAATTTCCATTCAAAGGAAATATATCAGTGGGGCTCCAATACAATTTTCCTGTTCCAGTTCTTGAACTGAAACAAAAACAAGAAATAGAAAGCCAAACTACAGATTGGACAAATTAATATTAAGGCAAGAAAGGTCAGATACTAAGGAAAAATAAGGAAGAAAACCAGCGATAAGCAAAAAATACTTATATTTTCTCACCACCAACACCAGTATTCTTACAGGCAGATATCCTAATGACTCTGCTGGCTATTTAGGTGCTCAGTCTGTGTCTACATATGAGAAACCAAGAATACTCTTTTTAATGCTCCAATGAACTTTTCCATTCTAGAAAACCATGTCTTCATCAGCTGCGACAAGACACATTTTATTACTCTGAATACCACAGGATTTTACTGTAAATAACACCTTCTCTAGAGAACAGAAGCTTAAATTGATGTGGGAAATGATGTAATGCTACATAGATTTAGAATAAAAGGGACTTTATTTATTTATTTATGCTACAATATTAAAAAAAAAACCAGAAGGGCATTTACAAACTCCAAATTAATTAATTTCCACAAATCTTCTTTAAATAAAAATGGAAGTTAACCCATAGATTTCTGGGATTTAATTTCATCCAATGACAATATGCAAATTTTGTTTCAAATTATTAGAAAAATATTTCATTTATGACATATGAACAAAGAATACTGCCAAATGACACAAAACCAGGGCTAAGATAGTATTAAACAAACATGCTGCATTTTCTTTTAATACCCTTATTGGGAAAAGAAAGCTGTGGAAATTTGCTGGTCAAAAGTGTATTTAAGTTTTGTCTTATACTCTAACTAGAGCAAAGTAAGAGACACAATCATAAAACAGATCAGGGTAAAGAAGCCACTGCAATTCAAAGTTTTTAACCACAGTGCTCCCAAACACAGGATGAAATCAGAGCTGACCTAGACAGGGTGGGTGGGGATGCCACGAGCCCTCTTTGCCACCTCTCTTCTCACAACAAGGACCACTAACCTGCCTCTGACAGAAGTTTGCCTAACTCATTCCCAGAATCTTCAGTAGGGGCTGATGCTGCAGCATCTCTAATCCATCAGCTGCTGTGCTTCACTAGCTTTACACTTACAATGCTTTCCCCAAAGTCTAACTTAAACCTCCCTCACTAGAACGTAAAAACATTTTTATTTTTCTCCTGTTCCCCATAGAAGAAAGGACAGTTTAGTACTTTCCTCTTTATACAAACAACCGCTCATGTATTTGAATCTCAATCAGAAATCTTTTCTTCAACTGACTCATTCTTTCAAATTGTGGATTTGGGGAAAGTTTTCTAGAATGCTGGCCATCCTTGTTGAATTTCTTTGGACTTGTAAGGAAGTCACAGATCAGCTAAAGTATGATAAGGAACTACAAACACACTGTTAACTTCCACAGCACTGTTCTTGACACCACCAACATGCACAAATGGTTCCTGCTGACTGTACTTAGCACTTGCTGAGCGTTGCTGTTCTTCAACTAAAACTGTACCTCAGCACTTTTTACTAATAAAAGTGCTGTTGAGTGGGCAATTTAACTTAAAATCAACTTTACTAAAAAAGCCCCAAACCCAGACCTCATTAATTTGAAATATGCTCTTTGTTTTGTGGTGTCACTTACCCTTGCCTCATCATATCACCTAGCCAAGGCTCATTGTTACTAAAGAGTATTATTTCAATAGGTAAGTACTTATTAGGTTGACAGACATTTCATATACACCCATTGCAAGTCGCTGTGCAAAATCAGGGGGTACCACAAAAATAAACATCATGTGTTCATACAACTGAAGAAAGCAAAATCCATTAAGTAAGAAATACAAGGAAGTGCATTATCTTATGAACATAACTAGTTCATTTTCAAAGAGGTGACAATGATAGCGACCTATAAACAGTAGGAATCTTTTAGATCAGAGGGAATCCCTTGCTCCTTAAAGCTCCTATGGATTAGGTGCCATTTCTCCCCTGGCTCTGGTTAAACATTATCAGCTAAACTTGTTAGACAGTGCTCCCAAGGCAGGGCTCCCGGCACATTGAACCTAAACCATCAAAATAAAAGTGAAGTTATTACAAATTAACCATAGGTGAGCCTTGCTAAATGTTAATTTTAAACTACATTATCGAATTACATCATCCATCATTAATGAAACACTAAACCTCTGACTACACACCCTTCACCAATTCAATGTGTATCTGATTAGGAAGAGTGATTTTTTTTTTTTTTTCCACTGAAGCAATAGGACTCTATCAACGCTTGCCCCAAGTATTTTACCATCCCATATCACCATCATTGTGACTTTAGCAGAGAGTCCTTGCTCAGCAAGGTTACCCAGGAACCCTGAGCAGATGCACTACAGAATAGAAATGCATGTATGAGATAAAACATTCCAGATAGGTTTGCCATTCTGTGGCACTAAGCATTTCCAACCACTTATCAGCTGTAGAGTTGCTATTTGCATTTTATACTCTACACATGAAAGCACTACAGCTGCCTGTGGCAACAAAGGAAATGCAAAACTTGCTGGAAGAAAATAAATAAAATAAAACCATTTCCTGTGGGACAATTCAAAGTCTCACCTCATCATCCTGAGACATCAGGGATTCTGTGTTGCCTCTGTTTTTTATTAATAATGCAGCAACAGTCTTTCAACCACTCTTTCATAAGAGGAGCTTTTCCTTTGGAGGTGATATGAGTCATGTGATTACCTCAGTCATCTGGAGTCAAAGGCTAAAAACTGATAGAGGTTCTTACTATCAACTAGCCTATAATTTGGCACCCAGAGAAGCAGTAATAAATGAGTGTTTATCTACTCAATGGGGAATTTCATTTCGCTCTCTGCCCCCAAAGTCATTACCTGCACAATAGGAAGAGCAAGGGAAATTCATAACATAATAAACTATTATAGGCTCACGGCTTAAACTGCATCTCAAAATCATTTTCTGGACCGGAAGCTACGAGCAAACTGTGCTCCACAATGTAAGAAAAATTTGTTGGTACAATGAAACAAAAGATATTTGCATCTCCTAAGAATAGAGAAGCATTTTATACTCCAGATAAACAGTTTCTTCTGCTCTCAGTGTTGTTGTTCTTGGTGAAGAGAAACATTAAATAGTCCTAATTTTCTTTTCTTAGAAACCACTTTAACAAAAGAGTGTTAGTAAGCAATGACGGTATAAGTCTTGTTATCTAGCTGAAAGTTGAAAGACATTTTCTATCTTGGGGAAAAAAACTTATATGATCAAAAGGGTAAGTAATAAGACAATATTGTTCAATTAATCAGTATACCATTTACACTTAAGTATATCGGCAGTAAGTAAAAATAAAATACTTTTGGAATAATATCTACTCAAAATCCTGTACTAAAACTTACTCTGAATGATAATTTCTTTCTAAAATTTGCAGCTTACTAAGGAAGGAATGAAAATATTTGTAATATAACAGCACCAAAAATAGTAACAATTCATATTTTTATTCAGTATTTTTGTGGAATGTATTGGAATATCATTTAAAAATAAGATACTAAAAGCTATCACAGTTTCAAGTAATACTTCTGCACTGCCTTAATCTTAACAACCTATTTTCCCATCACTGTTATATTTGCTCAAGCATGAAAAGCATGTTTCCCCCCCCTTTCCACATTCTGTTGAGATAGTTCAGTCTAGAACTCTAAGATTATCTAGTCCAGTACTGATATCACTGAAGTAACTGTGCAGTCATCCTGTGATCCTATCTGAGGAAACACAGCAAGAAAATTAAGTAGTCATTAAGGGAGCAACAGAAGCCACTTATATAAATTACTGTACAGTAATTCAAAAGAATATGAGGAGAAGAGATGCTTGAGGCTTACGCTTCTTTATTCTGTAAGCCTTGAATGTATTATCTGCCCAAACCTTGGGAAAGAGACCACCTGGTAACTCCTTTTTAAGCTTAAGTGAACAAATCATTGTTTCTGTTTTTTTCTAAGAATAATTCATTTTTTTTTCAGTAGCTAATATGGTATCTACAGTTTCTAGCTACTTTGAAGTGACTGAACTAAGTAATTCCTGTAATGTTAAAACAGGCAAGCATTCTAGCTCATCATGGGGATTTTTCTGTTCATTTTCTTACGTCACAGGGGAAACTGGAAGTGAGGATACCATCCTTTCTCCAACCAAAGGAAAGTAATATCTTCTAAGAAGATACTTGGTTTATTGAAAATAGTATGCTTCCTTTCCTAAAGTCTGCTGACATAACTTACTCATTTTAATTTTTCCCTGTCTACAGGAAATCAAAGACCACAGAAAGGAACAGAGACCTCCAGAAAATTTGCAGTGAGAATCAAGTCCTGATCCCAGAATGTACCAGCTACGTGCACAAGTCATACAAGTCCCACCAATCTGGCTGATTTCAGTCACCATGGAAAACACACCCTGGACATTTCTAGTCTTGCCTTCAGGTTCAGAATAGAAACAATCAAATTCTTTCACATCATTCAAATTATTTCTCAGGCAATAAAATAAGTCCATTAAGCATTTCTCTCAATGCATCAGTGAATAGTGTTCTCCACCATGATGTTTAGAGATGTCATTCTCAGCAGAGAACACAACCTCTCTGCAAATTTCAGGGCATTCCCGCACTCTTTGTACTCTGAGAGTAAAGAGTGTGAAAATATTTTTTCCCTTTTTTTGTGCACATTTTTTGATTAATGGAAGAGTGGATTTCATTCTCTAGCTATGAAGTGTGCACTTTTCACTGACAATAAAATTGCAAATGCTTCACATTGCACCGGAGCAAAATTGCAATAGCCTTGAAATCAGCATATTCAAGAAAAATATCAGAATTGCTTACGAGGTCTGGCTTATGTTTTTCAGAACTTGCCTAATTTTTTATTAAAACTTGACTTTTACCTTACATGAATCACTGACTTTTGATTTATCAGAATATATTTATGCTTAGAATCAGCATTCTATCTCTGTGCTCTCTGATACTGACTCTCTGAAATGGGACTTTCACTGAGAAGTTATCAGAAAGGATGAGGAAAATGCACAGGAAGGTGCAGCAGAGAGCAGGGGAAAAGCAGGATGGATCAGATCTCAGCATTTATCTTTGTTGATGAGCCTGAAAATTTAGTGTTGCTCAAAGTCTCCAAAAAAGAGCAAAAGGAGAAGAAAAAAAACCCCTGATGCTATTTTCTTAACAATGATTTCAGCACATGCTAATTTTTCTGTTAAGAAAGAGGAGTGGGCAACCTGAATTTCAAAACCTTTAAATTATCTATGTGAATCACCAAGGCTGCATGTACTGAGGGCAAACACTGACATTTATTTTGTATAATGGTACAAGTCATGCGAGGAATTGCCACTGGAATATTATTCCCACTCTACATGTCAAACATTAATCTGAAATCAATATGGAGCCACGTTCCCAACATTTTTCACGCACCTGCGGTACTCCCCTAGAGGGTTTTGCCACATTTGGCATTTGGCTCCCCCAGGACATGGGAAGAGGTTCACTGCAATCCTCTTGCTCGGTGCAGCCTCGCTGCCGAGGGCTCAGCAAGACCCTGGCATCTGTGGAGGGAAAGTGCAAGGTGAGACAAAGGTGATTGGTTGTAAATTTGCTGCTCTGTCAGCAAGTTCTGAAAAATAGAAAGTGAAGTAGTGTGTTTTCCACAATACAGATGACATCCTCACTTGAAATTATACAGTTGGAGTTGCTTTGTGACAAGACACATTGCTTTTTGTCTTAAGACATGACAGGAATAAACCCACAAGAACAGCTAACCTGCTGAATACACTTCGGCTCACACAAAAGCTTGACTCGATAGAGCCCAACTTTTTTCCCCAAAAACATGATTTCCTTTTGAACTCATAATAAATTAGCCTTCATTTCATAGCTGAACTAGTTCTCAAACAGGCTCTACACTTCAGTTTACCTCATGATCAGACATTGTCAAAAACTTTAGTTAATCAAAAGCATCACAGTTTTGAGGAAAGAAAACCCCAGAAAACCACACCACGCTATCGTTTTCTTCAAATAGGACGTAGCAGATCTCCCTCTCTGTTTACACTCTCCTGCAACACTGCTCAGACAGATGTTTTTGAGACCAACAACCCAAAACTTCCAGTCTCAGAGCAGCTTCATTTTCCCAGAGAATGTACACCCCTGTGAATCATTGGCGTCTTGCAAACCTGGACTTGAAAAGATTCCTATCTAAGTTAAAAAGTTTTTAAGGATGCAGTTCTAACACATTCCTTCTGGATGAGGTATTGGTATGCCAACCTGTTTTAATGTATAAAGTCAGAAAACTACAATAGTCTATTATCCCCAAGTGAAATTACACCAGCTAAGGCCACTGCTTACTCCTTGTTGCTGATATACTAAATCATTGCTTCTAAATATGGTGACTTATTGATCAAAAACACACTCAAATTCCTGTCTGGATTTTGTTCCTGGTTATTTTGTTTTATGGAATGGAGCTCAGTTATTTCTTTCCTATTTCTCTACCTCAAGCTTCCAGAGCTCAAGGCCAACATTTTTCTGAAGCCCATGGGAGAAAACCACAGCTAATTTCCATGACACAGAAGGGAAAAAGATCACAACCACATCTCCTTACCTTCACTGGCTGCAAAAGATACCACACTCACTGGCAGGATGTTAGATATATTCTAGTCCAATGAGATCAGGAAGGGGACTATTCAGAGAAGCAACTGCTGCACACCTCATCACAGAAGGTGAACAAGCAAAAATAATCCAAATATCATAGGAAACACACATGGCAAATTCTACTGTGGCTTCTACTGCTGTGATACAAAATGAAAAGCTTTTTATCCTGGACCAAAATATCTGTCTATTTTTTTAAAAACAAGATTTTCAAAAGAAAAGCGATCTCTGTGGAGAGATGGCAGCATGTTTGGTCTCATCTGGGGATACATATTGGCAGCAGATCCTGCATGGGGATGCCAGAAGAACTCACATAGTTGTGGGGGCCCATGTAATGTATTGCCTTCAGTTTCATAACACAACATCTTTTAGAACCAATAACTTCGTAGACAAAGGAAGGAAGCCCAAAGCAAGTTTAGAACCTATTGAATTTGTGTTGTTGGGTAATAGCACATGATGCAAAGTCATCTAAACATGGCGCCATACACCCGTTTCCTTAATTCATGAGGTCTTTTGTTTTAATCAATGCTTGTGATTTTTCTGAAAACATTTTGAAACTTTTCAAAAATTTGAGAGGATCTTATGAATCAGTGCACAGACAAGTCTTTTCATCAACCAGACATGCAACTTTGCTCAGGATGGCTGGTAGAAGAGGGTGAGTGTTTGTTAGGGACCTGTGACTACACAGAAGTTATGCCAAAAAAATATGTCATGTCTTTTGTAGCAAAGAGAATCCTGTATTATAATTGCTTATAAGAACAGCCTCCACAGAAAAAAAAATCTCATCAGAGCCCATTTTATAGGATTTATAATGGTGAAAGACCAAACAATCCCACCTTGGAATCAAACCTATGGTTTCAGAAAATACAAAACACAAAACACTTTTCAAAACTCAGTGCATAGACATAATTGTCCCTCAAACTTAGGCTTCCCCCACTACTTCTAAAATAATAATAAAAAAATAAATTTAAAAAAATAAAAAACAGAGAAATATCTCAAGCAAAAATTACTATATAATCTATGGAATGTATAGAGCTATATGCAACATTTAATTAGGTAAAATAATCACCACATCTTTTATTAGTCCAATTTTCCAAGTTCTCAAAGCTCCCAGCCTAAACAGCACTTATCATGAGCTGATAAGTTAGCTGTTTCTTATTCCTAACTAAGAGGCATGGGAAGTCCTCTGCAATCTATTGAAAATATCACTTGTCTGTGATACTAGTACCTACTTAACTAAAAGAAAGCTATTGAAAGAGCCAATTCTGCTAGTGTTAACTTGCAGTAACTTTTTTCATGCATGAAATAAAAATTATTCTTTTATCCCAATAAAACAGAAATACAAACTACAGGAAACAATTCCTTCAGTCCTCATGGAATAGGCATTAAAAGACTCAACAAAAGTTACTATCTCAGACTGTACATTTACTATTAAATTATTGATGAGCTGGTTCTATTGTCATCTTTACTTCTGCTACCAGAAATTAAGGCAAATACTAAATTTCTAAATACACCATGCCTGGGAAAAAAATTGTGTTCATAGGCACCAGGATTTTCTGCAGTCCCAATGGGATTTTCATAATCTTACAGGTATCTTCAAGTCCTAGAATTTGCATTCTGCTTCTCAGCTCAGCTTGCAGGTGTTTAAAAATACATGCAACAAGACAATTCGCTTTTGGCTACACATCTAAGAGGTTCAAACATCTGAATTATTCTGTCTGAGGTCAACTACAATTTATGTGCCAAATTAGGTTGAAATCAAGCTAGGAAGAGCTATGAAATACTAAGATCTTGGGTGCTTTGGAACTTGAGGCTATTTCCAACCAATGTACATGACCTCAGATCTTCTTCCAGGAGCAGGACGCATTTTCAGGATCAGAATATGAAATGTAAGCTTACAACTTATGAATCTGTAGGCTTCAGTGATTCAAATTTTGCTGGGCAAACACATATAAAATGTGGATTAGAATAACAAAATTTTTAAGAGTGTTTCTTGGATTTTGGAATTCTGGAAAACAAAGGATGCACATGCCATCATATGCATTTACATGCCAATAAGATTTGCAATAAAGACAAAAAGATGTGCTTCCCCAGGCTTTAACAATCAATATTACTATAGTGTTTAATATAAGAAAATATTTTCTAGGATGTCAGGTTCAAGACATCTAAGTGGTATAATTCCACCAAAATGTTGTTAGAGTGTAGAGATGCAGTACTAATTTTATATTTATATATATATATGTGTGTGTGTGTGTGTTACCAAAAGAATTCATTAATGTCCATCCCAATATGTATGGGCTATTTTTTGCATATACATTCAAATTCAAAATTGTGAACTATACAAAATACAAAATTGTAGCTCAAGTTAACTTAATATTTTTACTCTAAAATAATTTTCTATAAATTTCTAAATTATGGGAGGATATTTCATATAACTATCTCCTGAAACTTTTCAATACAGTTAAGGTACAGTTAAAGAGAACTCAAGTGATTCCCCTCCTCAGGGATTCATGTTTAAGCAAATTCCCAACTCACAACCTAAAAGTAATCTTTGTATTCTACTTCCTTGGAACAGATAACACCAATATTAAAACTAGTCTTGAGAAGAGACAACTTGAAACAGAATTATCCATAAATGAAAATGCTAATTAAATTAGCAGGTTTTTTTTCTTTACTAAATATACTAAACTTCAAAGCTCAAGAAAGGATTTTAAAAATCTAAAGTAGCTATCAGCCTTCAGTACTGTTAATGTCTCTCCCACTCACCAAAGCCCATCCCCACCAGCTTCCCAGTCTTATCTTACTTCTTCCAGGAACACAGATCAGAATAATGAAAGAACAGTGGGGAATGGACTGAGATGCATGAGTAGATATTTAAGAACTCAACAGAATAATTAACTATGTGCCAGCCACACATTTCAGAAATAATCAGCATACTACCATAAACCTGGAATTTAGGCCTCAAATAGGCTTTAATGGGCTGATTCCAAAAATATTCAAGATTGCCACTGACCAAGAAGCTACAGAAAAAAAAGATAGCATAACAAGTAATTTCTGATATTTTTTCTTCCTTAATTATAAAACTTTTAATAGAAAATCAAACTTTAAATAGATTATATTCAGTCAAAGCCCTCTTTCTGTATCAGTAGAAAATAAAAAAAAAAAAAGAAATCATCCTTATCAGCAAGAGAAAGAGTCAGAATCTGTTAAATCTATCTTGTCTGACACAAAATTACAAGTACAACGCAAAAATTCTAGGTGGCCTGACACAAAATTGAGGTGCTCCTAGTACAACTTTAAAGAACAGAAACCATCTCAAATGCAATAGAGGGAACCACGGGGTGCTAAGTGGGATCCAAGATCCCAGTTGAATTCATTCCCTAAGCACCGAGTGCAATGATAACGATTTTCCGAATTCCTACAAGAGACTTAGAGCTGCACAAAGAGAAGACAAATCTGGTAAAAGATCCAGGTTTCCTCATCATTACAGGTTCCCAATGAATACCTGTGCATTGCCTCCTTATGCAAATCAGAGCAAAGGCTGGATAGTATATTTTGAAAATTAATTTTCCGTGCACCCTTTAAAAAATACTGAACTGAAAAACCCAAGCTTCCTGACCTGCAAGAATAGTCTTCCCAGTACTGTGTATGCTTGTCCTTGACCATGGCTCAGACCAGGCTGTCAAGGAAGACTGTAAAACTAGGACATATTCCTCTCAGTCTCTGGTGAAACTGGAAATTTAAACTTAACTTGAATGAACAGGGTACATCATGGCAGTTACATTTTATAGCCTCTGTGATGCCTATCCTCCAAGACCTCATGTTCCATTCCTCCTAATTCCATTTTTAACTTATGCCTTTGTCCTCCTTAATTTCCTCTGGCACCGAGTTCCACAGCTCAGCTTCACACTGCCAGGATGGGTTTTAAAACTTTTTCTTTCTGGGCAGCAGAAGGAACATTATCTGCCTCTTCTCTGGTCACCTTCTCACAGTGTTCTGATGTAAAGACAGCCAAATCTGAAATCATCATATCATAGGACAGAGAGAGACTTCTTTTCCCTCCAGTTTTTCTTGTTTCAACCTGTTCATCCTGTGAACACAGCAGTAAATTCCTTTTGGAAGAAACTCTCTCCTCCCAGCACACTCCTGCCAGGAAGCTTATGACTGCTCTAGCAGTCAACCCTGCTATGTTATGTTGGTTCATGAGTCTTTCCTGAGCTGGCTCTATTTAAATTAACCATAGTATTTGTGAGCACTAAAATCATCATGCAGGAAAGCCCTCTGACCTGCTAGCTGATTCCTTTACCTTAACAAATATTGAACCCGTCCAAAACTGCCCCTTTTTATACAATCCCAAGAAAGATGAAGGATCCGGAAACTGCTCAGAAAAGGTAAAAAAAGCCCTCTGAGACACAGTACATTTATCCTGAGCCAAATCAAAAAGAATAAAATGGAAGGAAAGGAATTTGAAAGAGAATTATAAAGTCAAAAATATGACACAAATTCTCCCATTTGGAGGGAACTGATGATAACTGAACCAATGGCCAGGGGGAACACATTTGTCTGTATTTCACCAGATTCACTAAATCACTTAGTGAGACATGGAAGACATGATAGTTATAATGAGATGGCATTAAGAAGGGAAAAATAAGATTGAACATAGAAAACACCATCAGTTAGTGAGATTTGTTAAACTAGGAAATGGTCCTCTCTGTCAATGTACTTTACATTTCTGAGAATGTTTAAAGACAAAAGATAGGAAAAAAAATGTAAAGAGAGACTTCTACATGGAGGGGAAAAACAAAACTTATGTAGATTTTCCAACAGGTTGCTCTCCCTCCCTTCTAACAAAAGCTGTACAAATCTGACTTCTGCCTGAAACAACCTCTACAGAGTTGCAAATGCTGATGGATGGCTATCATATACTCACCAGGCAGACAGTCCTGTGGAACATGGATAATTTGAGGGATGAATCATCTTAGCTCAAGTTGCTTCAAAGCCCCTTCCTCTCTCTCTGATTCTCTCCCTCCAAGGGCACTATTTCATATGAGTGTGACATTCCAGAACAATGAAATTGGTAAAGCAACAAAAGAAAAACTCACAACGATGGATTAAAAAAAAGACAACCTACACAGAAACAGAACCAAGGCTGCAAAATTGCTTCCTAAATATCTCTTCCACAAAAACCATTCAGATAAAAAGTTGCTCCCCACACCCTGAAAGTGCCCTGCAGTGGTACTACCATAAGTTAACACTAATCTGTTTCTACAGACATGTGTTAGAACCTATCACATGAGTATCTAAGTGATAGATATAAAAACTGTTATCTTTTTTCCCCTTATTGTGACTCATGCCAGCTGGACTAATCTAAATATTATTAAACATCATTAAATATATCAGGTTTAAGCTTAAATTGTGCCAGCAGGGCTAGTTAAGACAAAGAACATAAAAATATTTTAATTAATTATGTTCCCAGGCTGTGGTGATGGGTGCCACCCTCACTACTTACATACAGTCTCAATTATTTCCCACAAATGGATAGGTATGTCTACCAATCCTTCTGGCAGCATTTCTACTGCTGTCACGTGGTGCAAGATTTAAAAGGCAATCCAGGAAAGTCTATAAAGTGCTATAAAAATTAGGAAGTATTTAAGTGCCTAGATCATCTTCCCAGGGGACCTTCCACAGTTACCTGACTAAATTGCATTGACTGTCCCTAGAAAGTGACCTGTTTTCTGTACTGACAGCAGTATAGCACTACTTTTATTCTGGCATCTCTAAGAGGTACTCAAAACAGCACTTACCAGGCACGGTGCCATGGAAGACCAATTCTAAGGCCAGAGGAATTATTTTACAGTAGTAAAAATTCTACTGAAAACGGCTTTTGCATATTATGGTACTTACACCTTTGCAACATTCAATATTTTTATGGATATTCTAAACTTACACCTGTGTATATGTACAAATATAGCTATAGCTATATGTATGTGTATAGCAAGCAATAGCAATTGATGCATTTTGCAGTTGGTTTTGTTGTTGTTTTCTATGAAATTATGTTGATAGTCTTACAAGCTTTTCAACAGTGACAAGTACAGTATTTTAAAAAGTCAAATTGTGTATTGCATGTCAAATCTAGCATGCCTCTGGGAGGACAAATCAGCATGTGTTACACTTTCAAGTCTGCAAGCACAACTGTTAAAAATATTATGATCAACAGGAGGAATGCAGAGTACATCAAAGGGAAAAATAAAGCTCCTGGTAGATAGTAACCATTTTCTTCTTTTCTGTAAGAAATACTAAGATGCTGGAAATTGCCCATACTTATATCACTATTAATTAAAATAAGCCTTAGCTACTCTTTCCTCAACATCTTACCGCTTTTCCTCTCTCTGCTTCCAAAACAAGACTGAGATTAAATTAAATGTCTGTGTAATGGAAACCTACATAACCTCCAACAGTTTGCATGTAGAGGTAAATCAAATTAATTTGGTTTACACTATAATGGTGCCTCAGTTTTAGTAACTTTTTCAAAAGGTAATGGAATTTTTGTACGACACTTTGGAAAAAAATTTTTGCAAAATGCACTGAGTTCAAATGCCCTCCTTGTGCATATGCCCTTTCCAGCAAAATTAATTTTCTCATTCAAATTAACCAGACACTTTGTTCTCTGCTCCCAGTTGTCTACACAAATAATTTTTTTTTCTCTAAAATTTCAGAAGTGCCTCTCATCTGAGGTATGAAGTGCAAGAGTTTATTCCAACTGAACTTCACCTAAATCAACCAACAGTGCTCCCAGTTTCCACAAACAGCTGATTTCTGATCTTTGCCACCACTTTGTTTCTCTGGAGAGTGTCCTCAGCAGCATCACACAGCCACTTTTTCACAGACATGCCCATTAGATGCACAAGAGGCCTTGGGGAGCAAATCAGACTCTGGGTACCCTATGAAAAATAGGAATATTTCTGTGCACATGTGACAGGACAGAGAAGGCAGAGACCACACCACCTCTGCCCCAGGTTTCCCTGGATTCCTAAGGCACTGGTCAGAGGGATAGAACAGGACACCTCAGCCTGAGGAGAGGCACACAAATGCAAAAGGACATCAACCAGCTGGTTTTCTCATTCTGGTTTAACATCAGCATGGACAAGAACTGACATATTATATTACTTTGTTGAGTTCCCACTTCTCTTGAGTGTACTATTTCTTCTTTATTTTTCATTTATCAATAGATTTTTTAAATTGATTAAGAAGCTGAGTCACAATCTCATCCAGTTTCTGTATTCTAAAGGTTAATACAAGCATCCAAGCTTCACATTAACATAACAGCAGCAAAAATCAATCCAGCATGAGACTGAAAGCACTAAATTCACCCTTAATTCCAATTATGGCCTGTTGTATAAGTTTAAAATTTAATGTAAGAAATTTATATAATCATAATTTCCCAACACCTAAACCCTTTGAGGAGGAAAAAAAAAAAAGTAAAACAGAGACTTGGCAAAAAATTCCCTTTTTCACTGATACATGATGACCTTCTTCTAAGATCTTTTTTGGAAAAAAACTTCATAAAAGATTTCTTGAAACATTCTAATGCAATTAGAAGTTGTCAGTGTAGGGACACCACTGTGAAGGATAAAGAGGAAAAAGCCAGATTAAAGGGAATAACAACCTAGATCTTGTTTTCCATACAGGTAAATCACACCAGAAATATTTTGAATGCAGGAAAATATACATATATTTTGCCACAGTTAATGTCTACTACACGTTCATGGCTTAGAAAGAGCCTTTGTGCCATCCTTGACGGACAAAAAGGATAAAAAGACAAAAATAGGAGTGGAAAAACACTTTTAAAATGCATTTCAAAATTTCTTCTAGTCCAAAATTACAACTACTACACATTTATAAGCCTGCAGCCAGTTTTAGTAAACTGCTACTTACAGGTCTTGCATGACAGCCAACAAATGAAAGTGGTGAGTAAGGGCTCTCATTCACTGCTGCTAGCAACCCACTGCCTTTCTGATTTCTTTCTTCAGAAACAAAGATTAGGTGGGGGAAAATAAGGTAAAGGGTTATTTTTTAAAGTCCTTATTTTCAAATCACTATCCAGGAGCTGTCTGAGTTGGCCTCTCATTAGTTGTCTCTCATCTTCCACTTCTGTCTCCATAGAAACCTTGCAGCAGCATCTCCTGCCTCACCAGCCTGAAGTCTTCAGATTTGGCTGGTGCCAAGCCTGGCTGGGCAAGCTGGGGGAGGATAATGGAAGCACCCCTCTGGTGCTGGGGTTCACCCTGCTGGCCCCCTGTCACATGGAGACCTTGTGCACAAAGCAGAGAAGTCACCTCTAAGCCACTGCACAGACTGCAGCGGACGGCTCACCCCGATCCCAGCTGCTTCCCTTTTCTCTACCACCCTTGCAGAGATGGATACACAGATTGGGGTGAAGGAAACACCTCAGACCTCACGAACTCAAACCCCAAAAGCTGGAAAATAAGTGAAGTGGAGGGATGCTGATCTATGTAATCAGCACAAGGAAAGTCAGCTGGCTGCAAAGTAGGGCACTTCTCAAACTCTCACCTTCTTTTCCCTCCTCAATTTTGCTTCTAGCAAAGTGCAGGGGAGACTATCAGGAAATGGATTTGGGGAAAAAAAATTTAAAAAAGATCAGTCTGAATGTTCAGAGGTACATTTTAATACCATCTCTACTGTGGAAAAACACACTCAGGAAGCATTTTTTCCATAGTGTTTTTCTATTTAAATGGTTTATTTACGGGAAAAAAAAAAAAACACAGAAAAAACCCCACTGTTTTTCTAGCATCAATCACTTCTTTTAGAGAGAAGGTACTGAGAATTAACTTATATTTATTTCTTTATTTATTTAAATGGCCTGCACATTAATAAAATGGTACTTTTTCTTTTACCTGCGTCAGCTTTTCCATCACATTATCCCAACTGAAATATACCAAGAAAGTGTCATTTTAGGATGACAGCTATGAGTCACCAGCTGGCCAAAACTGACTAGCCAAATGCAAAACAAGTTACTTCTCTCTACAGACTCCCCAAGGGGACCACTAAGAACTGTAAGATGGGGAATTGCTTTCATCTAAAGGAGAGGACATGTTCAGGCAGACAGTCCCTCAGAATGGTTTTCCTTGCCAACCCAGCTAATCTCATTCCAGTTTGAGCAAATTGTTATTAAAATTAAAAAAAAAAAAAAAAAGTGTCCTCTCAGGCACAGGAAGTGGGTTATGGAAACAAAAACAATAATGACTTCTAGCAACTTGCTAACAGCAAGGGAGCCTTGGAAACAGTCAGTGCAGAGTAAGAGGTGACAAAATGTATCCCGTGAAAATCCAGAGAAAGGAGGGGCTATCCTCCCGTGTTTGAGAACTACTGCAACAGTATATGAACGCAATTTCTCCTCTTTGTAGATATTAGGCCCTGCAGACAGTTTCTGTTCAAGAGATGTGTGCTTGGTGTACCAGAACTCCAAACAATCTGGAAGAAACAGAACTGTTTTTTTTTTTTATTTTATTTTTCCAATATATTAAAGCCTTAACCTCTATATGAAATACATACTTACTGAAAAATCAAACTATGCATTGCAGAACAGATCTGGAGCTTTGGTGAGTGTGAGCAAGCCTAGAGGTTACACAAAAAACTAATGTGGATATATATATTAATATATACACACAAAGAGTAAGTGGTAGATATTCCTTGTCTATTGTTGTCCATCAAATGCTAAAGCAAATTGATAGTCCAAACATTTATCATGGTGCAAAGGATGTAGCTGCATATTGGTTTCTATTATATCTAGATTTGTGGAGATTTTCTAAATATAAAGAATGTGTAAAGACAATTATTACAGTGCCCCCATCAAACTCGCTCTCTTTCAAGTTACCATACTTCTTCAGTGACAGAAACCAAATGTTAAACAGCAAAATGAAGGTTGGTTCAGCTTCCAACAATGAAGCAATTTTTAAAATCTATGGTTTCCAGCTGATGGCCAAATGAAGGTCTTGGATGCCTTAGTTCTCCATTCTTAGATGCAAAAGCCCCGTCACAACAACAGGAATTCAGACTTTTCAGAAGATATTAAACAGTAATGAACATAAGACAGCTGCTCAAGTTATTTGTAGAGATCATGTTGCTGCCTAAATAGTATAGCTGCTGTAGCAAAATTGAAAAATTCAATGTTGAAAGCTGAGAATAACATTACAAAAATTAATTTCTCTATTCAAGTCAAAGCCATCAGCATAGGAGAACACTGCCACCATTTTCTGATGCCACAGGCCCAGAGGAAGATGACGGCTTTTACTGAAGATAAAGAAGATTTTGTGGAAGTGCTTGAGGATTTACTAGCAAGAAATGAAAGAGCAAACTTCTCCTACCTCTTTAAAGCAGAGGGCTGGAACCCATGCAATCAATAACAGTAGACTGAACAAAAGCAGAAGCTAAAGGAAACACCTTGATAGACTAGGGAAAAAAAAAAGAACCCACAGACATAAAAGACACCTCTGGAAAATGTAACCTAACAATTTCAGTAGCACACCTGCAATTTAATCTCAGCATGGCACATTTAGAGCATTGAGAATTGAAACTAGAATTCAACTGGGTCTACATTCTCATTCAGGTTTAAGGGAATATCTTTGTGTAACAGATCGACCTACAGAATGTTCCAAAAGCTTTTTTTTGCAAGAAATGACACTGTGTGGAGCAAGAAACACTGGATCAGATCCCTTTCAAGATGCAAGTGCAGAGAAGGGAAGCATCCTAATCACATTATTTGACACTTGAAATCAGTAGGGCAGGCAGCTTTTGCTCCAGAAAGTGCAGGAGCATAACAGAGCTGCCTGTCCACAAACACTGCTTTAGCTCCTGCTGAGGGCTCAGGATGGACCCAGCCCAAAAATCTGACCTGCTCTCTCCAGTCTGGTGCCCTGCTAGAGCTGCCTCTCCAAAGCAGGCATCAGGATGTGAGCAGCCATGCAGTCAGCTGGATCAGGTGATTGATCCATCTGAAAACTAACCCTACCAGAGAAAGAAAAGGAAGATGCATTTTAGTTGATCAGCAAAGTTTTACAAGTTCTTTCTACAACAAAGAGGAGGGAGGACCAGCAGTTTCTCTAGCACTGCTGGCCCAGGTCAGCAAAGCTGCTGCAATGAAATGCTCCTGCTCACTGCTCCATGCACACAATCACAGCACTGCTAACCAGGTGACCCTTCCTCAGGTGCTTCACATCACAGAGGTATTTAGCTTAGTGGAGGACAGCTTAGCCTGCAGTTTAAGCAGACTCAAGTTACAGAGCAAGTGGCCCAAGGGATCTTGAGCCAAAGAGATGGCAACAATTTTTTCTCTTGCATTCTAAAGAGGGAACGACATATCACCCTGTACTTGAGGCCCTGAAAATTTTTTATATAATTGGTCAATAGTATCATCAAGATGATTGAAAATGATGAAATTGATAGAGAGAGAGACAAAGCAATGAGCTCTCACTCAGCCAGGCTCTGGTAGAATCTATTCATTTACAGCAAAAAAAAAAAAAACAATGAGGGAAATAATATTCAGATAACCTTGCAGGTATATTTTGGTTACCAGTTCATTTCAACAAAATGATGCTATTCAAAGCCACAATTCTCACAAATTTTAAGCTAACCACACACACACACACACTGTATATAAACCCACGTAAATTAATATTAAAAGATTAAAATAGAGGGTACAGAATTATCAAATAAGCAATAAGATGGGAACAAAAATTAAGGTTGATGATGAAATCAGAACTGGACCTCATTATAACATGTTTAATTATACAACTGTCTTTTTTCTGTTTTTGATAGAACTCTTATCTCACTAAGTGCACAGGAAGACAGTTACTGACACTGGATCATTCAATCTGAATTACTCTGTTCTGAAGCATCTTTGGTCTGCAGAGTGATATACAGACAATAGCCACCATGAGAAGGAGAGGAGGGATGGCACACCAGATGTATGGATGGATCAACCATCAGAGGTTAAAGGGGTTTGTGCTGTCCACCATCAAATTTAAAAGTCCTCCTCTGTAGGCAAAATAACAACATAAGCCCCCCAGACACTGCTTCAATCTTCCACAGAACTTTAATCCATAAGATATTTCAAAAGAGAGGCAAGAACTGTGGAGAGTCAGACACTGAACTATGGCAAATTACACCAGGAAATTAAGAATAAGAATACATTAGTAGCCTTAGATCAATTAGGTAAATACAAATGCATGTGTGGCAACATACACTGACTGTGATAGAGACAAATATCTTTTGTGTTTGCTTGTGTGAGAGCAAGAGGACTGCCCTCACTCTCGGGTGGGTGACTGTTGTCCCAGTTGAAGGGAAAAGGAACCAAGGGCTTTTACCAGTGAACCAAATATTTTCCTCAATATTTATGGCCAGGGGCAAGAGCAGGCTGGGTAAGACAGACCTTCTCTGGAAGCTACCTCATTTGGTGTCCCCAACATGTGAACTGTGCCAAAGGAGAGGGGAAGAAAAAACACTCAACACATTTAGCTTATAATCCCTCTGCATTATTTTACTAGTGTATGACCTACTGTAGCCTAGCAGGTGTAGAAAAACCTTAGTCAAAATTATGTGTGCCTTTCCAAAACTTATTATTGCACAGTTTTGCCTTCATCAATAATTAAAAAAATCATGGGAAATGTTTTTATGTGTCACAGATTCTTCACTATGGGTAGACGCGAGAGAATATAAGTACTTCTCATGGAAAACTTGAGGGAGACAAAAAGAAACCAGTAAGATTTATGACTGTGTAGTTATTTATGCATACTATTATTATATGTTCCTTTATTTTTCTTACAAAACAGACTAGTTAACAGAGTTCATAGTGAATATATCCAAAATATGTATGTGTTACTGGCAAGTTTACATGCAAAACCACGGATTTAATAGAGAAAAAAATACAGGGATTTTTCCACTGCTTTACTTTTATTTCAAAGCCTGGACTATAAATCAGCTAAAAAGGCAGCTGTTGAAAAGAAATTATAATGACTTCATTCACATATGACCATTGATAAAAATAAGCTTATAAATTTTCCTGTTTTCTTGCAACAAATTGCAAATTGATGGATCTCACTTAATGCATTCTCATAAATGGAAAGTCTGCTACAAAAATTAAAACTACCAGTAAGGGAAACTTGTTTCACAAACTGAAGGAACTCCCAAAAAAGAGTAAGGATTTTTCCCTCTCACTTAGGTACTCCACCGAGGGGGTAGTGACATTTTTGCTACTTAATCCACACTCTTTTATTATGCTCTACTGAAATACAAAGACAGAATGTCTGCATTCTCTTCTTTTAAGCAGAATTCTGTAGTTTTGAAGAGAGTATTTAATAATATACTTGCATTCTAGATGACCAAATTGTAACAAGAAGAATAAGGATATACTGTGTGTCCTGATCCTACAAACCTTTATTCCATAAGCAATTTTTGCCTGAGCATGCAGAAATCAGTTAACTTAAACACAAGTGTGCAAAAGACAAAAGATACAAACCCTTCAATAAAGCTCTTTAGTCGCTGTCTTATTAAATGAAAAATTTTCATAAGATTAACAAATTAGCTATTCCCTCCTTACATTTGTAGAAACAAATAATAAACACCAAAACACATCATAGTAACAAGGTGCTCTTCATTAGTATTTTTAAATGGATTTTTCAAAGACATTTCTCTTTAAAAAACATGGTATTTTTGTTTGGTAGTGCTTATATTAAATCTCATAAATCTACTTCCAGGGGTGGAGGACTGATTTAAGAGCTTCTCATTGTATCAAGCAATCAGTAGGTGAACATTGGACTATTACAAAGCACCTTTATAGAAAGAAAATCCTGGTTAGTTCTGTAACTAACATCCCAGATCATTTTTAGCAATAGCTGCTAATAACTCTTAAAAGCCCTAAAGCAGTAGCACTATTGTGAACTAACCCCAAGGAACTGCCTCTGCAAATTCTGCTATCAATCTGATGCTGCAAAGCAGCACAGTAGTTCCAGAAGCCTTTGTAAATTCCATCTCTGAGAATTGATTTCAACAACTATCATCTACTGAGTATATGGGGGAATATCTGTTATCACTGTATATTCAAATGTTAAAAATCCACCTCAGGAGGGCTAAAAACTGCCAATTAAAAACTAACCCTCACTGTACCCTAATATTAAAAATGAGCTATGAAAAGAAATCAGGCTTCAGGAAATACTACTTTTTCTTCTAATACACTAGTTCTAAAAGGCATACAACCGAAGAATTCTTTTTGTCCAAAGCTATACTGAACTCTATTATACCCAGGTATCCTTTATATTTTTAAAAGAAAAAGCTTGGGGTATTTAAGCAATATCTTTATAATACTGTCAAGTGCTAAGATCAAAAATTGATCTGACTTTTCCCTCTACAGACTAGTAAATCTATAGTAGCAAATTTTGCAGGAGCCATTTTAACATCAACCTTCATGTAGTTTTATATATTTATTACTACTCTAGCTAATAAAAAAATCCCTAACAAAAAAAAAATAATAACAACAATGACCAAAAAAACCAAGCAAAATATTTTGCTTTTGCTACTGTGTATTCCACATCACATTTGTTCAGTGTATGTACAACTTGAACGGCTACCAGTAATTTCAATGCCAAAAAATTTACTACTCATATCATTAAAACCACTCTATATTCTCAATTACCTCTTAGAACAGCTCCTACTGAAAAGTTCTAATACAGATGAAAGAATAAGCACCACTAAGAACAACACAAGAAGTACATGTCTGGAAGTTTCATATATCTAGTGTTACTCGAAAAGAAGGAACTTCCCTAGGAAACAGGGAATTTTCTGCAGCTAGGAAACAGTTTATTTGAATGCAATTACTTTTGGAGTTATCAATAAGAAAGCAGCAGGCAAACAGCATAAGACATCATATTCGTGACTTTTTAATGTCTGTACAAAATAAATAAAACCATAATTGATCAATTATATATTCAGGCGGGGAAACACAATGCTAGCCTTTCATTGTCCATGGACACACAGTCTCATCACCAGAGAGCACAAATGAAATGCTAATGGCAGAGAAGATGAATGCCAATTTCCTTCACTTTGCTCCAACTTTCAGTGGCTCTCTACAATAAAAGATAGCTGTTTGTGGAGACTGGCTTGTTCCATACCATTAACTCAGAACAAAACATATTTTTAGTGGGACAGCAGTGTTTACTTGTAAGAACTGATGAATTGTACACCACCATTTATCACTTGCAGACAAAGACATTCAGGCACAATTTTGGACATAAATCAAGGTACATGCTCCTAAATAAAAAAGGGATTGCTTAAGTCCCTAAAACTGCATAGATTGAGGTCAGATTGGCCATAGCAACCAAGAATGGTACTTAGGCCTTCAGTAAGACTTAGCAACCAATAAATGAGCTCAGATCTCTTTTCATCTCCACTGGTGTGAAAGCCAAAATTAAAAAGATTAGATCACGCTGCACCCATCACAATAGACTTCACAGTGAAAAAGTCATTTCTAGCCTTTGATTCACATCCAATAAATAACATTCATCCCTTCCATAATGAACAACTTTCAAAGTAAATTGAATCTCCATAGTGCTGCTTTCCTTTGCTGCACCATATTTACATAACAATATATCACAGGAAGCTCAGAGTGGGTCTTGCAAATGGAAGACATGTCTTTAGCACTGATTGCACTATACTTAGCTTTAAAATGCTTGCCATTTAAACATAATGCACAGTAGATTGTAATAAACAATAAACAACACTTTAAATCTTGTAGTATGAAACTTTGACAATTTCAATATGGAAATTCATAGTAAACAGCTCCCTCCCCCTTTCCTTTGAGTCCTTCCATTTGGGGATATTCAGCAAATTCTACTTTCCAGGAGCACTGGTGATACTATCTGTCTCGTGTTTCCAGGAAAAGGGACAGTACATTATTTCATTTTTACTGCCTCTTTTTGCACTGTTCCTCTTCTCTTTTATATATCTTTTCAAGTACTTGAACAATTTTTCCTAATGTTCCAAACACATAAGTAACCTATTACTCCAATCTCACGCAAAGCACTAAGTATAGCTTGTTTTCCTCTCCCTAGAGCAGTAGTTATTTGTAAATAGGTGAAGCTGATCACAGCTGCAGGAATCTAACACAGATCTAAGACATGAAATCACGAAATGCATCCAGCAAATGTTTGTGTTGTATTGCCACTGTATGCCCTGTATTTCCCATGCTCGGTTTGTCATTATTTTACAAATAGTCATTCCCTTCTTACTGCAGGTTGCATAAATTGATGTTTAAAGGAGTGTTCGACAGAAATATATCTAAACAAAAATTCTACACCTAATTAAAAACATGCAGGAATAATTTCAGCTCTCTACAGCAACAACTCATGTAGATTATACTATGTGAACTCAGCAGGGAACCTCATTAATTTTTAAAACTCTCTGACCCTAGTGCAGTTAAGGGTGTAAAAATAATTACAAATTAGGGTTGAGGGAGCATTGCTTTATTATTGCATGTGCTATCAGCTACACAACATTTTATCAGATGTGGATATTTATGATAGCTAAGCATAATTTTTACACAGCCAAAATAAATTTTAAAAATGCAAATAAAAGCGATCTTATATTTTCAAGAACATAACTATAATAGCCACCACTTCCACAAAAAAAGAAAGCCTGTCTGCTCTCTGCAAACATTCTCATAGCACAAAGCACGTCAATTACAGATTAAACGCTAGTAACAGCCTGGATACGGCAGTAAACTAAGATATTTCTATAAAAATGCACATTTGCAATCTACCAATTTCTAACTTATTTAGAAGGCTATAAAATACTTGGCAGAGGGTATAAATAGTCTCTCTTACCTAAAACTTGTCAGAAGAAAGATCCTTCTCCATTGTTGTCACCTCCAGTGCCCCCTCTTGCCACCATGGAGATTGGTTCTGCTATGTTTATTGCTCTGTGCCTCAGTTACAGCCGTGGCACTAATCTGCCTGCACAGACCAGCAAAGGGCTGTGTGCGGGTGTGAAAAGCCTGCTGACTTCAGGACTGGGAACCTAAACCTCAGGCCAAGCCAAGGCTGAATGAAAATGATCAAAGCTCTGTCCCTCATCAGCAGAGTAGACAAGATTTCTCTCCCCCCTCCCAATGAGAAGTAGGGCTGTCATTAGGGATTCCCACTAAAAAGTCTCTAACAGAGGCAGACCTTCTCCAGACTGCTAGTGCCTGCCCAGCAGCCCGTGCAGAATACAGGTAGCTATTGTTCCTGAGACAGATATGTAGCCAGCCACTCAGACTCTGACAGATCTCAACAAACCAGTGAGCCTGCCTTCGGTTTAACTCTTTATTTACTAGCCGTTCACTTTTTACAAAGATCTCCTTTTGCCCTGGAGAGGGAGGTACAGGGAAGGTAAAAAAAAAAAAAAAAAAAAAGGAAAAAGAAAATCAGTAAATTATTCTGGCTTTGTTAAGAAAAATGTTTCATGTACATAGGCAGTAATCCTATGCAAATTTAGGAGTATTAATTTTCATTTTGAAATCTCGTCTAGTCTGGTGTTGGACAACACAGCAATAGCACACTTCAGCAGTAAAACAAGATTCCAATCCTGTAAGGGAAATAAGTCCTGCTCTGCCTTCCTCTGAATTTTCATAATTCATGGGAAAATAAAACAGTTGGAATATATAAAATGCATCCTTGCTCAAATAATCTAGGTATTAAAAAACATAGAATTTTAGTACAAAACCTTCAGCAGTTTTTTCAACAGACATACATTTTAAGCACAGACTGAAAATGAAGTTACCATCTCCAGCAGCAAATTGTGCTAGAGCAAGTAGATAGTAATTAGCTGGCATAAAAAGCAGTGATACTCATTTCAGTCTCATAGCAGTTATAATATTTCTATAAGGAGATTTTATTTGCACAAAAAGTTCTGTGGCTTTTTTTGTGGGTGGTTTTTTTTTGTTTGTTTTTGTTGCTTTGGCTTTTGTGGTTTTTTTGTTTGTTTGTTTTTTGTTTTTTTTACTTTTTATATGACATGGAGCTTAATCATTTTTTTGCAAAGACACAGTCAATGAAGCTGTTGGAGGAAATATCCTGACATTTACACTTTGTGCTTGACTTTTAGGAAGTAATGCATTTTTATATAAAAAGCTAATGATTCTTGATTCTGTAAAAGTATTGTGTAAGTTCAAGCCAGGTACAGACTTCAGCTTGAAAACACTTTTTTCTCTTCTTCTGTGTAAGTCAGTGGTAATTTCATGTCAGTCAGATTGTAGTAGGATGTGTATATGCATGGGTATACTTGCCTTAGGGTGGGTTGTTTGGGTTGCTTTAAAACAAGTTTAAAGTGTAAAGGTTGAAGATTACCAGCAACATTTTCACGTGACTATCAGATTTCTAAAACGCACAGTTTTAAAAATAAAATTAAAATTGAGACTGCTAACACAAGCGCAAATTAGAGACATGATGTCAAAAGCAGCATTTTGCCCTGACAGAACCTATTAACTCAGAGAAGCCTTCCTACCCATTACAAATAAACAATCATTCTATCAGCAATTTCCAAATGACATGCCAAAAAAAAAATGCATGGGATTTAATTAGAAAGTTGCCAGTGGTCACTTTGGAGTGTTTCAAAGCAACCTTTTCTGCATGTTTGAGAATTTAATTACATTCCTACCAAAATACCAGGCATTCAGAGCCATTCAAAATTCTTCCAGAGCAGCGAGGAAACAAACAGACAAACAGGAAAGTAAATCAGTGTTATTCAGTGTAACACGCCCAGTGTGGCAGAATAGCCCTAGCCTGCCCAATGCATTTTTAAGAACCAGGACTTGGCATTCAAAAACCTTATTGCCATTTAATTCCAGAATATCTCTTTTATATCCATTGGAATATCAGTCCTTAATGATAAACTTATTCTTTGGACTGTACTTTCTATCATCAGTTTACATAAATGCTTGACACTATGTAGCAAAATAGCTTTCAGTTATAAATGTGTTTGCAATTTAATTGTGTTCTTAGACAAAAAGATTCATTTATTATTAATCTATTATGAATTCTGAAGTATTGTGCACCAGTTTCCCTTCTATTTGAGCAAACTAGTAACTCCTTCCACTAAATGGAATTTAAAATTTCTGGAGAAATATATACATTCCAGAAAGATCCTCCTCTGCTGGTGTACAGCATGGAAAAACTGGTGAGAAGGTGGCCATGGAGCTGCAACAACAAAAGCCTGTGGAGTACATGTTACTGTCAGGAAAACCTACCCTGCCCAGCACACGCACTCCACCGCCAAACGGAGGAGACTCCGGTACCATGCCATGGAAATCTTGTTCTGAAGCCCTGCTGAGGACCACGTGACAAGTTCCTGAACATGGTCACATTTGATTTCAACCTCTGGCAAGGCCTTGCTAAGTGTAACAACGGCAGGATATTTCACCCAGAGTCCAGGATCCCACACGTGTTGCGGAGCCGTGTTATCCGGGTACGTGCTCGTCTGCTGCTGGCTTGGTATCTCCATGAGCACACAGGCCATTCAAAGGCAATGGTAAATACCCCTTTACAGGAGGATGACAATGAAAACTTTCTGGAGGGAGATCATGTTGGAGCTGGGCACTTTGAGGGAAGACAGAGAAGTTGGTGCTTGCTGTGAAGGTGTGACTTCCTCCTGCTCCTCACTTTTACTGGAGCAATCTCCAGGCTGCATTCATGAGGAAAACATCTTTCTTCAGCTTTGGAGAGAAGTGTTCTGCCCAAAGATTTTCATGGACTCTGGAGGTCACCTTTGACAGGGACAATGGCCACTCTTCCCATTCAAGTCTACCCCAAATCACCAGTAACAGATGTCTTGCTACTAAGTGCATGCTATGGGATTTATGTATGTTTGCTTACACTGATTGGCTCTATTTTTTATTCTCTCACCCTATTTTTTTTAATATATCTTAAACAGCAAAAACCACACAACCACTAATTGTAAGGGGGAAAGGGGCCACTTAATGGGGACAAAAAGGAAGGTTTTTCCCCTTTTTTATCTTTTCAGTTGTATAAGTCATCTCCTAAAAGCATGCATTATGGGCACAACACTGGGTAACTAATTGGATGTACCATCAGATATTAGAACAGTTTGAATTGATTTCCCAAAAAGAGAGCATAAAGAAAGCCAGGTATGTCTTGCACAATAATTCTGCATCTGAGAAATGGGCTTGAGAACAGACTGCTGGAGTCATTTCTTTCAGCTAACCCACACAGCCCCACTGGCAAACAAAGGCACACACTGGTATCACATATCCATTTTCCTTTGGAGATTCCATGTTAACAATTCTGTAGTAAATACCTTTGTATTTAAAAATTATTCAAAACAGATATGAAAAAACCACAGTATTTCAGTAATGTCTTACAGAGGTGAAATGCACATAATGTATTCAAATATGCAACCTCAATTAACCTTTTGCCTCATTTTGTGGACAAACCTATCTATAAAGAGTGAGCTCCCTCCATGATCATAAGTCAGTTTTACAGCTTCACATTCTTTGTGGCTAGTTCCCTATACAAAAGAACATAACAGAAGGTGATCTTCATGAAGTGCAATTTAAATTTAACTCGTTGCTATTCTTGATCTTAACTTCCTTAATACAAAAGCTACTGTAAAACGTCATATAAGGAAGCACTGATTTTTTTTTTAACCAAAATATGTTTATTTATTTTGTGGTAAGTAGACTTCATTTATCTCTGAAAATAATGAAAAATGTAAGATGGCAAACGTAAAGATATTACAATATTTTGACAGCAGCCAGTACCTCTTTTGCTTTGGATGTAGGCAAGTAAAGCATGTCGTTTATGAAAGAACTTACAATTAACATACACTCAACTATGTCTGTATACTGCAGTGTAAAAGCACCTGGAATTACAGTCAATAAAGAATCCTTATCCTTCCCAAAATTTGGTATGTATATTATTAACAAAATTTGCTTTCTTTAAAATGCTCTTCTAAAGAGTACAACTTTTTTCCCCTCAATTCTCACAGAAGCATAATTAGAGTATTGCATTCTCCACTAGAGAATTCTTTGTGAAAGCATATGTCAGGGATTACGACTCAGCAAGATAATTACAAACATTCTCCATAAAGACATAGGAAACCAACATCAGAGGTAGATTTCACCAGTTCACATTCTTCCTACAGATCACATTTTTGATATGTGATCTGTTGGAAAAAATGAGTAGAAGGTGACATTGTCTTTTTTTTCCTTCCCCATTACTTTAGAGCTAACATCAGCAGACCAAAGCACTGTTCAAATAAATCCTTTTCTTTTTGTAAAGTAAATCCTTTTCTTTTTGTAAAGTTTCAGGTTCTGAGCCCCAAACACATACTTTTCAAAACCTCCCTCCATTCAGCAATGAGCCCAAACATTTGCCTAGCTAGCTAGTAATATAGGAATTACAGTAACAGGGCATATTCATACATACAAAGCGAATTAAATCATCTCTTTTAAAAAAGTTTACTTTTTAAGTCAATCTTGTACCCAGTTCCATATCAAGACATGAGACAAATAAATAAATAAATAAATAGAACAAGAATGAACAAACAAAAAACCCACAAAACATACCCCAAGCCCCCTAAACAATATCAAGACCACCCCAAATGTGTTGAACATGAATAGGAATTTTCCCCTTGCTTCCTTAAGAGCAGTGATTTAAGTGGGCACACTACGTTACAGACATTCCAGTTTAAAAATCCACTTGTTAGCAGGAATTAATATATATCACTTGTTTTCATCACGTTGGATGGATTTGGACCTACCGTAAAGCACTGATCCCTGGGAGCTGCTGTTTTTTGAAGGGACACTTTTTGAAGTAAAGTAGTTGGATGGAGAAAGGCAAGTCAGGAACTGCCCCTGTGGCTTCAACCTGCCGTGGATAGTTTTCTTCCTTGGAATCTTTTGATAAAAGCCAGAACACAACCTGATTTATTAATGTAGCAAAGTCATTACAATTCAGAGCTAAAAATGTTATTGGACTTCCCTCCAGCTAGTGCTGTTTAAGCAAGCCTTTAAAAAGCAATTTAATTCCATTCCACAAAGTCAAATTTCCTCCACAGATAATTGGTTTTCATTGTATGTATAAAAAGCTGCAATGAAGCCAATAAGTCAAACTATATATTTTCTTAGAGTTATATTTATTACTGAAAGACTGACCTGCTCCTGACAGAATTGTATTGTTTCTGTTTTTCTGCTGTTAACCTGGAATCTTTCTGTTAATAACACAAGCACACTCTATAGCAGCATTCACGAATGTACTATGAAATCTGAATATAATCAAGAATTCTTTTGGCCTCTCACATTTATAGCCAATTGACTTTACAGTGTCAGCTGTCATAGATTAAACCCTCATACAACAAATTTATTCAATAAGAGTTAAAGTATTCACACTGTTTTGAGAGCTTAAAACAGTCAGAAAATACTTGCCTGGCTTGGGTCATTATCAGAATATTTGAAACTGTCTTACTAAAACCGGTATTAAAGCCTGTTTTTTATGCATATATAATATACAATAATATGTATTACTCATAGGCATTTTTGCATTCCAAGACCCTGGGAACAGTGCTCTTTTGAGCATCTTGAAACATCAGACTTGGAAAGCTTGCACACTAATAACAGAACAACAGTAAAACAAAGAAATCCAAAAACTACCTACTCTCTAAGTTGGAGATGCAAAAATAGACATGAAATTTTTATATAACTAAAAAACTTCACAAAAAGCCCACACTCATTCAAATCTTGTTTATAACAGATACTTATGACTAAAAACAATCTTCCATCTCAAGCAGCCAAATATAATAAAAATACTTACCAGGTATCTTGCCTTGCTTTCAATTAATGTATTTATTTTTCTTTTCTTTCTTTTTTTTTTCCTTTTTTTAAGACAAGAAGATTCGTATTTAAAAGCTGTATTAGTTACTGTCCTCCTGCTCCCGCAGCTCTTCAGTAGTAGGAACAGAGGAGCTTGTCTGGTATTGTTTTGAGATAAAGAGAATGGCCTGTGTGAGCCAAGATATTCTGTACTGTCTGATGATCTCTGCAGTGTTCTTAAACTCCTCCACCAAACAGGTTTTTTTGGGTTTTTTTTGTTTTTGTTTTTTTTTTTTTTGCTCTCTGTTGTCCATACAGGTGCATCAGAGCTCTTACAGCCACCTTCATTTTTCGGTTGTGGAGGCCCTACGTGCTGGGAGGAGAGAGGTTTCTTTCTCCCAGTATTTATTTGCTTTTGGATTGGAGGAAGAGGCTGAGAGATTTTCAATTTGAGATCAAAGACAAGCACATGCAACGGGACGAAACATAGTTTTCTCAATTGTGCTCAGAATAGTAGTCCCTGAGTTCCCACACTCAGTGCTCTCAACTCTAAGCTTTGCAGGGTAAAAAAGATGGATAGTTATATATACACACGCACACAGACGCACGTACACACACACACACACATATTTTAAATATATTAGTTTTCCCCCTTGGAGCACTGCAGTCTCTCTATTGTCAAATAATAACTGTATCTGAAAAGAAAGCACTTAATAAGGCTAAGGTCAGACTGCTTAGACTTGGCATTTGCTGCGATAACAAATCAGAGATGATAGCATCGTACAGATTTATGAATTTTTTGCCCCCGCAGTCACAAACATCAGACGTTTACTTTATAAAGAAAGCTTTTAGATTCTTCCTGCAGTTTCCATAGTGATTTCATTTTTTCCCTTTTATCACAGATTGGCTGAAGTACTGCTACCCTTTGTGCTTTAAAAGGCTTGTGCTACCAACTGTCGATATAAAGGAACTGTAGCTAAAGCACACATGCAACACAAACTGTCAAAAATAATTGAAATAGATAAATACTGGCTGAAAAAGGTTTTGGTACTTTCTCTGCTTGTCCTGAAGAGAACAGTGGAATAGTATTTCATTTGAATAAATGTAATTAACTTGAGCCAACCACACTTCTGTTCTATTTCCCATAACCTGTGATACTTCTATTAGAGCACTTGTACACAAAAAATTACTTTCTTCACAAAAAGTTGTAATACAGCCTACGTCAAGCAAATTGCCTGTGTTTGTTAGATATAAATGAAATCAAATTCATTAATTTTTGGAATCTTCTAAAGACATTGCTTTTTCCAACAACATTCTTCCTCTAAGAAGTTTTTTCTTTTAGAGAACGTGATGATTTAAGAAAGACTTACACTGTTTCTGGCAAAGCAAACAATGCTCTCTCTTGCTGGAAAGACAACCACCTTTCGAAGTAAGCCTACAGGATTAGTTTCTGTTTAACCCCTCGCTAAACAAATGAGACCATCATCTTCTCAACAAAACAGAACTCAGCTAAGCAAACACCTCTATTCAGTTATGATCCTTCAAAAATGTAGTCTTTAGATTGCAGAATGCAAGCAAAGTATTTCCCTACCCCTCTTTTAACCAGCTTAATAGAAACTGGGTGTGTGGTTAACCCCAGCCATTTCCTTCACTCTCATGAGTTTCTAAATCTTGTGAGTCAGACATGGTCTAACTTATTCAAAATACTGAATTCCTATCATGTAAAGATAAATATACTACAAAAACCTTTTCAGTTGGAAATTTTCCAGGTGACTATAAAAAAATAATGAGTTTCCTTATTTTCATACAATAATGGAAAAGTTAGTGCAAAATTCACATGGACAAATATCTTAAAACCTTACATAAAACAGTAGATTTTACAAGATATTTTAATTTAGATTTTAAAAAAATAAAGTTAAAAAACAGACAACTTCATTTTGGATGCATTTATGACAATTAATTACTTGTTTCCAAACAGATTACTAACATAAAGCTCCTTATTTTATTGTCATCTATTTTTACAGTGAATTATACAACTGACTGTTGCTTTTGGAATATTAAAATCAATAGGGATCTACACCATTAAATAGGCACTAAGTGTATCATAGCTACTAACATACTTTATGCTCAAAGATTATTGGAAAAAGGAAATTGCATCAAGATGTAAGTGAAGGACTAAATGTAAACAAAAAGCTAAGAGTTACCAAGATTATGCTGATTACTGATATACTCCACAAGTGGTCCTGGCCAAAATTGGTACAGCAGTTTTTGGAAAGATGCAGAGATATCTGTTGCTGCCCTGGGACACAAGGGTGGGCTAGATGAGCTCCCTAAAGTCCTGTTTCCCCTTGGCAAGCAGCCACTAAACTGTCCCTAGTGGCAAACCTGACAGAATCTGAACCTACACTTCATATCTATTTTTCCCCAGAACCCTCCCATGGACCATTTAATGAATGTATTAAGCACTGTGTTCAAGTAATCAACATTATCTGACTCACAATGATAAATACTGTCTTTGTGCAGATTTTTCATGCATTGGAAAAAAAAAATAACCCATGCTAAATATTAGTGAGTAGAACCATGACTTTACAATAGGATTATGACTTTTTACATTCCCTATTTTACACACTATAGTTATTTTAAAATCCTGTATGAACACATACCTCAGCACAAAACTGAATCACGGAGGAGAATTTCTATGCAGCAAGGGGGAAATGCAGATCCTTAAAAATAACTCATCAATAAAAAGAAATATGAAAAGCTTTTTCTCTGAAGGGGTAAGGATGAGAAATTTGTCTTTTAAAAAAACAAAAATCTTTGAAGTCAGTTTCATTCTACCTAAAAACACTAAATCATGCTCTCCCAGTATTTTATTTCCAAACTTTACATATACAAGATATTCAAATGTTTTCTACAAGATTCACAAGGACTTTCTGGGGATTGTACAAAACTTGACTTTATCCCCAGTCTTTCCCTAAGCCAAGTTACCCTCAGGAAATTACTTTTTTAGAAGGAAAACACAAACTAAGTTGTTTTCTCTTTAACTGTTAGAGACTAAACACAGCATTTGAAATGAAGAGTTGACTAACAATCTACGTTAAAAAAAAAAAGAATTTCATGCTTCTTTGCACACAGCTCTGCATATTCTCCTTGGAGAAAACTCTTACATACAGCAGGAATGTGCTAACTAAAGTAAGTAAATATTTGCTGCTATACTCTTTCAGTTAAATCTCTTTTAATATAAATGATTCTAAATGGTCATACAGCTGACAGGCATCTAGGATATTCACTCATTCTCTTCATCTAACAAGGAAAATAGGTCAAGCTCAGAGTGTGACAATCCTTCCTCCTGTCACACTCTGCAGGTAGACCTCACGCAGACACTGTTTGTCTTTTAGCTTAGGCAGTAGAGGCCAACACTTCTAGAGCTCATATTTATTCATTGAAATTCATACTTTAAAAAAAATCTACAGAGAATTCCCCTTCCTCAACAGTTCTTCAGCAATGAGACCCTTTTTCTCATCCTCCAGATTAGAGTGGGAAGTGGAAGGGGAGCAGACTACACATTTAAAGAAGCAGGCTATATAATTTTTGGTTTATCGGCCAGAAAACTACCTGTAAAACAAATTAAAAATACTTTTCCTGGACACATAGGGAGGGATCATGTTCTACTTTAAAAGATAAAAGAAGCATCTTTTGTTTCACTCACATAGTGTTTTCTTAATTTTTCCTTCTGGGGAAAGCAATTTGCTACTTTGTCTGATTTTCCAAAACCATCCTTCACACAAAGTTTTTCACAAAGTTTATAGAAAATTTTTCAAATGTTGAAAATTTTCAACCTACTGTGAGACATGAACCACAAAATGTTTTGAAGTTTGCAGTACTAGTTCAGTTGGTCAAAATATCTGCAGTCTTAAATCATAGAATATCTCAAGTTGTAACCAACCATAAGGATCACCAAATCCAGCTCACTGCTCCTCAGAGGACTACCTATAACAAAATAATATGACTAAGAGCTTCACCCAAATGTTCCTTGAATTCTTTCAGGCTTGGTGCTATGACAAGTTCCTGGGAAAGTCCATGCCAGTGATTAAACACCCTCTGGGTGAGGAATCTTTTTCTAGTGCTAACTCTGAACTACTCCTGATGCATTTTCATTCCATTTCCTCTTGCCCAAATGAATTCCTGATTTATTTGCCCACCAGCATGAGAAACCAGTAGCGTATTTTCTATCTGTCAGAAGCAATGCCAGTAGCATGAGGAGGTCCCTGTCTAAGGTATCCATCATTTCCCCAGAAAGACAACCAAAAATCTCCACTGAGATCTTTAAATATAAATTTAGAAAGAAAAATAAGGCAGCCTTTTAGGCTGTCTTTAGGATCACAAAGATTTTTCTCTTGTACAGTAAGGGGAATCTAAGAATTCATTTGCTTCCTAACAAGAAAAGAAATACCAAAGTACAGGAGGTGAAGCACAAAGTATCAGACCAGTCATTCAGAGCCAGTTTAAAGGTTGAAAAGTTAAACACTTAGTGCATTTGGGTCTGTATTAGAGAATACAGAAGTGCTTTGCAGCTTTGTTTTCAGTGACATCTCAACTTGATAAAGATATAAAACTGTTTGCTGGAAATCTTCCTTAATAAATGAAAACATCAGATGCATCCAAAAGAGCATCAGCTACAAATCAAGGACATAACTAACTGATTATGACATTTTAGCAGAAAACTTGCATGCAGACTTACCCCTTCAAATAGATGGAGAGACAGAACTCTGCTAGAACACAACTAACCTGAATTCCATTACTGATGTACCAAAAACTGCACCAGTGTACAAGGACACCTTCTTATCATTGGAAATCAACAACTAGCCACCAAGAGATAAATCCTTTCAAGCCAAGTCTACTTGAACATGTGTGTGACCTTATGCATGACCACTTCTGTACATCATCTGGCCCAGCTGCAACTATCTAAATGCAACTATTTAAAGACACATCAGTGCATGCATCATAAACAACAACCACCACCACAAATTTTGGCACATCAGCAAGTACACAGTAAACTGTTGTTTGTAGGGTTAAAATGAAGGGACCTGTGGTGGGGTTTATTTTATTGTTTTCTACATATTGTTGTGTCTTTACACTGGCAAGTTCAAAAATGTTCCTAACTATGAAAAAGACATTGAAACAAGATATATTATGATTATTAGCTTCTGAGAGAATCCCAGAGCCTTGACATGAACCCCAAGGATGAGTTGATTTTTACACTATCAAAGAAGCTTACATTGCAGAAAAAGAATGACACTTGCAACCACATTTTCATCCTGGAACTTTACACAACATTTAGATTAGAAGAATTCATGGGAGGAACTTCCTCAGAATCCCTGATCAAAGTAAGGTTAATTTTAATTAGATACCACAATAGCAAAAAGAGGCCTCAAGAAAAAGTTCAAAAGCAGAAAAAGGAAAATCACATTCAAAACATACGTAGAACTAGCTTTACAATAGAAAAGGTTCCTCTAGAAAGCTCCTCTTACTATTCTCTAAATTTTGCAGAATACATATTGTTCCTTGGGGTTATGCTGCATATTTTAACTTTATTGATAGAATTTTCCAGAAATACCTCTGATAGATATTTATAGAGAGAGAGAGAGATTGATATATATATATATTTATATATATATCTTTGAGCACGTTTGAAGCAAGAAGAGAAAAGAAAAAAATGCAATGCTTATCTTCCAAGGAATGCTGAGAAAGGATTTAAACATAAGGCACAAGGCCAGGCACCCCAAAACTCTTATATTTTACTCTTTGCTCTCCCAACTTAAAAAAAAAAAAAAAAACAGAATCTATTTCCATTGTGCAATTTCATTATATTTGTGAAATGGTGAAAGAATTCCACATGAATGCGATTTTTAAATTATGTTCTTTCTGTATTCTGGAGTCTGAAAAAATAATTTAAGAAAATATCTGCAGAAAAACATTTTACATATGGTAATTCAATAACAACCATATATTCTTCAGATGAGGAAGACCTGTACAACATTTGCATTTCAAAGACTGTCATTCAAGAAAACTCTGATAATATGCACAGCTCTAAGTTTTATGCAAGTACAAGTTAGTTTTTTTATTAAGAAGAATCATAAGTGTTTTCAAGAGTTATTTTGTTAAATCCCTTATTAAATTCAGGAGAGGCTTTGTGAAAATCAAGGTAGTCAACACTGAGCCCTAGCTCATAAAGCTGTGAATTAAGATCCAAACTTGATCATTTTAGAGAGCAATAGATCTTTCAAAATAATACTTAGCATTTATTACCTGCACTAATTAAGCTTCAACATGCCTGTGAGGCAGGCAAGTAAAACCTCATTTTACAGACAGGAACATTTACAGCAGACAGAAAGGTTATGCACATTGTCACTGATTAGAAAGAAAAATCTCTGACCCATAGTTGAAATTCTTTGAGCAAATTGCGAGCACACAGCCACACTGTCAAGTTCCTCCTTCAACAACTTACACAGTTTGCATTAAACACAGATCAAGGAAAAGTTAGACAAATACATAAACGCATACTTATTCTCAAACCTAAAGACACTCCAGACAAATAATATTAAAAATGGCTGACATCATGCCTGTCTTACTTCCACTTCGTCAGGTTAGAGGAAATACAAAGGTGGAAGGAAAATTAAGAGAAATATATAAGTATTAACAATCATAAAAATGCTGAATCCTGTCTAGATCTATTGAAGGATTTGAGGATAATTTTTGTTATTAGAACACTGTGATTACCTGTCAAGGGTCAGAGACAGTAGAGAAGAGCTCACAGAAGCAACGTTGGAGTCTACTGAGTAGAAAAATATCCTTCAGGGAACTTGTTTGCTCTTTTCTGAAGCAAAACAGAAATCATTTGTTGTTCTTTTAGACAGAAAGAAGAATAATTTGTTTGGGGTGTTTGTTCCCATCTGAAAGACTGACTTGATTTCCAAATCTTTCCAAAGTCAGCTGTATGAAGAGCTGCTCCTGTTGTTAACTTCATGGGGATATGCCCTGTCCAGTGCATGCATTGCTGCAGAAGTGATGGGCAGGTGAATGTGCCACTTTCAATGACAGATGGCCTCTGAGATGAAGGTTCTGAAATACACTCCATTGTGGCAATTTATGTAACACACCCACAGTGCTGCTGTGCCGGAAAGAAAAGATTTAAATGTTAATATGACAATGCTGTTTAAATTCTTTTATGTATAACCAGATCTCCACTTGCATGCAAAGCTAAACATGGTTAAGATTAACTAAATTCTTCAACATGTTTCAAAGACATTGCGTAGAAGGATTTTAAAAAACTGGCTTTTAATAAAATGTGGGCAATTACCTCTAATTCTGTGGTTCTGTGAATTCCATCTGCAGCCCTCACATCTCCCAAAGAAGTCTTGTACTCAGTGTGGCAAAACAATACTACAGAATTAGAAACAAACAAGCAAACAGACAGAAAAACTACACATGAGGCATCCCAGGTCCTAATTTTCCATCAATGGGTATCCAAGTATCCCAAAAAAGTGCCTTGAAAATTGGTATTGCAGCACCTGAGGAGTGCAGAGACCTAACAAAGTCTTGGATCTTCACAGAATGAGAGCGACTCCGACTGCAAAGACTCTGTAGACATTCTGTTGGTCTCCTCAGCTAAAGTAAAGTGGTATTTGTGTCAATGTATTCACACATACTTAGGATTTAGAAGCAAGAAGGAAATTCTGGGGTTTTTTCTAAAGAAAATTGAATCTTTTAATAAACTACCACACCTTCTTCTGTTAAAGACATGGACTCATTTATGCCACAATCATGAAATATGTCAAGAAAAGTAAGGAGGTGAAATAGCAACATTTTATGTAGACGAATAAAACTCAAAGTGGATACAGGCATTTTCATACAGATTTTGATTCAACCAAATCACGGAAAGCAAGTTTCATGATGAAATATGCTTGCCATCTCTTTGGGCTGTTGTCAGTGCACCTCTTGCCTCTGTCTTGCATTTGTCAAGAGAGCAAAACAACAGAAGTGTATATATAAACACAAAACTGAACCAAGAGAACTTGAAAGTTTACAACTCTAGCATGCTAAGAGTCAAGCAAATGTATTTAAGACCAAGATAATCTTATTTTTCTCATATACTTGTTTGTTTAAATGACACCTGCTTAATTTTCTCATTTGGTAGAAGAACTTTCCAAGAAAGCAGCAGTGTACTAAGAATATTATCAAAGCCTTGAGCAAATTTGAAGTAACTGATCTGCCTAGGCAACATGCATACAGTTTGTAAAATAAACACCACGCAGTTTGTTGATATCAACAGGTAGAGATTTCTTCCTTCTTCAGCTACAGAGAGGACACTTCCTTAATTTGGTCAGAATTAATACAGAGTAACAGTGAGCAACGCTGACCATGTGAACGAGTGGAAGAACAGCATGACACACAGCCCCGTCCCTGTGCGCTGGTTTTACCCTGAGGGGAGGGCACACTAGGAAGTTTTTCTCCATGAGAACTTCCTCTGTGGATCGATGGCACCAATTGGAGGCTGGTTTAGTTGTTGACAGCCTGAGAAAACAATTGGAAATGTCGGTTCGCCCCGTGAATCACATTTGAAGCAAGTAAACCCCGGGAAAGCTCTCTTGCATTTCTGGCCTTACAAAAGGTAACACCGACCTGGCCCGGTCCCTTCCAATGCAGGCCGGGCGGGAGCGGCTCCAGAGGCTGCTGGGCCCCGTTTCCAACCAGGGGTCCCAGTGGCCGAGGGGAGCAGAGCCCATTGCTGGATTCTCGCCTTTTCCCGGTGTGTCCGTGGCTCGGGGGGCCCTGCCCTGCCCCGGCTCGGAGCAGCCCTGGGGTGGCCGAGCCCACCCGGCCGCCCTCACGGGCTGGGGGGAGGCAGCCGGGCCCGGTTCGGGAGAGCCCCCAGGGCTTTGTGTGCTGGGCAGGGCAGAGGGAGAACCCCCGGGCTGCGGCTGGAGCTGGGGGCGGGCAGCGCCGGGGGAAAGCCATGGACACACGGCCTTGGCACCCATTTCTCCTCTGGATGGACTCTGCAGTTTTCATCCTGCCCCTCCAGCATGGCCTGGGCCCCCTGAGATCCTGACACAGCTCCAGCATGGCCTGGCACAGCCCCTGCAACTTCTGGGTGAGATTTTAACTTTCCCAATGCTCAGATACGACTTACAGACTTTCCATCTTTCCTTGGGTGAGAGGGAGACGAACAGAAAGGATACACCAAAGTCAATGAAGTCAAAGATGGGTTTCTAAACGGAAGGAGAATGAGGAGACGCCATGAAGGTTGGCTGAAATATCTTTTTGTAAGTTATAGGGGTGGATTGTACTTCACAAAAATATTCCTTTAAACCATGAAAAAAAAGAGAGACTTGGGGGGCGGAGCAAGGTATAAAGTGAAGAATCCTTTGCCCAAGGAAAAGAGGGGGATCTCTGTTCCTGGGAATGAAGTAGGAACAGAAAGAAGTGAGCTGAAGAGAACTTTTGCCTTTGAGTAGCTCATCCTTAAAAGTAATAAATACCCCATGACTTTTTAACATGACCCACAACTCAGTTCTGAAAAGGCTGTAAAGTGGGAGGAAATTCATGATAGCAGATCCCGGGTGGCTGTTAATCATGATAAAGTGGAGTCAAGAGAGAACTGGTGATTTCCTCTCCTGGTAAAAGATCCTTATAGATAAACAAGAAGAAACTCCTCTCCCTAAAGTGAACTGAAAAAGATTATTTAAGTAAGGAATTGACTGAAGTGTCCCTGTATGTTGTTAAGCTGTAGCAAAGGGGGAAAGAAGGACTGGTCCGAAAATCTGTTCTGAATTTATTATTATTTTTATTCTTTGTGTTGTTAATAAAGTTTTTTTCTTTATTCCTTTTTTAAGTTTTAGGCCTGCTTTACTTTTACTCCTAATTCTATTTCACAACAAAAGGTAAATATATTACAATTGGCAAACCTTAAACTGTCTGGATCATACAAAGACAGCACTCCCTTGAAACAAAGAATATTTCTTTCAGTCTAGACTTTTGAGATATTTCAAGCCTGGGATTTGAAACATGGTTCAAGGGTAGCCTGAATCTGACAGATCCTGACCCTCAAATTGTTGCTTATACCTCTAAACCAGTAGAGAGTCAAAATCTTCTCTCAACATTATTTGAAGAAAGCCTAAACGAGATTACTGCTCCTCTGTGCTGATACTTGTGTGCTCTGAAGAAGATTAATGTCTCAGCTTTATATTACATTTGCATTCTATGTACTCATTGCATGGAAATAATGCATTAAGTAGTTAGCATATAATTTGGGTGCCTATCAGCCAAGCGTGCATCCTACTCTCAACACTGGCTTCCCACATTAACTTTATTGCTAGACTGAAAAGATTAACTATGTAAGTGAAATATTCTCAGCAGCCTTACAATGACCATAGCAGATCTACACCATATCTTCAAACTGCTTTTCAAAGCCTGGTTTCTACTTTTATAATCCATTTCCCAACTAAACTATATTCGTCATTATGAAAACAAATCAAGTCATACACACATTTTTTGTCTCCTTGTGACAGACATTGCTTGAGAAAGGAACAACTAGTTTCATCCTCCAGTAAACAGCTGACATCCTTAGATAAGAAAATCTCTGCACATGACCACGCTCCCAATATTGTGGAAAAATGATGCACTAGAGAGAAAAAACAACAGAAGTCCCAAATGCTTACATGAGACAATGTAATATATAACCAATATTCATAGCATAACTTAATTATCGCTTTTATTTTTTGTATTCTGTCACTAAACTGCAACCACAGCTTCCTTTGGCATCGTTGGATTTGTTCCTGGCAAAATAAAGGGCATCACAACAGGAAATATTTTTCCTTTAGCATGAGAAAATCAGAGAATGATTGAAGGATAAACTTAAGCAATAATTAAGCTTTGATATGTGACAGTTCACCCTTCATGACTCAGTCATAAGATCTGCATGTTTTGAAAAGTCAGAGCCAAGTTCAATCCCACTACCAATTTAGCAAGTATCTCAGGGTAGAACTAGAGTGTCTGATTGTCATTTTAGCATAAATACTGTAAGAATAATTCAAATTCCCTGCTTAGAAATCTTATCGCTGTATTGAATAATTTTAAAGACATGCCTTCTATAAAACAATGACTCATTCAGATATCAAATCGGGCAAATATACAGAGGCAAATAAATAATAAAACTTGAATAGAGATAATTATTTTTCAAAGTCACATTCTGGCTGATTTACAGGAATGGCGTATAAAAAACCAAACCAACTTGCAGTGACCACATATATACTTCTCTCAAAATACATTAATGAGAAAAAAAATCACTTAGTGATGAAAGACCAGAAAGTAGGGGATTTCTTTGTGAATATAACTCCTTCCCCCTTTGAGTATGGGAAAAAAAGAGAGGGACACAAGATTTTTTAAGTGAATTCCTTAAAAAAAAAATAATAAAAACAGAAAAAAAACCCCTATCTTCCACATCTTCTACCAAGGTAAAAGAAAAACTTAAGAACATTCTACATACAGTTAACCCAGAGGAGGCCATCACAATCCTTCCTAACTAAGGGACAGAGTATTGTAATCTCCTTATTGGCTCCCCCTTTTACTTCAGGATGCTTGTTAAAAAGAAATCACCAAAGAAGCTGTTGTCCCTTCTGTGCAGTGCACCATACTCTTGGCAAGCTAGGCAGGAACAAAAAAGCAAGCATGGTCCTCCTTCAATTAAGCACTCAGGGCAGACAAAGTGGCCTTCAGCTTCCATAATTAAAGAAGAAAAAGGCAATTGGCTCACAGGCCATAAACTCTTGCTGAAAGAGTAGCTAAGATATGAAAGGAGCAGGAAGAACTAAAGACCCAGATAACAAAGCTTCTAAGTATGAAGAAAAAAAAAAGAAAAGGAACAAAAAAGAGGAACAAAGAAAAATCATGCATATAGAGAATTATCAAGAAGGGCATTTTAAACTCCTTTTTTTCTTTTTTTTGTCTGGTTTTTTTTGTTCCTTTCCATTAAGTTCAATTTATTTGAATTTTTCAGGAAGCATAATCACTTTTCCAAGATTCTAGATAATTTTCTAGTTTAAAGTAAAAATTTTAAGTTTTTGAACTCTTCACAACAGCAGTAATGAATTACACCTCTAATATGTTGAGTCAATGGTACTCAGCCATGGTTTTGTCTATTCTGTGCCCCATGTCATTCTGGAGGTGCTTTTTTATTGTTATGTATTGAAGCATGACAGGTGACAGTTCATAATAAATAGTTGCATAATATGTTTTCCCCACTCCTCAGGAAAAGGTCATTGTCATCGGGGTCTCCTTGTAGGATAGAAACAGGGATCTGGGACTTTATGAGTTTTACTATTGATAATATCTTACCACTAAAACTGTTCACAAACACCTCCCCACATACACAAGGCAGCAGGAAAAAGAGTAGGTTACTATGTCTCCTAATTCTGAAGAAAAAAAACACCAAATCATAGTCTCTGGGTTACTTATGAAACGAGGTGTTGATTTCACCTACCATAAATTCCTAAAGGACCAGATGTTGCACTTGTGAAAAAAAAATCACAAGAATTCACAAGAAAAATTACATTTTTTAGGTGCCATGAGAAAATGGAAAGAACGAGAAAGATATTGAAGCCACAGAGTCATATTTGTTCTTTACCTATGCAGTAAGCAGAGATCTTTAAACAGAAGCTGCCTTTACAGACTCCTTACAATGATATGCCAGTAGGCTCATTTGGTTCAACACTTCATTGGGAAAACACCTAAAGCTCACTGCTGCAAAAAGATTCAAAAGATTTTATCAGACGAAAAAGCCAGCACAAAGAAATTTATCCTGCTCCAACCAGAAGCATCTGCTCACACTGTCTGCCAGTCTGTTCTGCAGACCTAGTAAAAATGTACAGCTGAAGAGACAGACTTAATTTCAAATGCATTAAATCATAGCCAGACTGCCATTTGGCATAATGAGAAAGACCTTCCCCACTCCTTTTCTGTTTATGTACAAAATGCATTTATATTGCCTCTTATTATTTAGACTGACTGACCTTGAGGTTTTGTGGCTTTTTTGTTTTGTTTCTGTTCCTTTTTAACGTGTATGCTGGATAAAAACACACTGCGCAGTATGATACAAGTGAAGACTTGGATAGGATGAGATCTCTGGTTTGGAAGAATAGTACATCATGGTTGTACTGCTCTCCCTGATGAACTGCTGTTTTAGGCTGCTCCTTTTCAACACATGCAAAAATAACCCATTAATTTCTTTCAGTTAATGACACTTATATGTCCTGCTCATAAGCATTTCAACACGCACTCCCCACTGTATTCAATTCCCTGGAAATATTATATGACTGCTCTGGCACTGCAGCTGGAAGGCTAAGCAAAGCTTCTTTCAGGACATTAGCTTTCTGAGAAACAGAAGCACATCACCTGTGAAGGCCATCTTCTGTCTGATACATAACAGCAGACAGTGCTGCAGAAGTCCTTAAACTGAGATGAACACAGCGCACCCACAACACAGTTGAAACCAAAATGATAATTAATGCCTGCGAGGACATTGGATTATCATTCTCTAATGTTTAATGATGGTTATGAACAGTCATGGTCCCAGAAAGCTGTTGTGTAAGAGAAAAGCTGCACTGCATGAGTTAGGGCAGCCTGCACAGAGAAGACTGTGTGTCTATGAACACAAAGACCATAGCCAGGACTGTCCACACACATCTACATTACACAGAGATGCACAACCCTCGTGTTACAGCTCCTCAACATGTTCACAGCCAACACAACTGGCATGCTGCCCCCAGTTGGGCAGACTTGCCTGTGTTTTCAGAGATCTCCTCATCTGAAATGGAAAAACACTTTAAGAATTCTTAAGCATACCAGCCAAAACAAAGGAAGCAAAGTTGGAGCAAAAGTGTTGTGTACCATGAAACCAAGAGACAGCTATGAGTAGCTCAGTTTACAAGAGAGATGGAAATAAGCCCCAGTTGCCAAAGACATGCAATTTGATGTAGAGTGAAAAAGAACCAATGCAAGGGAATGTAAACGAAAGGAGTTGTAAGTGTCTGCCTGGAGTACTGAGGGTTCTTCTTTCAGCTTACTCAGTGTGTGTGGTGGTGGATTTGGCAAGGCCTGACTCTGAAAAGAATTTCTGAACTTTATTGTATTAACTGCAAAATCTCTTGGGTAGAAAGCAGTCTGATTTGAGTTTAAAGTCCCTGGAGATATGCATTTAAATTCAAGCCAAAGGTTATTCCCATGGTTTTAAAGTTCTCCGTTGCTATATCTGAAAGGAGAAAGTTTTGACAACTGAAATTTAGATCTTTGAGAAAAGATTCACTTTGAGACAGTGAATAAATGTCTCTGAATATAACACCACAGGGGTCCTCCTCACAGACAGAAAGATACCCAAATAACAGTTCTAGACTTATTCTTTTCTAATATTCTTTTTGCTGTTTTCCTATAAAAAAGGAAAATTCACCATCTTTAATTCATTTTCAGGAAACAAAATGGATCACCTTATTAATATTGAGAAGAAGCAAAAGTTACTATTCCATGTGATGAACTGCAAGGACAAAAAGAGTCGTGAGGGCACATTTTTTAACTGGTTGACCTTCAATTAGCCATGCTTTAATGAATCGGTGGAATTAAATTGCTGTAATATAGCCTCTTCTTTGACCAATATTAGTAATATTACTAATATCCCAGCCCATTTGCTATTCTTTTCCAGTGGAAACAAAGAAGAAAAACACTTTTCTCTCCTTTCTTTCTCGCATTTCTTTACAAAAATCAACAAATGCAAGTCTCCTCCTCATTATTAGCTACTCTTGGCATTCAAGTCCATTAAGGAAGGAATCAAATTGAGGTCTCTTAATTATTCCCTTTTCATATGTTAAACAACTCAGCTTCCTTACTTCTAGAGAAACAAAATGACAAAAGAAAGGTGAAATATTTAGGCTGCTATTGCAATTCATGAACCTTAACACAGGAGGGGAAAATTTACAATTTCAGAAAGCAGCAGAAGTGTCAAATACTGGATTGAAGCTTACTTTCTGAAATCCAAGCAGAAGTTCTGGACTTGCCATTAGGTCTACTGCAAGACTTGAGGATGTTAAAGCATTCTCAAAGTTGACTTTTCTCCAGGTCAGTTTTCATTCACCTCTATTTTCCCATAAAAGGCACCACCTCTTCCCTTTCCCCTGACAGCATTATTCACCAATATCAGAATTGTCATCAGATCTGCAATGTTCAGACTCACATTTTCTTTTCTGATGATGGTAAATCTGACTGTATGGGTTTCAGAAGTGGTCAATAAGACACAAATGCTACTTGGGATAATTTCCCATTGGTGCCAATTCCACACGTCCCGTTTTCATTCTCTCACCATTTCTCAACAGGGAATGACGAGACAGTAATTAAACTCCATTAACATTGATACATTCCTCTCTAGAGAGAAGGGTTATGACAGAGCCGTGCCTGAGGCACAGAGATATCCTGCAGCCTTTCTCCTGGGCTTTAGCTGCTCACAGCTAGCTCCAGTAACGCTGCTGGGTAACCTGGGATCAGGGATGGGGAAAGCACTGCCCCTCAGCTTAGGAGCTGTATTTAAGCTCCAGCCCATGGCCTGCTCCCGTGCTGTGCCGTAGGCAGAGCTGCATCTTGTTGCTTCTTGCTTGGCTTCATCTCCATCAGCCCTGGCCTTACAAAGAGATGAGGGACGGTCCCCATGAGCAGAGGCTATGAAGAGCGGGGACGCAGCAGCAGAGGGCAGCACACTCAATGCTCAGGGCACCTCTGCACTCCTCGGAAGTGCAGAAAACCCCCCAGGAGAACTTTGAAAAGCCCTCCTACATGATCTCATCGCCGAGCTTGCACGGGCCAGCACAGCTCACGAGCAGAAATATTCAGAGTGTAGTTGAACTACGTGACGGTTTTAATTTCCAAATTTCAGTTCTACAATTTCTATTGTAAAGTGTTGGCAAATAATAGCTGAAGCCAGTAACAAAACTGCTTGAATGGGGTGGAGGGGGGATTTAATGACATGTGAGCTGTGTGTGATGGAAGGGAGGAAAATAAGGCTGTGATGCAGCCCAGAGCCAAGCACATGATATCGAATGACTTTGCTTATTTCTTTGCTCTTGTGTCAGAGGGATACACAGCCTAGCACATCTCACTCATGCCTGATGACATTTTCCGGATGTATTGTTTTATATTTACATTTCAAAACATATACACAGTTAAAATTAAGGTTACATCAATATCATCCCCAATCAAGACTCGGGAAATTAAAACCCTTAAAACCCGCTTCTACTAATTGAACTGTATACCTGATCCTTTAATCATTGCTATTAGTACTGTTTAGCTATTGACAGTGTACGGAAGGCAGTGTATACCTTGCAAGGAAGGGAATTTCTTCCATGCAGAACAAAACAAATGGTAATGTAATAATCTTTAGAAATCTACTGGGGGAAAAGGTCTATTTGTTCAAAGAGGCTGAGCTAGTGTTACCCTGAGAACATTCATTTTTCCCATTTCCTGACTTAAGTTTCAAAAATATTTGCTTCTATTATAAAAATTAACCCAAAAGTTAAGAGGTCTTTCAATTCTGTTTCTCTTCCAAGATGCAGAGAAGCACCACCACAGATGAGACTGCTTATCTCCAACTTCTGGTTCAAGCAAGAACTCCTTAGTTTTTCTAATTAATTAAGATGGAGATTGCAACCAGAGGGACATCTGCCTTTCTATACCTCTATAAGATGTGAGAGTCATTCCAAAAGAATTTGAAGGAGAAAAGGAGGAGACTTCTGTTCTTATTTCCATTTCAGCTTCTACTGTATCACTAAAAGAAATAAATGTTTTAAAAACAAGCTTTACTCCCAGTTTCCAAGTTCCATCAGAATTATTATTATTCTCATTCATTTTGAGAAATTATCTATGAATCACTACAGTACAGCCAATCTGGGGCAGGACAATGACTTAGTAAAAGGCAGCAGTGAAATCTAGCCTATCTACCTATTTATATCACATTTATCATAATGGCATACATTTTCTTTGGAACTATAATTTACTGTGAGTGATTCCCACTTCCTATACCACATGACAAGGAAGCATTAGAGGTTACATTTAATTTTTATGGGGTTTTTTTACCCAGTTCCCAAGTTAAACAGGTTAATGAAGTCAATACTATCTGCCTTGTCAGCCTGCTTACCACCCTCATTAATCACTTTCTGAACTGTTAGTTTTGCTGAAATTAAACTTTGGGGTGGAGAGGTTAAACACACTGTTCCCACAAGTATTGTCAAAAGAGACTTCTGGTGGAAGGGAGAGACCTTGAACACACACCCTTAAGGAGGGACAGGCTGTGGCCTGAATGTATGCACCAGAGAAGCCAACATGGGAAAGAGCTCAGGCACAAAACCTATGAAAAGTTTCAATCAATGTTTATGTCATTCCAAAGCTCCAAAGTAAAATTAACCACAAGATAAATCAGTAGAAGAAATTTCATTAGTACCAGCAGAACTGGCACCAAGGAACTAATGGCTGTTATTACTTCACAGGGTGTATGAGGAAGCAAAATGGTCTTCTTACACAAGAAATACTGTGCTTATCACATGGTGAAAAAAGGGAAATAAATGGTAAAATGGTGTTATTGTAAACTGCTTTGCATTTGTTTTTTATCTGCAGGAAGGAAATAAATTCTGTCATACTTTTGATTTTTAACAGCATTTCATTAAACACCAAGAAGGGACACTGCCAGCCAATTCTCCCTCTTTCCAATATGTGCTTGCCAACAAAAGGGAAAATTTAAAAAGCAAAGACACTATTCCTACCCTTACAACCTAATAAAAGCCTTCTATGCATTGAATGAGGACTGCTGCTTGCATAAGTATGCATGACTAAGGGGAATCCACAGCTAAATGAAAATAAAATTTTAAGTTACTGCCAAGTATACAGCTAAAACTATTTTAAAAACATAAGAATCCCATGTTCTACATAAGAATATATATATATATTTATCTTTCATTATTTTAGTCCCTTATCTTTCTTAATAATTGCTTTCATTTTTAAAAGAAACGCTGTTGCTTCAACACCCAGGTGGTAGCATGTGGATCACACAGATTTTTAAGGTTATCACACAGGCAATGAAACAGTCAAGGTGGGATTTTTTTTAAGCTTAAGTCATAACTAAGCTTCTACTATATATCAAAAAAATCTCATAGGAAGCAAATCAAACTTTCAAAGAACGACCAATATTGCCTGTCAACAAAAACAGACTTGGCAGAATTTATAGATGCACAAAACTGCAGAAAACAGAGGATAGACATAAACTAAAAAACAACCTTCCAAGAAATTGTTGCTAATTTCATTTGGTTAGATATTTTTAAATGGTTCTGTGAAACACTATTCTCTACTTAGCAGCTAGTATTGTGTCTATTTTAAGTCATTGATAGAAATTTGGTTAATGTTGATCCAAATAGAATCACCCAGTACTGTTTTGTCCTCAAATAGCAAGAGAATACATGGAGCAGTCAGGCTCCAGAGCAGACACTATGATGCCTTCAAGCTTATTAAACCTGTACACTGAAGAGCACCCCTAAAGCACACAGCAGAGCAATCTTACCAAGCATCTCTTCTGAGGTGTGTTACTGCTTTGTAAAACTGTCAGTGCTCTCTAGGAAGCTCCACACCGGGCTGCTTGTGCTGCTGCTGCCCATGTCCAGCTCCTGCTTAGGGCTCACGTCAAGAGTTCCTCAGTTAAGGTCCACTTGCTGTAAGACAGGGTGTCCTCACAGCCAACGGGATGCCTGGACTGCTGCAGGTGAGCCACAACCCAGACACATGTCATAAGCCCCTGAGAAAGGCACTTTTGGGACTGCTGCTTGGGTCATAAAAATGAGAGTAGAGTCAGGAGTGACGTGGGAACAGTGCACCAGAAACAGATTGGCATGCAGTTCGTCGACACAAAAGGGAAACAGAATGAAGAGGAAATGAAATTAAATGCAGTTTCACTCTCTCCACTTTCCCCTTTACTGGCTTGATTCATGAAGACTGATTTCTCCTACTCATATGGGACTGGCATGATGCAAATCTTGCCTTCCTTGGGAAGGAAAACCAATGACTCAACAGTGGTACAGTTCAAAAGGTGATTAAAGGTACTGAGCCTTTCAAAACCCTACACCATCATTTACAGAATAAGCCAAAATGGAATATCTCTCATAGTGGTATAGAAAAACAACAAGGAGGCTGCCAGACTGGTCCCTTACAGCATCAGGCAGAACCACGCCATGGACAGTCAAGGACAGATCTTCAAATGCCTGGTAACAGCCATAACTTAACTTCAAAGGCTGCTGAGATGACAGTACAGAGAAAGGGAAGAAAAGTCATCCCAAAATGTATCTAGCTTTAGACTTTGGAAGCAAAATCAAGACAATCTTCAGATTGTTTCAAGACTGACTCACCCAGAACAGAAGGATGCAGTAGGAGTGCAATATGCTAACAGAGCATCCCGTTTATTTGCATGCAGATGCACAGAATTACAGGCATAAAGATGTTGGGATGTACCTGAAGTAATATATTTTCTCCCTATAAAATATTTATAACTAATCTCATCTAACATTAAATGCTTCTTAATAATGGCAAATGTTTGAGGCATTATAATTGGTGAATTGCTAGGAAATGCCATGAAACTAAATGTTTAAAATGTAGAAATTACCTTTAAGTCATCTCATTTGAATGAAATTATAAAAAATTATGTTCTATTCATTATTTTATGTATGTTTCATTATAATAATGTGGTTTAGTTTATGTAACAAAAGGATCCTAATTAGATCTTTCTTAAATAGATACAAGTTTATCAGTTAGCATATCCTAGGTAAACAATTTCAACTAATGCAGCTTTTGCTGCTAATGCTGTGTTTTAATTCTTTCCAGTTGCTAGAGAAGTTATTTATAAGCACAGCATGGAGGCTTATACTCATGCTTCTTTGACTGCACATGAAAATAAAGGACATTCAAGTAGAGAGAGAGGGTAGAAAATTAACAATTTTAAATCTCAAACCAACCCACATTTTCAATAAAGGAAAAGACAAATAGATGAACACACCATGATAAATAAAACATGTGCTTTGACATCTCCTGGATTTAGTAGACAAATTGATTTATATGTCTCAAGTAAGAGACAACAAGGAATAGTTGCTTTTTGAAAACTGGCACACTACTAAGAAACCAGAATGTTTTTATTTAATTATGGTAATTGTCTATTAACATTCTAATGCATGCTAAAACATTAGAAGCTCTTCTTTGCCTTTCTTCGCCCATCATGACAGATAAATTCATCCAATTTTGCTTCCTTCCAACTCCTTTCTGTCAACACAGATGAAGTTAAAGAAAATCAGTGAGAAAAAGAAGAGGAGGAGAATCATTTTGTTATAAAGTGTCATTGCCTATGTTACAAATTCACAAGTATCAAAATACATGAGGACAACTGACGAATTATATATGTGATTCACCAGCAATCAATCCTCACTCCCAGCCCAAAAAAATCTTTCATTCTCTTTGAAAACACTAAATGCTAAGCACATTTGTACAGTTCCTCCTTAAAAGCAGCCTATCTTTTTGTCTTAACACTTTGGCCTGATTTCTTAGAAAATTAGGCTTAGTGAGATCATGAGTTTTTCCTAGGTACAGAGATTTTTTAACTTGTTGGCCAAAGATAATCAAATCTGAGTGTAGGATAGTGATCTCATAGTAGTATTAGGGGCAATTTATATCAATAGCTTGTGGTGCTAAGGTCAGCACACTCTGTAATACAAACCAACAATTCCTCAAATGCACATGCCTTCTGAAATCCAACAGTAAGCCCTGTCAAAAAAATCCCAAAGTTAAGGGTTTGTGTACTGTCATTTCCCCCTTATTCTTTCTTTTAGCTAAAGACAACTTTCTTGAATTTGTAACAGTAAATAAAATGGTAAAATGGGAGCTTTCCCACCAGAATTTTAAGGACAAAATGTCACCTGGTTATTCTGGAATTTCCATTCAAGTTTTAGCACATTATCACATTTCATAATGTAAGTTTTATATTTCTCACTTACTCATGGTATAAGTACATAAGACTGTAGTTTACATATATAAATATGTATATATACACACACACATTTGCACATCAATGTGTGCCAGTTGAAACATTTCATCTTTACTTACCTAAAAGATTTTCTGTTTGTACTATAACATAACAGTTCAGCATTTCTAGAAACAATCACAGTTTTTAAACCACTGTGGAAGGAAGTGGTTGTGCTATCTTCTATAACACTTCTTATAAGCAGTCACACAGAAAAGACAAGATGTAATGGGTACAAGTTACTCCTGGGGAGATTCAGACTGCTCACACAAGGAAAATTTTTCACCATGTCCGCAATCAGGCATTGGAATAAGTTCCCCAGAGAAGTGGTGATTTCCCCAATGCTGGACACTTTGACTGGACATGGTGCTGGGGCATTTTGTTGAGACAGTGCTTTTGCTAAGAATGGTTGGACCACGTGATGCTTGAGAACCCCTCCAACATGGTATTCTTTGACTGTGATTCAGGAAACATTCATCACTGTAAATGTGATTAGGAAACCAGCTCACCAGTGAAGTCATGGATCCAAGCCTCTCGGTGCTCAAGAAGTGTTTGAACAACACTCTTAAACATTAGGTTTAACTTTTAGGTTGCCCCATGTGTAGTCAGGAGTTGATCCTTGAGGCCCTTCCAACTCAGGATAGTCTATGATCCTATGATTCACTATCATGGCTTCCTGGGAAAATTGGCAATCAAAACCACACGCCAAATAGATTTTCCTGGTGAAAACACAGGCTTGATACACACAGAAAACAGGAACTTGAATAGTTCACAGCACAAAATATACACAAGGAAATGTAATACACATAAGTACATACAAGCCAAAGATCCTAATAAGGGGAATAGTCCTGTTCCTCATCACACTGTTGAACTGTCTCTCACCAGTCTCAGAAGCAAGCTCTTTATGGCTCTTTAAGGAATAGCTGCTTTTCTGCACTGTCTTTAGGTATAACACAGTACTGTTCAGCTTTCTCAAGCTTTTCACTGACCACAGGTAAGCAACGCTCTTCTTTGCCTCTTGACATATTACAATTCTACTCTCTGTCCTCTCAATTTAATTGCAGTCTATATAAAAAATGGACTCTCCCGGATATTACAGCATATAAAAATCTAAGAATATTCTCCACCAATTTCAAGAAAAAAAACAATGAAAAAAAAAATCTACAAAATTCTTAGGACTTGGATTAGAATTATCTTACATGAATAACATAAAATTCAAATTTCTGTAGATTTGGGAAAGCAACATGACTAACTTGAGATTCAGGGCCAATTTTTGAAGAGTTTTTTTTTTTTATAAAATTGATAAAGAATAATAGAGAATATGCTAAAATTGAAGCATTTTCTCAGTGCATAATTTCCTCTTCAGCTTCTTCCTCCTTACAATTAGGTAGTAGAACATACTTAAATAATGATAGGAGGCATTATCACTTTAAGTATAAGGAGGTTATAATTTAGCAACAGTACTACTCTGTTGAAAGTCAAGAAATTGTATTCATGATACACCTAAATAAAAGATCTCTGCTTATGAAAATAACATTAGCAAGCATACTACCCAATAATGAATCATGAGTTGCATATTTTAAACAGATTCCCAAGAGCAGCAGTGTTGGTTCACAAAAAAAATGAATAAATTCAGAAAACTATAACATTACTTCTGTTAAAGCAAAATGAATAAATGGCATGAATACATTTACCCTCCCGTGGATGATCCATTTCTTCACATGGACAAGTCTAAAGCACCTTGATCTCTCTGTCTCTTTTAATCACTTTTTCCTAGACAGAAAAATAGCAGAAGTAATGAACTGGAAAAAAAATTACAGATCTCAAATTAAACAACAGAGACCTATTTAAAATAAAAAAAAGTTATCCATTTATCACTACAAATTTGACACTACTGTGCCAATATGAACTAGAATTTCAAACCCTTTGGTCAATGAAGCATAAAATAGATTGTCAGAAATACTGTCTGAAATATGAATCCACTGAAGAAAAATGCTTTAAAATATATAAGATAATTTAAGAGAATCAAAATTGGCTATACACACCTCTAAAAAGTCTCTGCCTCCCTTTCTCAATTCATAAATGGTTTTCTCCTAGTGACTGTTTCATAGAAGTAGTAAAAATAAGCTTCTGATTTCTATATTTGAAAATGCTGTGCATTTCCGTAGTAAGATAAATCACTTTTTGCCTGGAAATCATTTATTTTGTAATTGAAATTAATAGCAAAATAATAAGCTTTCCCGTACACTGATGCAATCTTCTTGGAAAATTCAGGAGGTTGTCTTATGAAGCACACAGTGTTCTAACCACGATGCAGTATGAAGTTGAGCATTACCACAAAAATTACAAATTATGAGGCACATTGAATTTTTTTTTTCTAGCTTTAACTCAAAACGGGAGGGGGGGGGAACAAAAAAAAGAACCCAAAACAAACAAACAAAACAAAACCAAAACTTTGGGGAAAACAAAAATCATAGTTGTTATATGCCAGTTGAAAACAATCATCCCTCAACAAACATCTGAGTTTTGGTCAGCCTGAATCCTACTGCATCACATTAAAGATCATTAAGGATAAAGATGGCTACAGTAAGCTGCAGTGGTTTTTTTACCAGGTTGGTTGCCTCGGCAGATACCCTCCACAGGAATACTTCCAGGGTACTGGACTAAACCAGGGCAATGAAATGCTGTGTACCCCTCTTAGCTCACATTTTGGCCAGGGTGGTTTTGGCTCTGCTGATACTCTTCTGTTGGGCTACTCCTCTCTTTTGATCATCCTTTTGCTGTTTAATAAGAATGCTACAGAACTAAAGTAATCCAGTCCTAAAATAAGAGCAATTGTGTTAAGAAGGTAAATTATAACAAATAACTTTTTATCTTTATATATTCCCTAATAAAAAAATAATTAAAAACAATTAAAAACAAAGAGTATTTAGCAAGTTTTGAGGTTTTCCTTATCCTTAGATTTCATTAAAAATGATCACAAGTTAATCTGTTCTATACTAAATAATGGCAGGGAGGGAAGTCTGTATATTCTAACTATATTTTTCCCTGTAAAAATAAACAGAATGGAACAGAATATGAGAAAGACATATTGAAACTTTTCTGGGATTATTTATAAATAAGTCAAAATTAATAAGGAATGAAACAGCAGCTTCACTCATATTGAAAAGAAGTAAAGTCAACTCAGAGCACCCAACTGTGGCTTCATACAAAACACTGACAGTCTCCAACACAGAATTCCTGAATTTGTAAGCAATCTCTCACCTCTGTTTTGGCCAGTGGGCAACAGTGGCTGGTGAGGGAAGCATTCAAATAGACTGCAAAGAAATAAGACTCACTGCCTCTGACAAATGGCAAGAATTCAGGGATAAAACAACCCTGCTTCTTGATATCACTATATGAAGAGGTGTATTTTTTGCAGCTGGAATTGAGGAATGTCTTACCACTGACAGGAAAAGAGCTGATAGCCCAATAAAGAAAGGGAGTGAAATAACTGCCCTCTCATTGTGCAGATACTAGAAGGCAGTCCAACACTCCAGGTGGGTTTTTTTTGACATTTTTCCTTCCATCTCCCCCACTGCATTTAGTGTCTGTAATCACAATAAGAACATTTTGTAAGAACATTTTGGTCCACAACATTTTCCAGATATGGAATCAGGAAAGGTTGAGTTTGGGCTTTTGTTCCCTCACTGACCCCATCTGACAAAGTTCGGAATCCTTTTGCAATATTTACAGTGATTTAGAGGTAGGGCTTCAAGAAGTACAATTAACCTTGATTTGAAAATCTGAGAGGCAGGCTAGGAATGAGTATCCCACTGCAGCTTTCAGCCCACATTCAGAGGTAAAGACATCCAATAATTCTCAGCAGTAAGTCTCAGGACTGCAAATATAATGGCAATCTGAAATCTTCATGAGTTTCCATTTAGTATTCTTACGTCGTAAGTAGAAACACGATATTTACCAGTGATTGATATCCAAGGAACATAATCTGTCTTACACGAGGTTATTTATTTATGAGGAGTCCTGCAGCTGTGCCTGGAGACAGAGTGGATGCTCTGTGAAATGGAATGGATATGTATATGTATGCCATGTACTCAGTGTCAAATTGTGACATTTTATCTAGAATTCCTTGGGTGGTGCATCTTCATATAATCTTACAGCAAAAGCTTAATGATGTTAGCAAAAGAGTGCAGCCAAAAACTCCTGTCTTGTTCTCCTAGTTCAGATTCCCTCATGGATGGGATTCTTCTTGCACATAAAAACGATTGGCAGTATTTTAAACATATCTTCTTGGTTTGCCATATCTGCAAACAAATCAAGCAGTGAACTCAGGAACACCACACATGAGCAGGCTTATAATCAACTCTTACTCTTTTGCTTGAACAAAAGACAAAAGCATATTTGCAGTAAAGTTCAAGTTTCATTATTTCTATGAAAGGAAGGTAAGGGAAGGTAATGTATGGGTACACGTGGCTAACAGCATTTCAAAGTTATCAGCTGCTTTGAGGGCAATTGGGTCCATTCTGAATATTAACAGCATATTATTTAAAATGTTATGACCTTTAGATTAAGGGATAAATCCTCAGTAAATTCCTAAGTAAACTGCACTAGTGGCAAGGATTCATCTTCATTTTTTCATTCCTTTGATGAAAACACCTAACACAGAACTCCTACACAACCTTACTCAACATATTAAAGGACAATATCCAAAGTTCAGAAAGGCACAAATCTGAAAGTCAGGTAAGTCCTTTGTTTTTGCATCACAATTATTCCTGGGAGAATCATAGTAATGATTTAAATAAATAAATAAATAGAAGGTTTTATCTTGAAATAACTCAGACTTCAGAAACATGCTGATCTACCTGAACTCACATTAATATATTTGGCACCTATGAAATTACCATCAAGCTCCTCGAAGGCATGCTACCGTATGGGGTATCTTTATATGCACATCTGCAGGCAAGGACTTGATCTCCCTGTGATTGATAGAGGCACTTAACACAACAGAATCCTAATCAAGACACAGATCCTCTGGAGAAATAAGAACAAATAATAATGACAGTAGGGCTTTAATATCCAACTAAGCAAGAATCATCTCTGCTTTCTTGAAGTGAACGTTTTTTTTCCCAATCATCTACATACATGAAATATTGGGCCTAACCGGTATCCCTATGAGTACACTTTGGTATTCTGCAGAACACCAGACAGAACCAAACAACAGTGTGATTAAATAGCATTCCCATCGGTAAGTCTGGGGTTTTAAATAAATACTTTTGCAGTAGAATGACATGCCTACAGAGCAGAAGGGAGAAGTTTGAAAAATCAAAGATTTATTTTATCATTTCAAAAAATCAAGAGCCCCAGCATTTCAGACCTTAACTGTATGTGCTTCCTGAACACAGACACATCTTTGAATTCTGGAGGGACAAGGGACTATAAAAACCCAAAAAGATTTTTATCTTTGAAGGTATATCAAATGTGTTGCTTTAGGCCAGTGGGGAATGGCAGATGAAAAGCTAATGGAGAAAGGCTGGGTAAGGGGCTGGATTTAGGATAACCAAATACTTGAGACTATTGGTTGTCTCTCTTGTCCTATGAAATCCATAAGACATCAGCATTCCCTGTTAACCCCTGCAAAATACAGATAAGATACACTGATGCAGATAAACTCCAGATCTTTCAAAATAAAAACACAAGTAAAAAGATGAATTTTAGAGGGAAGGAATATACCTACGATGATAAATTCTGTTGATGAAATGCAATTAGTAATCTTATTAGTTGATTCTGGAAAAACATGTTTGTTCAGACCCTGCAATAAACAACCAAATGTTCCTTCATCAGAAAGTGCAAATCAGCCAACTTAGTTAAGATCTATTCTAAGAACACTTAATAGCATCCAGGTTCAGTGACTGATTTTCTATTTTAAGCAGTAAGAGAGGTACAGCACAAACAATCTGGAGGATAAAAGCCTGACAGCAAAATCTCCACACATACCAAAGAAAATAACATGCCTATGACAGCTACAACAGCAGCAATTTTCAGCTTCTTACACTGCTCATGCAACGCACTTTGCAGTCATCCCTCTTGCATAAATCTGTACGTTATAATTTTGCGTTCCAGCGGATCGGTTTGTGTGCTTCATATCTGCAAATGAGCCAGATAATAGGAGTGTGAGAAGTGATTTGTGCTATCAGTGACATCAGGAGTTTTGCAGCTGTAGTTATTAACAGATTTTTTTTCATCCAGCAGCATTGACTAAAATCAATCACTCTGATAACCAGGCATGGCATGAGCTGTCCGCCCTGTCATTTCAATCTGATTAATCACACATACACAGACCTTTACCTTAAAGGAGCAATTGTTCACATTTAATCACAAAGATACATTCAAGCATACCATCATAGATTACTAAATTTAAGTGCAATTTATGTCTTATAGTTTGGCAAATATGTTTATGATAATATGGTTTTGGCATATAGATGTATTGTTTCATTCATTTTACAAACATTAAAATCTAATCTAATGTGTTGCACTTTGAATCATTTATCACATTAGATTTGCAGCTTTTGAAGCTTCCATTATACACGTATCCTTATCTGCAGATTTATCCTAATAACCCAGGTACAAATAAGTTATTAGTTTTTATGCCTTCTTCACACTGTGCTTGCTTGACAGTAGGCACCTTCTTCATCATGGATGAAATGTCTTTATTTTACCTAAACATCCTGCATTTTATTAACTGGCCATTCTTTTGTTTCAGTTTTCCTTTTTAGCCTCAGAACAAAGCACAGCTCTTCCATTAAGAGTTGTGCAAGACTTTGAGCATTTTTTGGGTTTCGGGATATATTTATTTATTCCTTTTCAAAAGGAAAGGCATACAAGAGAGTCCTTACGCAATTATAACATTCTGCAAGTAAAAGCAGGCCACTCTGCAGAAACACACTGTTATGCCAAAAACAGGCTGAGTTTGAGATCTGGTGACCCAGTAACATATTTGACTTTGCCAGAAATACCCTGTACTCCAGATACTTCTTGATTAGGCCTAAGCACACAAAAGCATTCAAGTGTCCTGGGGTCTGCCAGCAGTAAGTGGGCATAGGTTTCACTTTCAGTCCAGAAGCCAATGAAATATAAGAGTATGCTGAAAATTTGAGTATAAGCCTAAATATTGTGCTGAAAAATTGCACAAAACCACAATCTTTGGCTCTGTTGCTGAAGTCATATGCAGCACACAGGTTGTTACTTGCTGTACATATTAAGTAGATGACTCCTTTAGCTTCTTCAAAAGTATTAAGTAACCAACATTTCAGATTTTGTGCATTTTCTGAAGAGCCAGATCCATATGTTAGGAATTAGTTTTTATTTACTGTTTCTAAACTAGATAATACTTATGATTGAAATAAATACTTTTTCAAAGACTGTTTTACTTGGATCTATATATCAAATGACTGAATATAATTTTTATGTTTTACATTTAAACAAATAATTTTAAGATATTTTAATCAAACAAGGCAAATAAACGTTTAGTTAAAATATAACATGATGAATATAAAGTGAACATTCCTTTCAATTGCAGCACACTGTCCAGGAGGCCCTCAATAGCAGCCTCCTGCTCTGACTGCTCCTCAACTGTATTTTCAGGATATTACAAGTTGAATAGATTGACAAGCAAGTAACCTGCTGAAGGAGAAGAAAAAGCATTCTTCTGCCAAAGAATTAAAAAAAAAAAAAAATCCAAAATCTTGGAGGCAACCAGAGACTTCCTTATGCTTAAATAAAGGGCAGAGACACAGATCCATGAACAGACTAGAAGTAATTACTCAAAACTGCACAGTGCATTTATTTCATCAGTCCAAAACCAGGATGCAGAAGGACATTGCTTTCCATCCCATGTCATGCACCAGCAATACATACATTATAAAGCACCCAGAGGTTCAGTTGTCATTCTGTAATGAAATCAACAGGAGCCAGGCAGAGCATAACTGGGGTGTAATCACCACCAGAAGCTTTAATACAAGTGCTCCTTATACAGAAAAGGCTGACTTTTCAAAACATTCCTCCTCATCACATCCTAGAGTATTTTCCAGAGCAAGAACATCTGTTAACCTTATTGTGCCCACCCAGTTAGCAAAACTCTATCACCTTTGCTGTTGTAATGCACCTTTATCAAGTAGAACACAGACAGTGAACCACACAGCAACCCATACTTCATGCAGAGTGTTTTACAGGGGATACACTACAGCAAGTGATTTTTGGATCTTTCTTAGGTTCTGGAAAAAGATTAAAGTGATGATTTTTTGTACATATCTTCATATTCAAACTGGAAATCTAGAAAAACACAAATGCAGATCAGAACATTAGTCCATCTAGTACACTGTCTGTCTCCATAGCTGCTACCATCAAGGAACATCAGTTCCTTGCCTGTCAGTAACAAACAAGGATAGTATCTCACAAATCACAGGTTGTGTCCACACAATTGTCTTCAACAGCTATTCATTAGCCAGTTGTCTCTTGTTTTTCCAGTCCCTTTTAAAATCAGTTTGTACTTTAGATCGTGCAAAAATAGTAGAGGTGTATTCTGCAGTTTAAATTCTGTGATACAGAGGAAAAAGAAATGCTGTGGATTAGGGGCTTTTTCTCCTCCTGCCTAAGCCTACCAGCTCATAGCTCCATGCTTATCCCCTCCACAGCAATTATCTTTGTATTTACCTCTACCAGAGTACTTCCCATGTTTGTACCCCTTCTGTTCTTAAAAGTTCCAGTCTGCTCTGCCTGCCCTTGTAGACAAAGTCATTTAAGTACACTGACTTCATTTTTTTTATGAAGACCATTTTGTAAAGAATTTGACAAATAGTCAAAAGTTCAAAGTAAATTAGATTTACAAGTCAAAGACCTGTTAACTATTTCCTACTATACCACATTTGATTAACTTGAATTTTTTTAGTACTATGCCACAGAAGCCTTCTGGAAGAGCACTTTCAAACATTCAGAAATTACCACTTCACCTTCTTGTTTTACTGAATAACCTGTTATTAATAAAAAATGCTAGCCATAACTACCTGATTAATCCATTTGATGATAAGAACTTCCAGCCTTTTTTGCTTTTGCCTTTTAAAAATGTTTTTAATGTTCAGGTTTTTTCTGTATTCTCTCCAATATTTGTGTATTGTTTATACAATATTGCACTGAGCATTTTTAATGCAATTCCTATTGCTGATGTAGAAATACATATTAACAGGTTTTCACTTATTTATTCTCATTCCTTATGTCTTATAGTCTATACACGATTTTTCACTCTGCAATTAGAAAACTGATTTGCTCTGACTGATGAAAAAAAGAAAACAATACAGGACATGCTATCTTTGCCTGCTTGAGACCTCACAGTTGGTCAGGAGTCTCTCAAGTTAGGGCGCCCATCTGAAAAATAAGTAAATAAATAAATATGCACATAGTGTAGCGTAAAAATGAGTGGGAAATCTTTCTCATAACACAAACAAAAGTAATTTTTGAATGTAGTAATGCATTTTCAGCCTCTTGAAAAGAAACACTTGCTTTTACTACACAAATTTACTTCAAAGAGTTGAATGCCACAAGACATCACAAAAGCCATGTATTGCACTGGGCCTTTCTGTTTCTTCCCAGACCATCATAAGCATCTTTCAAGAGAGGGCCCAAGTAGGTGTCCATTAACAGGGTATGAAGAATTTCTCTCAACTAACAGATTACTTTAATGTCACATACTCTTCCAAATGTGCCCAAAGTCAGAGTTTTATCTTATCTGTAACTGTCACATTTATTTTAAATCATTTCCTAAACTGAAGTACAGTTAGAAAATAAAGAAAGATGTATTTATCAGAACTGAATATGATACATTAATATGGTGTAAGTCATTAATTGAGGAATGATAAATATAGTCTATTGCTACAATCCCACTCCAGCCTAATGCCAATCACAAAGACAACCTGCATTTCTAAGAGTGTATAAATGTTTTTTTCCTATTTAACATATATCAGGAAGTCAATAACATATTCGTCTTCTAAAAAAATAAAATCCTAGGGGAAGAGTTGTTTAATTCCTTTTGTCAAAAATACACTGAATTTTTCCCCAAGTCTGTCAGAGATTTGTTGCAAGAAAAACAATAAAGAAAGATGATGCACTGAACTCTCTCATCATGCCCTCATGAGCCAAACCCCTAGACACAAAGACATTAGAAAGGAAAGTTCTTACAGATTGAATACAATGACTAGATGGAGAAAAAAATTAAAATATAATAGAAAAATATTCTCAGAATCTCTAAACAATATGAATAACTGGGGGACTGAGGGGGGGCTGAAGGGGGAAATATATCCAAAACAGTATTTTAAAATAAGGTCACAAAGATACGTTTTGTGCATACTGTATGATGATGTAAATTAATTGATGTAAATATAGACCAAGAAAATCTTTACTAATAATGAAGAAAAAAAATACTTTCAGAATTGCATGGTACGTTATAACTGCTTTGAACTGTCAAGTGAGATGCTGATGGTGAGATAGGTCTGAAAGGACATGTACATACTTTTCATTTTTTTTTCTTTCTTCTTAACACATTTGTAATTATGAAACTACCTAAATTCAGGTTCAATAACATAACTGAAATCAAGATATTGCTACATATCAAGAGCTGAGCAGGCCTTTCCTTTTACTTACATAGCAGTGAAATAATCATAATTGACATTTTTGTCACGTTGCTGTGTTAAGTCGCAGCTTGTGCTGCATAAATGCACAGAAATTCAGCTGCATTACACTCCCCTCTTTACCCTACCTACCATTTTACTTTTTGTTCTCTTCATCTCTGTCTTTTCCTTCCAGTCTTTCATCATCTGGGAGAATTAAATGTTTTTTCCTCTGCTTGTTGACAGGGAAAAAGAGGCTATAATGTCTGCACACTACCTGGTCCTGCACAAAAATCAGCAAAACTGCAATCAACATCCAGAAGGTCCTCTAATTTAATTCTCAATATGAGAAGGATAATTTAAATCCCGACACTGCTAATGCTGAAGTTAAAAACAAGCAATGTACATACCTCAAAAAAGTGTATATATATAAAATTCTAAGCCCAAAAAACCCCAGGATTTCTTATGAAATGACAGAATCAGAGGTGGTTTATGCTTTACACCTAATTCTAATTTTTATAGAATAGATTGAAGATAGGACACATCAACCAAATTAATATTCAAGCCTATCCCTGTAAGTATCACGCAGTCACTAATCAGAGCTGAAGGGGACTGAGCTTTTCTCACAGTTCTCATTGTCATTTTTAAGTGACTTAATTTTGCACTATTTTATATTCAAAACACTTTTCTTTATCTGGCATGTAACCCCTACAGTTCAAGTAGTTAAACAAACAGCACTTAATTCGATATTCTGTAAAATTAATATCAATAGAGAAGCTGATGAAAAAGAGAAAGCATTTGTATTTTATAGGTATTACTAAAGCTTGTCCTTCAGAATTACATCCTCAGAGCAGTCACTTCATAAATAAGATTCAGGGTTTTCGAGGTGTTACTTACATATGCAGGAGAATGTATGTCACAAAACACTCTGTCGTACTATTGATATATAAGCATATCTTAAAGAAACTCAACTAACAGCTATTGAAAAGCAAATATTTCATCAGAGAATTACAGAGCAATTGTGGTACCTGAGGCCAAACGATGCTCCTGTCCCCACAACATTCACACGTGGGCTCTATATAGTGGCAATGTTCCCTTCACAGAGTTATCAGCTGTCACCCACCTGATGCTATCAGCTAAGCTTTTGCTTTTCTAATAGGCCTACTGAACCCATATCTACTGTTTGGTTTTTTGTTTTGGTGGTGTTTTTCGTCTTTTTAAATCACTACCATTTACTGATTCCCCATACTTAATCTTGTTGTTGCTGGATTTCTGATAATAAGGTTCAGCTCATCTTGTCACATTTGAATTGCCTAAGATAACTCTTGCTTTCCCAGGTTAACATTGGTCACAAACCAGCATTATCAGAATGCAAAGGGGGATTTTTCCCACGTCCCACTCAAATATCTGGACTAAAAGGATTTTTACATTTGAAAACCATGTAGAAATTGAAAGCATCTAAGAAAAGAGAAACAACTAATTCTACCAACACAGAAAGAGACAATATTAATATCTTAGCTATTTTTACCATTTAAAAAGCAATTATTTAGTCTTTTATGTGTACTGGGCCCAGCTTAAAGACACAACTTCCCATCCATTTCAGACAGCTTTTCACAGAGTTCCCAGGAGTGGTGCAAGTTCCTCCTTCTGCCTCAACCCCAGCTGCACTCTGAAAATGTGGTTGCAAAAGGGTGCAAGAGTGAGCTTTTAGTCATCAGCACTCATTTTAGTCACTCAGGTGACTGAGCCATGCCCTGCTGTATTCAAACATCAGGAGGGCACACAATGAGAGAAGCCTCAGCTGATGTAACCAGAGAGCAGAGCCTCTGAGGATGGAGATGGCCGAGACAGCAGTTCAGAATGAACCCTTCCCCACTCCAGCAATGCCTAAGGAAAATCCTTCTATTCATCCAGTTTAGAAAAAGGAGCATAAACTCATCATACTGAGCTAGCAGAAGACTGATGGATGTATGTTTATAGGCAATTATGACATACAGCACTCACACTAAGATCACTAAGAGACCCCCAGAGCAGGTACCAATGCACACAGAAGCAAAACAGCCAGCTTGCTTCTGAACTGCCCTTGCACACGTACTGAAATCTAATTGAATGCACCAGTCCCACCACACCATATTTATTTCTGGCACCACTTGCACAAAAAGACAAGGAGTTTTTCAGCAGGAGATTCTCCCTCCCTGCTTTTCCACATTGCCTGTCAAATCACAAAAGGCTTCACCAGGACAGAAGGAAATGGGCAGTGAGATCCTTCCAAATCTGGACAAGACAAACAGACCCTTCTAGAACTTCCTAGTTTCTCAGTATGATCTATAACAGTGGCATTTTGATATCAGTCTCTGACACTTACATCTCTCTTGAAACCCACACATTTCACCCACCTTCTCTCTCTTTTTGCTGTGTCTGCTTGGCCAGAGAGCACAGCACTCCATGAAGCTCCTTACACTGTAGGAGGACAGCAGCAACTGAACATATTGCAGAGGTTAAATGAAACTTGAATAAATCTTTTCTCTGTGAGCTTTCACACCAAGTAAGAATTCAGAAGGGAGGAAAACAGTGATATGAATAAGAATAGTTACTGCTTTTGAGCATGCCTTCTACCACATTTCCACCTTAGTGTAATCCAATCACTATTCCACTTTTCACTGAAGATATATAGACCTCACATTCCCATTCCCTGGTCAAAGGTGTGTGCCTGCACGGATACATTTGCTGTACATTGGCTGTACTCTCTTTGTCCCTTGAATTTGGACACTGGTACCTCTGCCTTCAAAAGCATGCTATCAGCATTATGTGGAGCCTTCCTCGCAGCAATGGCAGTAAATCATTTGAGGGGCTATAAATCATTTGAAGGCAAAAGAGACTTTCCTAACAGCCCATATTGATGCCCAACTGCAGTACATTCCTTTGATTCCACCCACAAAAACAAACCAAAATGTCCATCCAGGCTTTCTTCTTCCACAGGGACACCCCCCTCTCCTGTGGAGCAAACCTTTCTTTGTTAAGAAACAGCATCTTCAACCTCCAGTTCCTCATGCTTTTGCTGTACCAACATTGTCTCCTCACAAATGAGAAGTGTCTCCCTTTGAGTTCCTTTCTCCATGTCATTTTTCCCTTGAGTTGCCAGCTCAGTCACAAAGAAACAATTTTGCATACAGGCGTAACAACCAAGTCACTCCAGTGGCAGTGTTCTCTCTGTAAATTGTTGGAGCTTTCTTGTTTGAATCTGGGAAAACTTAATCATTTAATGCAATACTGGAAAAAAGAGATCCTCCAAAAACTGCTCCTTAACCTATTTCACCATTTGACTGCTGTCTTACTGATGCTGCTTTACTTATCAAGGTGGTCTAACCTTCTCTGTGCCACTGGGCTGATGCCAGACACGTCAATGAGCCACACACAGAGGCACATCACAGCAACCTCCTCTCAGGAGCATGCTGCACTGAGTAACAGGGATAAGAGTACAGCAAACATGCATAGGAGTACTGAGGAGCACGTGACAGCTGTTAGATTTCGGAAAGCTTAGGTGACAACACTTCCCACCCACCTTCCTCACCTGTGTGAGACCAGAGCAGTGAAGCGAGGCTGGCTGGTTAGACTGCATTGACAAGATAAATGCATGCCCTTGAAAAAGCCCTGGTCCTATTGACGTCAAAAAGCGATGGATTGGGTCCCCTGTCAGACACAGAAAGCAGACATCTGCTTCACTGCAAATGCAAAGAGGAATTCATTAAGTCAAGCATAGTCTTATTCCAAACCAAACACTATTAACATTTCAAGTGCTTAAAATTTTTAACTGATGTAAATTCTCTTCAATTCTCTTCTTGATATCCTGTGTTAAATAGTGATAAATGTTCAAATCAAGAATTTTATTATTTCTTATTCCTTTATTGTTACATTTTGTTGAGGTTTTTTGATACTTTCCCTGTGCTGCCCCCCTCCTTATTCTATGCATTTCTCCCCCTGCTGTGTGCATCTGCTGTGTCTCTCTCTCACTTGCTCTCTCCCTGCTGTGTACATCCACTATTTCTCCCCACCACTCCTCTGTGTATGTTTGCCATCTATCTCTCTCCCCCTCCTGCTGGGAGTATTCACTGCCTCTCCCCCTCCCCCCAGTACGTGCATCCATCCTGCATCTTCCTCTGCCGCTGCAGTGCACATGAGCCTTTTCTCAGCAACTCCTACTGGCATTCATACTCACCTTCCTCTGCCTGCCTTCCCTCATGCCCTCTCCTCTATTTTTCATCCCCTCCTTCATGCACCTCTTATCCCTGCTCATCTTTATCCTATTCTCCCTTCCATCTTTCTGATATTCTGGCTCCTTCTGTCTTCTTATCTGCACCACTCTTCTCTCAGGCTCCCCTTTGTACCATTTCTCTCCAGTTCTCTCTGATCTGCTCTCACAAATTGATTCTACAGGAAAAATGTTCTTATTTGCAGGGGTGTGCAAGCCTGCATTGCAAACCATTCAACACTGTGTCAAATCTGAGGTAGTCAGCTTAATTCGCAGAAGAATCCTTGCTTCCTGCCATCATGCATGCAGAGTAAAGTCTCCCAAAACACTTTCCTGTCCTTTTTTTTCCACGTATGACTGCACTGCTGGGTACATTTGCATGTAATGCAAAGTATTCAAGTACACGAAGTATATGCTTTTGCATATGTGCAAGGTTCTTACTGGTAAAAGAAAAGGATCTATTATGACACTAATCCTAACTGTTGCGGTTTAGGTCGCAAAAAACTAAACATGTGCTTTAATTGATATAAAATAGTGGGGCAGAATGAAATCCAAATGCATCCTATGATTTTCTATCTCCCTTTCCAACTGATGTATAAGAACAGTGACTTAGTCATTCAGTGACCAACAAATTGAGTCAGCTCTCTTCCTTCTCATGAGAAAAGTTCATCAACTTGCTCTCATTTCCATTGTTCAAGTATGTCACTTGAAAAATTTAAGACTGATCACAGTACTCATCCTCCAAGAGCTCCAACAGGGATACCTACACAACCCTGTATTTTCTCATTCAGCAGTAACCAGTGCTGCCTTTCACTTAGCTAATCACTTACAATACCTATTCAGTTCCCCAGTTTTCCACTTTTGACTATTAATATCCAGATATTAATTACCAGATACCCAGTACAGTCAGATGATGTAAACCAGATCTCCTTGGTCTAGAAATTCATTAATTTTAGCAAAGACACCATCTCTGCCTGGCATAATGCCCCTTTAGTAAACCCTTCTAGTATTTATTCCACTTCAAATTATTCTCAAGCGTTAAATATTTATATTTTCTGTAAGATGTGTCCTACTGTCCTACTAAGGCCTTGTTTAGAGGCCACTTTTTAGAACATACATAATAGATTTGTCATTTTGCTTCCGCTAAGTTTTACTTACACATCTAATCTCCTGACTTCCACTTATTTAAGTGGAAGCCTAGTCTAGTCACACCTCATTTGTCATGTCTGCTCATTACTGCCACCTCCACAGGTACCTATTTTGCTTGGGATCTAAGTCCTAGGCAGCTTGCTAACTGTCCCAGGTCTCCTCCAGTGCATCTTCCTCTCCCACCCCCTTCAGGTGGTCACCCCTAGCGAGAGGGGCACCATGGCACAAGCACGGTTACTTGGGGCTCCTGAGCACTCAGTGCTTTCAACCTCTGAAATACAACAGAGTTATTTCACAGGCAAGGAAGCTGCTCTTGGTTGTGTTACTCCCATGTGTCTGGGGTATGTCAAACCTAGAAGCACTAACAAAACCCTCCTGAGGCTGGCATTTTGAGAAGGCATATACTCATGACCCTGGCATCCACACATCTAAGTCTTGCTCAGGTTTTCTAGATCATCAGCTGCTTTAAAACAGAGGCTCCCACCTGCTGGTTCTGACCCTGAACTTGACTAAACAGTTTCTGCTCTGATTTTTGTCAAATTCTTTTATAATTGGGATACTTTACTTGGCAAACTGGAAATACTTCCACAGAGAGTAGCAAATGTTATTGAACTGTGAGTTGAAAAGACTCAATAAAATATTTCCTGAGTATCAAATTCAATTTACTTTAATCACAGAGGTCACTGCTAATCTCCTTTTTTCAAAAGAAAAAAGAAATTAAGCAGAACTTCATATTCAAATGCATAAATACACCTGCTTTACATTTTGTATTAAATAAGTCAATTTAGTTTTAAGAGTGACTTGTCATTATGATTGTAGTAAGAGGAAGTTTTGGCAGTTGCACAGAAAAAAAACGAATGAAGGATTTAGTGCTTCAAATATGACCTGGGCTTGAGAAATAGGCTCAGTTGGTGAACACTTCTGTGAAAGTGATCAACACGAAAATGGATAACATTGCCACTGACATTTTTATCACACAGTTTGAGTGTTGACACTCCAAAGAGATAATAAGAACGGTCCAAAAGATCAAAGTTCCTGTCGCAGGCTTTCTGCACTTTCAAGGAGATGATGGCACATCCATTTATACATGTTTCAATGTTTGGAAATGTTCTTTTTCTTTCTTTATCCAAAGAACTTTAAGACTCATCTACATGACATTGTGCTAATGAATAGATTCTTCAGAGAATGACAAAATAGGCAGGTCCATACCTACACATAAAAGCTTAAAAAGAAAACTAGGATATTTTTAATGAAAAGCACCTTAGAAACATGAAAGAACAGTGGGAAAATATCATGGATATTCTTTTCCACATAAAAATACCTGCAATATTTTTGTTACCTTACTAAAGTTAAAAGCTCCATTTGTATTTTAAAGAACAAGTTGCCACCATATCCCAACTAGACAAAGTAATTTTATCTTGGTCATCTAGAAACAGGTCAAACCAGTTTGAATTTCCTGTTTCTTTTGCCAAACAAAAGCTCTTCATCTGAGAATGAATTTCCATGCCCTGATGGAATAAGCAGCTCACAGGAGAGTGATCTAACAAAAATGACTGAGGCTCAGGATATGAATGTAAAACTGATTGCTTGACCTGCTCTGTAACACAGCTCGTATCATGCATATGCACCTGAGAAGCTATTATGATTTGCACATCTTCTGTCTGAATGACTGCCATCCTATCTGTAATAACTTTACCAGTTAAATCACCATCTGTTTCACAAGCTTTCTAATGTTTATATCCCCCTTTTCTGTCCTAGGAAAAGAACAAAATTGTTTTCCTCTACCGCATGAGAAGAAATATCCCTGCACTCAGATGGAGAGCTAAGCTAACATATCTTAACTGTCTCTATCAAACCAAGACATAAATTTTAGCATTCAAATGAACCTGAATGAAATCTACGATCTGCTACCCCTATAAAGGGCAAGATAGAACAAAAAACACATTACATGTTTTCCTTTGTCCTTCTATCCCACCTGGCAAACTTGCTTAAATGCTAATGTAACTGGTGATAATGAACGTACAAAAACCAGAACCATGACACATACCAAGAGAAATGACACAGCATTTACAAGGATCCCAAATAGATCCCACATCAACATAACCAGAGAAAATTTGGATGCTCTCTAAGTTAAAAGCTTTGGAGACTATAGGATCTGTTCTTCCCTGAATTATTAACTGGAGTTTAAACAGCTCCCATACTGCTATTCATTTTTTCATTGTTAAAAAAAAAAACCCCAAACAATACAGAAACCAGACATCTCTGCCAAACCCAAACACCAAACAAAACCGAACCCGAAAAATCTCTACTCCGACAAAGCTACATTTGTCCTAGCCTTGCCTGCAAAGCTCAAGGAAATAGGCAGTATGACCTCCATCATTGGGGAAGTCTGTAACCACATTTCTCACATTTTTACTGCACAATAATAAATGCAGACAATGCTGACTCCTGGTACAGGTAGATCAGAGATAATAACTGCAAGTCAGAGACTTAGAGAAATTTCACGGGAGGGGGCTCTAAGGGAACCTTTGCATAAGATGTATCAATATGGATTTGCAGAAGCATTCTGGAACAGTGAGGATTGCTATTCACCTCTCAGGACCCTGGATTATAAAGTCAGAGTAGAGATCATAGTGACTATATATAAAATCTTTCACAATGGGCAAGATTAGGATTAATTGGTTTTTCTCTCTTTATGCCTCTCCTGGACAATCAGCAGGACCTTTTGGGTTTTGTTAATGTTGAAAAAAAAGTGTTAATTAAAATAACAAATGCACATTAGAAACCAACCAGTCACAAAAGGAGCTTCTGCTATGTTTCTCTATTACTCAATTTTACTGACACAAAGAAAAATTACTTTCCACTAGTTGTTTGTCATAGTCTGCTCCCTTCCCTCCCCATACAAGCAGTTCAGAGAGTTAGCAATATGGTGCCATCTATCAGAAAGCACAGAGGCAAAACTGTTTTGAAACCTCTTTCCTAATGCACATAACATGCTTAGTGATCCCCTCCCTCCAGGTCCCACACGTTTCTTGTGTCGGTGAGATTGAAAATTTGCTGGGAGCAGACCCCATATCCAGGATGGATAAAATTTTTGAGCAAAAAAAAAAAAATAATTGAGCAATAAGCCCTTTCTCCCCACACAACAATTTGTCTTCAAATTGATAAAGAGCCTTCAGAGCATTCAGTTGACAACTTAGAGATGCAGGCTTAACACTCATTTGCTGTAACTCTGAATTATGCTGGCAGAAAAGAAAACGGCCCAGGAATCCCTTTCCCTGACCCCAAGCAAGATGGAGCAAAAGCACAGAATGGCACAACAAACACAAGGAGGAGCCCCCGGAGCACACATGGCAAGGTTACTGGCCCTGAGGCAAGGTTACCTACAGCCACCCTTTCCCCAGCCAAAAGCTAGCCAGCCTTTTATCAAAGACTCCTGATAGCAACACCTTCACAGACATCCTGAAACCGTAACCTCAAATCTGAGCCCCCTCTACCACAGCCATTAACCAAAAACATTTCCTAGCAGCCAAGCAAGAGTTAAAGCTTTCGAAAGTCTCACTGGTAATAGCTGCAAAAGTTGCCAGCACAAAAAGGAGGGAACAAGATTGGAACTAGTTCACAACAAATTTTGATAAAATAATAAATAAGAAAAGCAAATCTACTCAATAAATTAAAAATTAAGAAATCTCAGGGAAAATGAAAAGGGAAATTACTACAGCTCGGAACTTTCTTAAACCTATTGCCATAAGATAACAGGAGTTCTTATACTACTTTTAAAAAACCACAGAGCACTTTTAACGGAGAGTTTCCTAGGAATCTGAAACCAAAGCAAAGCCCCCACAATAGTACTCCAGGACCAAAAGCAGAACTCTGCAAGCTTTGAGATGTTAACCTCTCTTTCTTTTCAAATTCTTTTTTAATTGCAAGGCTAGTAGTAGGGAGAGTATCTTAGGCATTCACACTTCCATGGTCTACCAAGGAAAAAAGTTCCAATTGCTCAAGAGGAATTTGGGAGGTGGCAATGCTACAGCGTCTTCTCATCTGCAAGAGGAAAGGATTCGTGTACAAAGTTCGTGTCTTCCAGCTATAAAATCAAGCAACAGCTGAAAAACTCAGCTGCATGAAGCAGCTCTACTCATCTTCCTTGTAGTCACCTTCAAAAGTCACCTAAGATTTTGACGAACAGGGCACTAAAACAAATGTTCAGTGTCTTTTACAGTGTCCAGAAATGAATGAGCTGCCAGACTCATCAATTTCTAGAAACCAAGGTGACAGAACTATCAAAGACCCAGAGAAGTAACCACCGCATTGTCTTGCCTGACCTTCTGTGATGACGTGCAGAGGAATGAAGGAGCCACAGGCCTTATCACAGGGAAAGCGCTCTTTGTTCTTGTAGCTTTCAAAACAAAGTACAATGATCTTTTCCACTGCAGCTGAAGCAATTCTATCACCAGTGTCACTTTTTCTGATGTCTGAACTGCCTACTTCAGAAACACTTCTCTGCCTAAACACAAAGAGCCCGTGAAAAGACAGAATATGGGTAGCTGGGCTTTTGTCCACAAACCCAGTAGCAAACCTTGTTAAAGGAAAGTTGCATACTGGCAGTAATAGTTATGGTCTGCATATGACCACATCTATTTTCTCTCAGATGCAAATCCAGATAGGGAGGCAGCTAAGAACACAGTCCAGGTCTCTTGCAAGGCTAGGAAGGCCACTGCTTGGAAGGAGGCTATGGGATAAACAGACACTGGGAAAACCTGACTCCCTGAAATCTGGATACCACATTTTATTGGCACTCAATTGCCCCGATTGTGAAAATGAGCTGGAATAGTCTCTTAGGACAAACTGTCAGAAGCCTGCTTTGCCCTTCCCACTGCACTTCTACCCACTCTCTTCACTGCAGTCTTGGTCTTCTTACTCCTCCTTTGTTTGAGGGTTTTCTTCCCCACTCCTTTTGTTTCCCAGACATAAAAAGAGAGAAAGAAAGATGATGGGTGACCTGAGGAAAGGATCAATCTAGACACTGAGAGAAAAGAGGCCTGACATGGTTGTCAGTAGATGACACAAAGAGGATGATCTATAGTGCTTAGTGCCCAGGTTACCTGTCCCGCAGCAAAGGAACATTTTAAAAATAATTATTCTTAGAGAACAAAATTAAAATGTGACATCCACGCCAAATATAAGGAATAATTCATGTACAGGTTATCTGATAGTAAATTCACCAGCTTTACCTATTTTAAAACAAATGGAGCTTCTAAATAAACCTTCTAATTTATATGAAAATCTTAGAAAATATAACAATTCCTACAGTAGTCATGTCCAGCTACAATACCAAAATAATATAATGATTAATTTATGATCAGACTGTCTAGAGGTAAGCTTTTGCTTTAAACGCCTGCAAGAGAAAGCCTAATTTAAGCTAGCTAAAACTGGAAATGAGAAACAGATAGGGAACTATTATTGACATTTTTTATTTCCTGAGATCAGTAAAATAAACATAACATATGGATGAAAAATTTTTAAAATATACTTCATATGAAAATATTTTTTTAAATAGACATATAAAGACAAGAATAGTAGTGCTTAAGACTGCAAAAAAAAATCTGACACATCAAGGAAAATTTAAGCTAAGATTTCAACTCTTTTTAATTAAAGTATTTTACCTCTTAAAAGACATATCACTGGCACAAAAGAAGTTGAACTGCATTCTGTTCTCAATTGCCTGTCATAACCTGTCAATTCACAGTGAGATAAAATGAAATGGTATCCATAAGTGCTGAAACACTAGACCGTTTATTAATCAGACTGGTTTTTCAACAGTGTTTTCTGTTGATATATTAGGAAATCTAATTTTGTTTTACATAGAGAAGCAGGTGTAAAGTCAATAGCAAACACTGTAAGAGCAAAAACATTTAATGCTTTTATATACAGCATAAACTGCTGTTGCAATTAAAGCAGCAGATGTACAGAGCAACAAAAGTAAAACAGTGCAAGGTACTAAAAATCCTAGGGAAAAAAAAAATCTTACAGATTAATTACGAGATTCAACATATTGAACTCCAGTGTTCTGTCTTGTACATACCTCACCATCTTTAATAACCCGTAATTCAGATCGCAAACTTCCCAGATAATATTACACATATACTATGCCTATTCCTCTTCATCTACACCTACATTTGTATCGGTCACTCTCTATTCATTTGCTACTGGTTTTGGATCCTGACTTTTTTTTTTTATTTCGTTCATTATAAGGTTTATTGTATTTTCTTGGCAAAGGGGCAGAACTTTTATGGAAGCATTGGAAGCAACACAGCTGTTACGCAGAGTAAGATGAGTACCCAGTTGTGTCTGTCCCCTACCCCTGTACTGACAGCTACCTGCTTCTCCCTTGGGTTTATTAGAATAAGCCAAGTCCCTTCCAGATACTTACTGATACAATCCTGCTTCTGTATAGGTCACCTGGTAAAATGGAAGACAATGAAGTGCTTTATGTGCTTACTTGCTTAGTTTCTTAAAGATCCTGGACTCCATTTGGCTTTCCAAACTAGAAGTAAAGCTGAAGTCAGGGATTGACTTCAAGTAAAGCTAAAGTCACCAAATTGTTACCCAGTAGCCCTGTACAAATATCTTTCCCTAAATATCAGGACTCCCAGACTCCAGCTGTGAATGGACCTAGCTGTCAAAATTCCCCCTATGCCCCTTTTACCAGCAGTGCTGCAGGCAGTTCCTCCCAGCCTGATGCACAGTGCTTATGAGGTATCCAGGCAGCAACTTCAATTACATTTAATTTCAACAGGAAAGACCTCTCAGGTGTAACAAAGAAGATCACAATACCTAAACTTAATCCTTTTTACCAGACTGCCCTACATTGCTTTGGGTCCATGGCTTACAGTAAGAGGTGACTGCATGCAATTTCCTGAGGATGAAAATGACTGATGTATAACTGGAAAATAACACCTTATGTAAAAAGTGAAAGAGATAGTCCACCATCACTTTGTTGAGACAAACAGCAATAACCTTTCCCTAAAAGGAAAGAAATCCTCTCACTTCACAATGACTCCAGTACAGAGAGGATTTCTATTTCCTCCCCCTTCCCTTTGGGACTGTATTCTTCCTCAAGAGCAAACACCTCAGGCCACCACCTTAGTGTCAAAAGCTTTTTTGGATGAAACAAGGCAGGCAGCACACTCAGAGTGGAGATGCCCCAGGATCCTGTCCTTGTGGTTGTCATGGCTCAATAAAACAGGCAATAGCAATGCCTGTGCTCAAGGATTGTCTGCATTCCTGTCATTTTTTCTTCCACAGCAGCAGCAAAGGCATTTCAAAGGAAGGGCAATTAATAGGAGATTCCTTAATTCAGCCTGACTGACTATTATGAGCCCTGAAGAATTGATACCACAATCATGGAAACAGATCCAGAGACTTCACATGTGCCAAGTCACCAACAGTCTGTGGCTTTTCCAGAAATGTCAGTGCTAACAACATCTGAGAATCAGGAAAGAAAATGTAGAAACTCCTAACATATAAATAAAGGGAAGAAGCTTTCCTTTGGTCCCTTTACAACAGATAAGTATCTGGGTGCCTATTACTGAAGTCACAGAAAATTACACTCTTATACCAGGCATTTCAAACATTACTTGATGCTTCTTTTAAACAAACAAATGAAAAGACGAACCTAAAATTAATCTATATATCTTAGAGTACAGCATTACATGCTGAGTTTCTGCAGTGTACATAAACATGTACCTCAGCAGAATAAGGATGATAAAGTGCAGAAGTATCTTTAAAACTGTATTCACCACATGACTTAGACCTCATTACTTATGATTAACATGCTCATTTAAATTGATCAGTATTGGTTCTGTGATGGCAAGCTTCACAGTTTCAAACATCTGTTTATATGGGGAAAAATTACTCCAAAAGGTAGAAACAAAACCTAAACCATTCAGAAAGCATGCTTCCTTTTATTCTCAAATTCATAAATTAGCCCTCATATTTCCTTTAGATTTGGATGGTGACTATTGATTCAATTTTTATATTCTTTCACTGTATCACAGAAAAACACAGGATCTATCATTGCTTTACATTTTCTTCCTGCTATTAAATCTAATCACAGAAGTAGATCACAAAATTACAGACCTCAAACTCTTCCATACTCCATGCCTATAGTTTTGCACTGCCTCTTAGGCATGCCTTCGGCTATACTGCTTTTTTCCTAGTCCCTAACTTCATCAAACAGTAAACCTAAATAATTCTGTCGACTTCAGAGATGAGTCTGGGGATTCAGTACAATTCTGGATGAGGGTCAGGGAGAGGGGAGGGGCTACAAGTGGACCTGGGAACCACAGTACTCAATAGAGTAATACTGCAATACTGCATTAGAAAGTACCATGACCCAGAACGTTAAAGCTCTGAGGAGCCTTTTTTGCACATGTATGAGGTTTGTGCTTTAAATAAAAGCTGAATGCCAAAATGCCTATGGAGTCAGAAGGGCTCTTTGTGAACTGCAGACAGAACCAAGACTGGAATAAGAGTGAAGTGCCAGTGTGGATCTTGCTGACATTTATTAGGCAAGGAAATAATACAACCTGCACAGCAGAAAAGGCCGTGCTTCAAAATGGACATAGAAGCTCTGAGTACATATGGGTATCCACAGACAAGCCATCTCTCAGCTTGTTAACGGAGGGTTATGTGTCCTGGTGGGTCTCTGGAGACTGTGTTGCACAGACTCAACACATCTTCACAGCAGTTTCAGCTAACAGGCCTTTCTGCTTCCTAATGGCTTCAAATAGATCTTTTCTGACACAGGCATCTTCCTTTTAGCCAGCCAAAGCTTGGCGGGTGACCCATCTCCACAACAGCAGCACAGATTATTTGTATGTACCCAATTGGGTAAACTGGTCAATACAAGCTTTCTTAAATCACAATAGGTCTGGCAAGAAGTCACATCAAACTACAGAAGTTCAATACCAAACTAGAGAGCACACAGATGGATCCATTGATCATCTGAATGGCCCAACTCTCGGTGGCAATTACCAAGTTTGTTTGAGAAGACTTGGCATCCTTCAGACCCCATTCCCAAATGACAAAGGAAGCTAAATTATTCCCAGCAACATTACTTCATGGGTTTTTCTGTAAGCAAAAGGATAACGACCATACATAACTAAAAGAAATAAAACAAACAAACAAAAAAAAAGCCTAAATAAATTCAAGCATAATTAAAAAGGAAACTAAATAAAAAAACCCCACAAACCCCACACCAAACCAGCTTATTTATACATAGTTCTCTATGGGAAATGACTGGGAAAAAATTCTACCCTTTAACTTATCCTCTAATAAATAATGGGAGCATAAGTATGTCTATGTTCACAATTAAAAAGCCCCAAGAAATACTTCTCTGCTGGCATTTTGGATAAAATTTTAGTAGAGTCTCCAGTCTGTCTAATTGCTGTGATGGCGTACACAGCCTGCCTCAAAGCCCAGAACATATGGCATCCTCAAAGGATTTGATATCATTTTTTCTTTAAAACGTGCAAGTCAGTTGGTCATTGTTATCCCTCTGTGGAATTACTCAAACAGCTGCTACCTTCCAACTAATAGGTAAGAAAATCTTTGTCTTTTCTGTGGCTGCTAATTTCACTGACACACTTCTGTCATATAATGAGAGTGGGTAATAAGCCTATAATGAATTTTAATGTTGCATATTTGATCCACGGTGTAAACAACACTTTGTTGAAGACTGACATATACAAAAGAATGCATTTCATGTTGCTTGCAAGGTAATCTGAATCATGAGGCACACATTTAAAATTGCACTTAAATGCATAAAATATATTGTCTTTAGAAATATTTTAAACTCCTTATCACAAAATAGATTATTTCTTTTTAAATGGTCATTGTTTACCAAACATTGATCTGCTAAAATGTACTTCTAGGTTATGACTGGGCAATATGACACCTTATTCATGCTACATGCAGCAGGGTTACAAATTCCATAGTTTTCTGAGCTCTTATCTTCCACGGTTCACAGATCCCATCTATTCTTGATCATCAGGCTATCTCCCCAAATGGAACTTTTTTTTTACTTTCCACTGTTTCAAACTGAAAAGTCTTTTCTTTCTCTATCAGAAGACTAATGAAATAATAGCCAAAATGGGAAATTAAACACACCAATGAAAGATACATAATTAAAAGACTAAAAATCTAAATCTCATGAAGTAGAGAAATAAATGGGGATGAGATAGTAAAATCATGATCATGCACACATGTGAACCATATATGAAACATCACACCCTCACACGTGATGGCTGGAAGGAGGTTAGAAAAAATGAGCTGCTCACATTTTAAAATTAAGTCTATGGACATTCTTAAAGTAAACATGCTAAATTCCACCAGAGAATTGGCCAGGTTTTGTTCTCCCCACTTTTTCCTTCTTTTGAGTTGTAATTGTAAGGTCAGGTTACTTCAATCCATATATCTTCAGGTGAAAGAACACTAAGGAAAAGCAGGTAACAGTTAAAACTTTCCAGAACCAGCAGATGAAAAGCATTATTTTTATAGCCTAAAGACTGCAGCTTTATTACCGTTTACTAATAAATTATTTAAACACTTACAGGAAAAGTGCAGAAAGTTCCTCCTAAAACCTCACAGGCCCACATTAATCCATATTTTCAAAGTCTTCATGAATTCCAACGCACTTAAATGGAAGAACAACCTGTTCTGAAAATATACTTTCATTTTACTATGTGACAAGTACCTTCTTGGCCCTGTAACAGATATGAGCAAAGAGACAATAAATTAATGAAGAACACTAACTATGTAAATGATACAAAATGACACAATGAAGAACAAATGCACAAAACATCCCATCCAAAGCATAAAACCAGTGGAAATCTTTCCATTAACTTCAAAGACTTTTAGATAGCTGCTAACAGACACAGATCTGCAGCAGTTTTACTTTAACATAATTGCCTGCCACCTCCAGCTCCAGGTCCTCTGCTCCACCCTCCCCAGTTTCAGGTGTAATGGGAGGGGCAGAGAACATAGAAGTTCAACGTGTAACATGTATAAACCTCAGCAAACACAACTTTCAACAGTTTCAAAAGTACCAATGAATCAGAGAATTTATTAGAATTTCTAATATGCTCTTTCATGGTTAGCTTCTGCCCAAAATTCACTAATATAAAACACATAAAAAAAAAAAAAAGGAAAGAAAAAAAGGAAAAAAAAAGATTGTGATGTGATGCACCATTCTTCATAGAGTTTTGTAGGTTTTTTTCATTCCTATATTCTTTTAGAAAGACATTCATTATAATTTTTATCAAAACCATCTTCTTTTTATCACAGCTCCTTCCCACAAAGAAAATCTATTTAGCTTTTCTTTTATCAATGTAGAGGATTCTTAAGAGCATCAAAATCTTTTCACTGGGGTCTAAGTTACAGACACACGTTTTTTTTGCCAAGATGTGAAACAGGTGTTTTTCAATTATTTCCAATTACAGGAGTTATAAGAGATAGCTGGATACATGCACATGATAATTCACTTTATATGCATCATATGGTAAGGATATATTCTTGTCTATAAAGTCCATCATCAGCTTGAAAATGAAATTATAAGTGAGGTGACACTATCATTCTCTTATGGAACAGCCAAAAAATTCCAGATAATTATCATCATTTTACAATTTTCACTGATGGAAGTCAAGAGTTTCTATGGTGCAGAGAGAGAGATTTTCTTGTCAAATCATTTGTAAGATCTTTTTGAAAAAAGCTTTGCTACATACTCTTGCAAGCATTATTTGCACCAAAGCCTGACAGTGTAGGGAAACCAAAGAAAATTAAACAATTATACTTCAGGCAGTCTGCCTGCTTATTAGATGGTGAGAGTTTAGTTAACTTTAGAAAGAAAAAGGAACCACAATGCATTTATGCAGCACCTGAAATTAAGAGCTTTACAACAAAGAAATGTTACCGTCATTTACTGAATGTCTTTGTGGCGTACATGAGCTCAAAACCAAATAAAATGTTATACATAACACTCTGTGACACCTCAAAGCCTGCACAAAAAACAAAGGGAAGAAATATGTAGACATGCACACAAGTGGCAGCCCCATCCCCTAGGTGTCCTCCTTCTGCCCTATGTGGACACACTAAGTTTTGGTCCTTCTATCAGAAGTCACACTTTTCATTTTTTACCTGCTTCTAAGCAGGGGTAACCCCTACCCAGAAATATTCTTTCTAAGAAACAAAACAAACCAAACAAGTATTTGAACAATTCAACAAAAACTCAGAACTGAAACATCACACTCTCCTCCAGTAGCGTCAATCAGGCTGGGATGGGGTGAGAAGAATTTCAAGATTTCAGCACATAGCTCAAAGCCAAATCCCTTTTTCCCCAAGTGAGTGAGTGATGGCTTTCATTGCTGATGACATCGTAATGGGCCTTCCACACCTCTGTGAACTTTCTTCATTAAGTGCCAGAAACCTGCTAAGCAAATGGATTATCTACTTAAGTGACTCCCAGAGCAGGGAGACATTTCTTTCAGCATTGCACGTTGCAGCAGCTTCATCTCCTCCACCATCCTTCTCCCCCCTCCCACCACCACAATTCACTGCCTCTGCTGTACTGTCCTCTCAGTTAAAGAAAAACGTCCTTTGTTGCCATATCTCCATATCTGTTATTTCATAAAACAAAAAGGAACTCTGAAGAACGTCTGGTGTGAATCATCATTACAGACTGATTCCTCAGTCACTCCTGTATCTGTACGTGAGCTTCATGCAGTTGACATAACACTGTAGTTCAAAACACTGTTTAACGAACTTGTAGAAAAAAACTAAAACCAACAAACCAAAACACAAAACCACTCTTGAATGCATGAATGATTTTAAAATACATCCTTCAGCAAGGAATCAAAGAGTAGGATAGGACTGTTAAGTAGCCATCTACAGGGCTGTGAGATTACAGCACAGAACTTGAGCCAGCTCTGCTCACACATGGATTGCAGCCTGTACTTCTCACATGTATGCAAGACATCACCCGGAGCTTCCCAGGTTACGCACAGAGAGGAGGGGAAAGCTAACACCTCCCTTTCTCACATATGGCACCAGCATATGCTAAACAGACAGCAGAACTGTAGAGCTACAGACGAGGAAGTGAAAACCCCTGCTTTGATCCATGAAGGGAACAGGGTCAATTCCAGCAGTTTAATACCAGCAGTTTGTCAAAATATGGTAGACTTTGCTCCTGTGGCAAAATGAAGTAAGGACTTAAGGGGTGATCATCTGATTGACAGCCTGCTGGTCACACTGTTAGTGCACTTACTGGTAGGGTTACACAGAGCAGACAGAAGGAATGCTGTTGTGAGTTAAAGTAAAAGCAAAATTCTTAAACCTAGATTATTATGCTGGAGTATTAGAAAGCAAGGAAGTGTTTCTGATCTCTGTTTCTGAGAAACTAAATGAAAATGTAGGCCAGATCATGGCAGTGGTACCAAATACTAAAATACAAAATGCTTTCAATTTTAAATTTTTTGGCTTAAATAGTTCAGCTCTTGGCTTCTTTTTTCCCCAGTAGGAAGAAGTAATCCACTGTTCACATAGTGACATGGCAAAAGATGTTTTATTCTCATGTTACAGAATTCTGTATTTTTACCATGGCAGGGAGAAAAACCAATTTAAAATATTCCTAGTGCAGTTTAGAATGTAGCCAGTTTTTATTTGCCACTCACAAAGACATATCATGTTTGAAACCAAAGAATTCATTCTCACCATGCAGGGATAGCACAGTGTGTTTGGGTCCAGCCCAGTGTTTGAGGAGATACTGATTTTGTGTGCTCAAATCACAGCTCTATGTCTGGTTACCTGCAATCAGAGAAAATCAAACAGGTAGAAAACTGCTGTAAGCACTTTGCCAAACCCAAGTTCCTAATAAATGTAGCATCATCCCAGCCCATATTGTCATATTGACCGTCTTAAGAATCTGCTGATGAAGAGCAAGGTTTTTCTACAATGCTGTTCAAGTAGTCACTGTCAGGGATGATCCATGCTTTGCTGGAGCTCCTCAGCTCCCAGGAATGCAGTCAGGATCTTTCCTTGGCACAATTCTCTGAAGTAAGCTGGTATAGATTTTTTAAATTGTGAGGAAGAAATTCACTTGACCCCCCTCCTTTTTTCCCCACAGATTAACTTTGCAACAGGGCAGTGAACTGTTGTGATTCACCCAGGATCACACTCACAGTTCCCAGTAAGAAAGCCAGGAGGCAGCAGTCTCAGCAGAAAACCATTTGTTCAGTCTGGTAGCTCTGTGTAATGTCGACCCATGCTCAAAAGCCAGCGATTATGTTGTTAGCTGTGGTCAGAGAAGTGGGCAAATGGCAAGGAAGACATCTATTAGAGACATCTATTAGAAGTCTTTAAACCAGTCTTTCACAGCAATCAGTGAAGTATTAATTCTGCAACCCCCCTTTTTTTCCTGCATAGGCAGGCACAAAAGGGATTTTTTTTTATAGCTACAGACTAACACTTAAATTTAAAAGCACTACAGAGACACTTTAGTACAGAGCACTAATTTGACAACTATAGAAGCAGCAAGTGGGTTCAGATGAGGAGAAAGATTCCAAGCTTTATTACTAAGTTGGCTGGGAAGCTAAAAAAAAATTGAAAGCAAAAGCAGTCTGACAGATGCCAGAGAAGCAATTGAATTGAGGTAAACTTGGAAGTCCTTTCTAGTTGTACAGAAAGCTAAAAACAATTTTATCCCAAATCACTGATATCCTGTTCGCCCAGAGGGAAGCAGAAAGTTTTGAAGCCCCGAGTCAGGGAAACCAGGGTTCCAGACACAGAGCAGCTTAAAAACCAAAAGGATTAAAGAAACTGACTGTACACCTTGCTTCAAAAACCATAAGCTGCATGTTCCAGGCCTCACAAATATCATGGTCCTTACATTAGAAGCAGTGCAGCTTAGAGAAATCACTAGGCTGCCTAGCTCTAAGCTTCAAGTAAAATAAATAAATACTTTAGCTTTTAAAAACAGGGATAACAATCACAATCTAAGATCTCACAGAGTTGAGAAACCTGCCAAAGATCAGCTTCCAGGACTCAAACAACAGTTCAGGGAATACACCCCTCTACAGATCTCTACAGGACGTGCAGCTTTGTTTGTGGTACCATGTCTTCAAATGCACTTCACACATGAATTCAAAAAATGGCACCAAGGGTGGGATTCTGTGTTTATTGCCTCCTAAGGATCCATCACTTATAAATGAAAATACAGTGTTTGCTAGAGAGTGAGCACACATCCTTCAGTTCCTCTCAGGATCTTGCACAGAATGTCAGTTCCTTCTTTACATCATTAATTAAAAGAAGACACATCTTCAAAGATGATACTCTGGCACAGCTGTCTAGTAATTTCATCATATTCAAACTGTATTCTCCATTTAATCAGCACTAAGAGCCTCCAAAGATTTTGCACAGGGAAAACTTGCAGCTATGGATATAATGTCTCTAAATGTTATAGAAAAAATGGACTAAATCCAGCTTGCTTGATTTCAGTTACTCCTCATGCTTCTTAGCTTTTGACAGATAACAGTTGGACAAAATGGTGTTTGCCTTTATAACGCATTTTTATTTTCTTTACTTTTTTAAAAAAAAAAAACTACAGAACCCAGATACAAACATGATTTCACAAAATGAACACATTTAGGGGGAATAAAGTATTTTGTGGAATTGCCTATCAGCGTAGAATTGCAGTTTTAAAATCAAAGTTACACTATGACCATTCTCTGTAAATATAATAGAACTACGCAGAAACCATGCTTTATTCAGCAGCAATGGAAAGCAACTCACTTTACTGTGCTCGGGTGATGTCAGATAGCAAAGATTAAAGAACAGAGAAAAAGTGCATAAAGGGAATTCTGGGAATACTGGCAGAAAAGATGGGAAAAAATTATGGGGACAGAGAGAAAAGTGAAATTTACTAATTTAATTTACTATTTCAGTCCAAAACCTACAGTACTAGGAATAAAGACAGATGCAGCTGAGTGTATGTAGACACCTTAAATAGTAATATACTAAATAATAAAATAGCAAATAAAACTTATTTGTGATGTCAATATCAGAAAGTGAACTGCAACTGTGATAAACTGAACAGTGATAAATTCAATAACAGCAGTCTACAGAAAAGTGTGTATATACACTGTGCATACATCTCTTACTGTTTCCATCTGTAAACAAATTTGTGCCCAGTTTATACATAGTTCCTAGTCCCAGTTGCTGTTACAAATCCACACATCATCAATCAAGCTCAACTGCTCACACAGAATGTATTATTCGAAGGTCAGTGTAACACTGGACAGCCAAGGTAATGTTGATGAGAGCAAGATTATAAAGCGAGTTTGACATTTTTATGCTAAATCAATTCTGAGTGATGTGTGGATAAAAAAAATTAATTTATCCCAAAGTGATAAATTACCACTGCTTCAATCATTGCACAAAACAGCCTGGGCACTTATCCTCACATTTTCCACAATGAATCTGTGTCCTTCCATGGATCTACACATAACCCTTTCTCTGCAGAAAAAAAATTTCCCGTACACTAGAGTTTTCAAGTGGAATAAATCAACCTCAAGTTTAAGCTGATAACTGTTACATAAATTAAGAATGGATCACCACAGCATTCAGACAGTACAAGCATTTCTAAATATATATATATATATAAATATATATAACTACTAAAATCCACAGAAGAAATGTATTGGGTCTTTACTATACAAATTATACAAGCTCCGTTACCTTCATCTTACTGCCCGGCCCCAGAGGAAGCATATACAGGGTCACCTCCAGGTCTATACAAGGCTTGCCAGGGTCCAAGATCTCCCTACAGACACAGCCAAAGACTACTGACATCCCTCCTTTCCTATGCAGTTTACTTAATCAGTCTGCAGATGCACTAGATTTAGAGAGAAGAAAAAGAATTGTGTTGATTTTTTTTTTAATATTGCGTATAGAGCATATGTTCTGTCAAATTGTGGTCTGACAAGCATGGTTGCCATCACCTATGTACAATATGAAATAATTTTTAAAACCCCACAATGCAAGTAGTGGAATATCACAGAAACATAAAAATGACCATCTGAGAGGAAAAAACAAAAACAAAAAAAAAATTTATTCAAAACATATAGTGTACAGAGACTGAGGCATGTCAGCTTCAGCTAAAGGAAAGGAGGGACTCCAATAATGACCTGAAAGGTCTATAACTGACAGGATGACAAAAGTGGATTATTCAAGGATACTCTTATAGAACTGATCTTTATATGAATTTTCCAGGTAGGAGTGCCAAAAGTAAACGAATGAAGGAACATAAACAAACTAAAACCATACTAAAACCAGACAGAAGTCTTGAGTAAAAGCACAAAATCAGGGTGATCAAAACAGAGTGGCAAAAAGCCTGTGCAAAATTGAAACATTTGTGCTCCTCTGACCTAACATTTTCCAATAAAAAGTTACTTCCTTCAGATTTCAGTAGAGTTTTAGAATTATTACAAACAACAAGAAAGCTATAGGTTCCAAGTCACTCGACTCTTCAGTGGAAGAGCTGGGAAAAAAAGACTCTGCAGTCCCTGCCATCTGCAGTTGTGGTCTCTTACTACAAAATTACTTATCATAAAATTTCTACCTGCTGCTTTTCCCATCCACTCATGATTTCTTAGCTTTCCATGAGGGCAGACAAGGTTGGGAAGCTGCTTTTGTTGGGTATAAGAAATAGCAAAAGATGGGAAGGACTTTGTTTCACTTCACTTAGTTGCTTTTCAGAGGGATCAGTCTCTTAATTTGGTCACTGCACTGGCTACACCATACTTCTGTCAGTAAAGCTGGTCAACAGAGGGAATGGACATAAGGGAGCAGCAACATCAATCTGACCCTGCCAGAACATGTTACAACATCAAACTACAGTCTTTTCATTAAATTAATTAACCTTGATTTAATTAACAAGTGAATTAAATCAGTCCCCTTTCAGAGATGAAAAGCCATGTTGTCAGTAAGATCCTAGACTCGCGACAAGCTCGTATCCTAATATGCTACATCTGCTCCTGAGCAGACACTGTAGGCAAATAGCATTATTTAAGAAAGTCAAAATCTGTCGGTGTCATGGGGGCTTATAACACTTTACGTCTCTACATCTGAAGCCCACGACATACCTGATGTAAAGAAAAAAAACCCCTCATGTGCTACACTTTCCTGCTGTAGCTACACTGCCTTTTAGGCCTGGAACTAAGTGATTACTGCCAGTTCAGGAGAGATCTACACATGTTCTCTCATACAGAGTGAGCATGCAGTGATAGGACAAGGGGCAACTGTTGATAACTGAAAGAGAGCAGGTTTAGCCTAGATATTAAGAAGAAATTTTTTACTACAAGAGTGGTGAGGCACAGGCACAGATTGCCCAGGGAAGTTGTGGATGCCAAAACCCTGGAAGTTTTCAAGGCCAGGCTGGATGGGGTTTGGAGCAACCTGGTCTGTGGAAGTGGAAGGTGTTCCTGCCCATGGCTAGGACGTTGGAACTTGATTAAGGTCCCTTCGAACTGAAACCATGACTCTATAAAGTGCCACTGCTGTCCCAAACAATCTCAAAAAGGCTTTCCGTAGTTATCCAAGAGGTAGAAATACGGGTTTTAAACTTAATCTGATCATTAATATAATCTTTCCTGAGAGCAGAAATAGTACAATTTCTCACTGTTATACTTGGTAGGTTGCCTCAGGCAAAAGGAAGTGTATAAGTGCAGATTCTCTTTACCATCCTTTACATTTATCTTTTACATACGATTCCCTTTTATTTCTTAGGAGCGCTTTGCTTGGGGACCATTATAATACATCATCAAGTATCTTTTACACTTGTGCAAGTGCTCATATCCTCAGTCTTAACTCTTCATTAAGACGACTGTCAGCTGTTGTTTTGGGTGATGGGGTTTTTAAACCAGAAATAAAAATGCATCAGAATGACCTCATGCTTTAAAAGTAAAAGAATAGTGTAACTAAGGTAATCACTCCTCCAGTATTCTGCATTCAAAGCTATACAAAATCAATAGTGAGAAATATCACTAGACAAAATGATACAATGCTGATAGATTATGTGTTGATTTACATGAACATCAACATATTGGGAAACATTACAAACCATTTAATCTACCATCAGAGTAGAGAACATTTAGGAATGAAAAAAGACCAATAATGCTTCATACACAATTTGGCTTTAGGGACCAGATGTGTTATAGCTTCCATATGTCTCAGCCTACTAAATGCATTTTTAATGGCAAGTTCTTGCAGAGCAAAATATGCACAGTTGCCTGGGTACTCTGTCAAAAGGCAAAATTTGCCCTGAACTGTATTTCAGTGATGCTTCTACACATTCTGGGAGCCCCACAGAGGTCACAGAAGGGACGGAAGCACCAGACTCAAACTATAACAAGCCTTTTTGAATATTCTACTGATTTCTAGGGTGTTAGACAGAGATTATTGTTCTTATGACTCAGTATTTCCAGCCCTACTCATTAAATATTTTGAAACTTCCCCTAGACAGTGATAGATCATTACTAGTGGAGGACTACCAGACAAATCACACATTTGTTTATCAGAGCAAAACTCTTCCAAGAAATTGTCCCTCAATCAACAGCAGTCTGAATGCTACAGCTCCTCAGGCCTTTCAGATTTCAGACACTTTTTCATTGTTCTCTAATGGCTCTAAAGGGCCCAAAGATCCCCATTGGAATGAAACCTAGCAGAGTCCTACATTTCATTATACAAACAGAAGCTTGGGACAAAAAAAAAAAAAAAAACCCACAATATTCTTACTTGAAAATTACTTTTTCCAAGAGGAATGAAGGGTTAAGCAAGTGTTAATAGGTGCACTCAAATGTGCCATTTGGCACATAATGATATTGGAATCGTTTCAGAGTTCCCTGGCACGTATCATTCATTAAGCCAACATTTTAAAAACCACGTTTTGTATGATAACTAACATTCCTTCATTTTCAACAATGCTTCAATGATATAAAGGTCAAACTTCTATTTTAGTAAAAATTATCCAGATGTAAAGGATCTAAACTCTAACTGAAATTTAGAGTTAAGGAACTCTGCCAAGGAGAACACCTGAATGGGTCATCACCTGACAGGTGAGCCATTATAAGCTTTTACAGGCACTTCACAGAATCACAGAATAGAGTTGGACGGGACCCCTGTAGATTCTCTAGTCCAACCTCCTTGCCAAGGCATGATCACATAGAGCAGGTTGCACAGGATCCAGGTGGGTTTGGAATGTCTCCAGACAGGGAAACTCCACAACCTTCCTGGGAGGACTGTTCCAGTGCTCTCAATGTTAAGGATGTTCTTTCTCATGTTCAGGTGGAATTCCTTATGTTTTAGTTTGCAGCAGTTACTCCTTATCTGGTCCCTGGGCACCACTGAAGAAAGTCTGACACCATCCTGTCAGATATTTACATGTATTGAAGAGATCCCCTCTCAGTTTTTTCTTCTCTCAATTAAGCAGGCCCAGCTCCCATGGTCTCTTCTCATATGAGAGATGCTCCAGAACCCCAGCTCAGTGGTTTTCTTCAACTGTGGAAACCAGAACTGAACACAGTACTCCAGCTGTGGCCTCACTAGGGTGGAGTAGAGGAAAAGGAACACGTTCTGTGACTTGCTGGCCACACTCTTCCTGATGCATCCCAGGACACCATTGGCACCTCTGCCTGCAAGGGCACTGCTGGCTCGTGATCAGTTTGTCATCCACCAAGACTCCCAGGTCCCTCCCTTCAGAGCTGCTCTCTAGTGGGTCAGCCCCCAACCTGTACTGGTACTTAGGGTTATTCCTCCCCAGGTGCAGGACCCCACACTTGCTCTTGAACATTTTTAGGTTTCTCTCTGCCCAATTCTCCAGCCTCTCAATGAATGGCAGCATAACCTTCAGGTGTATGAGTCAGTTTCATATCATCAACAAACTTGCCAATGGCACATTCTATCCCTTTATCCAGGTCACTGATAAACATGTTGAATAAGACTGAACCCAGTGCTGATTTCTGGGCCATGTCACTGGTTGCAGACCTCCAACTGGATTCTACTCTGATGATCACAACCCTCTGAGCTCTGCCATTCACCTAGTTCTTGATCCACCTCACAGTCCATTCCTCTAACCCATATTTCCTGAACTTACCTATGAGGAGGTTATGGCATACAAAGTCAAAAGCTCTGCTGAAGTCAAGGTAGACAATACCACTGCACTCCCCTCATCGACTCATCCTGCCATATGGAAGGCCATCAGACTGGTTAAGCATGATTTCCCCTTGGTGAATCCGTGTTGACTACTCCTGAAGAAAAGTCTATACTTAGCCAAGTTTGTACAGCAAAGGTAATTTTGGTCAGCCAAAGTACTCCAGACCTGTTGCATGTTACCAGGGCATGCACAGACTGTTCACTGCAGTTCACTTGCACTTTTAGCAACTTTAACTTGATTGCATGCTTGATACCACAGAGTAAGATTTCTACATGTCTAAAAACATGGATTCAAGTTGTATGTTATTGATCAGTCATATGAGAGCAATTTTAAATATGGGCAAAAAATAGGACAGAAGTTTCAGTGATTTTTTTTTTTGCTACCAGGAAAAAAAAAATAAATTAGGATACATGAAGGGGTAATTCTGTTGCAACTTCTCAAAATAAACAGATCTTTAAACTCAAGTTTTTATAGTCCCTAATAAGGTTAACTGCGTGGAGAATTTTCAAGGCAATCTGAAGATTCCAGTGTGTAAAAGCAGTTTCATATAGGAAACAGATTTTCACCTTAAGACATTGCCATAGGTTATAAAGTAGATCAAATTCCACCTAAGTCCAACAAAAAACTTCACTACTTGTTGAATGTCAAAGACCGCTTTTTCCTTATCTACCATCTGCAATAAAATTCCATCTGAAGTACCTTAAGAACATTCAGCCTCTAATTGTTATTTTACTGCTTTTAGAATCCTGTAGTGAGCAACCACTGAATTACTGTCAGTGATGGTAAGTTTTCAAACAAATACCCTCTTTAAAAAGCATACATGCGTATTTCATATTCAGAAAAACACAAGCACCTTCAGACTCTTGAGGAAAATAAAATAGTTTCAGATACAATCTTCAAATATACCACTAGATTTACAAGACACTTTACACAGACTTACACTTCTAAATACAAGCTTCTTTGCAAATAATTTAACATTACTATGATGCCTCTTTATTCTACGATTTGCTCTATGCTGCAGAAACTTCACAATTTTGAACCTGCAAAGTTCTGTGTTTAAACAAGGATGTGCTTGCATAGATCAGACTGAGTAATAGGGATGTCAAACAACAATTAGTAAAATAAACCAAAAAATCCTAAACATATACTTCAGCACAGTTGCAAATCATCCTGAAATTATAATTCATCACCCAATCACTCAATCTAAAAAGTGTAAGGGACATACATGGAAAGAGAGGTCATTCTGAGGGGTTTGGTTGTATGGGGGGAGGGGGTTTTCTTGTTTGTTGCAATGGAGATATATTCCTCTTTTTATACTGGCTTAAAAAACAGAAGATTTTATAAACATTTTTGGAGGGGATAAAAATGAGGAAAACTCCCAGCATACCTGCTTCACTAGTGAGTGAAGGCCTTTCTAAAATGAATATAGCAAATTTCATGTTAAAGGGATATTACTATTCAGTTGTCCTCACATCAAACCTGAGTTCCTGTTTCCTCTGACACATATGTTTATTATAAATAAGAAAATGTATAAATTTTATCAAAGACAGACTTTGTACTTGGCATGCTCTTCTAAAACTTCACATCTGTCAGACAGAGGTTACTTATTAAATTGTTAAATTGAATATCTTATTCTAGTAAATCACAATTGCCTCCACACCCTCCCCCCACCCCATGAATTCTGGCAGATTAGCCCATTTATTGTTAAACCTTTCACACATACCAGATCTTAAACCTCCAAATATGTCAAAGTCCACATTGCAACACGTGTTTTGTTTAAGGAAACTATGAAGAGTGAGAAAATTTTGCAGTAGTATGGGCTTGCTTCAAGTGCAGAAACAGATCAGGGTGGCTATAGTATAGTCACAACCAAATACTCTGTAACAGTATCTTTTAAATTGGATGTAAGATGTTATTTTCACTTAATGTTACTTCAGCGTGATAACAGGCACATTACCTTAGTTGATAAATGCCAAGGCCCTGTGGAAATACACAACATAGGTATTATACTTAATTTGCTATCTCTGAAACTAAGTATACAGATCTGCACCATCCACAGAAAACAGCCTTATGAAATGGATACAGCTTCTGGATAAGTAGTTAATATCAACAAAATTTCTTTAGAGTCATGGAAGAGGTAAACAGGCCATGTTTCTAGCAATGTGCATTATCTAAACCATAAGAATGTCAGGTTTTGTTCTGAAAAAGGCTTTTCTATTTTATTAAACAATACAAAAACAACCTAATTTAGAAGTAAGAATCAAATATGTCCCGTTTCCCCCCCCCCATTCACAAAATTCTGTGAATTTAAGAGACTATCAGCACTTAGTCTGAACATTTTGAAAAATTTCTGTGCATTCCCCTCTATCTGCTTCAGTCTGGACAGGAGCCATGAGACTTAGTGACTTGACTTCTCAGCCTGAGACTTAAATCTAAGATAATATATGTGGTGTTGTTTTCAGAACTCCAGATTCCTACACACTTCTATATTAAAAACTGATTATTATGTTTTAAGTCATAGTGATTAGATTTGCTTGTTTATTCAGAAGATATGTTCCTTGTGAACAAATTAACTGGAGTGGAAGAAAATTGCTTTCTTGTTGACTTACCTAGACAGCTCCTCAAAATTTTATTGAACATATAAAATTTTGTATTTATATAAATACCATCATTAAATTACCTTACAGTTTTATAGAAAACCTTGCACTGTTTTGCTTATATAAACTGCAAGTGAACTTGTCTTGCCCTCAGCTCTACCTTTCAAACTGTTCCAGCCAACTTGAAAAGGGAGGTGTGGTATAGAGAAAAGAAACAATACAGACCTCTTTTTCAAGCAAATAAATTCTAATTTTTCTCCCATTTAAAAACAGTGTCTCCAAAGATAAGTTGTTCAGAGTACACATGCAAAACAGGGACACTTCTCTGAACTTCCCCAATAAGCTGATAACAGGACTGTTGTTAAAGCAGTCAAATGGAATTACAGAGTTTAAGAAATGCTTAAGCAAGAAGAATTAATGTTGCTACTAAAGTGACTCCCAAACCATTAAATTTTATCAAATGCACTTCCTTTGATCAGATAGTACTTGACAGCTGTCAAAATGTTAAGCTTTAAAAATATCACTAAGCCTAGAACTACCTCCAGAGGATTTTGATTGACTTATTAATATCCCTGTCAGGATGGCACAATCAGCTTCATACTGATAATTTTCTCCTTTTCAACAAATTATTAGTGACTAAAGGTAGAAGATATAACATCATAATGAAAGAAAAGTTGAATTAGAGTTTCAGAGTTAACAAAATGATCTGGCAAACATTAAAATACAGTTGATCAGATTATCACAGGTCTCACACAGCGCCCACAGCTTGTTCCTGCTGATGTCTGAAAGGCAACAGGGATACAACAATTTGACAGTGCTGCAGCACGATCACGGAGACAATGCTTGCACGATTGCATTTTGCTCAGCTATTCAGTCATTCAGGTAGGGTGCTTAAGTAGACTGCTGACATGTGAAAACACTGCTTCTTTGAATATTCTAAGTGAAGCACTTATCCTGCAAATGTCACTGTTATTTTGATCATGGTGTTCACAAAACAGTGAAGGGCTAATGGAAGCTCTAAGTGAACTCTATGCAATCTAAAACAAACAAAAATGGTCTCTGAATTATTACCTGCTTTCTACTTCACTAGAGTTGCAGCACAGCATGACATCCTGCATCTTACCCAAAGCCTTGTGCTAAAATAACAAGTTACTCTGACTTTTCTCCAGTTTTACCTAGTACATGTTATATTTCTACTACAACATACAAAACTACCTCCTCACAAGAGTTTTTAGCAAATATGTCCCCATTCAAGAAGAAACCAATTTTAAAGCACCTTCTCAAGTGAGAAATTTAGGAGAAAAATTTATTAATAAAAACTGTATCCATACAAATTATTTCATCTAACACATCACAGTTTTGTTCTATATATGAGTATTTTATCTTGATGCATATACACACGGATAAATCACATAAATTAAAAGGAATTGTCCTGATGGTGCATCTTTAACTGGTTTATTCACAACTACCTTACTCATAACACTGTATTTTTGGGGTATGGGTTTTGTTTGTTTGTTTTTTCAAAGGGAAATTTCTTCTAGATTAAACCCTGCAAGAAAAAGATTCATTTGTATTCCCTCATCTTCATTAAATCCCTTTAGTCCAAGATGCAGAACCAGTAATAGATAGATTTAATATACCAAAGACCACTCTACAACCAAAAAGAAAACTCCATACCACTGGAAAAGACAAATATCTGTCAATGGAAAGGTAGGAATCAAGGCCCATAAGTGAACTTGGGGGCTGTAGCATGAAGACTACTTAAAAATTATGTTCTCTGACTATGAACAAAACACAGGATTTGTTGTTGTTGTTGTTTACAATGAGAACTGCAACAGTTTGCTTAGGATCTAAAACTAGGATCGGTGGAACAACCTGAAAAAGATAACTTTTAGAAAGCTACTCTAAAATGGCTTGGGAAAAAAATTAAAATTGTTCTTGCTGCCACTGTCATTTACAAGAGCTGTAACAGAACTGTCTTGTTATTTCATTCTCTAGGCTCCTAAGTGGAAGCCAGTATCCCCCACTGAGGTTCCACAGAACCTTGTCATTGCCCCCACAGCCTACCAGACCCTCTGGCACAGGCTGGTCAGCCCCAGCCCTGGAGGAGTGGAAGTCTCCAAGTGCTGCTATCCCCAAGTGCTCCAACCACAGCCAGAAGCTCAGTCCTCATCCTGACTGTTATGGAGACTGCATAAAAACCCACAGGAAACACTGAAAACAACTAACAACCAGCCTTGCCTACATTTAATCCAGAAAGCTCTCACTGGTGGAAATTTCTCTGGTTAAAAAAAAACCAACTTGTAACTTTAATTTGGTGAAATTACCCCTAATCAGTATTAGAGACTTTTTGCTTGCTTTGCCTTGAAGATTTCCACTGAAACCCTGGATGAGGATAATCTCCTGGCAGCATTAATGCCTGGGTACACACCTTTACCATGATGCAACTGCTACCTGAGAGATGGGGGCACATTTTGCTACAAGACTCCATTGGTGCTTTTTCAGTCAAGAAATCCATTGCAGCCCTGAGCAAAACCCCAAACCAATACACTTTAGCCAGAGAACTAAAAAGAATGAAAAGAATGAACTTATCAGTCATGAATTCTTCTTGTAAAAGAGAAAGAAGGGTGCTTACATCAGTAAAAGCGGGGTGGCAGAGACTACAATTCAGATCAGCATGACCAGATGCATGTGAAAGTAAGCAGATAAAAAGTAGAAGTAGATATAGCAAAAAAACAATGCAGAAATAGACCATTAAAAGTCAATTAGAATCCCAAAGAGGAAAAACAGGCAATGAAGGAACAGATTGATAATTATAAACTGCAAAATGGAACATTAGGTTAGCAAGATGATAATGCTGGATAGATGAAAAGGAAAACTGTTTAAAAACAGCAAGTCAACAACAAAAGAGAGAAAAACAAGGTAAGTCAAAAAGAAAGCATCTGCAATATCTGAAAAATCTTCTGTGATTGATTTAGCATTCTCTTTCTTCATTTCTAGTTTTATACTATCTCTAACTCACAGTATCACATACACAGAATCCTTTGCTCCAGCAAAGAGGAAAGATAATGATCACCCCCTGTACAACAATCATTACAGCTGAATTTTGCCTTTCATCCTGAGAAGCCAGGGGTGTTGATCTCACACCTTACACCTGCCTTCCCTGACACAAAGGTACCTATGCACGCAGCTCCAGTGTTCAGCCAAGTGAGCATGACCACCACAGGCAGCCACGGTGAGCTGCACGCTCAGCACCGGCACATTTATCTGTTCATGGCGTGGCAACACAAGGGGTTTTAAAAACCCCAATCTAAACCAAACCAACATCACCATTGCCATCCCCCAGATGTTTCACAAGTCTAACTCCCTAAAACCACAGACCATATCAGACAAGCTAAATGCTTGTTTAGAGTATGAGACCAAACAACAGGTTTGGAACAGGACTAACACTGCCTCAGTGGCAGGTAGTTAAGTTGGATTAGTTTGTCTGAGTCTTGAAAACTCATTCGAAAATCCTGCACATTTTCCTTGCCAGCTGAAGGTCTGTCAGTGGAAGAGTAGTAAATAGGAAAATAATTACAAATTAAGTAGCTTTCTATAAGATCTTTGTCAAAAATGCATGTCTCTGGCCTTACCCTTTATCCATTTCTGTGTAATAAAAACCACTGGACTAAGAACTACATGTATTCCCGACGAATTTGTCACAAATTAAGTTAAAGTGGGCTGTCTACATCTTATCTCTGACCTCGTTTCAGTACTAACAGCCTTCTTCAATGAACCTGACCATCACCTGCTACATCCTGTAGCCCAAGGTCACTAACACTCACCTGGAGCTTGACAGGTGGCAACTCTGAAAACCACAGACTCTTAAAGGAGCTGAATTGGTACCTCTCTTCTTCAACAGTCTTCAAAAATTTTGTATCCATCCTCCACAGGGGCAGAAGGAGGTAATTGTATTTTAAGTGTCCAGCAGACTTCCCCTTGGCCAGGAGCTGTTGACAACAAAATCTCTTCCAAGTTTTGAAAACAAGTTTATCCTCAGGCTGCAGTAACGTTATCACAAACACAGTCACCGTGGGATCACCTGCTTGACAGACTCATGCAACAAGCAGAAGTCATTTTCTTCTTTTATAACTTCCTTTACAGCTTTGGGCTGTAACTCTTCCCAAGAACTCAGATAATGTCAGGTGCATTGTCTGCAGTGGGCTACAGGTGACAAAAAATTGTGTTTTCTTACACAGTAGCCCATCTAATACCAAAACTTCATGCACTTCCAATCTGCATCAGGCTGGGCAAGCAATGAAAATGGAAGAATCCAAGATCCTAAAGCGACTTTTGACAGACAGTGTATTTTTGGCAAACGAACATCTGAAGAACAGTACAAACATTTTGATACTACTCCAAAATAGCTCAAAGTCTGTCTTGAGAAGTATCAATAACAAAGAGCAAAAGCCTCCAGAACATAAAAGCTGTTGACAAAACTGTCAGTGCTGTGCAGCATTTGACAAGAAGTACAAGAGCCTGCCTGGAGTTTAGAGGGAAGAAAATGAAATTCACCACCCAAGCCACAGTCCCCCAACACTCAGCCCTTAACCTGGAATCGCGCCTGGCCCTCACCTCTGCCCTGCCGTGCACAGACAGTAAAATCCAGCAGACACGTTACACAGGCAAAACTGTCTTCACAACCACACTTGGACAGAAGAACTTAATAAAAGGACTGAGCATTCATTTTATACTAACATTAGCAGATGAAAAACAAAACCTAGTATACTTCAAAGATAAAATATTTTCCGTCCTTGAATTTTAGACTGAAATACACGTAGAAAGAAACACTGTAAAAGAACACACTTCTTTGAATACCAATTCTGGTTTGAATACACATTCATTCCAGAAACATAAAGGAAGAGTTCATTTCATCTTTCTGGTCAATGACAAAAAACCAGAACTGTCTAAATGAAACCTTATTTGCATTAAAAGTCTTAACAAAAAATACATATTTTGCCATTGTTAATCAGCAAAAAGTCACAATTCTTTATTTGCAGGTCACTCTTTTCTCTCTTTTTATTAGTAAAGTGAAAATAGATTGGAGTGGAAAACAAAAACAGGAAAACCAAAAATTAAATAGCAATTCTCTGCTATTATCATAAAATTATAAAGATTAGTTTGAAAAAAATCTTTGTTGTTAAAGACCACTAGGAAATGAAAAATTGCAACCAATTGTATAATGATATCCACTAATCTCCTAAAATTCATAAATTAATTCAATACATTCATCCTCTCAGTATGAACCTATTTTGTTGCTGCTTCTTAGTAACTACTAGAATAAACATAATAAATTTACTTAAAATTTCAGCTACAAATCACACTCTACTATATCTTCATTTTACATTTTCGGGTCTCTAGAATATTCAAACTATTTCATAGCATACCTATGTAATGCTTTTTATTTATTTCAAAAGTCCCAAAACCAGAAATTTAGTAGGGTGAAAAAAAAAAATCACATTCTTCTCCCAATTAAAGTTCTCAGTCATTTACAAAGGTTTTTTGATTCTCCTCATTCTTTTTGTTTTTTTTTTCCCAGAGAAGCCTACTAGTGATAAATCCCCCGTTCATCTGTTTGAAAATTGAATGTACTGAAAACTGATTGAAAATCATTTCTATGCTATAAGATGTGGTTTATTTTTAAGTGGTGATAGTTTAGCCCTAGCATTTCATTCACAAAGGATTTTGTCCACTTGGATTTCTAATACTGGGGTTTATTTTGGTTTGTTGTTAAAATGAAGCAGCAATCTTGCTTGCACAGACTAAATAACATATAATTGAGTTACAAAATGAGCTTCCATTTGACTTCCTAGTTGTAAGGAGCTTGGGGAGTCTAACATTAGTCTGTTTTGATGACAAAGAGAAGGGGGAAGAGAAGAGGTTTCTTTTGTTTGTCATCATTCATATGACAAAACACACTCAATTAATTTCAAATTTTTATGCACCTAAGATAATTGCAATGTTATGGCTTACAACTTTATCTAGCTCATCATCATACTAAAAGACTCAAAGTAATTGATTTTGTATAGAAAGCTAACAGGAATACAGCCTTTTCAAAAAAAATATTCTGATTTATAAACATTTGACAATGTTGATGTACAAAGGGACTTGAAGATTTTATCTGAACAATAACTTTGACTCTATTATACAAAGAATAATCTTGGAATTAATAGAATAATTAAGAATAATCTTAAGAATAATCTTGATCAAGAACTAAAATTCCAGGCAAGTCTGTTGCCAAATTCTGAGCAACTGAGAAAAAAAGCACCAGAGGAAGAACTTGCCACAAACCTTGAAAGATATTTTAACATCCCTTATTTACAGATAAGGAAATTATGCACAGATGTTATACCCAAGGAGGATACGTACTCAACAGAGAATAAATATCCAGAATTAGCAAGCTCACCTCTGAATAGATATATTGCAGAGAAATACTCAACCCACACCTGTGTAATTGCATCAAGCAGATATCTTAGGTAACAGGCTTGTTGCTAGGATTCCTAGGGATCTCTCTCAATGTGCTTTTCACTCTTTCAAGCCAATGATTTGTCTTAGGATGCTTTCAGAGAGAACTTGCTCACCCTGTTTGAATGGAGATATTTTTAGCTCACAGACACAATTAGAACGGACAATTTTTCCTGTATGAATTCCTTCTATTTGTTTCTGCTGAACCAATGTTATGGATTTGGTGCATAATGCCTCTTGTTTTTGCTATTGCAGTTGATGGAAAGTTGACAATGGAGGGCAATAGAGATGCTTTACATTTTTTAATGCAGGCAGATCAGAGTTCACTGGCTGTAGTGGCACTACAAAGACTGAAAAGACAAAGCATAACAGCTACTGCATGATTCGGCTGTTCAAGGATCTTGGTTTTATCAAAACTTTCAAGCCTAGTACAAAAAGATGGTGCTTGTGCATGGCTGGTGTGCTGGAATCACATCATTGCTCACAAACAGCAACAGCATCATGTACGAAAGATTCCCATTTTTGGAACCGTGTGAGAAACTTGCCATGACCCAGATTAACAGAGACATGGAACACACTTCCAGGATCATGTGTTCACTCTTAATAAGTCATGTGAGGAGAACTTTGGTTTATTTTATACACGTGCCAAAACTACTGCCTATGTGAATGCCATTATATTGGCTGCTAAGGGGCTTTCTGCACCTCTCTGAAGACACCAGCTCCACAGGAATGCCTGCTGCTCTCCAAAGACACAAAGTAGTAACACTCAAACATGACAAGAAAGGAAGGGACGTAAACCATCACTGTGAGCCACACGAAATTGGCCTCACCATCTTACAAAGGAATCCTAGTATTCACCTGCTTTATTTTTTTTTTTTTCATCTTCCATTACAACAAAATTAGGCAGTGTCTGCCCAAACACTTAATGGGACCCTGCCTTGACATATAAGCATACACTCCAACATCCAACCACACCTGCTGCTCTCTGTGTTTTCTGTATTAGTAGTAAAGCATGTGCCATTTCGCAGAGCGCTAGAGGTCTGTACTATGCACATTAAATCCCTGTTTATTGCTCTTCCAGCAATTCCAAGGGGATGAAAAATATTTCTCTCTTTACACACTTTACTTCTTGTTGCATGTCAGTTCTTTCATATTACAGATGTTCTAATATTTTAAGTACTAAGCAAGGATTTTTCACAGTCTCTATGCTCTCATCCTCCACAATATAAAACAAAATCTGCTGTCCTAGATATAGCTTTCTTTCTACATTAGTAATATACAGAGATCTTGAGGCTGCATGTTAACTATAATTTATCATATTTCTAACAATACAGTCAATTTTTCCAGAATTGCCCCCCAAACATCCTGAGAAAACTTTTTAGATGATGTATGAATGTGTAAAGGACTTAAAAGGGATGATACGACAAGTTGTTATTATTATTTGATTCCAAATTAGTTTTGATCTTTAATTCAAATTTAATTTAATTTTGTTGGAAACAAATTTATTAGCCTATATTAGCCTAGGCTTTCACATTGCCCTGGAATAAAAAGAGACTTTACCAGCTCCCATTTTTTAATTTTGTGCTGTCATTTCTTTAAATACTGCATTATTATGCCTACTTTTCAGGCTGGATCTTTACCAATATTTTTTTTTTTCTTTTTATCAGCCATAAGACTGTCTTCAATGTTTCTAATTATGGTCTTTTCCCTCTGGATCTCATGATTTCCTGAATAGCCATCCTAACAGTATTCTGCAAGTGGAAGTACCTTTCTCCTTCTCCTCCATTAGATAGGTATGGATGAACTCTGCTATTTATCTCAATGGTCTACATAGTAAGTACATAACTGTTGTTTTATCGGTTTAAAACCCAAACTCAATCTGAAAACTACACCAGAAGATGAGAGTAAGACCAGTATATAATAACTTCCCCCCTCCCCCAGCAGCATATTTTTTGCTATCTAGAAAATAATTAGCACAACACAATCAAACAGTTTCTGTATAATAAACAAATGAGTTTCATAGGAGAAAATAAATTAGATCATGAAACATTAGCTGGTGCTCAATTACAGTTTTTACATGATGAAGTGCTTTAGGAGCACCTCTGATTCGTGACTCCTTGTCTGAAGCAGTATAATCACACAAGTTATATAAAAACCTGGGGCAATTCAAATTATTCATGTATGCTGCTGGAGTTTTGGGGTGGTTTTTGTATATACTCTTCAAATTATAACACTGGTAAATGACCATTTCAAAGAACTTTCTTCTCAGAAAGACACAGAAAAGAATAAAACCCAGTTAGAAAAATGAACTCACAGGTATTGTCTAGTTACTTGGTTAAAAAGTCAATGCACAGCGTGAACTTAAGTATTAAATACTTGCAAAAAAAATCTTACTTCAGGTAAATCGACACATCCAGTTTTCAGGGTGACATTTTGCACTTTTGAAAACATTATATTTACAAGCAACCCGAGCTCACACAGGCCATGCAATAGAGCACCCTGAGTTTTTAAACAGACGCTAATTAAGCGGTTACCACTGAATGCTGAGACTGTGCCAAAAAGCACTGCAAAAGTTGACAGCAAAGATAACAGCAAAATAGCCTGAGACTAAAACCCGAGATTCCTCTTCACAGTTCCCTGCTAATAAAAGCATTAACTTAAGAGCACATATGAAGGGAAGTGAGGACCTCCTGCTGCCTCTCTGATACAGTGTTGGTGGCAAATGGGCAATTTCCATACATGTGGCAATTGAGCTGTGTTACAACCCATACCCAAAAATGCCTTAAGGCACTGAAGTGCCAGTCAGGAGAGCGGGGGATCAGCATTAACATATCATTATGAAAGAAACAGCAAAAGGGAAAAGGGGAGAAAAAGCCCCTCTGAATGAATGCTTCAGTGAAAGTTTCTTTGTAGACACGTTTTTAGAGGCAGGATCTGAAATTCCCTGCCCTCCGAGGCCCGGTGCACTTCATTCTTTTATGAAATATTAAGCCAAGGCAGTAACCCTTCATTTCCCTATGACCATTCCTCTGAGTTTGCAAATATCCAGATTCATGCAGAATTAAGCAAGCTGTAGCAAAAGTAAATAAACTTGTTATGAAAGGAGGTGTGTGTTTTAAAAGAAACCAGAAAAAAGTTTGCAAGACAGGGGATTGGACTCAGTGAATAACATATAGGAGCTCATGAATAATTCAAAATATCCTGTGCTTCCCTTAGTAAGGAAAATACCACAGGAAAGACCAGTTGTCCCCTCTGTTCATTTATGACATTGTAATGTCTGGGAACTGTTTACCTTTCTCTTTTTAATGCACAACTCCAGATTATATTAATAAGGCTGCCAATGTATCTATCCCTCTTAAATACAGACTCTTGAATTGTAAGACACACTATAAAGTGCAATTTCCCTTTGTTAAGAAAGCTAGATCTCTTTATATATCCAACTAACAGTGATAAAAGCAGCAACTAATACCACTGCAGGTAAGAGAAGGTACACTGTTAAAACTTTTAGAAGTTTATCTAGATTTTCAATTTGTTCACTTCATATAATGGGCAATTTGACTGCAAATAAGTGGATTTTTTTTTTTTCTGTGAAAACACTTAATCAAGTTCCCAACCCGCTTCCCACTCAAAAAACAACTGGGTGGGGTAAAACAAAGCAAAACCACAAAAAATGCAATATAAATTTCAAGTTCATGAAGCATTCCTTCTGCTCAGGAGCCAAGCAGACTACTTTACTTCTTGATAGAATGTTTCTGCCCCCTAAATTTCATATAATGATTTTATTCTGTATCAAAACCAAAAAAAAATTGTACACATACATCCCTTTGCATATGCTCAAGAGTTTTATGGTTTGCTGGACTTTAATGACCAATCATATTATCTTCTAAATTGTTCATTCTATGCCACATACCTCTCAAATGCACTTTTTCTTCATGGGACATGTACCTGGAGTTGTGCTCTGCAATAGCCCAAAACACAGTCCTTGCCATTTCCTGGACAGATAACACCTTTGACTGGCTAACAACACTCCATCACGTTTTCCTAGAACAGAAACATCCACGTACCCAATGGCTGATAGATGATTCAAAAAGTAAATGTCTTTCCTCTGCACTTTCTAAAGCAAATGTCAGGTGGCTTTCACTGCTGTATGATTCCTACTGGTTCAGCACACAAATCCAACTTCCCATCTCTTCCAATATTCCTAATTTTTCCTAAATACCAAGCCTGTTGGATGAAGCTGTGCTAAGCAGTGCTGTAACAAGCACAGGCACAGGTACACCCCAGGAAAAACACCAATAATTACCACGTGTTCACCCAAGGCTTGGTGCACGTTCAAGGGAGGCCAGTTTTATGGTCAACATACAGAATATCCAGTCCTGTAATGGTCCCAAAATTTCCACATACATTTTTCATGTGCAAGAGAAGTCTCTAGAATGTCTAGGCTCCCTGCCACCCCTGCTACTTCCTACAGTGCAGTTTTTTGAGGAATTAGTTCTTTTCCATTAAGTATTAGGACACAGAAAAAGCAAAAATTTGTGCTCTGAGGAATTTGGCAAATGAGCAGTAAATATTTACCAGCTGCTAAGATCAGCTGGCTGTTTTGAATTTAATCTAAGTATAATTAAACAAACAAACAATCAAGCTATTGAGATTGGATTTAACAGTGTGGCATAAGACCGTTCAAACATTCTTCCATTTTAAAATTATACCAGCATTAATGATAATCAATGCAAATTTTTTCTCCTACTGCTAGACAAGTATTAATTTTTGGTTAACTAACAACACCACAATAGCTTCATAAATCATTGCCAGATATCTGTAAGGATGCCATCTGAGAAGCATTTCATTTTTAAAAGTTTGCTGTCATAACATTTAAGTGGTTTGTCAAAACAACCTTGTCTCCAAAGGAATCATGGCTTTGTTTAAATGAACATCAATTCTTCATTTATAAAATATTTCCTAAATGACAACTGCCAATTTTTGGCTTGCTTTCTTAAATTGGACTTTTGCCTAAAGCAACATTTTCTTTATTTATTTAGGAAAAACTCGTAGTTTTAATTCTTCCTTTCTTAAAAAAAAAAAAAAATTAAGCCTTTGAAATTTCAATCTCAAATCTCAATTTTAAGGTTTTCATACTGCAAGTCATACATTACTGGAAGGAGAGGGGCTGAGCTTTTAACAAATCAAACTTTTTTTTCGAATTTATGCAAGAGTTAAATAGATGCTATAAAACAAAACACCATAATGTGTCCTAATCCTTTCAACCATTAAATTCCAATAGTATTTCAGGATTCCTCTAGACATGAAATGCTAGCAAAACAAAACACAACACAACAAAATTTTCAACTACCCTAGGTTGGTGTTGTAAGAGATATAGCCACTATTTTTATGGAAATCTGAGTCTGCTGAAATAATAAAGACTAAAATGTCTTTTCCACAGCTGTGGAAGGTCTAACTTTTCTAGTATATATGTGAAGTAAATTTGAACATATGTTGTGCCTAGGATTACAAATATAAAGTACTACAGCACAGGACAAGAAATGGAAGAAATGGACTTAAATTCCATGGCAGCTAAATTCCCAGCACAATAGCCTATCCCTTCTACAGTCTCACAGTGCCTGACTACTGAGCATTCTCCTACACAAAGTTCAGGAAATCTGCTTTTAACAAGGGAAATTCTGAACCAGCATGATCTTCTAACATCTACCATGCATTTTGCTCATCTGTTTTTTTTTTCCTTAAGGCTTTTTTTGGTGACTCATTGCAATTATTCACCTATAGATTTCCTGATTAAAAGTATAAAGATTAAAAAAAAAAACAAATATATTTAAAATCTTCCTCCCAAAAACATACGCATATTCATTCTCTTTCTAAATCCTGTTATTATTTTTAAACCAACAAATTCCTTATGTAATACTGGATGGAGGTTGGAAAAGGAACCAAAAAAAGAAACACGCTCAAGTTTCAGTGCTGAGAACCAGACTCAGTGGCTTTTAGTGCTTAATTTTTGTCTTTTACTGGATAGCAACTTTGCCAAGTCTTCAAGAAAAAGATAAAAGACAAAAGCAGGCTAAACATCAAGTTAGACAGTGACATAAAGACCCATTCTATCCAATTACAAAGGTAAATCTAACAGGTTGTCAACCACTCTACTTAAAGAAAGCACAGAGGGTTAAAATGCTGTAAGGGGACAATAAGGAGAAACAGAATGGCATGAGGAACAGACTGCACACAGTTGGAAAAAAAATGCTACAGTTAAAATGGAATCTGTTCGAACAGAAAATTAATCAAATATTTCTTTTCAGTTTCTAAAGAACATAACTGAAAAACCACAAACATGTCTCTGACCTTGTGGTAACACAGTGTCCTAAGAGCTGTTAATTCAACATGCAAGATTAGTGTCGTACTATAAAGTTGAAATTTGATATTTTTCTTGATCACATGGGTTTCTAAGCTCAGCTAAGAAAAAAGGAGATGCATAGATAGCTCATCATTGCACAGAAAACGTCACATTAATGGTATCTAACACGGCGGGAGGTGAAAAAGATTTAAACATTAGGAGTTTGAAATCCAACACTTAAGAGAGAGAAGAAACAATTTTTAAAAATGGGCCGAGAAATACATTGTTGTCTACTGCAATCTTGCCTGATGTTTCCAGCTGTGGTTAAGGGCTGGGGAATATTGCTGCATACTGAATACAGAAAACTACATGGATGCACCACTTACAAGCATCTGGTTTCTAGAAGTGAGCTAATTAGCTCTGGGGTACCAATGATTCAGATTCCAATAGAGCTTTTAATGTTATTGTACCTCCATTCTTGGAGGCACACAAAACCTGTCAGGATAAAGTCCTGGGTGGCTCTGCTTGAGCAGGGATGTTGGACCTGATGACCTTCAGAGATCCTTTCCAACCTCAGCCCTTCCATGATCCTCTGATGAAGAAGTCACACTAACAAACCTGTGCCACTGTGAGGGCTCTGAACACATCTTTCTTGAGGGCTTTAAGCCAAGTCCAGCTTATCAGCTGATTCCAGACTCATGAATGCTGCTGAGAAGCATCATCAGGAAGAAAATTAGAAGGGAGGTTTCTTGCCCAGCTGCTTTTTGTCTAGGCCTGTACCACTGGCTCCCCTCTCTGCTGCTCTGCAGCTGTATCTGTGCCTGCTCTTCCACCACCCTGGTCTTCACCCTGGCCCAGACCTTCTGGTTCAGCTTCAGACATGCCCCAACTCACCATGGACTTGTGGGGAAATCCCTGCTCAGACTCTGAGCCTGACCACTACCTCCATGCCTAACCCCAGCCCTGACCCATCACTCAGTGCCCTGGCTCCTTGTTGTGATGCTCACCTGCTTTGTGACACTGGGGGGCTCCCAGCCAACCTTCACTGGTGGAGCAGTCAGATCTTTCTTCCCCACAGCATCACCAGCATAAAAGCAAGTTCATTTAATCAATAGGGAAAAATGAAGAAAAATCAGTGGCGTATCGATACTAAATGTCAAAGGTACAGGAACTGAGAGAACAAGCAAGTCAGTATTTCTATTATTTTTGCTAAAACCAATTGAGATAGTACAACCATATCTGCAAATACAGTAGGAATTCTCAGGGCATGGTAATAAGTAATAAGGATAATAGAACTTGCAATATAATAAAACAAAAATACACAGAGGACAAAAGAATGCCAGATTTATCCGGTAATGCTACAAGGAATGCAAGATAATAGCACATGTTGCATTTAAATAAATACTTTATATGAGGTCTGAGGGAGTCTAAAATACTCCAAAGACTATAAACAAATCGTAGCAAAAGCAGAAAACTGGCATTTCTTGGCATGGGTAGGTGTGGACAGCCAATGTCACAGTAAATAACAGGGGAGGAGAAAAAAAATACCTGGTTAAAACATCAGGAAAGCCTCCTATTTTAAAGACTCCCTTTGATCCTCAGTGCCTCTGGAAAAAGAAGAAGGAAAAAAAAGAAGGCAGCAAGTATTTTTCTCATTAGAGAAATAGAAAAGGGAAAGTTCTGATCTTCTTCCAGAGTAAACTTCAGTTCTCAGTGAATTTAGTTCCTTGGGAAAATATATCAAGTTCACTCAGATGGAACTGGTGGAGAGAAAAGGAAAAGGAGGTATTCCTACAAGCTTCAAAAAGAAAACATTTCTTTTTACCTGCATTGCCCTGGTATTTGCTCAAAATACAGCAACCATGAGGAAAATGGTGGTACTATTGAACTTTGGACCAGCCTTTATTTTAATGCACTGTAAATTAAACAGAAAAGCCTATTAGGAAAAATGATGAGCTCTTGCTTTTATTACAAATAGCTTTTGTTCTATTTTCTAAGAGCCTGAAAAATTTGGCAATTGTGGAATTTCTAAGACGCGACAGCTTTTGCAAGTTTTCTGCCCTCATGTCCTGTTGTAGACATGCACTCTTTATGCCTTCCAGAATTAATTCCTAGGAAAGTATCAGTGTGGTCCTGTCCCAAACATCACTTAAAATTTTCATATTAATTTGATTTTATATGCTGTATTTTAAATGTAGATTTTCAAAATCCAGTATTTAAATACACGGTCAAGCTTCTGAGCAAGAAGAGAGGCAAGTTTCAGAGCTAATTGTAAAAACCCATGCCAAGCCAAGCTGGAGAGGGAAGGGGAGGGCTCTGCTCAGAAGGGGATCTGATATTTCAGTTGGCTACAACATGACACAGGAAAAGTGGTTCTCTCTTGGCCACTACCTGTAACCATGAATTTGCCCAATTACCAGGGCTCTGGGCTAGCCCTGTGTCACCCCTGGCCAGCCCACAAATAGGTGTCTTCATATTTTTCTCTCACATCAGGAGCATATTTCAGTAAAGGGGGAACCATTCTTTTTGTGGCTTTATGTGCCATTTCTAGGTTTTGGCAGAATTTCTCCGGACGCATCAAAGCTCCAAACGAGATTTTCATGAGTCAAGAAAAACAGTGAGAATGAGACAATGCTTCCTCCCCTGCACTGTTCCAGGTATTTTTCAACAGCCCTTTAGTAAAAGATTTCCGTGACATACTTTCAGCAGTGCATCACCTCCTGACATTTGACTAGATGCACTATAAAACCCTCTACTGGTGAAGGAAGAGGAATGCAGAAAGAAAATAAGATGCCAACATACAGAAAACAGAAGCCTTTAAAAAAAAAAAAACCACAAACAAAAAAAAACCCAAAACTTTTAAATACCTTACAACTTCAAAAATATATTTGTAATTCATTTTTGAAAGCCTGAAACGTCCTATGGTTGATATGCAGAAGGCATATGCATAGCATATGAAAGAGATTCAACACCTTTATTTTTACAAAATAAACAGACTTCTTCCCTTTGTGGGGAGCTTCCTTCTACCCAATTCAAACAGGACTGCATTGGGGAAAACAGGACAAGCAGAACTTCACATAGTCCCACTCAGAAGCTAAATTCAACCTGCCTGAGATGACAAAGAAGCTACTACAAGGCTTGAAGTTCTTGTGCTTGGGCCAATTCAACTTGTATCTTAACTAAGAATCGAACAATTAAGAACAAACAAACAAACAAACAAACACCATCATCATCATTAGCAGACAGCTAAAATCCCCCGCCCAGCCTGAATATTAGTGGGGCTTATTCCAGAACTAAGAAAGTGTGGAAATGGAAGCTGCTGCCAGACATGCAGTTTCTCTCTTCTCACTTGTAGACAGCCTTGTAGAAAAAGAGATAGCAAATACACCAGCCAGAGAGAAAATGGGATTGTGGCCATTTTGGAGGCAAAAGATCTTGGCTGATTTTTGATTTTGTTGGATGGGGTTTGGGATATGTGGAGGTGTTTTTACTCACTAAGCATCTCTGTACGTGTTGCTCAAAGCTACCAATTTAATCTTATGGAATGAAAGGGGTATCATTGCATTTCTCACTCAGATGATTCAGAAATATCCCAGAGAAAAGGAGGGGGGAAAAAAAACAGGTCCAGCATAGTCTAGAACTGGCTGGCAATGTGCAACTGTGTGGAAATCAAAACATTTTGCTCATCTCAGCTTTTCTAAACATTACCAGTTGCCAGATGCTTTCCTGATCCGTAAAGTGTATCTTTAGTATTACTGAAAAAATAGAGATTTCTATTTTCCAGCTGAGTGGACGGGAAGACTTGCAAAGTTTCTGGGTAGAATAGTGGTAAATTTTTAAGAGCTGAACTATTGCACCTGTCATCAGCCATTTGAATTAGCTAACTGACATGCAAGTAAAATCCATTCCACCATATTCCCAACATGATCCTATGGATCCTTCCCAACAACACCTTGAAGAAATGTAACACCCACAAATTCATGCCAAAAGAGAATTTTCAAATGACAAATAGCCCTACATATTCCTTAAAATGTATATTATATGAATTTCAGTCATTTTTAGGTTGGATCACACATCACTGAAAACTAAATATGGCCTTTAGCTTTTAAAATAGTTATGGCTGGTAACAGCATTAAAGCTGCAGACTAGAGTGGGAAGGTTCTGCAAAGACACCTGCCTGAAAAAGTTATCACAGAAATACAGAGTAAGCAGTGCTGAACAATAAAAAACTTCAAATACACATAAGTATTAACCTTAAACACAAATCTCACATAGAGGATTACAAATAATCCCAACAGACTGACTAAAGCTTTATTCCAAACTAATCCTAAGTATTTTCCTCTTCTTATATGGATACAGCCCTGTAACCATTTATATCCTTTAAAGAAAAGTTTGAGCATTTATCCCAAGTAGGAGTATCAAGATAGAAAAGCAGTGAGGACCTGGCTTAAACAGGAAAATGGAGTAAGTGGCAAACAAATCTCTCATATACACCTATAGTACAATACAGGCATGAGATACACTAATCCTGTGCATACGTACTCTACAGCAGTGAAAATGGGACTATCCACAACCTTCCTCTGCCATCTGTGAATTCTAGCTTATGGAGACCAGTTCTGCTGTTAATCCTCTCCACCTGTTTTTTCTCACCACCTCACCCATGGGAAAGAAAACAAAAACAAAAAACCAAAACAAACAAACAAAAGCCAAACAACAAAAAGAGCAATGTAGCCAAGAGAAATGGGCCATTCTGAAAGATTTTATTTTACTACAAACTGCTCTCTGGAGAGAGAGGAATTGAGAGGTCACTGTAAAGAGACTTCCCAAAATGTTACCTGTCAAGAGATTTTTTTTTTTTCCTGCACCATCTTTGGTTACTCTCCTAAAGAAAAATCATCTTCTCTAGACTTAGGGTTCCAATACATCCCAGATTTCCCAAGGTGATGCAGCTTGCTAAAAAAAAAAAAAAAAAAAAAAAAAAAAAAAGAAAGAAAAAAAAAAAACCCAAAACAAACTGTTCTGAATTAAAAGTTTTGGCAGGTAGGACTTCTCAGTTTGTCAAAATGACACTAAAGAATACAGAATTTAATAAAAAGGAATGGCTTTTCTGAAATCTGAAATCTCATTAGAATCTGTGACTTATAAATTAGATGTAGAACATGCAATACCTCTAAATAATACTTAATATGCTTGCATTTAAATTTACTATTAAATGGTTAATGAAGAAGGCTGGTTTCATCTTTAGCTTGGTAAATGTATGACATTTTCCAGTTGTCACAATATAGTAGAAAGCATTTATTCAATTCTAAGCAGTGCTAATAAACAATATTTCCTGCCATTTTCTAGCAGGACATGCTATCAGCTGTCACCTGGATAATGTAAATACATAAATGTGACTGAGACATACAAGGACAGAAAAGGAAGTCTAAATTTCTATCATTAATATTGTTGAGGGGTTTAAAATATTTCTTGATTTAAAAAATAATTGTTCATTGCCTTGTTAAATATGTCCTCTGGGATGATCTTTAATTTTTAAAGATTGACAAAAACCTAAGAACTTCGACAAAAAATATTCAGTTGAAGAATTGCTTTTCACTGCCACCTTCTCAGCTCACAGAACTTCCTGTCTGCAACCTTTCTCCCCCCACCATAATTTCACAAAATCCACTGACTTATAGATTACTTTATGGGATAATTAGCCTTTAAAAGCTTAAACCAGATGCGTCTTCTATACTTCATTATTTCCCACATAGAGACAGATCAGCAGTGACCTTCAGGGTTGAATGCATGAGGAATGCACAGCCTCTAAAGAATCTTACAAATATACTAGCACTGGTAGCTCAGGCACACGTAGCACACTTATGCAGATTCTTACTAGAAGGAAAATCTACATTTAGGATTGAGTCGTGAAAAATTTTAAAGCATCTTATATTCTCTGATCTTCCAGAATACAAGTAGTCAGTAGAACAACATATAACAGAACGCCCATCAGATAAATAGAGCAATAAATTGCCAAAATATTTTATATAAAAGCTAGTTCACTATTTTATTACTACTTAGGACTAAAAAGAGAGGATTCTTACATGATCACTTAAAACTCCTACAGATTTTATTAGCTTTCCTTGGTCATAACAATTCACCTACCTGCAAGAGATTAAAAATTACTGCCAAAACATTTGATAACCCTCACCATCACGCAGTGCTTAAAGGCATTTTCCTCCAGAAGTATTTCCTGGCCATACCGCAGTTGTTTGCTATGATACACAAACTTTTCTTAAGTTCCTCTCAAATTCTGACATCACTTTCTTCACCTAAGCTCCCTTAGGCATAAAATAAAATTGCATTGAATCTACATTTTAAAAATAGAATTTATAGATTTAATGAGTCAATTTTTTCTCAATATTCAGTATTTTTCCATCATTATGTGGAAAAGTATTCACAGTATCTGTCACCACTTTTAAAAAAAGTGTGTAAAAATATTAAAATAAAGTATCGAGGAATTCAACTGAGCATCACCCATGCTGCTGAGGTGTGGTTTGCAAATAATTACTGGTATTTTAAAGAGCAGCATTTTAAACTCCATTTAAAAATATAAATTCATGCATGTTACTATATTAGAACATAGAAACACAGAGATAACATACAAAAGGCCTCTTGCCTAGGGACTGACCTTTTCAGGCTTATTCCAGGACTTTATTTGCTCCCAGTTTGTTCAATATTCCTTTCCCAAGAGCACATTATTATTATTAATAATAATAATAATTTTAAAAGAAGGCTAACAGCTTTGATAGCTGATTTAGAGGCTCAGATTCTTTACTGCAGCAATGAGATGGTTTTTAAAAAGGCAAAATGCCAGTCATGAGATTCTACCAGGCTATTGGTAAACTACTGACAGCAGCACTACAGCAAATCAATCAACAATGCAAAAAGCTGACAAAGAAAGAAGAAAATAAAGGCTTGAACAACTTTGCAGTTTACAGGCTTTTGTTGACAAATTGTGCTGCCTAATGACATTTTATCTTGCATTACAGGAAAATTCCAGATTTCTATGCTAGACCAGGTCAACACAATCTAAATAAATTTCAAATTTAGGACTACATACAAAAAAATAAAATATTCTTTTCAGACACAGAAGAAGGCATAAAGAGAATCATGTTTCATAACAGAAATAACTATTAAAAGGGGCTTTTAAAACAAAATATTTTGGCAATATTTTGCCCTCTTTTTTCAGGTTGCTATTATTTGCATTAAACTTCAAATCTTGTTAGAAGTTAGACATATCTCAGCTAGGGCTAATTGACTTTGCCTCAACACGCATAAAAACTCACTAGATTAAATGACAAGCAATCAGTGGTATTTTTCATTTGAAACAGCCCTCAGAAAGCGTCATTTATAAACAAACAAGACACAGCATTATTAATTTATTAATGGACTCAGTGTAGTATATAATGGCATCATTAATACCAAAGTCACTTCTGTTCATGTAACTAATCAAAATTCCAGGAGGGGGAAATCTAATATGACAAATGTTTGGGAGAAAATATGGAAACCATATGTATTCCAAAACAATTTTTTAAGTGCCTGTTGAGGTCAGTGGCTGACAAAGTCCTGACAAGGAACGGTTGTGTGCAGCTTTTGGAACCAGCCTGCCCTCAGATCTGCCCCCAGATCACACCGAGATAAACCAGCTGCCTAAAACACTGCCAATAATTAGCTGTAGAAAATGCCAGTACTAAGTTGGGCTGCTTATTTTTGTCAGGACCCTTGGGACTGTGACACAGGGATGAGGGTCACCCTCGGCTCTCCATCCTTTGGGATCCACCAACTCTTGCTGCTCCCTGACAATTTTAACTGAACCAGACAGGATCGAAGTGGAAGACAGATGGTGGAGCACTGAAACAAAGAGTTTATGCACAGAGAATAAACAGAATTTCCAGATGCATCTACCTATGCACACGTTTAAATAGTTTAGATTAGGATGCAGTTTTTAAACTGTACTGCTAGATTTTATTGCTTACTTGCAATACTCATTTTACAAGGTTCTACAGAAACTTCACAGTCCTCTTGAGTCCACAGTCAATGTCTTCAGCACCTTCATTTCAATTCATGCATTTTTAAAATATCTATTCATCTGACAATGTTGAAGTTATAATCGATTCCATTACACGTTGCCTCACTTTTTGTCTCAAACTGCATGCTTGGAGAAGATAACATCTTCCTGTTCTGCTGCCCCTGCCAAACCAACAACCTCCCCAGCTCTCAACCTTCAGCAGGAGACACCACAGCAATGGTGGGCCTCACTCTGTCTGCAGCATCTCAGTGACTCTCAAAATTATTGGAATACCTCCTGAGTAGCCATTATTTTGCAATCAGCCATCCAGCAGGAGACTCACCTGACTCTCTGAGGGCCTGGCTGGTGGTAATGTGTGCCCCCAGAAAATACAATCTGCTTGGTACTGAGCCCTGTGTGGCAGGTGTGGAGAACAGCCTCCCCCAGACCTCTTTGATGTGCTACTTCTGATTCACCACTGGCTTTAGGAGAGCACTTGACAGCCAGAGCCACATTTCTCTTGGGCAGACATAAAACAGAAACACAGAATTTGTTTTAAGATCTTGCAGACGTTTTCCTGTGGCAAGAAGGAACAAGTGAAAGAAACAACAGGTGTGCAAATTAAAGCAATAACTTATAAAATAAAGGTCTTGCCTACCCAACAGCTTTCCAAGTCATATCTGTCTCCTGGTTTGACAGAGCCCATGCCACAGAGGACCCAAGAGAGGATGCAGGGCAGGGAGAGTGCAGACAATGCAGGAGCTGGAAGAGGCTAGAATTAGAGGGTGAAAGAAAATGCAAAAGAAATGAGGAGCAGAAGCCAGACACTGAAGAGCCAACAGCACAGGTAAACAGAAGATGCTGTCCATATTGCAACAGCTTGATAAGTTAGGCATTTTCAGCTATGAAAAGTCAACTGACAGCTCAGCCACATGTTCTGTCTCTGGTGCACTTAGAAAGGAAAATGCCCACTCTCCCTCTTTCCCAGGAACGTTCCCACTTTTACACGGAATTTCAGACTCCACTTACTATTAATGTCTCTGTCACAGAAAGTGCAGCTGCACCAGGCCCTAAGGTCAGCCCACCCACCCCACGTCACCCTCACACCTCTCCTGCAGCTGCCTCAATACACCTGCCTCATTCAAACACCTACTGCTGCTACATGTGCCCCTGTAGAGGCTGAGGCAGAAGAGATAAAGGTGTGTATGGCCACCACTCAATATTTACAAAAAAAAATGCCTGTGAATGCAGGCTTCAAGGTCTTAAAAATAAAATTTTTCATTTTATAGGAAATATTTCAAACTTGCAGCAATTCTGTAGAAAGGTAAGGACAAGGCAGAAAAAGAAAAACGGGGACATGCACCATGACAGCAAATGTCTGATGTCATATTTCAGATTCCTAATTTTTCCAAGAACTGTGAAGAGTTCCGTGTGCATTCATCTCCATTACTGAGTGCACACGTTAGATCTTCCCCAATAAACAAAGGTTGCTTCCCTCCATTAAACCAACTCTCCAAACTTTGTATGAACCCACAGGTACGTTCAGCCACTGCTGTCAGCTTTCCCAGAGGGGAGAAAATAAAAAAGGCAAAATAAGGAAAATTCATCAAGGCAGCTGGGAATATATACATATTACATATTTCACCCTGAAAGAAGGGTAGGAGAAGAGGAAAGAGAAATACCCATTTATTTTTTAAAAGTCATTCTAAATTAATTTAGTCTGTGAAGCTCAAACCTTCTTTCACACACTGGATTACTGTGAGGGTTTGTCTCCCTCATTCGCATTGGGACACTAAAGGAATTAATTAACATTTATTCCTGTATAAATTATAGCAGCAATTGATTCCTCACTCCCATCTGCAATTGATCTGAAAGAAGATGAGACAGAACCAGTCCAGAAAAGCAGGATAAAATAGTGTCCCTAAAAGGAATGGGAAAGCCACTGATCTAAGCTAAATACAAATCAAACATGGAATCAACCTATTAATGTTTCATGAATCAATTCATTAATCAATTAATGTTTCCTGCACATAGCCAGATGTCCTTCATATTTTGGAAGAAGACACATAAGGAAATGCCAAAAAACAAGATCATGAGCTGTACTCGATGGGCTTCCTGTAGCAAGGAAGAAGCTAGATTCACTTCTATGTCACTACAAACTGAAAAGCATTTGGCATACAATGATATTCTATACATTTTTTTTAAATTATGCAATTTTAAAATTTACATGCATATGATATTAAGTCTGAAAATTGTATGCATTCAGTAAACAAACAAACAAAAAAACCCCATGCAGTCCATCTCTTAATACCCCAGAAGATACTGACAGGAAAAAGATTGAAATGTATTCAGGATGTGTGATACTCTCTGTGACAGGAAGATATTTCCTGGTTAATTCCATAGGAACTGCCCCTGCTATTGGTGGCCTGGGTGGCTGATGGAATCACAAAATAATGTAGACTGGAAGGTCATTTGGCCCCAAATCCTCCTTCAGATTTGTTGTTGAATCTAACTTCAAAGCTAGATCATGTCATTAGGGATGAGCAATACTGAGTTAAGCTTTGAGCATTTCCAGTGATGGATATGCCCTTGCTGGGCACTTTTTCTAGTGCTTAATCATTATTACATGTGAAAAATTATTTCCTTCTAATATCTATTCAGATTTCTCTTGTGCCCATTGCTTCTCATTCATTACTGCACAATCCTAAGAGAGGTCATGTTTATAACCTCTGATCAGGTAACACAAGGTAGCACTAAGATCACCCCCAAACCTTCTCTTGGGCAGACTGAACACATCCTCATGTATCATTTCTCTAGCAGTCACCTTGGTGACCCCATGCTGGACTCCCTATGAACATCTTTCTTGTGCTGGGAGCCCAAAGTTGCATATAATTATGCAGCTACAGACTCACAAGTGACAAAAAAAGTACGGAAAGTATATAATTTAAACCTCCTCTCTACATTCCTCCTATTACAGCCCAAAAGGTGGCTGGTTTTCATGACACAGATGCACTTGTGTTCAGTTTGTCCAACACAATGCCCAGGCCTTTTCTGTCTTCCCAACCACCCCTACAAACCCTGTGCCATTTTATGGGATGAGTTACTGGAGCAGTGAAGCCACCACAACCTTACCAATGGCTTTCACCATGCCAGAGACCTGAAAGAGAAAGCCACCTGCTTCAGGATTCACCGGCACAAAATTTAAGAGCTCCACTACAGAAAGGTGGGTGGATACTCTTCCCCAACATCTCTTTTTGTTTTTTCACCTATGTCCCTAACTAAACAAGCTAAATCCAGAACCTGACCTGAAGCATATCTAATCATCTTTCTTTAATTGTGCAGAAAGTTGTTTCATTTGAATGCAAAATACAGACAGAAGAGGATTTATCAGCTTTTGTCACTGTCAGATACTCACTCAACATTTCAAATTTTAAAACTGAGAACTGAAGGACTGAACACAAGATTTCATCTACTTATCAGAGTAAGGAAATATAAGAGGCCAAAGCAAAATATTTATAAATGTGTATGCCACAGAATAGGCTGTCAGGATGGGAATTTGAAGGACAAAAGCCAGCCATACAATTTCCCTCTGTGAAAATGCAATAGATGTGGTAATCAGGCTAAGGACAGGAACTTCACATGCCTTATTTCCACCTCCCTTCAAAGTGCAATACAAAGCAGAAGGTATACATATTCAGTATGTATAGTCAGAAAATTACATTTATCTCCCTCAAACATCTGACAATACATTGTTACTTCAGTTCTCATTCAGTGGGGTATTTTACCTAGTGGCTATTATAATTTCAAAGTCCTCCCAACTTCTTGAGGCTTCACTATGATCATAATAGACTTTATTCTTACTATTTCCAGATGATACAGCATTGCCCAGAGAATACACCCTTTACAATAAATACTAATGGATCCTACTCTTTAAGCAGCATTTTCTTTTTGCACCATATTTAGTATCAGTTGCATCCTTTTGGAATAGCTTATTATGCTAATAGTGACGAGCCTCTCTTTCCCCATGTCAAAAATTAATGAGGTCCCACCCTTTTATGACAGTGCATTAAACAGTGGAGTTGGACCTTCCTTCAGGATGGCTAAAGTATAGGCTATCTAGAAAGGAGTGTAAACCCTGTCAATGTGAATGTATTCTTTAGCTGAGCAAATAGAACAGACTTTTTTAAATTCTGTTGCCAGCCTATGGATTGAGAGCAGCCCAGTAAATCTTTTATAGAGAAAGACTAAGATCTGTACAAAGTGTTAACATGAAAGCTTAGCCATGCTTGTAGAATAACATATAAAATGGACAGACGAGTGGCTAGCTATGACTCCTGAACTTCCAAAAATTATAGTAAAATTCCTATATGCTTTGATGCTATATTATATTTGTCAATAAACGGCAACCTTTAACTACTCTATATGAAAAGCAGTTCTAAACCCCTCAACAGTGAAGCTTTTCAGTATGCATAGAAATTTCTCTCAAGTCTGTCTGAAAAGACAGTGTAGAAACATAGCAATCAGATAGGAAGCACAACCAAAATTTTGTCTACAGTAAAATGAAAATGGCACACAGAATAGCCGAGGCTGGAAGGGGTGCTGGTAATTCATTTAGTCCAACCCCCTACTCAAAGCAGGGCCAACTACAGCATGTTGACTATTGGCCACGTGCAGTTGGGCTTTAAATATCTCCAAAGAGAGAGGTGCCATAAGGTCTCTGGGCAGACCAGTCTAGTCTTTGAACACTCCCATAGTAGTAATTTTTTTTATGCTTAAATTTAATATCCTGTATTTGAATCAGTGCTCTTTGCCTCTTTTCCTGTCTCTGGGCAGGTCTGAGAAGAGCCTGTTTTAGTCTTTTTTTCCCCCTATCCCAACACACACGTGGGGTTGGGGGGAACCAGAGGATCTGGAAATAATAGTGATTATTTGTGAACTAGGGCTTTCCTATCTGCATTGGACTGACACGAAGTATGGACAACATGCAGACAAATGCCTTCTTCCACATACGTGTGTGTAGATACCGGTCCTTATTCTCCAGGAAAATGTAATATATATGTCTCTATAAACATAATCTATATTAAATACACTGCAGAATATAACCAGAAACCTTGTAGGCTTCCTAGGTAAGGTAAAAGATGCCATGTGTATGACAGGAAAAGGCAGTGCTCAGTTACAGAATTTCACTCCTTTCAGTGACAATAAAGGATATTTCAATAACTACAACCTAGTTTAAGTAAAGTTAACTTTCATATTTTATAGCAAATCTCCTTTGATTATACTCAAAAAATCATGGCAGCTTCTTTTGGACTCTCATTCTTTGTGTCTATCCAGAAACTTTCATATTCACGTTTTCCAGGAAAAAAAAAAATCACCTTGAGAGTACTTAATTACTGAAAATGACTGGTTTTCTCTATACAAGTATTCCAAATACAACACTGAACTACACATTTTTTCAACGCTTTAGATTTTAGTGAGGTTTTTGTTTGGTTTCCAGGAGGTTGTTTTTCTGCTTAGGGAATAAAGGAAGGGGCTGTTTTGGTTTTTAGATAGAAACTCTATTCCTAACCTAATGGCATTCCTTCATCCTGTCACAGGAATGTCCATCAATGAAATAAGCATAACTCTACACTCCTGACAGATACATCTTTCTCTGTGCCATGACACTTGTTTACCAACCTGTAAAGACTGAGGAGCCATGAAACTGTTCTGGTTAATACATAAGTCATAGCTCCATCCAGGTAAGAAAAAGGACTGTGCCTATAAACCAAAAGAGAGACTAGGGTGATAAGTCATATTGCATTTAGAACAAAGGGAACTGCACTCCATACTTTCAAACAGCACTGTGTAGAAACTTAATCTACATTGATTTCTTGAAGTTCCTGAAGTTTGGAAGGAATGTTGTTAGCAATGCAACCTGTTGCCTCTGTTTCACGAGAGATTTTTTTTTCTGTTCAGCTGTTAAAAAAACAAAATTCCTTTACTAAAATCCTCCAGTGGTCAGCTTTGCTAGAAGTAAAACTGTCAGGCTTCCTATCCTTGCTTAATAATTGTGCACTTGATGCAACTGTATAATTTATCCACCACTGCAAGCTGTTCTTTTCAGTGAAGTAAAAAAAAACATTTCCAACTATTTGCAAGGTACAGATCATTAAAACCTTCCCAAAAACCGACACCAGAAGCATCTACAGTTACAGTGTTTTCCTGATTCTGTTCTGCAGACTTCAATTACTTCTTTTAACTTCAGAGTACAAAGACATTCTTGCACACAAATTTTTAGGTTACATAATAATGCTTAGGAATAGTCTGCACGTATTTTCTTAAAGTTTGCCAACTCTTTAAAATTACACCGACACAATATTAACCCCAAAAGTCTCAAATATTTCTATATTCCTTTCCTCATAAACTCTGACTTCACACATTACACTTCCCGTAGATTTACTGCAACCTGTACAGGTTAAAAGAGGGAAAAAGGAAGGAATAAAGGAAATTTGTGAGGGCCACCTGAAGTTTTCAAAAGTGTAAGAAATCAATAAAAAGTAACTTTTTGGCTTCAGACTGTTTTTAGATGGAGAAAACGCATTAATGAAAACTTGTACTTCATAATAAAATATAACTACAAAGCACTAACATGCAAGAAAAAGTTGAAATGCCTGTTTCCTCAAAGACAAGCACTGTGTTCACAAACTCTGTGGGTCTCAACTATCAGGCAGAGACACAAGACATCTGCAAAAGCTGAAACAGAAAAAAAAAAAATAGAAAAAGTCCCACTTCAAATACAGCTACAAAATATTTTGGAGTTGAGCAATATCACCAAATCCTAAGGGAAGAGTTGCAACAATTCAACTAAGGTTCCAGTTAGATGAAAATCTTCCAGACAGTCTTTTTGACAAGTCTTCGAGGGGGAAAAAAAAGGACAAACAATGAATATAGCAGCAGTCTCTACTCATTAGCACTTCCACTTCTGGATCTCAGCATCATCATCTATTTTTACACCAACAAGCAAAAGGCATCCAGATCCATGTGTTTAAAGAAATGGCCCAAACTGATTTACTTCAACTGCCTATAAGTCTCAAAAGCCACTAAGCTGTTTTTCAGAAATATTTCAGTTTGAAGACCCCTATCTTCTAGCAGCCTTTGTAATATCCCACTCCTTGTTTAAAATAAAAGGAGATGCTGTCAGTTTAAACATCCTAGGATTTCTCTGTTTTCTTGCCTTCTCCAGGACAGAACTCTGTCTCTGAGCAACTTCAACCCTCCCAGCTGCACATGCCATTGCTTTTCCCACACTGTATTGAGAAGGGTCCAAAATCCCCATTCCACATTTCCTCCTCTGTCCAGTTTGTTCTCCCTCTGTCCAGTCTTCCAACCCATCTGTGATGCCAGAAGCCTGCCCCCCTTTTCCTCCCTCTGTGGGCTTATGTTCACCTGAATCATCTCCTCACAGTGGCAAATAATTCCATTCTTGCAGACTGAGGAACTAATCATTATGTGAACATTGTCATTTCAGAATGACAAAGGGGATGGTGATGCTTTTAAGATTAAAGGTAACCATTCATTCAAGGTAACCACTGACTGCTTTAGCTCCTACAGGCACACAGAGACAGTGAAGTTGATGGTGCAACTATCCTTCTACTCTTTCCATCATCACCAAAGTGAATAAAACTTCACTCAGAGATGCCTGAAAGAACTCAACTGAAAACTGATCAGTGCTTCTAGAGTTGGTATACCAGGCACTTGTAGAGAAATGCCACTCAAAGCAAACAACCATTTCAATCAGGCAGTAAAAGCAAAAACCTTCAAATGTCAAAATATTTCTGGTTTATATTGCTGTCAATTCAAACCTGAATATAAAATAATGATAACATGGAAAACCTTCCATTCTAACAGTCATTGTTCAATAATTCTGTACAATTTAAAACCACATGCTTAATATTCACGCATGAGAATGAGCAATATAATACTAAAAACATCAAATGAGTTAACATTACACAAATGAACAATCAGTAATAATATCTTATTTAAATTTAAATAAGCAGCTCTAAAAAAACTAGGACAAAAATACCCAACTATTCAATGGGAAAATTAATAACGCATATACAAAACCATTTAAAGTTTCTTGCTCTCACCTTTACTGTACCTGATATATTAATCAAACTAAAAATGCAAAGTAAAATTGTGGGAAAACTCTGCCTCAAAGAACTGATGACTAAATCATCAGGGTAGCATTTAAGGAAGTTAAATATAAAATACGTAAATAAACCCCTCAACTGCAGCCTTCTTTCTCTTCTGCTGGCAATACCATTCTGAAGCTATCAAACTATCAAATTTGTGTAAGGGAGAACAAAAAAATTGAAAAACATTTTTGACTGTTTGTTCAGCTGATTTTTTTTCTATCAAAGCACCTGCTACACATCTCTCCTGTAGATGGGATATAACATAACCTAAAAGCTGCACAGACATTCTCACATCACTTTAGGGTGAAAGGATTTGCTCCTGTTGCTGAGACACCTTCCCTTTTGATGCCCCTTGTGTTACTTACCTTCCTGAGCATCATGAGAGAAGCCTGGATGGGTCTCCAAGAATGCACCTCCTTCTCACAGCTTTCCCAAAACAAAGTGTCATTTGCCACGTTGAAAGTCTCTACAGTGAGTTAAGTAATAAGAAAAGTCATGTTTTTCCTTTGATTGTGTTATATCACCTGTAGCTTTATGGTAAAAAAATAAATAAAATATATTTTGCAAGTATATTCCTTTTTAAAAACTCACAAGTCAGGAAAACACAAGGGATTACAAATTGTATCAATATTTATCTAGGAGGAAAAACAAGCAATTCTTCTAACAATGTCTTCATGCTGCCTACTTAATTGATAAGGTAAATCTATTAATTTTCAATTCTATATAAAAAACTGAGTACTGATTTATAGCATATGCCTAATTATGTGTATTTCTACATATTCATAGTACAAATCCTTTGTTTTTAAGACCAGGTAGGCAAAAAAATACAAACTAGAAATCCATCATAAGCTCAGAACAAAACATCATCCTGGATTTGACAACAGGTGGGAGGGGTAGGAGTAACAGCATACCCATGTTTGTCTGGCTCTGCATACACAACAGAAAAATAAAATACACAGTCTGAGGAAAATTCACCTCTGGTTGTTAAAAAAAAAAAATCTCCATATGACAAGCTAACTTTGATAGATAAAATAAGATAATTATTTGGGCTTGTCAGAAACATGTGTCTGAAGTGTGAAAGTCCATGACAGATTAATGGGCAAAATACAGGCAGAGCAATTGGGAGTTTATGGTAAATGAAGTATATAACACATCTGACAATTTTACTATTGCACATAGTACATATATACATATATACTCGTTTGCAAAGCCCTAGTGGATGAATTAAAATAAAGAATTTTCTAACTCCTAAATTGGCCAATCGTAAGAAGCTTGGCTGTCAGAGCTATTTTAAAGAAAGGCTCATTAAGCAGTAGCCTCCATTTCTTTCTTTGCAAGACACCGTGAGACGCAGTTAATGATTTGAAAAAGAATCTGTAGGCTGCAACTAACAATCCATTTGGGTCAAAGTTTCTACTGAACCTGCTTACTTCCATTTGCAAGAGGTTTCAATGTCTTGTACAAAAGGTGTTTATAGTTCTTGGTCGATGTCCTTTCACCATATCCAATGACACTTGCACATCCCATGAAATATGCATATTTTTGAGTGTCTTAATCAGAGACCTTGACAGTTAAATTGTTTTAATTCGATGATACACCAATCTAGTGCTTCACTGCTTGGAAAGTACTTACAAGGAACAGGTTTCTCTAAAGTTACTTTGTGTTTTGTATACACATGAGATAACTGTGGGAAGCCAGTTTAGACACCTAGTGGTTTTCGAAACGCTAACTTCTTTAAGGCAGATTAATCTGGTTACATATTAACCAAGGAAGAGCTTTATGACCAGGAGAAAAGCCTTGATTACACCGACTGAGAAATGCATAACCAAAACAGAAACAGTTTCCTACAGCTCTAGGTACAGACATCAAACTCGCACAGGTGGAGAGGGAAAGGTGGGGAGACCTGTAACAGAGCAAGTGGTCAGATGAAGAGGAGAGTTTACAATTACTTTCACCAAGTAGGATACAAAAGGCAAACTTTCCCACTCATTTCCAAAGCCACATGATCATGGACTCACCTGCTCTGAGGAAAGGCTTTTGCTTTAAGAAGACACTAAATTTGCTGTACCTGAACACCACTACAATGCTCATTATCTCTAACATCACATTTTCAGCAGTCTTCTTATCTGGGGGCCCAGCTGGCAAGTCAGAATTTAGTTCTGTCTCTCTGTTCTTCAAAGATATCTGATGAAATAATGCCAGAATTCCTAAAAAAAAAAACAAAATCAAGTTTTTATTATTCCTTCATTCATTGATGTTGCCATCACATATCACATATATAAACATACATACATACACAAATACATGATAAACTTCACACCAGTTCCAAAGTCAATATTTCAACTCAGAGACACCACAAACTTTGCTGCAACACTGCTAACTTTTTTTTCCTTAATGAAACCAGAATGACTTAAAGCAACAATTTTAAAAGCAACAAAGATTAGTCTAGAAGCCATTTGTTAAAAGCCAGCAATTTTTTGATAGGTAGATTTCCTTCCAGATTGCTATGAAAAGCTTTCTGCAAATAGATATTTTTTTTAGAGCACATATATCTATTACTATCATTAGGTCTCTCTTGCCAAAATATGTCCTTTCAAATTTTCAAAGCTCCCCTCAGTTTGTGCTGCTTTAGAAAAATATGACTCTGTGAAGTTATTTACAGTATCAGATCAAATGCATATATGCATACTAAGGAATCTGTTCCAAGTAGGCAGTTTTCTTTCCTGGGGATGAAATAACTGATGTAGAAGAAGCAGTGATACTGGTAGAACCTCTTGTTCACTGAATAAACAGAGTTGAGTTAAAGGATGAGAACTCTGTCAAACCACAATGGGACATCCTAACTAGAAGGAGCAATTAAATCGAAGTCAAATGTTTGCTTTCCATTTTTCTTCTTTTTTTTTTTTTATATGTCAACTGGAAAAAAATTTCTGGCTGTAACACACAGCATCATTACCAGTTACAATTACTATCTTCTTTTCCACATTTTTTTTCATATTATTGCCCTTTTGGTTTCTGATAACTACTAAATATAGAGTTCTTCCAGAAAACAGGCAGGTCAGACCACTCACAATTTCAATAAATGGCAGGAGTATGGACTGAGCTCCTGACAAAATTGTTGTTTGCCCTCCTATTAAGATTCTCATCTGATATAAATGATCCTGAACTTTACATCACAACTTTGGTTGGATTTCAGCATACTTACATTCTGCTTCCTCTTGTGGGATGCTATTAACAATCATTACAAACAACTTCTCAAAAGGAACATAACATATCCTAATACTCTGGAGCACTGTATCTGCATGTTGCAGGTACCTCTATTCTAAATTATCCTCCCACTCCACTATTACCTCACCTCCCACTCTCTGCAATAAAAACAAGATTTGCTTGATTTATAAAGGAAGTAAACATAGTGCTTCTGTAGTTTATAATAGCATAAAATGGACTGAGTACCATTCAATGATACATCTGCACAACTGCTGGATCTATAATTTAACCACATTGTATTATTTCTGCTTTACACTTTAATTGGCTTTGAAAGAAAGGTAGATAAACTGTATTTTTTATGGAGCATACACAAGATGGAGTCCTGATATTTTCTAACACACAAAATGACATTTGAAATAGTGAACAAAACTAAGTCTCAGAGGACACCAAATGACTGAAGATTGCCATTATTCAGACTCAACAGGAATCTTGCTCTTTTCTTTAGATTTGTATGAATAAATAAAGATCTCCAAGACTACTATTCACCTTGTATAAGTTGTTTTATTACACATATAGTTAAAAAAAATCAAAATATTACAAATTCCCCAGACCAGTTTCTTCCCAAGACATCCATTCTCTCACACACATTTACAGTTTATTCAAGGTTTGGCTTTTTAAAATTTAAAAAACTCAGTCCATTAAGCCATTTTTTCAGCTAGATCAGTCCCCTTTTTTGTTCACAATGAAGCTACACAACGGTCGGTGCATTAACCACGTAGGGGTATGGGATGTCGACAGAGAAAAGCAGAAGAGCAGGGCAAAGAAGTGGGGGGGAAAGGGAGAGGAGGAAGAGACAGAAGAGAAAAGGAATAGCACATGGCTGTGATTTTGATGGCAGTGCCAGCTTACAACCATGAGGAGTTCACAGAATTAGTTTCCAGTAACTACTCATTTGCTGCCCTGCTTCACACAGCTGTTTAAAGCAAATTTTAGTGAAAAAGAATATGTTTCCAAGGAAATTAACCACTGCAACTGGATGTTCAGCATCTGCTAGTCCTTCCCTCCTAGACTTAAAACCACAGCACAGACCTGTGGATGTCATCTTGACCAAATCCACACTCAAAGCCAAGCCAATTTTTGTTCTGCAACAGGTCACTTAGGGCCACGTTTACCACATTCAGTCAAGTTTTAAATGTCTCCAAAGGAGCTCCAAAGACAGGCTGAGACTCCACATCTATAATTTAAGAGAGTATCTGGTGCAGGCCAACTGCAGATTAGCCATTTGCACCAATCCTCCATTTTAATAGTTTTACTTACGCTCACTTATTTGAGTCCAACTTCTACTTCTTATCACATTGCTGGAGAGCCAGGAGGGATGGAAATCATAAAATCATCACTCCAGCTCTCAGTAATGTAAGGATTTGGGGTTTCAGCAGAGAAAAAAGAAAACAGCCATCTTTGAAGAACTGAAGTCCCATTATTCTAAAGGAAACAGAATATTCTCAGTCTTTTGCATCACTTCACCCTAGTAAAACAAAAAAGCAAACAAAGACTGCTCACATTCTTACTAGAGCTTGACTGAAAAAGCAAGCTATAGGAGAAACAAATTATTATGGCCACTAAACACAACCCAGTTTAGAAGCAAGCTGGACAGCTGCTTCTCTGAAAAATGACTCAGTTATTTAAGCTGGATTTAAGCAGACACCTCTCACCAGCCTAAATAAATCTTAACACAGGGAATTCGAGGAAGCTGATGGGGTAGCTCCAGTGACAGTAGAGGAAAGATGAAGAGTGGTGGAACGAGGTTGCCTCTGCCTCATTCACTCCTATTTCCTTCCAGCTCCTGTCTCCACCATCAAGTAAAAATCGACCAGTGGTGACAGTGCCAACTCCAACAGCATGAAAAAAGAATTTGGCACCTGAGACCACAAAAGCCCCAGGTGCACCACTGATACTGATTACCTTCCTCCTACTGCAGCGCATAAGAATTGCAAGAAAAAAGTTTGATTTATTTATACTGCTGTGTTTGTTGAAAACACCTTTGTTGACTTGAGCTCAACATATTTATAGCTTATTAAGTAAATTGGATCATTCTAACAAAGAACAAGCCACTGGGACATATTCCAAGGAGAAAAAAAATACATAAAACCAGATGCTTGCAATCAATTTTGTTTGTTTTCAGAACTATGGAGTAACTGCACAGTTTATAGCAGTCCCCTTTTATTGATTTATTTCATCCTAAAGGAAAATTTCAGGGAAACTAAAGCATTTTGTATGTAGTTATTGGGATAGACAGCTATTTCACCTGTACCTTAAGGTATCCTATCCTTAGCCCACATTGCTAGGGAAGAAAAGAAATTATCATCTGACATCTTTTCCCTGACTTACATAGTAGAGTACAGCATAGTCAATGCTGGTCAATGCTCAGCTGTTCAGCAAAGGAAAATTACTACAATGGAATCCAGAAATTTGTTCATTTTAATAATAAATATCCAGCATATTAAAATAGCACATTCCTTTGTGAAACAGTCTCTGCAAGTAGTTTCTAAAACAATTTTTTTCTTAGATAAAGAACAAAAACCCTGCACACTAGGGCAACTGATACACTTGTGGAATTTATTAAGTTAAGCACAAATGCTAAGACTAAATGAGCTTCTTTAATTTCCATAATGAAACTGTTTTTGTAAAGTTAAAAATACTGTAATGAGGCTAAAACGGTGTGTTTTCAGAGACTCCCATGGTGAAACAAATGAGATTTTAGCTTCTCTAATTGGGCATACTGCAGGCTGGGCTTGATGCTGTCCTCAGCACAGGATGTTTGTTATCCCTAACAAAAAGAGATCTACAGCTGTCAGCATAATATCATATTGCTTTTCTGAAGCCAAGCCATCAGAAGGAAAGCTGCTGCTCTCTGACTGGGACCACCCAAAGGGAGAGATCAAGTAGAGAACAGCTCTACTCTTCCCTGATTGAGAAGTTATTTGTAGATATAATTTGTTTACTGCTATCACGGAGAGGCTTTTGAAGCAAGGAATGAGTATTCCCAAAATCCACCAAGAGAATCTTATTTGATTAAATAATGAATATGGATATTCCCTTACTCTTTCATTCCCACCTACCCCTTTTCCCCTTGCTTATTAGATCTCATTACCTGTCAACAAAGGCCTTTGGAACTTGCCTGTTCCAGCAGGAAAAAAATAAATGTTGGAGGCATTGTGTTGCATCTGTAGTGCCAGAATCTGCTGGCTTGATGACATGTGCCACACTGCAGTGACACCCTTCACCCTTTAACAACTTAAGACTCATTTCCAATAAACACCACTTTTGGTTTTCCCCTGTACTAAAGTTCAAATGTAAAAAACTGAAAAAACGCATAATCAACTTTTTAAAAATTAACTAATTTAATAATCTGGCAATTGTAAAAACAAGCCACTTGGTTCTTACACAACTAAACAATGATTTAATATTTGAAGCAAGAACAATAGTTCTACAGAGAAAAAAAAGTACTATTTCACGCTGAAACAGAATGTGACTATATGTACTTTTAGATGCCCTATACAAGGATACTTGATTCCAATCAGTTACACAAAGAAGAAAGACTTCTCTGTAAATGCACACTGATGCAGATTTCTACTCCTTTGCTCTAGACCTAAGGCTTCATTGCAAGATCAAACTGTTTAACCCATGCCAGAACATTTCACTGGACTAAAAATGTCAAGTCATAATTTCAAAGTGACTTCTTTACTATTTTAAATTTTCTCCAATGATTCTATTAATTGTCTCATTGTAATATTTGGAATATTATTGAACTTTTATATCTAGCCTTTCACTCCTTTCCTGATATCCTGCTCTGCTTTCACTTCTCAAGGTTTCAGCTGTCACCCTGCTACAAACAAAAAGTGTGTTTTCTTTACAGAAAGGCTTTCAGAATCTCAATACTTATTCACATGTTCTACAATTCACACCTCTGCTGACTCATTAAAAGATAGGGAATGTAGGCTTTATAATGAGAGCAAAACACTTTGATAAACAATAAATAAAAGTGAATAATTTTTTAACCGTGTTTTAAAAAGCAGTATGAAAAAATTACTGCAGAGGTGAAACAATAGGCAAGATTTTAAATCACCAGAATTGATGCATTTTTGTGATTGACTTTTGCTTCTTTGTTTAGGTTTTGGTGAGTGCAAAAAAAAAAAAAAATAAATAAAAAAAAATAAAAAAAGTGCAGCAAAACTACACAGACAATGAGAAATATGATTCTTCAACAGCAAACAGAACTTTCCCAGAATTGTATAAGACATCCTTTTAAAAATACAGCTTAGCAGGAAGACTCTTAAAAACTCTTGGGAGATTGTGCTCTTCAACCTACTTCCAAGACCCCTATGTACTGTTTTGTAAGGGAATATAGAGAATTAGCAAAAGATAAGTGAATCATCTAGTTTTTTCATTTTAATGCAAACTTGATTCATTAAAGCCTCCCAAAAAAACCTCTACAGTACATGAATCAGATTCAAATAATGAGAAATTTAATTAATTTGAACTTGGAACTTTACTTCAGATCACAGAAACCTTCTTAGAGGATGCTCAGAAGACCAGCATGGGGTAAAAGCAAAATATCACATTACTAGATGTTCAAAGAGAACCTATCTTGAGAACCTTCTACAAAGACAAGGATGATTCCAAGGAAAAATATAGAATGGGAAACCTTACAAGGCTTTTTTACAACTAATTTTGAGTACTCAAAAGTACCTGTCTTTGTGTCTACTATGATACAGTAGGCTAAATAAAAATTATATACATATTATACACAGTTTATTGCTACGTAAGTTATTTGAGGTTTATATCCTTTCAGGTTTTGAAAGGGCAGAGAAAGTGTGAGCACTGTGTCCCTGTATACTGACATTACACCAGGAAGTGTTATCAGGTCGTGTATTTGCATTAACTGAAACAAGGGTCAAGATGATACAGCCTAAAGAACAAATTTAAAGATGTAAAAAACTAACAGCCTCCTGAATTAGGCATAAAACAGATTGTATGTAACTGGCAACTGGCTATCAGTTTCCAGAAGTATCACCACTAAATGATGATGTATTGAAAAACTTTAAATATGCATCATCTTAGTGTTAAAAATACCTATACAAAGGGTTTTTTACTAAACTGTTTATGTCTTGCTATTTAATTTAGATCTCAAAAATCTACTGATTTCTTTTGGTTAGCCCTTTAAAAATAGGATGTCTTCTAAAAATCTTCCTGTTAGGCTTGGACTATAAAAGGGAGAAATGCTTAAGGTGCAAAATATCTTTTTCCCACTGTTTTCTTTTTACCTATTGTTACTATGATGAACAAATTACATTGTCCCATCAATCAGCATATCTGAGCAACATTGGTTCTGACACAAAGCAAATAATAAATCCCTCCCTGTAATGAGTTCTGCTTTCCAATAAATTCACCCATTATTTTAGTCTAGAAGATTAACTATTATAAAATCTATAATATGAAGCACAGAAAAAATACACATACAAATACACGCCCAAACTTTGGGGTTAAACCACATTTCAGTATTCGCATTATCTCACAAATAACATGTCACCTTTATTTAAGCTGATCAGGCCAGCATTTCCTTTCTATCAGCTGAAGCAGCTAATTTACTTTCATTGACCATCCAGCAGCATAATGTACCACCTGCTTATTGTGATTCTCTCTGGCTAGACATTAAAAAAAAAAAAGAAAAAAAAAAACCAAAAAAAAAAGCCTCTCTCCCATTCTGTAATTTAACTTTGTACAAATGTAATCTTAAATTCTTCAATTCTCTTGGGATTTTGTGAGTAGAACTGCTGGGATTTTTACAGCACCGCATCTGTGCATGCACATTGTGATTAACACAACAGAAATCCTTCAGGCATATTGCAACTGATGCAGCAAAGCTGAACTTATTTGAAGCACTGCAAAATTATCTGTTTCTTCAACTGTTAATTTATTTCTTCACAGCCAGACAGGTATAGAAGATTAAGCTCTTCTTTTTTTCATTGCTGTATTAAAGTAGAAGATGCATATATGGTGGTAAAAGGGAAGAGAATAGTGTTATAATCTATTCCAATATTTTGGAAAGAATTTGCTTTTCAGACCAGTTTAATATTTTAAACAACTTTATATGCTTTAGAAAATCTAAGTCATATTGCAGTGAGGAATCCTATCTAGTCAAGTTTTCATTACTATTTTTGTCACCAGCTAAGACAATTTTTATTGGTCTGTAAACATTCACAACCCCACCAAATGCTAATTCATACTTACTGATGAAAATCAGAAAAAGAAGCCAGAAACATGTTATGTTCAGTCTGCTACTTCATTTTGTGTTAAGAGACTACAGTTTTGACAGTAGGGCCATCTGCTGTTAACTTTCCTTCTCATCAGAATACCAGTCCAGTCAAAAGCAATTAAGTGTGTTTTGCCATTATAATATGCAGATAATTATGATAAATTACAGTTTTTACATCAGCCTCAAATTATGCATATGGTAGGTATTTTCCTTGCAGTTACTGATGTAAAAATATTCCCGCGTTTTCAAAATATTTCAGCTATTTTATTGATGATGTTATTTCTGTAATGAGATATCTACAAGGAAATTTCTTGGGCACAGAGCCTGACAGCCATTAGAAATCTATTTATATCTCAGCAAGACATTTTGCCAAGTAGATAGAGTCATAACATTCTGCACTGCCATTACACAAAACACCCAGAAAATTGTCTACTTTATTGTGTCACAAAAAAATTAAAAACATATGGAAGCACACAGCTAAATAGCCAGAAGTATAGTTTACTTTTTTTTACAATGAGGAATTATTCAAGAGCTTAACATAGGCTAAAGCACATGATAAAAATATGATTTTAAGGAACTTCACACTGCTGTTTCATGTTGAACTCTCATTGTCATTGCTCAGGTGATCCCCAAGATTAGCCAGAAAAAATAGGCAACAATACAAAGTGGAGTCAAAAAACTTCATCCCCTGCTCCAACACTGGATTTATCTTGAGGGTATTTTTTTTTAATATGGGTGGGAGCATACTGTCGTACTTTCTCTGAAGTTCAACTGAAAAATCCCCACTGCTAATATTTTAACTTTTTAAATAAGATTTCCTCGGTATTTCTTTGCTAGTGAATGGAGTTCCTGAGAAATAATCAGACCCTACAATGCAACCACATGCTCTTCGTGACCAGATCAGCACTGAGTGATGATCCAGGTTGCTTCATCCATCTAGTTCTTGCCAGGAATGTGAGACCTGCTATGAAAGATGACTCATAAATCCTGGACACTAATAGCAACCAGTAGCACCTGAGCCATGGCAAGCCACAGAGGAACGATGAGGAAGAGAGGAAAGCAAAAGAAAAAATGACACAATAATGCCAGCGGCAGCAGAATCAAATCTGAGCTCTGCTAAATACACAGAGATGGTGTCTGCATGGCAATGGTCTAATCACCTTCTCATCATTGCGGGCAAACAGTGTTCAAATACGAGTCAGAAAGCTAAAAGCTACCAAAAGATATCAACTCAATTTCAAGTTCAAAAACTGGCAGTCATGAATTATATGAACTCATACTTAAACCTTTTCCCTCAAACAATGAAGTCAAGCAATACTTCCACTTAGCAACAACACAGAAGGAAAAACAGTGGTGAATATCTGCTCTACTTAAATGTCAGTGAGCTTGCTCTTCAGGTGTGCTTGCAATAACCACACAGACTCAGAAAGAGGAGATACCAACAAAACAATAGCAGAATATCCCTATCTCTGCCTTCTGTTTCTTAGCACTATGAGACAGAAAAGGATAAGATTTTTAACTGAGGGGAATGGAGCCTTTACATAATTCTGCCTGTAGAAAAGATGTGTGTTCTCTCCACATCCCTCTGGTAGCTGCTGTTAACAGCTGCCAGTGCATTACCATACTTCTTTTCTTCTTGGCAGGACAGGCAAAGTGCTCCCCACAGATCAGATGCCAGTCAACATGGCAAAAAGAACTGTGTTGAGCATAATTTCTCTGCTCATAACACTAAATTGTTTCAAAATGTTTGGTTTCTATCAAACCACTGCTTGGGATGAGCTGTTACTTCTAGATTTCTCTTTTGAGCATAACATTAAGTTGTACTCAATTTCCACAATCGATTCAGAAAATGCAGTGGATTTTTTTATTTCAGAAGTGCTGCAAAATTTAACAAACCATTCAACTGAAAACGCTCTTGTTAAAAAACTACTGAAAACTTAATGCCTAGTTAATTCATGTTTTCATTATTAGCTTTGCACAGTATCACAAAAACTAAATTTTACTACTCAATATAATTCTCTGCAAAGTTTTTCAGAAGAGTGTATTTGGACTGCAAGGCTTCACGTCTAACACAACAAGATATTGCAATTTTGAGTTGGGAGAGTTGCATGCAGCCTATAAAATATAGTGTATAAATGTACAAACATATAAAATATTATCTGCATCTTGGCTGCTGCTTCAAAATAAATTTCTTGCCCTCCATAAAAAAGTCCACTTCCTGAATAAAACCAAGAATTGCACTCTCTACTTGACTAATCATCTTGAATTCATGCACAAGCCAGCACTCCTTAATATTAATGCAGGTGGCTGCTCAGAAGCACGCAGAATGACAAAAGCATTCACTGAGTCTTTTTGGAAGCAGCAATGCTGATTTATACATTCTTAAAAGCATATGTCAAGAGCCAGAACAGATAAACAGGAATGCAAATCAAATTCAGCAGGAAAAGTGTTCCCTATAAGCAGAGAATTCTCAGCAAAGTTTTAACACAAATCTGCTCTCAAAAAACAAACCTTACAATGAAATATAATTAGCACCACAGCAAGCATTAATAATGAGTTAAGAGAAACTGACTTAAAACAACAATCTAACAGACTTGGGGAGGCCATCTTAGCATGGATATTTCTGTTTGGTTACAGTATTTTCTGTGCATTGTCAATGTTGCATGAATAAAAACTAGAATAGCTATATTTGAACCAAGACACACTAATCCCCAATTAAAGTTTGTACAAGTCTGATACCTCCAGTTTACAAACAACATTTTCTTTGTCTATCACTTGATATTCCAGTTGTGGGCCAAAAGGATGTCAAGGTAGGAAGCACATCCACAAGTACTTCCAATTGGGTGCATAAATAATTCCCCAGTACAGGTACAGGTCCCAGCTCATACAGAACTGGGGAGAAAAGGTGAAAAAAACCCCAAATCACACGAAAATTCTTTCATTCTTGTCCTCTAAAACACATTTAAGAAGAGAGATTGTTTATTATTAAGCCAAGTGAAGCTTGGCTTAATATAAGACATATATAATAATCAAGATACATAAGACAACACCTTAAAAATATTATCCATCATTAGTGACTCCATGACCAGTTCTGTGAGCTAATGCAGAGTGAAGATGTGCTCCCTAGGAAGCAATGCCTTGGTGTTCTATGTCAGTACAACAGGAGTCTGGATCTTCTTGTATGTATCAAGGTCATATCTGGTCTTCAGCTACCAATCTGCAAAGCGATTTTTTTTTTCTTAAGTTCAAAAGTAGATAGGAAATTTGAGTGAAACCCTGCTTGGAATTAATCTCTCCTTAAATCTAAATAGTAAAATGCTGAGAAAATGGAAAAAAATGAATTCTTTGAGACTAAATTTGATAGACACCACTCTTTACCATCTTCACCTGCATCAACTGTATATTCAAATTTTGTCCAAGCGCTATTAATCTCCCTTCCATGGCATTTCAAATATTTTCCACAAAGACTACTGCAAGTTATAAAAATCTACTACAAGTTTTAGCATTTAGTAATGCCTGAAAAATCCTGGTGTTTTTCATTTTAAAAAGTAGCTTCCCAATTTTTTGCAACACTGTAGACTTCTGCATCAAATAATCTGTGGTACAACTCTCTACAAGCACTCAGAAGGCACTATTAACATTTAATAACTATTTTTAAAAATCTCTTCTGTAACTGCTCCCTCTCTTTGGGTTCATTGTCCCTCAAGTGTGGCTTCATCTGCCTGAAAAAAATCCCTTCTGCCAGAAACCTGGCAGCCAAGACCCCTGAAGCACTTTGAGGGAAATACAAAGCAGGCTGGAAAAACCTCTGGCACAGCCTTTCAAAAAGATAGCACATCAATCTCTTCAGGACTGCAAAGACAACAGCTAACAAGAAAGAGAAATGCCCAAGCACTCCAAACGATGGTAGGGGAAAAAAACCTCCCTAAATCCACCTGTTTAGTTCACATAAAGAGGAGATAAATTGAACATCATGTAAATGCCACTGGACTTGCACTGTTATCATCCATTCTCACCCTCCACTGAACCAGTTATCTGCATTCACAGGCAGGCATGAAGACCTTGAAGTATTAACAGTGCAGTCAGCACCTCACAGGCAGCAGGTTCCCCCCCTTTAGAGATGGGCATCTGTGATCACTGGGGCTAAAACACACAAAGCACACTTGAAGACTTCCACACTTTGGCACAAGACCCATAGGTTTTGCCCTCTGAACACTCCATGTGCCTGAAGTGCTTTGAGGTAGAGCAGGAACCACTACATCCCCAGGAAAAATAACTGTAGCTGTGTTATTGTCCCAAATCTATCAACTAGCAGGATATACAAAAGTAAAATTTCCCTAGAAGCACAGAGAGTTCAGTATATCTCAGTATAGGAAACAGTGAAAGTAAAGTCTTTACCTTTTTCTGTTTTCAAACCTGTCCAAGCAGTAGATGAAGGAAGGAGATGATCGTCTTTGGACACACAGACATACAGTGCAGCATCTCAAATATCTTCAAAATGCAGACACTTCCTGAGAATCCTCCTGAAATAGAATTTCTGCTATGAGAGGGTGCCATCTTAACTTTCAGATGCCTGTTATCCAACATCAGAAAACTATAAGTCTTTAAGCAATGCAGGAATGAGGAATAACAGCTGACAGCATTGTCCTCTAACTCAGATTCAACATTAGCCCTGGCTGTGCCCACTTCCAGTACATGGTAATATATTAGCACAAGAGAAATGGAAATTCTTGGCATTCTTTTTACTACTTTTACTGAATCAGATTCCTGGCAAAAGAGGAAGCGGCAGTAAAAGTAGAAATATTCACCCAGAATATCTGAAAAGTAAAAACAAATTTCAAGACACCTTGTTCATGGTTTGAAATAAAAAATCTGCTGACATCTGTTATGGAATAGCTGGCTGAATTGCTTTGGTTACTAATCCAAAGCCATGATCTTCTTTATTTATTCATTTACTCGTTTATTTCATGGTTATAAAAATGTGTTTCACAACAAATATGGAGAGTGATAACACAATGTTGATTAACACATGTGATGTTCTCAATTTCTTTAACAGATTTCATTTTTTAAAAGCAATTGTGTGTCTGCAAGATTGTCAGTCCTAAATTTTATCCATGCCTTAGCTGTCACAACTTGGTTTTGGCTTTCTTTGGATATGCTAAATTTATAGGTGTTGACAAAGTATTTAGAACTACAAGAAAGTGTCTGTGTAGAGCACTTCAGTGTTTGTCAGGCCACACCTGGAATCTTGCGTTCAGCTTTTGTCCCCACTATAAAAAGGGCAGGCTGAAGAGGGCCCATAGAAGGGCCACAAAGGTGATCAGATGACAGGGAAGCCTGCCATGAAGGGAAAGGCTGAAAGGACAGCATTCGTTCACCTTGAGAAAATAAGTCTTGGGGGAGGTGTTATGGCCATGTTCCAATACTTAAAGGGTGGCTACAAAGAAGAGGGAGATCCCCCTATCACAAGGAGTCATGCGGAAAAGACAAGGAGTAATGGGAAGTAGTTATTCCTGGGGAGATTCTGGTTGGAAGGAATAAAGTCCTTCACAATGAGAACAACCAGCCATTGGAATAACCTTCCCAGGAAAGTGGTGGATTTCCTAGTATTGGGCACATCTAAGATACAGCTGGACAAGGTGCTGGACCATCTAGTTTTGAACCCAAATTCTCTTTAAGCTCCTTTTAGACAACTGAAGTCAATAGCTAGACTTGTGCCTCAAACTTCCCCCTCAGTCTTCTATTCTCTATACTAATCAAACCAGCCCTCAACTCTTTAACTCCCTTTCAAGCTTGATGTTCTGCAAAGCTGCTTTCGAGCCAGACAGCCCTCACTGTGTAGTGCTGCACGCACCTCTTCCATCCTAACCGCAACAATTTGCATTTGACTTTGCTGAAGGCAATGTTCCCCCAAGCCAATTTCTTCAGCCTCTCTGAAGAGCAGCCCTGTGCTCCAGCAAATCAAACATTTCCCTCCAGAAGAACAACACTGAGCAAACTTACTGAGATTGCAGGCACTAGAATCATATAAGTTGTTATGAAGGAGCTAAGCAGTCCTGGCTCCAGTGCTGAGCCCCATGGAACTTCCAGCAACTGGTGATCAGCAGGACTGCAGACCACACCAACCCTAGGTCCTTTAGGTCCAGCCGTCAAGCTTGTTTTCCAGCTACCTTAGTCTGCCTCATCAGTATCTCATCAGTTTAACTACCAAGGTATTACTGAACTCTGAACTCCAGGGTTCTAATCTTGCTATTTACCTTCCTCACCACCACCTCACAGGTATGCAGCTGGAGCTACCACTGACCTTCCTGTGCTTCACCAGGTTCTCTTTACTCACAAGCAGCAGATCAGCCTCTGTGACTGATGGGGCAGCACTTGCATTAAAACACAACACATCCCAAAAATTTCCTTGATGGCATGTCCCACACCATCCAGCAGATGTTGACAGGTCAAAGTTCCTCACATGAAACAATGTTTTCAATCAAGCTTCCTCCAGTCCTCTAAAGATGGTTTCAGACAATTCCTTTCTTCTCTCACTCAGTCTGTAGCTGATGTTCACAGAGAGGCATTCATGTTGGATTCTCCTTGGATCTTGAGCAATAACCTTCCAGCCAGGCTGCTCAATTTTCTACATTCCCACAGTCAGAAAGCATACCTTGGGCAATGTGAATCTAACCCATGTTGGTGCAATACTACTTGAACCTGGAAATTACCTGAAAGGACATTTCTAAAAACTACTCATGCAGCTTAATCAAAGCTTTTTAGACAACTATTGAAACTAAAGATCATTTATGAAGCACCCTTTCCTGAGGATGATCCTCACATTAGAAGGGCATTAATTTAAATTTCGTATTTTTTGAAGAACAGATCAGCAAAAACCACAGAACTCCAAAGGTGTACAACATGCATGACTGCTCTTGTGATGAACTACTGAAATTACAGGAAGAAAAATATAGGTGGTTTGATTATTAAATGAGATACGGATGTGTATTACCCTTTTACCATATGTTCCAACAATGCTCCTTTTTCTACTACTTCATATCTCTGTGAAGCAGAATTTTCCAGAAAAGCTGTTGTTAAAAACAAGTACAGTAACCTGCTGAGTACTGAGAATGAGCTACTTTTATGTCTGAAACTTCCCACTGCTCCTAAACAGATTTGTGACTCCAAGCAGACTCATCTATCTCATTAACAAGAGATACTATTAGGGAAAAACAGACACCTTTGAATTTAATTAAAATTCAAGTACATTTTGCCTAAATGCACACTTTTATTTATGTTGCTACATACAAAAGGAAGAGCATTATAAAGTTCTATCTATGCACTTCTTCACAGAGAAAGAATAATCATCCAATATTTTGAGGGAGTGATAGTCAAATAGCAGGGGGAAAGGTACCAACTACTAAAATTTGTCAGTTCCTGGCTATACCTTACCTTTGCATGCCATGGTCTACTCCAAAAGAAACCTGGTGGAAAAGGATGCATCTTGCAGCTATAACTTCCACGTGACACTCAAATGCGTTATGCTGTAAATAAAAAAGTTGAGATGCAGAGGTGCATGAAAATCTACTTACAAATTTTTTAATGGTTTGGGTTGGAAGGCTGGCAAAATCATTTAGTCCAGCCTTCTCTTCTATGACCAGGGACATCTTCAACCACACCAGGTTGCTCAGAACCCTACCTAATCTGACCTTGAATCCCAACTCCTATTAGCTTGATTATGTGACTAGTAAGATGCACCAATTTAAAAGCCTTAATCACACAAACGTTTTTAATTAATCTTTCAATTTCAGAGGACTACTTCACAACTGGTTTCTATAACTGGTGATCTTTTTAGACTGTTTCCGTAAGGTAGAACACAAAGCCTAACCACTGTAAGATTTCTTTTAATTACATGTTCAATGGGCATCACCAAACCTGTAAGCCCATTTCAAAAGTAAAATTTCCAAAAATGTGTATTATCCAGAAAACACCCGGAGGAAAAGAGTAAAGTGTTGGGAAGAGAGAAGAGCAGAGGGAAACCTTAAAGAGTCCTTTAGTAGCAGAATAAACATAGGACGAAACCTTCTTCTAAATTTCAAAATATTTCTACAGAAACCACTGAAAGCACACTTATTTTTCTTCCCCACAAAGTCAGTAAGAAGAGGGATTATCCAGAGAGATACACAGGACTTAAACTGCTAATAAAAAATTCGGCCCTCATGCTCACTGTTGTACATTCTGTTTTTCACAATAACTAACAAACACAACAAGATTCAAATAAACATCCACTGAATTATAAATGCTCTACCCCTACAAAAAAAAAATGCACAAGCTGAAAGCCAGTTTAAAAAGCAATGAAACTGAACCCAGCAATAAGTACTTCAGTAGTTATCGACCCTCTACTTCAGAGGAAAACTCATATGAGGAAGGAGATGCAGATGATGGGTCTATCCTACAGCCTGAGTATTACATATTACACTTGAAGATGAGCACCTTGAACCAATTTCCAGAGGTAAAGTCCACTGACTTTTACCACTTCTTTGATGAAACAATATCAAAGGGGAGAGCTGTCTTGCTGCTCTTTTGAATTCAATTTCTTCAAATAATTTATGTGCACTCCAACCTCCAGGGGGAGAAATTGGTGAGGAGACCCTGTGGTCATCCCTGTACACCTGAGGTGGAGCAATTGTGAATTCCAAGGGGCACGGCTACCAAGTACACCCCAAGACAGTTTCTGGATGCACAGCTCCTGCAACCTGAGCACAGCCACTGGACAGCAATAAAGATGACCCCAATTGAGGCTGAGAGAACACTTGTCCCTGATTCAGAACTTCATGCTCAGCAAGCAGAGCAATAAAACTAATTTCATCTGAGCAAATTGCCACTATGACATATTGGGAAAGAAAGACAGGGTGATATTACCAGCCCCATTTTTAATGACTGCCTCTGAACTAGGTAACATAGACACAATGGACTCACCCAGCCTCTCTCTGGAAGCATACACTGCCCAGTCAAAAGCACTCCGTCAATTTACCCACCCAATACGTGTGAAGTGACTTCAGTGCTAACAACAAGCTCCTGGGCTGCAGTCACACTACAGCTTGAAAATGGTGATAGCCTGAAGTCAGCCCAACAAAGTCCCAGTGCAGAACAGAGTGTTAAAGAGATCAATACCCAGCTCAGAGGCTATACTCCAAGGGCCAAGATGAAAAGGGCTGGAAGCCCAGCAACAAAGCAGGTTAGAGCCTGGCCAGGAAAAGCAGCAGCAATGATGTCCCTGTAATTTATCAGGGTACTACACCTTTCAGATCCAACATTGCAGATCAGGCTCTGTCAAGACAGCAGGCCCAGCGTAAATGATGAACCTCACAAAGATCATCCAGTCAACTTTCTTTTCTGGGTCAGATCAAGAGGCCATCTAAATCAGCAGAAAAGAGGTTGTACTTGGAGAGGCAACATTAAAAACAAGGCAAGTATGGAATGGTCATGCTTAAGTCTCACCTTCTGGCTTCCAGTGAAGACCATTGCTTCCCTTTCACTTTAGGCAGTCTTTCCATTAAATTCTACCCCAACAGAGCACATTGGAAGTTATAAATACCAAAGCAAAACCACAGTCATCTTTCTACCATTTCCATGGCTAAAACCAGCTCATTTTTATAGGAGTAACAGCCTTCTAGCTCTTAAGGTACAATACTGACCCTCCTCTGTGCTGTCAACACCAATTCAGTACCACACTGCTGTGAGCCATTGATTTGGCAACTTACTAACTTCCACATGTACAACGGAGGCTGACATTAATTAATACATAGCATTCCAGACGGGACACCTTATTTCTGGGAGCTCATGAGTCTTTTTTCTAATAAAGAATATTGGCATCAAAGTTTCTCTCATAAGCCCAAGTGTATCATACACCAAGGAAAATACTATTCATTTTCAGAAGAAGCAGGATCCTGAAGAAAAGGAAAAAAAAAAAGAGAAAGAAACAAACCAAAATAGACCAAAACCCAACATACAGCATACAAACACAAAAACAAACAAACAAACAAAAAACCTAAAAATATGTACTGCTTAATTCATTTGGGAAGCAGACAGAACAAAATTTGAAAAGGACACCTAACTTCATGGAAACTTACTCCCTCAAGTCAGCGTCCCAGAAACTTGTTCAGCTTTTGCTTGCAAAACTTCAGAATTCAGAAACTTTGGGAGTTTTCCACTGCAGCAAAAGGCAGAGCTTTAAAAAAACTACAAGACTTCAATTAGACATTAAGATAGCCTTTTCCCAGCTCCATCCCCTAGGATATGTTCAAAAAAAGTTGTATTTGAACAATTTTCAGCACTGGTAAAGAGCAGTCTGGGGAAGGAGCATTAACTTTCAAGACTTTTCTTCTACAATCTGACAAAATCAGGAAAGTTGGAAAACTACCTACGTATCTCTGAAATACACCACAACATTTTGATGAAAACAGTCTTGTGCTTGTATCTTTGATCTAGGATCAAAGTTTTCACCCCAGATGAATCTAAGCCAAGTATTCAGGTATTTCAGATGCTGAATGACAGACCAACTGAGGATTAAAGGTCAGGCCAATAGCTTGTAATGTAGTAAAAACAGACAATGCTGAAGTACTCTTAGATGTTCACACAAATAGCCTTCAGGCTTGCTATGAGTTTACTCAAAGCAAGACAGCATGATCTATTCAAGTTGTGCTCCAGGCTAGATGCTGTAAGACAGGGTTGTGCTCATGACTATGGTATCAATTTGCTGTATGATCTATTCTTTTGGATTCCGCTGTATTTCACTACTGACAGTGCACATGTACTCTGCAGTTTTACATTACTATCATGGGACTAATTCCCTATGGGATCTACACAATTTCATTTTGGGCTTCTTGTTGTCTTTCCAAATGCTTTCACCTGCTTATTTTTCATACAGCTGGTAACAAAGCAGAGGTTTCCTCAATAATCGTGGCTCCTTGAGGTCCATACAGGAAATTGTTAGTGCTCACATAACAAATTCCCTGAGTACAGGATATCGATAAAGCCAAGAATGCTCTTTGCAATTATTTATTTAGCTGCTGACTTCAAGTTTCCCTTCCATGTAACAGCTTTTCTGTTATTTAATCAGAGACAAACAAGTTTCTGAAAGGTTATTCCAGTTTAATACTGGGTTGTCAGATAATTAAAGCACAAAAGTAATCCATTAAGGATCATTCACGGTCTTACTCAACAGGTTTTGATTTGAGATTTCAAAACACCACAGCCTTTAATACAAGTATGCTGGAGCAACTAAATTTAAGCAGCAATTTTGCCAACATCTCCAGAACCTCTCTTTTACAAATGCTTTTTGTGTTAATTCCTGCCTGCAATGACCCATCTGTAACAAACCTCATTCAGTTACATGTGTTAATCAGTATTCCTTAGTACAGTAACACAGGAAATAATTAACAGTACTTCTAATATAACTTTGACACTATTGTAGGACTGTACTGATACTGCACAGATACTATTTCAAAGTAGAAGCATATTAACAAAAATAGCCCAGGTGCATCCCAAAAAAAAAAAAAATATTTAAAGATCATTTTTTGTAACAACCCCATCTTGAAAAAACAAAGTTCTTTCAAGTTTCCAGAGGGGATGATATTCACACCACTGAAGCTAAGGTGCTTACACAGGCAGCTAATATCCTGTGGCTCCTCAATACTCAACAGAGAAAGAAAGGCTTCTCTAGGAAAAAATTCAGAGCAGAGAGCCAGTATAAGCACTTTGTAGAAACAATTTCTTCTAGAAGTGAAGAAAACATAAAAGAAGCACAAGAGAAACTATCTGACTAAGGCTTAGTGGTTCACACTGGAACACAGAGAAACAATAAAAATCCTCATTATATCATACTGTCTCTTCTGGCTGGCAAAGTTCAATGAATCAGAATTCCAATATGACTGGATTACTGCCTTCTCATATTCTTTGAGGAGTCCTACTCTCTGCAATTCTGAATGATGGCCACAGGAAATAGGTTTCATGGATATTTTGATGAGAAAAGAAACAGAGGTCATATTCCCCCAGTGTAGAAACAAAAATGTTTATCTAGTGTTTGGCTTCTGCAGTTATACAATTCAATTAACCTCATGGCAATACCAGCATGATCTATGGAATCATGCTGGATATATAAGAATATAAGACGAGACTTCAGTTGTCTCACTGATTTCAATTTTGTTGTGAAGTTTCAAAGCAGTGACTTGAAAGTTGAACAGAAAGAGTGCTATCATATTCTATGAGATTTCTGAACAATCCAAAGTCTTACTGTGAGTTACCTTCAATATGCAAGCTACTGATCAACTATATTATTTGTTATCATGCCAGTGCAAGTGATATCTTTTAATGTTGCCAACATATAGGTCAGCATTGTGAAAAGGAAATTATATAGGTTTATGTCCAAGAGTCAAGGGTTTCAAGGACTCAAGGATTCATGGATGCCATCACCTGGGTAGCTAACCATCTTGCTCAAGGCCCTAAATTTGTTTAGAGAGCGGATATCTTCAAGATAAACCACTTGGGTCCTTGACTTCATTTTATGTAAATCATGAGATCATAAGTATGAATTATTCATTTTGCAGGAGACATGCTTTTATGACAGTTTGCACTATGAAGAGCAACTCTAACACAATTCACCTTGAGAACACCTGAAAGTGAGTCAGAGCATATGGCAAGTAATTCACTGTAAGTGGAAGAGCGAATGGAGATATTCCTGTGGAATGAAGATCACATCTCCAGGCCTCCAGAAATTCAGACTTTTCTCAAAGAATAGAATTTATGATTTTCTGGTATTATTCAGAAGGTATAACACTTTCTAGATTAGTTACATTTTTCAGGTATTTGTAAAAGTAGCATTCTGTCTTACTCCTTTTCTTTTATTCTTAAAAGAAAAAAAAAGTCAACTCTTAATTAGAAGAAACAAAAATATAAACTTTGACACTATTAGATTTTTCCAGTTAAGCCACTTGATATGCTTTACTTAATCCTGGCCCAAAACACTTCTGAACCCAGCTATAACAAACACAAGTTCCAGCTGGGTTGCAGACCACCTAAGAATCCATAATCCTGGCTACAGCAATTAACATCTCCAGATACTGGTCACAGCCAGAATGGCTTCATGAAGGGAGTCTTGCCTATTGAACCTGATTTCCTTTTATCATAAGGTAAGCCACCTAGCTGATCTAGGAAAGCCAGCAAATGGACTTCAGCAAAGCTTTGATAGTGCCTCTTACAGTGTCCCTGTGGACAAGACGTCCAGCTCACAGCTGCACAACCGTGCCATGCAGTGGGTGAGCAACTGGCTGGGCACAAACAGTTACAGTGAATGGGGTCTGTTCTCTTGTCTGTTAAATATTCACTTTTATAAATAGATATGCCTTGCCATCATTAGAACTTGCAGAGTGATTCCTTCATTTTCAAGTGTGGTCAAGTTCTGAGGCTGAAGCAGGGTCTGTGTGAAGCCTCCACTCATCCCATGACAGCTGGCCAGTGAGATCAGATAAGCTATCTGCCTAATACCATGTGTTGGATACAGATAGTAATGTGTTATGCCTCATTTCTTGTTTTAATTTAGCCTGTGGATTTGTAAGGCTGAACTTTTCTATGAGTGAAGTGATTGCAAACGTTTGCCTTAACCTTTCCCCTGCCCTCCTGCCTCCCCCCAGGTGTTCTCTAATATTTGTATGGAAGGACAACTGACGACTAACATTTCTTAAATGAAAGAGTAAAAAAAAAAAATTGGTAAATACAACCACAGAAGTGTTATAGCGGACTGGAACAATTTCAGAAGGAAAATAGAATGCAAGGCACAAAATTTTCTGTGCTGTATTAAAGTTTCTTCAGTTCAACCAAAGAATAATCAGAATATTATAAACTAATTTATAATCAAATTAATTTGCAGTCCATGTCTCGTCATCGGTGACTGGATTTTCAATTAACAGAAGGAACAATTTCAGGAACAGAACAAGTAAAGGACCTTAACTACCTGTTCTTTGAGCAGCTAAACTAGTTAGCCTGGTGTCTCCCACGTCACTCACAAGCCCCAGTTTTCCTTCATATTCCTGACATTTGTCATTGTAACAGCCCATATCCACCCAGGGTGCCAGAGCCACACCAAGTCTGTATAGATTTCTTGTTTCAGACCAAGCAAGTTGATATGCATCTGCTCAATTCTTGGCAAAACACTCCAGCACACAGCACCATCTGCTCAAATTTAAACTTAGATTCCTCAACACAGGACTCTTCTTCCCTTTTCTCCCAGAGACGCATCAAACTGCTTCTAAACAACACATACTGGAAATAAAGGTCATGAGAGCAGAAGTCTCCCTTCCTTCTTCACAATGGGGGAATAAACATGGGTTTCTACTCCACATCAACACCAATTTTCATGCAATGTCTAAAAACTCAACATTCTTAAGATCGTTCTTTAAATTGGCAAAAAGATCCATTAGCTACTAGAACACAGATTGAGATGGAGTAATGGCATATGCCTCATTTCCTTAGGTATGCAGGCAACAGATTAGGTAAAAGGATGCATTTTTCAGAAAATGTTTATGTCACTCTCTGTACCATCTAAAATTTTTGACTCTGTAACGTATCACCTAATGCACATTCATTTGAGAATGGCAGACAAAGGAAGAATGTGAATAGAAAATATACTCAAAAAGATTTCTGAGGCATAGTGGTACACATCCCAGCATTATGCAGCTAGTTTAAAAAATAAATAACTGTAATATTTAGCTAGATAACAGAAATAAAATTACTAGTGATGTGCTTTGCTGTCTTGATAGTAAATCAACATAAAAGATTTTTCAATGTTTCCTGTCACGTAAACGAGCTAAAATGCTGCTTCCTGAACAGTAAATATTTGGACCATGCTGTGTTACAGCAAGTCCCTATAAACATAGTATGCAGTTAACAACAGAGATAATGGAAAAGCTGACACCTCAAGTACTTTTTTTATGTTGCATTGTTTTCTGAAAGACTACAGTAAAACACTATATGACACACTGCAGAGAAGTCCAAGGAAAGGACTTGGTATTTAAATTTCCCCAATGAATGACACTTTTGACATTTCCCTTAAGAAAGTTCATGATGTACGGTAGTTTTTAGTCTGCTTTCCATTAAGAGAAAATGATCCGAATAATGATAGCAACTGGTAAACAGCTGAGTGAGAAATCCCAGAAGCAATCTCCTATTAAAAGGCCACACTATATATTACTGAGGAATACTGCTCCATTTGGTTGACTCATAGATGGATTTTTTTGCTCTGGGTTGTTTGGGTTGTTGTTTTTTTTTTTTGTTTGTTTGTTTTTTATCCTTCACAAAAAACTTTCCAGAAAGCAAAACACATTAAGAAGGTCTCAACAGGTCATATAATCCCTGGGAAGACCAACCACTTCTGCTACAGACATCCACATAGCTTCTCTAACTGAGGCTTCCAGCAGCAGAGATCTCCACAACATTCCCCAGGCATTAGATGAGGTTACCTACCTCACTTCCAAAAAAAGTAATTTTCTAACATCTAACCTTAATCTGCCTCAATGCAAATTAACTTGCCTCTTCTCCTGCTCTCAGTAGGCCTTGTAACTGCTCTTTCTTCCCTCTACTTTTCTTACCTTCTTGATTCTGTTGTCTATTCCATTTTTCTTTAAATTCAGTGCCCCAAACATGATATGGAAGTTCTTCCAATATCCTATTATACCCAACATAATGTAATGCTATTTATAAATTATTTTTAAACAAGCAGAACAGCGTGGATTCACATTTAGTGTAGCATCCAATACAGTTACTGTAAGTTTTTCTTCAGTATTGTCTAAGAAAAAAAAAAAGTCCTTCAGTTTGTGATTGTAGGATGCTACCAAAGGGTAACATCCTGCAAAAGTCCTTACTAAATTTCTCCCAACTTTTCATAGACTGTTGTTCCAGCATGTTTATCCTAATCCCATACTTCAAATTTATTGCTGTTTCCTCCTCATGGCCACCTGCAAAGTAAAGAAGTAAACTTCGCAGACCCAAACTAAACCCTCCAGAAACACATCCAGTCCCCTATTCAATAGCAGATGCTTCACACAATTACTCTGCATTTTCCTAACTACTAGTTGATTCAGCTTGCAGCTGTTTCATCTACCATGTATTTCTCTTTCTTTGCTTAAAAGTGCAGCATGCAAAAAAAAAAAATTCCAGATGTTAAAGGCAAGTTGCATCTCATCTAAAGCCTCTCTGACTCTAAAAGGTCTTCCACTTTTGTAAAATTAAATTAGACTGGTATGAAAAGAGTTGCCAGTCAAGATGCCTTGTATGGGCTGGTTTTATTCAGTTTTGTCAAAGATTGTAAGCTCCAGCACTTTACTTGAATTAAAGTTAGGTAAATTGTCTGCAATTCTCTGATCTTCCTCTTCCATTCTCTTACTTTTTTTCATCATCTGAAAATTCACCATCTTCACCAAAAATTCTGTCAATGTCTTCTTGAATAGGAAGATTTTACTCATTTCCCTAAATGGGATGACATTCATCAGGATCAGCCAATACAACAGTAACCTCTTTCTTCCTCTTCCCCCACCTACTCATTGACAGTAATCATGCTAGTTATGTGAGAAGATCACTGTTAATTCTCTTTTCCACATCTAATGATTACCCATAGATTTCCATGCTCAAATTAAGCAGCAGTCTGGACCTCAGAGCATGTACAACCTTGACAAACCAATGTCACTCCTATTAATAAGGCAATATAAATATTTGAGCCTCTGAATCACTTCACCAGATTTTTTTATAGCATGTAACATTGACAGTTCTTCCTCTTTATTTCTTGCATATCTCATATGGCATTTAGAAATTTAAGATGGGCAGCAGGCTGCTGCTTTCTTCTCTTCTCCCTTGTATTAGCCCAGCAATCATGAGGTAGATAACAATATGTCATGATGTTACCAAAGATATATATTTCAACATCATTACAGCATTTTTTTACAACATTACATTGATTGTCATATCAAGTTCCCAGAAGAGATAACAGCCACATTCCCATCCCACCAGTCACTAACTCAAAGCATTCTAACCAGCATCATTCTGGCTTCCCTACCAAACTATATTTTAACAATAAAAACCCCAGAAACAAAAAGACCAGCTGGAAAATGCAAATATAAATCTTGGCTGTAACAGCAGTGTCTCCCCACCCACACAGGGCCTGCCCCTGACAAACCAAAGCAGTTATTCATCTCCAAGAGAGGAGACACACAAACCCTATCTGTGACACCTTCACCCTGTCCTTCCACCCTGACATACAAGAACTCCGTTTTCTTTTCAGGCTCCCAGGCACAAAACTACATGTGGTGTGCTTGCTCAAATGTAAGCAACCAGAAATATTTTCATTGAAATTGGAACAGATCAGCAGTAGTTGCTTTGCAAATAGTATTGAGACCGCCAAAACTGAAAACATAATTCAAAAGTAAAACTCTCTTAAGAATATATTCAATTGTATTTGGATTTTAATCCTTATGAAAGTACGTTAGAAAAACTGAATGATGAGTCTTCTATTCTTGTTATCAGAAAAAGATAAAAGGAAAGAAAATTAGAGCTTGTTGGTTTGTTGAATTGGGTTTTTTTAAAAACCTTGACACTTTCAAGAAGCCAGATTCCAAGAAATCCTACTCAAGTAACTTTAATTCTGTTAAAAAAGAAAAGTGAAGAAAAATAAATTAAAATTAAAAGGGGGAAAAAAGGCAACACAGCCCTAAACTTTATCTCTGCTACTGACTTTCAGAAACATGTAATTTATTGAGGCTGTAGTTAACAATGACTTACTGATTTTTTTTTTTTCCCTCTACACTACTTCACTCACTGCACTTACTAAATAATTACAGTAGATTCCACAAGGTCAGAAACCAATGTTTCTACAGACAGTGACAAGCCTGTAAGCAGCGAGAGAGCTCACAAAAAAAAACAAAAACACAAACCTGTTTTAATAGAAAAAGCACGTACACGTTTTACAAACATCCATAAACCCCACACTAACTAGACAGAGTACACACATGGATGTGTACACACAGACATCCACATCACATTTCCTTGGTAATGAACTAAACCACTGGAAATTCATAGCAAAGGTCATTGTTCTCTCCTGTAGGTTGTTGGGTATCTTTGGTGCATGTCCAAGCTGATTCTTTTGTAAACCTGTACTAGACCAAGGTCCAGCCTGGAGACTAAGAAAAAAGCCTCTGCACTAATTGCAGTATCTATTCTCAGGGTATCACAAGCCCATTACTCTGCACATGGCCTAAGTTTACCTAACACCTTTATCTCAATTTCCAGAGGTGCTACACTGAAAAAAAAAAACCGGCTTTAGTGGAATTTGGGGTGGCAAGTATAAGCAGCAGTGTTAAAACAAGGATCTTCAGGAGCTATATTAAATTTGAAGTTTCAGTACCGGCAGGGTTTAGAAGATTTGTGAACTGGTGGGCACAGGAAATTCTACAGAAAACCAAATTTCTTCTTGTTTTTCCCCTCACCAATAATAGATATTAAATCAAGTTTACATATAAAGATACTGCTTCTAATAGCCCTTTGGGAAGGAAGGAAGGGTTCCTCCTTTTTCTCACTAAAACTATAATACTAGTATTTAGAAAAAAGCCATGAGAGATTAGATGATGGATAACAAATAAGACAATGGCAATAACTTTTAGGTATTACTAATAGGCAAATTTTTCTTGCTTGCAAGAGGAGAGCATATCGAAATTTCTTGTTTGTTTGAAGTAGCATTATCTCAGCCATATTCTTTCCCATGATTGCCTCACCCAACAAGATGCAGCTGTCACCTCAACCATGAGACCAGTCAAAACTTAGCTCCATTGGTGGGAAGCAACCTGAACTGATTAATCTGTTTATCAAGATGTGGAAAGCCATTGGATTACCTCTAGCCCACCTGTAGCAATTAATTATACAAAATGCCCCATACAAACCTTCCAAGGGGATTCTAACACCCACAACCCCACAATCCATTCTCAAATCCTGTGTTATATTAACTCCACAAAATACACAAAACTTCATTGCAACTGTTAATGTAAATGCAGTTGCTAATAAGAAGCATTAGTTCACTGTTTATACTCAATTTCTTTCCCTGAGTCTCTAAGCCAGGTAAAAGATAAGCACTTTGCAGATTTCTACCCTTTCAGATTTTTTCTTTTGTCACTGTCTTAGTATTGCTTCAATGTAATTCCTGTATTTGGGGTTTTGTTTGGTTGGTATTTATAAAAGATATTTGCCAAAGTCCAATATCACTCACAATATACCAAAAGCATAAATATTAGAAACAAAAAATTAAATTATATGAAATATACTGTAATATCAGCACGGCTCTTTCTTACTATGTAAAGCCTTTTTTAAAATCTAATACTAACACCAGATTAATGTGACAGCCATGAGTATACAAACCAAGTTACAAAGGAAATAAGCTTTTATTACTTTTCCAAAGATACAACTAGCTTAAAAGTAAGAGGGATGATGAAAATTGCTCAGAGCAGGGGAAACAAAGCAACCAAAAACGAATATTCCTGGAAAAAAATATTCAAGTTGTTGAGCACTTAATTGGATTTCCAGGCTTACATTTAATACAACAATCCTCCTTACACAAAGTCTTTACTTAGGCTGTGTATTTCCCCACGTACAAGCCAAGTACAAGAGGATTTAAATAAAACTTTAACATCTGAGATGTATCAGCTCTCATGATGGAGTTAAACACTAGTACACAATACCAATACAGCCAATAACCAGGGCTAGTAACAAAAAACAGAATTGAATTAGTCAGATGCCAAAAACATGCATAACAACACACCTCAAAATAGGTTTTCTCCTGCTGGAATTCTCCCGCAAAATGCTATGACTTCATATAGAACAGTTGCAGAGCTCCAGCTGGAATCATCCCTCTCAAAACTCATCAGACATTGGAGTGAGTCACTCTCTACCATTCACATTATCAATAGCAAGTTTCAGTGCCATTAGTCAAGTCAAACATTAAACTTCTTCTAAATCATTAAACAGATGCTCGAGCCTTTATACTAGCATGAGTTTTTTCCTAGTTGCCTCTGTTATATCCTACCAGAAACCTGTTGTTCTGGCAACTCTGCATAGGACTTGAACTTCATCCCAAACTTAGCTGATCTCCTTCCACCTCTGCAATTCCCTTTGCCAATTCCCTGGCAGAGGGCAGCAGCTAACAGCTGTGCTGCTAACAGAGTGAGGACTCACAAGGAGATGGAGGGACAAGGCTTCACAGGTGATGGTAGCAGGGCATAGGAACATTTTTCACAGGTGGGTCTGAGCACCAGGAAAGCACAGGGGTGGGATGGGATGGAGCACTGAGCAGAAAGGGGCCCGGACACAACTCCAACTATCCTGTTTACATTTCAGAAGTCCACTGTCATTATTTAAGAAGGTATCTTCAGAATGAGCTGTAATTAAGCCTTTCCTCTCCTTTATTCCTCCTTGCCCTTAAAGGCCACTTACTGCCCATCTTTCTGCCCCATTGGAGTCCCATTAGGCTGGGAATGAAAGCAACAGAATTCTTTATTTTCAGAAGATGTAACTGCAAATGGCTTCCAGCTGAAATATTTGAAATCTTTTCAAGTAAAGTGACTTGTTATGACTCATTTGCTAATGTCATAAGCCTGTGGCACAAAACATCTTTAAAAAGGTAGGTTTGTCTAACTGCTTATTAAAGAGAGTCAATTTTATATTACTATCTTTTTGTTTTCATTCTACATCCCAAATAAGCTAATTTCTCAACAATTAAGGAGTTTGCTTTAATATACTCCTGCTGATTTAAGCAGGAAACAATAGAAGTAAACGGGTATAGTCTTTATTAGGTCAGTGATAGTTTCAATAGGTTGCAGTAAATTAAAAATTTCATTCTATGCAATTAAGCAACTTCATTAATATAATTGCCATTTTCCTCACTCTTTTGGCTTAGGATATGCCAATAATTATATTGAGATACACTCATTCATGCACATACATATAATTTCCTGCAACCTCCATATTTCTTGCATATAAAAATCAGTAATGTGCTTCTGAGAGCCAGTTAAGAAACCACACCTAAAAAATAACTTCCCATCCTGGACAACAGTGTAAGAACCACCCTTCGACTGTGTAAGTAAAACACATGGGAGCATACATGTATTTAATAATTGTCTTAATAAATCAGATCCTATTTGTTCTCCAGCTACAGAGCCTGGACATGATTCAGAATCTGAAATGCAATGCCATAGTACAGTGCTGTTGCAATACCTGATGGAATACTAGTCTACTCTAAAACTTCATGTTTCCAACTTTGTAGAAGAGAGAGTTATGTTACAAAACTAGTAAAAAAAAAAAAAGTCCAAAAATGTTATGATTGTCTATCTTGCAGAAGGGAAGCAATTTTCAGCCAAGTAATTGGTACATTTTCTTAGTGCATTATGTTTCTCAAAACATGTTAGTGTATGTGGAGATTAGCATCCCTTTCCTTCAAGAGGAAAATTACTTGTCTTCAGTAGTGACTGGAGCTGTCATTCCAAGAGCTGACAAATGTTAACAATCTCTGGAGGTGGTGTTCTTTACAAACATCTCAAAAATAAATAAATATATTCAGAACAATGATCCAATGACCAATGAAAGGTTATAAATAGAAGAAAAATACCACTGTTTGAATATTCAAATGCATCATATATCCATCATTTCCAACATCAGGAGAAATATTTTAAAATAGCTAAATTGGCACATTAACAACTAATATGGAACACTGGCAGAGAAAGAACACAGGTATTATTCATTAACAACAAAAAAGTTAGCTGTGTCTCCCATTTTGCTGTTAAAATAAAAGAGGAAATTAAAACAGACAACAGTTCCATTCCAGCCATCCAATCTAGTAATCTGTGCAGACAGATTAGCAAAACCCCTACACCTGCAATTAGGAAACTGCAAATATATTTTTCTTTAAATCTTTTTGTTCATCTCCTCCCCACTGCAGTTTCTTGAAACTGTTTCCAGTGCTTGCAACCACAAAAAACAAAGCTGCACCGCCTTTTTCCACATGCTGGAAGCAGGTCCACAAAGTCCAAACAAACCAATTTGCTCAAATCAATTTATTAAACCACGGTTAACTACCACAATTTGCTTAAACTATGTTGCCAATACCACATGACATTGTCTCTATGTGTAGCACAGTTAAACATCTAAAATTTTAACCATAAAACTCATCTTGGTATATAAAAATTATAGTAATACACTAACATACTCAAAATGAAAGGACACCAACACTTTTCCTTATTTGCAAGAAATTATCCATCACAGAACAAGGTGCCTTACTGAGATTTTGGCTGAGAAACTCTTACCCTTTCCGTAATATCTCAGAATAGCAACTACTCTTGGCTGTGGCTCTTGAAGAGGGTTCTGTGCAGGGCCAGGAATTGGACTAGATGATCCTTGTGGGTCACTTCCAATTCAGTTTACTCTGTGCTTAAAATCAGAACCAAGTAGAGAAGCATCTTTTCCCAAGGTGAGACTTTTGTTAGGAGACAAATACCAATGTGTCAGAAAACCTTAACTGAAATTACACCTATGGATGTAGGACCACCTTCAGAGAACTAAAATCTGAACAATAGTCCAAATAATTGAAAAAAAATAGCAGTCAATACAGCTCACTAATACATTATCCAAAAAAAGTGTAGGAAAAAAAGAACAGATTAGGAGATTCTCATTATACTTTCAAAACTTCATTTCTCAATCTCCCGATGTAAACCAAGGATTTAATTTTAATATAAAATTAGTGCCCTATCAGATGAATAACAGAAATATAAATAAATCAACCTTGCAACTAGTCTAGCCCAGGGTTATATGTAGCTCTTCTAAATGAACAGAGAAGCACACACGGAATTCCCAATGCATTTAAAGAACCTACTGCTTGCAAGACACAGGCCTTCTTCACCCTGCTCAGAGTCAGATTTGAGCACATTATCTTCCAGCATATGATCCTTACCTTATGGGCTCTGCCCAGCCCATAACTCCACATAAATTCATAGGTTCTAAACAATGGGAGTTAGGGGATGAAAAATTTGCTCTGGGGAAGAAGGGATGGAAGACTTAAGACCTAATTACTGCAATCTTACAGAAGAATTAGTATCTCAAATGATAAAGACAAAGTAATCCAGACTGAGGGCAAACAAGCAGGCAGTAATTTTAGTGTCAGACTGTATCTGCTAGTAAACTAAGAAATGACTGCTTCAAACCAAGAACTCCAAAACATCCCTCTGGTTACAAGGCAGAGTTCCATGCTTCTTTAGCCCTTCATCTTCCCCATTACAAGGTCTGATCTTCACCAGCTCCAGTGTCTGATTTCAGCATTTTCTTTCTGATATTGTGGAGACAGATCCAGATTTCAGAGGTGGAAGGGACACAAGTTAGCCCACTATGGATGAAGTACACCTGCCCCAACTAAGAAACATTCCTCATGTATCCTCCCACACATGGCCAACCATCCACATCCTGCAAAGCTTAAGAAGAAGAACTACTCAGCAGGATCAGATTTGTAGCAGAAAGGTAGACATCAAAATTTTCTTCTCCTGATTAGATGTAAAGGAGAACAACGTAGAACATTTAAGGCTCTGAAAGGCTTAAATTAAAGACTCCTTGTTATTTAGTTCGTTCAGTTTATTACATGAAAGTTCATGTAGTGGGGAAACAAAGGAAGAGTGACACTTTATCATTGAAGGACCATTATTTTAAAAGTAATTCATGAAAAGAATAGTATGTATTGCAGAAAATACTTATGTAATAAAATATGCAGTACTATAGAACAAATACATTCTGCCAGTATACAGATTATGAGGCTGATAAAAATACTTCTATTACTTCTAAAATACTGTTTCTTCTAAAGACAGAATGTCATACCCATACAGCCAAATGTATTTGATAATTTTTATATCTTCAAGTAGGACTGAGATTATTCATTAGCTGGCTGAAGCCTGCACTATGGTATATACAACCTCCTGCAATGCTCCTTATTAACAAGTCTTTTGATCATGCAATTACTTTGTTTGCAAATAAGAACAGCTTTTTGTCATGAGCCATGGTAAGGTGCCAGTTTAACTCATACTGGAACAAGGAAGATGTGGGAGTAAGCCAAAAGTAAAACTTTGTAATACTAAACAGCAGGTTGCCTGCTGTCTTCAGCATTAGCATTTAAGTTCACTGCAGCTCAACTCATTTTGTATCAGAGGAGATTTATATCAAGCTGTGGGAAGGCATGTCAGCTTCTGGTTCTGCCTTACAGAATTATCATTAAGAACATGGATCATAAGAAGCAAAAAATAAAAGCAAATTTAGGGGAATATTTCATGTGCTACCAAAACTTGTAAAGGTTACCCTGGTGCTAGAATTACTTTCTAAACATCTTGCTCTTTGAGATACTTCCTTGAAAAGAAAGATTTTCATTTCTAATTGAGGTGTATAGTGAAATGGAATTCTATATAAATGCAAGCCAGTATCAAACTACATAATTTGCTTTGCCTTATGCCATTCTGAAGTAATATTTACTGTTCATTTGTCCTTTTGCTGCCTCCTTCTTCCGAGATCCCCAAAGGTGCCGTGCCAACTGCAAACATTCACAAGCACATTTTGACCACAGTATTAGATGTATTACATAACATTACTACTCAAATTGAGGGGAAAAGCACCTTGAGGATGAAACCTGGATAATTTACATCCTGAAAAAGATTTTCTATCTGGAAGGCAACTGAAAGCCCAAGTTTGCTATTTCCTCTCAGAATATTATTTTATTAATAGTAGACCTTATGATACACTGTTATATAAGCAAAAGTATTTTCAGTAGCATTGAAATATTTGACTATGCAATTACAGACATGTAAGGAAAAAAAACCCTCAAATTTTCTCTTTGTTCAAATATTTAGCTGTGAACATGCTTTTTCAAGCACAGCACAATTACTTAAAATTTCACTGCATTAAGACAGAACTTCTTTATTGGAAAACGTTTGACATCACTGAGTGAAAAAGAGCCCACACACAAAAATCCCTCCCTACCCTACTGCCTTCCACTGCTGTTGCACCAGCCCCATGCCTGTGACAAATTAACTCTACTGTGCATCCAAGTGAATTTCTGTTAGTGACTTCTTACAGAGGAAAGTAAAAACAGGATATTCAAGAGCTCTGCCCATCAGACAAAATCAGCTGCCATTCTGCTTAACTTCTACAACAAATGTCCTCAGACCCACAGGAGAGAAAAGAAACACTATTTGGCATTTAAACTTGAGGTGCCAGGATTCATTAAAGCGGAAAACAAGTCTGGATTGATTACTCCAATTTTCAAAGGTCACAAATTGCTAAGGTTTTTTTGTTTCTTTTAATGCATATTTAGTTGTTTTACCAGGCAATTGTTTTCAATTGTAAATTATAACCCCATATAATGGGTACTGCCTTAATTAGATTTTAACTGTATGCTAATCTGAAAGGGGGGGGGAGATTGTTTCATGCTTTCTTAAGGTCTGCTAATAAAGACTGCATATCCCATAAAAATACTAATTTAGAATCAACATAACTTTTTTAACTGAGTATATCCATGTGACTTAAAGGTGCAGAGCTTCCACAAACTATGGTCTTTTTGAAACATTTAAATTTCATTTGGAAGTACCATTTTTGCTTCCATTGCATGACCAGTGATTTATATCAACCATTTTCCAAGCAGTCATGGAGAGAAAAGTAATGCAGAGAAGAACATAACTACAGTAAAATAAGTAGACCAACTCAAAGGCTTCACCTGTGCTGTGTGGTTACAAGATGCAGCATTAAAATCAGTCTAGCTTGGGCTCAAAATCAAAACAAAGACCTTCCAGAATCAGCAGTAGAATACTTTTCCACCTTCAATATTTCACTTACTTTGCTTACAGACTCCCAAAAACCCATAACTCTCTTTTTTTCTTTCACAGATTCTACTGATAATTTTATTTTTAGTCCTAAAAAAATTTACCACATTGATGACCAAAGAAAAGATAGAAAGCTTATCAGTACAATCAGCAGTAAAATAACAGCTGTGCTATTTTCACTCATGACCTCATCTTTGGGGGGGGGGGAAATCTTTTTCATAAGTATTTCTTCTAAAAGGAAATAAACATTCTTCAGGCAGTAATGTCAAATGTAAGTAGAAATAGAAGAAATAAGGCCAGCACATGTAATGCATCCATAAAATTAGGAATTATTAACATCCAAACCAACCTCACCCTTGACTGTCAGACATGGGGGGGGGCATATCCCAACACCAGAGGAGCATTCAGTCAGAAGGGAGCAGAGGACAGCTGCACAGCTAATGGTGTGTGCCACTCCAATACCCAGTCCACTGCAGTCACCAGCTGACATACAGCCATCACTGAAAATTGCTCTAATTTGGTGGTTATCACCTATCTTGCTCATACCCTGGTAACACGAAGAAACATAAATATGTGCTTAAATATGCTGCCCACATCACACAAAAGCTGAAGGCTAATCTTACTTCCCTTACATCAATTACTCCAACAAAAAATTGGTATGGAGGCAGTTCTGTTGTTGAACCTGACCTTCGTACCAGCATCATTGTCTGCAACCACTGACCAAAATTACAGCATACAGACTGTTCCACTCCTTCCCATTGCTCAATTTCCCATGCACAGCTGTCAAATTTCATCTTTGGAGTTGTGATTAATATAAGTATTATCACATGGCTTAAAATGCATTTAAGGAAAGAAGTTTGGACTTAACTGTTTCAGAAAGGCCCTATGTTACAGCAGGGTTTACAACTCCTTTAAAGGTAAAGCTGTCCCTATACAGCACACACAGAACCTGTGAATAATCACTAACACCTCCTCATGCCTCAAAAACAGTTGAAGACCAAAGGTATAATAAGAGGCCAAAATAATACCCTTTCCCCCATTACGCATCAATTCAGAAGTTCTTCTGGAGCAAAGTGCATCTGAAGTTACTTCTGGAGGTTGATATGTTTACAAGTCCAGAAAGAGATCCATCAAAATGCTCAATGTGCTTTAAAATCTGAGCAAAGCTGTACAGGAATACCCAACAATGCAATGAGTTGTGGGAAGCAAATTAATTTTAATTTGCCAAAGATGCCCACCTGGAGTTGCCAGTCATTTCTACATGTACACTGGAACTTCAAAGAGCACCACTGTGAAAATATACATTCCTCTTGAAGATGCACACCTAACATCCATCTTAGAGAAAACTTACTTTCCGCGCTGAGCGGCATTTAAGGCACTATACCCATGACTTCTGTTTTGGCTTTTGTTTTGTTGATTGGGTTTTTTGTTGTTGTTTTTAGCTTGAAAGGCACTTTACCCTTACTAAAGCAAATTGCTCCTTTCCATAGTGCACTGTCAGTGACAATCCTGCATACTAAAATGGTATTAAGTCTTCACAATGAGATTTATTGTTGATGCCCAGAAACACATCTGCAAGAAAGGGTTTATTCAGAACTAGGTTTTTACATTAAAATAACAATGTTCATATTCCTTCTCCCTCACAGCTGCTGCTGATTACAGGTTCAAGGTGAAACATTAGCAGAGGCTGGTTCTACAATACAGACCTTTTTATTTAACTGTTTACCTTCTGATCTGACTCTTGGCATCTGCAGTTTATGATCAACAAACACTTCTAAAAGCTTTCATATTTTTATTACAGATACAGGCAGAAATAGTTCAACAGAACGTAGGGAAAAAGCCCTTTGTGCTCATCATGGGACTGGCAGTCTCTGAAAACCTTCCTTGCCTACTTCACCCAGCAATAGGCAGAGTGCTGATGGATGGGAACTTATCATGTCCTCTGGTGATAATAACTAGAATTTCCCACGGTTAGACACACACCTGTGCCCAAAGTCATCCCATGCAACACTGCTGTGCTTTCTGCACGTGGTCGTGTGCCACTCCAGTGTGCTGGACAGACTAATTTCTGAAGCTCTCAATGAAGCAAGCATATGTTCTGCTTTTAGGAATGAAAGGACTCTAGAGTTTAAGTGCACCATTTACAACACATTGGAAAAAAGCATTTGTTTGATGCACATGCTTGCCTTTGAACGTAATTTCTGACACTAGTGTTGCATCAACAGTGTTCACCATCAACTGGATAAAAGAGTAAATAGAACTGATAAACAATTAGCAATTTTTTTTCTGATTAATTTAACACCTGTTGGAAGGGAACTCTGGCAGTCCTCTGGTCGTACCCCCTACTCAAAGGAGAGCCACTTACTGTAGGCTGTTCAGTGCTGCACCCAATCAGGTTTTGAATATCTTCAAGGATGGAGAGATGTCACAAACCCTCTGGGCAGCCTGGTCCAGTGCTCAGCCACCCTAAAAAGAATAAATCTTTACTGCATTCAAACAGATTTTCCCTTATTTCAGCTAGTGCCCACTGCCTCCCAGCCTGTCACTGGGCACACTGAGAAGAGCATGGCTTCATCTTTACTCACGTCCCCATCAGGCCATTACACACATGATAAGATCCCTTTGAGCTTCCCTTCTCCAGACTGAACACTCCAGCTCTCTCAGCCTCTCCTTGTATGTCATTTGCTCCAAGACCTTTGCTCCTCTCCATGACACTTTGCTGGACACAATCCACTCTCTTGGAGTGAGACAGACAGCACTAGACACAACCCTCCAGCTGGGTCTCACCAGGGCTGAGCAGAAGGGAGCAGCAAAAGTGAGCATGTAATTTTAACTAGATTCAGTGCTGCACACACACTTCCCACACGACTGAGGGAATAACCTGCCTAACAGAGAGAGAAATCCTTCCTCACACTTCTGAACTACAGAATTTGAATTTATACTTCAAAACGCTGTCAACTCATTAAATTCACATTGCTGGGAAAGTAAAACCACTTTCGTCCAGAGATGTAAATCTGAATTAGCAAAATCTCTGGGCTTGTTACACAACCTATAAAGTAAAACACAATCACAATTGTCCTTTCACTTATCCAAGCTTATCATGCTGATGCCAAAAGTGTGGCAAGGTATATTTATACAGTAACATAGACTTACAAAACAAAAGCAACAATTCATCTATAACTATTATGACCTCCAGCCTTCAGAACTGCCAACACAATAGCATCAAATCTACCCTTGGAGACGTTTACTAATAGTAAATAAGAAGAGTAGCTAACAAGAAACCTAGAGGAATCCATTTTTACATTGTATATATATATATATATATAAATTACACACATATCCATACACACGATTCTAAAAAGAGGCCCAGTTCATCTTAGATCAACTTCTGAGTACGCACAGGAGTAAATATATCTAAAGTTTGAAATTCTTCCTGAGGTGATTCATTTGTTTTTACCATGTGTCTTATGCAATGGGATCTATACATCAGGACAACAAAACAGCTTTTCTTTGTGCAGGCAGAACCTAGTGTGCTGTCAAGGCTACTGAAACATGAGCAGAAACAAAAAGATTAAAAACACTTTTTGAATGAAAGATACTAGATTTAAAAGAAGGACTTTCTGCCTTTTTTTTTTCTTTTTTTGGAAAAGGCTGAACTCCACCTTATCAGATCACAGTTCAAGTCTTTGTACCACAGGTGTACGTAGGACCCTGCATTATAAAACACTGAGATAAAGAGCATTTCTAAAAGAGCACCAGGGTAGATTTTAGAACAAACCCACTTGCACCTCAACATGAATACAGGTTCAGGCTGCCTTTTTAAAAAAGCTGGACTTCTAACTCCATATAACTTCAAATGTCCTAATCCTAAACATTTTAGAATACAACTGAAAAAAAAATAACAAAGGCAAAACACATCCAATTTTTATACTGGAAGGAGAACTCTCTCTGAAGCAATGTGAATCAGGAGAACCATTTTGTGAATCAGGACTGTGTATAACACCATACAAATGGATGCCTAGAATATTCTTGACAAGAAATGCTGCAGTGACATGCATTATCCTACCCAGGAGAACATCAGCTAAATATGCATCTGGTTACCATCAAGTAGTTGTCCTTTTCAGGATTATAACATCTTCTTTGTCACCTCTGACAATACACGTTTGTATAGAGAGATATCTCTCAGCAAAAGTTCTCAACTACAGCAATAGGCAAGTGCCAGCTCACTCTGTCCATGCATTGGGAAAGACATTTCTTAGTGGGACACCATCAGTTTGCACACAGCCTCATATATCATACACACACCAATCTCATACCCATTCTGGCTTATTTCTGGCTCCAGTTGTGCACCAGGAACCTCAATGCGAAAAAAAAAAAAATTGTTTTGTACCTATTCTTATTTTTTTTATATACTTTACTTACCTTTTTGCTGTCTTTAGGTTTTTCCACATATAGTTATGAAATACTAGCTAGTAAAAAATCCCCTTTTTCTAGCAGTTATTCATGAAGTTGGAGTCGAAAAATAAAAATGCATGAGCCTTTATGCCTTCTTTGCCAGCTCTTAAAATCCCAGTGTTAAGTTCTTCATGTTCAGTAGAAGGTTGCAATTATAAAGCAAGCAGGAGAAATTATTGCAAGTTCAGGTAAAACACTGCCAATGAAGTTCAGCCAAAGCAGAGGGTATTTTCAGGTCCAATCCCAACAGTATCTACCTGCCCTCCTCCCCCCAGTCCCCTGCCACCATTTCTTGTTCTCAGGCCCATGTACCTGTATGGAACTGATAGTTCAGTTCAGTGGCAAAGAGGAAGTGTTTTAAAAAATTATTAATTCCTCAACAGTTATTAAGTACTCCCAAGCAGTTACTCAATAGACAATGGACTCTCACTAGAAGAACACTATTTTTAATATACATACTGCTGATATTCTTCTTTGTGTTATAGGACCTTTGGGTACAAATTTGAATTTGGCTTCTCCCCACTTTACAGAAAGAACAAAAATGATGTCAAACACCTTTTTGTTCAGGTATAAAACTTGCTGCTAGAGACTAGCTAGAACACTGAAGTTTGAAGGCACAGCCTTATTAAATATTAACATTCTGCTGGATTTTTATATTCCATTTCAATATATTTGTGGCCAATAACCATCCATCTCCCCTCACTTGCAGAAGCTGAGCAGGTGTGCAGGTAGCTGGTTACCAAGACAACATACTGGCAAGGGATTAGAGCAGACACTTGTATGTGTATAACTCTGAATAATGCAAACACTGTTAAGTGATACATTTTTCATTATTCGAATATCACATGATGTTTTATGCTATTTAATATTTTTTTGCCTGTTGAACATGCTCCCGTTAAGAACTCAATTCAAACCTCACAAGCAAATGTAATTATAGTTTTATTATAACAATGAAAATACCACTTTACGCATTTCTTCCATGAGTTCAATAAGCAGTTATAGAAACATCTGTTCCATTTCCTACATCTCACATTTAGAAGAACTAAGCACCAAGAAAACAGACATTTATAAAAACAAAAGTGAGAGGAAGAAATGTATCAGAACTCTATCAGATATATAACCACTTCACCAAGAAGGCTGAGTACTTTGACAAGGCGTGTCTTTGCAGCAATTCTCGCCTCATTGCTCTAGAGACAGATACCAGTCCTTTAGCAATGTCTTAAATTCTGTTTTGTTAAACTGTGGAAAGTGCTGCAGAACATTTTAAAGTGTTGTATCAACAAACTATGAATTACAATGTTAAGCAACAACCTTTAATAAAAGAAATGAGCACAGGTAAATAGAAACCGCATTTTAAAATGCCTTTATGCTCTTAGAGACAATTTGAAATGCACCTATTCAAAACAAAACCTTTAAGAGATTTGAATATATATCACCACATCCTAATTTTAATGCTTAATTTTTGTTTTACCCATACTGCCAGAGGACAGAAAACCTGTGGCTTTCTCCATACTTCTCACAGTAACAGCACATTTCAGCTGCACCAAAATGCATCGAGAAAAGCACAAAATAATGAGAAATGGCTCTTTTTGATCCACTACATACAAGATCAAACAGCTGCATTTTATAATTCAGCAAACCTCAATCTCCACTTTACCCATGACAATCATCCATAATATGAGAGGGAGAAATGCTGAAGTTTCCTCATGTAGATGGAAAATGTTAAGTGCTACTGTCATTCTGTTTTCCACAACACGAAGGAGAAAGAGATACAAGAACCTTGTCCTTCAACAGGTATTGCTAGGAGTGAAAGTAGGAGCAAAAGGTTCAAGTGCCATCACTTCAAATTTGTAGATTTTAAAATGAACAAGATAAAACCTGATGTATTTTAATGGATGCACCTGGGCTTTTCAAAGACAAAGAAGAACAGAAAAGACAAGTTCATGTGCTTTTCATCCTCCTCCTGTACTGTAACTATTTCCTGCTATAAGCAAACTGCCTACCCTTGCCCAAAAATGTAGCAACATTTATTCTGCCTCAACAAACATTTTCAGGTATGCTTCCGAATCAGATCTCCAGAAAATACTTAATTACTTAGGTTTTATCTCATTTCAAACTTTTCACTGAGCTCAGAAGGTACAGAGGAACCTGGTGGGTATTATAAGCACTTCTAGTAATTGGACATATCCTCCTTTGAAATACCTAGTTGCTAGACAACTCACCTTTCCTGGTGCCTCTCAAAGTCCTGCTAAATGCAAAGATGCCTTCGAAAAAACCTGCACACCCAGGATCCAGGGGTAGGAGGGAATTAAGAGTAGAACCTCAACAGCTGAGTATTTAAAAACAGACTGAAGCTGCTGAAGTTTGTGGGGGTGAAGAAAGTGTTTATGTATTTCTCAGAACTGTGGCTTTAGGGCTTTCAATATCACAAAGTCAACAAAAATTAGACACTGTGAACTTGAAGAGCCTTAGTCTAGATCTCCATAGATGAAAAATGCAAACCCTGGAAGCACTTCAGCACAGGTGACTGATCACTGGAGAAATCCCATTCAGTTCAATGAAGCAACTTGCGTGGACAAAATGATGCTTTTAATTAACTATTTCCAGGATTTGCATTTTTAATTTTGCTGCAGACTGCTCAGAAAAGATGAGAGACTCAACCTGTCAACTGCTTAATTAGACTGGGTTTCAATTCTCAGACTAGCTTCCTCCTAAGAAACAGCCATCTGTTTCATGTTGCAAACTCCCTTAATGTCTCCCCTGGCTTGATACTGAATTCAAGATAAATACTTGTTAAAATCAAAGATCCAACCATGCAAAGACACTCTCATAGGTTTAATGCCTCCATAAGCTCACTGAAGTCAGAGACTTTACAGCAGAATTTTTTTTTTCACCCCACAGCCCTTCCCTGCCTGGACTGGACTCACTACCCAGTAAGTAGGGATGACAAGACACAATAGGGATAATCAAAATTCCAGACAAAATGTATTGAAATATAAAAATCTACAATTCTATGTCATAGTGCAATTTTTAAAGAATCAACTCGTTCTCTGCTCCTATTGCTTTGCACAGGATATTTGTTTTTAACAGCAAAACAGTGGTATAATCCACAACTAAATTCTCTTGTCACTAGAAGCTAGACCAGTATGTACCTCTTGACCCACCACAAGCATAAAGTGCTGGAAAAACGTCAGCAAACAGCCAGATGCTCACCTGGCTGCTTGCTCACTGCTCTTCAGCAGGAAAGGGGGAGAAAACAGGATGACAAAGCTTGTAGGTGGAGATAAAGGCAGAGGTATTGCTTACCAATCACCTTCACAGGCAAGACATCTAACAGATGAAAACTCCTTCAATTTATTGTCAAGAGAAACACAGACAACCATTAAAGCAGCATCCCTCCTTCCCCTTCCAGACTCAGTTTGGCTCCTGACACTCCTCCACCCCCCGAGTAGCACAGGGGAAACAGGGGCATTACAGTCAGTACACAAGAGTTTCTCTCTGCCACCCCTTCCCTCTTCTCCCTTGCTCCAGCCCAGCCTCTTCCCAAACACTGCTGTTCCTAAAGAAAACCTTTGTCTGCAGCGTGGGGCTCCTCCTCAGGCTATAGTGTCTGCTAAGGTACCAGGTACCATCTTCCTCTCCCCTTCCTCCTTCTTCTCTGGCCTCTGTTTCCCTCTACTCTTTGTCACACTTTTCTCCCTCCTCCTTTTCCTGTCTGGCAACTTTTGCCCCTTTTTAAAATAGTTTTTTACAGAGGTGCCACACTCGTGGCTGATGGGCTCTTCTGTGTCCTGCGGTGAGTCCACTGGAGCTGGCTATGTCCAGCCTGGGGCAGCCTCTGGCCCTTCTCACAGAGACCACCACTGTAGCTCACCACCCTCTAAACTCTCCAGGGACACCCTGAAGTGCAATACCAAACACCTGTAAGCTCTTGCAAAGAGATGGAGATTGAACAGTACATCGAAGTCACAAATCTCTGCCAGAAATCAAACACTGTGACATCGCCCACAAGGAATTACAGATTAGAGTGGGGCAAGAGAGGGAAACCACCCTTGTGATATAACATAAAGCTCTGGGGATGTTAAGAAACAAAGTAAGAGACTTACATCTCTTGAAATAGGACCATAAAGAAAGCCACTTCATTTTAGCTCTTAGGGATGAGGGAGAAAGTTTACTGAAATCAAAACCCACTCATCCTCACAATATAACCACAATTTCTCTACTGAGTTTACAGCAGTAGCTCTGCAAAAGGCTAAGCAGTGCTGACCTCAGCAGCAGCACAGAACTGTTTGTGCTGGAGAGATCACAGGGCCCTGGAATAATTACCCACTCTGCTCCAGCTACTTCAGAGACATTGCTTTATGAGATTTTGTGATTCTTAACCTTTATTTTATTGTGCTCATATCATGATCAACGATGTAGGTTTTAGGTTGGTGCACTCACCCAAGTGTTTCTCCTTCCACCTCTGCTGTTGTTGAACTCTGGTCTCTAAGATTTCTTCATTAAACAGCATACATTTGTATCAATATCCACTGCATTTGCCTACAGCATTTCCCTTGCTAAAGGGGGCTCTCTCACATGCCTTCAAAGAGGGGCTTTCAAAGATGTAACATAAACATGACTCTGTTCAATTTAATTACAATGGAAAGAGATATTCCCCATGGTCCTGGCAATCCAAACATTATAGAGCAGAGACTTCAAGTAAGGGCTAATCTGATTTAAAAAAACTTGCTGGCAAACACTTTCAGTTGAAGCTTCCACAAGTCCCCAATATATTATATTTCATTTTCTTGAGGTCATATATGTTATCTATTTAAGAATCTAATTCCTCATTTTTAATAATAAACCTAAAGCATTTAAACTAACAGCTTTAAAACATTCAATACCACCAACAGCCACCCTATTAGTCATTATCACACACACACACAGCTGCTTGTACTAACCATGATGGCCTCCAGTAAACAAACTGGAAGAGAAATTAAATTTTCACACTAATATAAATACAACTCAGCAACTTCTCTTTCATAAATGATATTGTTTATATATCAAAGTGATATTTCTCAGGCAAAAGAAATTATAATATCCAATACTACCCCTTTTCCATACATTTTGTGTGGGTATTTTGTTTTGTTTTTTAAATCAAAGCACTGCCGTAATTTGATCTTCTAATTTATTACCATAGCCTGAAACTTCTGAATTGCAAACCACTAAGTTCTGCATCCTGCTGTTGATTCTTCTTTAATGAAAGAGAGTAAACATTGCTGTTCATCCTCTCCAGCTTTTCAAATACCTTTTACATAATCAACCTCACAGTTCTATTGAATCCTGCAGAGTTAAACTGCAGGATTTCTGATAAGGTTTTTTATCAAATCCAGTGCCACTCCAGAAACTGAGCATTAGTGGTGTTTACAAAACCTCTCCACCATTTCCTCCCACTAACAGCGGAAAAAAAATATAAGCCAACTATAAAATCTAATTGTCTTCCATAGTTTCAGTGTCTGAAAATGGAACAATTGCAGTTACTTCAAATCTCTTTCTTCACGGCAAGAGAGAGTTACAGACACCCATAAAGGTATTCTTTTCAACCAAGAGCTCTTATAAGTACTGTTTTTCCTGGACATCCATTTCTGTCAATGCACACACAAAGATGATGGGTCCCACAGCACTCACAGTGACAATTTCTCCTCATGTTTCCCTAACATGTCTCACCTAATCATCCATAGGTACAGCTAATTTATTTTATAGTTTTGGCTGAGAAGAGTGGCTAAAATGTAGTCCGCTTGAAACTGAGGCAGTATGGACAAAAAAAAAAAACCAACAAATTTAAAAACCAAATAAGGATGTCAACTCATTCCTGAAGGGGTATGGTAGGGCTCCTAGGTGCATACATTCTGAAACTGTGTTTTGATACTCAAATGGAAAAACAAGTAACTGCACATTTTCTGCATCCACAATCATCCATTCCTCATACTCAGATTCAGCACAGACTTAAAACTCCCCAACACTCTACAAAAATCTCCAGCTGTAGAGCAGAACAATGGAAGACACAAATCTGGGGAGGAACAAAAAGAGTCAGGGATCAAGGACACAGCCAAATGGGCATGGAGGACCTGCAGTAGCAGGGAGTTAGTTAAATTTGCTTTCTGTGATGATTCTCGATATAGACAGACATCTAAGATTGTACCTACAGTGAAAAAACTGGCAAAATCTTATTTAGGCCTGATGGCTCCCAGTAAGCAAGCCACAGAATCGTGAAGCATAGGTAGACTTTTTGTAATATTATCATGGTACAGAAACACATAATAAAACATTTATTCCTTTCCCAGATACTAAGTAAATAGGTAGCTAAAAACACATAGCTTAAAGCTCTGGATATAGGCTTCCCCCCTACTTGCCAGAACATACCGAATGTCATCTTAAAAAAAAAAAAAAAATGCCATCACACAAACACATACATCAGCCTTGGTAAGGCAAAACAGGCACCTGCTGCAGATGTAGTTCCAGCTAATCCAACCTACCTTTGTGTTATAGGGTCTGCAGCTTGCCCTGGGAACACTGCTTTCCCAGCTGGTTACTTTGGGAATTAATTGTTTTAAAAACTGATATTAGACTAGCAGGGTACCAAAACTTTAAGGAAAAAAGCTGTGGCTTTCTGAGCAAAACCACAACGTACATGGAGCCAGCTCAGATTCATAGCATCTCCTGCCCTCATTTAGTCCTAACAGGTTGGTTCTGATGCCTGCAAAGACACCAGTGGATCTGCACTTCAGCACACCAGTTCTAGGAATATTGGCTAACTTGGCATTAGCATAGCACAAAAATATGGATTCATTTCAAGTCTAGTGCTCCATCCTAACAAACACCCTCGTCAGCCAAGCAGCTCTTTGTGGAGCCAGCCACATCATCCATCAGGACCTACATGGTCAGGCAATGCCCAGAAGCAGCAGTACTGCTGAGATTACTTCAGAAGAGCTTAGCCCAGCCTGAATCTCACTGCACTGGTGTTACCCTGCCAGAACTGAGCAGGTTCTTCACAAGGCCAGCTCTGCTTTCAGTCTTTTCTTGTCTGCTCACACGCTGGCAGCTGGGGCTCGACTGTATCCCTGCACCAGGACAAAAGATGTGGACATCTTCCTCCATGCCCAGCACTATCTCCTCAGGTCACCAAGTGCTTCGGCTTCCAGAGTGCTACAGTTTGTCAGCTGGATGGTTCACAGGGAGTGCATCTTACACATGGCAGCAGACACGGATCTCTGAGTAAATCTAACAATGACAGCACACCACATACAATTTTATCTGTGCCCTTGTTTAATTTCTGTGCTTCCACAGAAGCACTAGAAGAAAACTAAAAATACCTCCCTGCTGCTTTGCAGTTTGAATCTTTTTCAGAAGATAACAAAGAGTCCATGAATTGTCCACACAGAATTAAATTGGTGCAGTTTAGATTGATTCAAAACTCACTGTATAGTTACATCCTTGGCATGGAGCAATTAGAGCTAGCTAAAATTTTTCAAAACCCACGCTGCTTCTGCACCCACTCCAAGACTGGGTCACTCTTTGTTGTGTGAACTATCTTCAGAAAGAAAAAGATGACATTGAAAGCCTGCAAAGCTCCTAATTGCTAGACTTCTAAAAGAAACTAGAAAGATAGATCAATTTAAATTCTTCCCCCCGAAAAAACACCGTAAAACTCTGGGGTTTATTATATGATCTGTGCTGCTGGCAATGGAATTACTCTGGAATACTTCAGAATTATTGAGCCTCTTCCTCAGTAGGGGACAAAAAGCCCAATATTAAAAAGTATCTAGCTTCATATTAATTATATGCTGTACCTACAGTATGTAATACTTTTTACAGTAATATTATTGTCTTCTCTTTATTATCTAAAAGACAACCTACATCATCCTTCTGCTCTCCCACAGTCCTTTTCTTTACTTCCACAGATTTACCAGAAAAGCAGAGACCCTTCAAGATATGTGTGAAGTGATGCTGAATTTCTTGAAGGAAGCAGTGACAGAGCTATTATACCTGCTTTTACCCCAAGGGAAGAAAGTCTGGTAAGAGAAAGGTCCAACACAAGATAACTTCAAGGAGAAACCGTAAAAAGAGATTTTACACAATGAAAAGGGTAACTGCTGAATGTGTTCTGCTGTCCTAACACTCACAAGCACACGTGTCCTCAGAGTTCATGAGACAGACAACAGGTAACAGCAGTGTTGCTGAAGATGAACCAGACTGCTAAGAGAATATAGAGAATGAGACAGTCTTTCAGACACATTTCAAATACAAAACCAAACAAAAAGAAAAATTGCCAATAAAACAAAAACCCACAACATCAAAGAAACGACCACAGTAAGCACATGAAAGAATCATTAAGTTCTCCACTGGTAGGTCAGACTTCATTTTGAATGTACACATACCTCCCAAAATAAATTACTATTGCCACTCATTTTCAAGAAAACCCAAACTGATGTTGAACATCAGTGGAGCACACACATGACAGCTAATAAGAATGAGTTCTCAGGGATAGAAATTACTGAGATAGAAGCAAAATCCAAAGAGCTTATTGCTGTCAGGTCTGGGTGGCAGAACAATCTTAATCACAGAACACCCAAAGAACTGGTACATGAAATTTTAAGTCTGATAGCACAGATATTAAATAAATCCATCAAATGAGGGAGTACTGCATGGCTGAAGAAAGCTAAATATGGTGCCTATACTTGGAAGGAAAGAGGAGGGAAAAAAAGTCATTTTGGTACCACAGACACATCAGTCATCTACAGATAGCACTCAGATCTTGGCAAAAGAATGGAAAATAAAAGCAGATCAAATACATTACAGAAGACTGATCATGGCATACTAGTCCAAAACGTCTCTTTTCTATTTTATTCCCACAAAAATGTGAACAAAATTGTTTGGATTTTAATAAATCATTTGGCAAAGCACTACATAGGCTAAACTGGAAAAAGTGGGAGAAGTCAGCAAAAGTATAAGATACATAAATCAGATAAACTACTTAAAAGATAAACAAGAGCACGGGGAAATTACCAGGCAGAAAGCTCATTACTGAGGAAGTTCCTTCAAAGTGGTCTTTCAGGACAGAGTTGAACATCAGAAGTGAAGAAAAGCATGTCAATGAACACAGAACAAAGTTTGGCAGTGCAAGATACAGTGACTGTAAGAACTGTGAGTGTAGGATGATTCCAAACTATCACTGTGGCTCCATCCTGAGACCAGGAAAGTGCAGCCAAGAGAACTGATGATGCTTTCAGAACTGTTTTGGAGGAGGACCCTGACACTGGCCAGAGGCTTGAGGTAAGAATCTAAACATTCTAAAGACCACAAGTTTTTTTGCAGCAGACTTAGGTCTTCAATCTCCAGAAACCTAGGTTCCATTAAAAAAATCCCAAAAACTAGAATACTCAAATTGAACCTGGTCACCTGGTACTGATCTTTACACTGTGGTAACTCTGTTGTTAACAGTCTGCCAAGGAGGAAGCTCAAAGTTACATCAGGTGTGTCTACAGAGGCACACTGTAGAAACAACTCTGCTGTAAGCATGCTCATAAGGTAAAAGCCATGCCTTTTCATGTAAAAAACACTGTGATTTGCCTAAGCCAAAATTAAAAACACAAAGCCATCCTTCAAACCAGAGGCCACAAGGAATGCATGGCCATTTGTTAATACAGGAACAAATCACTTTAAACTCAAATGACAAGGATTTGACTTCTAAAGGGTTTGGTTCTAGACCAGCTTTTCAGTAAAAGGAACCATGGGGAATTGTTTTAGTGATGTGAGGGTGAAGCCAAGCTGCTTCTGAGGAGAAGCTTCACCTGCAGAGGACTTTATGCTGCACCTGACAGAGTCAGCAGAGACTGAACCTGTTGATGGGGTAGAATTGCCCACCAGCTTCACCACCAAACCAAGCCACATCTGACCAAGCCATCCCACTCTCGCCTCTTCTTTTTCCTCTGCTTGAGTGTGTCACTTACCTGTTGATGGCAATCCCTTGGGACTGGGACTATGACTTTTAAGGCGTACATATGGTTCCTGATAGGAGCCCCAGCAAAGCCTCAAGGCTTTACTAGACACGGTCAGAAAAGTTGCAGCCACGGATAAAGAAGTGAGGCTTAGCAGGTGGGCAGGATCTATGAGGACAAACTGTGAATCTGATGTCTAACGCAGCAGTGCAGGGGGAATTTAAAGCTGTTAGATCTGTTGAGCTGTTAGATCACATAATTTGTATTTGCAGCCTCCTGTATGGAGCTGGTAAAATTCATACTACAAACTCAATCACATAAAATATTAATCAAAGAATTAATATTTGAAGACAAGGAAAAAAACTCAAGACAATTCCTATTTTGAACAACTTCCAACTTATTTAAATCACGTCTCAGGTTTACATCTACTAATAACAACATGTTCTCCCAAAACAATGCAAGAATGGAGTAAATATATATAAAATTAAAGCTCAAACAAGGTACACAGGAACACTTTACAAAACAAAAATATAAACATCATTTCAATCTCAGTGCCAGCAGACACCAACCTCTGCGTGACAGAACTCAAAGTGCAAATGTGGTGGCAGTGCCTGTCTTATGCAGACCAGCAGAAATCAACGTGCAAAACCTGGTACCCAGCCCCTGCTCCAAAGACAGACTTTAGGCTCTCACAGGGATCCTTTCCTCATGCTCATGTAGCTCTTTATAGAAACCAGGGAAGGAATAAGGCTTGAGGACCTAAAATGAGGTTCAGAGACGTCTCTGAGCAACCACAGCATCTTCCAGTAGAACTCTTATCTCTTCCAAGGCAACTTCCTTTCCCACCCTGAGTCACCAGGGCCCATGTCCAAATTCCTTCTGTTTGCTTGCTTCCTTCCTTCCTTCCATCTTTCCACCTCCTGACACAGCCTGGCATGTATTTCATCTGCATTTAAATAACCTGCTGGTCACTAGGTACTTTGGAAACAGAAGCTCCTTTTCCAGTTCAGGATGCAGTTTAACCAGAGCCTGCAGCAACAAGGAACTGCTTAGGGAGGTCTGCTCAAACACAATAATCCTGGACTGCAACATTCCTGCTTGCTCAGCAAGGATGGAACATCCGCTGCTTAATTGCACAGAGATGACAGGTAAGCTTTCAGAATTTTATTACTGACGCATTTTTCAGAGACTTCTAAACTTGGCAAGAACTAAATAAAGGAAGCAGAGCATTTTCCTCTAAAAAATGCCGACTTCTGCCAAACCTACCCTGCAATGCCATGACAGAAGGGGCTTTTGCAAGTGACAAAACAATACATTTTTTCGCACACATTCATCTTCAAAAATAACCCTAAACATTTTGATGAGGCATCAAATAAAAAGGCAGGTGGCATGAAAATTTTCAATACTAATATTTAAGACTTTACTGCAGCTTACCAGGAGGGAGCTCACAGAACTGACCAAAAAAAAAAAAAAACCAAACAAACAAAAAAAAAAAAAAAAGAGTATTCCCATTTTACAGTTCAATAAGCCAAATTATTTTGATGCCCTGAGTCTCATATCACACTCACTTCAAAAAACTGACTACATGGAGAGCAAAAGGTGTTTACTCTAGCAGAAGCATCACAGACCATTTCAGATTAGGATAACTTCATAGAGAATGCTTTCTTTTTAATTTTGGAAAACATTCAATAAACCCAAGAAGGGTTATCTGGTACAGATGAAATCAGAATGAAATTTTAGGCCAGAAAAAAACATAATCAGCACCAAGAACTACTTTCAACTTTGTGTAAGCCACAAACAGAAGGCTTAGAGAACAGAAACAGCAGCTCTATCAGCTCCAGTGGGAGCTGCAGTCAGCAAAAAATGCTAACTCCATTGTATTAAGGGGGTGTGGGGGGGGAAGGCACATTGACTAGGATGTAAACATTGTGCACAAAAAACTGATCGTATATGCCAGCCTGATAACCAGCAGACTGGTTCTTTCAGAGTACTTGAAATCACAGTAGCATGCTGAACACACTGCTTTGACCAAACTGCAGTACTGCAAAACCTACACACTGAAGAAGGACCAAGGCAGGCCAATGTATATTACACTAAAATTCCACTCATGAAGGGACAAATTTCTCCCATTTGAGCGGGGTTAGGCTATGTAACACTAAATGTAAGGATGAGCAGCCTAAGCAAGTGTTTCCATTTTTGATGGCAAGGTTAGATATGAAGCAGCACTAGAGGAAAGAGCTTAGCAATGACAGCAGCACCTGCACTGTACAGAAAATGGAAACAAAAAACTCTTCATTGCTGCTGGTGATTGCATAGCAAGAAGTTCTTGCCCACAATATATCGAGTTAGCCAAAACTAGCCTCTCTCCCAAATTAATGTCAGCTGGCTGAAAAAATAGACCTTGCAGTCTGACAGAGCTCCTCTAGTAAATTCTGAGCCCAGCATGAGTTCAACCACCTACAGCACAGAGCCCAAAGAATTCAAGGAGGCAGTAGTTGGAGTACTGCTCCATCATTTCAGGCATGCACGAGGAGGCTGCAAGTAATGGTGAGCAGCCAGAGGAAAATGAGAGGTACTGAAGTGTAAGGGCAACTGGGGAGTGGTGGGTGATGAGCATCAACTTCAGTGAATAGGTGGAGAAAACACTGTAGGAAACCACACTCCATTGACTCAAATAGTCACAAATTATTGTTTATTTAGTTGTAATTATGTCCCATCCAATCCAAACTTGCTGTGGTGAGGGGTGCAGAGAGAAGGGAAGAAATATAACTTTCCTTCTATACCCCACTCCAAATGCCTCTGCATCCAGCCTCTGCTTCTCATGCATGCAGCCTTTCCCACCTTCAGTTCTCTTCATGATGTAATTTAGGCAGTTTTATATGGATGTAAGAAAAACAAGGCTGCAGGAGCACACAGGTGGGACTCTCACATCTAATAACTTCTCAAATATTACTGCAAATCCCTTGCCATTCTCTCCAGAGACATCTTACTCCACTTATTATTTCATTTCCTGTTTGTTCCATTGTAAGTTTCCTTTTACTTAATTTCATGCAGCTTGGCAGAATAACATCAAGCAATTAAAATGAGGCACATATAACACTCACAAAAATACTGCAGAAGTCTCCAATGTTCTCTACATTGTCTGAATTAATTCACATTTCACATATACTGGCCTACATTGCCTCTTTCACTCAGCTCTCTGCTCCCATTAGCAGACATTATAGTTAAGTTATGTAATTGAATCATTATTCATCAGTAAAACATCTACTTACCCACCAGTTTTATACCTTCAATGTCTCTCATGGTAGACTCAGCCAAGAGATGAGTCCCAAGGCAGGAAAAATCTCAGCAGCAGGAATGCAACCATTGATCCTGGCAGTAGGTTTTTGCTCACTGTAGAAATCACTGCAGAAATTGCTCCTTGAGTTTGGGACCTCACCACACAAAAACATAACCTTTAATTTGAAAACAAAACACATTCCCTGTTCTCACAGTCATGAAATCACCAACATGGATCAAATGAAATCCAGCACAATATCATCTTCCCTACTCCGGAGACATCCTGAGCAAATCTGAAAAATTAAGAACAGAGTTGTTCAGCTAATCAAGTTGATTCAGAAGCCTAAATGAGGGAGGGAGGGAGGGCAGGTGGGGAGGTAGAAAGATCTTAATCAATTTTGTGTCCCTGATGAGCTACTCGGGCACATCCAGTTAAAATTGTCAATCTAAATTCCAAACTACTGAACTGTTCACCATCATTTACAAAGTTGTAAAAAGTCAAAACTCTTTCCAACTCCTCTTCCACCACTCAGTAGTGTAGTTAAGCAGTGTCACTATAAAAGCATAGCATCTTGGCAATACAGCATACAGAAAAATTATGTGAAATGCAATTCAGTTCAAAAGTTTCAAGCCTCTGTTTATATGTTGCACTCCTCTAAGTATCTGTCTTGCTTTTCCATTAGAAGTTGCTAAATGGTTTTTAGTTTACTGCAAAATTGGACCAGGGTATATGTTGTGCCTTCTATCACATCTTTGCAGCCCTGTGCTGGTGAGCCAAAAACTTCAGCACAGTAGGCCACGAGGAAATTTCCACTGCAAGTCTAATTTTCCGAGCAATCGTGCAATATAGAACAATTGCTCTGAACACTGTGTTTCAAACTATCATGCACTTATTCACTCAGTCCTTACAAAAGCACAGTTAAAACACTCACGAGAGGTTTAATTTCTGAAGCCACTAACAAATAGGATCATCCGTAACTTCAAATCCCAAGGGGGACACCACATGCACTGCACTATTTCAGGCCAATTAGCATGTTGTTTGGGAATTAGCTCTTAAAACAACCAGCGCATTGCATCATGAAAATAACTATTTCCCAGTTGTTCTAATGAATACAGAAGAGGAAACTGGAACAAATCCTGAGCTGGTATAGATCCATCTACTTCGGCTGAGCTCTGTTACAAATTATTTCAGCTTTATTACTTAGAAAGTATGCAAGTAAAATAGCAATCCATTTGAAATGGAAAAATCCCTGGAACTTTCTGTGAATCACCACATGACTATTAAGATAATAAAATTAATCACAGGTTTGCTATCTCAGCCTTGGTGGTTTTCATGGTTTCCACGGTTGTAGCAGTGAGACTGTACTTACTCTCTCTAAGCAAACAGTAAAACACTGTCTAGAAGTTAAAGCATTTTCCCGAGTCTTTCCATTATCACAGTTATGCCCAGACTATGAAACTCCTACACTTTGTACCTGCTGGTTATGTCTTTCCCCTAATTTCAGGATAACACATAATGCATCTTTATGATCTCAGAGAGGAAAATCCAGCCACTCATCAGCCAAGCAATCAAGGAACACAATGAACATCATAAGTTTCTTGCTCCTTAAAATGGGATAATACTTGTTTCAAATTTATTTACAAGTTGTTTATCCAACTCATGCAGCTCAATAAAATGAGAGGTTCATTACTCTGCCCTCCCTCAGCTACATGCTAGGTACTTTATTTTCAGCTGAAACCACAGGTTCATCTTTGCTTGCTTTCCTAATACATTTCAAACCAAATAACCATCAACCTTCACATACAGTCTCAAGCATACTTTTGACTTTGTTTTAGTTTGCCTCTGCTCCCACACCTCCTCAGATTAATTCTCTCATACCAAACACTGATTAGCATCCAGTCTTGTTTTATTTACTACCACCTGTCTGGTGCCAAGCACACAGTGTTTGTTTCCCCTGTGCTGCAAATTCATGCTACAAGCATCAGTATGACTCAACTCCAAACAAGTATTAGAACAGTACTTGCATTAATTGTTGGTTATTTCTGGCAGCCCTGAAGAATCTTCCTATGAAGAAATGGTCTCTTGAACGCATTTTAAGCTTGATCCCCCATTAGATGGCAACCAGATGCCAAAATAAACAGAAAGAAGTAAGAGGGCACAATCCAAAATGCACAATAGGAAAAAAAAGCGAAACTAAACAAAGTGCCATTCTACTCTGTTTTAACAGAAAAGGCACACAGTGAAAATATCATAAACTGAGAAGACATTGTTCTAAGGAAAAACAAAACCATTGAACTCCAAACTGATTGTCTAAAACACTATGTTCCTATAGACCACTGTCAAGATTAACAAGAGAAAGTAATTTACATTGAATGTGAAAAAATCCTCATTAAGCTTTAAAAAAAAAAAAAAAAAACAAATCAACCTTTATCCAACAGATCCAAGGAAAACCTTCCTTCTGGCTTGGACATTCAATAATCACTCACCACACCATGTCTCACGCTGACAAACTTTTCTTTTATGCAAATTTTTAACACTGTTCTTTATTTTATTTCAGCCGGTTAGTCAGGAATATACCACTTTTCTCCAAATCAACAGAATTGCCCTCTAGAAAAAATAGCCCCTATATATTCTAGAAAAAAAACCCCAGAAGCTCAACATCAGTGCAGTCATAGATGAAGAATAAATAAAAGCCATCTCAAAGTAGCTAAAATGAAGAAAAAAATATTTTAAAATAAATATTCACAATATCTTTAAAAGAACTACAGACACTTCTTTAACCAAGATTACTAAAATCCAAACCCCAGACTGCTTTTGCTTGGTGTCATATGAAATGTGGGCATTCCCTTCTTTCTGATGTAAATGCCAATGACCATTACCATTAGTAAATAAATGGAAGATAAAAACATAACACAGACTGTAGGAAAGAAAAGGAAAAAGGGAAGAGAAGGTTTTTCAATCATATGAAAATTACTCTTTCATGACTTCACAGGCCCCTTGCCCTTCCCATGTCCTCACTCCTTTAAGTAAATTACCCAACAGCAACGCTCAGCACAGGCAGCAAAACTGAAATGAAACCTGGACATGCCTGCAAACGGATGAAGGGCAGGATGAAGTACAAGCACTACTCAACTTTGAGCTCTTAAATTACTGACCTGGACTTCCAGTCATGACCTGGACTTTCCTCAAAAGAGAGAAACATGTCTTCACTGGATGGAGAGGGGATCCTATTTAGGATATTGCCCAGGGATATTTCGCTCTACTCCACCCCTCAGCTCTGCACTGAGCACAACTGGGAGTAGCTCTCTCAAAGAAAAACAGAGAAACAAAGCCATCTATAATATCTATAACACTCACTGAGACATTTTCAACCAAGGACCACAGCTGCACGCTATCAAAACTAACAGTCTGCCCCAGGAGAAACCAGTACCTTTCATGGCATCCAAAAAGCCATGTAACTCACTCTTGAGAAATGTGTCAATGACCACAGAGTCCACTGCCTTTGGAAATTAACAAAAAATATCCCCTCCATTCCTGAACTACAGCCATTTCACACATAAACACAGTCTCAGAAGAGCTCTTGTCAAACTGAAACGGCTACAAAAGAAGAAAAAGGTGATTTGTCTCTGAGGAACATGTTCTGCTGTGCACTGAAGCCTAAAAGAGTAGCAGCTAGTGAGTTGGAGGCTTTAAAACATCATTGTTGTCTTTGCTTCTTATTTCCACTCCTACTGACCAGAGACTGATAGGAAATTTTATTACTGTTTAAAGACACAAACAAGATAGTCAAAATAATTCAGAATCCAATAAACACCTTACCTTAGGACCACAAATAACAATTCCAATCACAACTCCACACCCTGTTGAATCAGCTTGAAGGTCATCTGGCCCTAATCTTGGTATTTCTTCTCCTACCACATTACTAACTCCTTTAACTTAAAAAGAACAGCCTGACCTGAACTTCCAACTAGTGAAAACAAGCACATGAATCCATCCTAAAACACCAGGACCATTAAGTACTTAACTGCATCTAAGTATAAAAGGTAAGAGCTAAAGTTGCCACCTGTCTCCTGTAAGCACCTGGCAGACCCCCATTCTCTGCTGTGCAGCACATGAAGAGCCACTAAAATCTGACAACACTGAGTTACCTTCTGCCATGGTTTCTAGCCAAGCTTTGAAAGGCAATAAATAAGATTGTCCCATGAGTGGGGTCATTCACAGCACCAGAAGCAACACAAAAACTATACATATACACATTTATATGCGTAAGGTGGCCATCAAGAGACTATTGGTTCTGTAAGCAAGACTCCTTTAGCAGTTCAGGCTGCTGTCTCCAAATTCTTCCAACACTCACATCAAAGGGAATGGGAAGAGGAGACCGCACGTTCTCACTCCTTTAAAAGAAAGGGGTGAGCTACAAAGAGCCTTAATTCCCCCCACGGTTTGCACCTGCACACATGCTGATAGGGCCCAGCCACCCTGGAGTCACGTCTAGCACTTTCTCAGGGTTATCTTGCGCAGGTGTGGCATTAGCAAGGATTGCTGTTCTCCAACAGCTGTGAGACCTTGTGTTAAGGTGACTCATTCAAGACTTAAGAAAACTTTCCTGGCAAATGAGAGTGAATTCAACAATGACTAAAAGCTCATTACAAAGCCGGTATGTTCATAGGCTACTTAGCACGACGAAGGAGAATTTATTTTTTTTTTTACCTCTAGTCTGTGCTCTACCCGAATTGAAATAGAAATACTGACTAATCTTTCTGTTCGGCTGTCTTGATCTCCACTAGCAACATTTTCTCGCAAGAGAGAGGTGAAGCAGGGCATCCCACGGTGTCAAAGTTACTCAGACCTCTGACTATGGGGTCATGTGAAGCCTCACTCTCCTATTAGAGCTGCACAGTTACAGCAACATTGGGTTAGAGAAGGTCTGGTCCTCTAAGAGAGAGGTTATAAATACTCACTGAAATAGTTTAAGCTACTTTTCCCCTTGCTTTTAGCTTTAGGAAGTTTACTATTTTCACAGTGGAAGGAAATGAGCCACCACAAAAGAGGTCATCTGATAGCATCCTATTCTTTCACTTCTTCCTTCTGCCTCTAGAATGTAATGTAGATCCTAGTGAATATTTCATATCTTAATTGCCAAGAATAATTACCAATTAAAAAATTCATTAAAGTGATATTGCTTTCACGTAGCTATAAAATGAAATTTAAATCGCTTTTCATCTCTCCGCTGTAAACTGCTGGAATGAAAATCTGTTTATCAGACTTCTTCAAAACGGACCTATGCTGCTACCCGACCTCTGCCGTGACCAGCCCACGTCAGAAGGAAGGGCAGGCGTTTCGTGCGGCGGTGCTCACGGCTCGGGCGATGGGTCACTTACCGCCCGGCCCGGTTCGGCTCGGCTCGGCTCGGCTCGGCTCGGCTCGGCTCAGCCCCGACTCGCTGGCCGGAGCGAGGCCGGGGCTGAGCCGGGCCCGGAGCGGCGGGGCGGCCCTGCCCTCTGCGGGGGCCCGGCGGTACTGCCGGCCTGCCGCCGCCCCTGCGGCTCCGGTGCCGCGGCGCTGACCGCCGAGGAGCGGGGCCCGGCGGGCGGGGCTCCGGCAGCCCCCGGCCCGCAGTGGAGCGGCCCCGGCCGGAGCGGGCGGTGGGCCGAGAGCGCCGGGCAGCCCGTCCTCCCTCCCTCCCTCCCTCCCGCCGCCCCGGGAACAGGCTGCGCTCGGGAAAGGTGGGGGCAGCACCCGAGAGCCGGGTCTGCTGCCACCTCCACGGCCGCGGCCCGTGTCTCGTGCCCCGCAAAGCCGAGCGAGGTCCCACTCGTTGCCCCTTAGCCCCATCCCTCCCCCCACGTCTTCCGTGTCTGTGTTCATTGCACAACCCCGCAGGTACCGAATCTATTTTCTTGTTTTGAAAAAGAGCCCTCAGACAAGCCCTCCGAAGTCTTATTAAGCTATCCCACCCTCGGGGATGTTAATTTGATCCCCGATACTGAAATAGTACAAGGAGTAGCTGTACTGCTTTCTCCTTCAGAGTTTGCCGTGGCATTATCAGGAAAACCCAATATGTGGCCGAATCAAGTATACGGATAGAAAAGTTTGTTTACACTTAGGCTTGGTGTGATGGAGTGGATGCTCATTGAAAGAAGCATTTCAAGGACCTGGAGGGCTCCTGTTATTGAATCCTCAGTGCTGTGACTCAGTGTGCGGCAAGGGCTGTAAATCCTCTGAGAGTTGTTTTCATTTTTCGATGCTCTTAACACACAGCAACAGTGGCAAGAAATGTCTCCGTCTTTTCTGATGCAGCTGGACTGAATTCCATTAGCCAAGCCTTGTGGTCCCTAGGTTAAGCTACTACCTACCAATTTACTAGGAAGAGCAGTTCCAGTGTAGAAAAACATCAAACAGTTAATCTGCTGTGTAATGGAGGCATTTAAAGGGAACTTTTGAAGCACTCAACTGAGAGGAGCAGTTGCACTAGTAGTTGGGGTTTTCTCTTCAACTGTAGATCGGCTTCAAGGTCCCCATCTTCAAAGGACATTAGCAGGTGAAACCAGTTAATTGCTCAGTCATCATTAGATCTGTTTCTCCCTACTTCCTAAGCATGCTATTGATCAACAAGTAGTCAGGTTTCTCAAGCCCAGTGTTATTCCTGGGAAAGTAGGACAAGATATAACACAAGGCAGTAATTTGAAATGTGGACTCCCCCCAGCAGTCACACTCTCTGTCCAGAAAGGACACTGCTGAACTGATTGACAGCATGGCAATCAACTCCCTCAGAAAGACAAATCTTCATACTCTGGTATGATGCAGAGACAGAACTGATGGAAACAGGCAAAAGCGGAGTAAATCGTCGGTGAAATCTAAGGACTAGACACAAAATATTTTGGTTTCTTTATTATTGAGGAATATATTCAGTGCAGGTAGTTCGGTTTACAAGCTGTGAGAGCCTCAGGCAAGGGGCGGTGAAGTGCCAACCCTTTGTATAACAAGGGGCCGGGGGACCAGATCCTCAGAGACACGGCAGGAGCCGAGGATCCCCTCACTTGACACGCTAAGACTCTCAGGGGATAAAAGCCCAGGCTTTTCGTTCACTCGTGGTCCATCCTCGGAGGCACCAGCTCAAGCTGTTATTTTGTTATTTAGTTATTGCACAGAGATTAAATTATTTTAAGGATCGGGGCGTCTGAGTCTGCTATAGGAAAGCTGTGGACGAGCCGGTAAGCAGGTAAGGAAACCCGGTCTGAGTGTGTTGAGTGTGGGGTGTGTAGCTCTGAAAGGGCTTCGGTCCCAGCTCAGCTGGTGCTTGTGTGACTGCCAGGGCACCGCCTGGATGGTAGGACAGGAGAATTTCCTTAACGTTATTTTACCCTGAGGAGACCTCTTGACAAAGATGATGATGATGATATGGTGATGGTGATCAGACTTGTCATTTCTGCAAGTATAAAAGCTCTGGTCATTGTTGATACTGAAATACTGAAAAGCTACCAGTTCTCTCACTCACTACAAGATTAGTCTGCCCATGAAGTTTGCCACACAATTGCAACTTAAGTGAAACAGAAGCAAAACCAGCTTTCAGCAGTGAAATGAATGCATACACGGCATGAGTAGGCATTAAACTTCCGAGAGGTCAGCAACAATTAAGCACTACCAATTAACGAAATGAGATCAAAGTGCTTTTCAACTTTACAAAAATAAACACTTTTGAAAAGGTGGAGTAATGCTTATCTTGTTTGATCCCAGATGTACTCCCATGTGGGTTTCAGACATAAATCCCTGTATTTTTAAAAAGCATGGCATAGCTTTCAACACATTCATATCACTGATCTCTGTATTATACTTAGAGGATACATAGCAGTCACACCGATGCCACTGCTGTTTGCCTAATATCTGGTGTAGAAAATAATCTTCAAAAAACCCCCAAGACTACAAAAAAATAAATAACCAAATCAACTACGGGATGGGTAAATATAGAAATCAGATCATTGGAGTATCATAGCATGATTGCCTGGCATAGCTGGGATTTCTGGCATTGCAGAATAGCACTGGGCAACTCAAATATATGTGGCTGAAGTGCTGTTACCTCCCTGCATGTCTCCTGTTGTTCCCGGCTTTTTTCTTTTCCATTCTGAAGCATCGAAGTTACCATGGAAACAAGCAGTGGCACTTAGTATATTCGTGAGCCTTACCCATACATGACATGTGAAGTGAGTCCCAGTTAATGGCGTGACCTGCATCTGGTGGAGCACATCCCTTTTTAAAGGACACCCTGCAGTGGGATATGGGCACTGGTGGAGACAGTGCTGAGCACCACCCTGGAGATGGGCTCTAGGAGCAGGGACAGATGCCTTCCAGGGGAAGGAAACTTTGTACTTCCTTCTGCTATTGCTGAGTAGTGGGGAGCCAGCAGCTTTCTCAAAGCTGGAGGAGCTGGTAAGAGCTAGCACTCGAAGGACGAGTATTTTGGGGACAGTGCAGTGCATTGTTTCTCCACAGAGTGGGGACAAGCAGGAGTGTGACCTCCAGCACCACATGCAATTTCTTTTAGGCAAATATGCAATGGAAATAATTTTGGGTATCATGGGATGAGGACATAGGGTCTACTTAATTTAAACTTGCCTTAATCTGCTGACTTCTCTTGTCAAGAGGATGTATTTCAGTAACAAAATTAGAGGATAAATCTGCAGACGTGTAATGTTGGAAATTTAAAACTTGAGTGGATGGCAGTAAGTGGCAAACCAAAGTGCTCTGACTCTTAAAGCTTTAGATAGATCTTGCACCCTTCTGTTTATTCAGGTGAACTTGGATAAATTGCATCAGCTTCTTGACTCATAAAAAAGTCCACTGATGAGAATTGGAACAGCAGAAACCTAGAACTGCTTCATCTTACATGCCATGAAATTAGGGGGACAATTCCATCTACTTAGCCCAAAACTTTCAAAAATGATGAATCGGGTTTGCTTGCCACAATTTTTGATTGGCCAGTCTAAGACCTTATGAAAACATGAAGAATCGCTATTCAGAAAACACAGCTCACCCTCTGCAACCTGGTAATTATAAAAAATATCCCCAGCTGGACACCTCTGGGTATTCAGGCATTCTGCTAAGTAGCATTATAGTAATGCAACCAAGCACCAGTATTTATTTATAGTACTAATTTTTTAAAAACTAATTCTGGGACACTTTTGCCTTGTGTTAGTTAATGTGTATTTTTATAACCAGTAAAGGCACTTGTATGTAAATAACCTGTATAAGAAATTGTGCTCTTTTCTCATGCGTCCTTTTCTCTCTGTAATTTTGTTCCTTCTCCATTACTCAAAGGACAAGTAGGGGTGAAAAGAATAAATCAGAATTATAATTCCTTCAAAGTAACAGGCTGAAAAAGCATTGTCTCTCAGTGATTTCTATAAAGAGAACTTCGTGGTGTAAGAAATTGAAAAGCAACCATAATAATGTTTCATTATATGAGCCTCGGTATTTTTAGCTAGAATGAGAGGACAAATAGGGAATTCAAGAGAGGGCTCAAGGCATGAGAATTTGTCCTGCAACTCACACATGATAGAACTACAGGAGAAAAATACTCTGCCACTAAGAACAACAGAAGTTTCTACTACCAGCACACATCTCAGGTGATCCTCAGAGGCATAATGACAATTTTAAACTCCCTCCAGAATCATGTCTGCAGTCGGGACGACTGGTAATACGAAACTGGGCAGTTGTTTCAGATAACCCTTATTCTAGTACATGGTGGAGAGTGGACAGCTTCTGGCACTCATCAGCCAATTTTAGAGCCCTAAGCCAGACACTTAGAAAAATTCTAACATATTTATCCCCAAAATATGGACATTGCCATTTATGCTGCACCAGCATTTGGAGGCCTGAACTGGTTCAACATAAACACAGTCCAAAACAGAGCAGCTGTTGCTCCACCAAACATCTTCAACCATGACACAGTCTTGCTGGAAGAGGGAATGCTGCTCCCTATTTGAGCTCAGGTCTGGTTGTTTTAAGTGCTAGTGAGGCTAAGGAATAAGTAGCAGCAGTCTGCACTTCTCCTTCCTTTCTTTTTAGTCAGCTACTGTTTATACCCAGATGAAGAAAGAAACCTCTAAATTTCTGCTGATTTAGTGGATTCTTAACTTGCTCTCAAAATCAAGCACCTTCTGGACCAAGAAGACTTTTTTTTTGATCATTAACCACCCCCCCCCACCCCCAAGTGCTCTTAATAACCCAGTTTATTAAACTCAAAAGTTTCTGTTTATTTTGCAAATACTAGATATGGATTCCAGCTTTAGGATAGCTTTCCATTAAAAAAAATTGGAAACATCTCCTCTAAACCCCTAACTTTAGTAAAAGTGGCTACGTAACAAAAGATGTTATTAGCAACTGCTGTAGACAGCATACTAGATATTACATTGTCCACCTCTGAAGGTTTGTGGCTGCCAATCAGCTAAAAAGAGATGTGCTTTCCATAACTTTTAAATAGTTATTGAATATGAGCTAAGTTTCCCTGTCTTATTAGCTGTGCCAGACAAATATGAAAATGTGAAGCACACAGGTACTGTCTGTACATCCTTGGCTAAAGAGAGGCATGCAGAATCACAGCCAATTTCACAGTTAATCCTGAAAACACCTCAGAATTTTTCACTCTTGTCCCTCTGGCCTTGTAACTTATCTTTGCCAGTGCTTGGCACAGGATGCTTAAGGAAGAGTACAGGATTGTTTCCACAGCTGAGAATTTGTTCATCAGCATTGCTCAGTTGCATGGTCTGAGTTGATGTAAAAATAGCTGTACTCAGCCTGACCAGAAGTGCAGCTCTTGAAACGCACCAGTAATGACACAGAGATACAAGTGCACTGGTGGGGAAGCACAGACACAGCACCTGTCAGCCTAAACACTCAGCACTTAACTAATCAGATCTGTTACCTTTATATACAAATAATCTACAACCATTTTGCATCATCAGTTTTAATATCTAGGCTATCTGCTGGCAAGGAACAGTACAGTTTGGCAAAGCAGTCTGCAAAGCATCTTCTTTCTTCTAGTATGCCATGTTCCTTGTGCAGGAGGGGCAATGTGCAACTTCCCAATTCATCCTTGTGCTTATGGAGAGTATGGTGTGGGTATCAGGCAGTGGTGGATTGGCACCAGGAAGTAAGAACATGCTGGTATTTTGCATTTTTATGAGAATAAATCAATTAGTCAAAATCAGTTTTCAAACCCTATATACCTTGAAACTTCAAATAAACTTCTCCTCACAAAAAGTCAGTATTTGCATGAGAGAAGGGAATTTGAAAAATTTAACATCCGTAAGTTTAACATGAAAACGATAGAAGATGTCCAACTCACTAGGATCTTAGGAGACAAGATTATTCCCACTGCCCAAAACATCTGGTAGAATGTGTTTTTTAGCTATGAACTCTGGCATGACTGCAACAGTTTTCAAGTTGGAAGGGGAAACTGCTCATCTCTCCTTTTCTCCAAGAGCATGAGGTATTGTGAACATTTCTGTGGAAGTGACTGGATGCTACGTGAAGCCACAGAGGCAGAAGAGAGATTACTCCCAAATTTCAGGTAGATGGTACCTGATGAGGCAAAACAATTGCAACACAGTTATTCTCTTTAATAAGCAGGTCACCACAGCTTTTTTCTCAAAAAGGTTAACACAAGGTTTATTTTATCATACAAATCAGATTGTGTACAAGGCAAAACATACCCTTAGTTATAGGCAGAGTGGGTCTCCACACACCCATGTATTGCTGTACTGCCATTTGCACTACAGTAATCCTGAGATATGGACAAAAGCCCTAAAAATCTTTTAATCACTCTTGCTGTAGTTACCTCCATTTGGGAATTAAAAACCTTATACAGTTTGGAGTCAGGAAAACAAATTTCCTATAAACAAAATATCCAAGATAATGGTCTAATTCCCTGCTGTCATCCAGGCTCACCAGCAAGAGCACTTGAACAAATCAAGATATGGAAATATGCAAAGTTACTCCATTAACACTGTAAAATGCATACACAGCTAAGATATTTTTGCTACCTTCAACTACTACTGTCTTCATGAACTGTGTGCTCTGTGTGTCAAACTTACATATCCTATGAACTTACCAAAGAGTTCTTTACACCGTGTGTTAAGTTAGTAAAAAAACCCCAACATTCTTTGCTTCCTTTCAATATGAAGTTATAGATGGTATAGAAATATTTTTAAAAGCTTATAAAAACAGTAGAACTACAGACTTTTAAAGACGTTTCTCTAGTATTAAAGGCTACTTGAACACCTTCATTTTGCTGCAAGACTGTGTTTTTCATTAAATGACATCAAAGTATCTTTTGAAAAAAAAGTCATAGGTAAAGAAACGTTAGACATGTTTGGAGTTTTTCTTTAGTTTTGCAACACACAAAAAGTTACACTATATATTATGGCTTTCATTTATTTATCTACTCCTTTAGTAGCAGTGTTATCATGGATTTAAACATTAGATGTTGTAAATAATTAACCTGTCATGTACTTCAGACTGTCCTTGAGTTTTTTAATTTAAAAAATGTACAGAAAGAAACAATTATTAGAGGGAAAATTAGGAAGCTTCCAGAAAGCCTTAAATAGAAAGAAGCACCTGTAGGAGAAGGTTTTCAGAGAAATTTTTAACTCAGTTTATAATTTTAATTTGATTTTTAAAGTAATTTAAAATTGAAGTTTTAATTTAATATTTTTGGCTAAGTAAAGGCCAAGCCAAATATCCCATGTACTTCAATAGTCAGGACTTCCTACTGAGCTTCATTTCAGAAATGTTTACATACCAGTATGATAGTATTATGCTACTGAAGTAATGATCACTCTTTAAGGGTTGTTAATAATGCCAGGTAATAGATTTGGTATGCAGCTATCTGAAAAAGGCCACAATAGTGCTAAACCAACATGACTCAAAACTGCAACACAACTGCTCAATATTTGGTGTTTTTCACTACCAATGGAAGGAGAGGTTGGGTACAAAAAAAGGTGCTTGAGTCAGTCAAAGACTTCAATTACACATTGCTGTATTGTTAATGGCTATATTATTCATATATTTACATTTTGAGGATTAAAGATGCATTCAAATCGGACAAGCTATGACAACATTCAATTACACGTAAATAAAAAGAATTCTAGGTTCATAGCCAAAGTAGTAACAAAAAAAAATCTCATTGTGCAGTTGATGTAGCATTTACAAGAACAACTTATGAAATCAATAGCAAAGACTGTGGCACCGAATTTGAGAATATATTCAAGCTGTAGTTTTACTCAGGGCAGAAGAGTTGCCAGCTGAATAAACCTAACTGACAACTGTACTTTCCAGCTCTTTGTAAACAAGGCTCCATGTTGTGCAAAAGAGGAGCTTTTGCTCCCCTTTTCCTTCAAGGAAGGTATCTGAAAGTCAAGCTGTAGTGATTGTTTCTGACAGCAGTAGAATAAAGAAGCAAATAGAAAAGTAGGTGTATATATAAAAAAGTTCTTCCAATAAAAGCATCTGTCCTGGTTTGATTTTGTTTATGAAAAGGCACTTTACGTATTGCTACAACTCCAATACTGTACTTGTCCTTTCAGTTTTTCTGTTAAAAGGCTGCATTGCAAGGCAGCCAGCATGAGGATGCAAATGTTCTTTACACAGGCCTATCTCCCACAAATTGTATAATTACACATAGTACCTTACACTAGTTATTTAGAAGAAGAGATTCGTGTTCAAAATAATAACAGGTCTTCAAACAATACTTCAGTGATGACAGATGATCTGTCAGAGACAATACACCACCTGTAGTGAGTTCACACTGATAAAACTGGCAATGTAAATCTTTCAGAAGTGAGTCCTCAGTCTTTTGTTTTCCTCTCGCAGTCTCTCAATTTCAGCTACTAAGCTTTCATTTACAGAGTATCTTTCAAGTAAAGCGTGCATTTCATTCTACAGGAAAGAAAAAAGTCCCAATCAGTAATAATAAAGTTAGTAATTCCAGTTTTATCCTATTGGCTTTCATATTTCTTTTTAAAATGAAATAACATAGATAATTCTGTTTTTAAAAACTTTTGATAAGAAAGGTAAGATTTTCCCTTTTATGCTGACACACAGTATTTTCATCATTAATACATTAGTGAATATTTTATCAAAGGATATTTTGCAGTTCTTCAGGATGAGACTCTACTAATGCAGATTCCATTAAAATGCTCAGAACCCAGACAAGGTTTTCTAATGCAGATCAAAAGAACAAAGAACCATAAAAAGGTGAATCTAAAGAATACAGAATAGCTCAGTATGCATGCAGTAACTCTTAAGTGCAGCTTTCTATTTTAATTCCATCTATCTTCTCCTTACCCCAGACTTTGGCCCTTTCCAAAGGGCAGCCAAATTTGTTTACAACTCTTGAAATATGGAATTCATACCTACTCAAACCCTAGGTTCCCTTTATTATTTATTATATTATTTTCCCAAAGAAAAAGCAATTTAACAGATGGCCATTCAGACTTTCCCCCTCCTTCACATGAAATTGTCCTTTTCTTGGTCTTAATAAAGAAAATAGATTTTCAGTTTTGAGGGAAGATGGCATGCCTTGGTATTACCAAAATTGAATTGGCAAAAAGCTGAATATATTTCCCATTATGGTCCATGTACATACCAACTGCATATGGAACTGCTTGATCATCTCCACTTGCAAATTCACAATATCTCGATGGCATGCTTCTCTGGGGGAAGAATTGCAAAAGGAGGATGCTTAGACTTATTTAGGAAGCAGTCTCTCTCATACCCTCAGCATCCAAAACTCCACAAACCCTCACCTTCACTCTCATCAAGTCTAGAAACCCTTAGACCATGAAGCAATTCTCTACAGCTTATTTTGGAATACTTTTGCTACTGATTACCAAAGTTTTGACATTGATTTTCTTAAGTACCATTTTTTTCAGCATATAAGAAGATCTAGGATTTTTCAGTTTAGAAACATAAATATATATATGGTGAAATCAAGATTCTTTTTCACTTGCAAGCTATAAGATCCTCTCACTTTACCATTCTAAGCTAATTTTCAATCCCTTGATCACAAGTGCTGCAGAGGAAGATAAATATCTGTACCTGAAGATAGACCTTTTCAGTACACGACTTTCAACACGCTTTCATAAAAGGGCCCAAAACATCAACTGTGATAAATTATACATTACTCTCAAGCCCATGGAATAATCCAGGTTAATCTACCTAAAAAGCAGTGGCAGTGTTGTCTGCAAAGTGGACATGAATTTGCTAATTCATGGACAACCATTCCACACTATAAAAACCATGCTTGAAAATAGCCTCTGATCATGACATTAATACAACAGTTCCAGGAGCTGAGGAAAAACAAGGAGAACAGCTCACAGCAAAGCAGGCAAGCTCCCAAGTTCTTCCTGAACAGTGCAGCACAGTGCAGCTGTCTGGGACTGAGTACTACACTATGGGTACCACTGGCGTGACAAAGTAAGGTGTTTCTTAAGTGGACACACAAAGATCTTACTTCATTTTCCTTTCCTCAAACATATGGCAAATCCAAAGGGAATCTTCACTTTCCTTTTCCACAGATTACTGTGCTACAGAATTCCTACTGGAGGCAATCTTGAAGTGTATCAAGTATAGATGCCAGCTAGCATCCCATAAATCCAAAGATGCAGGCTATCTCCCAAGGACAGGGAGATAAAGAAACAAACATCTTTTTGGAACCAAATTAATTATATATTATTCCTGATTTTTTCCTGAAGGTTCATGGTTTTTCCCCCAATAACCTGAAGAGGAATGCATTTCAGGCAAGGAAGATAAAAATCCTTTCCTCAGATTCCAGCAGATGAAAGGCAGTTACATTAATGGGAAACTTACAATAGTTCCCTTCCCTGTTACTGACCCCAGTACTAACAATTTTTTATGATCCGTTTAAATATATCTGCAACTTACAACTGGGAGAAGAGCCAGCAGAGCCTTCCAGCCACTCCAGAAAGTATAGGCCAGAGGAGAAACACAGTATCTAAGCTTCCAGATCTCAGGTACTGGAAGTAAAATACTGACAAGCATAGCTTCTAACTGTGGGGTGCCTGAACACAGACTTTAAAGAAAACACATCTACAATACATAGTCTGCATTTGAACTTACAGCAAGTACAGGTTTTCATCAGATGTGTGTTTATTGCCATAAAATTTCAGGGCAGTTTTACCATACTATATTTATGTAAAGACATTAAATAACATTCAATGTATTTTTTCTGTTGGCAGATACAGAACAGCCATAGTACACAGACCTACTAAGCTAGTTTTGCTTTGCTTTTTGTCATCAAGACAGCAGCATTTCCCCATCTGGCAATTCTTCTCCATTTCCATTCAACCTACTTCATCTTAAACATGGGTTGGGAAGTGATCCCCTAGATATGATTCGCTTAACTTCTTCACTTTCTTCAAACTCCACTCTAAATAGAACTGTGCTAATTTGACTTCTTTAAAAGACAACTGGAATGTTGGTTAGATACCCACAAAGTAAGCTGACACCAACCATCTCTTACTGCACAGACATTATTTCAATGCAAAGTTCCACCAGCAGAAATACACACACTCTGTTTTACCTTACACATGCCAAGATAACAACAATCAAAGCCAACACAAGTCAACTGGCTATGTCAAACTCTACTCACTGTCAAGTTGAAATTTATCCTGCTGGGATAGGGAGATGAGCAAAGAGGGAAAGAAATAAGTGCAAGGCTTCAGGAAAAGAGTAGAGACCTCGCTATCTTACCATCTGAGAAATACTCACTCACTCTGGAAACACCAGCAAAGTCATGTACCAACAGCCCTCAGAGGCATCAGTCTAATTAGTCATCAGAGCTATTAAAAACTAAAGTTTCATACCTAGATTTTCAAAAACAGGGCTATAAATAGTGTAATTTTCTAATCCAAAGAGAAATTTGTTTGAGCAGATGCTGAAACACCGAATTAAGGAAACATATCACTGAAAGCAACAACACTCTGCAGGAATACCAGTACCTGAAGTCATCCATTGTTTCTTGTATCATATTCTGAATGAAGTTTATTTGAACTGCTGTCAGAGGTGCATTTGGTCTGCTACTCCCAATGGTTTCTACTATTTTTTCTGACAATGAGCTTGCAACTCCAGCAGTGACAGGTGGTGTTATCTTTGAACCTTTACAATTGAAAATAAAACACTGAGAACCCTCAAGACAAATAAAAACCACTCATATACTGCATTACACTGATGCATTTTTAAAAATATTTATTTTAATTAATTAATTTTACCTCAACTATTGCTTGGTAATAAAAAAACAAATCAGATTTATAAGGAGTCTTTTCAGAGACAACTAGCGACATTCTAGGAAAGCTGGCTCAATCTACAGAATTGAGATCAGATGTTCTTTTTTAATGCTAAGTCCATTTTATCAGATTTCACATCAGTTTACAATTAACCACACCTAGAACTGGGCCAAAATTATCAACTTACTTGTTGAGGTAGTACCATTTACGGGTAGATCATATGCAGGAGGGGCCTGAATATTCTTCATTAGTTTCTCATTTGCATCAGGAGTAGATGATGGTGGAGAACTTAAAGTTATAGGTTCTATGCTTGGTAAGCTTGGTTTCGAAACCTGACAACAAAAATAATTTTTTTTTTATTTGAAAGATGAAATCTACTTGCTACAATTGTCTAATTGCACTTGAAGACTAAGTTTTCTGAAATGCACTTCCAAATACATTTGCTCTTGGGAATCTGTTCAGAAATGCATGCTTTTCATTTCCTAGCAAGATATCTGAAAAACTGATTGCTAAAACATTCCAAATTGCCTAAAGTCGGCACACAGAAGCAAGCGCAAAAGATGGGGGCCTCTAATTTTCACATCAAAAATGTTGTGACTAAGCTGTATCACTCTTAGCAAACTCAGACTTTTCAAGAGCAATACAAAAGTAGCTAAGCTCTGTGCAGAGGCATATCAAAGATATCTCGAGAAAAACAGAGACAGAAAACAGGGGAAGAAAAGGGTGGAATTGACCTAACAAACAACCATCAATCATACCCATGCAACCATCCAGTGATCCTTCTTGATTTTCTACAAAAATCAAAATACTTCTCAGGCTATGTGTTTTGATTCATGGGAACTTAGATAATCTGACCTTATTTAAGACAAACATACATTTACCTTCCATTACTGAAGGCAAATTCACCTATTTCACACAAGGTTTTACAGATTTGTGTTAACAGTGTGCAAAGAGAGTTGCAAAATAAAATCAGATGGGGCGTTACTCAGGATTTCTTTCTTCAAGCAGTAATACTCTGTCAAGATTCCAAAAGGACCACTCATAATAAGAATACCTGCTTTAAGATAGCTTTAGACTCTTGTTTTCCAAGACTTATCTTCTTAGAGTCAGTCTCGGGATGTTCCTCTTCTTCTTTAATAGGTGATCCTGCAAGTGCATGTAATGGGCTAGACTGTGTCCCTTGTGCACTACTGACCACTGGGCTTCTTTTCACTGGAAAGGTAATGGTCGGCTGTGGGAGAAAATCCAAACCCAACAGGTAGGACTGGAAATCCAGGCCTAAAATGAAAAGGGAAAGATGAAACATATAGGTCAATAAACATATACACCAAATCCATCCCACAGTTAAAATGCCTGCACACTCATACAAAACTGACTGACAAAAGAAATCACCCAAAAATGTGCTCTAGAAAAGATACATCCTTCCATCTCACTTATAAGGGTGGGGGCACCATAAGAGTAATAAAAAATAAAAAGCCTCTGTATATCACTACAAATTGTATAAAGGAAAAAACCCAATCACTTTAGGACTATACTCTTGACTTCCTGGTACCATATTGTGTCTCTCAATGTGTCAGACTATTTCCAGAAAAGCTGTTTCAGTGTCTGTTTGGGTCATTTGTTTGTTTTCAATGGTATGACAAAATCAGTATGTGAGAACTAGCACAGACCTCCAAAGGCCTATCACTGGTATAAGCTTACCATTTCCTTGAGGATCTTCAGTCACTTTATTTGCAATAATATCTACAAAACAGCAGAACACAAGTAGATGAAGTGTTTATTTTTATCACTGCATCGAATTACTACTCAAAGACAGATTAAAATATCAAATAGGTACAGGAGTCAGTAAGAGACAAATGATGCTCTACAAATTCTAGTACTAGTAACTTACCATCTCTGACAGGAGAAAACACATCTCCTAAACTACTTCGACCCAAATCATCAAAATTTTTTAATTCACCACTCTTCCCATGATCTGTTTCTTTAGATGGAATGACATCCAAGCTGGAACTATGGGGAAAACCTTCAAAGGACAATATCATTCAGTTAGTAAGTGACCTTTTCAAAAAATAACATAAATTATGGCTAAACAATTTCACACCAAGCATGATACTTGTGAAATCCAGTAAGCACTTCAGAACTGTCTGCAGATGCTAGTTAGAGGGCCAATTTTAACTTCCTCATTTGGGCTGTCAACAAAGGTACTACAACTAAAAGCTAAAGAGGAGGCTTGTAAAATTGGAGAACCCACCCATGTTCAGAGAAATCACTATGATGGGTGCAGCAATTTTATGATGGATCAGGTGAAGTGTAAAGTAGCCACTACACCTTCTGCTAATAAGGTAACCATATTTAGATGATAAAAACTTAAATTTGTTCTGCAATAAGAAAAGTTTGCTGTACTAGGGCCATTAAGCATTCCAAGGGAAATTATATGAAACACCTTTTTTAAAGCTTATCTAGTGTTAGCATATTCTCTGCTTATTTCTAATATTAGAAAAATCAATGCATATATTCTAGTATTAGAAAATCAAATTTGAATTACAACTGCAGACACAAAAAAACCCAACCAAACTTGTTCCTAGACATTTCCTCACTCTACTTTCAAGGCCCATCCCTTACCCAAGCCAGGGGGGAAGGGGGGAAGTTAGATTTTATATGCATGGTACCAAGGACAGTTGACTGAATAATGGAAGTGCATCTTAAGTCCAAAAAAAATCCCCAGTAATTATTCAAACAACAGGTTTTAGAAAGTGAATTGAACTGCTCAGACAACTACCAAAAAAACTTTGGTAATTTCACTAAACGTTCATAAAACTGTAAGTACTGCTCTATATGGGATTGCTTGTTGAAGTGATCCAAATATGACTGTGTGGGTGACTGCAATTAATCTTGTCCTTGTATTTACATTAAGTAGAATCTGAGTCATGTTTACAATTTCACATTTAAACGGATTAATGTATTACATTTTTCACTCCTTCAGATGTGTCAGTTGTGACACCAACATGGGATTGCACCTGCTAGTTAAGTAAATACTTGGTATACTGAGTCAAATCCAAAGTGCATTATCAACCTGCGTGACAGAGTTTAGAGGATCTACGTGGAAAAAGTGTGACGTAAAATTGGGCAAAAATATCTTGTGCACTTCTATCCATTCCCAGTAATCTAAATGTAGTAAGGTACCTAAAGCACAGAACAGTTGTAAATGGGAGTTTATGGAAGCCAGCTCAAAGTACATCCAGCCTTCTCATCATATTTAAACTTCATTTATGCTTTTGTACTTTAAAAATACCTGTGACTGAAAGCCTCAATTTTGTTTAAATATGCTATCACATTACTTCACTGAATGCCCCTTATTTCTCCAAAGTTAAATCCCATGAACAGATCTAGAAGAAATTCCAGACAACAATGAAATTTGTGGTATCTCATCCATTCCCATTTTTAACCTTAAAGACCCTATCTTCTGGAGTATTCAGAGGCCTTTAATCTGAGTGTTCACTTTAAAAGCAAGGAAAACTGTTTTGCTTGGCAAACCTTTACTTTCTTAAAACATTTATTTATTATGCATGATCCTCTTTAAGGGGTTTCAGCCATTACATCATCAAATAAAGAAAATACTCTGTATGCTTTAACCAAAATACTATTTTCCATACCACTCAGTAGTGTTGATTAGCAGCCCTTCTTCCATACACAATAAACATTCTACTTTCATCCCATACTTCACTGCATACCCTGGGGAGGTCATTAATACACATCCCTATGGACTGCAGTGGCTTATTGCCTAATTACTGTTACTAAATGTATTTCTCCTCCTTTTAAAAGGGAGGGGGAAAGTGCTGTTACATTAAAATGGATTGAAGATAGTTTTTTTTCAAGAATCAAACCAACAGATTTGATTGCTGATTCGGTATTTTCAGAACTCTTGAATTAAATAAAATTTTCAGAGTACATTTCACACAGTGGCAGTTTTGGAATGCTCAGAATTCTTATAAAGAACTTGTTAATTTCAGAGACATAGATAGCAAGTACAGTTATACAACTAATCATACTTGCACCTATATTTAACATCTTTCCTACCACGTGATAGTGGAATCATGCCACTCACAAAAATACAGTCAGTTGTCATTTGGGTTTTTGGATTAGGTTGCTTTTTTATCCTGTGTTTTCTTCGGTTGGTTTTTTTTGGGTGAGGTCTGTTACTCCCATTTGTTAACAAAATTGCAAATCTTTATCTCTACATTCCATGCAGACACTGCATCAGAAACTCTATTATGTACATAAAGATAATCTACAAGAAGTCAGAATGCAAGAGACAGTCCCACAGTACCACCACAATTTCAAGACTTCATGTGTCTTAAGCTTATAGTAGGACCCAATTTATGTCCTACAGTCTCATAGCATGTGTTATGCAGTGGGGAGGGAAAAGAAGTATATGTATGTGCATGCACATCCACACAGCAGTTCCCAACAAATGCCCTTGCCTCAGTGAAATTTCCAGACTGTAATGGTCAAAACACAAAATATTGCTTCCATCTTCCATATATGCCAACTATTGTAAGAGTAGGAGCACAACATTACCTGTTTTCTCCTGAAAAATCTCTCCTCCCTTATTCTCATTTGTCAGTGTAAGATGAGAGGAAACTGTTGCTGATCCTTGAGAGGCAATGTTTTTGATGCCAGTATTTTGAATTCCTCCCAGATTACCACCAGCTTTGACTTCTACTCTTTTGGACACAGGTTTATTTGAAGAACCTGTGAGGTTAGACTGAAGAAAACATAGAACCAATGAAGAGAAGCTATTATTTCTTCAGCCAGCAGTAAAAATACAAGACAATATACTTTCCTTTTTAAAAACAGCAAAAACAATCAGTTCAAGTTGCAAAAGTTGCCTAGGAGATATGCTTTTATAAATACAAAAAAAAAGTGTCTTCATGTAACTTCAAAGAGCATGGGAAACATCCATATTATCATACAGATACTGTGAGGATCTCCACAAGGATAGCAACAATTTAACAGTGGAGTGACCCCATATGAGTCAATTTTGATTCCAGATTTAGACACAGCAGAAAAAAAGACATTATGACATTATTAGGGACTACAAATTTTACAGGTAGTTAACCACTAGCAGCAAGTGTGCTAGAGGAGAAGGTATGTCTCAGAGTGGTAAAGAATCCATTTCAAAGGTTCTCTCAGAGTCCACTAACTGGAAGCACAGGATTTCTGGAAACAGTAGAGCCTAATTAAGTCTTGGAAGAACTTCTTAAGTCTTCTCTATTATACAATTAACTTCTTTACGGTTTATATGAGCTAGCAGAAGTCCATACACAGGACACAGAAAATATCTTCAGATGAGCAGCCCTGTGTCTTCTCCTTAAGCAGAAGGGCCATTACAGACCTTTCTGCTACTGCCTACAAATAACCAGAGGTGCCACAAACTGATCTGTAAAGTTCTGTAAGATCTGTACAGATCTGTAAAGATTTATCCACACCAGAAAACCTAGAAGACTGTAACTTCCACTTATTTCTACACTGAGGTCAGCAGGTGGGGGGAATTCCACATTAACAATATCTAAAACAGCAGTTAAGACCAAGCAGTTTATAATTCCTACACTGGTATGATCTAATTTTGTTGCCATCTGTAATGCTTAGACAACGAATGCTAAACTTCTTTTAGAACTTAAACTCATGCTTTGCTTTCATTAATCTGCATATTGAATAATAAAAATACCTTGGAAGAAGTGCTACTGAACTGAAGACGTATGCATTTCACACAGCCTTTGTGAGCAGTAACTGTTTTCACTGGTGATGTCAGTTGTCTTAAGTCATACTGGCAGATCTTTCCCCGGGAACATCCTATTGCCAAAGTAGTACCATCAGGCATGAAGTCTACTGTGGTCAGAGGAAAATCAGCTACAATTGTTGTCAGTAACCTTCAAATACAGGAAAGGACAGGATGAATCTTTTAGAATTCGCAAGTTGGACTTTTCAACACAGAATATCTGAAAAAAATAAATATATGTAATATATAAAAGCTTTCATAATTCAGCTACAGGTCAGTAGTTCAACTTCCTCGGTGCAAAGTAAATTCAGTGAACTATTTTAAGAAACAGTGGATCAGGCCTACACCAAGCAATAACACTTAACAAGAAAAAAAACTGCATATGCCCCAAAAGACTTCATGGGGACAGAATCAACAGCCTTCAACATTATTTACTGCTATCATCATTTGCCGCAGCAATCATACTATATACATCTTCTCATCCTCTAGCTTCCCAAGCCTATCAATTCTACCCTTTCCACAGCTCTGGGAAAAACTTCAGGTCTCAGTTTGAATCCTTCTACTACATCCTTCCAAAATGTAAACAGACAGCTGCTCTATTCAGCTAGAGTAAAAACACTACTCATGCTAAAGCCAGTGTCCCACGAAACCATCTGCCATTCTATCCTCCTGCGAAAAAGTCCCATCACCCATGTCCCATCCTTCCTGCCTTTTCATCCAACATTCTCCCCATCTCAGCAGCTCTGCACACCACTTAACTCTTTTATCTTTACTAGAAAAGCAGGCAAGCTAAGCTCACATGGCTGATGGTCCCCACAGGCTGTACTGCCCCTCACAGAAATGAGCTGCTCTTTATCAACAAGAAAAGCCCCTAACAAGCACTGGAGAACATAAACCATAAAATGGACTTCAATTAGTTCCCACATGCCTCAGGGTTTTTCAACTGTTTGTTTGTTAACTTAGAAAGCAAAACGGACTATGGGGCAGGCTCTCCACTTCAACCGTTCTGCACTGGGGCTGAATGAAATAATTCATGTCATAATTAGGCACATTTTTTCAGTCTATAAAACCCAAATAAGGAATCTTCTAAAATCAAAAGGTCTTTCATATACTTACTTTTTACTCAGAGTGTCATAGAGAATAATTCTTTTATCCAAACCTACAGTTACAAGCAACAGCTTATTGACTGGAGAAAAGCAGATTTCTGAGGCTGGTGCTTTATGAGTATTTTCAAAATTATGATATGGGTTCTGGCTATTTACATCCCAGAGAGTTACATTTCCACTGTCAGAAACAGTGCCCAGCAAGGATTTCTTAAAAGATGAATATTTCAAGTGTCGAATAGGCTGTAAAACAGACATAAAAATGAATTTTAATACCAATATTAAAAATTATATTATTTTCTGAAGACACAAACAGATTAGGAATACAAAGTTTAAGTAGTCTATAATGGCTTTCAACTCTGAAACAGAAAAACCAGAAAAAAATAATTTTGCATTACAATGCCATTTTTGCTATGGGGAGGAAGACTTTTTTTTTTTTTTTACTTTTACAGGGTACCATAGGAGCTGCTCAGCAATATTACGAAGAAAAATGAAACTTCCAGAAAAGTTTCCCAATTTTCAGCAAATATCATGCCTTCATACAAAAAAACCCCACATCACATCTAAAATTATAGGAGTGCCAAAGTACATTATTTCACCAACTAGTCTACCCGGCCAAGAATGTCAAACTTAATTCCCCTTCACTGACTTGAGGTACTTGGATATCAGTCAATCTGATGAGACACACAGAACAGACTTCAACCTGTGGACTAAGACCACAACAGAGGATAACATGCATGGTTTATCACACACAGCCTTGCTATCCCAGCACCAGGTAATCCAGGAATTCAACTTGCCTTTCAGAAAAGATATTTTGTTTCCACCACATTGCTTCAGAGCATGTTTCAGATGCTCACTGCTCTAATACCACAGTACTCAATTTCCTGATGAATTCTACTTATGACCCATCTGCACCTATTTGCTCCTGTGACCATAATGCCCTCACACTTAAACAGCTTCCAAACTCCTCAGTGCTGCTATCCCCTGTTTTAAAGAACAGCAAGTTCACCTTCCTTCAGGCTTTATTTTGCTATAAAAAAGAGAGTCCCCCAGGACTGCTTTTTCAGTACCATCAGGTTTTTTTGCAACTCTCCCAGTATGAATCTTTCTTGAATATGGACAACAATAATATTTTATGAGCCTCAAAATATTTTGCTAGTCTTTGCAACAGCAGTAACATTTCATCCATTTTATACTGTAAAGATCCACCCTGAAATATCCTAGATTGAATTTTCTTTTTTGAGTCTGTTTTGGTGATTGTCACTTTATATTAAGAAACCCACCTCCTCCTCTCCCTTGGGAATTTTGAAATCCTACTCTAATAAGAGCCTCGCTCGTCCCCTAAATCTGGTATCATGATTTCTACTCTGTCACAATTATTCCTGAGTCTATAGCTTCAATCATTTTTTGATACTGACACAATCCTCTCTTACGGGCAAATGCCTTCCTACTGGGTTTCAGCACAGCTCTACCTAGAACCACAGAATCATTAAGTCTGGAAAAGAACTCAGAAGATCATCAAGTCCAAGCCCTACCCCAGTACTGCCATGTTTTCCACTAAACCATGTCCCTAAATGCCACACCTATGTGTTCTTTTGAATGCTTTCAGGGATGATGACTCCATCACTTCCCTGACCAGCATGTCTCAATGCCTCACTACCCTTTTAGAGAAGAATTTTATCCTAAAGTCCAATCTAAACTGGTGCAACTTGAGGCCATTTTCTCTTCTCCTTACCTGTGAAAAGAGAACAACCCCCACCTTGCTCATACCTATTTTTTCAGGTGGTTGTAGAGAGCAATAAGGTCTCCCTGTGATTCCTTTTCTCCTGGCTGAACAACCTCAACTCCCTCAGCTGCTCGTCACAAGACCCGTGCTCCACACCCTTCCCAGTTTTGACCTTACTTCTACTATCATAAGCACTACTGAAAATATTGAACAAGTTCGACAATGAAAGTATTTTTAACTTCATTTTAAAGGAGGTATGTGTTGCTTCATATTCTTCCAGCATCATTTCCAGCACTTGTATTGTGTGCCTTGCTGGAAGCTAAATTGTTTCAACCCTGCTTTAAAGAGGTGGCACCTTCAACTGCATATTCAAATAGGAACGAGTACAACTCTTCATCATTAATACAGTCCTCTGCTGGTCACAATTTTATCATCATTTTTTTCTGTTTCTTTGCATTGAAAAAATACTGAGAGATGCAGGAGTAACATCTTTAATTACAAACAGGATCTACACAGGCAATATTCCTGATCCTCACAGTTCTTCACCTCTGAACACCTTCCTCCTTACTGCCCTGGCATCTGCTCATGTTTCATTTTCTCACTGCTGTACTTCTGCCCACCAAGATTACTCTCTTCCAGCTCTTCTCAAATCTCCCTGGCTATCCTACCAAGCCATCCATTTCCTTTTCTCCTTTATCCTTATAATCTCACAGGTCTGGGCAAGTGCTCCATTTTCTTTCATATGCCTATATTCCCCATACTACCATTGCTCCCCACTTTTAGCTTTAAAGCTGATAAGCTTTTCACTATATAGAGTGGCCAGAATCCATCACACTCCTTTACAAACCAGCCAGCTGTTCAAACAGCTAAACTAAATCCTGTTGCTAGGAGAATTGCACCAGGCAGTCAAGACTTGAACAAACATTTTACTTTGAAACAAACTTTAATTTATCCTCCCAACAGCAAGCAGATAAGAATCTGGTAGTCTAAATGAATACCAGTAGCAAAGACAAATTATGGGATCTGCAAACAACTCTGCAAGAACTCAATTCTAATAAAACACAAAGGTGTTCTAAATTAAAATCAATTAACAGAATGTAGGCCAGTGGTCCTATGAAAAGAATTTTGTTTAAAGTCAGAGAAAGTACTGCAACCTTGGGCTATCCTACTACTTGTAGAATCGACACAACATGAGAAATTAGTTGGCATGGAAAACTACATTCCATCATGCTGAATCAAACATAGACAACCTAAAATTTATAAGGTTAGTTCAACTTCACATTCCTCAATTCTAAAAAAAGTTACTATGGAGTGGTGACCCTTCCTAAGCCAGAAAACTAGCACCAGGGCGAAACAGCATAATACACTGTTTATCTATTCAAGTTTACTCTTAAGGAAACCTGGCCCCTAAGCTATAAATCAAGTAAAGGCTTTTTAAATCTAACAGAATTACACAAGTCTTCAGATATTCACTTCACTGCAGAATCAATTCACCAATTAAAACCCAAAACAGTAATAAAGCCATTTCTGCACACAAAAGTAAAGACGATTTTTAGGATCAAAGACAAGCTGATAAACTGGGACATCCAGCTAGCCAACTCATTACAAAATCATAGCTTAATTCCATTTTAAATTAAAACTATAATCAAATAACTGCCCTCCCTAAGAAAATGTTATAGACCCTTCGAAATGTGAACAGGAGCTCTTTGTTTGCAATTACTCTAACACATCAAATAGTTTTATCCATCCTAAAGGTCACTCGGCTTTGGAGCAGACTTCTTGATTTCATCTGACAAAATAGTTATTCACAGCGTATCTCTTACTCCTAATCACTTTCTGGCAGAAAGAACTGAATATATCAAACAGGTTCATGCAAATCATCCTCACAAGAATTTCATTTTCCAATTAACTAGCAGCATAGTCCCCACTTTGGATATTAACCTCAGATACATAATCTAGCCACAGACCTCCCTGCAGCTCCTGCCTCACATCCACATTCTTCATAAGATCGTAACGATCAAATCAGAAAAATGACCTGACTATACAGATGGATTTTTAAGATCAAACCAAGTATGAAGTACAATTTTGCTTCAATATAAGTCTGAGATCGGTGATGGATCACACACTACAGCATCTAGGAGCAGAGATAGTTTAAATCTAACAGAGATTTTTCATCAGAAAGTATACCATAATTCCCAAGATGCTATGAGATTGTAAGAGAATTTTCACCACGTTATACTGTTCGTGCAAGACAGGAGAAGAATTTGACACCATCTGCAATCTAAGACTGAAAAAGCTGTTGCAGTAACAGAAAAGGAGTTAAGTCACAACTTCAGAATTCCTTGCAACGCTAAAGGTCAGGTTTAGGACCAAAGCAACAGTTTTGCATCCCCTAGGCAGCTCCTACCTCTGTAAAAATGATTCAGTAAACAACTAAAGCATGCCCAGAACTCAAACACATGGCTATCCACAGGACAAGACAATTCACACTAAGAGCACACACTGGAATTTCCACTGGGACAACACAGCTCATTTACTACTGCAAATGTTCTTATATCAAGGCAATTCCCCTTGTGATAACAACTAATTCTTTTAATATCTTTTGAGTCTGCAGAAAGGAATTGCAGTGGCAAACCCTACCAAGGTTCTTAAGTAGTACATATGCTTTGTATTTGCCTTCTGCACAATCTTCCTTCAAACTAGTTCTCCCAAATACTGACTAAACACCTAAGTAGCTGTTAAGATAAAACCTCATTACTTTTCTCTTTGTGCAGCTGTGCAATTTTAATCTACAGATTAAATAAACTTATTTCCAAATACAGGCTTGCTTCCACCCCCACTGTACAGATAGCTTTGAGTAAGTTAGGATCCAGGCTGCATGGTCTTTGCCCTCTGAAACAACATACATTGACTGGTGAATTGAAATCCTGCTTTAGTTTGTACAGCCAACTGTGCCTTTATCACTTCTAAGATACCTAGAAGTTTGTTCTTGAGGAGCCTGTGTGTACCAAGTAAAATCTGCTGCAACCTGCATAGAAAAAAAGGCACTTGAGAAATGTGCATTTTGATGCTACTTAGTATTTAAGGCTATAATGCAGAGAGTGGTCTGCTTTGTCCTTTCCTTAAGGGCACTCTTAAAAATTAAAATGAAACAGAATACCAAAACTTAAAAGCTCTTGATATGTACTTTCAATTTCTAAAGACTGCAAATTAAGCTTAGCACCTGAAATGAACTTAACACAGAGAGCCTACCTGTCTGCTGCCATAACCAAAGGGACTACTTGATAAATTGGTGGTTACACTGTGTAGGATGATTTCACCACTCAAAGATCCAGAAACAACATAGCCATCATTCCAATTATATGCAACACATGTGACCTCATCTTTATGCTCCTGTGGGAAAGGGAAGTTAGAAGGAGAATGTTAAAATACATTCTTCCTAATTTATGCTTTTGCAAAAAAAAAAAAAAAAAAACACAAAAAAACTTCAGCTTGATTTTTACTGACCATCTGTAACATTTTAAAATATTTAAGAGTTGTTATGGAATATCACAGAAAACAGCAGCAAAACATACCAAAGATCAATTACAACCACTCTGACTGTTTGCATTAAGTGGTTTTAATAAATTAGTAAAGATTATCACAATTGTATACAATATTTTAAAAAGACAACCACAGAGATATTTACCATAGGTGTTATGAACATTGTTTTAAAGTAAAGTCTCCCAGAAACCAGCAATATTTGAATTTACTTTCTGTTAACCTGATGTACTACTAACAACTTCCCCTTCTGTCCCTTTTAGCATTAATGCATATATTTACCAACCAGTTTTTCAGCACATCACTTGCAGTGTTGATATCGTGTATAATGAACACATTATTTTCCCCTATATTTCTATATAGGGAAGACAATTGAGTACTTCTAACCCAAAAGTAAGGAATTTAAAGTATTGTATTGGCTACCTAGAGGTTTTGTTTCCAACTGTAACTCTGTAAGTCCAAGAAAAAAGAAAATAATAAATCAAAGCTGAAGTTTCATAGCCTCTTAAAACAGTGGTGCTAAATAAGGCTAAACCATCTACTGAAAGCATCTGGGAAAGACACTAAACCATCTTACATTTCATGGATCATAAAAAAATTTTAGAGAATTCATACTGTGTTGATTAGAAGACAACCATCTCCCAGTTTTGCACAACATTAGTTCTGCTACAGTATTCCACAAATTCAGAAGTGTTTTCTCATTCAACATATCAGAAACACCAATTACCTGGAATACAACTCCTGGAAAAAATCCCCATCAGATAACACCAATAAAAATTTGCAAAATAAGAAGTCTATTCTGAAAATTTAAACCATATATTATTATGGAATTGTACTCCGAAAACACCAAGTTACATGTTTGTTAAATTTGCTATTTACAGCACACAAAGAACACAAACTTGAACAAGACGAGATGTGTGCTAGCTCCTATCAGTGACCTTGATCCTACACACACCAGACTCAGAGAAAATATATTTTTCACAGTTGGCAGCAAAACCTGGGAGTAGAAAGCTACACTTCTTCCTCAACCAAACTTACCTTTAGGCTGCGGTGAATCTTCCTGGACTTCAAATCCCAGATATTAACTGTGTTATCAAGGCCTCCACTGACAAGATACGAAGAACTAGAATTCAAGCCCACACATGTCTGCTTTGCCTAACGGTGAAAGAAGGAAAAAAGTAAGCTAAAGATAATTAGGGGATTTATTCAAATCTACTTCAAACACATTGATGTGTGTTTTCATTTTCATCAGCACAAATAGTCCCACTGACAGACAGACCTATTCATACTCCACAGCCTTTGCCTAACAAAAGGCATTTTAAATCAAGTCCAGATTGGGCATACATTTAATATACTTTAAAACATAAATATATTAATTAATAAACCTTCAAATACTCTCATTTCCCCATTCCCATTTAATTTTTGGCACCTTTTCCTCCAATACACATTTCCCCTTTAAATTATAGCTCTGCGTAATCACAGTATTTTATTCAGGTACTGAGGTATTTTTCCAAAAATCCTAAGTTAAGGAAAAAAAACTCTTTAGAAGAAAATCAAGGAGTCATCTAAGTTACATACTTCACATTCCCTAAACATTACAGGGAATATTATAGCAGAAAACCTCATAATTCAGTTAAGTGATTTTTTAAAAATAATCACCGAAGAACCAGTTTTTGGAAAAAAAAAATGTCAATCTTAATGATAGGTCTACATTGAGTACAAATTATTATTCAGTTCCATCATGTTGAAAATTCACTTTCAAGTTCAAGATTTGAGTGAATAAAAAACAAGTCCATCTAATTATTTACATGATAAAATTGTAAGGGATTGCATTAGTTATAGATCAGATTTAATGAAATCTTCAGAACAAACACCCCACCTTTGAAGGTGTTTGCTTCAGCACCCTAAAAGCAAGGTTTGAACACCTTTTCAGAAAATTTCCTGCCCAAATAAGAATTACAACAACTATCCAAGGAGAATAATTAGAATGGTTTAGAACACTAACAAGCTACTTAAGTGACCATGTGAAGACACTCTTCTAAAACTAAGTCACACTTTTTTGAAGTGCCACACTTCCATTTTTCAGGGGGGAAAAAAGCCTTTATCACAACACAAATTCTCTTGTTTCTTGGAATTCCAGAAGCTGGCACACGTACACTCCAAGAACAAACTCTACATAGACTCTTATGTTTTCCAGTGCATAATTCATAGGCATGCACAATACTGACAGCTCAAACTGGGAAATGAAGTTCAAACTTGAGCTATTCCATCTCTAACACATTAGATCACATCTGAACCACTGACTGCCTTATCACATTTGCATAACTGCATTTATATCTTCTTACTGACAGAACTATTTAAATGCACTATTGCCCCCACTCTTTATATGTGTTTAACAATACACAAGGAAATATTTTACATATGCATCATAATTCTAACAATACTAAAATTAAATTGATCCCAATAGGCAGAACAGATGTGAGACACATGGGATACAAAGTGAACTGGGGAAAAAATGAGGGAGAAGCATCACTCATACTTACTCCTTCAGCTATTTCAAAGAGTGGAACAGGTTTGCTTTTACAGCTTGAAACAACTATTTTATCACCAGCAGCAGAAGCAGTGGCCAGGTATCTATCTTTGTCACAAGTTAAGGAGCATAATTGTAGGATACTAGTGATTAATAAAAGCAACAGGAAGTTTCCCTTATTGAACAGAAGACAGATTGGCTAAACAGTCTAAAGCACTTGAAAGGACCTAGAAACAGACACATAAGGCTATTTTCCAAGCTTTCATTAAGAAGCTCTTGAATTAACTACAGCCCTTACTTGCCAATACAAGAGAAACTGCAATTTCTTTGATAGAAAAGATGAGAAATATCTGCCAGGTATTATTTAAGAGCTCTTTACCACTAAGGCAGCTAATCCAGTCTCCAATTCTGCTTCCCTACACCCCCAAGTAAGAGCCCCATTTATCACTAGCTCAAAGGAATGTCTGTAGACTATGGAAGTAAAGAATGGTCCTGGTCATGACAAAGGTTAGACTACTTCACCATACAGTTTCTAGAGTACAAAGAGCAGTTGCCAATTTCTCCCACTCTGTACTGAGAAAAGAAAAACAAAAGCCCAAAAAGAACCTTTTATGAAACCAAGTACCCCAAAGTAATAAGAGCATTTATAGAACTACAGAGCAAGAAGACTGCATCTGCACTGCCACCAAACAAATTGAGTAATCATTCAGTCTTTAGGCCCTTTGCGATTCTGTATTTGCTCATTTAAGAATAACACAGGTTAATTGGCTGGATTTAACACAAGAGAAACAGCAGGCAGAGCAGTGCTTGCTACTGCTTCCATTATTTTAAGGCAGTTTTGTGTAATTTCACAGAACTATGCAGAACCAGAACTAATGCTTTTTATCCCTAACAAGTTGACAAGTCCCTAAAGCAAGGTACTTCATTTTTTTCAGTTTTGGGAGATGAAGAGACTTGGTAGAAGAAAGCATGTAAGACAGATTGTCTGTAGATGAAGTTTACTAAACACATACAAGTGTCTGTGCATATACATGAAAACATTATATATTATTATATATTCAAATTCTCCACAAGCTCCAAAGTCAGAACATTAATTTGCGTTCCAGTTGGTATAACTTCTTTTCTCATACATTAATGTAGACGACAGACATTGAGAACTTGCAGGACTCAGCTGCTATGTGCCAGCATCCTGTCCTCCTTCTGCATCAAGATGAAGCACCACCACCTTCTCCTGTGACAGCCATACCAGCTGCTCTCCTGAGAGCCCACTGGCATTTCTCATATGTTCATCTAACACTGGGCCCCTTATATCATTATCCCAGAACTGGCTTCAGTCAGAGGTGAAAGACCTAAATGGGTCAGATCCACTCTGATAATAAACCACCACCACCCCATGTACGTTCTCCTACACAACAACACATTTGTGCTTCCTCTCCAAATGCTACAGGCAACGTAAAGAAAACCAGTGCTTAGAGGTAAGTGAACACTATCAAAGATTAACGGAATCAAAAAGTCCCAGGAAATAAATATTTCCTCACTGTACTATGTATAGAATTTTACTATAGCAGCAATTACTTTGCTCAAGCTTGCCAGTTAATTAAGCACTGTCTTGAAATAGAGCATCATAATCAATTATAGAAGAAACAAATGAGTAATCTCTACAGTTGGCAGGCAATTCAGGAATATTACAGCCACTAGAAAGGTGCTGGTTTCCAAGATGAGAAACTTCTTCAGAATTATTTACCGTCATGAACTGATTCTGTAAATCCCTTGAGCACGGGGAACCACAAAGCTTTGGTCAAAAGACATACCAATGTTTTTACACAAGACTTCAAAATGTGTCAGGCCTCCATTTTACAAACACCAGTAACAAAAGGAAAGAAAAAAAAACACTGGAATTTTGCAGAACACCCACAGAAATATGGCTGAAACTGTAAAGGATACTATTGCTGGCCCAGCACAGTGAACTGACTGGATGTGAGGGCGTATGTGGGTTGAACTGCTCCACCACAGTGAAAGATAAGGAATCCCATACTTTAATGTCATCTCCTGATGATGCAAAACGTATGCCTTCTTGCATGGCTGCACCTGTTTGGGCAGAAATTAATAAATAAATGAAAATTCACAAAATATGAAAATAAACCAAGCAACCTAACAATTTTAAATGCTACCATTGAAGTTTTCTTGATAACCCCAACATTTAGATTTAGAGAGCTAAACAGTTAGTACTGTTCGGCTGCATATACGAGTGAAAGCAGCAGGCACTCCAAGCTTTTGCTACTTGAATTCTTGCAGGAAATGCATGGTTTCTTCTTTACAAAGGCACCCTCTCTACGGCATCAAGAGAGACTAAAATGAAGCCTTTATCTCCACAGTTCGCAGCTGCCTACCAGGACGCCCCGAGTATCTGAAGGACCCATTTCCCACCAGTAGATGGGGATATACATACCAGAATCAAACTGTTGCACAAGGCTGGAAAGGCCTCACTTAACCGTTCATTTCACCACTCCGAAGAAGGGATCCGAGAATCCTTTAAATTAAACCTTTAGACAGTAGAACACGAGCGACAATGAGTCCACCTTTCATCGCAACTTATAAAACACTTCAAAACAAAAAGGCCAAGAACAATGTACCGCTATTTATTTTGACTGACACCTTTTAAGACTTAAAAACCGGTGCCCGGTTTGAAACGCTGCCAGCGTTACTCCTGGTAATCTTAAACTACCAACAAACAAGGACTGTAAACTTCCCTTCAGCTGAAAGCACAACCACCCCTTAGCCAAAGTTTGCGGGACGTTTCCACACAGCTTTAGGCCATTCGTTCTTACTGTCAGGAGCGTTAACACTCCCAAAACTACACAGGAAATTCAGGGTCCACATCCGCCTTCATGCGGCATCGGCCCGCGGAGCCGCTCCTTCCGCCTCACACGGAGCTTGTCTCCCGCCCCGCAATTCAACCCTGGAGGCCGCGGGAGGAGCCGCTCGGCGCACCCCGCCCCACGGCGACGGCATCGCCCCCGCCCGGCCCCGGCCCCGGCCCCGCTCCCGCGCTCTCCCCGCGGCGCTGCGCACCTGGCCGGGCGGGCACCGGGCCGAGCCCCGCTGCTCGCCCCACCGGCCCGGCCCGGCCCGGCCTGGCCCGGCCCGGCCCAGCGCCGCCTGAGGGACGGGACCGGCCCGGCCCCGGCCCCGGCTCCGCCCGCCCCGACTGGGCCCGGCCGCGAGACCCCGGCCCCGCGCGCGCTCGCGGCCCGACTTCCCGCGCCGCGCCCAAGTTCACACGCCCCGTCCCGGCAGCCCCCGCGCGCCGCTCCCGGCGCTACGGCGGCCCGGAGGGGTCCGGGGCGGTCGGCGGGGCAGCGCTTGAGCCCGCACGGGCACGGAGTCCTGAGCCCGCAGCCCTGAGCCCTGGGCCCGCAGCCCTGAGCCCGCACGGGTACGGAGTCCTGAGCTCGCAACCCTGAGCCCGCACGGGTACGGAGCCCTGAGCCCGCAGCCTCTGAGCCCGCACGGGCACGGAGCCCTGAGCCCGCAGCCCTGAGCCCGCACGGGCACGGAGCCCTGAGCCCGCAGCCCTGAGCTCGCAGCCCTGAGCCCGCACGGGCACGGAGCCCTGAGCCCGCAGCCCTGAGCTCGCAGCCCTGAGCCCGCACGGGCACGGAGCCCTGAGCCCGCAGCCCTGAGCTCGCAGCCCTGAGCCCGCACGGGCACGGAGCCCTGAGCCCGCAGCCCTGAGCTCGCAGCCCTGAGCCCGCACGGGTACGGAGCCCTGAGCCCGCACGGGCACGGAGCCCTGAGCCCGCAGCCCTGGCAGCTGCTGAAAGAAGGTGGCGCTGGCCACGCAATAAACCCGCCACGTCTGCCGCGTTTTGAATTGGAAATGCAGATTCCAGTGCTGAGCAAAAGGCGTCGGGGATGTCCGTACATCTGGGAGACGGGAATATCGTGGCGACAGAGCGAAATAAATGTTAGAAGTTAATGCATTACTTCTAGTGATACGAACTTGCTATAGAATTGTTTTCTTGGTCAGGCTGGATTTTACAGAAGGAGGGACTTTTTTCTTATTTTCATTTGGTAAAATTAAAGGTAGCACTTCCTTTAAGGTAATACACGTTTCCACTCTTTTCGTTCTACCTCTAACCACAAAATAATATAGTCAGTTTAAAGGTATATTAGACGTGGAACCTGTAGCAAAACTTTCTGTAGAGATCTGCTTTCGAGTGAGTCTTTACCCTGTGTACCCTCTAAACCTCAGAACCCTCAGTCGAGCTGAAATACCTGTTTTACTTTCCTTTTCTGATGCCAGTTTTGAGTTTCCAAGATCATTTAATATCTAGTCTGTATAAGTGAACTCAGAATCAGGAGAGATCATACCACTGTTACACAAAATGCCAATATTTCCCTACAGCAATGAGGATCATTGCTATGAATCCTCATTAAACAATCATTAGTCATAATTTATATATTCAATCACCTGCCTTCCCAGCTGAGTATTAAGAGATCCACAGCATTCCTGCAAGTATTCTACCCTCACTCCACTTCCTAATTTTCTGCTAAACCTGTCATGTTTCACTTCTAAAGCCAGTGCTTGTTACTCCATTCTAGCTTCAGCACAGAGAGCATGTAAAGCCTTTCCTTTAGCACAGCCTCTACCTTTTATTCTTTATCTCCTCACTGTAGAGCATACCTGTTTGTACAGACAGATAGCTGAGCACCTGCCTGACAAGCCCTGAAACCTTGAACAATTAAAAATTTGGGGGAATTTAATTAAACACAGTTAGCATGTTTTGCTTCCTTCTGTTACAGCCCCTCAATTAAATCAGTTTTTTCCTGCTGGTATGACCTTTGCTGTTTTTTGGGTTTTTTTATGCCAGTGCCTGTGCTGTGCTTGTTCTTGGCATTGGTAAGGAACCACTGAGACACGATGCTGTATCCTATTTGGGGGAGGACCGTAGCTAGAAGCCCAACCCTTAAAGCCAAAGTGCTGTTGCTGCTGAAAGGCCACCTTTGCAGGAGCGTTCTCAGCAATTGTGCAAGGCTGTAAAGGCAGCGGAACTGTGAGCGATACACAGGTGAAGAGAGGCAAAAATAGTTTACATAAGAATTTTAACTGTGTTATTACTATTATTATTATTTTTGCACATAGAAATATTCTTTCTTTTCCCATAATAATTAGACCTGGATTAATAACAATTCTTGGAGCAAGCTAAGATCTCAAATATGCTAATACATTTTTGCCTTTAAGCATACATAGGTTTCCTCTTTTCTCATAAACAAGCTTTTCATTGTAGGGGCAGTGACATTAGGTTGTGAAGGATGAGCCACGGAGTTCCAAGGGAGCAAGACTGCTCAGGACATTAGGGGGGAAAAAAGGCCTGGATTTCTTTATAGTTATAACTGTATTTTTAGAGAAACCACTTTGGAAACCACAACTTGGTATTGTCCCATTTGGTAGTGGAATCACAGGAGTGTAACAGAGCTAATTAATACACTGCAGCATGATGGTAAAATATATACAGTAATTTCACAGAATAGACAGAATCTCGACTTTCTCTGCTAGCTCTGCTGTATAATAACTGTATGATGCCAGAATTCATGGGGAATGAAGCAAGCATCACTGCCAAGAAGCAAGGAGCTTTACACCTAGGTAGGGTGGCTGCTGAAATGTACTTTTCAACTCTGAATGTCTGGCCAGGAGCTCAGCCAGCCCTGTAGGTGCTCTGTGTTTTCACAGACTTCACCCTCCACACAGGACTAACACTGGGCTGGCTCAGTCAGCTCGTCATTATTCCTTAGGGGTTGTATTCTGGTTCCACCCTGAGAGTTTTGCTGCCATTTGCTTCAGCACAGTCTTTTTTTTTTCTTTGCACATTAAGTAGAATCCTAAATCATGCTGAGATGGTAGACAAGTGAGAATAATTCTAATTATCTCTGGGGTTTCAAAGTGGAAAATTAAATTGCAGTGGTAAATATTTAACTTCAGCACTTGCCCCTGGACCTTTTCACCCACTGTTTTAAAGATTAACCTATGCTTCAGATTTTCACTTCTCTCATTTATTGATGTTCTCAGTATCTTTAACTCAAAAAAACCTTTGGCAAGCATAAATGGATCTCTCTGCTGGCTTAATTAGTTCAGCATATTAACCAATAATTAATTTTAACTCTATCATTATTCTTTTAAAGAATCTTCATTCTTGGATTTCACTGAAAATGGACTGGAAAAAAAATCACTGTTCCCTTTACAGTGTGTCTTAATTGAATAATAACATAAATAGCCTTCCTCTTTCATTCAAGGATCTGAAAATGTTTTCCAAATGTTGATGCAGGCAACTAAAAATCCCTCACTGATGAGGGGATTACTGTTATCTTCAGATTAAGAAACTGAGGCATTGTGAGGGTAATTACTAGGATTATTTTGTTAGATTGATGTCATCCAGAAAATTAATATATATGTTGGATAACCAAATATTATTGTGAATTGAATATAATGGAATTTAAAAACCAGTCACATATAATTGGATAAATCTGTGTGAAATTAGTGATTTCCACATCATAAAATTAATTTAACCAGAAATAATTTCAAGCTACTATATATTTGTAGGCATGAGAAATCCTGTGAATGCCTTGAATATAAAACATCTTTCAAGGCACCAATATAACTTAAAACTATATTGAAACAGTATTTGAAAACTGAAATATTCTAAAATCCATTCAGACCTTTCACTGTTAAGATCCCCATTCAAATTCAATTTAAGCTCTAGCTTGATGATACAAGTTTTAATTACAGGACCAGAAGCTGGTTTTGTTTTCAGCATTTTTGCTTCATTCAGTTCCCATAAGAGAAAATACTGAAATCATTAAAAAACCCCTAACACCTCTGTTTACTGTTCTTTAGTTTTGCATAGGTCTTTCTAGTCCTTCATCCCAAGGGGATGCACTGAAGACAAAATAACATTCTTTTCAGAATCTTTCAATTTCTCCCCACAGTGCACTTTCCCTCCCTCTTTCTCTGTATGTCTCTGTCTCTCTCCCTCTACTTGCCCCATCCCACAATTTATTAGATAGGGAAGCACTGTCCATTCCTTCCACAGCTGTAGAATGGAGAAATATTTCAGTTAAAATTTTAAAATAATTGGTAAACATGCCAGGGGTTCAAAGCCGTCAATATGGTAAGTAGCTCTTTGGTTTTGTTGTGTGGGGCACGTCACAGAGAAAAACTTCCCAAAGCAGGAAGATCCTCCCTTACACAGTGAAACACTCCTTCTTCCTCTTCCTTTTTAATTATGGAGACAGTGACACAGACAAGTATTCTATGCAAATCTAATTCAGCATGGTGCTAACACAAATCTATTCTGGTTTCACATATTGAAGGCTTTAGTCTCCATTTACTGGTAAGAAAAAAAACCCACCCAAACACTGCAATATGTAACCAAGAAACAATTTACTTTGCAATTACTTTTATACTCTTTTTTTCCTGTGCAATTACTGGAGACATTCAGATATGAGCTTCCCTCCATATAAGCAGATTTTAAATAAAGAGTTTAATTTTATGCTAAAAGAAAAGTGTTTTCTCCAATGTTACTCCTGAAACCTGCATTGAATACTTTATCCTGTGTTTATGAGAATAAAATCTGCTGCTATGGATACAGTGAGGTCAATGTTTTAATGTTATCATTTCACTGTGCTGTGTTAAAGAATAATATTTTTCTTCCAAAAAAATCTTAGGAAGTATGTATTATAGGAAAATAAGTGTAGTAATGTATTTTAAATGAACAGGTAAAGGCTTTGATTTAATATTTCTCTTTCAAGTACAGGAAATATAAAAAGATCCAGACAAGCAGCACTGAAAAAACACCTTGTCTGTAATAGAACTTCACTTCCATTTTCACTTGATGCTATAGCATGTTTTACTAATATTAATTAAGCTGCATAAAATTCCTATGATAATCCTCAAGGTGACCCCAAACAGACAAGAATAGGTTTTTAGTTTTTACAAAGCACAACAAGAGACAGAATACCTTGTCTGTTTGTTTGTTTAAAAAAAAAATAAAAGTTGCAATTTCCTACTCGTTCCTTGTAAAAGAAAAATGAGTAATGACAATTTTTATCCTTTCAGTTTCTTGAACAACTGCAGAACATTAAATTCTTTTAATAAAAGAATAATGCTAAGGAGTGTCTCTTCCAAACTGGTTGTTGTCGAGTTAAATAATCATACTAACTCAGTTTTTAAACTGTCTTTCAAAAATAACTGCCCTATCAATTAATCATTTTTCCCTTTCTTTTTATCGTTGTATCATTATCAGTCTAATTTTCCTACTACCTACAGCATTCCAGAAAAGTGCACACAAAACAAAAAACAGCACAACTTTTAAACAGCTACACATAACCCAAATACATCCAGTCTTCTTTCCTTTATTGGAATGAAGAAGATCTTCCTCCCTAAAAGAAAATCAACCAGGTAACATTTTTCTGAAAAGCACAAGCCACGGTAAATCTACAGTTTCCAAATAGCTCAAAAAAAATTGCTGTTTTATCACTGGGCTACAGTACAGGGAATGCCTGACTGAAGTGAAAGGGACTGGCATTTTTCACAGGAAATGAACCCCATAATGGTAACCATTAATGTTGAATTTTCCTGGAAATAAAAAAAACTATAACTAGTTATAGGGCAAGTCTCACAGGATTCCTGCCAAATTTCCTGGGGTTTTTTGCTGTTTGTTGCAAACAAATCAACGTAAGTAGCAAAAGAGTGCCTGGCTTTGGAATGTGAGCAAAACCAAAGGGCCATGGCCCCCTCTCTGGTCAGCTAACTCACTTGTTCATGTCAAATTCTGCACCTCAGTCGCTGGAGCATTTGAGATGCTCCACCCATTGAGACAGAGACTATGCTCAAGCATATTGCCTCAGGTAGCTTTTGTTAGGACTCATTTGTGTTTGTTGAGCACTTCAAAATAAGACTTAGAGCAAGATTCAGAAAGGTTCCCTTATCTTTTTAGAATGATATAAAACATGTTCTGTATTCATGTACTATTTTATTCTTTGTACTGCCTTTTTTTTTGGGGGGGGGGGGGGTAGTTGTTTATTGGTTGTGGTGGTTTTGTTTGGTTTTTTAAAAAGGCTATGAAATTATGAAGACATCTGAACAATCACTTGCAGCCCTTAACAACATGAAATGCTAGTTTCCAAACAGATGAATAAAAGAACCTCAGTGATGATTTTAGCCCATCCCGAAATTCTCAACTTCAGAAATAATACCAACTTTTGATAACTGCAAAAGCAATTTAAAAATTGCTGATGAAAATACAAATTCAGGGGGAAAAGGAATATCTGTTAGCAGGCACTAGAAGGCTAAAAACCTATTCAGCTTTGCTAAAAAATAAGAAATTACTGAAAAGCTAATAAACCCTCTTATAAAGAAACTACTTATAAAATATTAAATTCCTAAAAAGTTATTTCAATTTTAAAAACTATTACTGCTTAAATAATTAGAAATAAGCTAAAAGTGAAAACTATAAAACATAAGAGGAGCCAAGTCCTGGTGTGATTAATGAAGTTGTTACATTAACACTAGAACTTAAGTCTAAGTCTGTAGCATTAAGCTAATAACTGATTAAGTTATTCCACAATAGCATTTAGTGAAGCAGAGAAATGATCCAGTCTAAAATATTTCCTTCAGTCAGTATGCATCCATTGGCAAGATCAAACATATCTTCCAAATTTGTTATTGACTGCAAAGTAACATCAAATGGGATCTGAAAGAAAAAAAATAAGAAGAAAGAAAAAAAATCCCAAATGAATAACTTTTTTAAGCTCAGAGGTACCAAAAAGTACTACCAATATACAGATACATATATATATATATATATATATATATGTACATACACAGGTATATACCAATATACACACACATATATACCAATAGTTCCATATAAAGCCAGGTTTCTGAACTACATCCAATGAGTAGGTTAGAAATATTTATTGCCTCGGTATAAATTTGTGGTTAATGACATCTCTTGCAGAAAACTAGTAAAACAGGATTCAAGGGAGGAAATCTTTATGAACAGTCTTGCTCAAGTTTATCATGATCATCTGTAGGTAAAATGAAGAGCAGCAGAATGGTTAGTAATTTGGAAGGCTTTTCCTAAGATAAGAAATTGAAGTAATTGAAGTAAAAGGTGAAATAGAGGGCAATGATAAACTAGTTTGAGTGTCCATCGAACACGGAGAACTATTTAACTGATTTAGGTATCAACAACAAACAATTGAAGGAAGAGTCGCTTGGAACAAGCTACCTAGGGAGGTTAATTTTTAATGCAATTACTTTATTTATAAATTTACTGCTAACATTTAAGATTGGAGCTTCCAAACACTACACTTTATCTCCCTCAAGGACATAGTTACTCATTAAATAGCATTAAAAACAAGCAGGCTGATCATTTTTTATTCTTAAAACATGAAGAGTCAAAGAATTTTAAATGAATAATTCAATGAAAATGCACTTTTCCCATTTACAAATATAATTCAGGGCTGAATCAAAAGCACTGTAAGACACAGAAAAAACAGAATCAGAGTAGAGAAAGTGGAAACACTATAGATGTGTGACAGCTCAGAAAATGAGAAAACAAAGACTACAAATTAGAACTGACTTTGTCCAATTAATTCAGCAGAAGATGAGCAACAGAAAAGTGTTTGGTGGGGGAAAATGGTGAAAAACTACATATAAGAAACGTATCTGCTGCCTTCTCCTGCATGCTCAAAAACAAAGGGAATGTACTATTCTATGATGTACATAGTCCCTCCCTGAACTTTCTGTCTCTGGCTGAGACAGGGTAATGCACACATACAACTTATATGAAAGTTTGGAAATGCTACTTTGAAATATGCTATACATAATGAAGTGCTAAGCACCCTACAAGTTCTGTTGGCTTCAGAAAAGAATGAAAATACTCAGCATCTTGAAGGATTAGGGCTCAACCAAAACTACCATATCTCAAAGCATCTTAGTTTGAAGTTTGTATTTGGAACTTCATGATGAAAAGCTTTGTGATGTTCCACCTGTTTTGTTCCACAAATCATTTTTGTCTGTTGTGGAATTTAGAGAGAACAGTGTAGTAAACATCATAGTCTTAACAGGAGAACACCAGTAAATCTGCTCCCTCACTTCCATTGTAGATTCACAAATAGAAGCAGACAAAGTGAAAAGAATTCACAAAAATTTAAACAGTTCCAGAAAGCTTCCATGATTCTGTGTAAGTTTTTCTACATCTTTTCCTAGGAATCTATCAAATCTTGTTACCACAGAAGACACTTCAGTGGGCTCTGAAAAGTGCAGCTTTGCAGAAGAGATGTGGGTGTATTCGGATGCACTGAGAAAGCCAGATTGAGTGATATGAAGGCCTGGAAGTCATTAGAGAGAGAACTTCAGGATGAATAACGAGGGGTGGCAAGAATGGTGCAATGTGTATCAAAAGGAAGTGTGTACTCTCAGGTACCAGACTGCAGGACGCACAGGACGGCACTAGAGGCTCTCTCTGCTGTAACAGGCACTAGCCCAACTGTTCTCAGATAAAACTTGGATTCCGTTCTGCTAGGAAGAGCTCTCTGACTGGAGGAGTACAGTGGATGCCCTTCCTATTATCATTGCATTGTGAATAATTTGTGACAAGAAATTTGAGGATTAGTTGAGGGAGTGATATGCCACAGTGGAATCCAGAATCTCCCGTAGAGTCCCTTGAGCCCTGGCAGCTGTGGTCCTTCCCCGATGTCCCCAAGCTGGCTGAGAACACTGAACAGCTCTGCTCCCCACCACAGGCCAGTTCCCACAGTCTCCCCTGGGATACTGACTGCACTGGGTAACAGGATGAATAAAATGTTTTGTCCAGCAGCATGGATAAAAAAATGGCGTGCTCTCAAAGTATGTCATGGGCAAGGCAGAGAAAGATAATGAAAATCGAAGAATCAAGCCTGAATAACTGCAAAAATGAAAGAATGGAAAGAAATTGCATTTGGTGATTGCATCATGGCAATTCACTGGAATCTGTGTAAACAATGACCAGAGAGTGGTGGATAATCTGTATTAACCATTGTGAGCAAAAATTCCCTTGTAATACATTTTTGTATGTATGAAAAGTTGACCCTAATGAACAGAGAAGATATTCACAATTTGTAATAATGAACATTTGTATTTTATTTGTAAAGATGATAAAATAAAACCAAAGCAGAATGTCCAACAATGAGAAAAAAAATATGGGAAGATGCTTAGTGGAAGATGCTTAATGCCATGTTTCAGTTTAACTGAACAATTGTTTTATTTTAGGAAGCATATTTTTACTCTTAATGAGAACAACATACCTCAGTTAATGGAGAAGATGGAGTTGGACCAACAGACAGCAGTGCTTTGACTTCAGATAAACACCTTTTAGCAATTTCCTAATGGTATAAAACAAGAAAAAACTTGTACTATCTGTGTAGTACAAACATATGCTGTACTATCAGTCTCCTCTGATAAGCTAACAGATGGCTCAGCCTTACAAAACTTTTCAGAATATCAATGTTTTAGGTTATTCTAATTGAATTCACAGCAAAATAAACCTTAGCTATTAATATAAATTTTCTGGAACACAAATAGTTGTGTTTCCAGTGCAAACATAATGCCCAAATCTTGCAGTTTCTACTGAGGCAAAATTGCTCTTGGTTCAGGTTTTAAATCCAGTGACTGAGCATAATTTTGCTATGTGTTTACTGAAGATATGATAAACAAACACCCTGACAAGATTATATTTATACATGAATAATGCATGGCATGTTAATCTTATTAGTATTCTAAACATTGTTTTACCAATTACTGACATGTATTAATGAAAGTTTGAGCAAACTCCTTCAGGTAATCAGAAACACCCACTAAAGGACAGCTCTGCCTACCCTCCTGAAAGCAGTGATTGGCCAAAATATCATTTGTTCTCCAAGCTAGTCAAAATACAGCCTCGTAATAATGGCACAGTGCACAATTGTCACTGTTTCACAGCATCCATCAGACAAAATGACAGCCTCTACATCATTAATCATTTCACATAATAGATATAAAGAGAATCCTGTCACATGATAAATGTCTCCCACTTTCAAAATAAACATCTATTTTGCCTTGGCATTTATCAAGCAGCACTTATGCTGTGGCAACATTCTATTCCAATGACATTATCTCAAACAGAGCACATGGAAAATTCTGAAATTACCTTTTGTGTGTGTGTGTGTGTGGGGAGAGTTATTTGCTTGTGGACCATATTCAGCCTTGCTAATAAAAAGAAAAGCGGAAGATGTCATAGAGAAAATGAAAATAAATTCAGTGCCAATTTAAGTCATCTCTCAATAACATTATTAGAAGGTTCTTATTTCAGAAACCACCACTGCCCATTTTACATTGAAGATGTGTAGCTGATGTTTAAGAAGCACTTTTGGGTTGATTGCCATGCTAATTTAACACACTGCTGAGGATTTTCATATTTAGATTACTAGAAATTAGGTATCAGTTTCCAAATCTATGTACCTGAAGAGCTAGCCTTTGTTTTCAAGTATAAGGTTGAAAATGCCTGTTTTTTTTTTCTAAAGTGACAAGCAATATTTAAAGAAAAGTTAAATATTAAATAAAGAGTGGAAGTATTTCAACTTTTCTTTAAAGTGGTGAGGGAAGCTTAACGTCTGCCTTTATTTCTGCCTTCCAAGTTGCCTGTCATTTATTTCCCCAAAATAGACATTTTAAATCAAGTCAAACACATATAAGAGCCAAACTGCTCTCACTTACTTCTGTTTTTTCATCAAGATCCACTTTCGCATCACTCATTTTGGGTTTATTTGAAGGACTTATTTTCAAAGCTTCACTTTGCTCAAGAAAGCTTGTAGGTATTGAATTTGAAAAGCTCTTAGAACCTCGCATCAATATTTCAACTTGCTTCTTCAGATCAGACAATTTCTCCCTTAAAGAAATAATTCTAAAAGAAGACAAATATTTTCATTGTTACTGCTATAAAAGAACAATATTTGTTGTTTTCAGGTTATAATTAAGCTGACCTAGCTTTTATTATGATTAGGTTTTAAATTTTCTTTAATTTCAAGACTGATCTCATAATTTTACAAAAGTAAGTTTTCCATTTAATAAAGTGGAGAAACAGAATGCATTAGCTTTTTTACATTAAAAATGGGAATGCCTCTCTAAGAAAAGGTTTGTTCATCCAACCAGCACAAGGTTGGCAGAGACTGCCCATTATTTCTTCCCTTCCACCCACTAAGCAGTTCTAAAAAATTTAAGACTAGATGAATGACAAGGAAGAAATGAAAAATGCCATGGGATGTAAAATTAAGGGCAGAGTCTGGTGCTACAACTGAGAAAAATTCTTGCATTCTCGGATTTGCAATATGGGATGGAGAAAGTAGGTGATCCACTGAGAGAATGGGAATAACTGCTGGGCATGCTTCTTAGATCTGCTACATTGCTATGCCAGTGTAATATAATTAGCATATGTTACTTAGTTCTTTAAGAATCAAAATTAAAATGCTAATGAATGCATTGAAAGAGCAACTGTTTGGATGGGTTTAACACTATGTACAACATCTTACAGTTTTTACAGTGAAAAATCTTTGAAAAGCAGAAACTAATGTTTTTAAAGATTTACAGCTCTTTGATATTTTGTACTTTATTTTCTCTCATCCTAAATGGCTGATTGATCTTTAATACAGCATGAAATAACAGGACAGAGTCAGTGATTATTTACCTAGCCAATGGAATCCACAAGTGGCCTGAAAATACAGACGTACTAAAAATCGCGATGTCGCCAATCACGACAGGGTTTGTATTATAAGCGTAAAGCAACAAAATCTATAAAAGAGATGGAATGGGTAAACTGTTATACAGTAGACCTGAGCTATTTCAGTGATACAAGACTACAATAAATATCAAATATAGCGTACTGATAAATAACTTAGATAACTGACCTTCAAAAAAGAGAGGAGTATGATTTCATAAAAATTTTTACTACACTCAGTTTTTATAGGTTTTTAATTAATTTATTTAATTAAATTGGATATAATTACTATGGGTTTAAAAATTAGGTATATCCCATGGTGTCACTATCAAAATCCCAGCATTGTCCTGATTCTGGTCACATATGCATGGCTGTCATAATGTTGGTTTAAATCCATGAAGTGTTCATAACTCACCAATCTAATAAAGCCATACCACTATAAGAAAATTAACTAGAATGTTCTCATCTTCCACTGCAAGAATTTACTAGTGCAGTTGAAAACATGCTTCCTAATGGTAGCTGAATATTTTGACTGTATGGAAAATAGAATATGGCATTCATGCATTATTTGGTTTTAAGAGTTGTCCCTGGTTCTCTACTGATCTGTATTGCCATGCTAAAATTACCTGCAAAACCATATTGAAAGGTGCATTATTTACATTACCTTCACAGGGTTTCTGTCAGTTTCCTAATAAAGACAAATGGGTCTGATAGAAATTTAGAAATGGATTTGCTATGCCAAAAAGTTTGAGATTCTGGATTTTTATTGCTGTAGCAGAAATTTTACCTACGTGTTGTTCCCTTGTATAAAGATAAAACAAATTCCATGTCACAGTCTCTTACATTCCTGCAACCAACCCTGAACATCTTTCATGTTCAGTCTGATATTTTAGGAAAATGAGGCTTCAAAATCTCATTTTCCCTGTATATGTGTATCTTAGCTTTTCCAAGAGTCTCCCACCAAACTATTATTTAAATGTATCGGTCAGGTCTACCCAAACTTAGAGTGGAAGTCCTAAAGACATCAGAGATTTACAACAGGCATGAATACAGCATGACTTGGAAGCTCTATATGGGGGGGAAAAAAGGTGTTTTTTTGGCCTGCCAACAAAAAACTGTCAGGGCATTCTGTTTTTTTCTAAAGAGCAGGTTTGCAGCAGAATAAATAAATTATTCCTATCAGCATAATTTGATTAAAAAGCTGATAACTCATAACACAATTATTCATTGGAAATGAGACTGAATTTGCTCCACTACCTAAGAAAGTGCTTTGCTCTAGTTATACCTTAGTTTCTGTATCCTTTGATGGCTTTGCCACAGAAGGAATATACCACTGAATGCTGATTTCCTTATCCGGAGCTCTTGCTGCCTTACTCTCTGTCCGCTCACATTCTTCTGCAATGACAGAAACTGGAGAAGCTGTTCTTACATGTGACACTTCTGATATAATGTCAGAAAATTCAAGAGACATCTGAAACACAAAATAGAGGTTTAAATTATTTTTTTTTTGTAATGAAACAGGAAAAACCTGTTATAATCTAGTGTCTACTGGAACTGGTATGACTTTCATTCCACCATAAACATATGTTTATTTAGGTAAATGGATAGCTTTTTAAAGTGTCCTTTTTACCAAGACGTTTCAAAGCTCATGTGGTGACACATTTCTGAAGATTTCTAAAGGTAAAACAAAGTGAGCAGAAGATGGAGTTTTCACAATAACCTAATCTTACACCGTTAAGGCAGTTACCATCCCACATGAAACTTTAGTAGAAGTGAAGGTAACGATGACTCCAGGCATGTGGGTGTCATAAATTCGAGCACATGGATGTGCCTTCATGGCCATAACCCATGGTAAGCCATGAGGTGTGCATGGAGGACCCACCCACTACAGCCCTCTTCTAATTTGGTAATGAATCACCCATGACCCTGCTAGCATGGACTGTGAACAAAACTAGGAGAAAACACATATATGGATGTGGGAAGAACCTAGTTTATGCTGTGCCCCTGAACTAGAGCTCTTAAAATTCCATTTTATACTATACATTTCTTTCTAAAATGTGTGTTATGTTTTTTTTAGTTTTTTTTTTTTTCCCCACAAAACTGCATCCTTTGGGTTTCTATTCCTGTTGAATCTTTTTGAAGAAGGACATTACAACTGCTGATGTCAAACTCGTGGGTTGCTGAATAACGTACACAAATATTTCTCTATTCAACTTTCTCAAAGTCTTAGATAAGTATTTCCAGTCTTACTTATTATCATGGAGCAGAACAAAAAACAAGCATGAAAAATGTAACAGGGCCCAGAATTTTAATTACAGACCTAATGTAATTTGGATTCTTTGGTCAGCAGACCTGAAAAAATCCTCAAGAGTCAGAATACAGAGATAGACGTAAATAAAACAACTTCTTACAAAAAAAATCATTATTTGAAAAATTATGTCTATTTGTACTGTTAAAACTCACAGTAATAAATTACAGTTACATTTTTAAAATAACATCTATAACCTTCTGGATATTTAAAGCTTCTAAAAATGTTGTGATAAAAATCAATGAATCTTAGAATTAAAAAAAGTATAAGCTTTATGCTTGTTAGCTGCCTACAACAGTGAGGTTAACACATGATTATGCAGCTTGCACCTATCATGAGCATGACAGTGAGCTGTGAAGCTTATTATTCTAGGATACTGTAATACTAATTATGTCAAAAAAAAAGCAGACAGAGTAAAATAAGTTTTGATATATGATGGCTGTTCTAAATGTCACATACCATATATTTACAGTTTATTCAGTGGCACAGTCAGCTCTTTGTTAGGAAATGAGTAATGATATGCTGTCCAACACTGCAGAAAGTTCATCAACTCTAGACAAGCTACTTTCACAGAAGTATTTTTATTCATTTTTGTAATGTACCAAGTACTACCTCCTCAAGGCTCCCCTGTCTCCATTTAATACTGAATATAATAACTAAAAAAATAAGCCAAAGAGAGTGATCTGTCATTTTAATTTTTAGTATTAGTATAATTATTAATGTGAGAAGTGGGATTGAGCAACTTTGAAGACAATTATTTTTACAGTGAGTCTTCATAGACGAATTTCAATCAATGTTCAAAATATGTGCCATGGTCAGTGTAGAGTCCAGAATTCTAATTCAAGATTTATCTGAGTAATGTATTCTGAGCTGCCTACATTTGAAAGCTCAAATAGGCTACTTGCAAGCCAGATATCTAAAAAGGTTTATTTTCTAGCCAGCTGATAATCAGTGAAAAAAAAACTGGCATATGAGACCTTCAAAATATTTTGAGAAAACATAACGTACAGATCTTTTGAAAATCATGTTTTTATTACAGACTGAATTAACAACATAGAGACTTGTATATACAAATTTTAAAATTAACATCAGGATATTTTTTGGTATGAAAGATGAAGACCTAAAATATTTAAAACCTCACCCCTTATTGAGTAACAGCCAACTGTATTAACCAATAAAAAGACCTTTTTGAAAATCATTCTGCTGAATCTTCTAGGATCTAAATACACTGGCTATGGGATGGAGATTTTTGCAGGAATGAAAAACACAAGGATATTTACATTTGTTAACTACATAATTCAATGTTTGCACAGGATTTTGGTTTTGTACTGATCCTGTGCATAAATAATTTCATTCTTCTATAGGGCTCCCAGAAATATAACCATTGGAATTACTGAGAATCTGAATGAAATATGAGTGTAATATTTTTGAAACATTAGAAAGAACATAAGTACCTCTGAAGAATCTGTTTGACTACTGAGTGGTTCTTCTGCATCATGTAGTTCTACTGGAAAATTCTCAAGACAACACATTGAATATTCAAACAAATTCTTTTCAAGGAAGGAATGCATTTCTGCTATGCGTAGAACAATTCCTGTGTCAGAAATCAAACCAAGGTGTCCATGTCTTGCAAAAAGTGATCCAGGTCCTGGGTTAGGGGCAGTTTTTAAAAGAGATTTTTTTGAAATTACATCATTATTTTTCCATTAAAATATTAAGTTACTACAGCTACTCTATATTCACAAATTTTGAAAACAAAATATATAAATAGATTCAGTATCAAATAAATGCATTTCAAAAAATTATACTGACTGTCCTTAAATATTACTAGATTATGCTATTTGTAATTTTTCACCAGTGATCAGATAATGAAACAAACTCTCTTTGGACATTATAAGGTAACATCAAATGGGAGGTGTAATTTTGAGGTGTAAGTACTTAAATTCAGAATGTCAGCACCAGTCTGTTAACTAGATGTCTAAGCACCCACCAGAATAAATATTTATTTATTCAGTGTAGTCAAATAAGATTTAAGAGCTCTTAAGACCCCAGTTTAGACAGCTAGGGGCTGATCAGCTGAGTTTCCCCCTAGGCTCCCCAACAGGTAAGGAAAGCTGAGATTTGCATGCAGGTTTGGACATCTTCCTGTCCCTACAGTTCTGTGGTGAGCCAGAATACTTTCATTTGGTGCTGCAAGGAGAAAACCCAGCCCTCTCTGGAATTGTTATTTTTCAGAGTTGCTAGGTTTCTCTCTAAACAACACCTACATGTACAATAGGTTGGAACCTATTGGGTCATGACTTGTATATACAAAAGATGGTCATCACATGGAGGTGCACAGTATTAATGCCTTGCAATTAATGGATTCTTACCCTGTTTGAAAGGTCCTGTCTATTACTATGTTGTGCTTACTGGGACATAACCCGAGCATGCAAATCATACCTGGGGTTTCATTCAAAACACATCCAATAATGCTCCCATTTACCCTACACTCAGGCCTCCAAAACATATTTATTTATTTATTTATGATGTGACTTAAGCTTGATTTTTCTAGAACTAAAGACAAAAAATTAGATTATGAATTATTTAGAAATGCAGCAAATGTAGTAATAACAATTAAGTATTAAGGGAGGCCTTCCTGGTATTGTGGAGGCTTATGAATACCTATGAAGAAAGGTAGTAATATCTTCACTTGCAGCATCTATAAACTGACATTAATCTGGATTTTCATGAAGATTTTTTTTCACTTCTAGAATTTAAAGGAGCTCAAAATTAGGCTATTTCAGATGATAGCCTTTGAATCTGACACTTTTGGCCGTCAAGAACAGTATCTCATGTATAGCAATTTTCAAGAAGGAAATAAAAATACATACCTGATAGGTTTGTGCTATAAATTCTTTTTAAATGATTGTGGTAGCGAATCATGTGAACCCATGTTATTGTATCTTTCTTCTGACTGGTCTTGGTGACAAAACTTTCTGTTCCTTCAATTCCACTCTGACAGTCTCCTGTGGTTTGTTTGTTTTCAGTAGAAGGTACTTCGGGAGTTTCAGGAACAACATTGTATCCATCTGCAACTCCAATAAGAGTTCAAAAAAAACACATGAAGGGGTTGGAACTCAAAAGCTATTTCTGCATTGTGTTAGAATTGACTAATCTGTAACTAGACGTATAACTTGTGAAACTGCTTGTATCTTTCATACTACAAAAATTATTTCTATTCTGCTTTAATGTGAGTTGAAATAGTAAATAGTCATAAAATTAGTTGAGAACTGTTTCTCAGATCATGGACAGGAGCCTTACAAATCCTTGCAAGAAATTACAAAGGGGTAGAGAGCAAGGTGCATTCTCTTTCTCTGCATTTGAATATAAAACCATTATTTCTACCCTTTGTTCAGTAGAAAGCATTTGCTAAATGGAAACAGCACAAGGAGTCATCAATCATAACTGCAGCAGTTGAACTTTCCAGTCATGTTGACCCAAATTCAGAAGAGTTAGATACTCTGAAGTATTCATTGTTAGTTTTAATCCTTCATTCCTTTTAGATATGAAGCACATTTTCAATGAAATATACTCTTAACTGTGAAATAAAACAAAAGATAATATTTTCTTTTGTGCTTCCTAAAAGTTGTACCTATGCAGAAAGAGGAAAAAAAATATAAGTACAGATACCACTACATCACTGCTTATATTCAATACTGTTTTTTACTGTATTAGTACATGACTCTTTCAAAAGCACAATTCTTGAGCTCTGTTTCTCACTCCAAACTGAATAAACGCTATGTTATAGTAATTCCTGAAAGTAAACTTCCACAAAATAATTATAAGTGCTTCAACAAAATCTGAATGTCTCTGTTATTTCTGATATTTCACTGTCAATGCCAAAAGTTTAAATGGCCATATTGTCTTATAGATGAAAACTTAAATATGTGTTTCACTGAGAGTTTTACAGAAAATATTTAGTGTGCTATGTTGAGAATTTACATTTCAATTTACATTTTTGTGTTTTGGCCCACTACTGCTTTTCTACATTTTCTATTATTCTTTGTATTCGCTAGCAGAACTATCAGGAGAAACACCTGCTACATTTGCTAAAAGAAAAAATGATCTGCAATTATAAGCAAATGGAGCTAGTACAAAACAATCAGATTGAAAGTCTTAGCATACAACACTTGTTTTCATAAACCAATCAAAACACATATGTTTAAACACTGTACAGTATGCAGACATGGCTCAGCTTTGCCAGCACCTATCAAGCAGAGCAATTTAGTCTTTGTCAGTCACTTGGGATAATTGAAATTAAGTCACTGAACCAAAATTTTATCACTAAATTAATGGTTCCTAGTTTAAAAATAAACCTGAATATTTTGCCTTAGTGTTTATGCAACATCTCGCAGTCATTATCTCAGCATTCCTAGTTTCACTGTTGGGGGGGGGTGGTTTAAGATTAAAACCTTCAATTTCATCAACTCCTTTAGCTGAAAAATAAATCCAGAATTTAGAAATAAACCAGGCAAAGTTCTATCAAGCTAGTTGAAGCATATCTGAACAATAATCCGTTGGACTGTAAAGACAGTGCAAATTTTATTATACTGACTTTGACTTTCAGAATACAGTACCCAGGCAGAAAACTTTGCAAGAGTTTGGGCTTGTTAGTTTGGCTGGGTTTTGTTGTTTGTAGTTTTGTTTTTATTTTGTTGGTTGGGTTGGGTTTTTTGGGGGGTGATGCAGGGAGAGAAGCTATTCAACACCAACATCTCCTTGCAAAATCAAGAGTAAAACTGAAACTCTCCAAGGGAAAGCTGATATACCTAAGGAAAAAACAGTTATAAGTCAATGTTTGAAGAAAAAAAAATAAAATAAAAGCAGTGATGACTGGTAGGGAGGCCAATATCTACTTCATATGTCTGTACAGGGGAAGTCCTGTAACAAAGGACCATCTGCTTTTCCAAAATTATGGCAGTATGTGCACTCTTGACTTTCCAAGCCACAGTATGCAAACAAGGAATTTTTTCTTAACATATTGAACACAAGCACAGGCTGATATTTAAAGACCTATGAAGTCTCTACTTAATATTTTTGTATTGCTATGCATGATGAGGCTTTTGCTTTCACTTTCCAAAATTGATATAGAATTTTTCATAAATAAAAATTAGACACTAAATGTATTACTAGATTACATGGCATATACAGCTTATTATTTATGTAATTTTCTGATATTACTAGGTATAAAGGAATACCAGATATGAAATCTCTGTACGAAGAAAAAAGATCCATAGCAGCAAATTCTGGGATTTTTTTTTGCACTTCATCCTTCATGTTCTCTTCCTTAACACTCTTCATTCCAATTAACAGCTGAGAAGCAAGCATAGCTTCACTGACCTAAAAATGACATTCCTTTTATTCAGGACTCATTCACTACAGAATTTATACAGATTTTAAAATCTTGGAGTAGCAAGATGAGGACAAAAAATTAATTATTAAACATACTATATTTTTAAAAGTTAGGGAAATATTCTATTTCTTTCTGACATAAGGTACACATTATATCTAAATAAATCATTGCTGCTGAAAGCTTAATTACTACATAGTGATTTCAAACCAGATATCCTCATCTGGATGCCACTAATGTCTGCCCACATGTCAAATACATGTGCACACATATCAGGTCACATGCCATTTTATTTGCAATGAATCAAAGTTAAGGCAAACAGAGTCAGATCTGTCCAAGACAGATTAAATGTATTATTCAGTGTCCACTTTAATTTTATTAAACAAGACCCATGCCAGAAATTTCAGGAAACCTTAACACTTCTGTTTGCATCACCTTATTTGCTTGTGTAAGTAGAATAAGACAAAATGTAAAAAAAAAAAAAAAAAAAAAAAAATTACCTCCTCAGAATATTGCACCAACCTGTGAAGCTGCTCTTATTGCAACCCAGGCTTGTACTTGGTAGACTTCTGATTTCAGAGCCTCCTCAGAAGATCGTTCTCCAGAAGAGCTCTAAAAATTACATACCAATTCATAATCAGGATTCTAAGTATATTATGGTAGAATATATTCTAAACATAGAAGAAAGTCCTCACACTTACAAAGTAACTTTTATTTGTAAGTTATAGAAATTGGTATTGATTGTAAATCCAGGTATTAATTGCTAAAAATGAAGAAAAGTTTCCACAGCATACTAATTAACTGCTCCTGGAAGAAGTGTCATAGAGCAGCTTAAACTATGGTCACTACTCTATACAGTGTTGTTATCATATTTTATTTTTTTTGAATCTTAATTACCTCTTATCTCTAATGTTACAAATTTTGCTTTCCATCTATGGCTAATAGGAACATTAATATGCTTAAAGACACTTACAGTTCTCATGCTATCATTCATATTTGTATAGAAAAATTGAAATCTGATAAAGTTAGCATTTAAAAAAACAGGTTGGAATGTTAAGCATATTTTGCAAGGTACAAATTCATTTGTATATAATCCTAAATGGAAACACTGTTGGTTCTGTGTCTTCCTATTTTATACCAAAAAATATTTTAAATATTATCATTCATGAGAGATAACAATAAAAAGATCAAATTCTATTATATTATTTCTTTGTGTGACTTTTCTAGGAGGACTTTCAGTATCAGTATGATGTGTAAGTCACTGCAAGTAATAATATGGCAAAGTGCACAATACATATTTCCAGTTTTGAGGAGGCCACTGCCCAAAAGATGGAAAACATACACTTGATTTGGAAGGCACAAACTCATCTGTCTGTGAAAGATCCTCATTGTTTCTGGCAAAATACAAATATGATAGTGCTATTTCAAGGTATGACTGTTTTATTAACCTGTAAGAAACAACACACAGAATAAAGCATTACAGTGATACAATCTGACTCCTGCATAAAACTAGCTAGATAGCTCACAAAATAAATCATTCATCCAGCCCCCATCATCTACTTTAAGTGTAACATCTTTCAGAAATTGATGGGATCCTGTTTTAAAGTCATGTGAGTCTAAAACATTCCTGGGGTGTGCTTAACAAATAACACCTTGATTTAACAGTAAATCAAATATAATTTGCTTTATTTGAAACAAATATTCCATAAATAAATTGCAAATGTTTAGTAAGAAACCCTAATTCTGCAAGGGAAGTGAGGGAAGTGATCTTTCTGTACTGTTTGTCTTCCTTGCTCAAGTTAAGGCATTTATCCATTGCCCTGGTTTCCCTGAAACATAGGTAGCTGAATTTGGATATCAATCATATTGGGTCATCAGTCAAACTGTCCCAAGAATCGGGAAAAATACCCACAGTGACCAAAAGAGACTTTTGTTTCCTAACTGGTCTCAGATGAGGAACCTTCTTAGTTTTCAGTTCTGCACCAGCATGTTTCACATCTTCAGACAGCGTTCTCCTATTCCCACTCTCCTCCTATGTTTCCTTCCTTTTTCAGTGATTATTACAGTAGTGTTGTAAACTAAGCAAAAATCGTAGAAGCATGGAATGGTTTGGGTTGGAAGGGGCCTTTAAAGGTCATCTAGTTCCACTCCCCTGCAAGAAGCAAGGACATCTTCAACCAAATCAGGTTGTTCAGAGCTCCATTCAACCTTACCTTGAATGTTTTGAGGTAGAGGGCATTTACCACCTCTCTTGACAACCTATTGCAGTGAATCACCATTGTAAAAAATTTCTTCCTCCTTATATCTAGTCTCAATCTACACCCTTTTGGTTTAAAACCATTACCCATTGTCCTATCACAAAGAGCACTATTAAAACCTCTATCTCCATCCTATAAGCCCTCTCTAAGTATTGAAAGGCTGCCAAAACATCTCCCTGGAACCTTCCCTTCTCCAGGCTGAAAATTCCAATTCTCTCAGCCTTTTGTCACAGTAGAGGTGTTCCAGCCACTCATAATTTTTGTGGCACTCCTCTGGACCAGCTGCAACAGATTCCTATCCTTCCTGTGCTGAGAACTCCAGAGCTGGGTGCAGTAATCCAGGAGGGATTTCACCACATCAGAGCAGAGGGGCAGAATTACTCCCCTCGACCTGTTGAAAATCACCATACCTGAAGAATTTCTCCAACATTTCTATTCTTTATAGGTTTATAACAGTCTTTTTATGAAGATTCCTCCTGGCTCTGGAGATTACTTCAGATATCATTTATGAATTAATTTCCCCAAGCATAGCAACAAACTCCTATGAGAGTTTGTTGAAGAAAACAAACTATGCTCACATAGTTACTATTCTGGACAGATTCATATTGCAGAGAGTTGGTTGTTTATATAGTACAATAAATTCCAGCTTTAGTACAACTTGTGTAAAGCAAAATACAAAAGTCAGGTACTGTACAGTTAAAGACTGAGCAAACTAACTGAGAAGATGGCAAATTCTACACTTGGTTGGCAACAGTTTAGTTAAATTTCTGGTCTTGCAAACAAAAAAGGATGTGAGACATCAAGAAACAACTTTAATTAAATAATCCCAGAGATATCACAGGGCTTGTATAAATGAGAGCAGGGTGTTAAGTTCTCTAAAACAAGAAAGCCATGGTCCATTGATGTCATTGTTCATCCTTTTAGAAAGATGGTAGCAAACTAAATAAGAGTGTAGTAAATTGAACCTGCAAAACTTCACCACAGTCCATTTCTGCACCATCTTCCATCATGCTGGCTGCTTGTTGAGGTTCATTACTATGCTACTACTTCTACATTCAGAGTTCTGGTTCATTAACTTAAGGAACAGAATACCCGAACAAGCAAGGTAAATTGCTGCCTTTACACTGTCTTTAACTAGACATGGCACATTATTCATTTAGACTGGTCAAGAAAGAAAAAAAACCAAAGTCCAATGTATCAGAGCTGCTTGACAGAATTTATTGGCTGTCTTGGCTCAGCTCTTCAGGCATCTTCTCAGCTGATAACTAATGCCAAAGTCACTGTCCTGATATCTCTTTGAAACACATTTCCTATGCTCCTTCTGCCTCTGCTCTTCTGACTATTTCTGGCTGGTAACCTTTTCAAGCTGGATTTCTGTTATCTGGAAGGGGGCAGACCACAGCTCATCTTCTGAAATATGAATAAACCTGCTGTTTAATTGATAGCTCTGTTCCCAGTGTTGACAGACAGGGTACAAATTTGGAAATAGAACAGAAAGCTGTAACTTTTATGTAGCATTAAAAAATGCTTTAAAATGTTCTTATCATTTGTTTTAAATAAGCGAATAAATATCCACTAGCTCTTCTCTATTGAAATAAAACTCTCTAAAAAAATAAGATAATCCATAATAGAAGCCCCAGACCAAATATCAAAAAACTGTTTAAAAATTATATTCATGTATGATTAATTCTTTTCAAAGTTATATAGCTTGATTCTTACTCATATTTTTGATCATATTGCTGGCTGATCTTAATAGCTTCCAACAGGGTTTCAACAGCTGGAGATGACTTGTTATTGCCTTTTTCAGTTATCTGGCGTTCTGTCTTACCTTAGAACAAAATACGGAAAGTGGATTTTTAAGATGTTAATAATTTTTCTTCTGCAAGACCCACCCCATCTGTTTTTCCCTCCAGAAAAAATTAAACAGCACAGTACATTATCCATTCTCTTGATAAGCAAGATCTTTTCCAGTTTGCTTAAAAGTAATGCACAATTCTTGTATTACAACTGTCTTCATAGAATAGCCAAAATAACCGAACTGGGAATCATAATGACCACTAACATTTCCTGATCCCAACTAGCAGAGCATTGTATGTGAGGAGTTAATGAGCAGGCACAGGCCTGTTACATGCTGTACTGCACACACAGTGCATGTACAGACTCAGGCCCATGTTGTGCTGGGCACATCCCACAGGATAAATGCAGCCAGCTCGCTGTAACAGAAGAGCCTGCTGGCAGCATCTTCTCAGTGCCTTTCTGTAAAAGTGAAGCAAGAGGTTCTTATGTGAACATGCTTTTTGTTTGACATTAGAAATTATGAATAGCATTCTTTTTCTCTCAAGAATAGCTAAAATACCAAAATGAGGCAATTTTTCACAGACAGGATTTGCGTGTTGTGCTACATCCTGATTAGAAGCATGGTCAACACTGCACAACTTGGAGTTCTCAGCCTCTGCAGTAGTAAGAGATTATTTACACTATAACGTTTTTCTTTTACAGTATTGACTCCAAAAAAAAGGGAATTCTAAGAGAAACATCACAGAGTCTTCAATGTCCTTGTGGCTGGGATCCTCACAAACCAACACCTCCTGGTGCAATCATAATGTTCTTAATCTTGTTGGCCACACCCTTGGATCCCTGATAACATACAGATGAAAGTAGTTCTAATCCAGTTTTGAAATTGTTTGTAGAATAATGCAGTCTGAACTTCTGTGGTGTGGTACTAAACACAGGAGAGAGATCTGCATCTAGACAGTGAGAAATGTCCAAACTTCTAGTTTTACAGTAAAACGTCTCCATTTTAAGAGACATAATGCATAACATTGCCTAGGATGTACATCTTGAGACGTACAAACAGGGGTTTACTTACCTATCTGAAAAAGAAGTTCAGCTTCCAAATCTAATTTTTTTGTTGCAGATGCTCTGCAAAGATTCAATGCTGATTCTAAATGCCTGAGAGCACGTAGCCATTGCAAGTTATCTCTTGTAGCTGTAGAAGCTACCTTTTCAGCCAATGTATGTCCTAAATAAATAAAAAAAAGTTCTTTGTAAATTATCTAGTAGACAACCAATTTACGAAAAAATAAGCTAATTCCTTCGAAGAAATGCTGCTAAATATTTACTGATACAACCCAATCCCCAAAAATTCAAGTGACTGGCTATAAATACAAAATTATAATATTGTTTCACTATTGTATGTTGCCATTGAGGTTTACCTAGGCCACTCAAAAGAAGCCCAAGCTATACCAATCAACCCATTCATAAAATATGAGTGAAAATTAACTAAAACTTAAAACTAATAATAAGTTGTATTTTCCTTACCAATTTTCATTTTGACTTGGGCTAGCAAGTTAATATGTGGCAGGTAGATATTCTTTGTGGGTAAGGCCAGGCAACTCAATGTACTGTCTTCTATTTGCTGTTCAACGGGTTCACCACAATCAAAAATCTATGAAAAGAGTATGCTCAGTAAAATAAAGTTGCAGACAGCAAATCAAATAGCAGTTTGATTTGAAAGTTTGAAAAGTAAGTGAGCAGTTTGAATTTGAGCAGTTTGAAAAAGTAAGTTAGGTATTGCAAAACTGAAGCATCTTGAAAATAGCACTAGAAAAGGATTCAGTATTCCTGAATTCCTTTACTTTAGTTTGTACTTGTCTTACAGAAGAGTCTTGTGATGCAAACAAACATTTTTAATGAACTCTTGATTCAATTCAATAATGTTAGGCTTTAGTTTTTAAAAGAAAATTCCCTAAAATCAGTCTTTAAGAAATAGATCTCACAAGTAACCAAACCCCTGGAAGGAAACTGTCATTCCTACAAAGACATCTGACATCCAGCAAGGGCTGGAAAAGAAAATGAAATCAGAATGTAGGGGCCAGTCAAACCTTTCATTCATGGAGATAAGACAATGGGGAGACACTGTAAAGTGTCAAGTCACTTGAAGGCTAGCAAGTCTCACAGTTGGAAATTTGAGTCTGAAGTGATTTATATGATTCTTTATTACTTAGGGAAATAAATATTTCAATGGATTAAACTTCTGTTGTAGAAAATATGAGGAAAAGAGTACTTTTCTCTATAACCTGTACCAAGTTCTGATAAAAATACCTATCTATTTCTGGATCTCAAATAAGTAAATAGTTTAGTACTCTCACGAAGTTCATGTCTATAGATTTATTTTTTAAATTGCATTTTTAAGTATTAACAGGGAAATCATTTCCTCATACCAGTTGTAAGAATCCATCAACTGAAAATATCATGCTACTTTAAATAGATTGTCCTGATGCAAATTATTCTAAGAAACAAAGCTAAATTCTTGTATGCTTAAGAGTTAGGAAGTTAATGAGATCTACATTCTCCCTGAGGTGTTGAGTATAAACATGTCCCTCATAAATAAGTGTTCTGCATCTCTTTAAACGTCAAAATACCTCTTTTTTCACATCTGGATATGTATTTTGCAACTATTCAATATTTTTAAATTCTGTGAAAATACCAGACTACACATGTGAGCATGCATGATGAGTATGGATAAAGAGTTGGGTAAGATTAATTACTTCTTTACACTATTCTCATGTAGATAAAACTGAAGTGATCAGTTACTAGGAATAGCCCTTTTTAATAACTGATAAAATAGCTTCCAGGATAAAAAATTAAGGCTGTTGGAAGAATTTGGAAACACACTAACATGTACTCACTGCTTTAATGGTAAGCTCATGAGCCAAAGCAAGCAAGTTTAATGGTTCCTCTGCAGAAGAGCAATGTTCTGAATCCTCTACTATTTGCAGAGGCAGTATGTCTGCCAGCAGAAGCATACTTTTCACAAGAGTCAAGGAAGCTGGCAGGGAAATAAATGTATCCCCTTGGAGTAAACCGATGATTTTCTGTTTGGACACAGACAACATAAACCAAAGTAGTTACTATCTTCCTGCCTGTTTATGAGGACAAATCACACAAAGTGAAAAAAAAAAAAATCTATTTTAGAGGCACTATTTCAAGCTTATTTAATGCTGCTATCAGCTGTTCTGACTACACAAAAAACGCACCAAAGAAAAGCAAACAGTTTTTTCCTTTGCATTCAAACCTGCAGAAGAAGTTTAATGTCTGCCACAGGACGTCTTTCTTGCAGGTCAAGAATAGCAGCTTGCACCATCACTTCAGCCTGAGTCTCAATATCACCAAAGGCTTCTGCCTCTGATATAACTTCTTTTATCACACTTCTGCGCTCAGCCACATCATTTCCTAAAAGAAGAGAATAGATGAATAGTAAAAATACAATATAAAAGACTATTGCGTGTTCTACCAAGTATTTCTATACTAAAAAGTTATAGAAAATATGACATTATGAATTCCACATTGCACATGCACCATTTCATCAATTTTGTGTCAAATTTACTTTTACTTTTTCTTACTTTCTTTCAAAGAAAGAATAAACACTTAGTTTCTAAACTGCACTAGATGGAGGTTCATCCAAATGCATGCTTTTTTTGCAAGCTGCCAACATAAATATTATGGTACTTCAGATCTGTTCTACTTATGAAAAAATCTGATTTTAGTTAAAATTTCAAAATAGTAACAGACTTCAGAGAAATTATCCAAAACTGATTAAGTAAGAGTTTGGCAACAGACTTAGACTGATTTTGATACTTAAGTGAGCATCAGAGCGGTTCATAGAGCCAAGGAATGAAAAACATTTTATTTATAACCAAACTTCAAAAAATTTATTTTGAAATATCTCTCTTAAATCTTAAAAAAATAACCTAGACCATTTTTAGGAGCTATGTAGGGATATTTCATTTATTGGAAATACAGAAAGCAAAAAAATATGTGAGGCTTTTAAAACCAGAAGTACTCAGCAACAGCATATTTTAAATCAACCATACTTTGTTAATTACACTAGAACATATGAAACTTTTAGACCAAATTATTAAAAGATAATGACCATTACATGAAAATTAATATAATGCTTTCTGTTTTCATGTTCTAGAAGAGAATGAGCTCATAAATATATTTTCCTTATTGGATTGGATGAATTTAATGCAAATAATTGGTCAGTGATAATACAGCCCCAGAATTAATGTTAGTATTTTTTAACTAGGAAAAAGAATTGTGTCTGTATAGGCTCATTTACCCATTATAATCCCAAAATCTAAAGCAAGAGAGTGTAGTACCCTTCATATCACCAACACCATGTATCTGTGTCACGAGTGCAGTCACTAATGTTGCTCGACACCTCAGCCACAAACGTACATTCACGTGCCCTTGTGCTGTTACATGGGAAGGGAGCTGAACACCTTCAGTGGTGGACTCCTAACAAGTCCCAAAAGCAAGAAAAATGTTACTTTCTGAGTAATATACTTTATTACAAACAAGGAAACAGGGCAGCATCAGTTAAAAATGAATTTAATATGAGTATATTACAAATAATAGTAACATTCTAAACAGAAGTTAATTTGAAGGTTAGATACGTATTTTAATATCAGGAGGCCATTTATTATTTACATTTTAATATATATAAAATAATGTTAAGCACTGAATATTAAAACACTTTTTATAAATGAGACTCCATAAATATATCTGTATATTATATTTGTTATGAAGAATACTTCTAAGAGTTTGGATTTTATTCCACTCAAACAGAAACATTACACAAAATTCTAAGGTACATAAAAGTCTAATTGTAGACCAGGATCCGTATTAATTTCTGGCACCTCAATAACCACTAGAAAGAAATTCTTAGGTTTTGATTTCTAGTATTTTGTGTTTCTGGTGTTTAGAAACAAATATTAGTGTAATGTAGGCAGTAAGTGTTTGTGAGAATTCTTAGCTCAGGTCCTGGCGCTATCTTCATATATTCTAAAAAGTCTTTCTGTTAATAAAATTCTACAGTCCATGTTCTACAATTTGTTTCAGCAAGCCATCACTGGATAATGCACCACCTGTATTTTACTTGTAAAAAAATTATCATGACTGATTTGCATTGATGCAAATGAGGAAAAAATACCTAAGTTACTGGCTACAGGACCATCCTAAGAAAAGAGAGGAGCAAATGCAGAGAGACAAAAGCCCCAGATATGCAACACAGACAGAAAATAATTACACTGCATGCAACAGACGTTACAAAATCTCACTGCTCAGTTGCTCTGTCCATGTGAGTCAGTTTGACTCACTGTGCACTCAAGAGTGACTGTGTGGTGTGTGACCAACAGGCTTTCCATAGCACAGGTCAGAATCCCTATGTGCTGGACAACAGAAGTCAGCTGAAATCACGTGGAGCACAGCAATGATGTGAAATGGTCCATCTGGCTCTTTGAGAGAGAAGTCAGTTCTCAATCAGAAAATCTAAAGTACCTTAAACTGAATGATATAAAATTTTCAACTGATCTCTATGTTTTTCACTTCATTTTTGTTTGGGAGGTTTTAAACAAAAGACTTTCAGTGCTGCCATTTGAGAGTTAATAGAAATAAAAACTGCAATTCTTAATCTCATACAAATTATAATGATGATTACAGGCACATTGAGCACACCTACAAGAAGCAGGTATCCAAAGAGTGTCAAAGATCATTTTTCCCCCAGGTTAATGGTAACCACATAATACAAATAACTGCTATGTTCTAATATTATGAAAATCCCTCAATGCTTAATACAAGAAAGATTCATATACAAAGATAAGTTTAAAACAAATATCCACACATACCAAACACTCCCTTTCATCCTTTTTTTCTTGAAAATGTGCCACGTCCATGCTAAAAACTTTTGCATCTTGGAGAAGTCGAATTGCAGAGAAAGCCAAAGCAACACTGTGGTATAGAGAAATATTATTTAAAAATATTAACTGTATTTGCCACTTTATATTTTATTAGATACTTCATTTTTTACTATGTCAGAGATGTAAATCACGAATTACCAATTTTTGCTCCAGTAAAATAAGATTGCACTCAGACTATTTTCTGAATTTGTAGGCACTGCATTATAAAAGTGATAAAACAGAAGTAAGAGAAAAAGTTTTTCCAGTAACAGACATAACCTGCTAATATTTCACTGTTAGGGTGGTCAGGCATTGGAGTAGGCTTCCCAGGGAGGTGGTGGGGTCACCATGCCTGGAGGAGTTTAAGAGGCATCTGGGTCTGGGTGATACAAAATTTAGTGGTTTAGGGGTCACAGTGGTGATGCTGGGTTGATGGCTGAACTTGATTAGCTCAAGGTCTCTTCCAACCCTGATGATTCTATTATTCTATCAATAATACATAAGCTAAAATATATCATATTCTGTTGGAGAAATCAAAACAGAACTTCATTATAATTTCCAGTTACACACAGAATCATAGAATCATTTTGGCTGGCAAAGACCTCTAAGGTTGTCCAAGTCTAACTTTTAGATCTAGTCAAACCACTAGATCAAAGCCAACCATGGTACATCTGTCTTCAGGGATAAATTCTTAGAAATTAGAAGATGTATAAATACTGAAAATTGCAAGATATATTAAGAGTGTTCTATATCATCCACAACTAAAGTTGATACCTTCCTCTTTAAAACTCTTCCATTAATATGCATTAATCCTTCTGTTAAATCCACATGGCCAAATATTCACAGGATCTCAGTAAACACCATCAAGGTGATGAGGCAAGACCTCGTCAGTTAGAAATCACATGACATTGCATCTTCTGTACTTCCCACCCCATATCCTAAATTCTTCTCTGGACAGCACTGAACCCTGAACAGTACCTTTCAAAGATACAGACACCACTAGGAGTGTGCAGCATTCAACCCTGTGTGTCAAAAAATGATGGGCTTAGATCTCAAAATACTGTCAGATTTCTTAAAATATGAACTACTGGGTTTTTCTTTTTTAGCTGTCCTTATAAGCTTTCAGATACACTCAGATAATGTTCCATTTTCATTACATGTACAAAAATGTGTACCTACAGCAGCAGACTTTGTGATTACAATTATTTGATGATATGAAGACATCTGCGAAGCCATCATAATAGAAGGCTTTTTTCATAATAGGAATTGTTGTCCAGAGAATACACTACTCAAAATAATCTGAGAATCGCCAAAATCCATGTCTCTTTGTATTGGTTTCTCCCAATTGCATGTTTTCCTCTGTGTCTGTAAATCTTTACTTTCCTACATCTTCTCTAAAATGAGTTTTTGAGTTTGGTTTTGGGGGTTGTTTGTTTGGGCTTGTTTTACAATTCTAGATGTTCTCTGCCCACAGAAACATTTTTCTAATAATCCTAAGGTACCAAAGAGTATGCCTAGCTCACCATTTAAAAGATTTTTTTCAGGTTAACTGTTAAAAATGTATAACCAAAGTTCTTATCTGTGCTGTTTTTTTATATAGACTCTCTTTACATAGAGACTGGCTGTTATGAAGCATATGAAAAAGAAATAGAAAATCATTATTAACACTTTAAGGTCCTTTTTAATCTTCCAGAACATTGAAAATAGTTTTTAATGTAAGAGAGATTCAGGGTCTCTGTGAATTTACTGCTTTTGAGATGTTCTAGACTAATGGTTGCAAAGGCAAAGAATTCTGAAGAAGAGCTGAACTCCTTCTAAATTGCACACATTATTCTGTCAACATATGTATAACCACAGGATGGATAACCTCCTGTTAAGGTAAGAGAGCAGTTAAAGCCTTCCTGTCATTTCTGATTCTATCCTGCTTGCAGTTTTTGTGATGCACACCTGGATGGATTACACCAATTCAGCACAACTAGACCCCGAAGTAACAATGAGAACCAAAGCCGTTGATATCTCAGCTTTTACCTCTCAGAATTCAATCGTCATGAATCTCCTTCATCATCCCTTTACCTCAGTTTTATTCAACAAAATGAAAACAGAATAAATCAATGTTGAATTTGATGATAAGTTTGTCTCTAACAACGGAAAAGGTGAAACAGAATTTGCTTATAAAAGCAAACAGAAAATAAGGAGATAATGCAATGATGTTCCCCAACTGTTTTTCTTTTTTTAATAGTTCTCTCCTGAAACCAGGCATCAAAATTAGAATTACAGCAAAATCTGACTTTTCTTAAAACATTGTTTGAGATGCTATGGTTCACATCTCAAATGCCTTGGAGAAGGCACAGTACCTTACAGTATATACAGGCTATTAACCAGTATTAACCTAAATTCCCCAGCACCACTGCCTCCAGTTAACTGCTCTTGTCAACATTTAGCAATATTGAAAATAAGGCTATTTTTACCTACATGCTTACACATAAATTTCTTAAGTAAAATATAGACCACAAGCCCAAAGATTCATATATGCCTTGTTTTAATTCACAATTTATTCACATAAGCAGACAAGCACACATTTGGGTAATTAAAAAGCTCGCATTTATAGGACAGACACCATGTAAATACTCTCCTTGAGATCAATGGGATTAGTCCTATACATAAACCTACTCTGATGCATACATTTTTTTTGCAAGACAGAAGCTTGTAATGCAGAAGCTTCCCTTGATGAAATTTTTGTGACCCTCTTCTGCTGTCAACAAGAGTGATGTGTCTATATATTTCCCTTGACAAAATACACATCCTTTTATCAGCTGAATCAGAAAGTGACAAGATGATCAAAATAGGAAAATACAGCTGACTATAACAATTTCACCACTAGGTCATTTTGCCAAAGGAAAAAAAAAGATGAATTTCTGTAATACCATGCAAAGTTTGATTTCTAGGCTGGCAGGCAGGAAACATTCAGCTGTCTGAAAAAATGTTTCATTTGTATCTGAGGCAGACATATCAGCAGTTTCCATGGCAGTGCAATAAAACTGCAAAATAGGTTAAAAACCCCCAAACTCTTACTTTGTTTTTTGATGTTTTTTTTCCCTGCTACTGACCACTATCAATATATAAGACCCACTAAACAAACACCTATCAAAAATCTGAGAGTCACAAAAAGTGATCCATAAAATGTTTGACATCCATAGAAATTCTTCACATTCAAAAAAAGTTTCTTCAATCTGAGACAAGTTATAAACCAACAGAGAAACTAGACTCCAGGATATAAAGTGTATGGCAAAATGAAGGATGCTGTGTTGAATATACTGGAACCAGTTCAGCAGGGTGAGAAGGTACAAATGCAGGACTGTACAAATGCAGGTACTACCAAGCCTAGTATCAAGGTACGATTACAGATGTGATATTTCCTAAGTGTGCATACTGCTCCTTGGTTACTAATATAGTGACTTTATAAAATTCAGGACACTCTAAAGTATGATGAGGTGACTGTCAGTGACTGGTGGATTTCTCCTTGACAATTTATAGTAAATTAATCTAATTCAAAAAGCACTAAAATAGATTTATATTTAATGGTGAGAAATGTCCACAAATAACCTACAAGTTCATACTTTGCATCTTCACTAATGACATTACTGCTAAATGATTACAGTCCTAATATCTGAATTTTTGAGAAACTGCTTTCTTCTAAAATAACACACACAAAACCTGGGGGGAAAGGCCACATTACAACATTGCTACTGCTTTTAGTTCAGTAGTCAGCACTGTAAAGCTCCTGTCTTTGTTATTTATTTTTATTGCTGTACCAAAATAATGCAAAAGAAATTGTACTATTTAAAAGGTATTTATTTGGAGAGTTTTTATTCAGCTAAGAGAGCTGAGAGAAAGTATTTTGTCATAGAATAAACCGAGTACTTTTAATTGGGTAAAAAAAATCTCACTGAGACTGATTTATCTATTTGCCTGATGACCCACCTACAACTTCATCAGCAATCTTCACCACTATTTCAATAACAAAGAAAGGGTTAATTTTTTTCTCCTTTTTTGAGGCTTACTGTGATACAATATTCGTTGTAGCAAGTCTGGTGTGTTTAGTTAGATTAGACCTAGCAAACATTACAAATACTGATTACATTGTACCAGATCTCAATCTAGTCTGGCAGGTGATGGTGCTACACCCGAGTATGCTCCATCTGTCCTTAGCAATGTGTACACTCAAAGATTTTTTCCCTCTAATAAAACATAAGATAAAAAGAGTTTCACACTGATAAAATGATGCATTGTTAAACTAACATCCTTCTTACACAAATTAATGTAAAATTACAGAATATGCTAAACAGACTAATCCTCCTAGGTAAAAGACCAAAACAATGCTTGGAATTTAACATCTACAAAGCGTTAATATATTTCTGTATGTCCACTATATTCTAAGAACATTAAAAAGTGTATCTTGATTAAATTCTCCAAAAGAAATCAGAATATCAAAAAAATCACAGTAGCTGGGAATGTTGATTTGGAGAGAATATCAGGCATACATATACAGATACATAGAGATAATTCAGCCATAGAGATAATACAACAGTATTTAGACACTATCACTAACAATATAATTAATGCTGTTAAAATCTATTCTAACATGCTCATGTTTACTTCAATGCTCTTTAATCACTGTAATTTAAAAAATAAAATTTTGACATTTTAATTTGAAACCAATAAGTACATCAAGAAGAAATGTTCCTTTAGGACAGAAATACAAGGCATTCTAGAATAAAGTAGAAATCAGTAGTCCAGAAAAAACATCAGTGCTCTTAGTACAGTTTAAAATTGTAAGAACCTGCATGATCTAGCATATCCAGATTTTAACCAAAACCATGAAGGTTGCAACTTTTTCTTTGTTTTTATACAACACTTTGTCACAAAAACATCTAAGGGATAAATCATAACTGATTCTCTGGGCCGACTGAATCTCTGGCCCTATAACTGATCATCTTGTAAAAAGCAAAATAAAGCAATAATAAATAAATTAAATGCCTGTGTATCTCACATTTGTAAATATACTAACGGAGTTGTCACAGATAAGTACTAATATTTACAATATTGAGGTAGTAATAAAGAAATTATTTTTTAATCACTGGTGGTCAAGGCTGTGCAAGATAAGGTTGCTCATATTATTATTTACCTGAGAGCTGCTTGATGCCTTTGCAGAGAAACAGAGGCAAGTTCAAGTTTGGCCTCAATAATAGCCTCTAAATCTTCCACAGAATACCGAGATATGTCCCCATCATACTTCTCCTGTATGTTCTGTACAAGATAACTAAGACTTCCTTCAGCTTCTGTCAACAAAATCCCCTAGAGAAGAACACAGGCTTGTAAGATTTCAAAAAAGTAAAGAAATAAAATTTTCTTTAGAAATACTTTTCCTGTATAGCCTTCTATCAGTGCATCTCAAAAGAAACCAACTTAAGTGCAATATGCCTTTCCTATAAATGGAGGTGGGGTGGGTAATTCTGCTTTTCTCAGGTTTTCAGAATCATTATATTCAAATCTGCAACATCTTAACTGTGTCTGTACTATTGCCATGCATGCTTAACTACATATTTTAAGGCTTAGCAATGTTACTCACTGTGCTTAGTAATTTTAAACAATAAATATGTTGTTAAAAACAACATTAGAGATGTCAAAAGAAGTTACTACATTGTTTATTAGCTATATTTTGACATCCTTGTGTGCAGTATGTATCCTGAAAGTTCAACTATAATTTACAGTCTTTCTGATCAACAAATCCGTAGGAAGAAAAACACATCTAAAAAGAAGTTAATTTTAAATTAAATCTCACTTGTGGAGCTTTCATCAGAATTAAAAACTAATTTAAAAATTTGTATCATCCAATACATTACTTTGATCAAGATTCAAAGTTCTACTTTAAAAATCACAAAAAAACAAGCCACAGAAACCCCTCCAAAATAATAGAACAGTTAAAGAAAAATCAAGAGTAAGAAGTATATTATGCCTCTTAAATGAGCCCTATTCAATTCAAATGAATATTCCTATCTGAATTATTTTCTAGTTGCTATTTTTGAGTTCTACTAACTTTCAAGTTTCTCATGTATGACCTATACCAATTGCCATGCAAAATCATCCTCCCTTCCCCAGATGTGCTTTTTGCATTACTTTGCTTGTCACAATGGCCAAAAGTAGGTATATCCAAAGTGGAAGACCTCTCTGAATGAAGAATATGTCAGCCCTTAATTTTGATCTTTTTGTGATGTGAAACTGCCAAGCATCAACTTTACAATTAAACAAAATCCAACTAAACCAACCCCCTTCAAAAATAAGCTAATAAGCTGTGGTATCTTTTCTTCAAAATAAAGTACCAGGAGGAGCAACATGAAAAATTTCTGAGAATGGTAGAGGATAGTTTTGTATTTGTGTAGTATATTGTCCCATCAAAGAGTCTCTGACATGTTCTACAGATAGCACCCTCTGGAAGGAGATGATTTTATCTTGAAATCCCATTCAGTCTTTACCCTTTATGCTGAAATAGTCATACCGAGATCTGATTGTGGAAATATTTCCCATCATTTGAAAAATGATGCACCAAAAATGAAAAATGATTGCACTAAATAGTCAACACTTCATACACAGCTACTAAGACTACAGTCAGATTCAAAACAGAAATTTTTAGTCTCCTGTTTCATATCATCCTCTCATCATAATTTCTGTTACATTGAAGGCATTAGCAATGTTCTTGGATCAATCTGCATTTTCTTAATCCTTTTCTCCTAAAAATCAAAATTACCTTCAGCATGGCCATATTTAATTCATCTTTACAGTCAACAAGATGCACCATTCTGTCTCTTTGTTCCTGTTGTCTTGAATTCTGATCAGCATCAACTGTCAAATACATTGTGGATAAAATTTCAGATAACAGATGCAGAACCAAAGCATTTTCAGTAATTTGAAGAACATAGACCTTTTCTCTCTACTTATAATTAGGACTTACAACATCAAAATAATAATGGAACAAAATAATAATAACAATTAATGATAATAATAATAATACTAGTAGTAGAAGTAGAATAGTAGAAGAATAATAAAAGAAGTTTAACAGGACTTAATGCTTATTTCAATAATGACTGAATTTTTTCAGCAATATTTAAAATTAATATTGTTTATAACACGACATATTAAATCATATGCAATTAAAAGTGAAAAAAATGCTTGAAACAATAAAATAAATAAATAAATAAATAAAATTTTCCACCACCCTTATAATTACCTTTTACAGTTGATGCTGTAGTTTTGTTTGGCTCTGGCAAGCTGCTGTTGTCAACAGAATACACAACTTTTTCAACTTTTTCAGGTATATTATTTATTGTGGCAGAAAGACAAATGATGAGATGCATTTTGGCTAAGGTTAATTTATTCATAATTTGTTGGTTGCACAGTGGCACCACTGTTAAAGACAGACTCCAATTAAATGCATCTTCCAGTACCTACAAGAAGGTTAATGAGATTATTTGAAATGACACATTTTACATTTTTCTTGTTCAAGACAAATTCTGCTTCTATTAATAATGACACAAATCAACAATTAACAATGAATAATATTAGTAATATCCTCATTTATTATGAATGAGGGGTTTTTTTTCCCAAACTTCACCCCTTAGTAGCACTTGCTACACCTCAAGAGATTGGTTTTACAGCAGAAGGTGCATCTATGAAGTTACAGCTATTATCACTGCAAGATCTAGTTTTCTGCATTGTAGGTGAATCTGTAGTCCAAAAATCTCAACTAAAAGAAAAGTCTGTTGTTAAGTAAGGAAAAAGATTCTTGCATCACATCATTTTAGCATATTTCATAGATTCTTTTTGTTACTCATTATAGCATTCTTGTTTTATCATGAGTTTAATAGTCTCCTTTAGATTAATAAATTTAGAAGTTGAAAATCAACAGACTTGCAAGATCACGAGAGCTACTTATACTGTGAAGTGTTCAAGTCAAAAACTCAAGATTATGCACAACTTCAAAATAAATCAGAAACTTGTGAGATAAAAAGCTGTCAAGATACATTTCTCATTTTCATCTTGTAATACCAACTGTTATAGGAGACACACAAGCTGACTGTAACCAAGAGAGAAAAGTGGATGGGAAAAAGGAGAGGTTTTAATTTACCAGTTTGTTTTAATGGAACAACTTTTTCACATTCTGCTAATATCTACCCCTACCAACTCAATGGACCTGTGAGAAGGTTAATAAAAAGAAATTATTAAAACTGAAAAATACAAAAGAACTTATTGATGAATAGGTGAAATATACTGAGAAAATGACTGGTTTATTGAGTCACCATTTTAATTTTTTCCCCCCAGAAATGGACTTCAACTCCCATCTGAATTGGGACAAATCTATGAAGACAACTATGATTGATCAGAATTATAAAATTAAAAGCCTGACTCTCAATATTTCAGCAGGATAAACAGCTGACCTTTCATATGACAACAGAGCCTGAATTCCATTAGTGTGTTTTGCAAAGAAATGCCATAGATTTGTACGTATTAGATCTCCCATCTGAAAAATGGTGGAAATGGTAATTGCCCTTCCCTTGAGAGGTGAGCCATAAAATTTAAAATTTAGGAAATAGTAATCTGTCAAGAAGAATCTCTTCTATTTACTGGATTTTTTAAATTATAACAAGGGTATTTTCTGAACTGGATAATTCCTATCTTAAGATATAGAAATAAATATTTATATATAGCATAAAACATTTACTCTTTCAGGTTTTTTTACCTGCAAATTTGTAGCAGTTATGAGAGGTTTTGAGGAATCAAATTTCTGTAAGATCTGTAAAATGGACAAAACCAAAAGAAAGCAACATGTTACAATATGAGTATAAAACCAATGAGTTAAGAGAGGTGGAAGGGGGGGAAATTTCCCTTCAAATCAGCTCATCAATTTGTTCTGTGTCACGGTCTGCAGCACAGGGTAAAGAAAGCCAACACCAAGTTTGTGCAACGCTTGACAATGCTTTTGGTGACAAGATTTTTCCTACAGTTCGTGCTGAATTTCACCTGGTGCTCCGTCCAGAAGTCTTTTGTCATGTCAACTACCCAAAAGCACCACTCAGATAAGGGATACCTTGATTGCATTCATCCAGGATTAAATCCTTAGGTTATTTTGGTATGTGCTTGGGAAAAAAGGAAAGAACGGTTATGGAGGAGGATTACACAATAACCTTATCTGCCTGGACAGGTATGCTCACAGGTAAGACAAAAGTCCAGGTCAATTGCTAACAGCTTCCAACCCCTGTAGCACATTAGGGACCAGGTAGGGAAAATCAAACTGACCTGGGGTGATGTGAGTGTCAAGGCTCTGTAGGCAGCAATAGTTCTTATGGCCCAGCATCTCCTGAAGCTGCCCCCACCTCCCCCAGGGCCCAAGACCCCATGTCAGCTTTATCCATACTTTTCATGCCTGCATATGAAATCACACATTGTTTTTTTCTACAGTAGTATATGCAGGACTCGGTGCATAAAACACATGTTTCAAAATTGATTTTTGTTCTTGCTCTTTTGTGAGAGATTTTAACGTCATCCAAAGCTTACTATTTGATTCATTTGATTCAACAACTTGCAGATATGGAGCATG